>NC_141685.1:366330786-367713025 GCF_964263255.1 Lissotriton vulgaris | reverse complement strand
ATTTGTCATTTATATTATTGAATGTGAATGTGGTAAACGTTATGTGGGAAGCGCGATTAGACCATTAAAAGAGAGAATGATGGAACATGTGAGAGCCATTGTGAATGGCGACCCCAAATATCCCGTGGCCTTACATGTAGCCTCTTGCCAAAAAGATCAAAGAAACAAAAATGTGCAATTTTTTGGAATAGAAACTGTTCCTTTGGAAGCAAGAGGTGGGAATCGTGAACTGAGACTGAGACGCACTGAAGCGACCTGGATTATGCGTTTAAAATCTGTGGAATTAGGGTTAAATTATGACCAAGAAATGCAATACTTTTTGGGTGATTGAATAGAGATACTGTAATATTGCCTGCATATCTGATTGTCATAAAAGTTAAACATGTTGCAGAGTTGTGTTTGTGAAAACGCTAATACCTAGATTTTTCCTAATGCTGGGATGAGTCTCCTGCACTAACAAATATTGTTATGAGACCCAAATACTATCTTATGATACTATACGCAATGTTATGTGATATACAGTCACAGTATGATTGGGCTATTCACTCGTAAAGAAACTATTCTCAACCACGGTGTGCACTTCACTATTGACAACCATATTGGAATCTAGTGTTACACTGCACTAGTGTATCTTTTTTAACAACAAGGGACCCCAATTCAGTCAGCTAGGGACCTCGGGGAACAATTTTCTAAAACAACAGTGGTCCCATGCAATTCTCAAATCACACTCAATAAATATAGACGAAATCAAATCTATATTTTTAGAATGATATGTCCAGCCGGACAGAGGTCATTCACGTTTACTTAATAAACAAAATTCAAACATAGAACAGGATACCTTCCACAAAGCTCAAAAACATATGTGTGGAGGGTCAAGAGGGGAAATAATTTAACGACCTGTCAGCTCATGCCCCTTACAACAACGTGAACAACAAAGAGAGAAGACCAGGTCAGGGATGGTGTAGTGTCCTGGGTAGTGTGTGGCAATCACACGGGTACATGTGAGAAAAAATGAATAAAGAACCCTACTGGGCTATGAAAGTCCCATCAGACCACCCAACTGGCGGTATCTCATCATATGGGGATCTGTGATCGCTCCAGACATCGCCTGGACCATCTCATGGCGGTGCATGAATGGAGAGCGATAGATATAGCCACAGTGGTACTCAAAAATTATAAATATGCAGTGCTATTGAAAAGGTGCTATCTAAAATTGGCTACCTAGATTAAAGAAATGACTATTGATGATTGGTCTAGGTGTCAAGATTAAAAACACGCCTGGTAGTGGGTAAATAAAACTACAACATGGCGCTGTGCAAGCGGTCGACTAGTTTCAGCTGTCAGGAGTATTACTCCAGCTTAAGAGAAACTAAATTATAGCGATAACATGTGATATACTCAGGTAGAAATTGTCTCCCCCTGATAACTTGGAACCCCAGTGTCCACTGGTCACAGGATCAGATGTTCTTCCTGCCAGAAAACAACAAAAATCCACTGTATTCATTTACACACTTGGAACCATACAAAAACCACAAACACCACCAAGACAAGAAACACCAGCAAGAACAATTTACGTTCTGCCCAAGGTATAAGCATATTAGCTTCATCACTAAGAGACATTACCTCGTAGTGATACTCACCCAGCTTTGTGTGGGTGAAGGCCTCACCTCACCCGGCAACTGCTCGGGAAGTAGAGGCCCCGCTCTGGTGTGCAAGAAAAAAGGACACAGTTAGCACTCACGTCTGCTGTGTCCAGCCGAATCGCTATGCACACACTAACCCAGTAAAAGTGTGACAGACTCCCGTTAACCCACCAGAGACCGCCCTCCGTCACTCTGCCACCATCAGTTTTATGGCGGAATAATGCCCTCAGATGGAAGCTTTTACACCAAAGCATTTTACATTACTAAATGCGTATGGTAACTGATCGCCATAGGAGGGAAAGCTAACATCAAAATAATTACAATAGATGGTGTTAACCAATAACCAATCCTGTGCTCGACTCAGGGTACTTAGTTGTATTCTAGAGTCTAAAAAACCAGAGAGCTGCATCTGGATGTTGTTGTAAGCAACAGGGTGGTCGGCTATGGTATAAGCCTGTAAAACCTGTGCAAACCTTGCTATTGACAGTCTAGAAGCCACTCACTATCGGTACTTTTCTAAAAGAGGGCGCTACAGAATGAACCTTAACAGCCCTAAGCTTACCTATCCGTCGTTGCCTCGCGTTTGGATCCGAGCGGAAGGGGAGGCACAGATAGGTCCAGCTGAATCGTTTTTAAATCTCAGCCAAGGCGTTCATCAACCAATACAAGCATGGAACGTGGCCATGTGGTCGTAAATGGGTTTGAATGAAAGCGCCTATGAGTAAGCAGGATACTCGCTGCTGTAAGTGCAAGGCGAGTAGATGGAAAGCCGGGCAAACCCATTGAACGAGTGCCGGCACTGATCTACACGCGCATGCGCGGGAGTGTCTAGGAGGGCCACTATTCCCTCGCGCAAATGCAGAACCTGATGGGGACGTCTCAGGTAATCTAAAGAATTGGAGATTACGGTTCCCTGGAGTTCAAAGTTCTGAATTATGCCTGTGTTAGAGGAGGATGCAAGACTACGCCTCTAAATATATATAATAAACTGTCAGTGAAATATCCTTGTATATCAAATGGAAAATATATCGATAGTATCGGGGCAGTGTAATGCATAAGGCAGTATTGTAACAGAAAGCTACCAGTGCAATACAGATGTATTTAATGAAGGCAAGGTGCACAAAAATAAGTAAAAAATAAAAATTACTTGAAATCAAAAAGGTATTGGATTGCAACATAATAACATGGTGTAGTGCCAAGGCATTTACATAAAGGGAAAAGAGCTGACTGTGGACAGCTATTGGAACGGAGGGGGTCAGGGCAAGCGGGCGGTAGGAGTCAAAACACACTTGAACTGGGGGAGCTGAATGATGTAAACAGAATATAAGTTTACATCTGACATAAATAGACCCGCAACGAAACGTTGCTCTAAATACTCAAAAACATATGTGTGGAGGGTCAAGAGGGGAAATAATTTAACGACCTGTCAGCTCATGCCCCTTACAACAACGTGAACAACAAAGAGAGAAGACCAGGTCAGGGATGGTGTAGTGTCCTGGGTAGTGTGTGGCAATCACACGGGTACATGTGAGAAAAAATGAATAAAGAATCCTACTGGGCTATGAAAGTCCCATCAGACCACCCAACTGGCGGTATCTCATCATATGGGGATCTGTGATCGCTCCAGACATCGCCTGGACCATCTCATGGCGGTGCATGAATGGAGAGCGATAGATATAGCCACAGTGGTACTCAAAAATTATAATATAAAAATTGAGAAATATGCAGTGCTATTGAAAAGGTGCTATCTAAAATTGGCTACCTAGATTAAAGAAATGACTATTGATGATTGGTCTAGGTGTCAAGATTAAAAACACGCCTGGTAGTGGGTAAATAAAACTACATCATGGCGCTGTGCAAGCGGTCGACTAGTTTCAGCTGTCAGGAGTATTACTCCAGCTTTCATCAGGACCTTGAAGAGATTTGTATGATAAGCTACTGCAACAAAGTTTAGGGGGTGCAAACACATGTAAGAGAAACTAAATTATAGCGATAACATGTGATATACTCAGGTAGAAATTGTCTCCCCCTGATAACTTGGAACCCCAGTGTCCACTGGTCACAGGATCAGATGTTCTTCCTGCCAGAAAACAACAAAAATACACTGTATTCATTTACACACTTGGAACCTTACAAAAACCACAAACACCACCAAGACAAGAAACACCAGCAAGAACAATTTACGTTCTGCCCAAGGTATAAGCATATTAGCTTCATCACTAAGAGACATTACCTCGTAGTGATACTCACCCAGCTTTGTGTGGGTGAAGGCCTCACCTCACCCGGCAACTGCTCGGGAAGTTGAGGCCCCGCTCTGGTGTGCAAGAAAAAAGGACACAGTTAGCACTCACGTCTGCTGTGTCCAGCCGAATCGCTATGCACACACTAACCCAGTAAAAGTGTGACAGACTCCCGTTAACCCACCAGAGACCGCCCTCCGTCACTCTGCCACCATCAGTTTTATGGCGGAATAATGCCCTCAGATGGAAGCTTTTACACCAAAGCATTTTACATTACTAAATGCGTATGGTAACTGATCGCCATAGGAGGGAAAGCTAACATCAAAATAATTACAATAGATGGTGTTAACCAATAACCAATCCTGTGCTCGACTCAGGGTACTTAGTTGTATTCTAGAGTCTAAAAAACCAGAGAGCTTTATTACACTCAACGCCAGGGAGTTCCTCCATGACCGCCGATTCTGGCTACCCTGGCGCCGTCCGGTTACGACTCTGTAACACGGAAATCCGCAGCCCCATTTTGGGCTTTCGGTCCGGGCTAATCTTCGAGCATCGACCGGCCCCGTGTAAACTACGCACTGCCTCGGCAATTTGAGGTTGAGTGTAATAAGGCAATTATTTATTTGTCCTGATGATGGTTCCCATGACCCTTTAAGGGGAACCGAAACGCCGTCGACTTGCTCATGCACCTTATACATATATATTTGGTTGATGAAACTGATGTAATGGTGCTGTCTGACATTTTCTGTGCAATGTATATGTAAACAGAAAAACGCTTGTTTGCCTTAAAACCTTTCCTATCCTCTCCAACTGTAAATCACCCCGCTAGTGTTGGGCACAGGCTTGTGTACCTCACAGGGGCTTTGTGGAAGGTATCCTGTTCTATGTTTGAATTTTGTTTATTAAGTAAACGTGAATGACCTCTGTCCGGCTGGACATATCATTCTAAAAATATAGATTTGATTTCGTCTATATTTATTGAGTGTGATTTGAGAATTGCATGGGACCACTGTTGTTTTAAAAAAAAAAAAACACTGCACTAGTGAGCATGAATCTACTATGCAAAATACCGGCGTTCCCTATGATATATACCCACTGGCAATATGGTACGTATGGAATTTGGTATGCATCGACTAGAGCGCTTCGGACGATTGATATTGCGACCAACTGATCGCATATCTATAACAATATACTTGCGTCTAATAACCTACATGAATAAACTCTTACTTCATCTTATACAAGTTGTAAATATTACATTAACGGTAATCCTACTCAGCATGTAGGGGAATTGAACATAACTAAATGAGACTATCCAACATGGCCGAGGCGCTATTCTCTTATGCGTTCTAGTCTTTTGAATGCGTCACGCTTAGGCACGCATATACGTCGGTTTGAACACAATCACGTGTCCAAACAGGAACAGGGCTCGGAGGAGGTGCACCCACCGGACACAGTCGGAAGAGCCGTACACGGGTAAGTGAATCATGCAAGCGTATACAGATACTAAAATAGGAGTTTTTTCATGATTCACTGTGTGTAAACGAGTATAGGTCTAAAATATTCCTATTACTCAATTTCTTTTAGCTTGGTACACGCTTGAATTGGAACCGCAACCGGTATCCACGCACAAGAAGTCAAATTGGTAAGGTTAAACCTAGACCTTCTGAGATGTATTTTGTTCAGTAATGACTAACTTTGTCAATATTTGACGGTAGTATCATTTTCCCTAACAGCATCTTTTTCAAAAACGGAAGTTTCAAAATTTTGTGAACTATATCGGGTGGTCTCCGAGCCCCATTTATACTTGTGTGATATCTAGACTCATGTAAGTAGAATAGAAGTACGTTTAAGGGTTATGCATGACACACAAAGTATGCTTAAGAATTCGGGACAATTAATGAGATCTAAGTAAAAGAAAGGGAAGTTCTAGGCAGGTATTTTGAAGACAATGGTTCTAAATGAGATAATCCTTGAGACATTGGATTACATAGCTAAGTATCGACTCGACTCACCGAGATGATGTTTCAAACAACATGTATTTAAGGTGACAAATCTACTTTTACTCTGTCACAGAAACAAAGAATTTTTACTGTTGCTGGACGCACTCGAACTAGTGTAACAGGTCAAGGGCCCGGCTGGGTCGGAATTATCACCAGCTGAGCGGTGAGTCTGCTTGTAGTTATTGGCGGACAGTCTCATTATGGTGATATCTTGCCTGAATATCACGTTAGTACGATTAGTGATGAGATTTTTCCGATTTTGTCTTTTTCTTCTCAACAAATATACAGACCTTCTGACGTTGACACGGCCATCTAGGTATGCTTTCATAATGACACATGTTTTCACTACTTCACTAAGATTTGGCATGATGGATGTAAGAGCCGTACACGGATAGGACACTTCCGTTGCGACGTAGAGCACGTGTCATTTTGTCGTTGGAGATAACCGATGATTTTTCCGTCCATGCACATATCCATCACAATCATGATCACATACATCCACGTCCTTATAGAACATCGATAATAGACACTCTTTTTTCGACACGGATGTATTGTGGTGGCACTAGTGAAACAAACTTGAAAAAATCACTGTATGCTCACTGCAAGAGGAAGCACTCACTGTATGCTCGTAATGACCGGGAATTATGGTCTTGTATGTAAATCTATTTGCACAAAGAATATGCTAGACGCTACTCATTTGTTTGTTTCAGCCCTGAGGAATCGCGAAGGCGATGAAACACGTGTCGGCTGGCTGTAATCTTCATTAAAGACTCCAAGATTTACTCATCTATTGGAACTTTTTTCACTTCTGTCAAATTGGTGTTTTGTAATTGCTTGATAAATTGTCACTGAACAATCTTTTACTTGATATAGAGTGCTTCGGCAATCCATATACCAGTTAGTAGTAATTCTCTACTCATAGGAGTGGTTTAGGTTTGTCCACTCGCCGATTAGAACCTAGGAAACTCATAGTTATAACCATATGCGTATAAACTGGCAGTGCACCCAATCAGAACTGATCCAAAAACCTTCGTCTCCTAAGACCTGAGCCAGAGTTAGCATCTTGAACTTCTCCTTCCGGAGGAATCGATTTACGTCCCGGAGGTCCAAGATAGGACGCAGACACCCTTTGTCCTTCTTGGGGACCAGAAAGTAGTGGGAATAACAACCACTCCCTACTTCTGGCCCAGGAACGCACTCGATGGCCCCCTTGGCCAAGAGGGCCGCGACTTCCTGTTGAAGAAGAGCCAAATGATCCCCTGACATACGGTGGCACCGAGGTGTCTTGGCTGGGGGTGCGGACTGAAAGGGAAGGGAGTAACCTTTGAAGAGTATCTGTAGCACCCATTTGTCTGACGTAATCCTGTGCCAGCAGGGGAGGTGGTGGTGGATCCTGTCACCCAGATTTTAACAGGAGGGGGGAGAGAGAGAGTCAGTGGATTCAGTCTCCCTAATAGTATGAATAAACAAAGTGGAATCCACTCAAAGTGATAGTGATCCCTAGAGTGACGGGGAACACACAGTGTTGTTTAAATGCCCCTCACACACCAACAGGCCCCTTGGTGTCATGCTTCATCATCGGGGCCTTCGCACCCCTCTACGGGATGCGGCGTGCTGCGACTCGCGGATACGCAGGAGCACTTGGAAGTGAACTATGTGTGGGGGTGTGTGTATAACCAAGGTGTGAGTGAGGTGAGGTGAAAAAAAGTGAATAATTAAAAAATACCTGGCACGTGGGAGGAAAAATAATTTTAATTTAATCCCCGGCTGGTATTGTTAAAATAAGTGCAGGGCGTGGTTTGATAGATACGAGTTAGGGTATCAAAAACCACTGTTTTTAAGTGTCAACATGTTTCGGAGGTCACAGCCCCCTTCTTCAGGACAAGGGTTATGCACTTACCCTCCCCTTACTCACATGCAAAATGTAAAAGTGTTTAAAAATTAATTACCACAATGTGTAATTTTCCTAACAATGTTTCTATGTTAGTGAATGCTTCATCGGAGCCGCGTTGAGGGAAGGCAGGCGATTAGCCAATGCAGTAACCGTCATTTCTGAGCAGAAAGGAAGGATCCCCAAAATACGCTTAGGCTCATGAGGTATAGTAGTTGAGAACTCTAAGTTCTATCGCCAATTGGGCGCAACAGTGGTTTTTGATACCCTAACTCGTATCTATCAAACCACGCCCTGCACTTATTTTAACAATACCAGCCGGGGATTAAATTAAAATTATTTTTCCTCCCACGTGCCAGGTATTTTTTAATTATTCACTTTTTTTCACCTCACCTCACTCACACCTTGGTTATACACACACCCCCACACATAGTTCACTTCCAAGTGCTCCTGCGTATCCGCGAGTCGCAGCACGCCGCATCCCGTAGAGGGGTGCGAAGGCCCCGATGATGAAGCATGACACCAAGGGGCCTGTTGGTGTGTGAGGGGCATTTAAACAACACTGTGTGTTCCCCATCACTCTAGGGATCACTATCACTTTGAGTGGATCCTGTCACCCACCAGCATGAGGTGCTTCCTGAAGCTCAGATTAGGAGGGTTTAGAGGCCGAAGCAGCGGGGGTTGAGGTGGACGGACCCGCACGCTGGTTCCCCAACCCGCCCCTGTGGAACCGCGACCCTGCTGAGGCTGGTTCTGCACAGTCCTGGTAGAAGGTCGCACCTGTGTGCCTCGACCCTGGCAACGAAAGGAACGTAAACCAGGAGTGGTCGGGTTCTTAGTAGGGAGACTTGGCCGTAGCCCGCAAGTCTTTAAAGCGCTCCAGTGCACCGTCAGACTTGTCGCCAAATAGGCGGGTGCCATCAAAAGACATGTCCATGAGTGAACTCTAAACATCAGTCGAGAACCCGGTTGAATGCAACCAGGCATGGCGCCGCAGCACCATGGTCGTAGAGATTGCCCTGCCCAGTGAGTCGGCAGTGTCTAACCCACACCGAATGGTGAACTTAGCCGCATCTTTGCCCTCAGTAATCGCCTGAGAAAGGGTAGCCTGCACCTCCTCAGGACACTGAGGCAACACCTGAGCAATGCGTGGGAGTGGCAGCCCAACAAGCAGGCGGTGTTCATCAACCGCAGCCCTAGGCTGGCCGACGAGAACAACCGCTTCTTAAACTGGTCCAGCCTTTTAGAGTCCTTATCCGGCGAGGTTGTGGGAAAGGCACTCTGCGACGTTGATGCCAGAATGATGAGGCTCTCAGGCGTAGGGTGAGTGGTCAAGAAAGCGGGGTCATTGGGCGCCAGTCGGTGGCGTCTGGTGATGTTTTTATCCACCGGGGCCCCAGTGGCCGGCCTCAACCAAGTGCCCAAGAGGACCTCTGTAAGAGTGTCATTAAAGGGAAGCATCAGCTCCGTCAAAGTAGACGCTGTCTGGAGCACCTCAGTGAGGAGGTTGGTCTTGAGGGCCACCGTTGGAAGGTCAAGGATGAGGGCCTCAGCAGCCCGATGGAGGACCATCATATAGGAGGCACCCTTCTCCATAGTAGGCGGGGTAGAGGCGAACAATGGGTCAGAAGAGACATCGAGGTCGCCTGCATCCTCCAAGTCGTCCACCCAATCGAGTTTGGAGTCACATTGCCGGCTGCCTCTGGCGTGGAGGGGGGCGGTCGCGGAGGCAGAGCCGGAGAGGGGACGAACGGCGCCGTGAATGGCGCCTTGAATGTCACCGGCCGGGGCCGAACCGGCGCCGGCTCCCAATGCGGATACCAGGTCGGAACAAAATGTCCTGGGAACCGGGGCAAGGGTGGGATGAACGGCACCCAGTGCAGCGCCGGAGGTGGAGCCAAGGGTGGCACCAGGGTTGGAGCCAAGGGTGGCGCCGGGGCAGGAGCCACGGGTGGCGTTGGGGCCAGGAGCCGGCAACGAAAGAGAAATACACAAAATGTATAGCGGGGACGTTTTTAATATGTATTTATTAAACCAGCGTCATTCTAGTGTAAAATAGGTGTGCTATCCATTAGACCAAAACAGCTATAAATGAGTTGAAGCACTAACAGAGTAAAAGGATGGATGTCATGTCGGACCTAGGATGACGGAAGGAATAATAACCCTTATACATAGTTATTATGCAGGAGATGGTAGTTCTGCTGAGTTTACAAGAATCCTTATGCAAAATGCATGAGGCTAGTTTCCAGGGAAAACCCTACGTCCTGTAAGCAGTCCCCTAACCTGGAAAAGGTCAGTCCCAAGAACCGTTTTGTAGTGGAATGCTAGAAGAGAATATAGGTGAATGGTTAGGTGACTACCTGAGCCTATATGAAACATAACACCCACTCCTCATCCGAATGAACGACATACTAAAATCCTAACGTATTCGTATTCGTAGGTGTTGTATGCATAGAATTAAAATTAATCAATCCAAAAAAATTATATTTAACAATGTAAAAATTCCCTAAAAATGCTAAAATAATTAAAAAAATAAATAAATAGTGTAAGCGATAGATGTCTTTACTAAAATATGTTCTTATATATATACCTACGAGTGATTGACAGCCATGCAGATCAGCAAAAGTGTCTATTATTTATAATTCCAAATTTGGTTGTTTTTGAGAAAAGCCAAATTTTTCCCAGCACACAATGAGACAAATGTTTATGTGACCTGGCTGGGAGACGCAACATCACTGTTGCCTGCAATCGCAGACAGCGGTCCCTGCAACACCTCGCAGATCAGGTCAATCGAGCACAGATGTTCATCCGTATTCTCCACAACCACTGCGGGATTGCCTGTGTGACAACCAAGGCCTGAGTACTTGTTGAGGAGTCGGTGTCCATTCCAACAGGAGCTGAAGCATCCTGTGGTGCCTCTAAGAATGCAGAAATCAACATTGGAATACACTGAGGGCACAGCGGAACATGGCCGTTATCGGGTCTGGTAAAGCATCAACGTCCAGTGGAGCAACTGATGGAAGTGTTAGACAGAGATCCAACACACATTCTTGTCTGCAGGATAGGCATCGGAGGACAGGCAGAATACAGTTGATCCAGACTGGTCTAAATGATAAGAACCAAGATTCACTTAGTTCGCGAAGGTGAGGTGTGCCCAAATGGAGTACCATGCGATCACGGTATCAGAGCTCCAAGAGCATTTTTTCCATCTCCTTGGTGACTGGGACGGACATTGCGTAGCAGAAAAATTACAATACAGATTCCTGCTATTAGGAACAGGATCAGCGGTAACCCTCCAAAAATGCCCCCAAACATACGAGTTACTGACCTTCGGTAACGATGTATCTGGTACAGACGATTCTAGCCATAGATTCCTTAACATAGAATTATCCCCAGGCTTGAGACTGGATCCGGAAAACTTTTTGCCACAGCATCGAGGCGTGCCGAGGGGACGGCACCACGTGACTCTGCCCTGACATCCTCCGCGTCTGTGATGTCAGCGAGGATACATAAGTCCCTAGCGCCTACGTCAGTTTTCTTCGGAGAACTTTTCCGCGCCACAACGCGGAGCCATCACTAACAAAAACTTTGACAATAGTGGAACAGTGTGTGAAAAAGCCCTGCTAAACAGAAGGGAAAGAAACAATGGTGAGGATCAGAACCAGCCAGAATAGAGCCATTTACTGAGGCACCAAGATCTGGAATGATAGAACAGGGCACCGCAACTGGAAAGCAATCCTGCAAACAAATACAACAGCCTCCCCAGACAGAAGCATGTGAAAATACACAGCAGACCAAGAAGTCTGCAGCCATTGCCCGAACATAAAGGGACACCAAGCTCAGAACGTAGAGCAATGACCATTCAACCTCAGACAACACCAGCAGGGAGAAAGTCTCCCGAATACCTAAGTCGAAACCAACCAAGGCACCTCAACCCCAAGGACTGCTAAAGGCAGAAGTGCAAACAACAAAGGAAAGAAGAAGAAGAAGCACAAGCGAACCCCACACTGGAGTCCAGAGTACAGGGGCGCAGAAGTGCCTATAAAGTCCAGAATGGAACAACAACCAGGTGAGCATCCCCTCGCAAAAGACAAACACCCGGAGGAAGGCGAGTGCAGAAGACCCAGAGGGCCCTCGCAGAATAGGGAGGAAAGGCGGGTCGTTAAGGAATCTGCGACTAGAATTATTTCTACCAGATACTTTGTTACCGAAGGTAAGTAACTTGTATATCTGATAGAGACTGCTAGCCACAGATTCCTTCACGTAGAATAGATACCCTAGCCATACCCAAGGGGAAGGAAGGTCTGCGAGAGGACCTCTCCAGTCCAGGCGAACCCAGGACCCTGAAAGGGGAAAAAATTGCCAGACCATGGAAATAACCCAGTCCTCTCCAACAGGGGATGAGCCACAAGGACAAGGGAAAGAGCCCAGTATCCCCCCAAGCAGACTAGAACCACAGCATCCCGGAGAACACTACTCCACAGGGATTGTGTCAGCACAACAAGCGGCAGCCCCGTCCTCACCAAGCAGGAGAAGGTAGGGCAATACAAAAGGAGACCATCAGCCAATGTACCAGGGACCTCCACCGGAAGCCCCAGGTACAGACAAGATGAAAGGAGACTAGTAGCCAATGTACCAGGGACCTCCATCGGAAGCCCCAGGTACAGGAAATACGAAAAGAGGCCAGCAGACCATGTACCAGGGACCTCTATCGGAAGCCCCAGGTACAGGTAATACGAAAAGAGGCCAGCAGCCAATGTACCAGGGACCTCCAGCGGAAGCCCCAAGTACAGGCAAAACGAAAAGAAAGGAGGTCAGGAGCCAATGTACCAGGGACCTCCACCGCAAGCCCCAGGTACAGGCAAAGCAAAAGAAGGCCAGCAACTAAAGGACCAGGGATCTACACCAAAAACCCCTGTTACAGGCAACGCAGAGGGGTACCAAAGAAGTAGAGCAACCCAGAGACTCCAAGGAGAAGAGTAAAAACGAAGTCAAGAGCCCTCCACCGGGAACACACCCACTGAAGAGGGCGGCCGAACTCATCACAGCTGGATGTCAACAGGCCATAGGTGCCTCAGTACTAAGGCGGGTGGAAGAGAAACACATAGCCCCACAAAACTCCTGAAAAACCAGAAGCAGGGGCACCAGGCCTCACTCCTAGGCCCTTGGCCGTGGACCAGAAAAAAATGCCAACCAGCAACCAGCCGGAAAACAAGAGGAGAAACAAGTAAGAAGAACCAAGTAGTTAACACAGGAAAATAACCTTTCTGGACACCAGACAGAGGACCAGGCCAACAGCAAACCAGAGGCAGAACACCGCCCAGCACAACAGCCGCCCAAGAAAATGGACCAGCGGCATACAGCAACACCAGGAAGGGCAAGGAACTTACAAGAGGAAGTCTACCCTCCCGAGTATAAGACAGGCTATTCAATAGCTACAAATACCCCACTTAGGGTAGGACACGGCCCAAGGAGAATGGGAACCACTCTTAGGGAAGAAATACTGCATCAGAGAACAAATTAGAAACCCTGCGGCAAAAACCACAGAAGGCTTAGTAAGTAGCCAAAAGAAAACTCTTGCCAACGGGGGCTGAACCAGCAGCCAACTAAAGAGGTAGGCCAACTCAGGGCCCGGAGTGTACAGTATCTCCACCAGAAAGTATAACGTTCACCCCACACCAGATTCCAGGAGCAGTGGGATAACACCTCCCACTAAGACCCGGAGGATCAACAAACCACCTACTGAGGAGTAGGAGGAGGAGGACGAAGCCCCGCAAGAAGACGCTGGATGGCTGAGTCTGCATGAGTATTAAACAGCAGGGCCCCGTCAAAAGGGAGGTCAACCGGAAGTTCCCTAATATTTTCAGGAAAAACAGCATCGCGTAGCCAAGCAAGGCGATGAAGAGTCACAGAAATGGCCATAGCCCGGCCAATAGCATCGGCAACATCCAAAGCTGCACAAAGAATAAATGTGGCCAACTCCCTACCATCCAACACATGGGCCCGCAGAACAGCACGGGCACCCTCATGAGAGACATGAGAAAGAAGGGACTCCACAGAATCCCACAGGCTAGAAGTAGCCCTGGTCAACACACACAACGCGTTAAGTGCTCTCAAGGCAGCACTGGATGAAGCGAAGACATTACGCCCCCATGAATCTAACCACCGGGCCTCCCGAAACGGAGGGAACCACACCTTAGGCAAACACGGAAAGGCATTACGCAGTAGAGCGCTTTGAGAAGAAGGGTAGAAAGACAGACCGGGTTGTGTGGAGCAGGACAATTGTGATGCAGTAGTGCCTGAGGAACCGGATCACCCGTGACAGGGCGTCTTCAAGCCCCCATAAGATAATTATGGAGTGAAGCTTCCAAAGGAAGGAACCACTCCCGTCCACCAGAGCCCTGGTGAAGAATCTCCAGGAGGTTTTCTGTAGGAAATGGAGTGACAGGTTCACCCTTCCTCAGAATACCGGCAGCTGTGAAAATAGCCCGAACAAAGGCAACACTGGCCTCAGTAGGGCGCCGCAGAGGGGAAAGCAATTCCTCCGTGGGTGACGGTTGCAGGCTGAGCCGGCCATCCCCAAGTCCAGGGGGGGAGCGTCCAGGCCCAGAATGGAGGAGGATCCACTGAGGAATGAGGGACCTGAGGGGCATCAGGGGAAGGTGGAGAGGCTGGGGTAGAAGCCAACCGTGTGCCAGGAAAAGAAGGGTTCGAGGATTTTGGCCGTGGAGACGGCGAAGAGCCTGCCCTAGAAGATGCCAGCGAAAAGGCAACTACACAGCGCCCTGTCTCCGGGGAGGAACACACCAACAGATGACAGACCCCCGGAGATGAAGGGACTTCAGGAGACGAATGCAGAACCTGATGCTGGCGCGGCTCCGTGGAGTCCCCTACCGGTGCCTGATCGGCGTCAGGCGGCACAGGAGTGGCAACTCGAGGCACCGGCTCAGCCCAGACGGAGCAGCCACCCGTGCTGAGGACAGAGTGGGACTTGGGAAAGCACCCCAGGTCCCTGCCTCTACCTGTGACTCCACCGGAGCCGGGGAAGAGGTCCCGGCGATAACCTGCGACACCACAGGGAGACCCATAGGGATTTGCGGCGAGACAGGGACGCTAGACGCCGAAGAGGAGAGCCCCAAAGTACCACACCCCAACACCACTTAAAGCGTTCTTACAGGTTGTACCGCTTAGAAACACTTCCATGTCCCCACTCCAGCATCGAAATCTGTATGACAATTCCCAAGATTCCTTGATAAATTTCCTACCCATAGCTTCATATCTGCCCGCCTGTTATTGTTACAGAAACTGGAAAGTTGTGACCGGTCATGTTCTATGGCCATGGTTTAACCGTTCTTTGGATGTTGTCTCTGCCACAGTAAAAGGTAATTGGTCCAGTTTTTTTAATATGCAGCATTGTTTATTTTGCTCCCCTTAGTGCCATTGTTGTCTGCTTCTCAGTTAGAGTGTATATAGAAAATAGGGGCGTACTGTTGCTAAATTGCCAAGGCACATGACCGGAACGAATGATTGTAGCATCCAGCTCAAGAACATAATAGTACGGAGTAGAGTGTCAGTGTTGCAGTATGGAAAAGTCCTAGCA
The DNA here is from genome assembly GCF_964263255.1 of Lissotriton vulgaris. Taxonomy (NCBI): domain Eukaryota; kingdom Metazoa; phylum Chordata; class Amphibia; order Caudata; family Salamandridae; genus Lissotriton; species Lissotriton vulgaris. The sequence goes on along the minus strand of NC_141685.1, from coordinate 367,697,651 downwards.
GAAGATACAATGTTGCCCAGAGATAAAATCCTGGATGTTAATGTAGTTATCCCATTGTCAACTACAGTTAACGCCTTTTCTAGGTGGATACTATCTATTTCACAAAGCCTATCCGCAGCTTCTTGTTCAGAGATCTTCCAGATTTCAATATAGACAGCATATAAGAAACGTTTCTGAAGTGGCTTTCGGGAACCTAATAAAAAATCCCTTAGATACACCTCATATGAGAATAAGGATAAGTGTTGTTTCACCTGAGACAGTGTGGAGGTTTATAGCCAAACAAGGCATAACTTCCCAACACTGTATGTTGTTACCACTCCCAGATGTTCTCTTTGTACATAGCATTGGTCCGGCCTATGGATTCTGCACCCTTCGGTTGTACCCTTGCATATTGATTAACATCTGTTTGTGCCTGACCCCCTTTCAATTGGGGTCTGAAGTATTGTACTGCATGATTTCATCTAGTGTATACCCCCCACATGATGTAAAATTGGTGTGTGAAGGTGTGGGAATTCAAGGAGTGTTCAAATCCTTATTCTTGGCTAGTCCAAGACAGGAAGTCAGTTACACAGTGCCATTCAGAAGAACAAGTTAATTACCTCCAGTAAGGCTTTTTCTGTTGGATACTGTATTTGCCTGATGATTCCTCAATCTTTGAATTACCCCAGCACCAGCATTCCACGGAAACATTTTTCTAGCTCTCCCACGTCAATGAGGACGTCATAATGATACGCTCCGCTCGCGACTCCGTATGACGTCATCGGAGACACAAGAAGACCTCGTCGGCGTATTGGCATCAGTTTCACCTATTTTTTCTGTGCATCCGAGGCAAACAGATGGACCGACAACATCGTTGGAGTATACAATACATACATAAATACACACAGCATAAAGAAACATAGGAAAAGCCAAAGAAACAAAGCATTTCCTAAACACCAAAAGCAAGTCAATAAAAAGACACATAGAAATAACCATATCAAATAACAAAAAACGTTTTTAGTATACGAAGGTGGACAATAGGGAGAAGGGTGGGTCAGTAAGGAATTCACAAGCAGATACGGTATCTACTAGAACAAGCGTTACCAAAGGTATTTAACTTGTTCTTCTGATGGATACATCCGCCTGTGGATTCCTCACCTTTTGAATTGAATCCCACAGCAGTCCCACACCCAGAGGAGGGCGTCCACCTACTCATGCCAAAATATCCTGCAGCACAGAGCATGCAAAATGACCATCCCTCATAACCTCAGAATCCAAGCAGTAATGCTTCGCAAAGGTGTGGAGGGAGGCCCAAGTTGCTGCCTTACAAATGTCAACAATAGAAACACCTCTATCCAAAGCAGAAGAATAAGACTTAGCTCTGGTTTAATCAGCTCCAATAACTTCAGGCGGTTCCTTCTTGGCCAAGGCGTAGCAGATCTTGATGCACAAGATGATCCACCTAGAGAGTGTTCGCCTTGCCTTTCATTCGTCCAATGTACCCACGAAGAGCTGATCATGCAGTCTTCGATCCTTGGTTCTGTCCAGATAGAAGTTGAAAGCCCTCTTAGGATCCAGACAATGAAGTCTCTCCTCCTCCTTGGAAGGGTGAGGGGAGGATAGAAGGTAGGTAAGGCAATAGATTGCCCTAGATGGAAAGGAGTAGATGCCCTAGATGGAAAGGAGTAACCACCTTAGGCAGGATACAGCCCTGGTCCTAAGAACCATCTTTTATGCATGCATGGTTAAAAACTGAGGTTTAGAACTAAGAGCCTGAAGCTCACTTACCCTCCTGGCCGAGGGGATAGCGATCAAAAAGATCGTTTTGAAAGAAAGAAGCCTCAGCAGACATCTATGAACAGGCTCAAACGGAGAACCATCAGGAAAGTGAGTACAAGATTTAAGTCCCACTGAGGCAAAATGAAGGGAATAGGAGGAAACCTATTGGTGAGGGTCTTAACAAACCTTATAACAGCTGGAGATTTAAATAAAGACGGCTGGTCCGGCAAACAGAGGAAAGCTGACAAATAACCTTTTACCGTGGCCATAGCGCAACCTTGCTGAGCCAAGGAAAGAGAGAAACTCAGCACATCAGACAAATGGGCCTTCAAATGATCAATTGAATTCTCTTCACACCACTTATGAAACCTGGCCCATCTACAAGAATAGATAGATTTGGTGTAGTGTATTTTGGCCAATAAAATAACATCCACCACATCCAGAGGGAGAGAGAAAGAGCTCAAGTTGGCCCGTTCAAGCACCACGCATGAAGGTACAGGCTCTGGAGATGGGGTGTAGAACCTGTCCTTGCGATTGCTAGAGGATGTCTGCCCTGAGAGGGGGACGGAGTGGAGGGTACGATGAGAGGTGAAGAATATCTGTTTACCACACCCTTCTTGGCCACTCCAGGGTGATCAATGTAACTTGAGCCCGGTCTTGGTGAATCTCACTCAGAACCGGAGGAATCAAGGGTATGGGAGGAAATGCGTAAAGGAGCTGCGAACCACATTTCAACTGCAATGCGTCCTTCAACGATCCCTGCATCGGAAACTGGAGACTGCAGAAGGACTGGCAGTACACGTTCTCGTGAATAGCAAAGAGGTCCAACCGAGGAAACCCCCACATCCTGAAGATGTAATGGACCACGTCCGGATGACGAGCCACTTGTGATCGGCCAAGATACGCTGACCGAGACTGTCCGCACGCACATTTCGCATTCCTGCCAGATGATTTGCCATAACACAAATCTGATGGTCTTGAGCCCAGGACCAGAGTCGCAGAGCATCTCTGCAAAGACAATACAGCCCTACTCCTCCCTATTTGTGCATGTCCCACACTGCGGTAGTGTTGTCCATCAGGACCTGAAATGACTGAGCGAGAAAGGAGGGAAGAAAGGCCTTGAGAGCTAAACGTATCAGCAGCAATTCCAGCAGGTTGATATGAAACAACCTTTCCTCTGGAGACCAAAAGCCTTTGATCGCCAGGTCCCCCCGATGAGCACCCCACCCTAGAGTGGATGCATCCATGATTACTGTGGCCACTCGTGAAGGAAGATGAAAGGGCTTTCATTGAGACAGATTGCCCTTCACACTCCATCAAGACAGATCCGCTGCAATGCCTCCGGAGATCCTGACCATCTCCCTGAGATCCCCGTTGTGCTGATACCACTGGCTTGCGGAGGCACCACTAAAGTGCCCTCATGTGCCAGCGTGCATGGTTGACCAACAGAATGCAGGAAGCAAACAAACCGGGCAGGCGTAGGACCTTCAGGACGGAAACAACCGCTCCATTGTGAAATAAGGGAATCATCACCTGAATGTTGAGAATCCTCTGTGGAGGCGGGAAAGCTTGAAACACAACCGTCTCCATTACTGCCCCTATAAACAGGTTGCGCTGTGACAGCACCAGGTAAGATTTGGGCACATTTATCGAGAAGCCCAAGTTGAACAACAGACATGCTGCCACTTGCAGATGATGGAGCACCATTTCTGGTGACTTTGCTTTGAGCAGCCTGTCGCCCAGATAGGGGAAAACTGGAATCCCCGACTTCCTGAGATGAGCTGCCACCACCCCATCACCTTTGTGAAGACTTTTTTTTTTATTTACATTTTTTATTGAGCAGAGCATAGTTAAGGTACAATACATACATGGACAATTTGAACACTGGAGACAAATACAGAATATTTAAAAGCTTCTTCTATTAAAAGCTGAATGGAAGGGAGGATTTTTGAATACTTTAAGGCAGTCAATGTTGATAAAACTATATATATAAATTTTCAAGTACAAGCAGTGTGTAACATCCGCAAAATTTGAGCATAAAGTGCAAATGCAATACAGTACAATCCAACCGGAAACAAAGTGCTAGTGCTTAAAAATTACTAATAGTGCAAATACCACAGAAAAAAAGTGCGCTTGTGACTTATTAATTAAACCTACCAACACTTCAAGACTGCTTAAGAATGATTTAGACCAATTATCAGTATTCAATCTAAATTCTAGCCTAACCCCCCCTAATTTCCTCAAGATTCTCAAAATACTTCCAGTTCCTATCAAATCTCCTAACTGCTCACACTCTACTAGCATAAGCTTTTTCAAAATTCCATGACCTCCTCATTTTGTTAAGCCATTTCAAATGGGATGGAACTTCCTTTGATTTCCAATTTTGGAGTATTAGGGAGCGGGCAACAGCGCAAGAAATAAATACAAACATTTCCTCAGCATCTTTAAGCAACCCTCTGTCATTATATATACCAAAGAGGGCCGATTCGGCCGTGGGCAGAAGTGTTTTCCCTATAACCACCTCAATATCTAAGAGAATAGCCTCCCAGAAAGGTTTCAGCTGAGGACAAGTGAAACAAATATGAAGCCAGCCACCCTGGCCGTCAGCTTGGCATCTGAAGCACTTATTCCCAACCTCCGGGAACCTTTTCCCAAGTGCCTCCGGAGTCCAATACGCTAGCCAGCGGGACAGGAAAGCCATCCTCTTAAAATTAGTGTCACGCAATGATTTATAGCCCAACAAGCTTACGGTTTCCGAATCTTTGCGTGTTAAATTACATTATGTTAGGCTACTTATTTTATCTAGATGGCGATCTATCATAGCTAATTGCCCATCACAATGGAGCCTCTTGTACCAATTCCCTATACCTCAAATTTTAGCTTCATATAGAAGTGTTACCATCTCACTCGTCGAGTCGAGTAGTCCACCTATATCTCTTCTTAGAAAGTGGACAGTTTGTAAATATTCAAAAAACGTTGGTCGCCCGGGAGTACTTACTCTGGTCAGCACTTCTTGCCACGTGATAATTCTATTCTGAACAACGAAGAGCCTTAACTCCCGAAATCCTAAATTCTCCCAATTTATTATATGGCTGTTTCTGATTTGGAGGCCCAGAGAAGAACATTCTCGTAGGCTTGAAAACTGGGAGGCTGAGGAGCTAAGATTTTTCTTAAAAAAGGACTGCAATCTAGATAAATATTCTTTCAAAGTCTTATATCTTGTCCTTTTTGGGAACCTTACAATCTTTAAAAATACCTGAAATTGAGAATCAGCCTCTTGCATCATTTTTAGTAAGAAGAAGCTATCTCGATTATTTTTTGAACCTATCAGACCTGCCACTATATCAAGAAAGGCTGCCTCATAATATTTTTTAAAATGTGGCAGAGCCATTCCCTCCTGTTCAGCTGGGAGTTGAGTCACGGACAACTTAACCCTAGGTGCTCCCCCCCCCCCCCCAAACAAAACTTCTAATCATAGTTTCCATGTCTTTAAAAAAAGTAGAATTCAATTTGATTGGAACATTACAAATCAGGAATATTAACAAGGGTAGGATCGACATCTTAATCATGGATACCCTGCCAATCAAGGTAAGCGGGAGTAAAAGCCATTGGGCGAGAAGACTCTTAATTTTATTTTTCGTTCTCACATAGTTGAGAAGATAAAGCTGGTGATATTCGCAGGTTACATAAATGCCTAAGTATCTAACAGCATCCCGGCTAGCAGCCTGAACACGTAAACAAGATGGAAAAAGGCTGAGGTTTGTGTTTAAAGTGAGAACCTCCATCTTCTTAGCATTTATTTTGTAACCTCCTATTTGTTCGTATGCTTTAAATTCCCTCAATATGCTTTCTATATTCTCTTTATTTGTCTTCAAATAAAGAATGATGTCGTCCGCGAAGAGCTTGAGCTTCGCCATTCCAGACATAGGGGGAAAAATGGCAGGATTGTTTCAAATTTTGATCACTAGGGGCTCGATAAAAAAAGTAAAAAGTAAAGGAGACAAAGGGCAACCCTGCCTAGTCCCTCGATTGACCTTGATTGAACCAGCCTTATTTGAGTTTATTATAACCTGCGCCGAAGCACCTTGATAGATATTCCGCAGCATCTTGATCACTTGCTCTGGAAACCCGAATTGGCCAAGGGAATAAAACAGGGTTGCCCAATTTACCAGGCCGAACGCGTTTTCCGCGTCGACCATTAAAATACACGCTGGGGTTGAATTGATATTGAAATAATCAAGGGCCTGAATTAAAAATTCAGTATTGGAAGCCATTGAACAGCCTGCTATGAATCCTGACTGATCGCTGTGTATGACTTCTTGTGCAGCATACACAAAGTGACGGGCCCAGATTTTCATTAGAATCTTATAGTCTAAATTCAGAAGACTAATAGGCCTATAAGAGTTTTTATCTTCTGGATTTTTCTTTTTTTTTTTTTAAATCTTTATTGACATGAAGGCATAAGATGCATATACAATATCACAAGCAATTTTCAGTCCTGTAGTCATATATTTACGTATCTGCAGATCATTATAATCAAAGCGTATTCTAACATATGTCAAGTTTAACCCCATCAGTAACGTGTATGGCTGCTACCAGTTGTCCTTAAAGCAATTTTTGGCGCATATTGTAAATGTCTTTCATCGTGTACTGTGTACCACATTAACCCTCATAACATATAGTCTAATTTAAAGAAAAGAGAATAAAAAACCTAACATGAGTCATCACTCTCAGGTATGCATTTCACGGTCACATCAAACCACCAGCCACCCCACATATCCCTTAATATGCTTCTCAATAAAGCTTTATCAGAACGATACTTCGTTTAGTACAGTAATTTAGCAACCCATCACCCAGCCATCTACTCATCCTCCCCTTCGGAGTCTAGATCCTCTTCTTCTGGTAAGGGTTCACAGATTTCTCCCCTGTATACATTCCACACTGCCCATACCTTGTTCCACTTACGGGGCAAGCCCTGAGCACATACACCGCCCTTTCCGTAACCATCAGCATGTCCATATTTTTAGTCCATCTATTCGCTGTAGGCATTTCCGGAGCACCCCACTTCTGCGCAATGTCTTGTTTAGCCACTGTCATGGCTAATGTAGCCCATATCAGTCCATATCTATCCAGATCATTAGGGTCCCAAATGTTCAAGAAGCACTTGCGGGGTTCAGGTAAAATGGCGATTTTAAGTGCTTGGGAGACGGTACGCATAATTTGCTTTGAAGAAAATGAAATTTTACATAGCCAATGTGTCCCCTGCATGTACCCCAACGTTTAGTGTATGTGCATGTCTCCCATGCATTTTCCCTCTATGGCCTGCAATAATAATGCCTTTGCATTTGCGTCCCACATTGGGATGTCAGTTACCAAGTCTTCCACGTAAGAAACGTTAATTCTGCAATGAGGCCCATGTTGCCCATGTGTTTGCATTGTGCACTTTTAATATCGAGATGAACCCGTTTTGTGGCTCAGCCTGAACCAGTCTCCGAATTAGGGTTTTCATGCCTCCAGACACTCTGAGGGCTGCAGCTACGTATCCCTGACCTCTCGCATACTTCTGGCCAAGCCGAGAGGGGCCCAGCCCGGGGAGCCAAGACAGTATTTTGCACACAGTTATCTGCTTGCTCTAAAGAATCACATTCCTGCCTGGTGAAGAAGGTAAACAGAACCCGTCTGCAGAGATAGGGCCTAGCCTTTCTGTCTCCGTTTAAGTGATTTACAGAGCTCGCATCCATAGAAAGCCCAAAGCCCCCACGCAATGAATGAAGAAATATATGCCCACACCGGCTCTTGGTGATGAGCGACCTTTGCTTCAGATAATACATCCCCGGACCTAAGATATCAGATAATACCAGACGTGCTGGTCGTCCTGACACTGAAGGCCTCCCTACTAGACCGAAAGTCAGCTCCCCCCAGTCCCCCCAGTTACACGTCAATTGCACGTCATGACCAAGTTGCGCACACAAGTAGGGCAAAGTTCCAGCTGGCCATGCAACCCCCTTTCAGGTATCCACCCACCTATGACTCACCTATGACTCCTCAAGTGAACGCCCACATGTACGCCCTCATGCACGCCCACATGTTTCTTATCTCTCTCTTTCTCTTGCTCTGCCTAGAGAGCTCCTCCTCTATATGCAATTGAATGTATAAATATTGTACTCTGTGAATAAACTTTAGAAGACCCTTCCTGAACCTTAGTGGTGATGTAACCGATTCTCCCTTAACTCGAGTTATTGAAATAAAGCCCTTATGAATCGGACACCACGGACTCTGCCTCTCATTTAATGCATGACCCATTGTTTAACTATAGAAATTATGACAGGGTAATATTTTATTTACCACAGCTTCCAGAACTCCTGTATCTGCGGGCATTCCCATAGTGTATGAAACAGTGTCCCTTCCTCCCCGCATCCCCTAAGGCAAAAGGGATGTGATGCCCTATGTATCTTGTGAAGCAGTGTCCTAGTGTAGTAGATGCGATGCAAAATTTTGAGTTGCACTAATCTGAACTCTGCTGAAATGCCTACTTCTCTTGGGGAGGCTAGCGCCTCGTTCCACTCCGATTCATCTACCTCACCTATCTCTCCCACCCATTTCTCTTTAAGTTTTAGTGTAGGGTCTTCCAGGTTGTTTACCAGCTTTTTATATGTGAGAGAAGTCGCACTTTGTTGCATAAAGTCCGTTAGCAGTCTATCCTCTAGTGGTGAGGACTCTGGTATTTCAGTGCCCGCTGGGATCGCCTGGAGTAGTGCGTGCCGTATCTGCACGTATCTAAACGTCTCGGTGGGGCTTAGGCCATATTGCTGTTGGAGCTGTGGAAATGCAATCACCGTGCCCTTGTCCCATAGGTCCCCCACTGTGGAGATTCCTATGCAGTCCCATTGTGTAAACCCTTTACAGGATCTGAGGTTCCCCAGTGATTTTGTGTCCCACAGCGGTGTCAGTTTGGTAATTTTTCCTTTCCAGCCCAGTCGTGTTTGTGCTATGTGCCACAGGGCCGCTGTGTGCTGCGTCGGACCCAACAGCTTTTTGACGTGCGATTTATTATATAATACTGAGAGCATGCAGTCCGTCCCCAGTTGTGACCAGTCCGCTCTGTACGCTGGGTCATCTCTCGGGGTGTGGATCCACTGATTAATTACTTTAAGTTGGGCCGCCCAGTAGTATAATTGAACGTTGGGCAGTGCAATCCCTCCCTCATACCAACTTTTTATCAACTTGTCATACGCTATAAGTGCCGGGCCATTATTCCAGAGTAGGTTTGAGACCAGTGCTGCAACTCGTTTGAAATATCGCGGTGCGACAAGATACGGGGTGTTTTCCAGCACATAAAGGAATCTGGGAAGCGCCATCATTTTATATAGAGCCGCCCGCCCGAGGAGGGTCAGGGGCAAGGTCGCCCAGTGTTTAACGTCTGCACGTAGGCGATCCATAGGCGGCTTCAAGTTTTTGTCAAAGAAGTCTGTGGCATTATTCGTAATGATAATGCCAAAGTATTTAAAGGAGGTCGTCGTCAATGCCAGGGGGCAGTCTTCCTGCAACATCGGTTCCGGGCCCTTCAGCACGTAAATTACCGACTTGGACCAGTTCAGGGTATACCCTGACGATTTCCCATGTGTGTTACAGAGATTCAATAAGGCTGGTATCCCGTTTTTAGGGTCAACCATATAGATGAGCTTATCGTCTGCGTATAGGGAGATTTTATCTTCCCAACCTTCCTCCCATGTGATTCCCTTGAACAATGGCATTGTTCTAATCAGGATCGCCAGGGGCTCTAGCACTAAGGCAAAAAGCAAGGGCGACAAGGTGCACCCCTGCCTAGTCCCCCGTCCCAGCGGGAACGTCGGTGAGATGTGGCCATTCGATACCACTAGGCATGGGCGGAAAATCCGTTCCGCTCGCGGATTTTCGGGAAATCCGCAATCCGCGAGATTTGCGAATTTCCCGCAAAATCCGCAAATCCGCGAGCAGCGGATTTTGCTCGCACTGCTCGCACTGTTCGCGTGAGTTCGGGCCCCGCGAATAAGTGCAAAATTGCAGAAATACGATCTTAGCAAAACTGAAAGTAACTACTTACCAGGTTCAAAAGTTCAGGCTCATCATTAGTAGCCATTTCCTGTAGTGCTTCCTGAGGGGCCCCTCCAGAGTTCAGTTGCCAGTTGAAACTATTATGTGACCCTGCTCTGAACCTCAGAATAGTTACACATATGCCACAAAGGTCCTGAATTACAGCTAAGGGAGACAAGCAGGAGCCAGGCTGGAAGTTAAAATCCATTAATCAGCCCCTAATTCATTATTGTCAGTTGGGGCAGGGCAGGTGTTGTAACTAATTTTGCAACAATGAAAGCACTTAGCAAGTGCAAAAGATCACTAATCAGGGCGCACTAAGGAAGCAGGTGCCAGCTAAAAAAATATTCTGTGACACATTAATCAGCCCCAAATTAATTCAGGTCACTTGAGGCAGGGAAGGTGTGCTTTGCTTTGCCGAAAATAATGTACACTGGACAACCAGAGGGTGTGGTGATGAAACAGAGGGTGGCATGGGTGGGCCAGAGGGTGGCATGAGTAGTCAGAGAGTGGCAGTGGTGACAGAGAGTGGCAGTGATGAAGAAGAGTGTCCCAAACAGGCTGGACACGTAGAAACAACAAGTTCGCGAAACTTGCGACCCGACAGGTAAGTTCGCAATTTGCGAAAGTGTACAAAACCCTCGCGAACTGGCAGAAACACGGGCGAACACAAAAAAAAAAAAATCCGCAAATTCACGGGAATTCGCGGATTTTGCGGATTGCGAATCCGCAAATCCGCAAAATTCGCGAACGCGAGATCCGCAAAATTCGCTCATGCTTAGATACCACCTGCGCTACTGGTTTCATGTAGAGTAGCAGTATCCAGGCAACATATTTTGGTCCAAAGCCCATACGTGTAAGTACCGCGAATAGATATTCCCACTCCACTAGATCGAAAGCCATTTTGGCATCAAGGGAGAGAATCACCGCCTGCTCCGAGAGAAGGTGTGCACGAGCCAGTACCCCATGAACCCGTCTGAGATTCAGTGCTGTACTCCTGTGAGGCATAAAGCCTGACTGATCAGGGTGGATCGGAGTGTGCAGGTGTTGTGTCAGACGGCTGGCCAGGAGTTTCGCCAGAACCTTGGCTTCTACGTTAAGCAGGGATATCGGGCGGTACGAGGTACATTCAGTTGGAGGTTTACCCGGCTTTGGTATGGCTACAATCGTGGCTGTACGCTGGTCAAGCGGTAGTTCCGCCCTTTCCAGGCTTTCCGTATACATGTCTAGAAGTGGTTTACTGAGCACGGAAGCCATCGATTTATACCATTCCACGGGCAGTCCATTGGGACCCAATGCTTTACCTGATTGCAATGCCTGAATTGCCAATTGAATTTCGTCTTCTGTCAGGTCAACCTCTAGTTCCTGCATTGCCTCCTGTGTGAGCCTGGGAATGGCAATGTTGTTAAGCGAAGTCGACGCCGCTTGTGCAGTGACGTCCTGCTCTGGGGTGTATATCTCTTGAAAGTGACGTGCCAAGGTGCACACTATCGTCTCAGGATGTGTCTGTAGCTGTCCGTCTTGGGTGTGAAGCCTCTGAATACCCCTGGCACTCCCCCCTCTCCTGTCCAACCATGCCAGCATTTTCCCAGCCTTATCGCCTACATCATATATTCTATGTGTTGTGTTTGCGATATAGCCTTGGACTGTTGTTTTGAGGTGGGTCTGGTATTGTTGCTGACGGAGCTGCAGTAAGTGTGTTGTTTCCGGGGTGGGATCTGCCATGTGTGTAGTGTTCGTGCTGTGGAGCGCCAGCTCTAGCTCTGTGATGTCTCGCCGGGATTCTCGTTTGTGCCCCTTTATTGCTGCTATTGCTTCACCCCGGAGGACCGTTTTATAAGCCTCCCACAGGATCGAGGGTGAGGACACCGTCCCAGCATTTTCTTCAAAGTAATGTGTGGTTGCTAATTTAAGTTTCTTCCTGATCTTGGGGATTTTTAAATAGTTTGGGTATATTGGGTAGATTCTAGCGCATTTCTTTTCCTTAGTTGTGAGTGATAGACCCCAGCCCAACTCCTAGGAACAAAAAATAGTCTATTCGTGATAGGCTATTGTGTGCAGCGGAATAGTATGTGTATTGGGTCGCTGCGGGGTGTAGCTGTCGCCACACGTCCGTAATCCCCATTGCCTCTAGAAAGCCAGGGAGTGTTGCAGTTCCTCTGGGGCGCTCTCTGATGGGAAAGGTGTCTAACGTGGGGTCCACTATTGCATTTAGATCCCCCCCTATGATCGTATCACCCTCTGGGAGGTCTAGGAGGAATTTACCTAGGGCAGGCAATGCCGTAGAATGAAGTGCCGTGGGGATGTACACGGAGACCACGTTGAGGGGCCTCCCCTCCCATTGGCCATGCAGTGCAGCGAATCGACCCTGATCATCCGTCTTGCGGCGTTCCACTATAAAAGGCAATGTTTTTTTCATAAGTATCCCCGCCCCTCTGGAGCCTGTTGTGAATTCTGCTTGCACTGCCATCACATATCCGCGTCTATCAAGCGCTTTACACGTTGTCCCCACAAGGTGTGTCTCTTGGAGCAGTACTAGATCAGGGCCCTGGCGTTTAATTGCCTGCAGAACCAGAGCCCTCTTTATTTTATCCCCTAAGCCTCTGACGTTCCAAAGCAGGCGCAGGGGGGGGCACTTCAATTGTCGTAGGGGCGCCCTCAACGGGTGCAGCGCATAACTGTTGGGCCATTGGATCGTGTGGGTAGTGTTGTGGATGACATGTTGCCGGACTCAGCGCAAATGCAGCGCTTTGTGTCGGTGCATAGGAATAGTTTGGTATTTGGCGTGTTCGTGCACCATGTAGCGCGAGTGATGACTACTAACAGTAACATTAACATTAGAACTCCCCCTCCATCCCCCCTCCCTGCTCCCCTGCTCCACGGATAAACTCCCGCCCGCTTCCCCAACTTTGCAGAGTGCTTTGTCCCATCCAGGGCCGGACTGGGAACTGAAAGCAGCCCTGGCAAATTTCTGCAAACCAGCCCCCGTCCAACGCGTAGGGAGCTCGCGCAGCGAGCGAGGCCGACCGCAACTTGGGGGTTTGGGGGGTTCTCCTCCAAAGAAAATTTTGGCAAACGACAGACCAAAATGGTGAATTTTACAGCACATTTTTCATTACATATTCAATTGTATCAACTTTTAAAGCACAGTAAATAGTAGATGATGACCTGAAAGAGCACCAGGTTACCCACCCAGTCATATGTACCCATAGACATTCTTTCAGAGAGCACAAAAAATAGACTCAGTGACTCAGGGAGAACAAAGTAAAAGTGAGACCAGCCCCCCACATGGTGTGTAGTGAGCAAGCGCAGTGAGCAACCACGACTAGGGGGAGTTTGGGGGGTTGAACTTATCCTCCCCAAGAAAATTTGAGAGACAGAAAGGCCAAAACAAAACATTTGTCAACACATTTTTCATTAGATATTAGATTGTATTAACTTTTAAACCATAGTAAATTGTCACTCATGTTATCACACATTAAGCACTGACATGTGATGTCACACATGAACACACAGGCCACTGATTGAGGCCAGAATACTGTGGAAATGTCACACATAAGCACCTAGGCACTGACCCAGGCCTGGTCCCACCACCAGGCTAGTAAGCATGCAAACGTCACACATAAGCACCCAGGGCAGCAAGCATGGAAATGTCACACATGAACCCCCCCAGCTCCAGGTCACTGAGGCCAAAAACTATGGAAATAGCACACATAATTAAGCACCCAGGCCAGAAAGCATGGAAACGTCACATATAAGCACCTAGGCGGACAGAAGGAATGGAAATGTCTCAAATGGCACCCTGGCCAGAAAGCATGAACAAATAACACACAGGCCCTGGCCTTGACATGACACATCTTTAAATATCCTACTTAAGTGGGTGGCACAATAAGTGTTGCAGGTCCACTAGCAGCATTTAATGTACAGTCCATGGGTACATGTAGAACCACATTTCTAGGGACTTACAAGTAAATTAAAATTGCCAATTCGGTGTAAGCCAATTTTACCATGTGTGAAAGGAAAGAGCGCAAGCACTTTAGCACTGGTTAGTGGTGGTAAAGTGCACTGAGCCCTAGGAGCCAACAAAAATGGCTTTTTTGATGTAATAAAGCAGATGAAACTGGATTTTAATTTGGAGGAATCTGAGGCCAACAGGGACTTATCTAACCTTGTCTCAGCAGTCACCACCTCCTAAAATGGCCCTGAAACTGCTGCTGCATTATTTATCCAGCACTGAGATTTTTTTTCCCCACAGAGCAAGGAGACAGTGAGAAGGAGCAGATGCAGCAGTACAGCTCACTAGTGAGTAAGACATAGATGCCAAGGTTTCGGATTGCTATGTGTGACATTTTCATAATTTCTGTGGAATTATGAGTGACATTTCAATGACTATGAGTGACACTTTCTCGCGAGCAAAATGAAGTAATGAAGACGGGGGAAACATATAAATATCTGAAATTACACCCATTTGAGCAACAAGAAACTCCAAGAAAATCTGAAAACTGCAGCAAAGCACCAGAAATCATTGGCAGCCTATGGTCCCCTACCTGCCAGCAATCAATCTTGTGAACATCAGGACTACAGGGTCTCTCTCTGTCCACGTGACGTGGGACCCCCAGCCCAACAGGAAGGATTTGTGAGGCTCCAATATGAACAAGATAAGTTACACAGGGATCCAGGTATCTCAGCTGCCTGTCACAGAGTCAGTGAGCTGACTCACGCGCGGACAGGCTGAGTGCCTTTTTCCATTATCCTCACAGGCTGAGGCCGGCGTAATAATCTCCCATACAACATAGCCAGAACTGTTGGAAACCTGTTAAAATTCTCCCATTTAGTTTTGAGAAATAAACGTCATACTTAAGGTGGCCATATGGAGAGTAAATGAACATATAATGTGCCCTGGCAATGAAAAAATGGCAGAAATGCAAACTGGTGACTCCTCAGCAGGCAAGGAAGCATGTTTGTTATCATAGTAACAAAGTACAGTGGCTTAGTCTAATCCTATTTTTCATATTCAAATGTTGGCACCCATTTGTAAGAATTATTATGTGCACTGTGACTCCAGACAAGCTGTTTTAGCTTGTTTTCTATGGCCAGATATGGGTGTTGTGTGCAGAGAATCTACATGCCAGGCAGAACTGCTGTCTCTGTCCCAGTCCTACAGTACTGGTCCTTTACACACACAAGACCGAAGTGTTACAAAGGGGCCTTCACAAGAAGTGATTACACTTCACTGACTCGGTCTCTGTCACTTAAAACAAGCATTGGCATAGCCAATAGGTATCGTTTTGGGACCTTTTAAGTGTTTAGCCATGCAACAGTTGATGTTGTTGCACCAAGGATATTGTGCTGCATAACTAAATACTTGGAAGGTCCCAAAAGCGAGACCTATTGGCTATGCCAATGCTTGTTTAAAGAGCTCTAAAGCCCTTGAAAGAGGTAGTAAAACCGTGCAATGGCCTCCTTAGCTATCTTAAAGTACTCTACCTAAAGCCATGCTGTACACACAGAGAAATCTGCAGCACGTGCCTCAACCCTACAACGCAACATGCTGGTTATTCTTTGACTAACTTAGCCCTCACTTGTCCGCCTCCTTGCTGCAGCCAGCCTTCTCACGTCCTACTTTTCCCCACGTTGGCCTGTTCCTGGAGCCATGTTTGCACGTCCAGCCCCATTTACCTGGATGAAAGAAAGCTACACGTACTAGTACCTGTAAGGGCTAGTGTTTGAGGTTTCTGAAAGGATCATGGTAACAGTGTATGCTTCCTTAGGGCCTTTCAGATCGCCTCGCTCAGCTCATCAAGAGATCTCTTCCTGTGCCAGGCTCAGCTGTGGATTTCTTCCTGTGAGTGCTCTGCGCTGTCTCAGTTCACCTCTTAAAACACAACTGCATTGGAACATTTAAAAAACACGTGTGTTTCTTACATACTGTTAGCTCAATCGACTGCTGCGTGCAGACTGAAGTGGAAAGCTGATGTATCTATTATCTATGAAAGGGGGTGCGGTGTAAGGGCCAGAGCTGTAGACTGTGGAAGCAGGTTCAAGTCTCAGCGTCCGCTTAACATCCAGCGATTCTGGGCAAATCACTTTATCTCCCCGTGCCTAAAAACAAAGATGAAAGAGCCTTTTTGTAATGTGAAAGGTGCCTATGTTAGGCGCTCCGATACCTTCGGCTTGACTTCCCAATTTATAAAACTGCAACAAACCAAAAAAAATATCACTGTTTTCTAATTATTTAGTTATGTTCTAACCAGCTCAGCTGCAGCCTCTTTTCTCGAGGAGAGTCACTATAACCTGTAGGTTGACCTTCGGCCTTAGAAAAAATGCCGCAGGACTATCCAGAGGAATCGGTCGGTAGGAGTTAAAACTGCCATAAAACCGGTAGTTTATCACCTGACTTGTGACACTTGAGCATTCAGATTTCATGGCTCTTTCCTTTGGACACGGCTCCCCACCTATTCTTTCTTGTGGATGAAGGGCATCATTTTACTCAGGCTGTAAAAAAATAAATGCCGAAAATTGGTGGATGTCCAACCACCTCTCGTCAGCAACTCACTGAATTAGAGGTCAGGGGAAGTGGTTTCCTGACAAGGAGCCACGGTCAGCTCTGCTGGTGGAAAGTGTTGCTTAGTAATCTGCTGGGTAGAAAGTCCCTGCAGGATCCATCCAAGGGCCCTTCAGACACCAAATCCCCATCTGCGACTAGCATGTAAAGCACTGTAGCAGTGGACAGCAAACGTCTACAAAGTACCCTAACATGCTGGGCAAAATGAGACAAAGAGTGTGTGCAAAATGCAACGTAATTTTTTTTCCACACAGTTTCCCAGTCACGAAGGTAATAGGAACTGTTTTGGACAAAAACACAGCCAGCCTGGCACCATACTAGATGTGGCAGTTCGAATGTGGCGGGTATGGCAAAGGCACAGCACTGCAGTCCCACATCCACTGGCCCACTAAACGATGACATAAATCTAAGATTAAGGGGCTGGCTTCCTGGGGGTGAATGAGCGATGCTACTCGTCCTTACACACTTGAAAAACCAAAGTCTGCAGTGCTGTCAAGCCAAACTCTGCACGGGTGTTCCGCCACGTTCTTGGTGCAGATTGACGATACCGTACACCACCGGCCCGGCCACTTCTAGCTTGTAATAATGTTTTGTAATAGGGATTTACTCAAGTCACTCTGGCATTTTAGCATGGTTTTATTTCGATGTTATGTGGAGACATCCTACTTGCTGCGCTAGAGAAGCAAGCAGCGCAGCGCCAGCGCAGCGCCAGCGCTGCTTGCTTCTTTACTTTCTCAGGGGCCGGGCAGAAATTAAACTGACTCAGTCACTCACCTCACTCAGGCCTGGCTGCCGACCGTCCAGTGTCTGCTGACTGCTGTTGGTCAGTGTCGGACGGTCACGGTCCTGGACGGTGGCACAGGCAGGCACTGTGGCTAGATACACAGGGGGGTCGGGCTAGTAGCCAGCAGCCACCCACTCTAGAATAAAATTAATTTATGGGCCTGGCGGGACTTCGACTCCGTGCGCACCGACTGGACTGCTCTCCTCTCGTGACTCGTCACGCGCAGTAAATTGCCAATGCGCATGCGGGGACGCGGCAGAGGAGGGGGCAGGCATAATTCTGCGCGCTGTGCACAGGCACCTCCCTACTCCTCCTCCATAATCCATTTGTTTATTATGTCATGTGTTTACACTTGTAACGTAACGGTTATGGTCGGACTCGGACCCGGTGGTTGCTTGCTTGCAACTTGACAACAATTAGGCTTGCAGTGCTTGCCAGTGGCGGCGCGGGGGGTGGGGGGGAGTGTTCGTGCAGGCCTGCAGGGCATGCATTCTACAGAGTCAGTTGTGCAAGCGAGACAGTGACTGCGAGTGCGAGTGCAAAAGTGAGTGACGCACGCTGCCGGGGCCCGGGGCTAAATCGGCCCCCGACACAAAACCGGCCCCCCTTTTCGGAACCCGGCCCCCAAAACCCTCCAGCCGACCGGGGGATTGCCCGGTGCCCGGACTCACCAGTCCGGGCCTGGCCCCATCCCCAACTATCTTTCTTGCTCGTGGGGTTGGTGAGTCCCCTACAGTCACCGGCTTTGCCCACCCTTCTCAGCTTCACCAGGTCCAGGTTCGCTTGTATCGCACTCGGTCTGTCCCAGAATTATTCCATCTTTAGACCGGGGCCGGCTGCCCGGAGTGAAGCGGGTCCCGTTCCACGTCGGACTCCGCTCCTGTAGTGTCATCTCGGTGTGCTGAATGACCGGTCGGCTTATCTGTGCGCTGCCCGGGGTTGCCCAATTCCAGTCCGGTATTTTCCAGGGGGTACGCCGTGTGCACTACTGCCAGCCCAGCAGTTGGGTCGGTTGCTTTTATTAGTTTTATGTGCCCGGTTAGGGTCCTACCGGAGTTTCACCCGTCGGGGCTTCCCTCGTTGCCCCTCCCCTGGGCCGGGGCCGCTGCTGCTTCTGGGGCCGAGACGGTCGTCGCTGGCTCCTCCGGCGCTCTCCCCTATATACCTGCTTGCTCTGCGGGATCCCGGGGGCACTTACGTGTACCGCCGAAGGCCAGCTCCACGTGTGTCCGTTTGCGCCGCCGCCGAAATCGAAAGGGTCTCCTCGCACCCGGCGCACAAGTACTTCTCCTTCTCCACTCGCGCTGACCGGGACTCACCTCCGTTTGGGTGCCTTATGGTAATGTGAGGCGCTGCCGTCAGCCCGGTCACTTGCACGATTCTCTTGCCGCTGTGGCTCCTTGGCGATATCCCCCAGTCTCCGGCAGTCTTCCCCTCCGGCTCACGCCCCGGCAGAGTCCCAGAAGTTCCCACCGCTACCTTTGGTGTTGGGGTGTTCTCC
Source organism: Lissotriton vulgaris (assembly GCF_964263255.1). Classification (NCBI taxonomy): domain Eukaryota; kingdom Metazoa; phylum Chordata; class Amphibia; order Caudata; family Salamandridae; genus Lissotriton; species Lissotriton vulgaris. The sequence continues at coordinate 367,678,970 of NC_141685.1, read as the reverse complement.
GCTTCGTTCCGGTCGAGGGGCGGGGGCGCCTCCGAGATCAAGCCAGCCAGGTCTCACTTCCGCCGGGTCTGGGCGACCACGCAAGGCCGATGCTTCCTTCCAGTCGCAGGCCCAATTCCGCCAGTGCAGGACGAAGCAGTTCCCAGCCTTCGATTTTCACCGGGGTTGGATCGGATGGTGTCGCTTGGGTACTGGACCCGGTTACTGCTACTTCGGGTGGGTAATTCGGCGGATTAATGTGTCGGATTTTACAAAAGGCCGTTATGCTGTAGGGAGCTCCCACTTCACGCTGCCGCCATGCTTGGCTGCTAGCCACGCCCCCCCCTCGATTTTTATCTTTTTAAACGAAGGATATTATTGTTGCTTCTTTAAAGGACGCGGGTACCAATCCTCCTAGTTTAATATAATTAAATAGATTCTTAAGGGGTGTCAATAGATCCTTTAAAAAGGTTTTATAAAATTCAATTGGAAACCCGTCTTGCCCACAAGCCTTTGCTCCTGCTGTTGCTTTAATAGAATCTGCTATTTCCCCTGTACTAATTTCAAGCCCTAGTTGTGTAGCCCGATTGGCCGTGATCTTTAGAATTTCTATGTTTGCGAAATAATCCTGTATCTGGTCTTCCCCCACTAGATATTCAGTAGCGTATATACGGCCAAAGTGCTCCAGAAAGGCCCTTTGGATCAGGTCGTTGTCCACTATCTCTAGGCCATTCATAGAATCCCTTATTTTAAATATCGAGGCAGATTCCTGTCTTTTTCTCACAGAATTAGCCAGGAGCTTCCCTACCAATTGACTATCCTCATAAACCCTTTGCTGAAAGGTTCTAGAGCTATTGATCTCTTCCAGTATAAAGAAATCTCTTAAATCTGTCTTTGCTCGCTCCAAATGATTCGGGCGTAGGCGGAACTGTGGGGCATGTTCTTTATCTACAGCCTTTTGGAGCATAGATATTTTTTGTCTCCTCTCTTTAGCCAGGACAGATGTATAGGATATTATCTGTCCGCGAGCTGCTGCCTTAAATCCCTCCCAAACCGAAAATGGTTCTGCTGTGTCATTATTGGTTTTAAAGTATTCCGTAATCCATTCTCCAAAACCAGTCACCCAATCCTGATTCTGGAGCAGGGTATGGTCCAGCTGCCACCTAGATTGGTCCCTGCCTCCTACTCCAAAACTAACTTCTAACTCTACCTTCCCGTGATCGGAAAAGGGATTACACCCGACTCTTGAAATAAAAAAAAATCATTTCTGGATGCCGTCCGGAAGCGATGCGAATAGTAGGTAAAGGATTCCCCATCTGGGTTCATAGAACGCCATGGGTCTATGAGTTGGTATTCTGACATTAAAGCTCCCAAACCTTTTTTAGTATTGGGTTTTAGTTGTTTCTTATTTTTATTAGAGGTATCTTTTTTAAATCTTGTATATAGTTGAAATCTCCCCCCAAGATAAGCTACCCAGGAGCCCCCCTCAGACGATCATTGATTTCTATGATGCTAGACACATTATCAGGTACCTGCCCATAGTAGTTCACGAAATTCATAACCTTCCCTTGTATTCTAGCAATGACCCATAACCATCTCCCCTTAGGATCCCTTCGAATCTTTAAGACTTCCCACGATAGTCTTCTGGAAAAGTAAATGGCAACACCTCTCTGGGCTACCCCAGCTGATGCAAAAAACGCGTGAGAAAAATATTTCGGAATAAATAAATTAGGGGCATTGGATTTTAGGGGGGTCTCTTGGAGAAATAACACATGGAGATTTTGAGATACTGACCATTTTATGAGAGCGCCATATTTCTGTTTGTTTAAAACGCCATTGGCATTAACTGATGAGATACTACATTTATTCATTTCCATATTAAAATTCTCTCAACTTGAAGTACTACATCCAAAATTAAGTACTGATCCTGCCTAAGACTCCTGCTCTTTTTTACTGCTCTCCTACCCCTGGTGAACCCCCACCCCCCTGAAATGTGGAGCCTTCCATCCCCCCCACGCAAGCCACATTTCACCCCTTCCTACTAACCTGGGTGTCTTCTTGTCACACCCTGCGTGACCATATGGGCCCCCAGCCCCCCCGACAAAAAAATAAAATTGATACTCTTCTAATACCATTCTAATAACAAAACAAAACAAGCAAATCGCATAATACATACATAAGTAGAACATTATCACGACCCAAAAGCGCCCACTAGTTTCTGTAATGTCCTATATTTCAAACAGGTAGTGATCTTGCCCTCGACAAATAGGAAAGCAACCTATTTCAGCATTTTCCTCAAGCTCAACCACCATTCCACACACTGCTACATACTGCTCAAACATTTACCTCTGAAGAGATCTCCTTGAGGAGAGACTGTGCTTCCTTAGGTCGGAAAACATGTCAAACTTTCCCTTCACAAGGACTTTTAATTTAGACTGTTGAGCAATTGAAGCTTGTGCGCCATTCAATTTGAAAAGGTGGAGGATTTTAACAAATTCTTTCCTGCGTCGCGCTGCTATGGCAGTCATATCAGAAAAAATTCTACATTTGATTGTCTCAGTAACTGAAAATTGTCTCTGCTGGTACGCCTTAGATAGAATTTTTTCCTTGATCCTGTAGTCCACAAAATTCATCAGGATAGTTCTGGGGAAGTTTAAGTTTGCGAATCTCTGTGCCGGAACACGATGAGCTCTCATAATAGTTAATAGTGTTTGAACTTTCAAGGCCCTCAGGAACCCCCACTATCCTTAAGTTGTATCTTCAGGAATCATTCTCAAGTTCCTGGAGCTTATTTTCAAGTTTACTTTCCAGGAGGCTCTTTTTACTTCTACTCTTGCTTGATTTATGTGATCTTCAGGAGCCGAGATTCTTTTCTCCGCCTCATGTAATCTGTTAGGGAGTCCTGACTTCGACTCTTCAAATTTTTCCAGCCTGGAGTGCATGGCGGCTATCTCGACTTGCTGGTTCACCTTTATCTTGCGAATCTCATTGAGAATTAAGTTAAACATCTCGCGAATGTCGAGTTGGCAGCTCATTTCCTTGTCGGAGCTGTCACCTTTCCCCTCTTGAGTTAACGGAGTTGCAGATGTTGATGTTGCCCTTCTTGAAGCAATAAAGCAGGTGGACATGAGGGAGATTGCAAAACTACCACTGATGATGGAATCTGCTTAGATTGTATCTCTATCCTTAGTTCTTCGCTGATTATGCTCAAACTAGCCTCCGCTCCAGAAACTGCACTACTTGAATCAGCCCTGGCTGCCACCTCAGAGCAATTTGTCGCAGGCATTTGAGGAGCTTTTGATATAGCTTGTATTGTATTTGCAGGCGATTTCAGTGGAGAATCTATTTGTTCATGCACTACCACTACTACTAGGGATGAAGCTAGAATTACGGAGTTATTTTCGAGCGGGACCACTGTTGCTTGAGGAATGCGAGCAATCTTCTTTTCAAACAGAGGAAAGTCTCTCATCTCTTTCACCCCGCTCATACTTTTCCCAACCGGAGATGACTCTACCTCTGCCACATTTTCTAATGAAGCTAAGGCATTTTCCATTACATCTTCTATGTGGTCCCCCCCCGTAATTGCTTCTCCTGCCCCTTCATTTGGCGGAGAGGTTAAAGTGACATGAAGTTCGTCTTCTGAGCTCTCTAGCGTTATATCCTGCCCCGGAGCGGGAGATACCGAGTATCCTTCTCCCTTTTCGACCTTATCTCTTTCTTTGGCAGCTAGCCGTGCAGCTTTTCTAGCCAGGGCTAGGCGAGTTTTACTCTTGAGACGGGCAGTTGTTTCCATCTTGACAGTTTTACTTGGCTCTTCACTATCTTTCAGTTGTCTCCCCATTGTCCCAGCAGCGGGCTCGAGATTTTTAACTTAAGGGCAGTATTTAAAAAGCTATGTGTGTCAATAAATCCGTCAAACAGCAAAACAGTCCAAATGCCCCCTTTCTCTCCCCCTCGCCTCACCTTTCTCCTTTCTGAGTGTCTGGTCCGCCTATCTCTGAAAAAGGGCTCCTGTGGACTCACATGGACTTCCAGAGAGGATCGAAAATTAAATGTTGCTCCTGCTCCCGCTCTTGCAGCCACGAGCCTTCACTGCATGAAAACGCCGCACAAACAGCACATCTTCGCCGAATTGGGAAGATTCGCAGGTTTCTATCCCAAGAGGCCCTTATTCTTGTTATCCTTGCCCTCATCACCTCACGTCTAGATTATGCCAACTGTCTATACGTGGGGGTCCCTGCCTGCCATCTTTCCCGACTCCAACTGGTCCAGAACCAGGCAGCCAGACTAATTTTTCAGCAACCTAAACATCAGCACGTCACCCCTTTGCTGAAAACTTTACACTGGCTCCCAGGTGCACAGCGGTGTGTTTTTAAAATGGCCTGCACCATCTTTAAATCCTTGTTTACCTGTGCCCCTGCCTTTATCTCTTCCTGTTTGCACGCCTATGTCCCTTCCCGTCACCTCAGATCTTCGACTCATAACCTTCTGATCACCCCCAGGTTCAATCGCAAGAAACATGGGGGAGCCTGTTTCTCTTTTCTTGCTCCTGTTACTTGGAACTCCCTTCCTCTTGCCATCCGTCTGTCCACTGACTATCGTTGCTTCCGCAATTCTTTGAAAACCTACCTGTTCCGTCTGGCGCATGGCTAGCGGCCTTGTTCCTGAATGTTCTTCTCCCACCTGGTCTAGAGCGCCAAGAAACCAATTGGTGTACGTGCGCGGTACCAAATCTTTTTTAATAATAATAATAATAATCAAGGTCGGCAAGGGGCGGGAGGCACACTCACTCGAGGAGGGTAGGGGGAGGAAACTCCCGGAAGGGAAGGGCATTCACATTTTCCACAAGATTCAAAACCCAAAGGTCTGAAGTGACAGATTTTGAATCTTGAAGAAAATGGGACACCTGACCCCTGCAGGACCAGTATGTTTCAAGATGGGGGATCTAGAGCTGCTTTCCTCTGGCACCAGTGGTGGGGGCAGGAGAGGAAGAGGAGAAGAGTTGACGAGGTGCACCTCACAGACGACCTCCACCCTTTCCTCTGAAAGATTTGTACAGAGGATTCTGCTGCTGATGCTGCCGAGGCTGCTGTCAGCCATGAAAGGAAGCCCCCTTACCAAAACCATGGTATCTCTTATATCCTAAGCCCCTGGTTTGAGACTGAAGACCCAATGATTTTGCAGTGGCTCTACTGTCTTTAAACCTCTGCAGCGCAGAATCGGCCTTTTCTCCAAAAAGCTTGGATCCATCAAACGGAAGGCTGAGGAGAGTAGCCTGCACATCCGGAGAAAACCCAGAAGGCTTGAGCCAAGCATGCCTTCTGGTGGCAATAGAAGAACCCATCATCCTGGCCACGGAATCAGCAGGATCCAGACCAGACTGGATACCTTGACGAACTGCAGCCTGCATATCCACCAGCACTTCTAAAAAGGAGACACAATCACTGTCCTGTAACTTGGAAGACAACTGCTTGGCTGAATCCATTAGGGCATGAATAAACCTCCCCAGCAAGCATGTAGCATTGGTGGACTTCAACGCCGTACTAGAGGAAGAGAAGACGTTCTTGGCAGTCTGCTCCAATTCTTTAGATTCTCTGTCTGCAGGAGCCTGAGGAAAAGATCCCGTTGGCTGCTTAGAACAGGAAGCCTGCACTACTGAACTTTCCGGTGAAGGATGAGCAGAAAGAAAAGCAAGATCACCAGGACAGGCCTTTACCTCCTTGCCACAGACCTTGAAACAGCAGGTGTAGAAAGGGGCTTTTGCCATACCTCAAGGACTGGCTCAGTCAAAGCCTCATTAAAAGGCAAAAGGGGCTCAACTACAGAAGATGGGGAATGTAAAACTTCTGTAAGAATATTAGGCCTGAACTCAGCCATGGGCAACTGAAGGTCTAAAAGTTCAGCAGCCTTCCTAATAACCGTGATGAAAGCTCCCACTGGGGAAGTGGCTAGACCACTCGCCTCCTGAAGGCCCTCAAACTCATCAACAGACTCCTCAATTTCACCTTCTTCAGCTTCCTCCTGCTAAAATTCCTTCCATTCCAACAGCCTTTGGGCCTCTCCTCTAGACCACAACTTTGGGGCCGGCATCAGCGTAGCCAAGTGCAGCGCTGGAGACACCTATGTCAAAGGAAGAGCCTGCGATGTAGGTATCGGCGCCGAACGAAGCAGAGATGAAGAAGGTTCATCAGATTGCGCCGGAGACTGAGAAAACGGCATCGAAAATCTTGGAGCCTGAAACTGCCAGGACGGCACCATCGGCATGAAGGGCACGAAAGGTGCCTGGGCATATTGCTGAGGAATGCCTAAATTGAAAGCAGGCGGACCCATGGAGCCTGACGGCGCCCTGGAACGATAAGCCGCTCTAGCAAACATGCCGTACATCGCATTAAGAAAATGCAAAGGATCTGAGCCAGGTCCAGGAAAGGGTGGATAAGGAGTCGAGTCTGAATACACTTGAGGCCGAGTAGGTGTCGGGGTCGTCGACCCAAAACAGGTGAGGTTGCATCCACAGGAGAAGGCAACCTAGGCTCCTGAGAGATAACCTTGGAGCTGGATAATCCTTCGGTGTCGGTGACTGAGCCGGAGAATGCCTCGGCATCGGAGAGTGAGCCCGAGTATCTTGAGGAGAAGGAGAAGGCGACATGAAGTCTTTAAAGCTACGCCGTGAAGCCGGAGATGGCAACCTCAAAGCTCTATCCTTCAATGAACGACGTTGGGAACCATGCCTTCTCTTTTTATATTTCCTTGACTTCGAGGTATGCAAAGTTGACAACTTCGATTTCCACTTTGACCTCTTTTGGCCCCTCTTCTGCTTTCTTGCCTTTGCCATAAAAAGGTTAGCCTCACGCTCCTTCAAAGTCTTCGGATTCATCTTCCGACAACTGTAGCAGCCTTCAACGTCGTGGTCCGAAGAGAGACACCACAAACAGTCTTAATGGGGGTCAGTGAAATGATCCCCCCACTGCCTACAAGGCTTGAAACCTGACTTCTTCGATGTTGGCATAGCACTCCTACACCAAGGGAAATAGCAGATAACAAATTAACTATTGAAGAAAATGGAGAGTCCCGGTAAACCGTTACTTGTCAACGGCGCTGAAAAAAGGGAACTGATGTCAGCACGCCGACGAGGTCTTCTTGTGGCTCCGGTGAAGTCTTATAGAGTCAAGAGCAGAGGCGTGCCATTATGACTTACTCGTCAACGTGGGAGAGCTAGAAAAAGGTTTCCATGGAATGCTGGTGCAGGGGTAATTCAAAAGGTAAGGAATCCACAGGCAGGTGTATCCATCAGAAATATTATCTGCTGAATAATGAGGCACGTTCTAAATAGTGCTTCTGTTCCCTGAACTTTCCATTCCTTTAAACCCCCAGACTGATTTTATGTCTATAGTGTTCTTCTATAAGTTGAAACCCTGTTCCGACAGTTGGGAAATAAAGGATGCAGAAAAAATCTGTTTGGTGTTAGTTAGCATATTTTTCTGTGTAGGTGTAGGTGCAACCATATAGTAATATGAGGTCAGGTCAGAAATGTTAAACCCTGAAAAATAAAAGAATTTCTGTGCAAACATTTTTTAACTACCTTTTGACGGTGTTGGGCAAAGTTCCCATTGGCGGTATGTGAAAACATTACATGGGATACTGCATTTGTGTAAAAAGTGATGACCATAATGATGGTAACTGTACATAGTGTTATAGTCTGATGTGTCTTCTACCATTTCAGTGCTTGAAAATGCAGCAGATTGTTCTATATCAGACAACATATTATTTACAGTTTCAAAATCCCATTCGTCAGACAATGTACTGAAGTTAATGATATTCACGCAACTACCATCCAAACCTAATACTCTAGCTGTTAAAGATAGCTTTAAGTCCCAGTTTTTCCTCTCCACGACCAAATTTCCATCTGGATGGTATGAGAGAAATACGGCAATGCAACACCCAAACTTCCCATGGCTTCCTTGTAACCCCTAGAGCTAAATGTGGAGCCGCTGTCAGAATGTAATGTGCCAACTGTGTATGCACCTATAAAGACTCACAAATCTTATATAACAGTTTAAGCGTCAGCCGTGCGCTGAGGGCATACCGATAGGAATCTAGAGCATGAATCCACTGCCACCAAGATACACTTGTAAACCCCATCCGATTGTAGAGGGCCGCAGTGGTCTAAATAGACACAAGCAAGTGGTCTGTCTGATATTAGTAATGGTGTCTGCACTGGATGTGCTACGGTGGAATCCTTAATCTGCGTACAGATGTTGCATTTTAAGACAAAATTCTTCATCTGTTTAGTTAAACTAGGCAACCAATAGCGTTATTTCAGTAAAGAGCCAAGAACCTTGTGTGCTGCTAGAATTAAACCTAATCTGCGATCTATGTTTGGTATTACTTTATCCCCCACTCCTGGAATTTGAGAATACGGAATGCTGTTTGCATCTAACTTGTAGTGGTTGAGTGGAAAGCCTTCAGGTAAGGCTGGGCTGTTTTTGCATGAAGCAATGGCAGCTACCATAATCTGTCTGCCTATTCTCCCCCGCTCTCTGACTACACTGCCCTGATATAGACGTTCTTTGAGGGAACCCTTCGTCTCCCGACATCCGACACATGCTCCTCTTCTACCGTGCACCTGCTAACGCCCATATGCTCCCCTCCCCAGTTGTGTTTCCCCAGTTACCAGCAATACAATCATAAGAACTGTACAGACTCTGACACTACGCCATCAAGGCGGGCATTCATGTATCCTCTAGTATCCACCCTTCTCCCCTATGGAGCACGATAATAGGATCCCAGCCTGAGACTGTATCAAGCCGATCTGTACTGTTTCACAGAAGAAATGTCATAAATTCATAAGTTTGCTCACAGAAAAGTTGCGCGCATGGCTGACCGTGGCTGAATGTTGAAGCCGCGCCAGCAGTTGATTCTCTATGTACCCAAGTATTATGATGCAACAATAAAAACACATTTAAAAAAAAAAAAAAATCTGTCTGCCTATTCTCGTTTTTGAATGAGTGATTGCAGCTAGGCCTGCAGATTGTACTGCTCCCCTTTGCGACTTCATCTGCGAATGAATTCCCTTTAACGTGAACACCATCACATTGATGACTCAGCGTGTGTATCACGTGAGCTCTTGGTAGTTCGTTTTTAGGTTTTCTAGGAGGGCCTTTAGTCATCAGTCTTCACTTTTCAAGCACTGCACTTGTGCTTGCAGTGGCATCCAACTGGCGGGGGCGAGCAGCGGCGCCAAAAGCACGAGCGCAGTGCTTGAAAAGTGAAGACTGATTGGGCCCGATTCACAGAACTAACTTGAGACAAAATCCTAAACCTACTACCATTTTGGTATTCACAAAAGCCACTTACTCATTTCGGTATTCACAGAAGTTAGGAGTCCTAACTTAGGACTCCTAAACTGAGGAAAATCCTAACTTTAAGACTTTCGGTATTCACAGAAGGCATTTAGGCGTCCTAAAGAACAAGTTACTTACCTTCGGTAACGCTTTTTCTGGTAGATACAGTATCTGCCCGTGGATTCCTCACCTTGTGAATATCCCCTTGCGTCAGCAACATTCGTAAATTCTTTTCGTAGCTTTGCGCCAACGTGGACTTGGACGTCATAGAGACACGGCATCGCACGCGACTCCGCTGACGTCACCGAAGCCCATAATAGGCCCACGCCAGCGTGATGACATCAGTTCCGCTCTTTTTTCCGTGCCTTCGAGGCACACGGACGGACCAATGACAGTATATATATACATAGTATACACAGTACACGATAGTCAAGATAACACACACAGTGTAAAGCAAAAGTAAGAAAACATCTGAAATTACACATTATCTTTGACCATAAAACAAATATAGTTACTCTGGTATAGGAGAGTGGACAGCGGAGAGGCGGGTGGGTCAGTGAGGAATCCACAGGCAGATACTGTATCTACCAGAAAAAGCGTTACCGAAGGTAAGTAACTTGTTCTTCTGATAGATACATCTGCCAGTGGATTCCTCACCTTGTGAATAGAGGCCCACAGCAGTCCCCACTCCCGGAGGAGGGTGTCCACACTCCTATACCAGAAAATCCTGGAGGACAGAACGCGCAAAGTGGTTGTCCCTCCTCACTTCGTGTCCAAGCAGTAATGCTTCGCGAAAGTGTGGAGTGAGGACCAAGTTGCCACCCTACAAATATCCTCTACAGGAACACCTCTAGACAAAGCAGAGGTTGACTGCTTAGCTCTTTTAGAATGAGCCCTTATACCCTCTGGAGGCTCCTTACCGGCCAAAGAGTAGCAGATCTTTATACAAAGGATGATCCATCTTGAAAGAGTTCTTTTATGAACCGCTCTTCCTTTTTTGCAGCCAGCAAACCCAATGAAGAGCTGATAATCCACTCGACAGTCTTTAGTTCTGTCCAGGTAAAAGCTCACCGCCCTCCTAGGGTCCAAGCGGTGAAGTCTCTCCTCCTCCTTGGAAGGGTGAGGGGGAGGATGAAAGGTAGGGAGGGTAATGGATTGTCCTAGGAGAAAGGGAGTCACCACCTTAGGGAGAAAAGCAGCCCTGGTCCTAAGATCCATTCGTTCAGCATGAATGGTCAAGAATGGGGGCTTGGAGCTAAGAGCTTGAAGCTCACTTACCCTCCTTGCCGAGGTAATTGCAACCAGGAAGACTGTGTAAAAAGCCTCATAGGACATTTGTGTAAGGGCTCAAAGGGAGCACCCATCAAGTATGTTAAGACAAGATTTAAGTCCCATTGAGGCACAATAAAGGGAGTAGGAGGGAATGTATTAGTGAGACCCTTCAAAAATCTTAAAACTGCAGGAGATTTGAAAAGAGACGGCTGGTCCGGCAAACATAGAAATGCCGACAAGGCCGAGAGATAACCCTTGACTGTGGCAACAGAGAGACCTTGCTGCGCCAAAAAGAGAGCAAACTGGAGAATATCAGATAAATGGGCTTTCAAAGGGTCTACAGATTTCTCTACACACCAGGTGACAAATTTAGACCATCTGTAAGAATAAATGAATTTAGTGGAGTCACGCCTAGCCGATAATATGACATCCACCACATCGTGTGGGAGAGAAAAGGAATTCAGGTTGCCCCGTTCAATCTCCAAGCATGAAGGTGTAATGTCTGGAGGTGGGGGTGTAGAACCTGCCCCTCCATCTGAGAGAGGAGTTCTGCCCTGACAGGGAGTCGGAGCGGCGGGTGAGAGGAGAGGTGGAGAAGATCTGTGTACCACACCCTTCTTGGCCAATCCGGGACGACCAATATGGCTTGGGCCCGGTCTTGGCGAATCTTCCTCAGAACCCGAGGAATCAAAGGTATGGCAGGAAACGCGTAAAGGAGTTGTCTTCTCCAACTCAACTGAAACGCGTCCCCCAAGTCTCCTTGCATCGGATACTGGATACTGCAAAAAGACGGGCAGTGAGCATTCTCGAGAGTGGCGAACAGGTCCACCCGAGGAGTTCCCCACATCTGAAAGATGTCGTGAACTACCTCTGGATGGAGCCTCCACTCGTGGTCGGCCGAGAACTGTCGAATGAGAGTGTCCGCACGAACGCTCAGAACTCCGGCCAGATGATTTGCCATCAGACAAATCTGATGGTCCTGAACCCAGGACCAGAGCCGCAGAGCCTCCCTTCAGAGATACTGCGACCCCACTCCTCCCTGCTTGTTGATGTACCACATCGTGGTCGTGTTGTCCGTCAAGACTTGGACTGACCGACCGCGAAGGGAAGGGAGGAAGGCCTTGAGCGCCAAACGTATTGCCCGCAATTCCAGAAAGTTGATATGAAGCAACCTTTCCTCTGGAGACCAAAGACCCTTGACCTCCAGGTCCCCCAGATAAGCTCCCCACCCTAGAGTGGATGCATCCGTTATTACTGTGGCCACCGGAGGAGGCAGTTGAAAAGGCTTCCCCTGAGACAGGTTGCCTTCCACGCTTCTCTGTAGATCCTCACTGACTCCCTGAGATCTCCGTTGTGCTGATGCCACTGTCTGCGGAGGCACCACTGGAGTGCCCTCATGTGCCAGCGTGCATGGTTGACCAACAGAATGCATGAAGCCATCAGACCGAGCAGGCGAAGGACCTTCAGGACTGGAACGACCGCTCCATTGTAAAATAAAGGAATCATTTCCTTTGAGGAGGAGGGAATGCACGACATATAGTTGTGTCCAGTACAGCACCTATGAACAGGATGCGCTGGGAGGGCACCATGTGAGACTTGGGTACATTTATCGAAAAACCCAACCTGTGCAACAACTGGGTTGTCTCTTGCAGATGCTGGAGCACTCTCTCTGATGACTCTGCTTTGATCAGCCAGTCATCCAAATAGGGGAATACTGGAATCTCCGACCTTCTGAGATGTGCTGCCACCACCACCATCACCTTGGTAAAGACTCGAGGCGCATTAGTAATTCCAAAAGAAAGGACCGCAAACTGATAGTGTTGCGACCCCACCGTAAAACGGAGATACTTCCTGTGCGAATTCAGGATTGGGATGTGAAAATATGCATCCTGCAAGTCGAGCGACACCATCCAGTCTTCTTCCAACAGCAAGAACCTGTGCAAGGGTGAGCATCTTGAATTTCTCTTGTTTTAGATAGAGATTCAAGATCCTGAGATCCAGGATTGGACGAAGTCTGCCATCCTTCTTGGGAATCAGGACATACATAGCATCCCTAACCCCTTTCCTGCTCTGGAACCACCTCTATCGTACCCTTTCTGCACTTCCTCCTGTAGAAGCAACAGATGTTCCTCCGTGCAGAAACCTTGGCAAGGAGGATAATTGGGAGGGAATTCCCGAAAGGGAAGGTCACACCCATTTTCTTCGAGATTGAGAACCCAAAGATCTGATATAACCAATCAATCAATCAATCAATCAGTGGCACTTATAAAGCGCGCTACATACCCGTAGGGTCTCAAGGCGCTGGGGAGGGGGGGTGCCGCTACTGCTCGAACAGCCAGGTCTTCAGCTTCTTCCTGAAGGAGAGGTGGTCTTGGGTCAGGCGCAGGTCGGACGGGAGGGAGTTCCAGGTCTTGGCGGCCAGGTAGGAGAAGGACCTTCCTCCTGTAGTCGCTCTTCGGATGCGGGGGACGGCGGCGAGGGCGTGGTTGGCTGATCGGAGGTGGCGTTTGGGAGCGTAGAAGTTGACTCGGCTGTTGAGGTAGCTCGGGCCTTGGTCGTGTAGGGCTTTGTGTGCGTGGGTGAGGAGGCGGAAGGTGATTCTCTTGTTGATGGGAAGCCAGTGAAGGTCTCTCAGATGTCCGGAGATGTGGCTGGATCGTGGGATGTCGAGGATGAGTCTGGCTGAGGCGTTTTGGATCCGCTGGAGTCTCTTCTGGAGCTTGGCGGTGGTCCCGGCGTAGAGGGCGTTGCCGTAGTCCAGTCGGCTGGTGACGAGGGCCTGGGTGACGGTCTTCCTGGTCTCTGAGGGGATCCACCAGAAGATCTTCCGTAGCATGCGTAGGATGTTGAAGCACGCCGAGGAGACGCTGTTGACTTGCCTGGTCATGGAGAGGGAGGAGTCCAGGATGAAGCCCAGGTTTCGTGCATGGTCTGTCGGTTTGGGTGCGGTGCCCAGGGCGGGAGGCCACCAGGAGTCGTCCCAGGCGGAGGGTGAAGAGCCCAGGATGAGGACCTCCGTCTTGTCCGAGTTCAGTTTCAGGCGGCTGGTCGTCATCCACTCGGCTACCTCTTTCATCCCTTCGTGCAGGTTGGCTCTGGCGGCGGCGGGGTTGTTGGTCAGGGAGAGGATCAGCTGGGTGTCGTCGGCGTATGAGATGATGCTGAGGTGGTGTTTGCGTACGATGGCCGCGAGGGGGCTCATGTAGACGTTGAAGAGGGTGGGGCTCAGTGATGATCCTTGGGGGACGCCGCAGATGACTTCGGAGGCCTCTGACTTGTACGGTGGTAGGCGGACTCGCTGTGTTCTTCCGTCGAGGAAGGAGATGATCCATTCCAGCGCCTTGTCCTGGATTCCGATGTTGCTGAGGCGCCGTATTAGGGTGCGGTGGCAGACCGTGTCGAATGCCGCGGAGAGGTCTAGGAGGATGAGGGCCGCTGTTTCTCCTTTGTCCATCAGGGCTCGGATGTCATCGGTGGCGGCGATGAGGGCGGTCTCGGTGCTGTGGTTGGCTCGGAAGCCGGACTGTGAGGGGTCGAGGGATCCGTTCGTCTCGAGGAAGGCGGCCATCTGCTTGTTGACGGTCTTCTCGATGACTTTGGCTGGAAACGGGAGAAGCGAGATGGGGCGGTAGTTCTTGAGGTCGGTGGGGTCCGCTGTTGGTTTCTTGAGTAGAGCGCTGAGTTCGGCGTGTTTCCAGCTTTCGGGGAAGATGGCGGTGTCGAAGGATGTGTTGATGATGTCTCGCAGGTGGGGTGCGATGACAGCGTCGGCCTTGTTGAAGACGTGGTGAGGGCAGGGGTCGGTTGGTGATCCGGAGTGGATGGAGTTCATCGTGCGGATGGTGTCTTCTGTGCTGATCGGGGTCCAGGCGTGGAGGGTGGTGGTGGGGGGGGGTGGCAGGTCGGTCGTGGTGTGCGTTGGTTGGTTGTTGAAACTGCTGTGTATGTCCGTGATCTTGTTGTGGAAGTATGAGGCGAGGGAGTTGCAGAGGTCTTGCGATGGGGTGATGTCGTTGTTTCCTGCGCTGGGGTTGGAAAGCTCTTTCACGATGCTGAAGAGTTCCTTGCTGTTGTGTGCGTTGTTGTCCAACCGGTCCTTGAATGCTGTTCTCTTGGCGGCGCGGATCAGCTGGTGGTGTTTCCGGGTGGCCAGTTTGTAGGAGGTCCTGTTGTCCGGTGTCGGGTCCCTTTTCCAGACTTTCTCGAGGGCTCGGCAGTTCTTCTTGGAGCTCTTGAGTTCGTCGGTGAACCATGGGGCCTTCTTGCTGCCGGGTCTGCTGGGCGGGGTCCTCAGCGGGGCGAGTTCGTCCGCGCAGTTGCAGATCCACTTCGTGATGTTATCGGCGGCCTGGCTGGGGTTCGCTGAGCTGGCAGGAGGGTGTTGGCTCAGGGAGGTGGCGAGCTGGTCTGCTGTGATCTTGTTCCAGCTTCTGCGGGCGGTGTGTTGCTGGTGTTGGTGGGTCGTCGTTCTCTTGAAGGTGAAGTGGACGCAGCTGTGGTCCGTCCATTGAAGCTCTGTGGCGTGGCTGAAGTCGATGTCTGTGCTGGATGAGAAGATGGCGTCGAGTGTGTGTCCGGCGAGGTGGGTGGGGGTGGACACCAGTTGCTTGAGTCCCAGGTTGGCGAGGTTGTCGAGCAGGGTGCTGGTGTTGTGGTCGTTGTTGTTCTCCAGGTGGAAGTTCAGGTCCCCCAGGAGGATGTAGTCAGCGGAGGGGAGGGCATGCGGGCTGACGAAGTCGGCGATGTCCTCGCTGAATAAGGTGCGTGGTCCAGGGGGTCGGTAGATCAGGGTGCCTCTGAGGGTGGTGTTCGGGTTGGTGTGGATCTGGAAATGCAGGTGTTCGGCGCTGGTCAGGGTGTTGTCGGTGCTGGTCGTGAGACGGATGGTGTTCCTGTGGATGATGGCGATGCCTCCTCCCATCTGGTTGGCGTTTCGGTCCCTCCGGACGATCTTGTAGCCCTCCGGGATAGCGATGGCGATGTCGGGAGCTGAAGAGGCGTTCATCCAAGTCTCCGATTCCCAATCCCAAAGAAAGTGGGTAAGCCGACCCCCCACCGGACCCGCATGATCCTGAATGGTGGATCTAGGGCTGCTTTTCTGTGGCTGGGGGGTTGGAGGAGGCGGAGGAGGAAGAGGCCTGACGTCCACGAGGACGAGCTCTTTGCTTTCCCCTGTAAGATCTGTACAAGGTATTCTGCTGTTGCTGTTGTTGCTGCTGCTGCTGACCTTGTCGATAATTGCGAAAGGAAGAGCGTCCAAAACCTCTGAATCTTCTGACTGAAGGACCTCTGATCTGGAGACCTAAAGATTTGGCAGTAGCTCTACTGTTCTTAAACCTCTCTAAGGCAGTATCGGCCTTTTTGCCAAAGAGACCAACACCATCAAATGGCAGATCCAATAAAGCTGCTTGAACATCTGCAGAAAAGTCTGATGATTTTAGCCAAGCCGACCTTCTCGTGGCAACTGCAGTGCCCATGATGCGAGCCACAGAATCAGAAGTGTCCAATCCGCTTTGTATTACTTGGCGTGCCACCGCTTGAGCGTCAGACAACACTTCCTCAAATCATTCCTACTTCCATTAGGAATCTTAGGAGCCAAAGAACGCATTGAATCCATAAGTGAGTGCACATATCTCCCAATGAGACAAGTGGCATTAGTGGACTTCAATGCCATACTTGCCGAGGAGAAAGTCTTTTTGGCCACCTGATCTTGCTTCTTGGCCTCCTTATCCCCAGGCACTTGGGGAAATGCACTCAAAGACTTCTTTGAACATGCTGCCTGAATGACCAAGCTCTCAGGAGAAGGATGAGATGTTAAAAAGGCAGGGTCTTCTGGTGCAACCCTGTATCGTCTTGCCACACTTTTGGAAACAGCTGTTAGAGGCTTTTTCCACACCTCCATAATAGGCTCTGTTAAAGCCTCATTAAACGGAAGCAACGGTTCCACCACCGAACTAGGCGAGTGTAGGACCTCAGTAAGAAGATTAGACTTAAATTTAACTGTTGGCAAAGTCAAATTAAGAAATCCCGCAGCCTTCCTCATTACCACATGATAAGGCTGGACGTCCTTTTAAGGTGCATCTGAACCTGATGGTAACTCCCATTCCGGGGAAAAATCCAGGCCACAAGCATCTGCCAGGTCTTCACAGCAGTCTTCTTCTAGTTCACCTTCCTCCACATCAGGATGAGAGTCAACATATCTCTGCTCCTCCAAAAGGCGTTGTGCCTCCCTCCTAGACCTCTCCTTAACACGCCTCTCCACTGGATCCACCATTGACTCCAACGGAGCCGGAATCAACGTCGGTATCGCATCCGATGGCCCAGTGGGTTGTACTCGAGGTTGACTTGGAGTGGGCGACTCCGGTATCGGCGTCGACGACTTCGGCGGAGCCGTGTATTGCCATGGCGGCGGCGGGGCCGGCATAAACGGCATAAATGGAGCCGATGCATAGGAGTGTGGCACCCCCAAATTGTAGGCCAATGGACCCATGGTACCCGAAGGTGCTCCAGAGGGGTACCAAGCCCTCGTAAAGATGCCATACATTGCGTTCAAAAATGCTGATGGGTCTTGGCCTGGGGCAGGAAAAGGTGGCTGAACACCCTCAGGCTGGACTCGAGGTGGGAAGGAATCCGGCTCCTTCACAGGAACAGATTCCCCTTCCACCTGAACTTCTTCTTCCTCTCGGGCCGGGGACGGCGCCAGAGACAGATCAGAGGCCAGAGTCGGCGACTGCACCTCCGACTCCGAAGGCGAAGCCTCACCTTCCCGATTCGAAGCCTTCTGAGGTGGGATCACCTTCGATCGAACCTTCGTTGGCCACTTCAATCTCGAGTCCGATTCATTTCCCGAGTGACGTCGGGACTCATGTCTCCTCTTCTTATGCTTCCTTCTTGATTTTGAAGCATGTTCCGTTGAAGACTTCGAGGTCGACTCCTCTCGAGATCTAGATCTTGACTTCGACATCAACCTCGCCCTTCTCGAACGAGATCGTGAAGACTTTCTACCTTTGTCAGCCTTCAACTTCGCCACCAGGAGGTTTCTCTTTCCCGCAGGGCCTTCGGGTTCATCTTTCGACAAGATGAACGCCCATCCATATCATGATCAGAGCTTAAGCACCATAAGCAGTCTGCGTGCGGGTCCGTGATGGACATCATCTTCCCGCATTCCTTGCAGGGCTTGAAGCCTGTCTTCTTCGTCGACATCGTCGCGAAACAAAGAAGCAGAAATACGAAGGAAATCGCAACAAAGTCACTAGAAAGCTACTGAGTATCCCAAAACCGTTAGCGTCGACGACGCGGAAAAAAGGGACTGATGTCATCACGCCGGTGTGGGCCTATTATGGGCGTCAGTGACGTCAGCGTAGTCGCGTGTGATGCCGTGTTTCTATGACATCCAAGTCTACGTCGGCGCAAAGCTACGAAAATAATTTGCGAATGTTGCTGACGCAAGCGGATATTCACAAGGTGAAGAATCCACTGGCAGATGTATCTATCAGAAGTTAGGACTCCTAACTTCTGTGAATACCGAAATGAGAAAGTACCTTCTGTGAATACCAAAATGAGTAAGTGCCTTCTGTAAATACCAAAATGGTAGAAAGTTTAGGACTTAGTCTTCAGTTAGATCTGTGAATCGGGCCCATTGTTTTTTAATGTGGTGGTTTTCCCTTTCACTCAATCCATCTAGTGGTCACTGCCATGAACAATAGTTGGGTAAGATTGAAAATAATTGCCAATCAAAAGAACGTGTGTCCGTTTCTTTCGTCTATTAATTAACAGTCCTATTTGCTCACCCATGCACCTCTTTGACCCCCCCGGACACCCATGCTTCTTCATGACTGCTCAGGATCCTGAAGGTGGGTCTGGCCATCCTGATCAGAAAGTAATTCTAAAGTCCAGCATCTGACATTTTAATTCGGGCAGTTTCTACAAATTAAAGAGTTAAATATTGCCATTCTAATTTTTCAGCACGATTCCTGGTCTTTTGTCTGCGCCAGGCGAATGCCGAAATTAGACAAAATGTACTGCATTTTCCTTTCGCTGCTTTTCATGGTTTCTTCAGTGAGAAGACCACAGTTTCAGCTTCATGGAGGCTCACAGCTGCGGCATTGGCGTGTTAACTCTCCCAGCAAGAACCAGCGTGCGCGCAGCCTCTATGCAGAAGGGGTTGATGCCTTTTGCTCGTTGTGAAATCCGTTACGCCACTGATCTTATCAGCTTTCACTTTTTGTCAGCCTCGGCGGTCATGTTTTGGAGAGAAGAACATGAGTTAAATTTCAACCAGCCAAAACGGCCGCAGTCACTTGACCTCCTACATTGTTCACATTTTGATTTGAACTTGGTCTTGCCAGAATGAGGAAGCAATGGAAACTGAGTTGAATGTGCGCTATATAATACTGGGCAACTGGGTAATAATGCCTCACGGTGTGTTCTCCGGCAACACCTATCCGATAAGCAGATTCTAAATATATATAAAAGTTTTATTTTTTTCAAGGAAGGTGTGATTGATGGGCACCCATTACATACATTTTGCAGAGAAAGGTTGTTGTTCCCATGATTTTTAACACTGCAATGCCCTTAACACGGCCTACATTGATACACAACATATTAGCAAGGGGATAGGCTACACTGTGTATTCAAGACATCAATACATTGGCCATCAGCTTTATAACTGAGAGCACTGGTATCCTAACGTTAATGCATTCAACAAACATGGGAGAGGATGTGCTCTAAAGGCTAGACTGCCGACTTTGGAGCTGGGAAACCAAGGTTCGAGCCTCGGGGGCAACTCCACATCCTGTGATTTTGAGCAAATCACGTAATCTCCCCATGCCACCCAAAACACGCATTTGCAATGCAATAGGTCTAGCAGTTACTCAAGTTTGAGCTATTGGCATTGTAAATGGCTATGCCTTTTATTTTGGTTTTAGTTTCTAAAACATAAATAATAGACATTGTCATTTACAATGGCAATAGCTTAAACTTGCATAAATGCAAGACCTATTGCATTGCAAATGCTTGTTCAACTCAGCTAATTGTTTCCATAGCATTCTATGCCTAATTGTGTCACCTTTTGAGTCTTTAAACTCATTTTGACCCCAGTAATGAAGATATTAATTGTATGACTGGACAAGGTAAAAAGATTTGCACACTATTAGTGTGGAATTCTCAATACGTATTTATTAGTGCCAGTGATAGGGCGTTTAACTCTGCCAGCTGGGCCATGCAGTCTCCTAGAGACTGTGTCTTCATACTGCCAGGATGGAACTTGCCATCCTGCATACGGCCCTTAAAAATCACACATGCGGCACTGTATTGCTGTTTATTTCCTAGCAGAACCATCAGTGTAGATTATGCACGAGTTACTTACCTTTGGTACCAATGTATTTGATTCTAGCTGCAGATTCCTTAACGTAGAATTACCCCCAGGCGTGAGACAGGATACGGAAAACTTTTATGCCACAGTATCCCTGCGCGCCGGGAGGACGGTACCACGTGACTGCGCCCTGACGTCGTCCATGCTGGTGACTGAAGATACCAAAATTTACAACCCGGACTATACTTACCAATAGCCCATATATTATAAAGGAATAATAAGGCAGTCGACAATGGAGAAGGTCCAATCGTTTATTGAATCAAAAACAGGCCCTGACAGGGGAGCCTCAGTCTTCACGACCCATGGAGGTGCGCAGAGGAGACTGACGAAACACAAATGATACAAAGCATGTATACGTTTTCACACATTCGGGTTAACACCCTACAAGGAAGAACACAAGTTGTCAGTTATCCAGCAGGAAGACCCATATAAGGCACTTACTAATTGTCAGCGGCTAAGCTAAAAGCTATTCCGGGGGCAGGTCAATGAGACGCCCTCCCGTCTATCTTAAACCCGGGGAGTACAGGAACGGGCCCTGCTAGAATGTGCGCATCCCACTAGAAAGGCAGGTGCGACCTTGGGTTTCCCTGAGCTACACACAAGAGACAAGAGAAGCAGACTGAGCAATTTAGCATGGTTTCGTACCACGAACTGAATCACGTGACTTCTGGAAAACCGTACATGAATGAAAGGAAACGAAACAGAGTGGCCCGGGCTATATCAATAGGTCTGGACGGGCCAACATGAATCTATCATTAAACCTACATATATCGTCTAATACTTTGCGGTTATTCATACTTATATACGGTTATATGGTACATAGTGGGCCAATCATGAATATACATAATTTTATATCTCAACAGTGACGTCTGCGAGGATACATAAGTCCCACCCCGGCATGCCTACGTCAGTTTTCTTCTGAGAACTTTCCATGCCACAAGGCTGAGCCATCAAAAACTGTGAGAATACTGGAACAGTGTGCGAAGACCCAACTATACAGAAGGGAAAGAGATGAAAAGTGAGGAACAGCATATCCAGAATAGTGCCAGCCACTAAGGTACCAAGTCACAGAATGAAAGAACAGAGTGCAGCCAATGTAAGCAAGCCTGCAACCAACCGAACAGCTTCCCCGGAAATAGAAAGCATGTGAAAAAGCCAAGGAAGGGTCCAAGGTCAGAATGGAAGCCCAATGACAATTCATCCCCCAACAACACCAGCAGGGTGGGAACTCCTAAAAGGATCCAAGGTTGAGACCCAGCCAGGGGACCTCAACCCCAAGGACTGTAAGAGTCAGAAGTGCAAGCAACCAAAGGAAGCAGGGCAAAACGACCCCTACTTTGGAGACCAAATGCATGGGCGCAGAAGTACCCGGGCATTCGCCCACCAATCGCCCACCAATCACCAGAAAGGATGGAATGGAGTAACGACAACAAGTCAAGCATCCCCCAGGGAGGAAGCGGAAGAAAGCACTCACAGAGGATCGCCGCCCTTAAGCAGGCAAGCCTAGAAGACCGAGCAGGGAGGAAGGGTGGGCCGTGAAGCAATCTGCGTCTAAAATTGTCTCTACCAAAAGATAAGTAACTCGTATATCTGATAGAGACTACTAGCCGTAGATTCCTTAACGTAGAATAGATACCCTAGCCATACCACCCCAAAGGGGGGAGGTTCTGCGAGAAGACCGCTCCAGCTCAGATGAGCCCAAGACCCTGCACAGGGGACCTGCTACGGTGACAAGGAAAAATAGCCCCGTTCACCGCAGCATGGAAGAGGCACCAGCCCTAAACTGAGGAGAACCTCAACATCGTGGAGGAACACCTTCCCCAGAGGGGATGTGTTAAAAAGGCAACCCAGCCTTCACCAACAGGAGAAAGCAATCTGAAGGGTGTGGGGGGATGCAGAACACCCCAAGCTCAGTCAACGTACCAAGGACCTCCACCGGAAGCCCCTATGGTACAGGCAGCGCAGAGGAAGAAGAGCCACCTACAGACTCCAAGGAGAAGAGGCCCAAAAACGGCAAGCTCTCCACCGCAAAACATACCCAGGAAGAGGGCCGCATAGCTCATCCCAAGCCAAAGACAAGACTGAACGATGCCTCAACAGGAATGCAGTCAGAGGAATAAGAACAGAAGCCCACAATGGCCCCACAGGCAAAGCAGGAGCTCAAGGGCCCGCACCAAGGTCGCCAGCCACAGAACTGAAGAGCAGGCGGGGCAGCCAGCTGCTGACAACGCCACAAAACTAAAGGCCTGGACACGTCAGGCTCAGAACAAGGGCAGGGCTAGTAAACAATCCCGAACGACCACTAAAAGGGACCGCCCCGGACAGAACCGATCCACTAAGTAGTGAGAGCAGCTAGAAGATGAGAGGAGTAACAAGTAGGACAGACCAGGCCATCAACATAGGAAACTATGCCCCAGACAGAGGCCCAGACCAAACAGTAGGCAAGGGCAAAACATCAGGAATGGCAATGAACCTGCCAGGGGAAATCTACACCTTCCCCGCATAAGACAGAGCTATACGATAGCTACACATACCCCACATAGGGTAGGACATGTCCCAAGAACGCATGGGGACCACTCTTAGGGAAAAAACATCCTTCTTCAGAGGACAAAATCATAGACCTGCGGCAGAAACCACAGAACGCTAAGTAGTCAGCCAGAAAACGCATTCGTACCAAAAAGGGGGCTGAACCAGTAGCCAACTGAAGAGCTGGGCCAACCAAGGGCACAGTATTACTCACAGAAAGTGTAACACCCGTCCAAAAACCAAGTATCAGGAACAAGTTTTATAACTTCTCCCACCAAGCCCTGGAGGATCAGCAGACCAACTGAGGAGGAGGAGGAGGAGGAGGAGGAGGAGGACGGAGCCCCGCAAAAAGAGGCTCAATGGCAGAGTCTGTATGAGCATTAAACAACAGGACCCCGTCAAAAGGGAGGTCGACCAGACGCTCTCTAATATTTTTAGGGGAAACAGCATCGCGTAGCCAAGCATGGCGACGGAGAGCCACAGAAGTGGCCATAGCACAGCCAACAGCAACGACAACATCCAAAGCTGCACAAAGAATAAACGCGGCCAACCCTCTGCCATCCAACACAAGGCCCCTGCAGATCATCACGGGCCCCCTCATGAGAGACATGAGAAAGAAGGGACTCCACAGAATCCCACAGGCCAGAAGTAGCCCTGGTCAACACACACAAGGTGTTAAGCGCCCTCAAGGCAGCACTGGAAGAAGCGAAAGCATTACACCCCCATGAATCTAACCACCCGGCCTCCAGAGACCGGGGAATCAGCACTACAGGCAAACACGGAAAGGCATTGCGCAGTAGAGCGCCTTGAGTAGAAGGGTGGCAAGAAAGACAGACTGGGTTGTATGGAGCAGGATGATGATGGTGCAGTAGAGCCTTATGCACCGATCGCCAGCGGCAGGATGCCCCCAAGCCCCCATAAGAGAATTATGAAGTGAAGGAACAACTCCCGTCCACCAGAGCCCTCGTGGAGAATCTCTAAGAGGTTGTCCGTAGGAAACAGGGTGGCAGGTTCACCCATTCTCAGAATACCAGCAGCTGTGGAAATTGCCCAAACAAAGGCAACAATGGCCTCAGTAGGGCGCAGCGGAGGTGAAAGTAATTCTGAGCTGCCCATCCCCAAGTTCAAGGGGAAGCGGCCAGCCCTGGCATGTAGGAGGGTCCACATAGGAATGGGGAGCCTGAGGGGCCTCAGTGGAGGGCAGAAGTGCCAGTGGAGAAGCCAGCCGCGAACCATGGAAAGAAGGGTTCGAGGATTTAGGTCGTGGGGAGGGTGAAGAGCCTTCCCTTGAAGATGCCTGTGAAAAGGCAACTACACCGCGCCCTGTCCACGGGGAGGAACACACTAACAAGTGACAAACCTCAGGAGAAGAAGGAGCCTCAGGAGACGAATCCAGAACCTGACGCTGGTGCGGTTCCATGGAGTCCACCATTGGCATCTGATCGGCGTCGACCGGCGCCGGAATGGGCCTCCGTAGAGCCAGGCCAACTCCTGCCACCACGTGCTCTCCAGGAGAATGGGGGAAGGATCAGCGCCAAAACGGCACCAGCTCGACCTTAGATGGAGCAGCCGTCAGCGCCGAGGACCGAGAAGGACTCGGGAAGGTGCCCCAGGCCCGGGCTTCCACCCGCGACTCCATTGGAGCGGGGGAGGAAGGCCCCCGGTGCCAAAACGACGCTGGCTCGAGCTCTGGTGAGGCAACCACCTGCTCGAAGGATCCAGGGGGACTCGAGGTTAGTTCAGAGTCCCGGCGATCGCCTGCAACACCACGGGGAGCCCCGTAGGGATTTGCGGCGAGGCTGGGACACTAGGCGCCGACGAGGGAAGCCCCGAAGGATTACACCATGACAACGCCACCCTCCTACAACCTGAAGCTGAAACCTTTGACGCAGGGGCTGGAGCCACCGGCGATGATGCAGAAGTCCCCGTTCAAGGCAAGGGATTCGCAGACGCCATAAGAGGTGAAGGAGGGGCCAAAGAAGCCTGCAGCGCCACAGCGTACGCTGTCATTTGGACCCTAGTCACCTCCGCGCCGGGAAACGGCAGGTAGGGAATTGACAAGCGGGGGCACCTGTCCAGGGGGAGCCGGCGCCCACCGCGGAAGGAGGACAATGCCTCGGAGATATACTGAAAGACCTACCAGCTGGTGAGACACGCCCAAATGTCTGCAGCGAACAGCAATTCCGCAGACGAAGCGGCGGCTCCTTGCCTTCGAGGTAGGGGACGGACGCTGGGACGACACCGACCTGGATAAGCGCGCCAACAACAACTTCATCCGGCGCTCCCGCCGCTATTTGGGCTTAAGGTATTGGCAGGCGTGGCAGCTCACTGAGTCGTGGTGCTCACTCAGGCACCACATGCAAATCGGCTAAAGGATCGTCGCCGACATGTGATGTGCACAGGCGGTACACATCGTGAAGCCTGAAGGCATTCGCACACTGTTCCACTAAACGTCAAAGCGTAAAAGAATGGAAGGCCTGAAAACAGGCCCGGACAGTAATCTGGATCCGTATCGCACGCGTAAAGAGAAAAAACTGATGTTGGGTCGCCGGGGTGGGACTTATGTATCCTCGCTGACTACACCAGCACGGACGACGTCAGGGCGGTGTCACGTGGTGCAGTCCCCCCGGCGCGCAGGGATGCTGTGGCAGAAAAGTTTTCCTGATCCAGTCTCACGCCTGGGGGTAATTCTACGTTAAGGAATCTGTGGCTAGTAGTCTCTATCAGATACATTCATACTGATTTAGAGGCATTATTTCATTTGGGAGAGGATATTCTTGTTTATTTTAAAGAAATGCTGTGTTTTAAGTGTAGAGTCATATCTGTATTCTACATCTGTTGCTGTGAGCAAATTATCCCATTGTCTCCATCTTGGATGTAAAGCGTTAGGAACTCTAGCCTTTGTGACAGCCTCTAAGGCTGGTACTGGAGTTAAGACAGAAATTTTTCTGTTGAAGCAAAATGCATTTCAGGGTTTGTGTACAAATGTGATTTGTTTGCTATGGGTACTGTTTTGCCTTCATTGAAAGTTAGGAAAGTATACCGATATTGACCCACTATAAGAAAGATCACGAAGTTACTGACATTCATGCATGTCTGCAAGTGTTTTGATGCTATGATGTCAGCTTTTAGGGAACAAAGGATATCTGTGTGTTTCTGTGTCCAATGCCTAACTGAAAAATAATGTCTTATTAGGTCGTAGAAAGGTTTTACTCTTTATGCATAATCCAAAATGTATGTTCTGCCAAAATTTAAGAATCCCAATATAGATTGTCGATTTTTCAGTGATTTAGGAGTGTGGAGCAGCGCAGGCTTTTCTAAAAAGTTAGCTGCCAGGCTTTTCCTTTCATTCGATAACTTATATCCCAAAAATAGGGCATTGAGGTGGGCTATTTTTGATTTTTTTTAAATTAAACTTGTAGCCCTCATAGGCAAACCCCGAAATTATGTTGCTCACCATGGTCAAGTGATCTTTAAAATCATCAGCCGTTAGATACATATTATCTACATAGGACAATGCCTCTTTATCCAAATTCTGAAGTAACTCAGTTACCCTGGTGGAGAACAACCCAGGGCTGTTCTTATACCCCTGAGGTAGTCGACAAAATTGACGCTGAGAACCGAGCACTGAGAATGCTGTCAAATTCCAGCTCTCCGGTGCTATATTTTGGCAGAAGCATCCATTTGAGATATCTAGTGCTGTGTTGTACTTTTTCTGCACAAAGTTATTTATCAATGCGGCACTGTGTGCATTCTGTACGGCAAATGTTTTAGTGCATGTATCCCATTTCCTCTTGGAAGAATCAGATGCTTGCTTGATGTTATCCTATTCAGGACTACCCATGATTTGAGGTTTTATTGCTCTAGATACCAAACGATCTCTAATTGAGCATAGAAGTCTTCAATAATTTAAGGTAAGTCATGTTCCTGTTGTAAAGGAGTGACATCCCTCAGGCGTTGGCATATTGCCACTGCTGCTGCCTCCCCTTTTATGTTTGCTAATATTATATCTGATACCGGAGCAAAATGACCTTATAATTTCATCCCTAAATTCAGAGCAGGTTCTGCTCCATACTCATTCTGTATTTGTCTTAACACAACTGGTAATACTGCTAATGAAGGGATAACATGAGTTCTTGCATATATGGCAGCAAAAACGATACCCCAAGTGGACAGCTATCCCCATTGGCAAGCAGATTGTTAGCATTATGTGTTTTTCTTGAGGGCTTGTGTGTGGAAATACTACCTGTAGCTGTGTTATTTTTTGAGCTATCCAGAATGGCATTTGCTCACATCCAGTGTGCATTTTACCCATAACTGTGTGTACCGTTTGTGGTGTTATTTTAGTTGTAGATCTCTGAATTTGGCCTATTCATGTAGCCCTTGGTGGGTGAAGTGTAAGTGTTTGACGTTTCTCTAAAGTTTTATTATTTCTTTATGAAGTGGACATAAGTCTGCTACTGGCATTGTATCAATGTCTGGATGAGGTGTGTAGACTGCTAAGATTGGCCAAGTCGCTCCATCGCTTCCAAGCGGACCGAGTCTTACTTTTTCTTTTGTATTTGGGAGGGCATCTTTAAACCAGTTTATGTGCTCCTGGAAGGTGAGCAGTACTTCAATGTCCTCATACGTACAGTATTCATTTGATGTTTCATCTTCAGTATATAAATTAAATGTATTTGATTATGCATCTGCTTGTGGGAATTTAACCCATGAATAGAATACCTCTATTCTATATGAGTTGATTGCCTCAATCACGAATGTGGCTTTCCCACCCTAGTTGAGACTCCATAGTCTCCATAGTCTGCTAGTTTTATATAGGCCTGGGCGGTAAATTCCATTCCGCCTGCGGAATTTGCAGAATTTTGGTAATTGCCAAAAATTCTGCGATACGCGTCTTTGTGAAATTGTTTGCTTGTTCGCGCTTTAAAAATGCGTGTTCCCGAGATATTTCTCCCTGAGCGCGCAAACAGCGGTTGCAAACAGGAAAAAAGAAATGTGAATGGGCGGAACAAGCAATTCCGTGTTTTTATTGAACTTTTGCGTGCTCACAGAGATTTTTTACCGTTTCGCAGAGCTTTGCGCATCGCGACTACCCAAATTCTGCCCACCCCTAGTTTTAGAGTAAAGGCATTTCTAACATTTTCTGAAATATTGATTTCAACCACCTTTCCTTCCTCCCCAGCTGCAGCACGGTGTGCTGGCAAACTGGTGTCTTAGTCAGCCATTATTTTGAAGAAGGAAAAACTTTCAAGGAAACTGGGATACAGTTTTATGCAAAATAGGGACTATTTGTCCTTCAATCTTGATAACCCTACAGCCAATACATAGGATAAGCGTACTCAGCTGTGGCAGATAGTTCCCTTCCCACTCCAGACGTCTCTGAGGAAATGTGAGTAGGGGTCTCTGAGAATAGTAAGACTGAACTACTCTGAGGGTTAAATAAGTACCAAACCAACGTTGTCGGCACCATGTCATGTAGTTCCAATAACCCTATATAGGATTTGCGCTTTTAGACAACATAGACTGTAGGATTGATGTCCAGACTGATTCTAGATACCCCCACGGGGTATGTTAGCCTGTATACCAGCTAGCTGATAGTGCCACCAGAAACCCCTCTTACCAAGGAGAGAATAGTTCTTGGCAACTCTCAAACATGACAACTCTGTTCCATCAGGGATTGTAGAAACAGTGAGATACTTTTTTGCTCAGTCACTCGTGCTCACTTTATCTCAGATAAATACACAGAATAAACGGTGGTGACGTTTTCCAGTAAGCATCTATTGAACTAGTGTAAAATAGGTGTGCTGAGAAAACCAATAGACAGAAACAGATATAAATGATTAGAAGCACCAACAGAGTAAAATGATGGTAGATTCCTACCATAGTGCTAAAACAATGAATTCAGGCAAGTATATAAAATGCATGGTCCTGCTGAGTTTCCAAGAATCTACATGCATAGTGGATGAGGCTAGTTTCCAGGGAAAACCCTATGTCCTGTAAGCAGTACCGTAACTAGGTAAAAGTTCAGTCCCAAGAATTGTTATTAACTTTAATGTTAGGGAAGAATATAGGTGAAAGGTTATGTGACTACCTGAGCCTATATTAGGGTACCTACATGAAACATAACAGTCATACTAGTCAGACACAGCTTAGCACCAGGCAGAAAAGTGGGGGTAGCCATAATGCAGATCCTACTTTCCTACAATGGCCTCCCAACAGTGAGTGGAATGTTACCTTTGTAATTGAGGCACGCCTGTAAATGGACGCACAAATATGTTTCATACTTACATTCTAGATGCGACGCCTGAAGAATACTCTCCATATGAGGACATAGAAGTCCCGTTAACTCACTAAGAAATATTTAAAGACGCCCTCCCTCACACCACAGAAAATGTGAGACTTGGTCCGCTCAGCAGATTAGGAGCTACCTGTCCGGTCCTAGCTGCTTCCACACTGCATCCAGAGATAGATACATCGCCAGCAGTAGCATTAAGTACACTTTACAAAGATATAGTAAAACTATACAGAAACCTTACTCAGTTTGTAATGCGAAAACTCACAGTTTAGCCTACCAGGGTCACTCATGCTGGTCAACCGCAAGGGACTTCGACAAAAATAAGCCCACAAATGCTGAACGCGGTTATAGGGCGCGTGAGCAGATGCCTTTCTGGATAGCACAGAAAATAAAAAGAAAAGAATATATCCTGAGCTAAACAAGTACATCAATAAAAATTCTCTGGCGGCTAGTGTCTTTTATGAAGAATAACATCAATATTTAAAAGAAGATATGAAGATTACTCATCTTTCGGAATTTATTTGAGGAATTTTTATTGATGTACTTATTTAGCTCAGGATATATTCTTTTCATTTCTTATATGTGGTTCTGTGTGTACATAACCCATTTTTGGTTGATGGTGGGTGACCATAACCGTATCCTTTGAGCTTCTAATAGACTGTGAACTGATTATTGTCACATCCCAGCGCAATTAACACTCAGTCACCCGTTCTATTTTATAACATAGAAAATAACAAAGCTTGAAGCCGTATTTCCCCATAAGGGCATGCAGAAAAAAACACAGAATACTAACGATTTGCTTGCCAAAGGGGGTAACTCATCTAATAGAGGACTGTACCACTTGGGAACAGTTTTTACTGCAGTTTATACAAAAACTCATGGTACCCCCTCAATAGCATTTTTATCGGAAGTATTGAAACAAATACAGAATGAGTACGGGGCAGAACCTGCCCTGGCCCAGGTATCAACAATTATGTTAGGTAACATAAAAAGGGGAGGCAGCATCGGTGGCTATACCCCAGCACCTGAGGGAAGTCACTCCTGCACAACAAGAGGGAGAACTACCAAAGATCATCGAAGAAACAATGCATCGCTGAGTAGAGATAACTCTGGAGCTAGACCTGGACAACCACAAATAAGGAGCAATCCTGAAAAGGATAACTCCAAGCAAGCACCCGATTCTTCTAATGTGATAACAAACAAACCAGAAATAATAAGCAGAATGCATCACAATGATGGGGTGGGTCGCCTCAACAGGAGGCCTCTGATACAAAATACAATCTTAGGAACTGTGATAATAATAAAAAACCTGACAGGTATCACAATACTGAAACACCTTCCTCTTGTTCCTTTCTGGGTTCTTCAGAGAGGGAAGGACGGTCAGAACACAGATCAGAAGAGCGAGCCAAGAGAAGAACATCACACTTTAGACTACATTATCAAACAAGAAGATAAACCCAAAACTAAACCTCAATTAAAAAGAAGAAGGTAGGTGGCCTTAAAATGAGAAATGCCCGGGCTACTGAGGACTCTGCTACTGAATGGGGATTGGCCTCTGATGATGCTAGACAGAGCAGCAGAAATAACAATAGCATGCCAGAACCTGATGGAAGTTCTGGTGACAGCAGCGTTGAATGAATATCACGGAGGAGACACCGGATACAAGGGTAAGTGTTTCACAAAATTACGCTCCAAATGGAGGGGCACATACCCCGAAAGTAAAAGGTCTCTTGTGGGAGCACCTGACATATGGATACAATATCCTATTGGCTGAAGAGATTGGCCAACCGAAAGGCCAAATTTTGATGCATACATGAAAACTTATCCTATTCTTAAATCCATGGGTACCAAATGTACATCCTAGGAAGGATATGCTTATACTGTTACAATCGCCTACCAGCAGTTCACCAGGAATGGCTTATCCCACATTTAACATGTGTATTTGCAAAGTGCACGTTCACCCGGAGGTCCCTTGGTGCTGAATAACAGATGTTTATTGTTACCCATCTCAAAGACCGGGCGTCAACTCCACTCTCCTCTCATGGATGAGAGCAGCGTGGAGTTGGTGAACTGCTGGTAGGCGTCCAGCTGGCAGCCACCTGGTCCAGTATAATTGAGGTGGAGACATTGATGTATTACAAAAAATAACCAAAAGGAGCTATACCTACCAATAGCCCCCACAATTATAGTCTTACCAAAGAAATCAATCAGTTGGCAGTGAAGAAAAGTCAATCGTTTATTAAACAACCAATACTCTGTAGAGGAGCCTCCCCGACGTCACCCAGCCAGTGCATGGAGAAGACAGCCAGTTCACACTCAGTACTTAGCATATATACTTTTGTTGCGTTACATGAGATCACCGTACATGGAAAAGTACTGATAGACACAGTAGCTTAAAGGAAAGACCATATATGGCACACAAAGCTCGTTTAGAAGTCTGCTTCTGCTATTTCTGGGGAGGGTCAGGAGGGTGACTCCCTTTAGTCTTGGTGCCTGGGAGGACGAGTACGGCACCTCCAGGAATGCGCTTATCACCTCTGAGACCAGAAATGACCGTGGGTCCCAGAACAGAGGAAGAATAGTATGATTTCAGCTGTCTGTGTAACTCAACTAACAGAGCCTACTCGGCTCCTGGAGGGTAGCACGTGACCATCGTCCAAGTCTAATGCACGTACAACCAAAATGGAGTCTGTTTGGTTCTCAATCTGCGTACAAGGAAAATATAATGCAAAAGTGGAAAGGAAGTTCCTGCATTGACATAACCTATTAGTGTGTTCTATACTATACATGTGAATATAGATACATCGTGCTAACACAAAAGAATTAATTTAAATGTATAAAATCGATTTTTTGCCCTCAACATATTCCTGTGCCCTGATGAAATTGCCACAAAACTGTAAGGCAATGAAACATGTCGGCCGTTCTACTTAAAATGGTCTAAACATGCTGTGGTTTTAATTGGTTTTAATTGGGTGTGAACACTAGACAAAGATTAAATACATATGATAGGTGTTCACAACCTATTTTAATGGGGAGTTCAGGTGACTCTTTGTTACACATTATGGGGGTTAGCCCCATTATATAGGTTTTATACTTTTCTCAATATCCACATTTATTTGAGTTAGGTCACTTAGGGGTAGATGTATCAAGAAAGCCTTTTGCGATTTCTTATTTGCGATCTTTTGCGATTCGCAAATACAGATTCGTAAAACGCGACGTATGTAGTTTTCTGCAAATAATCTGCAATTTCTTAAAAATCGCAGAATATTCTGAGAATAATCTGCGATTTCTTAATTTGCGAAATTCGCAAATTAGGAAATCACAAAAAAACGGGAATCTGCCAATGCAGGAACAGGCTGATGACATCACAGTCAGGAAGTGTGGGTGATTACCTGCACCTGTTTGCCTGAGACACACCTAGTGGCAGTTAGAAGTCTGTTTGGAAGCTGTGCAGACCTGTTTCACTTCATTATGGAGCCTGAAAATTCACAGGAAGGTTCTTCTGCAGAGAAGAGGAAGAGGAAGCAGAAATTTTCTGAGAAAGAACAGGAGACATTAATTGAAGAAATGGCATGCAACCATGAGTTGCTTTTTGGCAAACAAGCACTGAAAGTGCCAGAGGCTCGCAAGAGGAAAATATGGCTTGAAATCCATCAGAAAGTAAATTCTGTGGTAGTCACACCACGTACCATCGAGGAGTTGCGCAAAAGGTGGTATGACATGCGCCTCCGGCCCAAGGAAAAACTTGCTGCAAGAATAAAGGAGTCCATCAAGACAGGAGGGGGAACATCCACTGCTGAGCAGCCTACTCCTCATGAGGAGCTTGTTGAGGCCATTCTCTTGCCTGAGAGTGTGAGTGGGGTTACGCAGATTGAAAGCTCTGAGCCTTCACAAAGAGCAGAAGGTAAGAAGCAAGTATGTATGTATGTGAAGTTGTGGGTCATGCATGTGCCTGAAGTTAGTATAAGAACACAGTCTGATTATCTGGAAGCCCGGTACCTTGAGTCACAGTCAGAGGTAATGCATTGTGGGAGTTGTAGTTACATTGCAAATTCCTTTTTTTTTAAACATCTAGAAAGAAAATGAATTTATTTTTTGGAATGAGATTGAAAAACACAATGAGAAAATTAGTTTAAAAGTAGTGAAACTTTATTAAACTCATCCAGTAATCTACACAACAAACTCACTTGTCCCATCTACATCCACAGCACATGCTGGACAATCCATGGAGGAAAGTGAGGATAATCAGGCATTTTTACAAGATGTCTCTGCAGCTGAAGAAAGTGCAAATGATGATGGTGACACAACTCCAATTGTCAGGCAAAAACAGAGACATGTGGCCCCTCTGCCACCTTTTGAAGATGAGGACATGGAACCTGAAGGTTCAAGAGAGAGTGTACATGAAGCAGCTGTTACTCCAAGACATGTTGAGCAATCTCAGGCACATAGAAGAAGAGCTTATACAATTGATATGCCAAGGAGTAGCAGAAGTGGGCAAGAGGACAGTCCTGGTGTGTTTGCTGGATTGGAACAGGACATGTTGCATGTGCAGCGGCAACAGCACAAGGCTCTTCGCTCAATTAACAGGCAGCTGTGTAAATTAAATCAGCACAATGCAGGCATGGGGGATGGGATGCGTAAAATGGCTTCATCTATGGATAGACTCTGTTTGGCCATTGAACGGTCAGAGGATTCACGAAACAGGGCAGCACTCCGTGCCCATGCAAGGATGCTTGGCTACTCCAAAGCCATCAACAGACTGTGCAGTGTAACACCAAATTTCACTAGGCGTAGTATTACTATGCAGAGAGTGGTGAGTGAGTGCACAAGGTCTGTTGCAAAAGGTTTTGATAAAGTTGACAAGTGCACTGTTGGAAGCTGCTGACACTGAGGAGACATCAAGTAGGAGCAGCAGTAATCCTACACCTACATCTGACATTGTGCAGCGCAGGAGTGAAAGGAATGCCAGCCATGCTACATGCACTAGAAGCATGGAATCAGTGCAGCGCACTACTAATAGGCAGCGCAGAAAATAATTTTTTTTAAAAGCCTGATTTGGTTACTAAGATTGACCCTTGATTTTCATTTGAAAAACATGTTGACTTTCCTGTGCATTAACAGGTCAAGTATGACAAAATCAGTATGCTTAATGTTTGAAAATAAAAAAAGATATAAATCTAAAACTTTAAACATGTTTTGTATTCTTATTCTTACCTAAAAGTAATTGCGTGTAATCTCAGTGCGTCTTTGCCATCCTGCAGCAGCCCCTACACCTGTTGCAGCTCTTCTAGGTGGTGGTATTTCTTCATCATCAGATGTATCTGAGTCACTCATTTCTATTTCAGTCCCTTTTCTCATGGCCATGTTATGTAGCATGGCACAGCTAGTTACAATTTTACAGCACGTGGCAGGATTATATTGCAAAGCACCACCACTTTTGTGAATGCGACGAAAACGGCTTTTTAAAATTCCAAAAGTCCTTTCTATTACACCACGGGTTGAACGGTGAGCCTTATTAAATCTCCTCTCATGTACATTTGTTGGATTCAGAAATTGTGTCATGATGAAATCACGCACAGCATAAGCACTGTCACCTGCATGATGATAATTAATGAATGAGTGCTACTGTGACATTTAAAGTTAATTTTACCAACTAACAATATATTAATGATAGTATATTTACCTGGTAGAAAACCCTCTGCAAACTGGCCAGCACTCAAACGTCTATGAAGTCCACTATGCCGAAAGATATAGGAGTCATGAGTGCTCCCTGGGTACTGAGCCACAATATCAGTGATAATGTACTTTGCATTGCACACCATATGAATGTTGATGGAATGGTAACATTTTCTATTTCTATACACATATTCTGTGGCAGCTGGTGGAGTGATGGCAATATGGGTGCCATCTATGCAACCAATTACATGTGGAAAATGTGCAATTTGATAAAAAAAATTCAATTTAGTTTCTTGTATTTCTTGTTGGTTGTTGGAGAGGTAGATGTGATGTTGAAGCCTACTCATCATTGCATCCAGGACATTTTTAAAGAAGCATGACAGGGCACTCTGAGACACCCCTCCAACCTCTGCAATGACCCTTTGAAAAGAACCAGAAGCAGTGAGCACAATACCTGCACATGCGTAGGAATTGATTGGGTCCTGGCTGTTGCACGTTCCAGAAAGTTTTTCAATTCATCAATGAGGTCCAAAATGGTGTGTGGGTTCAGTCTGTATTTCTCAAATATTTCCTCTTCTGTTTGCTGGAATAGTGTAATACGCAGTCTGAAGATTCTCTCCTGCCTCTGTCTCCTCTGTGCAAGGGCTTGGATATGCAGCCTCCTAGCGTTCAGGTAAAGTCCAGCCATTGTGACAGTTGAAATTGCATTGTGGGCTCTTTTGTATACTTTCAAATAGGTTACCACCTGTATGTACTTAGTGTTAATTGCGATTTCTTAATTTGCAAATTTAATGTTTTCGCAATTTGCGAATTTTTGATACATCTGTTTGCGATTTCTTACTATGCGATTTCTTGTTTGCGAAATTCGCACATGTAAAACGATGCAAATTAAGAAATCGCAAAAAAATTCGCAGAATTAATACTTTCGCAAATTAAGTAATCGCAAAAAATGCGATTACTTATTTTGCGATGCGATTTCTTACATATATCTCGGATTCCTATTGATTGATAGCTTGATACATCTACCCCTTAACGACCTTATTGGTCGATAAAGTGTCAGTGATGATAAAGTGAGCACACTGGTGAGTATCTACCAGCAGCTCTATGGTGGTTGCTTACGTGAGGCACTTTCTGACCCACCCCACATTTTTTTCATATTTTTTTCTATATTTTTTTGCACTGTGCATGACTAATGTGCCAGTATTATCTGTAATGTTTTTGAAAATACTTTGGTATGGCTTTGGTTGTTTGTTTTAGGTATTTGTTTTGAATAATCATACACATACGGAGGGTATTACTGAAACAGTATAAGCATATCCTTCCTAGGATGTACAGTTGATACCCATGGATTTAAGAATAGAATAAGTTTCCGTGTATGCATCAAAATTAGGCCTGTGAGTGGAGGGCGGCCTGGTTTTGTAACCCTCTTGTGCTCCTTATTAGAACGAATAGAAAGATATTGGCTGCCTGAGTTCAAAATGGAGTGCCTAAAGGGCGAAGATGTAATTTTATTGACTTTCTCCGACCTCCTTCCAGAGTCACTAAATCATTCCTACTCGCAGGAGTGGGAAGTAGCGCTAGCTCCCGCACTTTACCGCAATCATGTATGGTGGGATGCTGAGTCACCTCACCATGAAATCCCATTAAAATCTACTCCTACTCCACAGAGGCAGTATTAATAAATCATGACACAAAGAAACAGGTAAGGTAGATCTTAGATCGACTTGAATACCAAGTTGTGATTGAGAATTGCACCTCCTTCATGAATAATCCTTAGTTTCCAATAACGAAACCCGATAATTCACACCGTCTAGTTTTAGACAACATGCATTTGAAGACATGCACACAAACATTTGCAGTACAAAATGCACAGTGCCGCGTTCATGAATAACATTGTGCGGAAGAAATACAAAACAAAACTAGATTTCTCAAATGGATTCTTCCGCCAGAATATAGCGCCTGCAAGCAGATATTTGAGAGCGTTCCCGGCCCTAGGCTCTCTACGATAATTCTGTAGACTGCCCCAATGGTATAAGAATAGCCCTGGGTTCTTAGCAAGAGTAACAGAGTTACTTCAAAATTGTGATGAGAAGGCATTGTCCTACATAGGTGATATTTAACTGATGAACGATGAATTATTGGATCACTTGCTCAGGGTAAACAACATAATCTTGGGGTTCGCCACTGTGGGCCACAAATGTAACTTTAAAATATCAAAAAATGTCCAGCTCAATGTCCTATGTTTGGAATATGAGTTATCAAGTGAAGGAAAAAGCCTGGTAGCTAAATTTTTAGAAAAATGTGTGCTGCTCCAATCACTGAAAACTCTGAAAGGTTTACAATCCATTTTAGGGTTCCTAAATTTTTGTAGAACATACATTTTGGATTACACAGACAGGGTTAAATCTTTCTAAGACCAAATCAGACCAGTCCAACATTGGACCCAGCAACACACTGAAATTCTCAGTTCCGTACAGCTGACATGACAGCTTCCAAACATTTAAACACACGTGTAAATACCACAAATTTGTTGATCCATGTAGTCACGCGTCAATCTGGGTACACTTACCATACCTTCAGTGAAGACAAAACGGTACCCATTGCATACAAATTACATTTGTACACAAACGCTGAAATGCTTTTAGAATCCACAAGAAAATACTGAAAGCGGTACAGACAGCTGTAGTGAGAGAAAGAGCACTAGCTTAGGGGAAACGCATAATTGTCGTGAACCCAATACCAGCTTTAGAGGCTTTTACCAAAGCAAGCGTTCCAAACGCAAAAGCATTGCATCTACTGTGGATTCAATGGGCTAATTCTCTCACTGCAACAGATGTAGACTACAAATTGGATTCTGCATCAAAAACACAAGCATTGCTACAGTACGAACAAGAATATGCTCTACCGAATGAAATAATCCCTCTAGTTCAGTATGAATACATAATTCACACTGATGAATCTGCCCAGCCTGCTGTAGGAAGCAAACAGCAATACAGCGCAGCATGTGCATTTGTGTAGGGACATATGCGGGACGGCAACTTCCGCTCTAGAAATACACAGATGCAGCCTCTCGGAGATTGCATGGTACAGCAGGCACAATTATTTGCACTACTGCGGTCCCTTACAGTCAGACGGGACTTACAAGTACGTCTTGGCGGCAGTGGATTCAT
Source organism: Lissotriton vulgaris (assembly GCF_964263255.1). Lineage (NCBI taxonomy): Eukaryota > Metazoa > Chordata > Amphibia > Caudata > Salamandridae > Lissotriton > Lissotriton vulgaris. The sequence goes on along the minus strand of NC_141685.1, from coordinate 367,641,335 downwards.
GCTCTAGATTTCTGTGGGTTTGGCCTCAGTGCTTGGCTGACGCCCAAACTGTTATAAAGGGTTTGCGAGACTTCATAAGGACATACAAAATATGACACATTACATTCTGACCTTGGCCCGGCATTTAGCTAACGGGCTTACAAAGACGCCATGTGAAGATTGGGTGTAGCATTGTATTACTCCTCTCCGTATCATCCGGAGGGAAATTTGATTGCGGAGAGGAAGAATAGAGACTTCAAGCAATTCTTAACAGCAAGGGTTTCAGGCTTAGGTGGAAGTTGGGTCAATCCCCTATATGGGTTCCAGAGGGGACTAAACAACATTGCCCAGATGTGGGTCCCGTGCTTACTAAGCCACTGGATTCAAGCTATCCTGGCTGAAGACGGCTGATATCCAGAAACCGGTCCTCTGATGCTTGATTCCGGTCCAGGGAAGATATGGCTTGGCAGTTCGGGCTGGACTGTTCCCATGAACTTTTAAAGAAACAGTGGTTCAAGGGTGGCCTGATAAGGTCCTTAAAAGAATAAAATTAATTAACGCTAGGGAGCTAGGGATGTAGGTTCATACGAAATCTTTTATTTACTTGCTTTTTTTATATATATATACAATTCTTATAACGTTTTTCAGGTGCTCAAATAAGTAGTAAGGTGCAGAACGTGACATAAGTGAACATAGTGAAAAAATGAACTCTCACACAACAACAAGGCTAAAAACCACTTAAATATATACAATGAAGTGGGGGTATTTCCTTGGGTAGGCCGACGACGTTTCGATCTGTATGAATTTTAGATCTTCATCAGGACTGATGAGCCTCCTGAAAAGAATATGCTGAAACCGTAGTTTTTAAAAGGTCTGAGAAGCGCTCAATCAGGTTGAATTCGAGGAGGGTCCTACTGGAACTAGGCATATTTAAAACTGTAGTTATCCTATTAGTCCGAGTAGCGCTCAATCACTTTGATTTAGAAGAGGGTCCTAATGGAACTGAATATGTTAAAATGGAGCTTTCCTTTGGAGTCCGAGTGGCGCTGTAATCGCTATTGAAGATAATTTGTGGTATTAAGATCGCCTTGAGTTAATCCCGGCATGTGTGCGGCAGTAGGGGGGCATCCGAGTGCCACGCTGCTTAGCTGCTCTCACCTCTCGCTTTATGGGGTACCCTTGTTCTCAAAATGGACTGTTCCCATGAGGCACAGGGTCAAGGCTGATTTGCATATGGCCATGTCTGAACTGGGGTGGCTTGGTGAGCAAAATAACGATGGATTAAACTCAGATCTGTGACTGGGGGTGAATGTTTTGCCATTGTGCAACATTCCGTCCATCATCTTGTGTGTTTTGCGGGACTAAACAACATGCCAAGAAGTTCCCTTGGGGGCTGTCCTCCATACAAAGCCCTGTTTGGGATCAGAATGTGAGCACCTGACCTTGAATGTGGCAGCACAGTGGCGGATGAGAAACCATTTGACATCAATGATCATTTGGCTGTTTTACAGGAACTCAATGAATTCCGGCTTACAAAGCATTGTCCAAGTAAAGCACACTGCCACTTGAAAAGTGAAAGTTGTTCCGGTAAGACCTGCCTGGGTCCCGAAGATTGAGGACCTTTTCAGAGAAAAGGTTATGGACAAAAAGGAATTTGGGCCATCTTACAGAGCGCATGTACCTTTCCTCGCAGTAGAAGGAACAAAAACAGTACTTCTTCCACCCCTTGCTGGCAAGAAAGAAAAGAGATTTGTCTCGATTGATCTGATCAAACTACACTATGCGCCTACTCAATAGTAGGTAGTGTGGGCTCCTGGGTAGCACCAGATATCCTCTAGCTACACTACGGGAAGTTCAGATGGAAATATTAATTACGTTTGAAGATTCTACTCCACAAAGTGAAGGAGTTACCAAAAACGGAATGAAACTTGTACCTGTTGAAATTGAACATCTTTAATCTACAAATGAAATACAGATCTCAATTTGGCTTAACACCAACTTCAATGCGAATATGTTACAAACTGAGGCACCTGTCAGTTCCATAAAACCTGCTACGCTACCAAAGATAGATCAAACTGTGTCTGGCTACTTCATCAATTTTGATACTTTCTCATTAGATCCAAGTGAACCTGAGTTACAGCCACCGCCTGTTCCCCACAAGCAAAGAATTTGTAATTTCTACCTTTGGATGAAAAATACTTATTTTGTTTTTCCCTGGCTACAGCTCTGGAATGCAATTAGTCTAAGTGCCTAATTTTTGGGATTGGTATAGTGACTGACTTCTTCTTGCTCCTGAATGGACATTATATCTCAGAATGCTCTGCAGTACAACATGTGAGCTTGGTCCTGAAGAACAAGTTACTTACCTTCAGTAATGCTTTTTCTGGTGGATACAGTATCTGCCTGTGGATTCCTCACCTTTTGAATTACCCCTGCGCCAGCATTCCAAAGAAACTTTTTTCATGGTTCTCCAACGTCGAAGGGAGCATCACAATAGCACTGCTCCGCTCGCGACTCCCTATGACATCACACATTTTTCCTGTGCCTTTGAGGCGAACGGGTAGACCGACCGCATGTTGCTGGTACACACAGTATTTAATATATACACAAATATACACAATATATGAATAAATTAAAAGGAAAAGCTAAAGCCAAGACATTTCCTAACCACAAGCATCATATGAAAGCAAATTACATAGAAGTACAAGAACGTCATGCACGAAAACCTTTTCAGTATACATAGGTAGACAACAGGGAGGAGAGTGTGTCAGTGAGGAATCCACAGGCAGGTACTCTAGCCACCAGAAAAAGTATTACCAAGTATTTAGTTCTTTTAATGGATACATCTGCCTGAGGATTCCTCACCTTTTGAATTGAATCCCTAAGCAGTCCCTCTCCTGGCAGCGGGTGTCCATCTGCTCATACCAAAAATCCTGCAAGACAGAACATGCAAAATGGCCATCCCTCCTCATTTCTGAATCCAAACAATAATGCTTTGCAAAAGCGTGGAGGTAGGCCCATTTTGAAGCCTCACAGATGTCTACCACAGGGACACCTCTAGCCAAAGCTGAAGTTGAAGAGTTTGCTTTAGTAGAATGAGCTCTAATTCCTTCAGGTGGATCCTCCTTGGCCAAGGCATAGCATAGCTTGATGCACAAGATGATCCATCTGGAAATCATCCTCTTATGGACAGCTTTGCCCTTCATTCGTCCCATGTAACCAACATAGAGCTGATGTTTAATGTGAGAAGCCTCAACGGGCAACTATGAAGAGGCTCAAAGGGAGAACCCATCAGGAAAGTCAGAACCAAATTTAAATCCCACTGAGGCATAATGAAAAGAGTGGAAATAAATGAAATAGTGAGGCTCTTAATGAACCTCATAACTATGGGAGACTTGAACAACATCGGCTGCTCTGGCAACCAAAGGAAGGAAGATAAATCCGACAAGTAACCCTTAACAATAGCCACAGCAAAACTGTGCTGGGCCAATGAAAGTGAAAAGCTAAGCACATCAAATAATTGGGCCTTCAAGAGTTCAATCAACCTCTCTCGACACCACCTCACACATCTGGCCCATCTACAGGAATTAATAGATTTGGTGGAATACTTTCTGGCCTATAAAACAACGTCCACTAAATCCGGTGGGGGAGAAAAAGAACTCAGGTTGCCCCGTCCAATCTCCAGGCATAAAGGTGCAGGCTTTGGAGGTGGGGGTGTAGAACCTGCCCCTGCGAGAGGAGGTCTGCCCTGAGAGGGGGACAGAGCGGACGGTGCTATGAGAGAAGGTCTATGTAGGACACCCTTCTTGGTGAATCCGGGGCGATCAATATGACTAGGGCCTGGTCTTGGTGAATCTTCCTCTGAACTCAAGGAATCAAGGGTATGGAAGGAAACGTGTAAAAAAGCTGCAAGCCCCAGTCTAGCTGAAATGCTTCACCCAGTGCTCCCTGCAATGGTTACCGGAGACCGCAAAACGACGAGCAGTGTGCGTTGTCGTGAGTGGCAAACAGGTCCAACCGAGGAAATCCCCACATCATGAAATTGTGGCGGACCACCTCCGGATGGAGACGCCACTCGTGATCGGCCGAGTACTGCTGACTGAGACTGTCTGCACGCACATTCACCACTCTGGCCAGATGATTAGCAAATACGATGGTCCTGAGCTCAAGACCAGAGCTGCAGAGCCTCTCTACAGAGGTGATACTAATCTACTCCTCCGGGTTTGTTGATATCCGTCAAGACAAGAACTGACTGACCGCGTAGGAAGGGAAGGAAGACTTTGAGAGCCAAATGTATCGCCCTCAATTCCAGTAGGCTGATGTGAAACAATCTTTCCTCTGGAGACCAAAGTCCTTTGATCTCCAGATCCCCCAGATGAGCTCCCCGCCCCAGAGTGGAGGCATCCGTTATCACTGTTGTCACTGGTGAAAGAGGTTGAAATAGCTTCCTTTGAGACATGCTGCCTAGAACACTCCACCATAACAGATCGCCACAGTGTCTCTGGACATTCTGACCACCTCCCTGAGATCTCCGTTGTACTGATACCACTGCTTGTTAAGGCACCACTGGAGTGGTCTCATATGCCAGCGTGCATGGTCGACCAACAGTATGCAGGAAGTGAACAGACTGAGCAGGCGTAAGACCTTCGGGACTGGAACTTCAACCCCTTCTTGAAACAACTGAATCATAGCCTGGATATCTAGAATCCTCTGAGGAGGCGAGAAGGCATGATTCACAGAAGTATCAGTAATGCCCCTATGAATAGGTGGGGCTGGGAGGGCCCCAAGTGAGATTTGGGTACATTTATAGAAAAACCCAAGTCGAACAACAGCTGAGCTGTTATCTGCAGATGATCCAGCACCACATCTGGAGACATCGCCTTGAGCAGCCAGTCATCCAGATTGGAGAATACCAGAATCCCTGACCTTCTGAGATGAGCTGCAACCACCACCATCACCTTCAGTCCTGCCAAGTGCCATGCATCAATCATTAGCCTAACGCATTTAAAGGCAAGTCCCCGCATTGCTGCATTAAAAATAATTATCATATATATAGCACCTCTTGTCCTTAGCTGTCAAGACTGGAGGACTGCAGTATTATAATGAGCACTCTGAGCACAGCCGTCAGCACCAGTCCACACTGCTCGCGGCTGGGGGCTGGCCCAGCTGTAGAGATACATTCACCTACAGCATTTTGAATCATGTGTGCACGTCAGAAGAGTGGCTGTAATGATTCGCCCAATGATGCGCAGCGGAGACAGGGCTCTTAAATGTGGGCCACGTTGGTGCCAGTTATGTGCAGTTTGGTAGCATTAAGTAAGTACTGCCGCTGTAGCGTTTGCACAGTTTGTGTTGTGCACTGTGTTGCCAGTAAAATATATAACTTCCTTGATCATGCCGCCGCCTGTGCGAGATAGTGCCTGCACTGCCCTGCAGCTATACCTCTTGAGAATGCGGGCAGTGCAAACCCAACCTTACCGGACTGTACAGTGATGATGGCTCTCACTCTGTGATTTAAAGTAGGTCAAGGTATTTACCTCCTTTGACACACTTATTTTTTAAATCAGAATTTCCTGCTTGCCAAGCCTCCAAGAGTTTATTGCCACCCCTGTGCCAAGTTAACTAATTACAGGGGAGGCCGGTGTTCGGCCTTTCACCTCCTGACCTGGACATTTCCTGCCTTTTTAGCCCCTGTCATGCGGGATCCCTGAAGGTTGTGTCCCACACAGCGTGATTCTGACAGCAGGTGCCACGTGTCTTTAAAAGGCACAACAAGCACAGCTCTCGAGAAAGAGGTGCCACTTAGCAGCTTATCTCACGATCATAACTGCCTGAAAGCTATCCCGATTGCCAGCAGCTGTCTGCAGCCAAGAAGTGTGACAGACTCCAAGAGACTACAGGGGACCCATAGCCAGCAATCTTTATATCTCCAGCTGCAGCTCTGTGACTCGTTAAACTTGGTAAGTGTAAAAAAAGAAAGATGCTTAAAATGTTAAATGTTCATGCTAAGGTCGGAGTTGAAGTTTTATTACATAGCTGCCAAGGTTTCAGATTGCTATGTGTGACATTTTCATAATTTTAGTATACTTTTTAATATTGATATGTTTCCCTTATCTTCATTACTTGATTTTGCTTGCAAAAAAGTGTCACTCATATTTGTTGAAATGTCACTCATAATTACACTGAAATTATGAAAATGTCACACATAGCAATCTGAAACCTTGGCAGCTATGTACCTTTGTGAATATCTGCAGAAGTAAGTCCGAATGGAAGGACTGCAAATTGGTAGTGTTGGGATCCCACCGTATAACAGAGATACTTCCGATGCGACCTCAAGGGTGGGCATGGGCATGGGGATGTGGAACTATGCATCCTGCAAATCAATCAACATCATCCAGTCTTCCTGCTGCAGCGCCAGAAGAACCTGCGCTAGGGTCAACATCTTGAACTTTTCCTGTTTGAGGAAAAAATTCAGGACCCTGATGTCCAGGATCGGTTTAAACCGCCTGTACTTTTTAGGGATCAGGAAATATCGGGAGTAACACCCCTGACCGCTTTCCTGTTCCAGAAACACATCTATCGCACCTTTCCGAAGCACGGCCAGGACCTCTGCTGAAGAAGCATCAGATGGTCCTCCGAACAACAGCCCTGGCGAGACAAGATTCAAAACGCAAAGATCTGATGTCCCATTTTCTACAAAGTTGGAAATCTGTTAAACCTGACCTCCTACACGACCAAAATGCTCCAAGATGGGGGATCTAGAGTTGCTTCCCTTTGGAACCGGTGGGGGGAACAGGAGAGGAGGATGAGGACTGTTGCAGAGCAGCCCCCGCAAGCGGCCTCTTCCCTTCCCTCTGTACGACTTGTACAGGGGGTTCTGCTATTGCTGTTGCTGATAGCCTTGAAAGGAAGCCACCTTTCCAAAACCACGAAGCCCTGTAACCATAGCCCCTAGGCTGGGACCTCAGGCCTAGGGATCTTGCAGTAGCCCTGCTATCCTTGAAGTGTTGTAAAGCAGAATCAGCCTTGGTCCCAAAGAGCCTGGATCCATCGAAAGAAAGATCAAGCAGAGTGGCCTGCACATCCAGAGAAAACCCCGAACCTCTCAACCAGGCTTGCCTCCTGGTAGCCACGGAGGAGCCCTTCATCCTGGCAACTGAGTTTGCTGTTCCCAGACCTGACTGAATCACTTGACGAGCTACAGACTGCATAGATGTCAGTACCTCCAGAAAGTGCCCTTGTACATCATCAGGCACTTTAGGAGCCACGTCCATCAAAGCGTGGATATATCTTCCCAACAAGCATGTGGCCTTCCTGATGACAGTACAATAAAGAGCCACGTCCTGTGCAGGCATTACCTTTGGGGGTAGAGAGCTCTCACTCCGGGGAAGTGTCCAAGCCCCTGGCCTCCTGAAGACCTCCGAAGTCATCCACAGACTCAAGGATTTGCCTCCTCTTCAGCTTGTTCTTGTTGTCCATGGTAGACTTCTTCTTACAGCAGCCTCTGAGCCTCCCTCCTGAAGCACATTTTTGGGATCGTGTCAGCCGCGCCAGGCCCAGCGCCGGTGACATCGGTGCCAGAATCGAAGTAGGACCCTCAGTAGTCATCAGCGGTGCAGTTCGAAACCGGAAAGGTGTTGGCCCAAAAACAGACGGTGCTGGAGACTGCAGAATTGGAGTTGAGAATCTCAGCGCTGGGCGATGCCATGATGGTGTCATCAGCATGAGAGGCACGAATGGTGCCTGTACATATTGCTGGGAGATACCCTTGTGTGCAAGCGGACCCACGGGGCCAGCTGGCGCGCTGGATGGGTGAGCTGCATTGGCAAACATGCAAAACATTGCATTGAAAATGCGATGGATCCGCACCCGGACCCGGAAAAGGTGGTTAAGGATCCGGAGCCACCTGGTCTGGATTCAACCGAGACGCGAGTGACCGGAACCCCTGTCTGACAACTTGTGGAAAAATGCAGGCCTTTACAAACCTACCTGGGTTCAAGGTTTTGCTGCAAAAGTGACGAGACCCCTGTTGGAAGACTTCACTCCGGATGATGCTGCGTGAATTGCAACGTTCCGCCCAATGGAAGTAACTTAAGGCCGTTCCCACTTTTATTAGTGGTCGCGGTCTAGTTGTTCTTGTGAAAACTGTGTGATTAATGCGCATGCGCGACTAGCGTGCGGCGCACTTCAACTGTTGTGGCAGTTTGACAGGGTCTTCGCCGCTTCAGTCTTCAGGAATTCATTTTCCTTCTTTTGGAAAAAGTTCTGTTCGAGTATTAAGTCTAACAGGGAAATAAGAGTGTGATTCTTCCTTGAGTAGGGATTTTGGTCATTGTTTGACTCCGCGTAATTTTTTCTCAGCATACGTCGTCGGAAAGCTCAAGAAGAAGTAGCCCAGTCAGCCCAAGCGTGAGAACCTGGAGAGTATGGAATGCTAGAGCTTCTTCAGTCAACAGTAGAGCTCTGAACTTGCAAGTAAGAGTGTTTAATTTATTCCTGATAAGCCTGCTCAAGTGCCCAGAGGCGGGGAGTCCTCGAGTGATTGCCATAACTCGCTGTGACCCATTAGCGTCTGGAGATACTAAAGCCGCAGCAACTAATTGTGCATTTTGTGACGAACTAAGATAGTCAGAGAATGTGAACTGGAGAACCTTGGCTTATGCTGTAATTCGACTATAGTTACTAATCAAACTACAAGGGCAAAAAACAGAAAGAACTTCGCTAAGAACTGCCAAAGACTGCCTGGAAGATAATAGTTCTATTCTTAACCCAAGAACTTCCTTGGCACCGAGCACTTACTGAGAGCATCTTCATGGCTAACTGTTCCAGGAGTTCTTCCAGTAAGTCAGATACTGTGAATTGCATACTGACAAAACTAATTAGGAGAGTGGCTAGCTTCAGCACATTAACTGGTAAGAGAAGTGGTAGAGAGTTTTTTTATTTATTTATTTATTTATTTTTTTTATATTTTTTGTGTCCTCATTAGCCAAAAAGTCGATCCAACTATGCTCTTATCCTCTCAACCACGAGGATCGACCCCCCTTTGGCGACCCGGAGCCCAAAACTGGGTTCCAGGTACCCCGAGGGTCTTCCTCCACGTCGCCAACAGAGCTTGGACGGACTTACTCCCTTCGGACCAGTTCGGCCAGTTGTCCTGTAGTTGTTCGATACCACCCTTTAGGACAGAGAGATTTTTAGGCCTAATCATCGGACCCGGGGAAAAAAAAAAAAAAAAAACCCCGGGTTATTAACTATCTCTCCTCCAATTGATCAAAAGGTCCCAAAATTTAAGTGACCGAGAGCTGCAAGTTCTCGATAAATCCAGCTTTGATGTTGCATAAAGTGAAGCCAGCCACTCTGCATGGGTTGGGGGATGTATATTAACCCAATTCTTACAGATTTCTCTTCTTGCCAATAAAATGGCATAAAACAAAAAATCTCTCTCTGGTCCCCTAATATTGTGGTTTAATCCGAAGATAATTAAAGACCATGAGCACGAGATAGTGATACCTAGGATAGATTCGAGTGTTGTTTTGATTTCATCCCAAAAAGTGGCAATGTTCGGACACTCCCAAAACATATGAAGGTCCGAGGCTGCCGGTAAAGAACATTTGCTGCAGCATTTTCCTGTTTGAAATTTCGACAGCCTTTCAGGAGAATAGTACGCTCTGTGGAGTGTAAAGAAATGGTTGCGCCTCAACCATGCTGGCTTGATGATTTTGTAAAGGAGGGTGAAAGATTCCTCCCAAATGACCTCTCTGTCTGGTTCTCCCTCTGCGCCCCATACTTTTTCCGGAAGGTTAGAATCTCGCTCTCCATCCTCTATAATGTGCCAATAGAAGAGTGCAACTTCCTTTTTTCCCGCAGGTCTCTCAACTAAGATATTTTCTAAAGGACTCTCCTCTCCCAACATTCCTTTTTTCCTAATTTGAGTCCGAATCCAGCTTCCGATTTGTAGATATACTATCCAGGAGAGTGGTGATGTTACTTTTAGCTTGAAGATATCCCAGTCTATGATTGATCTTTCCGTCAACATATCTCCCCACTTTGTAATTCCTGCATCTTGCAGAACTTTTTTAACTGTATTGACCTCTTGTGATGCCAGTCCGGGTAGATCCCAAATTGGTGCATGCTCAGATAAGTATCCTATCCCGGCCTTAGATTTTATTTGAGACCACTCTTTCAAGCTACTCAGTAATGTCTTTAACCTCATTTTTTTGAAAAACTTCTGATGGCCGAACTTGAAGAGAAAGCCATTCTCTGGGAGACCCGAACCCAGTAGCATTGCCTTGTACATCAGCCCATTTGCGTTTTCCCAGGGGCGCTTAAGTAGCATCCTAGAATGGGTCAGATGAAATGCCCAAGCATAATATTCGAGGTCTGGCAATGCAAGCCCTCCTTTTTCTCTTCTCCTTCTCAATTTTTTCCAAGCTACTCTGCTGTATTTATAACCCCAAATGAAAGAATTAATATTCTGCTGACATTTTCCAAGCTGTTTGGTGTCAAAAGCTAACGGAATGGAATTAAAGATAAAAGTAAATTTAGGGAGAATACTCATTTTAACCAGGCTAGTTCTCCCATAGATGTTAAGTGGGAGGAAGGACCAAGCTTTCATCAAAATTTGGGATTCTCGAGAAATACGAGCTAAGTTGTTTTGCGCCAAATGCTCTGGATCTTTAGTTATTGTAATTCCCAGATACCTCATGGATGATTTTATCGGAAGTTGAAGATTTTGAATATTCCAAACCATAATTTCGGTTTTTCCTGCGTTAATTTCATAACCCTAGAATTTCCCAAAGGTCTCCGCCTTCTTTATAATTACGGGGAATGCCAGTCTAGGATTAGTTGTATAGATAAGTATGTCATCAGCATAGAGGCTAATCTTCTTTTCCCAACCCGAGAAAATAAAATGTGGAATATTAGTATCCTCTCTAATGGATTGTGCGAACGGTTCAACATATAGATTAAAGAGGAGAGGGGATAGTGGGCAGCCTTGCCTTGTTCCTCGGCTGATTTTAAAAGGGGTGGTTCATGTGCCATTTATTAATAGGGATGCTCTAGGGTTGTTATATAATAGGCCTATGGTCCTACAGAATTTGGGTCCCAAACGGAATTTATTCATTATTAAATTTAGGTATTCCCAATTTACCCTATCGAACGCTTTAGTGGCGTCGAGGGTCATGATGGCAAGGGGTAGTCCGAAAGTTGAGGCAATATCAGTGGCACCCACCAAATCGTAGGTTAGATCAGCCAATTGCGGGCCTCTAATAAACCCCTTTTGATCCGAGTGGATAATCGACCCAATCTCGCTTCCCAATCTCGCAGCCAAAATTGAGGTAAAAATCTTGTAATCATTATTAAGAAGCGAGATTGGGCGATAAGATCCGCATTCGGCTGGGTCTTTGCCTACTTTTAATATTAAGGCTATATTTGCCTCCCCCCAGGAGCTTGGGGGTGCTAGCCCTCTTGTCATTATATCATTAAAGAGATTCGTAAGGACTGGGGTGAGCGTAGAATTGAGCAACCTATATAATTCTCCAGGGAGACCATCTGGTCCCGCGGCTTTGCCCTGTGATAATTGCTTAATGGTATTAGTAACTTCTAATTCCGTTATATCCTTCTCTATATATTCCGTTTGGGTGCCCTCCAATTCCGGGAGAGTTATATTATTCAGCCATTCATTCCTATCATCTACATTAACGTTCAGTTCCTCCGTATATATATTCTGGAAAAACTCACTGAAGGCTTCCCCTATGGCCGAGTCTGTTGACCTGCTATTAACTTCACCAGCAACCCTCACCTCTTTAATGAAATTTCTGGATTGCTCAGATTTAATTTTCCAGGCCAACAACTTCCCTGCAGATTCACCATATTCAAAGTGAGCAAGTTTGCTTGCCTGCCATCTTTTATTTAACCTCTCCTGTAGTAATATGTCTAGCTTGGTTTTTAATTCTGTTTTTTCCTTTTGATTGTCTGAAGGGAACTGGTCTAATGATTCTAAGTGACTCAACTCTTGCTCAATATGTCGAATTCCCTCTTCATATTTCTTTCTCCTGAATGAGGCCCTTCCTGTAATGCAGCCCCTAATGAAGGCCTTCCAAGCCTCCCATACTATGACCAGAGAAGTAGAGCCTAAATTTTCCTTTCCTGTGTCAAATAGTCTTTCTCCTCTTCCTCCAGTAAAATTGTTCGGTCAAATGACCAAGAATGGTGAGTAGAGTTCTGGTCCACTTTTACAGAGAAAAGGATAGCAGAATGGTCTGACAGGTGTAAAGGGAGGTAAGTTATATTTTTGACCCAGTCCTTAATGGAGCGACTAAATAAAGCGTAATCAATTCGTGATTTGTGTCTGTATTTATGATTATGGTAAGAAACCCCCATGGCATTGCCAGACCTTTGTCTCCATAAATCTATTAGGCCAAGATTCGACATACATCTTAATAGTGTGTCCCTCATATTACTATGAACAACAGCTCTGGAGGTGGGGGATTTATCCAACTTTGGGTCTAGGACGAGGTTGAAATCTCCCACCCATACTATCGGATCTGAGCAGGTAATCAGATGGTTCTGCAGAGTGTTTAAGTAAGAAGGATCGTCCTGATTAGGACCATAATAGCTTATAATATTATTATCCTTTGAATGTAGTTGAACCTTGACTATCAGCCATCTACTGCTCGCATCTATTTCCCAACTCGTAATCTGGGCCCTTGCCGCTTTTTTAAAGATAATAGCTGTGCCTCGAATGCTTGTATTGTGGTCCGTAGTTATGAATTTATCCACCCATTTGAGCTTTTTAAGTATATCTGTAATTTCCTGTTTATTCAAGTGTGTTTCCTGAATCGCAATGATCTGCGCGGGTGAATCCCTTAGATATTGTAAGATTCTATTTCTTCTAGCCCTAACGCGCAGACCATTTACGTTCCAGGACATGAATTTAATGTCTACCATTGATATTTAACGGGGTTTCCCGTCCCCTCCTCTGATCTAAAAGAAAGTGCTTATAATTAATTGTATCTTTAACTATTTCGTCCAAACAGCTGCATTGGAACATCCATGGATCTATATTCTTCATAATTATTGAATTTGGTTCATGAGGACTTTTAAATTTTGCTTTTCCCACCCCCCCTCCCCTGGAAACCCCCCCCAACTTACTCTGGCTCGATGTATTGCCAGCTTGTCGTCTCTGACGTTTTCCTGTTCCATGCCCTGATATCTATCCTGATGGTCGCTAAGATCAAGATATAGGCAGTGGTGGCTCATAAAGCCCTATTTTAAATCCTTTATTCCTGAGGTTCAATATCCACCTCCGAGTGTAAATACTTTGTGTAGCCCCTTTTATTTATATGTAGTATATCTCTCTCTCCCCTTTTTTTTTTCCCTCCTTTTTTCATTCCTTTTCTTTTTTTTTTTTTTCCTTTTCTTTTCCCCTTTTCCTCTCCCTTTTTCCCTTATATAATTTTTGTTTTCCCTTTCCCTTTTCCCTTTTTTTTTTTTTTTTTTCCCCTCAGTTTTATTTTCCCTTTTTTTTTGTTCTTTTTTTTTTTCTTTTTTCTTTGTCCCTTTTCTCCTTCTTTTTTTTGCTTTCCCCCTTTTTTTCCCTTTTTTCCTCTCTTTTTTTTTTCCTTCTTCCTTCTTCTCTCTTTTTTATTTTTTTATTTTTTTTAATTTCCTTTTTCCCCTTTTCCCTCCTTCCTTTGCTCTTTCCCTTAGTGAGTTTTATTCTTTTCTTATATTGTTTTCCCTCTTTTTTTCCTTTCTTCTTTTTTCTCTCTTCTTCCCTTCTCATCTCTCTCTTTTTTTTTTTTTTCCCTTTTTTCTTTTTCCCCCACTTATCTATTATGTTTTATATATTTTTCACGGGGCTTCCTCTTTTTTCCCTTTTTTTTTTGTTTTATTGTTCTTTTTCTTGCAATAATTACCTATATTCTATTTATATTTATTTAATTGTTTATTTATTTTCAAAAATTTCTTCTTTTACTCTTGCTCCAGAGGGTTTACGTGTTCACTAATAGTAACAAGTAACTCATCAGCTTCAAAGGGAGATTTAACATTATACATTTTGTTGTTGTACATTACCCTCAAGAAGGCAGGGAATCTCATTTGCACAGTAGCTCCTAGACTTCTGAATTTTTCCATCCGTTGGCCTAATTCCCACTGTCTATCCAGTGTAGTTTTGGACAAATCCGATCTCACCTCAAAAGAGAAGTCTAGAGATTTTAGAGTCTTGGCTTTAAGGGCTGAGGTCAAAATCTTCTCTTTTAGAGAATATGTCAAAAAATTCACCAGGATCTTCCTTGGTTTATCTCTGCCTGGTTTAAGACGGAATGGATCCCTATGTACCCTTTGAATGTCTCTTTCTATCTCGGACAGAGATTCTTCCATATTTAGAGAGTCCTTTAATATGGTTGCAACAAAGTTCTTTAAGTCCCCGCCTTCTTTCCCCTCCGGGATTTTTAGGAGCCTTAAGTTATTTCGTCTCGAAAAATTTTCCAGTGACTCAACCCTCTCTTTCACTGCATTGCCTTCTCGTCTTAATGTCTGAATCTTACCCTCGGCAGCCTCTAGTTTTGCCTTAAGTTCTTCAACACCACTCTCAAGACCTCCTGTTCTTAGTGAGAGCCCGTTCACCTTAGACTCTAAATTTTCACACATTGTGCGGATCTCTGATTGAGTGAGTCTAGATTCCTCAAAACATCGCTTTGATTCCTCAAATCCGTTCCTAATCTCTTTCCTCATGCTGAGGAGTATAGCTTGAATGGTATCCTCGCTGGCATTATCTTCCCCATTATCTTTGCAGCCTAGGCTACACTGATCCAAGTCTTTCATATTACTTCCCACTGCTTCAATGAGGTCTTGCTGTCCCAGAGAGGCAGTTACGTCAGCAGCTCGGGGTACTGGTTCCCCCATTTCTAAGGCTCCGACTGGCTGTCCTTCTGCTTCTAGTTCTCCTTTCTTCTCAGCCTGACCTCCTAAATTATTTACTGTAGCTGTAGGAGTTATATGTCCAGCCTCCCCCACTATCGTAGATAATGTAGATACAGTTTGTACACAAGGATGTGCCTCTTGATTTATGTTTAAGACCTGGGGAAGGACCTTAAAATAAGACTTCAATGAAGGAGTAATTCGAGGGGTAATTTTAGCTTTTGTTTTGTAGCTCCCCTTATTCAACCTGGTCTTATGTGGCAGCTCCTTTGGAGCAGTATAGCGCAATTGGCTTTCCTTACCCCTCCTTGCTGACCTTAGGGCAGGAGATTGACATGTATCAGTTGTAGTCTTGTGGTTCGATTCGGTCTCAGACTCAGACCCAGACCCGAGCTCTGCGTGGGACTGCTCTCTTGGGCTTTCTTCGGTATCCTGTAGTTGGGCTGTATTACTGGAGCCTTTAGCGGCAACTAATTCTTTGCCTTTATTGCTGCCTTTTCCCTTCCCCTTAGCCTTCCGCTTCCCCAGGGTTCTAGCTGTAGTTATATAAGAGGTCTCACTTGATATCTGTCTAAGATTTAGTTGTGTGTTAGATTTGGAGGTTTTAGGTGCGAAATCTGGAAATTGTGGAGAGTAATATCCCTGTGTGTCTGTGTCTATGGGGTCCTGGCTATCAAAAGGCTGTAGCTTACGTCTCAACGGAGACAGCGCCCTCCCTCTCTGCTGGTCCCCCTTACTGCATTGAGTAGTTGTTGCCACTTTTTTTTCTGCTGTGGTGTACAACGCTGCCCTTCTACTTCTTTGGAGCTCCACGGCTGCGTCACCCCAGCGGTAAGGTGCAGGGGAGAAAAGCACCTCCCAGTACATTAGTAACCCTATCCCCTGACCAGCTAGCACACCGTTTGCCACACCCAATTATAGCACCGTGTATACTGGCCAGCCTGACCCTGGGCTGACTCGCGTTATCTCAACCTGCAGATTTATATCTCAGTCTCAGTGATATTAGTAAATTTCCCAATTTTAATTCGAATTTAAATGAAGCAATAAGTCTCTTGCTCTGTGCCTGAGTTTCTCACTCGCCCCTTTTTTTTTTTTTGTAGAATGCCCGAGTAAACTCCAGCTCTATTGAATCACAGCGCTTTCAGGCTTCTCATGCTTTCTCAGCAGGCAGAAGATCTCCTCGAGCCTGGAGCCAGAAGCCTGAAACCCCGCCTGCCTTCTCACTCCCCTGCTACTGCAGTGTAGCTGCGGTCCCTTAGTTTGAGACTCAGGTTTGTCTCATCATAGAAATGCCTAGCTTCACCTCCCGCTATCCTGCCTCGTTACTCCACGGCACTCTGCGGCTGGACGCTGCTCTCACCCTCTATTATCGGCAGAGTCTCAGGGGCTCTCTCTCCCGATCCTCCGTTCCCGTTCACCCTTCGCCTTGATTCCTTAAGACCGGTACCTTCAAAGGCGTTACAGCTGCACGCCGTAGGACTCCGCCTGCTCTCCTTCTCTCCTTCTCCCCCTCGCTTGACAGCCGTTTTCTCCGAACAGCTCTCACCACGCTTAGCCGCCGGTTCTCTGAGATTCTCCAAAGGCTCCCCAGGTGTCCCGCAGTCCACTGCTTCTCACACGGACCTCACGCTGAAACTGCAAACACGCGCGTCAGGGCATATCCCCAGGAGCTCCGCCAGAGACGTGCGCACCGCTCTAACTAGCGGCCGCCATGTTTCCTCGCAAGGGAGAAGTGGTAGAGAGTTGCATAATTGAGAGGAAAAACACAGGGTCATAGAGAAGTAATTCTGTGTCTATTCCCTTGCAGGGTTCCACTGAAGTCAGAAGTAGGAGCCAGTGCCCAAGAAGCGTGTCTCTCTTGTACTGTCTTCCACTTTCCCTTTTCCCCGAGCTAAGAGCAGAGGCATTTATACAAAGGCCACTGGCCTTGGTAAGCGGGAGCTGGGGCAAGATCATCTGTTCCTGAGGGGGTCGCATTCAAGAGTATCCTTTTTTGACAGCGGGTTGCCGGTGCGGCACCAGTCACACCGTGTCAGGCAAAGCCAGAGGAGACGGAGATGACTACCTGGGAGCCAGCGAATCCCTTGGCAGTGAAGAATAGACCACGGTCACTTGCAGAGAAGGAGAGGGCGAAGGGGAGATGTCACCATGACGCCGCTGAACTGGAGAAGCTGACCTCGAAGAACAAGTTACTTACCTTTGGTAACAATGTATCTGTAGACATATGTAGTTATAAATTCCTTACCTTTAGAATTACCCCAGACTTCAGACTGGATACAGAGATTTTTTCTTTAGCTGTACCACTGCGCATCGGTAGGTGGCGTCAGTCGACTCTGCATCCTTTGTTGGTGTTGTGGTCGCCATAATGACATCACAGTGTCTACTTAAACGCCGCCCCTATGCGCTGACATCAACTTTCCACACCAGAAGCGCAGAGCCATGCAAGACACTGATAACTAGTGCACATAAATAGGGGCCTGGAAGGGAGTCCCTATCCCTAGAAGTCAGTTCACAGAACGGGGAGGATGGGATGTGTGGTAAGGAATCTATAATTACATATATCTCTTACAGATACATTGTTACCGAAAGTTTAGTACCTTGTTCATCTGAAAGAGACTGTAGTTATAGATTACTTATATTTAGAATAGATATCCCAGCAATGCCAGCCCCGGAAGTGGGTCTGCGAAAGAAGTTCACATCAGAAAGTTCTAGAGAACAGAAAAGCCAAAGTAGCCATCACTCCAGACTTGGCTGTACATGCAATAATGTTTGGTGAGCATATGCAGAAATGCCCAGGTAGCTGCCTGACAGATGTCAAGGAGTGGGACTCCACGCCCCAAGGCCGTAGTAGCTGTCGTCGCCCTGATACAAACAGTTGATTGTCCTCCCGGAAATCTTTTGTGCGATCGAGATAGAAAGACAGCCCACGTTTTGGGTCCAGATGGTGAAGTCTCTCTTCCTCCTTGAATGGGTGTGGAGGTGGAAAGAAGGTGGACAAAGTGATGGTCTATCATATAAAGAAAGAGTTAACCACTTTGGAAAGAAAAGAGGGCCCTGTGCGAAGGGCTACTTTGTCAGGATGAACAGCAAGAAAAGGAGGTTAAGATAGGTTAAGACCAGGTTCAAGTCCCACTTTGGCATTTTGAACAGAGAAGGAGGAAAGGGGTGAGTAATGCCCTTTAGAAATCTATTTACTATAGGGGACTTGAAAAGAGACGGTTGAACTGGAAGGCGAAGAAAGGCAGATATTGCCGAAAGGTAGCCTTTAAGAGTGCCCAGGGAAAAAAACTGCTGGGCCAAAGAAAGTATACACATGAGAAGCTCCGAAAGAGAGGCAGAAAGGGGATCCAGAGCCTTTGCTGTGCACCATACCACAAACTTGTTCCATCTGCAGGAGTATACCGTCTTAGTGGATGGATGCCTGGCTGCCAAAATGATATTACAGACTTCAGGAGGAAGGTCAAAAGCTGTCAACTGTTGTTGCTCAATCTCCATGCAAGGAGGTGGAGGCTGGATAGGTTTGGGTGGAGAACTCTCCCCTGCTGCTGTAACAGAAGATCCTCCCAAAGAGGCAGTCTGATCGGAGGATCGATGGCCAAGCTCAAGAGCTATGGGTACCAGACTCTTCGTGGCCCGTCCGGAGCCACAGGAATGACTTGTGCCCAGTTGCGCTTGATCTTCTTCAGCACTCTGGGAAGAAGTGGTACAGGCAGAAAGGCTTATAGGAGGCAGCAGTTCCACTTGCGACGAAAAGAGCCGCAGAGCAAGTACTGCTTTGGAAATTCTAACATGCAGAATAGCTGACATTGTGCATTCTCTTAGGTGGCGAATAGATCTAACTAAGGCTCTCCCCAACGCTGAAAGAGACTTTACATCACCTCCGAGTGAAGACGCTATTCGTGATCCACCAAGCACAAGCGGCTGGGTTTGTCCACCCTGGCGTTCAGAGAACCAGTCAGATGTTGAACCACCAGGGACATGCCCTGATATTCCAGCCATATCCAGAGATGAAGAGCCTCTTGACATAAGGTCCATGACCCCAACCCGCCTTGCTTGTTGCAGTACCACATGGCATTGGTGTTGTCTGTAAACACCTGTACCACCTTCCCTGTGAGAGAAGAAAGGAATGCTTTCAGTGCCAGACTTATTGCCCGGAGCTCCAGCTGGTTGATATGGAGCCCGGACTCCGCCGGAGACCAGACACCACTGATCTCTGCCTCTCCCAAATTGCTGTCCCACCCCAGGAGTGATGAATCTGTCACCACTGTGAGGTCTGATTGGGGAAGGTAGAGGGATCTGTCTTTGACCCAAGCTTTGTTCGTTAGCCACCACTGCAGTTGATGCCAGAATCTTCCCCTTCTGGGCCGGAATCTCTTGTTAATACCAAAAGTAGTAAGTGCATTCTGTGATTACCAAAAGTAGTAAGTACGTTCTATGAATACCAAAAGTAGTAAGTTTAGGATTTTGTATTAAGTTAGTAGTGTAAACCGGGCCCTATGTGTTTCAGCACCTTAAAAATGTTGGGAAAAATAATGGACCTACACCCACCCAATGTAAGGAAAAGCATAGTACACTCCCTGGTGACTTCCCGATTGGATTATGGGAACGTACTATATTTGGGAGAGCCAAAAAAGGGGCTAGCCAAACTAAAGGTAGTGCAAAAAGGGGCAGCCCGATTGGTACTGAGTCTCCCCAGAAGAGCTTCTACAAAGAAGCCCTGGAAAACCTACATTGGTTGCCGGTGGAGAAAATAATTTGATTCAAGTCAATGTGCTACTGCCAGAAAAAAAACTGGCAAAAAAGGTCCAAGATAGTTTTACCCGCTAATAACACAATACTCTCCTGGCCGCAATTTGCGATCGGAAGGAAGGGCCCTAGTGAAGGTTCCAAGAATACAGACCACAAGAATGGGGGCACGGTCCTTCAGATATCTTGCAGCTAAATCTTGGAAAATGCTCCCAAAAATCCTAAGGATGGAACCATGTGAAACAAAATATAGAAAAAATTTAAAAACATGGCTATTCTCATCTGCATCCTAAAGTGAATGAAGGCAGAAGGAATGAATGTGTCTGCTATGTAACTCTGAGACAATTGCATGATTGTCTCTTACTAGCGACTCGAGTTCGCTCAGCGCGTGGATACGCCATTGGCGTAACCAGGTGCTTTAGAAATGTATAAATGAATAAGAAAACATCTTCTGCCCAAGGTGGTTCAGCTTCTTGGATTCCCTATCTGGGGGAGCAGTAGGGAATGCGCCCTTGGAGGACAAGGCTTGGACCACCGAGCTCTCTGGGTTTGGGAGAGGAAAAGTGGGTCACCCGCAGCCCGGTGGTGGCATCAGCTGGCATCAGGCAATCATCCTGTCCACAGGAGCCCCTATGCTGGGCTTGGACCAAGTGCCCAGAAGGATGTTGGTAAGGGCTTCATTAAAAGGCAGAAAGGGATCCGAAGATGCCACTGCCGGTTAAAGCACCTCTGTCAGGAGATTAGTCCTGACTGGGGAAACATCCTTTACGACACAACTTTTACCACACAGTACCTTTACAACGCAGGTTTTTCAATGCAAGTCATTGCAACGACTTGCGCTGGGGGTGCTCTAGGATAGGTAATAGTTTAATTTACTATCCAACACCTTCCCTACTATCCACGGGGACTGGAGTTGGAATAGTAAATTAAACTATTCACTATCCAGCACCCCCCAACGCAAGTCGTTGTAACGACTTGCGTTGAAAAACCTGCGTTGTAAAGGCGTGCGTGGTAAAAGCATGCGTTGTAACAACGTACATCCCCTGACTGTCATCGTAGGAAGCTCCAGGACCAAGGCATCAGCCGCCCCACACAACACCACTGTGTATAAAGCTCCCTCCTCCATAGCGACGTTAGTGGGGGAGAGCAATCATTGGTCTGGGGAGGTATCCAAACCACTGGCATCACCCAGTTCCTCTGGCCAGTCCGTCTCTTCAAGCTGGTCAGCCAAAGGGTCCACAGACCCCTCCCAGTCATCCTCACTCTCCTCTGGCTGCCACTCAGGCCTGAAAGGAACACCAGGAATGAACAGAGGCACAAATGTACCTTCCGGCGCTGGTACAGACATCGATCGATGTCAGTATGGCACTGTGTCCAAGTCGGGGGTGAGGTTTGGGTCGGCACCGGTCTGAGGCACAACCTGCGCAGAGGACGTAGTCACTGGAATCTGCAGCAAGGTCGATTTAGATCCTGGCCTGGATCCTGGGGGCCCTCTGGTGCTGGTGTCTGACCTCCCGGCATCGAATGCCCAGGGCCCCCAGCCGAGTCTGAGGGGCCGAAAGCACACCAGCAGAGTCAGGCTGCCCAAAGATGCTGTGAAGCACTTCGTAGAAAGCCCAAAGCTGGGCAGGGGACGCTCTGGCTCTGAGAAAAGGAAGGAAGCGCGGAGCTGTCCAAGAAGCAGGCTCCGAAGACGGAGCCGGAGAATGAGAACGCTCCGGGGCACGCGTTGCATCGGCTGACGGACGGGTCAAAGGCGAAGAGCGACAGTGCTTCTTCACTAACTTCTTGTGCTTCGACTCGAGTAGTGCGAAGACTTGGATGATGAATGATGGCTCAACGGACAGTCCTGAGACCTTACTCTCGATCGGGACCTCGAGCGACACAGAGCCAACTGACGGCCTCCAAAAGCTTTCGGGACAGCTTCGCAAAAGACTTTTTTGTTCATGGCCTGCCAGTAGTAGCACAACTTTGGGTCGTAGTCAGGCTCCAGGCACCAGAGGCACATGAGGTGTAGATCCATGACAGACATCAGCTTGTGACAGGAGTCACAAGGTTTAAATTCGGTCTGTCAATGGGATATCCTTTGTGCATCAGGAGTCGAAGATTCAAAAACGTTTAGTCAAAAAATTACTAAGGGACAAGCTCTCTCAGAATCTGCTCAAGGCTGGCACAGAAAAAGAAAGAACTGATGCCAGCGAGTAGGGGCGGCATCTAAGTAGACACCACAATGTCATTTTGGCGACCCCAACGCCAACAATGGACGCGGAGTCGACCAACGCCACCTTCCGACGCACAGGGGTACGGCTAAAGAAAAAATCTCCGGATCCAGTCGAACGCCTGGGGTAATTCTAAAGGGAAAGAATATATAACCTAAGTCTCTTTCAGATGATTTGCCTTTCAAAGACCGATGCCGGGCCCCATACCAACGCCTCTTTTTGTGCTTCTTCGACAATCTCGAGGTGTGCTGGGTCGTCGACTTGGATCTTTTGCGGCCTCTCTTCTCCTTTCTTGCCCGGGCCATGAATAGCTTTGCCTCTCGCTCCTTGAGTGCCTTCGGATTCATTCTACGACAAGATGAACATCCTTTGACGTTGTGATTCAATGACAGGCATCAAAGGCAATCATAGTGGGGGTCTGTGATGAACAAATTCTTTTGTGCAGCCATCGCACTGCTACACCACAGATAGAAACTGAAACACAGCAATCTCCTAAAGAAATGGAGCGTCCCAGAAAAAACGTTGTGTGTTGACGGCGCGGGAAAAAGGGAACTGACGTCAGAATGCCAACGAGGTCTTCCAATGGCGCCAGTGACGTCATATGATGTCGGGAGCCGTGCTGTACTATTGTGACGTCTTTGTTGACTTAGGAGAGCTATGAAAAAAAGTTTTGTGGAATGCTGGCGCAGGGGTTATTTTAATGGTGAGGAATCCACAGGCAGATGTATCAATAAGAAAGGCTAATTAGTTACCCCTGCTAAATAGGTTACATTACATTTCTAAGGGAAGCTGTGTATTCATCCTTCCACTCTTCTGTGCCTGAGGTTCTACCCTCCAGTTAAGAAATGCTTGCAAAACATTTCCACATACTGGGGGGCCATATCAGCACATCCATCTTGTGCCATGTCACAGGTAATCCAAACTTGGGGTGTGGCCAGTGCCAGACCGCGGGAAAATGGCAGATACCTCTCAGACCGGCTGCACACCCTGACCCAAGATCTGCTGCCACCCTTCCAGTGTCATGTGATAATCGCTGTGACCAAGTCGGCCCTCAGGGTGCCAGTCTCTCTTGGATCCCAGAGAGCTGTTTATCCAGTCCGGAGACAGGATTCTTTGCCCGTACTACCAACTGCTGAAACAACTGAATGGTAGGCCTGAACTAGTGCCTCCATGGTGCAGTGAACAACATGGCTGCTATCTGTGCCCCGGATAATAGCAAGGCACCTACCTGGAGCAGAACATGTCACCTCAGCAGCAACCCCTCTAAGCGTTCGGAAGCACCTGGCGAGCTCTCCCTGTGAATGCAGGACTGAACCCGTCTGCCTGCTGGCTGAGAAGTGGGCCACTGCGAAAACATGGGTGAGGTAGAGAGGCCAACTAGACCTGCAAGTCTTGTGGGCCGGACCACAACCCGGTCTCCTTCTTGGAGTCATTGCTTCAGAAGACCCTTCCCAACACCATAGACCACGGCACAGGATTTCAGCCCCGTTATTGTAGAACCTGTGAGGGCGGGAGGTGTCCTGACACAGCAGATGGCACGAAAGCCAAGAGGCAATGATCGGACCGTAAATCACTGACTGCACCGCCCCTTTCACTCCCCCAGCGGGAAAATAACTGTTGGACCGTGGCTGCATTGCAGCAGCCCACAGTGAGTACAATTACCTGTACATTGGGAGGGTGAGTCTGCCTTATATTTGATGCCCTGCCCACATTACTAGGTCCCCTCAATAACTGCACGTCACCTTCAACGTAAGGGGCGGTGAGAGCCTGTCTCCAATCAGCTTGCCAGTGGCTCCAGTGACCCTCCCTGAGTCCTTTACAGTCATCAACTTCTATCCTTCTCCCATGACCGAAGGCATAAGACCCTCTCACTCCAGCTTGGATACAGGGCAGGGGCCTTTGGCCCACGCTGTTGAGACTGCTTGTGCCACTCTGCCACAGGATCCTATGAGGTGTGCTAGAAGTCAGATGGGTCCCCAGCATGTGGCCGCCTAAGCTACGACGGTGTGCCCCTCAGCCCCCACTTTGGTTGATGGACATTTGTCTGGACAACGCACCTTGCATTGGACCATGAGTGATTCACCAGTCAAGGTTGGGGCGATGAGGTGGGGACAGGACTCAGTCACTGGACCACCCAGAAACATAATCCCCTGCCTGGTCTAAACAGGGGCTCCAAGAGCAGATGCATCTGTGTCCCAAGCAGATGACAACTTGGTAAGATCCCGGCTGCCATAGCCAACACCCAGCAGGACCTGCACAACTGGGACGATGCCGTGGCAGTGGGGGTGGGATTACTCAGCGATGGCCATAAAAAGCTCTTGGGCTGTGTGATCCTAATGGAACACACACTACATGAAATCTTACCTGTTGTCTCTGATCTTGAAGAACAGATCAGCTCATTGGTTGCCAAGGTACAGGAAATGGAGAACAGGGAAGAAGACTCCAAAGTACGATCCTTCAATAACAACCTCCATATTGTCCGTTTTCCTAAAGGGGCAGAGGAGGACTGTAACCCAATAACTTTGGTTGGAACAAGTGATAGCGCCTGTGAAGCTGGCTGATCATTATCCGGTGAAGCGCGCTCATCAAGTTTCCCCTCAAAGACCCCAGTCTATATCGTCTACCAGGCCAGTAGTGGTCACACTTACGAATTTCAGAGATAAAGAAACCATTCTTAGAGAGGCCCATAGTGCATCTCCGCAGCATTAGGATGACAACACAAGAGCCTAATTTGTCCCTGATTATATAGTAATGGTACAAACCCGCAGGGCCTCCTTTTTGGGAGTCAATAAATGGTTAAGACAAGCAGGCCTCACCTACTCCCTGCTGTTTCCAGCTACAAGTGCTGGTGAATCAGAGCCTGAGACTGGGTGAAACAGCGCCGATATGAGTCCTCAACCCTGACCACACTAACACAACGTCCCAGACCTGACAGAAAAGGCCAGCAGAAACAACAACTAGACCACAGAGGGATGCACATGGAAGGAGCCCTCTTCCTGGCCCAAGCTCATGAGAAACAGGTTCAAGCACTGCCAACTGTAACCAATCTGGCTTCAGAGGGCAGCTCCCCTCCAATACAACCTACAGATGAATCTGTCATAAACCAGATGCATCCCCTCATCAAGTAGCGTCCCCTAGTGGGCTGTGCCTGTTGTTACTCTGCAAACCGCAGACACACTAGTCTGAGGACTACAGTTAACAATAATTGATCTTCTGCTAGTTCATTTCGGAATGCCTCTGTGGGCCACTGTCCCTACATCCTGCAGCACCTTTGACTCAATCCTACACTTCACAGAGAGGAATGGGTCACAGTGCACTGCCTGAGGTCTAACTGCACTTTTACCCAATCATAAATTACCCTACGCCACCGCATTTCCCAAAGTCATCTGGTAAAAATGGTACCTCACTTGTGTGGGTAGTCCTAGTGCCCGCGACAGGAATAGGGCCAAAACACAACATGGACACACCACATTTTTACAGTGAAAACAGACCCTTTTTTCTCGAAGTGCCTAGCTGTAGATTTTGAACCCTAGCTCTGCTGGCACAAAGGGAAACCATGCAAACCTATACATTTTTTTAAAACTAGACACCGATGGGATTTCAGGATGGGGTGCCTTGTATGGGTCTCCCCAGGTTATGTTACCCAGAATCCCTTGCAAACCTCAAACTTTGTCAAAAAGAACACACTTTCCTTACATTTCTGTGATGGAAAGTTCTGGAGTCTGCGTGGATCCACAAAATTCCACACACCCTGCATTCCCTAAAGTCTTCCAATAAAAATGGTACCTCACCTGTGTGAGTAGGCCTAGTGCTCACAACAGGAAACGGCCCAAAACACAACGTGGACACACCAAATTTTTACAGTGAAAACTGACCCTTTTTTGCAAAGTGTCTAGCTGTGAATTTTAAACCATAGCTCTGCTGGCACCTAGTTACACCTACAAAAGCTATACATTTTTGACAACTAGACATGCATAGGAATCCAGGAGGGGTTGACTTCTGTGGCTCTAACCAGGTTTTGTTACCCAGAATCCCTGGCAAACCTCAAACTTTGTAAAAAAAAACACATTTCCCCAATATTTCTGTGATGGAAATTTCTGGAATCTGTGTGGATCCACAAAATTCCACCCAGTTAGCATTCTCCAAAGTCTCCTGATAAAAATGGTATCTCACTCTTGTGGGTGGGCCAAGTGCCCCTGGCAGGCAAGGGCCCAAAACGTAATGAGGAGACTTCAAAATTAACGATCACAAAATGACCTGCTTTGGCAAGAGGGCGCACTTGGGTTTTTGGCCCCAGGCTCGGCGGCCATCCAGGGAAGCCTACAAAAACCACATGTCTGAAAACTAGAAACCCGAGGGAGTCCAGTGAGGTATGGCTTGCGTGGACCACCCAACATTTTCCTACCCAAAATCGACTGCAAACTTCAAATTTAGCTGAAAAAAAACAAATTTTCCTCAAATTTCTGTGTAGGATCACCGGGCTGACACAAATTTCCTACCAGCCATCATTTCCCCAGGTCTCCTGATTAGGCATGGGCTGAAAATTCGTTCGGCTCACGGAATTTGCGGATTTTCCGCGATTTCGCGATCCGTGAATCTTGCGAAATCGCTGTAAAATCCGCGAATCAGCGGGGACAAATTTTCAGCCAAGCACTTACAGGGTTACAGCAGCAGGTGCAAAAGTTGAAGCTAATTTTTTGTAACTCTTTACAAAAGGGTTACAAAGAAATTAACTTCAACTTGGGCACCTGCTGCTGTAAGCCTGTAAGTGCTTCCTGGCGCCTCATTGCCTACTTGCAACTATTCTCTGACCCTGCTCTGACCCTTGAAGCAGGGTCAGAGAATAGTTACAAGTAGGCAATGAGGCGCCTGTCACGAAAATTAAACCTCAACAGGAAGCACTGACAGATATAAAAACAAGCATTTGCAATGCAATAGGTCGCGCATTAGGAAAGTTTGAGCTATTGGTCTTGTAAATGACATTTTTTTTATTTATGTGTTGGTTTTGAAAATAGCTAAATTAATAGCTTTGTCATTTACAATGCCAATAGTTATAACTTTCGCAAATGTGACACCTATAGCATTTGTAATGCAATATGTTTTGTATTTACGTGACCTAGATGTATTGATATTACAAATTACAATGGCTTTTAATTTTTTTAAATAATTAATACTTAAATAAATGTGATTTTAATTTATAATGGCAATAGCTTAAACTTTTGTAAATAACTTTTGTAAAGATTATGTTCAGTGTATTTTATTGTGACGAAAATCCAAGAAAAGAAGTGAAATATTAACATCTTTTTGTGACATTTGTAATAAAGCTTGAAACATTGAGAGAACATATTTGAACCAGTTGTTGTTGAATAGTTGTGCAGATTGATGCTCGGGTGGCGCTGAGTGGTGCTGTGGTGGTGCTGAGTGATGCTGGGGTGGTGCTGAGTGGTGCTGTGGTGGTGCTGAGTGATGCTGTGGTGGTGCTGAGTGGTGCTGTGGTGGTGCTGAGTGGTGCTGTGGTGGTGCTGAGTGATGCTGTGGTGGTGCTGAGTGATGCTGTGGTGATGCTGAGTGGTGCTGTGGTGGTGCTGAGTGATAATGTGGTGGCGCTGAGTGATGCTGTGGTGGCGCTGAGTGATGCTGTGGTGGCGCTGAGTGGTGGTGCTGAGTGGTGCTGTGGTGGTGCTGAGTGATGCTGTGGTGGTGCTGAGTGGTGCTGTGGTGGTGCTGAGTGATGCTGTGGTGGTGCTGAGTGGTGCTGTGGTGGTGCTGAGTGATAATGTGGTGGTGCTGAGTGATGTTGTGGTGGTGCTGAGTGGTGCTGTGGTGGTGCTTAGTGATAATGTGGTGGTGCTGAGTGATAATGTGGTGGTGCTAAGTGATGCTGGGGTAGCGCTGAGTGATGATGTGGTGATGCAGAGGGCAGAAAGGCACAAAAAACAGTCTGACAAAGGGCAGAAGGGCAGAAAACCAAGGAAAAAACTAGTCTAACAGAGGGCAGAAGGGCACAAAAAACAGTCTAACACAGGACAGAAGGGGAGAAAAACAAAAGAAAAACGAGTCTAACGGAGGGCAGAAGGGCACAAAAAACGAGTCTAACAGAGGGCAGAAAGGCACAAAAACGAGTCTAACGGAGGGCAGAAGGGCACAAAAAACGGGTCTAACAGAGGGCAGAAGGGCAGAAAAACAAGGGAAAAACGAGTCTAACAGAGGGCAGAAGTGCACAAAAAACGAGTCTAACAGGGGGCAGAATAAATCCCGCCCTGCGCGTTGGTCCACGAAGATGCCACTGTTTTGTGCAATACCTCTACTCAACTGGAGTACTTTCTACTTTCTAATCAGTAAGTGCTCCCTCGTTGGCTAAATGTATAGGGGCAGATTTACAATAACTGGTGCATCCCCAGGGATGCGCCAGTTATTGTGTCGCCGCAGCTCCGCCACCCATGGTCCGCCGCATGTATAATGCAAAAAACACAGTAGATGGACAGAATGCAGAACAATATCTTACATTCACCCCAGTACAAAGATCTGAGCCTAAATCCATCATTTCTTTGCACTCCACACCACCCTAGGTCAGACAATGGCTATATGCAAATCAGCCTTGACCCTGTGCCTCATGGGAACAGTCCAGCCCGAACTACCAAGCCATGTCTTTCCTAGACCGGAATCAAGCATCCAAGGACCGGTTTCTGGCTATCGGCCTTCTTCAGCCTGGATAGCTTGACTCCAGTGGTGTGGAGAGCCTGGGACTCACGTCTGAGTATACCCAGCACACTCGGGGTGAAAATTGCAAAAAACACAGTTGATGGACAGAATGCAGAACAATATCTTACATTCACCCCAGTACAAAGATCTGGGCCTAAATCCATCGTTTTTTTGCACTCCACACCACCCTAGGTCAGACAATGGCTATATGCAAATCAGCCTTGACCCTGTGCCTCATGGGAACAGTCCAGCCCGAACTACCAAGCCATGTCTTTCCTAGACCGGAATCAAGCATCCAAGGACCGGTTTCTGGCTATCAGCCTTCTTCAGCCTGGATAGCTTGACTCCAGTGGTGTGGAGAGCCTGGGACTCACGTCTGAGTATACCCAGCACACTCGGGGTGAAAATTGCAAAAAACACAGTTGATGGACAGAATGCAGAACAATATCTTACATTCACCCCAGTACAAAGATCTGGGCCGAAATCCATTGTTTTTTTGCACTCCACACCACCCTAGGTCAGACAATGGCTATATGCAAATCAGCCTTGACCCTGTGCCTCATGGGAACAGTCCAGCCCGAACTACCAAGCCATGTCTTTCCTAGACCGGAATCAAGCATCCAAGGACTGGTTTCTGGCTATCAGCCTGGATAGCTTGACTCCAGTGGTGTGGAGAGCCTGGGACTCACGTCTGAGTATACCCAGCACACTCGGGGTGAAAATTGCACAAAACACAGTAGATGGACAGAATGCAGAACAATATCTTACATTCACCCCAGTACAAAGATCTGGGCCTAAATCCATCGTTTTTTTGCACTCCACACCACCCTAGGTCAGACAATTGCTATATGCAAATCAGCCTTGACCCTGTGCCTCATGGGAACAGTCCAGCCCGAACTACCAAGCCATGTCTTTCCTAGACCGGAATCAAGCATCCAAGGACCGGTTTCTGGATATCAGCCTTCTTCAGCCTGGATAGCTTGACTCCAGTGGTGTGGAGAGCCTGGGACTCACGTCTGAGTATACCCAGCACACTCGGGGTGAAAATTGCAAAAAACACAGTTGATGGACAGAATGCAGAACAATATCTTACATTCACCCCAGTACAAAGATCTGGGCCTAAATCCATCGTTTTTTTGCACTCCACACCACCCTAGGTCAGACAATGGCTATATGAAAATCAGCCTTGACCCTGTGCCTCATGGGAACAGTCCAGCCCGAACTACCAAGCCATGTCTTTCCTAGACCGGAATCAAGCATCCAAGGACCGGTTTCTGGCTATCAGCCTTCTTCAGCCTGGATAGCTTGACTCCAGTGGTGTGGAGAGCCTGGGACTCACGTCTGAGTATACCCAGCACACTCGGGGTAAAAATTGCAAAAAACACAGTTGATGGACAGAATGCAGAACAATATCTTACATTCACCCCAGTACAAAGATCTGGGCCTAAATCCATCGTTTTTTTGCACTCCACACCACCCTAGGTCAGACAATAGCTATATGCAAATCAGCCTTGACCCTGTGCCTCATGGGAACAGTCCAGCCCGAACTACCAAGCCATGTCTTTCCTAGACTGGAATCAAGCATCCAAGGACCGGTTTCTGGCTTTCAGCCTTCTTCAGTTTTTTGCATGTATAATGCGGCGCACCATGTAGCAAAAATGGCACAATCTTTGCCGTAAAAGCAGCATATTGCTGGTGCTGCGTCGCAAGCGCGATGCAGCTCCAGCAATGCTCTGGGGGGCCCTATCTCCCCAATGCTTCATCAAGCCTTGCGCCTGCTTCAAGCAGGCGCAGGGTTTTGAAGCAGCATTGGCCTAAAAGTGACTGAGTGAAATCGTGTAGATTTCACTCAGCCACTTTTAGGAGGTGTTCCTGCGCAGGAACGCCCTCCCCTGCGCCGGAACGCCTCCTGATGGCGCAGGGCTTTACAACGTGACGCATCTCTCAGCATTGCTGGACGCCGCTCCAGCAATGCTCTGGGGGGCCCTATCTCCCCAATGCTGCATCAAGCCTTGCGCCTGCTTCAAGCAGGCGCAGGGGTTTTGACGCAGCATTGGCCTAAAAGTGACTGAGTGAAATCGTGTAGATTTCACTAAGCCACTTTTAGGAGGTGTTCCTGCGCAGTAACGCCCTCCCCTGCGCCGGAAAGCCTCCTGATGGCGCAGGGCTTTACAACGTGACGCATCTCTCAGCATTGCTGGACGCCGCTCCAGCAATGCTCTGGGGGGCCCTATCTCCCCAATGCTGCATCAAGCAGCAGCATTGGCCTAAAAGTGACTGAGTGAAATCTTGTAGATTTCACTCAGCCACTTTTAGGAGGCGTTCCTGCGCAGAAATGCCCTCCCCTGCACCCCAGACTACTCTACATGTAATTCTATTTTGTAGCTTTTATGAGACCCCACGTAAACGCTGGCTAGTTCCTCTTCTCCGACAAATGGGCTTGAGAAGATGCAGACCTGCTCTCCTGGCACTGCAGTTTTTAGACACACAATTTGTTGCTAAGTGTATAGCCTGTTTTTCAAAAGCATGTCTGAAAATTCGTTTACAACTGACAGACCTTGCTTTGTAACTTTTATATGCAATTTACATCCAATTGATAAGCCGTGTTACACTGCATAGGTGACAATCTTCTTAAAGACTAAACTTACCGTCTTGTTGTAACTCCAGCTAATATTGCACATGTGATAATTCTTTTAAATGAAAAATTACAATCTCGATGTAACTGTTTTTTATTATGCACTTTTTATGATTGTATAACTCAATCGAAATAAAGTTCCTTGACTATGACTATGACTGAGCGAAATCTTGTAGATTTCACTCAGCCACTTTTAGGAGGCGTTCCTGCGCAGAAATGCCCTCCCCTGCACCGGAACACCTCCTGATGGCGCAGGGCTTTACAACGTGACGCATCTCTCAGATGCGTCACATTGTTAATACCCAGCACCATGGCACATCTTTTGTGCTGCCGCTGCACCACAAAAGTGACGCAACTGCAGCATAAAAGAGGCGCAAGCGGCTTGTAAATCTGCCCCATAGTGCTTTTACTACACTGTAGCTGCGTAAAGGGCCAGAAGATGTGTCTCCAGTGACCATGTGTACCTGTGCCTGTGTTAGAGGCACACATGGTCACTGGAGACACGTCCTCTGGCCCTTTACGCAGCTGCAGTGTAGTAAAAGCACTATACATTTACCCAAAGAGGGAGCACTCACTGGATCAGCCAGTAGAAAGTACTCCAGGCCAAATCGCCCAAAAAAACACGATTTCGCGGGAAAATTCGTGAATTTGTGGATTTTTTTGCGATTTCGTGGGGAAATCCACGAATTTGTGAAACGCGAATTTGCAAATTTTGCCCACGCTTACTCCTGATAAAAATGACACCTCACTCGTGTGGGTGGCCCAAGTACCTGCGACAGGCAAGGGCCCAAAACGTATTGAGATTTCAAAATTACCCATCACAAAACAACTTAGTTTTGCAAGGGGGGGTCACCTGGGATTTTGACCCCGGGTCGGCGGCCATCTAGGGAACCTACCAAACCCACACATTTCTGAAAACTAGACACCCGGGGGAGTCCAGGGAGTTGTGGCTTGCATGGATCACCCAATGTTTTCTTACCCAGAATCCCCTGCAAACCTCAAATTTTGCAGAAAAAACAGATTTTCCACAAATGTTGTGTGGGATCACCCTGCTGGCACAAATGTCCTACCACACAGCGTTCCACTCAGTCTCCCAAGTAAAATGGTACCTCACTTGTGTGGGTGTCTAATGCAGAATTGGCTAAACACTTTTTTTTTAAATGTAGCGCTTAGAATTCGCTGTGCTGTACCCTTAATCCATATTTTTTGGCTTTTCCCAGTCACAGACCCTTGCGCAAGCCACACAAATTAATTTTATCACTTTTCCATTAAAATGAGACCCGTTGTCACTCCAGATAATTTGGGGCATTCCGAAACGAGGAAAGAACTCTTTAACCGCATCGCTGCTGCTGCGATTTTTGCGCTGTGCGGCTGTTTTCCCTTTTCCGCGATACATGACGAGCTCAGCTCGTCATCAGCACACGCCACCCGTGGGTGATGACGAGCTAAGCTCGTCATCAGCATCGAAAGGGTTAAAGATTACTTTCGCAGTTATGATGGTCGTGTTGTCTTTAGTGGGGTAAACCTCCAACCATTTACTGAGCATACAGATTACCACTAAAACGTACTTAAGATTATTGCATCCCTCCAATTCAATCAAATCCATTTGGAGAACCTCAAATGGAAAAGTAGGTGGTGCAAAATTACCTGGTGGTGTCGGGGGAACCCTTCCCTGGATTATGTATGCTTCATGCAAATCATGCAATGTTTCATCAAATGTGCAGCTGTTTTGGAAATGTTATCATTGTGCCAAACTAGAGCTAACAATTTACAAATGCCTTTTGCCTTTTGCACTAAATGTGCAGGATCATGCGCCACAGTAACCACAGGAAGAACATACGCATCAGGTGCCATCCATTTCTGCTCCCCATATTTATCAATCCAACATCCGTCCTCATTTAACTGTGCTGTCATTTCCTGTCACTTCGCTAATTCCCCTATCGTGGCTTCACTCTGTAACCCCTTTAGATTCTCAACTGTATCCTCAAACATAGCAATTTCAGGAACCCATCCAGCTGGACCTGCAACAAACATTCTTTTCATTTTACTCTGAGCGGGTCCTTAGCTACCTGATCTGCAAATGCATTTCCTCTACCAAGTTCGTCAGTAATCTTTTTGTGGGCACTACACTTTATTATTGCCAACTTCTTAGGGAGGGTTAGTGCGGATAACAGTCACAATATAAGGTGTCCATACTGTATTCTAGTGCCATGATAAGTAAGGAACCCTCTCTCTGCCCACAATCGACCAAAATGATGGGCCACCCCAAATGCATACTGACTGTCTGTATAAACATTAACAACCAACCCTTCAGTCAATTCACAAGCTTGAACGAGAGCAACAAGTTCAGTGAGCTTGAGCCTACTGATAGGGGACCTGTGATATCTCTACTCTCTTCCACCATATGCAATGTAGGGAAAGCATAAGCTGCCGAAGTGGTACCATCTGGAAATTTGAGACAAGAGTCATCAACATATAGTTCTCCTTTAGGGTCAGATAAGGGAACATCAGTCAAGGTTACCCGTTCCTTTGCCTCTTCTGTGCGGAAAATACAGTCATGTTTATCAACTGCATCATCCTCAGAAGGGAGGTATAGTGACGTTGCTGTGTTCAGAGTGGCACATCTTTTGATCGTGATATGTTTAGCAAACAATGTCATTGCATAACCAGTAAGACCTGCACTGGTGAGTTGCTGTGTCTTTGTCGTATTCAAAAGTGTATCCACAGAATGTGTTACCATAACTGTGAGATCTGTATCAAGTATCAGTCTAGCCGATTGTCTGATTGAAGTGGCCGCAGTCGCGATTGCTCTCGGACAACTTGGAAGGGCCCTAGCAACAGGGTCAAGCACAGCAGAGAAATAAGCACAAGGTCTCTGTATATCCCCAAATGTCTAGGTCAGGACAGAAAGTGTACAGCCAGCCATCTTGTGCACATAAAGCACAGTTTCCTATGGTTGGGTGTGCCAAGCACTGGCGCAGAGCAAAGCACAGTTTTTAATTGCTCAAAAGATTGCTGAAAGTCAGGCATCCAAGTTTCCATTGTTAATGCTAGCAAAGGTTTGATTATTAAGGAATAATTCGGAATCCACTGGTGACAGTAGGATGTAATACCTATAAAAGCGCGCACATCTTTTTGAGTTTGTGGAATGGGCATTTTAACAATAGAACTAATGCGCTCAAGATTCAACTTCCTACCCTACTTCGACAGTAGGTGACCTAAATAAGATACCTCCTGTCTACAATACTGAAACTTCGAAAGAGGTACTTTATGACCATGATGAGCCAAATGCAATAGCAGTTGCACTGTACAAACTTGTTCTGTATCAGAAGCAATCAACAGATCATCAAAATACTGCACCAATACATTACCTGCGGAAAGTGAGAGTGAATCCAACTGACTCTTTCATGCCTGCCTATAAATACTAAGACTCTCAGTATAGCCCTGAGGAGCGCAACAGAATCGAAAGCTCCTACAGGCCACTGTAAATCCAAATAAATATCTACGATCTGGATGTATAAGAATACTAAAGAAAGCATTTTTCATGTAAATAACAGAGAAGAATTCAGCCGTAGATGGAATCATTGTCAAAAGTGTGGTAATATCAGGAACCACTGGAAATTGAGAAACCTCTATTTTATTGACCTCTCGCAGATCAAGCACAAAACGATAAACGTAATCAGTAGCATCAGAATAGCCTGAGGGTGCCCTTTTATGAACCAGAAGAATAGGACTATTACAAATGTTACCAGACGTTTTCTCAACTTCTACCTTATGTATCAAATCCTGAATAATCTGGAGAAGGGCCCGTTCTCACGCCTACGGTATTTTATACTGGGGAATATGAGGCAAAATGGCATTGACTTTGACTTGAATAGAAACTGGTGAGATATGCAAGAAAGCCTCATCAGTATCACTAATGGACCATAATGCGGGTGGTACCTGATCAAACTCAGCTGGAAGTAGCACATCTTGGGAGAAACACTGTCTAGTACATCCGGACCCGTAGTAATGTAAACACCATCAGGAGAACAATAAATAGTAGCATGTAATTATTTCAATAAATCTCAACCCCTTAAATTCTCACCACAATTTGAGGTTAATACAAATGGGCTCTCCACAGTAAAAGGGCCAACAGTAAGTCAAGGGATTGTGAAATGGGACTTACAACCAGTACTCCTGAAAAACCCACCGAAACATTATCATGACCAGATAGGGCCGCCGCGGGGACCATATGTCGGGAAACAGAACTTTTTGTCGCACCTGTATCCACCAGAAATTCCTTAGTCGAATCTTGCAAATCTGACTTGACATAAGGACCACACTGATCTACAGGTATCTGAACTGGTCCCTCACCATGTCCTTCGCTGTCCTAGCTATAGGACATACCTGTCACAGTACACAGTCAAAATATCGAGTTGATAATATCGAATAGACAAAATATCGAGTCAGAAAAATCGAAGGTATGTAATATTGACAACAAAAATATCGACGTTCAAAATATCGATTTATGTGTGTGGAAATAATTTTGAGGACATTAATATCGAAATAGGAAATATCGAAGTTAAAAATATCGATTATAAAAAATATCGACATTTTAAATAGTGTATGTTGTAATAAATGTAAAGTATTGATATAGTAAAATGTTACGTATATACAATTTTAGTATTAATTATTAGTGAAATAAATTGTGTAAAATGTGTAGGAGGGGGATGTAGGGTTTATAGGGGATAAGGGTGGGTAGTGTTTTAAAATGTATATAATAAAAAATATTATGATTATTAATAATAAATATAAATCAAAAATTATTACAATATAGAGAAGAAGTTGTAAATATTAGTTAATTAATAATGTCTAATGAAATTGTATTGTAATGTTTACTAGCGGGTTATAGTGTTTATAGGGGTTAAGGGTGGGTAGTGTATTAAAAATAATATTGAAATATTTTTTTAAATTTCGAATTTGAATTAAAAATGAAAAATAATTTCGAATTTGAATACATTTTTCGAAATTTTGTGAAATAGTATATAAAAAATATAAATGATGTTTCATGTTTGCTAGTGTGTTATTGGGTATATAGTGGATAAGTGTGGATTAATAATGTGTAATAAAATTGTAATATAATGTTTAGTAGCGGGTTATAGTGTTTATAGGGGTTAAGGGTGGGTAGTGTATTAAAAATATTATTGAAATATTTTTTTAAATTTCGAATTTGAATTCAAATTGTAAAAAAAATCGAATTTGAATACATTTTTCGAAATTTAGTGAAATAGTATATAAAAAATATAAATGATGTTTCATGTTTGCTAGTGTGTTATTGGGTATACAGTGCATAAGTGTGGATTAATAATGTGTAATAAAATTGTATTGTAATGTTTAGTAGCAGGTTATAGTGTTTATAGGGGTTAAGGGAGGGTAGTGTTTTAAAAAATGTTTAAAAATGTTTTTTTTAAATTCGATTTTGATTGCAAATTGAAATAAAATTTCAAAATTTAATACAATTTTTAAAAATTTTGAAATTGTACTAAAAAAATTTAAATAATGTTTGCTAGTGTGTTATTGGGTATATAGTGAATAAGTGTGGATCAATAATTTATAATAAAATTGTATTGTAATGTTTAGTAGTGGGTTATAGTGTTTCTAGGGGTTAAGGGTGGGTAGTGTTTTAAAAATATTATTTAAAAATGTATAACAAAAATTTTAATTTTATTTTAAATTGAAATATAATTTCGAATTTGAATAGAAATTTCAAATATTTGCGAAATAGTATTTTAAAAATGTAAATGATGTATAATGTTTGGTAGTGTGTTATTGGGTATATAGTGGATAAGTGTGGATATTGTCTTAAATAGCATGTTTGTAGAGAATAATTTTTTTAAGTAAATTAAATAGGTTCAGTGTCCAGCACTTACCCTAATTAAAAGGTGATTGGAGTTGGAATAGTAAATTAAATAGGTTCAGTGTCCAGCACTTACCCTAATTAAATGTTGATTGGAGTTGGAATAGTCAATTAGATAGGTTCAGTGTCCAACACCTACCCTAATTAAATGGTGATTGGAGTTGGAGTAGTGAATTAGATAGGTTCAGTGTCTAGCACCTACCCTAATTAAATGGTGATTGGAGTTGGAATAGTAAATTAAATAGGTTCAGTGTCCAGCACTTACCCTAATTAAATGGTGATTGGAGTTGGAATAGTAAATTAAATAGGTTCAGTGTCCAGCACTTACCCTAATTAAATGTTGATTGGATTTGGAATAGTCAATTAGATAGGTTCAGTGTCCAACACCTACCCTAATTAAATGGTGATTGGAGTTGGAATAGTAAATAAAATATGTTCAGTGTCCACCACCTACCCTAATTAAAAGTAGATTGGAGTTAGAATAGTAAATTAAAAAGGTTCAGTGTCCAGCACTTACCCTAATTAAATGGTGATTGGAGTTGGAATAGTCAATTAGATAGGTTCAGTGTCAAACACCTACCCTACTTAAATGGTAATTGGAGTTGGAATAGTAAATTAGATAGGTTCAGTGTCCAGCATTTACCCTAATTAAATGGTCATTGGAGTTGGAATAGTCAATTAGATAGGTTCAGTGTCCAACACCTACCATAATTAAATGGTGATTGGAGTTGGAAAAGTAAATTAGATAGGTTCAGTGTCCAGCACTTACCCTAATTAAATGTTGATTGGAGTTGGAATAGTCAATTAGATAGGTTCAGTGTCCAACACCTACCCTAATTAAATGGTGATTGGAGTTGGAATAGTAAATGAGATAGGTTCAGTGTCCAGCACCTAGCCTAATTAAATGGTGCTTGGAGTTGGAATAGTAAATTAAATAGGTTCAGTGTTCAGCGCTTACCCTAATTAAATGGTGATTGGAGTTGGAATAGTAAATTACATAGGTTCAGTGTCCAGCACTTACCCTAATTAAATGGTGATTGGAGTTGGAATAATAAATTAAAAAGGTTCAGTGTCCAGCACTTACCCTAATTAAATGTAGATTGGAGTTGGAATAGTAAATAAAATATGTTCAGTGTCCACCACCTACCCTAATTAAAAGTAGATTGGAGTTAGAATAGTAAATTAAAAAGGTTCAGTGTCCAGCACTTACCCTAATTAAATGGTGATTGGAGTTGGAATAATAAATTAAATAGGTTCAGTGTCCAGCACTTACCATAATAAAATGGTGATTGGAGTTGGAATAGTAA
This sequence comes from Lissotriton vulgaris, assembly GCF_964263255.1. Classification (NCBI taxonomy): domain Eukaryota; kingdom Metazoa; phylum Chordata; class Amphibia; order Caudata; family Salamandridae; genus Lissotriton; species Lissotriton vulgaris. The sequence continues at coordinate 367,602,926 of NC_141685.1, read as the reverse complement.
ATTAAATAGGTTCAGTGTCCACCACCTACTCTAATTAAATGTAGATTGGAGTTGGAATAGTAAATTAAAGAGGTTCAGTGTTCAGCACTTACCCTAATTAAATGGTGATTGGAGTTGGAATAGTAAATTAAATAGGTTCAGTGTCCACCACCTACCCTAATGAAATGTAGATTGGAGTTGGAATTGTAAATTAAATAGGTTCAGTGTCCAGCACTTACCCTAATTAAATGGTGATTGGAGTTGGAATAGTACATTAAATAACTTCTGTGTCCAACACCTACCCTAATAAAATGTTGATTGGAGTTTGAATAGTTAATTAGATAGATTCAGTGTCCAGCACCTACCCTAATTAAATGTAGATTGGAGTTGGAATAGTAAATTAAATAGGTTCAGTGTCCAGCACTTACCCTAATTAAATGGTGATTGGAGTTGGAATAGTAAATTAAATAACTTCTGTATCCAACACCTACCCTAATTAAATGTTGATTGGAGTTGGAATAGTCAATTAGATAGGTTCAGTGTCCAACACCTACCCTAATTAAATGGTGATTGGAGTTGGAATAGTAAATTAGATAGGTTCAGTGTCCAGCACCTGCCCTAATTAAATGGTGTTTGGAGTTGGAATAGTAAATTAAACAGGTTCAGTGTCCAGCACTTACCCTAAATAAATGGTGATTGGAGTTGGAATAGTAAATTAAATAGGTTCAGTGTCCAGCACTTACCATAATAAAATGGTGATTGGAGTTAGAATAGTAAATTAAATAGGTTAAGTGTCCAACACCTACTCTAATTAAATGTAGATTGGAGTTGGAATAGTAAATTATATAGGTTCAGTGTCCAGCACTTACCCTAATTAAATGGTGATTGGAGTTGGAATAGTAAATTAAATAGGTTCAGTGTCCACCACCTACTCTAATTAAATGTAGATTGGAATAGTAAATTAATGAGGTTCAGTGTTCAGCACTTACCCTAATTAAATGGTGATTGGAGTTGGAATAGTAAACAAAATAGGTTCAGTGTCCACCACCTACCCTAATGAAATGTAGATTGGAGTTGGAATAGTAAATTAAATAGGTTCAGTGTCCAGCAATTACCTTAATTAAATGGTAATTGGAGTTGGAATAGTAAATTAAATAACTTCTGTGTCCAACACCTACCCTAATAAAATGTTAATTGGAGTTGGAATAGTTAATTAGACAGGTTCAGTGTCAAGCACCTACCCTAATTAAATGTAGATTGGAGTTGGAATAGTAAATTAAATAGGCTCAGTGTCCAGCACTTACCCTAATTAAATAGTGATTGGAGTTGGAATAGTAAATTAAATAACTTCTGTGTCCAACACCTACCCTAATTAAATGTTGATTGGAGTTGGAATAGTCAATTAGATAGGTTCAGTGTCCAACACCTACCCTAATTAAATGGTGATTGGAGTTGGAATAGTAAATTAGATAGGTTCAGTGTCCAGCACCTACCCTAATTAAATGGTGATTGGAGTTGGAATAGTAAATTAAATAGGTTCAGTGTCCAGCACTTACCCTAATTAAATGTAGATTGGAGTTGGAATAGTAAATTACATAGGTTCAGTGTCCAGCACTTACCCTAAATAAATGGTGATTGGAGTTGGAATAGTAAATAAATAACTTCTGTGTCCAACACCTACCCTAATTAAATATTGATTGGAGTTGGAATAGTCAATTAGATAGGTTCAGTGTCCAGCACTTACCCTAAATAAATGGTGATTGGAGTTGGAATAGTAAATAAATAACTTCTGTGTCCAACACCTACCCTAATTAAATATTGATTGGAGTTGGAATAGTCAATTAGATAGGTTCAGTGTCCAGCACCTACCATAATTAAATGGTGATTGGAGTTGGAATAGTAAATTAGATAGGTTCAGTGTCCAGCACCTACCCTAATTAAATGGTGATTGGAGTTGAAATAGTAAATGAATAGGTTCAGTGTCCAGCACTTACCCTAATTAAATGGTGATTGGAGTTGGAATAGTAAATTAAATAGGTTCAGTGTCCAGCACTTACCATAATAAAATGGTGATTAGAGTTGGAATAGTAAATTAAATAGGTTATGTGTCCAACACCTACTCTAATTAAATGTAGATTGGAGTTGGAATAGTAAATTAAATAGGTTCAGTGTCCAGCACTTACCCTGAAAAAATGGTGATTGGAGTTGGAATAGTAAATTAAATAACTTCTGTGTCACCTACCCTAATTAAATGTTGATTGGAGTTGGAATAGTCAATTAGATAGGTTCAGTGTCCAGCACCTACCCTAATTAAATGTATATTGGAGTTGGAATAGTAAATTAAATAGGTTCAGTGTCCAGCACCTACCCTAATTAAATGTAGATGGAGTTGGAATAGTAAATTAAATAGGTTCAGTGTCCAGCACTTACCCTGAAAAAATGGTGATTGGAGTTGGAATAGTAAATTAAATAACTTCTGTGTCCAACACCTACCCTAATTAAATGTAGATTGGAATTGGAATAGTCAATTACATAGGTTCAGTGTCCAGCACCTACTCTAATTAAATGTAGATTGGAGTTGGAATAGTAATTTAAATAGGTTCAGTGTCCAGCACTTACCCTAATTAAATTTTGATTGGAGTTGGAATAGTAAATTAGGTAGGTTCAGTGTCCAGCACCTACCCTAATTAAATGTTGATTGGAGTTGGAATAGTAAATTAAATATGTTAAGTGTCCAGCATTTACCCTAATTAAATGGTGATTGGATTTGGAATAGTAAATTAAATAGGTTCAGTGTCCAGCATCTGACCTAATTAAATGTAGATTGGAGTTGGAATAGTTAATTATATAGGTTCAGTGTTCAGCATGTACTCTAATTACATGTGGTATATTTAAATAGATTGTACATTATATTAAAAAACCTTTTGGAATAATATTATAAATGATTTTGCAATAGCTACAAGATAAAAATCACACAGTTGTTTTTCAAAAAAATCTTTATTTTTTTTACATCTCAAAATAAGGACAATATATATGTATTATAAAGCAATGTATAGTGTAATGAATACAAAATATAAGGACAATGTAGTTTGAAAAATCACATTTTTGAGTAGTTGTTTAGGAAAGTACATTTTATGTACAGAGAAAAAAATGTAGTTCAAGATTATGCAATGAATGCTACCATACATACATATAAAAAAATGTTGACATCTTTTTAATAAATTATACATTTGTAATGAAATAAATGTTTCTAATATTTACATATAATCTAGTGCAGTAGAAATGATGATATAAAAGAATGAACATTTTTAAAATATATTTGGATATTAATAATATTGAACATCATACCATTAACATCATTTTCTGGATATTTGTAAATTAAACCATATTTTTATTTAAAATTATTATTAATAAATAAGTTATAATATTAATAATTTTAACGTTAGTCATATTGTTAAAAAATTAATACAGCAAAACAGATAGTATATTAGACATTTTTCACAGATTATTTTTCAATAAATATTACATTAAATATTAAAATGTATTAATATTTAATGTAATAAATATTAAAAGTATGAAAAAAATACATTAGTACTTTTTAAAAATACATATATATTTAAACATGTTGCAAAGTATTTTTTAACAATTATACATAATTTTTAGCAGTAAAAATAATTGTTTTGGGCATTTATAGCACTATTTTTCACAGAATAGTATAATTTGGGTCTTTTATTTTGTAACCGCTCATTGTCTTTTTGGGTTATTTTGGGAGAGTGAAGGTCGCGGTTGGAAGCAGGTTCACGTCTGAGCCTATTTTGATATATTTTAACTATTTTATCTAACTTTTGAAGGTAGTCGTTTATTATTTAGGGGTTGTGGATTACTGTATGAGTATTTAGATAGTATGGAATTGACTCGGTACGTATTTCGGTTATCGAGGCTTTTTGTTCTTTGAAGTAGTTAGAGTTAGTGAGTTTGTTCTAGGATTTGGATATTTTATAAAAATGCAAGTATGTAATGTTTATATTATATGCTATTTTGCTAAGTGTTATGTGGGTGGGATTGTTTAATGTTTTTTTCTAGGTATTTGGAAACAGCTATTTCCGTTTCCGAGCTGTGATTATTTTTTTTCTCAAAGGAAGTGTGTTTCAGTTGTTTGAACTGAGATGTATAGCATACTTCCTTTATTTTTCGGGTTTCCTGGACCGTTTCTTACATTTGTAGTTATTTTCGGGTTTTATATGGATTTTGAAAAATCGATTTATTTGGATGATGGATACATTTTGCACAGTTGTATTTTTACATTTTTAAGGGATTGTTTAATTAATTTTTTGAGAATTTCTCACTACATGGATTGTAATGGATTATTGGTTATGATGTTGTTGTGCAAGGTAAGTGAATAATTTTTAATATTTATTTGGGGTGGGAAAATTGTTTTTATGAAATGTATTTAATATACTGACATAATTATTTTGTCTATTTATAATTAAGAAAAAATATATATTAGACAAAATAGTTAAATAATTGTTATATTATAATACTTGTGGTTGCATATTTAAGGATATTTGCGGATGTTGACCCTTTTATTTAGTTAGTATTGTTAGTTTAATGTTTTGGCTTTTTAAGTATTCTAGTCCTCTTGTTGTAGGATAAAGTTGTACTTGCTGTTGTAAATATTGATACATTTGAGCAGTTTGTCTTGAGAGTTTGGGTTTTAGTTGTAAGACAGATTGCTCCATTCGTAATTCTTGAAAACTTTGCTCTTTTTGGATTGCTGTGAGGAGTTTGTGTAATGTGGGAGTTGTATGTCCAGTAGAAGATAGGGAGGCATTATGCCAACCTTCAGCAGCGTTGTTTGTTTTGGCTTCTTGGTTCAGGGTTGGTAGGTGTACATTCCACCAGGGAATTAAGAATTTAGGTTGGCGTCTGTGGCCTGACCTGTGTAGTCTCCCTACCCAGTTGTCCTCAAAGTAATCCAAAAGTGGGGAAAGTTTTTGTTCGTTTTGTGTGTAGAAAGGACTTTCAATTAATAGATTATAATGTTCAGCCACGTCAGTTATTGGCACATATGCCAGAGCTATTAGGTGTTTAATTTGGTATGCAAAGGTAATATTGGTTGCATACTCAACACTAAGTGCAGATTTTTGTAAATGTCTCCAGAGACATTGGTTAAAATGAAAATAACATCCTTGAATGGATGTGTGTGGATAAGTTTTAAGAATGGAATTAATCATAGCTTGTTCGAAGTCTATTATTATTTTTAGTGGAAAGTAGTCTGATGTTTGTTCTTTTATTTTGTGCAATATTTCAGTATAAGTTGCTGTTTGTTTGTTTGGTAACAAACAGTAGATGAATGGGATACAGGTATTATGATATTGCCCATGTATTGTATACAATTGGTAGAATGGTTTTGGGCAGATGGAAAAAGTGCCACCCATCATCCATGTTTGACTTTCTTTTAATTTTTTTAAGGTTGTTATTTGTGGCAAACATGATTATTCTTTTCTCTTTGCTATGATTATCATAAAAGATAAATGGTTCGTCATTATGTGTGATGGCAAGGTCAGGTGGAATAATGACTTCCTCAAAAGTTGTAGCTATTGGTATAGTGGGTCTACTAGATTTTTTGGTCCTAGCTATGGTTCTTTTGATTGAAGCAATTGATGGTAACTGACCTCTTGCTTCTCTGGGTACTCTAGGTAGTAATTCTTTCAGAATTACGCTGCTTGGTAGGTCAGATGTGCTACTTAATTCTTTTGTATTTTCGAGAGTGGATCTAACCTCGATTTAAGAGATGTTTGGTGGATGGTTATGTTCAGTAGTATTAATAACACTTGTTTCTCTGGTTGTAGCACGCCCATAGCATTTATTAGAGTAATACTTAGTACATTTCCAGTTAACTTTAAGGTATTTTTGTTTCTCCTGAGTATAAGTATAACCCATATAGCATAATACTAATTTTCCTTTCTGAGATGTAATAAATCTTGCATCTTCTGTCATTCTTGTGTTCTTTTATCAAGAAAAGTTATTTTAAAAATATTAGGAAAATGTGTAATGTTATAATAATTTTAAATAAAGCATGTACCATTTGTAGCTTCTTACTTACCAACAGTAAAGTAGTATCTTCAGAAAGTAGGTGTATTTTCAGTCAGATGGTGTTCTAGTGTTTGTAGGTCTGTAGAAAAAAAGTAAAGTCTGTTATAGGATTTGCTTAATTGTGTATTTTGGTTAGACATTTCCTAGTGTGTAACCTTTCATAATGAGTAAGTTACTTTTTAGGGATTACAAAAGAGAACATTTTAAGAAAATATTAACTGAAGTACTAACAAAGTGAAGTATTAACATTGTACATTCTATTGAGCATGCAATGAGTATATATGTTTGCAATTTGTACTTACCAAGTTTTTATGATTAGTTGCTGAATGTCTGTTCTTGGATTCGAATTGTCTGCCTTTTGTAGTTCTGTGGTCTGTTTAGAGAAAAATTTATAGTAAATTAACAAAGGTTATTTATGTGGAAAAAAGTGAGTGACATTTTTTACCAAAGCAGTGTTACTTATTTGGTGAAAAGAACCTGGGAGAACAAATTTCTTATGAGTTAAAACAGAAGAAACATATTAGAAAACATGTATTCTTTAAACTATTAGTGTAATGGTTTTAAGATACAAGAAGATTTAGGTAGATACCTTTTTTATAGTTAAAGTGTCGATTTTCTTGAAGACAATGTTCAACTTTATTTTTTAGTAGAGTCTGTTGTAGGAAAAAGTAGATAGAGAGCCAACATTTTAGTGTTAAAAAGTAGTATATAAGTAATAGGTTACAAAACATTAAAAATATGTACCAAAGCTATATGAATACTTACTTGTAGTATTTAGTAGTATTTTCATGCACAGAAGAATATAGAGGGTGCTCCAAAAACTGGCAGTATGTCGTCACGCTGAATCTTGCCTGCAGGTTTTAGGGATAATTGTGAATGGCCCGCGGCAGCCCCTAACAACCTGATCTACTCTCGAGCTGACTTGCTCGCCCTGAAACCCAACAAACATCCCTCCTGCTTGCGCATCTTGACTGGAGACACTCAATTCTCCGGCTGTGACCGATGCAACCCCGGCAATCAAACCATGGCATCAAAGGGTTTGCACCTAGGCCTACTTAATTGCAGGTCGCTTGTGAAACACGCACAAGAAGTGAACCTCCTAATCACTAATAATGCCCTAGACATTCTGTTCTTAACAGAAACCTGGCTTACCTCCAGTAGTGGCCCAGACATCGTCCTAGCACTCCCCCCCGGGTACGTTATGTGCTCACAGAACAGACCAGAGGGTAGGGGAGGTGGACTCGCAATAATCCTCAAAGACACCTTCACCTGCAGAACGTCGGATGGCAACATCAAGGGTTATGAAAGCTGCCACTATACCATCATAATCTCCCCTGTCACCTCGTTATCAGGAACGCTGATATATCGTCCACCAGGCAATTTAGGAGACTTTCAGACCAAAATTACTGACCAGACCTCCACCAAGTGCACGTCCACTACGAATTACCTATTATTAGGAGACCTGAATGTTCATTTCCTGGATCCAGACGACAAACCGGCCAATGAACTACTCCAGGATCTCACCTCAATGGGCCTTGACCTTAAAAACCCACAGGCCACCCACGAAAAAGGGCAACTGCTTGACCCCATTCTTTCCAACATCCCCAACCTGAGATCCCTAGACCATATCCCCCTTCCCTGGACGGACCACTTCTTGGTCCCCCTAGTATGGGACATTACTACTGTGCTCCCTCCACCCCCAAAAATCAGAACGTACTCCAGACGATGGCAGAAACTGGAACCAGACATCTGGGCAGCCAAACTCCGAGAAAACGTTCCCCATCCCCCCACTAACACCTTAGTAGGGGACAAAAAATTCAGCTCCTGGATTACCCAATCGCTTGACGCCATCCTGCCCAAAATCCACTCTCTCAGACACATCAAGAGAGTTAATCCCTCACCCTGGTATACCCCGGAACTCAATCTGCTCCGTAAGGCCTGCAAAAAAACCGAACGTATCTGGAGGAAGGAAAAAACCGAGGAACGGAAAGAAGCATTCCGTACCGCGGTTAAAACCTACAAAAAAGAGCTCCGTTGCATCAAAACTAGTTTCTACGAGGACAGAATTAAAAACGCTGCCTGCTCGGCCCATGAAACCTACTCAGTTCTAAAAGAACTACTCCACCCCCCTGACCTCCCACTCAAACCCCTCGATCCCAAAGCAGCTGAAACCAAATGTAAAAAATTAGCCACCTTCTTCGACGAGAAGATTCAAAACATTCTTCTAACCATACCCCCTCCCGAACAGGACCGCACAGAGCCTGATCCTACCATCACCACCACCAATCTTCCTCCACCGCCAGCCCCCCAACCCTCCCTGGACACTTTTGGTCCCGTTACAACGGAAGAAGTAGGAGCTACGCTGGCCGCAATCAAAAGTGGTTCCCCCCTTGATCCTGCCCCCCTCCGTTTCTTAAAAAAAGTGTCAAGTACCATCATCCCCCCCCTCACGGCTCTGATCAATTCCTCTCTCTCAGAGGGTATTGTCCCCCCCAGCTGGAAAGCGGCGGCAGTCAAGGGTCTACTGAAAAAACCCTCTTTAGACCCACAGGATTTCGCCAACTACAGGCCCATATCCCTTCTCCCTGGAAACAGCAAGATCGCGGAGAAGCTGGTAAATAAGCAATTATCGCTTTACCTAGAAAGCAACAACCTCTTAGCGGCCTCCCAGACAGGATTTCGTCCAGGCAGGGCACGGACATCGCCCTCCTGACAGCAGTGGAGAAGGCCAGAAGCATTCTGGACATGGGAGGATCAGTGGCAGTGATCCTCCTAGATCTCAGTGCGGCCTTCGACACTGTAGACCATCCCACCTTAATCCACCGACTGGGAGAGATCGGATTAAAGGGTATGGCCTTGAAATGGCTAGAATCCTTCTTGACTGGACGCTCCTTCCAGGTGCGGGAAAACGACAGCTGCTCACCCACCATCCCCCTCCGGTGTGGAGTGCCACAGGGCTCATCTTTGAGCCCTACACTTTTCAACGTGTACATGGCCCCACTGGAGAAGAGGGTCAGCTCGTACGGCGTGTCAGTCATCAACTACGCCGACGACACTCAGCTGGTCGTCACCCTCTCTCATCCTCATCACGCCCCATCCGACCTCCACAGCTGTCTTTCCGAAGTCCATCAATGGATGAACCTCTCCTCATTAAAATTGAACGGGTCCAAGACTGAGATCCTCCTGATGGGCCACGATGGGCCCTCTCTACCATCTCACCTTTGGCCCAAGTGCCTAGGGGACCCCCCCGCACCCAAGGATGAGGTCAAGAGCCTTGGTGTGTGGATTGAGAAGAACATGAGTTTTAAAACCCAGGCAAAAAGAACTGCAGGGACATGCTTCGGGCTACTTAGAGCCTGTAGGAAGATCTTTCCCCTACTCCCAGATACCGCAAGGAGGCTCCTTATTCAGGGTCTAATCCTGGCAAGATTAGACTACTGTAACGCTTTATACTTGGGTGCCCCTGAAGCCACCTTGAACTCACTACAAAAAGTCCAAAACGCCGCAGCCCGCCTACTCACGGGCACACCTGGAAGATCCTCCGCCAGGCCGGCTCTCAACTCTCTCCACTGGCTCCCAGTCAGAGAAAGGGTCGTTTTCAAAGCCCTCTGCCTGGCCCATAAAACCCTCAACAACAACGGTCCCCCTCTGCTGAAAGAACTTTTAATCCCATACAAAGCAGAGAGAAATCTCCGGTCCAATACAGAAAATCTCATTGCAGTCCCTAGAGTGAGAAAAGCCAAGACCGGTGGCCGTCGCTTTTCGGTTCACACGGCTAAACGATGGAACCACTTACCCCGGAAACTCAGGACAGAACCGAACTATCTCCAGTTCAGGAAAACCTTAAAGACCCTACTTTTCCCGCAAATGTAATCTCACTAGCTGGCTAAAAACCCCTGGAGAAGCAGATCAGCGCTGGGATGCTCTTCGGAGTTACTACGCGCTCTACAAAAACCATTAAATAGAGGGTATGTTTAATTAGTGTTTAAATGTGATTGGTCACATATGTTCAGAAGAGTTACAATTGGTTAGTTTGAATTTTTTTAAGTAAAATAATTAACTTATATGTGACTTAATGGTTTATATAGAGGAATAGTGAAATAGTATGTATTTTGTAAAAAACGCTTTTAACTACATATTGATGTAAAAATAGTTTAATAATATGTAAAAAATTGTATGTCTAAAAAGAGTGTTTATATAAATATAGTAAGAACAAAATAAAAAATAAATGTAAGTAAATGGATATATCAGTTAATAAACGTATGCGAAATTATTTAAATATATTTCTATGTGTGTATTAGTAAGAGTGTTGATGTGTAGAGGTTATATAAGAAAAATACTTATTTAAAGCTATCGATAATTTTAGAAAGTCGAAATTAGTGCAGTCGATATTATAGTTATCGATATTTTTGTATAGTACTATATGTAGTACTGAGTGTCGATATAATGGTAGTCGATAATTGTGGTATCGATATTTGTGTAGTCAATATTTTTGTGCATCGATATTGTGTGGTCGATATTTTAGTAAATTTAATGTAATGTATAGGGAGTCGATATTATTGATATCGATGTTTGAGACTCGATGTTAGTGTAGGTCGATTTTTGTGAAATCGAAATTCTGTCAGTGATTCACCTGTCGCATCATCAAAATTCATATAATCATCATTTTAGTACTGTCCCTCTCTAGGGTTGTTAAAATAATTATTATCGGAATGACCCATGGGAGCCACAATATTCTGGGATCTATCGGTCCCACTGCTCCTACCGCCAGAACCTCGTCCTCTAGGGGGCGAAAACTTCTGCAAAAGTACAGGACACTGGTTACCCCAATGTCCCTCTTATTTGCAATAGGCACACTGATTCTGACCCAAAGGTGTTGTCGAAGACTGTCTAGTACGTGGAAGTTGTCGTAAAAGACCTCCCATCCTCTGGTATTACCCCAGTATGCCTGCTGCAACAACGCCTTAGTCTTTAAATCCTTGGGCTTTTTATCATTTTTAACTTTTTCTCGTTATCTCGTTGCTCATAATATTGGGCCATATCTAGAATTACAGAGGGAGAAGATATACACCAAGTACTTTCAGACGCCTGCAAATTGGGACATTATTTCAGGAAGTGAATAACCTGTCAACAAACGAACTCCACCTTCTGTGGACATATCCTGCCCACTGTAATCAAAAAGCGTATCTTCAAACCTAGTAAAGAAATCGGATACACTCTTGTACTTCTGTCGACAGGCAGTCAATCTATCCCAGCCTACCTTATTAGGTGGAATATGTGAATGCATGTATGTATGTAATAATGCGACTAGGCAAGGCAAGTATCTCAGCACCTGGTTTATTTCCTTGCTTCCTATTTCAAACCCATCCCCAAATCACATCCCATGTTCCGCCCAACTTGGCGACATGATTCTGAGTATGTACCTGCCGCCAAATATCTACCGGAACAAGGAAACCAAAGAACATCTGAATGCCAGCAAGAGTTATCACAGTAGAAGAAGCAGCCTCTGTTAGTTCTTTATAATAGGCAGAAGGGTTTTTACTAGGATTGGGCAAAGTAGTCTTAAGAGCTAAAACCTCACTCCTTTTCCATGGAGTATAAACCCATTGCTCCTGAAAACAGGCAGCCACGGCCTGTCTAGTGATCGCTCCATCCTGATCCATCAATGCAGGTATTTCAGGATGATAAATTGGATGGACTTCATGCATAGGGAACTGAGGTATTTGAGTAGGGCTCTTTTCATATAACCTGCTTCTGTAAGAAAGTATAGCAGAGATATTACCAAACACTTGTTCTGGCGCCAGTTTAGTAACATAAACGCTATCTCTAATATTTGAGGAGCTTCCGTTTCAATACGCGTATGCCAAAGATCAATCAATGTGGCAGACATATGCTTAAGGGCATGTTGCTATTTAAAAGGTTTGAAATTGCGTACAACCTGTCAAATATCCTCAAGGCTATCTATTGCATTAAGAAACCTTTGCATTTCCTGACTCGCTGTTACCCTCTTCTCATCCTCCTCCAGTTCAGATCGTACTAACAAACCTTTTCAGTCCCTAAAACTCGTCAAATCTCTGTCTTCAAAACCACATTTAGGTGTGTCAGTACGCAAAGACAATGGAGGATTGTTAGAATTGGGGGTCTCTGGTTGGCGCAAGTATCTACTTGTGACAAGCAGGGACCCTCTCCTCTAAGTCAGGGCGAAGGATGACCCCTTAGAATTACCCTTGCTCACCCTCTAGGTGCGTAGCGTGAGCAGCCAAGGCTATTCTTCAGGCGCTATTGGGTTAAGCATTTGTAATCACACACACAGTAAATGTACCAATCCCCCCACAAATGGACACCAGGCTGTAGATATGTAAAAATACGGTTCCTTTTATATAAAAATATATCTGTGCAGGTAAGACTTATCACAAGACCAATATAACGATTTTAACTTAGGCCACAAGATTGTGAAAATAATGGCAATTCTCTTTTAGGTCAGTTCGCTGCTTCCTTTCAGTCTCTTTTACTTCAAAAATAGTTCTCTTAGATTTCTGGGGACACTTCCCCGCACTGGGGCTCGGGTCGGGGTGGTTGTGTGGCTCGTAGCACTTCTCTGCGCATCATACGGGCCGAGAGTGGAGTCCTGCCGACTCCCACGCTTCTCGCGGTGCGCCGTGTACGGCGCGGCTGATCTCAAGGCCGGATACGCGCCGTACGGCTCTGGTGCGGCTCGCACTACGCTGCGCAGAGGGAGACGTCCGGGCCGGGTACGCGCCGTAGGATGTCAGCGGGACGGCGGACAGCGGGGAGCGTATTGGCACAGCAGAGGCGCACAGGTAGAACGGGGAAAGAAAACATTGCGGGCCCCGAGCCCGTAGTGTGCTGGTTGGTACTTTTAGCGCGGTGTTCCTTCTTCCTCTGTCTACCAGGCAGGCAGACGTGTAGGTGCGCTTCAAGCACAAGATGTACCTTGGGATTCACAAATAGTGGGCAGATTCCAGAAGGCGGGGCAAGGCACGGGGGCCTCCAGTACGGTCCGTACTGGATTCCTTCTGGTGCGGTGCAGCCTCTCCACAGGTCGGAGAGCACAGCGGGGCGGCCGGATGCGCTCACAGCACACTGGCAGCCGTCCAGGCTTGAGGAGCGCTCTCGGGATCAGAATTCCGGCGGGAGGGGGTAGACGAGCACACCAAGCACTCCAGTTAACAAGCAGGGGCAGAGGAGCAGGCGGCCTGACCCGAGGGGCAGAGAGCGACTCTGAACAGAGCGAGGCTCTCAACGGGTAAAAGGGCGGGCCGCTCCTGAGTGCCAGGACTCCAGGAGGGGCGAGGGGGGCGCAGTCTGGCCTCCGGCATGAGGAATCTCAGGGCTCAACTTGCAGATGAGCCAAGGCACAGAGAACCCACTAGTCCTGGTGTTCAGATCAGGGGGCAAGCTCAATCGAGCCCTTGGAGAAAGTTTCAAGCACAAGTCAGCAAAGTCTTTTCAATAAGTTTTCTCCTCTCCTTCCTCAGCAAGGCAGACAGCAGGCCAGTCCTTCCAGTTTCTTCTTCTCCTTCTAGTTGGGCAGAGGTTCGTTGTGGGAAATAGGATCTAGTTTCTTGGGAGCAGGGCTCCTTCTTTTATGCAGCAATTCTTTTGTTCTTTCAGGCCAGGGGGGCCTTTGCATAGCCGAATTCAGTTTTGAAGCACTCTGTTGTGCTGTTCCTAGCTTTTCCTTTCAGTGTGAGGGGCAGGCACATCAGACGCTCTGCAGGAGGTGGAGCCAGCATTCAGATGACAAGTACAGCCAGGAGTACCTTGTTGACAGTCTTCCCTCTCCTGGGCCAGGTGTTAGGCAGAGTCATCAGTCGCTCCCCAGGGGGCGGAGCTAGCATTGTTGTGGCAGATCACAGCCCTATTCATAGTCCAGGGGCACTCCCACCTCCCACTAAGGTGTAATCCTTGCATTCACCACCTGTCATCCCCCAGCCCTGTCACTCACACAACCCAGACAGCAGATACACATCCTATCAGAGGCGGCCTGAAATGGTTAGGCAAGCAAATGCTAACTTTCTAAAAGTAGCATTTGCAAACACAGGATATTAAAATAAACTTTACTAAAAAAAGTATTTCATTATTCTGAGTTCAGGCATTCTAAACTTGACTTTCTACCATGTTCCCTGAGCCTGCTGGGATTATAGGGTGTAATAATTCCAGCAGCCCATCTTGGCCTAAGAGAACAGGTAGCCTTACAATAGTGAAAAACGAAATTGGCTGTAATTCACTATTAGGACATGCCACTGTAGTGTAGTTCCTATTTTCCCTATAGGCCCTGCGCATTGGAATAACATAAACGGTAGTGTAGACGTAGGACTGTGGTCTTCTAGGTCTCTACTGACTATGTTAGACTTAATTTAGGTTTGCGCCAGCTAGCTCAGAGGTAACTGGAAACTTTCTTGACTGAATAGGAAGTGATCAGCTTCCCTGGCTCAGACAAGAAGGGATTCAGCTTCCGACAACCGCATAAACATGACAACTTTTGCTCCCCAGAATAAGAGTAAATCTCTAGAGTTGTGTGAAAACAATAGACAATTATTTCACTCAGTCAGACGTGCGTTCTTAGTTTCACCAGAGTGCAGAGAAGAGAGAGACGGGCGTTTTCAATAAATTGAACAGTCTTCCTTCTCATGCAAGAGAAATGGATTGCCACAATTGCAATACTTAATATGAAGTAAATTACGTACAGTAAAAGGAGTATTATGAAATAATACTGTAAAAGCATTGATATGGTTTCTTAGCCATAAGATAGTTAAAATGAATAAAATATATACAATATATACATTCATATATACATTGGCTAACGACCTCCACTGGTACTTCTAACTATGCCTACCCCGGTGTACCTGACCTAAGCCTAATACGTGGGAGGGAGTAAGTAAGTAGCAGTTTAAGTTAAGTAGGTTTTGGCAAGAGTCTGATCCAAGAATTCTCTCTAAGGGTTTAGTCAGCACCGTACCTTTGGAATAGAATGTAGGAGGTCTGCTATCTCCCTCTCAGGACCCGATATCCCAGTCACCCGCAAGGGTAGGCTGGAAACGCCGGAGCTGGATTTTCTCGGCAGGAGAAAAGACAGCGTCTTTCTCAGTGCGTCAAAGAGGAGGGGCAGCGCCCGTGGGCTTCTCGTGTCTGCTGGGCTCGCTGCAAGGGGACAGCTGTTCTGCTCCAGAATTCACCACCGTGTGTTTGCTTAGGGCAGCGTTGGCATATTTATACCTGAAAGGTGCCGGGTTTGACGTAAGGTTGGACATAAGACGTCAATAAAGATGTCACCAAGAACTGGTCGTTCTTACAGTGCTCGCAGGAGTTCTATTACAAATCAAAACAAAGCAAGCGGGGCTTTCCCAGGTTGCTGTGGGTTTGGTGTGTCGAAAGAACTCGGTGTGCTCTCTAGGAATCTAAGGAAGTAGCTTCTGCTGTGTCATGGACTGCAGAGGCGAGTTACTGAAATATGGCTCTGATTATTATGCCATTATAGGGATATTTATTGATTATAGCCGTATAGGGGCATAAGGTCACAATATTGATCGGGTTCCTAGATAAAACACATCACCACACACATCAGGGCTTGTCCACCTTAAACTTTGGGCCTACCATAGGGGTGACTAATATGAAGCAAAGGGAAGGTTTTGAGGCTGGCAAGTGTGTGCACTTGCCCAGCCAGCATGACAGTACCAGACTGCACGCAGGTTCTGCAATGGCAGACCCTAGACACTTTTTAAAGGGCTGCTTCTGTGGGTGGCACAACCAGCGCTGCAGGCCCACTAGCAGTATTGGCATTTATCTTCTTCCTCCTTGCCCAAATAAGACTTATCTGGCCTCCTTCTGTCAGGTCCGAAGAGAGTCGAAGATAGACTGGCTACTACGTCTCTTAAACAACTGCTCTTGGAGAAATCCAATCTTCTGTTCATCAAAAGGCCACTGCAACTCAGCATTGTCCCTTCTATATTTTTGCCATAATATACTAAACATAAAGGGCCAAGGCCATGTTTCACATGCACATGAAAGTTAGGGCTGCTTTCAGGAGGCGTAGGCTGAGAATCTTCCAACCGAGCACCTGCAGAACAAAAACGACAACACAAACTACAAATTATACTAAACCCAGGCATCGCAAAAGAAAAATGTAATCATTTTTTTACCTTGCAAAGTATTTGCAAACACATTTTCATCAAAACAGTCCTTAGACTGAAACAAACTCAAACCACAATGGTACCATACCCACAGAGAACCAAAACAGACTCACCTGATGTCAGGTGCACAGATAGACCAGTTCTCCACTGCTGACTCTTCAGACCAAACAGTCAGATCAAGTGTTTCGCCGTTCAAGACCCCAGTCAGGATGACCGCTGGGTGGGGCACCCTCTGGTGGGTGGTGGGACAAAGGCAGCAGCTGCGAGAAACAGAGCTCTTAGTGCAGCGATCCCTGATCTGTCAGTCCAACCTGGTGATATCCTCATCCTACCCTCCATCCACAGAGAGGTAAGGATTAATAACCCGAAGGAATCCCTTTTGGGGCGCCAACTGAAGGAAGTGACCCGGTCTGGGCCACCCGGGTCACAAATGACCACCTCTCAGCCTTCCGTACTAGAGTCGTTCAAACAGAGGAGAATATGAACCAATAACTGTTTATTCATATACACTCAGAGTGGAGCCCTATCTGTACAGTCCATGAGAGTAGTAGAGAGCGAACTAAAGAACAGCGAACAAAGAGATATATTATGTACGTTTCATAGCTGGGCAATACACACCCACAGTGGAATTTTCCAGGCTTATGCAGCTGGACAGTGATATGCAAAAAAAGGTTTTTTATTCTTGTATTGTAAACAACCTAGTACAATTATTTTTATTTATTTATTTATTTCTAAACATTTATAAAGCGCGAACGAAGGCCCGAGGGCATCTCGGCGCTACAGAACTGCTGTGTTAACCCAGGGAGACAGAAAGTACGAAGGTTAAAAAGATCCAAGGTCGTTTCAGCCTGTGCCTGCCACCAGACAAGTGGGAGAGGGCCTCTATCGAGTGAGAAAGGTATGCGCTATTATATATCAGAAAGAAACTTAACAAAGGCCATTTCTCAGAAATAGGCGAGATCAGTTTCAAACAGCCTAAATTGGCGCCTGCAAACGAAATGGGATAGCGAATGCTAACTAAAACATTTACATTGCATACGTTTTTAACAACACAAGCCATACCTCGCTACACTCCCCCTGGTGTCTAGTTTTCAGAAATGTGTGGGTTTGGAAGGTTTCCCTAGATGGCCCCGATCCCGGTGTCTAAAACCCAGGTGCCAGCCGTTGCAAAACCAGGTCATTTTGTGATAGGTAATTTTTAAGTCTCCTCAATATGTTCATTTTAGTCACATTCTGTATAGAAGTCTAAGATGTATTAGTCTTCTTGTGACAACTGTGAAAACCATAAACAATTTCCTTTTACATACATGTTAATCGCAAGTCGATTGGGTCTTGTTACAGGAATGCACGTATATATGTAAAGGTGAGTGTCATTCAGATGTTTTATCATACCTATGTCAGATAACAAAGGGAACTCAAGAATATGATACTTAGTTGTGTCTTTTAAAAGTGTTTATTTCAAGAATCCCTGATGCAAGATTCTTTGGTAGAAACAATTATCCCTGATTCAAGAATTCTTAGGAGGAATAATAGAACCCGACATAGAACACGTATTCACATAAACCATTAGAGGTAATTCCAGATTCATAATTAGCAAACAGAGTGTGAGTGATTTCTAAAAAACAATGATTACATTTGGGAAAAAGAATTAAACTGGTGGTGTATTATTTATTTAATCCTTAGGTGCCACACCTGCTCTTTAGAACTTGGATCCTGGCTGGCCCAGGTGGCAGTCTCTTCTCTTCTTGTTTCTCTTTCATCCCATTCCCCTTCCCCTTTGGGACAACTGCCAGGTCTCCTGTTGTCTGTAGCGCTGAGAGTTGTTTCAGGTGTGTTGAGGATAAAGCATCACTCCCACAGACGCTCCTGGAATTCAGGTGAGTGGCTGGTCTCACAATTGACATCCCACAACTTTCCCACTCAGAAATTTGAGAAAATGTTGATTTTTTCAGCTACATTTGAGGTTTGCAGGGGATTCCCAGTAGGAAAACGTTGGGGGTCCATGCAAGCCATACCTCCCTGGACTCCCTCTGGTCTTTGGTTTTCAGAAATGTGTGGGTTTGGTATATTTCTCTAAATGGCTGCTGTGCCCGGGGCCAAAAACCCTTGTGACCCGCCTTGCAAAAACAGGTTGTTTTGCGATAGGTAATTTTGATTTCTCCACAATACTTTTTGGGCCCTTGCCTGTTGCGGGTACTTGGCCCACCCATGCGAGTGAAGCACCATTTTTATCGGGAGACCTGGGGGAACGCTGGGTGGTAGGACATTTGTTTCAGCCCGGTGATCCCACAACTTTTCCACACAGATATTTGAGAATTTTATTTTTTTCTTCATCTGAATTAGGTTTGCAAAGGTAGGAAAACGTTGGTGGGTCCATGCAAGCCATACCTCCCTGGACTACTCCGGGTGTCTAGTTTTCAGAAATGTGTGGGTTTGATAGGTTTCCTAGATGGCTGCCAAACCCGGGGAAAAAACCCAGGTGACTCCCCTTTCAAAACCAGGCCTGTTTGTGATAGGTAATTTTGATGTCTCCTCAATGCGTTTTGGGCCCTTGCCTTTTGCTGGTACTTGGCCCACCCACACAAGTGAGATTCGATTTTTATCAGGAGACCAGGGGAAATGCTGGGTGGTAGGAAATTTATGTCAACCCTATGATCCCACACAGACATATGAGAAAAATTTACTTTTTCAACTAAGTTTGAGATTTGCAGGGTATTCTGGGTAAGAAATCGTTGGGGTTCCAAGCAATCCATACCTCCATAGACTCCCCAGGGTGTCTAGTTTTCAGAAATGTGTGGGTTTGGTAGGTTTACTTAGGTGGCCACTGAGCCCGGGACCAAAAACGCAGGTGACCTCCTTGAAAAAGTAGGTTGTTTTGTGATACATAGGTGGGCACATGTGTTTTTGGTCCTGGGTTTGCTGACATCTAGGGGAACCTAAAAAAGCCAGACATTTGTGAAAACTAGACACCCATGGGAGCCCAGGGAGGTGTGGCTTGCATTGATCCCCCAACATTTTCCTTCCCAAAATTTGCTGCAAACATAAAATTTTGCTAAAAAGTCACATTTTCCTCTAATGTCTTTGTGGGAAAGTTGTGGGATCACCGCATGGTACAAATTTCCTTCTATATGATGCCAAAAAAACAAAAATGTGAATGACCCACTACTAAAGCCCATTGTGTCAACTAAAGGGAGTCTACATGAACCGATAGGGAAATTCATAGATGAATATTTGCAACCTTCTGTCAAAAAAAGGTTTACCTACATTAAAGATACCACCGATTTTTTGACGAGATTAAACATGTTGGAGATCAAACAAGACGAACACCTAATATTGTGTACAGCAGACATGAAGTCACTTTACACTTCTATACCCCATGGCTTAGGACTAGAGGCCATTAAACAAGCTATATTAACCACAGACTTTGATCTACCTATGCAAACTTTCCTGATGGAATGGATGGTTTTTACCTTGTACCAGAGCTACTTTAAATATAAGAACAAATGGTATCAGCAACTAGTGGGTACTTCCATGGGAAACAGCGCAGCCCCTGTATATGCTAATATCTTTATGAAGGTTTATGAGGAAACCAACATCTTGAACAATCTCAATTGGACGCCACATCTGAAATTACTAGTGAGATATATCGATGATTAGTTCATCATTTGGTCTAATACCAAAGAGAAATTGGAAGAAGCTTTGACTAATCTCAACAAAACGAATGAAAGAATTCAACTGAAATGGGAGATTTCTGACAAAACCATCACATTTTGAGATGTTCAAGTGACCTTTTCCGCCGAAGGTATTGAAACGGACATTTATCGCAAACATACCAACAGAAATAATACCTTACACTACAATAGTTTTCACCAAACATCCCTGAAACAACATCTGCCTCTCTCTCAGATGATGAGAGTAAAAAGAATTACATCAAACTCCCACAAAGCTACCGAAAGAATTGAAGAAATGGAAAAAGATTTACCCAAAGAGGATACCCCAAGGAAGTTATTGACACAGCTAAACAAAATGTTCAGAAAATGAAACGTAAGGATCTGCTGAAATCACAAAAGAAAACCGATGAGGCAAGAACAGCCATCATGTCTAAATATTCCACTTCAAGCATAAAGTTAAAAAAAATCATTAAAAGTCATTGGGGAATTTTGAAAGCAGAACCAGATTTTCATACCATCTTCGATAATCCCCCTATTTTTGCTTATTCCAGTGGAAAGAATTTAGGTGAACTTTTGAAACCCAGTACTCCTACTTGTCTTACATACAGAGGAACCAGACCATGCTTACATTGTGGGAATTGTAACAACATCATAAGAGGCACTACCATAACCATCCAATGAAGGGACACAACATCAGACTGTGGTTGAATGCTACTTGTGATACGTCGAACGTTATCTACATGCTCAAATGCCCTTGTGGCAAAGTTTATGTTGGGAAGACTGAAAGAAAAATTAAAACGCGAACCAATGAACATAAATCGAACATAAGAACTCATAATCAAAAATCAACCGTCGCTATTCACTATTAAGAAGAACATCATAATGTGGCGCAATTACAATTTCTTGTTCTTGAAACAGTTTGCAAAAAAGGAGTGGATAACTTCTTCTTCAAAAAGAGTACTGTTGGATCGATACCATGAACTCGAGTAAACCTTTTGGGTTAAATGATCGCATAGAATTTGCATGTTACCTTTAATGTACATATAGCAATTTTATTATGCTGTAACCATATCCCTTTGCTCTATTTGTACGATGCAAGGGACACCACTCACCATGTGCGCATGCGCTTAATGTATTTTACACGCATTACATTACTCTATTTCCTCGCACTGATTTTTATTTTATTTTTTAATTTTTCTCACTCACGTTTTATCCGAATTGTTATCTTTACTTTTATTTTTATTTCTCATTTACATCTTTGTGCCGCTCGTCCCCGTTGTAGACCGCCAGCCCATAATCAGATAGTCTTTTTTCCATTATCATCGGTCACATGACTGGTACCCGACAACCTATCGGAGGGCTTTCGCTTCGGCATCAGGAAGCAATCCATACACACGTTAGAATCGTTTTTCAGTAGCCGCGAACTTGCAACTCTGCAGGAGACGCTTTGCGTCCTACCATGTAAGTTGCCTTTTGAATATTTTGATATTTATGGCTCGCCATTTAGTACGCTATAGCGATTTTCCTCATAATTATGTTATCATTTCAGCTCCCCGTTGAAACTTTGGCGCGAAATCGACATGTGAGTCTTATCTTCGTTTTCGTTTTTGTTTTACTTTTTCACTTTTTCACTTCAACTTTGCGTTCACGGTTATATTCACCATACGGGGCACCACAAACCTTAAAGCACAGAGAGCACGTGTGTATATGCATGATTTGAATTGTACAGAATTGAAATTTACTTAACAGATTATTGTTGTATTTAGAGAATATCTTTCTTGTTTATTTTAATAGCATATGCTCCCTGATGAAGGGCATACAGTGCCCGAAATGCATTGGAGGACATTACTACAAGCTATGATGTCATGAAATATATATGACACATGTATAAATTGAAATGAGGATAATTTCAACTGCACAGAATGAATATAAAAAACGAATGAATATATAAAAAAATCAACAAAAAAATCTTCAAGAACAATATAAGGAATCCTTGATTTATTATCCAGGAGAAAGAGGTGTGCACCAGGGGATGCAACTAATGGTTCATTAGAAGCACTTTTCTACAAATTTCCTTCTACTCAACATTTCCCTCAGTCTCCTGATAAAAATGATACCTTACTTGTGTGGATGGGCCAAGTGCCTACTGCTTAGAAGTGCCAAAAAATAGAAATTGAGGGGGACCCAAAGCGGGTCTAAAAGGGCAGTTTGTTTATATGTGCCTAGTAGGCTTTCTGTCGCCTATAAAACAAGCTTCTACAGTCAAATGTGTGCTTACTATTCTGGCGGTTTTCCGAGCAGACGCATCTTGGTGCTTTTCTTCGGTATTTGCAAGGAGCTGGTTTCCCGTGTTCATTGAGTCCTCTGTCAACTGTGTGGGAGTCTCCAGGCAGGCTAAAACAGGTTTCAGAATTACATTGCTCCCAAAGATGGCGGTGAAGAGGAGATCGGACTGATCTCAGCAGTCAGAGTCCTGTATGCACAACAATTTCTTGTTACTAAATTGTTGGCAAGGAATTATAATTGAGTTCGGATAGCAGCAGAATCCACTACTTTAGTTTTCAATTAAGATTGGAAGAGACAACAAAGTATGAAGCCCATAATGCAATTGCCTTCGAGCGTCTGACCAGTTGAGGGACATATATAATAAGGACTCCTGTGTACAAAGATGTGAGGGAGGTACAGCCTATTTAATAAGGACAGGTGGGGAACAGAGATGTAAAGACATATCCTGTTTTAGAGCCACTCACCAGAGTCTAAAAATGAATGAACACGCAAATAGTGAGTCCTGGTAGGTAGGAGCAATTACTGAATGATATCTTGTTTAGTTTATGTTTTGTTCTATCAACTACCACAGGAATGAATGGTATATTAATCAAAATATTTACTCCTTTTTCCAGATATATGTGGGCATCTTTTCCCTTTAGAGTCGCACCCCAGAATCTAGGTGAATATTCTTCTTAACTCATATGGTGTGGTGGTTGTGATGTCTCATAGCTTGTTGATCATTTATAGCAGGTCTTCCTCCCGGCTGTTCCTTCCCTAACACCCTTTCCTTCACCTGGCCACTCCAAAGGTCTTCGCCATAACGGCATTCAAACTTGGTGCTGCTTGGAGGTGGACCTTCTAACATCGAGTAAGCTCAGAAACACGCACTTACTGACACTCTGGGAGGGGAATTGGGAGTTCTGTTCTACATGTTAAGCAGGTCATACAGCAAGTCATACACTGGCCCTGGGCATAACTGAGTTTACTCATCCACCAAGGGGACATGACTAGGTTACAAATAATCACATGTAATGTTCAAGGCATGTGGGCAGCGCGCATGCAACACTCTATACAGCAATACATTAAGCGGCGAAATGTGCAGATTGCGTTTCTCCAGGAAACAAACTTTGCAGGTCGGGAAGACTCCCGACTGCAGAAACTATGGTAGGACAATGCTACTGCACTACATATTTGGGGGTTGCCTGTGGTGCCCTTATGGGGAAATGTCCCACAGTTCCCTTCCACTGCCTCGCCTCTGAGATTGACCCTGCGGGGCGCTACCTACTGGTAGAGGGACAGTTGGATGGCCGCCCACTCCTCCTAAGTATTTACAACAAGGGGCCCTGATCTTTGGACTGGGTAAGAGTGGTCTGCTTAATTCAGACACTCTGTTCATCACCACCCCCTTTTCTGAATCACTCCTCCTAAGTAGCATCTATTTGCCAAATGTAGAGCAGCAGGCCTTCATTTGCTCACCTCTCGGCCACCCTTACCATATGGGTACACATTCCATGGATTATTGGCAGTGATATCAACTGTGTCCTAAACCCTAACCTGGACCAATTGCACCCTCAACTGTCGACCTCCCCGATTATGGCAGCCGCAGCGGGCCTCACTCAATGTCTCACACACTGGTCTCTCTTAGGCAACTTGCAAAGCCTACATCCTGTCTCAAAGGACTACTCTTATTAGTCGCCTCTCCATGACTTGCATGAGCATCTGGACCACATTCTTTCTCACCGACTATTCACTCACAAGTCATTAGCGTGGAGTACCTATAGAAGAGCTTCTCCAGCCACAACCCACTCCATTTGTACCTTGAGCGGAAGCTGCCGCCCACTCCTGGTCATTTGGCGTCTTCAGACAGCTGCGTTGGAAGATGCTGCATTTCACAGCGCGATCCGTGAAGTGTTAATTCATTACATGGAGGAGGACTGGTAAACAGCCACCACCAGGCCCATAGAAGGGGAAGCCTTAAAAGTAGTACTAAGCGAACACTGCATTAACACAGTGGTGGGGGAGAGAGCAGACCTTCATAAAGACTTATACCACCTGGCGATATCTCTGAACGAACAGGAGACAGAGGCTCGCAGAGCCCCTGATGCCTGGTGTGCAATAGAGGCGGCCAGAGACCGTTATGGTCGCCTGCTTGAACAACTCAGATGCGTGGACTTTAGAGCTTACCAGGCAAAGATGCATGCAGATGGCGATAAATATGGCTGATTGTTAGCATGGCTGCTACATAGTGAGCCACCAGCTGCCTCCCGAACCATAGTCCGCTAGTCCCCAACCTGCCTATTCACTTGTCAATCAGACATCCATGCAACATTCACAGCTCACTACACACTACTGTGCCACCCTCCTTTCATCAATCATGAAGACCATATGCGGCATTTCTTGAGGGAATCACACTACCAACAATAGATCATGTGGCTCTTGAGGGCCTTCGTGTTCCCATCATGAAACAAGTACTCAGGGTTGCCATTTGAGGATCTGCCACTTATAAAACTCCAGGAGACTGGATGGACTCCCTGTCGAGTTCTATAAAGACTTTGAGGATCTTTTGATCCCAAAACTGCTCGAGTTATATCAGTGTACCCTGGCGGAGGGCCGTCTTCCTCCGGCACTTCAAGAATCCTTGATTGTCTCGCAGCTCAAACCAGAAAAAGATCTGCTTGAGGTGAAGTCCCACCGCCCACTGTCCATGTTGGGGACTGACTATAAAATACTTAGTAAAGTCAATGCGGAGCTTCTCCTAGAGTGCCTGTCTCATTTGGTCCATATGGACTTAAATGGCTTCATCCCTAAACGCTCAACCCCTGTAAACATACGCAGACCCCACATAGTGATGGAACATTCACCAGCTCACTGGTTGTATGCAGCCTGTCTAGGATTAGACCTAGAGAAAGCGTTTGAAATGGTGGACTGGGAATTCATGTTCGGAACACTGTCAAAGCTGGGCATCAATGACCCGCTCTCACTCCTCTTACGTCTAAACAGACCATACGGCCTGATTTAAGACTGGACTGCTCATTTTGTATCCTTAAACAATTGGCGGGGGATGCGCCAGGGGAGTACTCCATCACTGCTCGTCTTTGCTCTGGCAATGTAGCTGCTAATCCAGCGACTGTGACAAGATGGTCAAATATGGGGCATTGAGTTGGGAGATACAAAAATGCATATTGTCTCCCTTTATGCAGACAATGTGCTCATCTACTTTCGGGATATCCAACAAGAGATCAGAGAAGTCCTAAGAAGTTCTGCACCCCCTAGGGACTGGGAGTGAACTGGCTAAGTCATGCCTGTTTCCCCTCAGCCCGGACATCCCGCGACAATATTTGATGGTAGATACCCATTCTAAACATTGGAAGTCATGCACATGTCAATATCTTGACATCCGTATCTACCATAACATGCAGGACTTAATTGATGGCAATGTAATTAGGGCCATCGCCTCCCTCCGCCCCAACTGACAATCTAGAGCACACTTCCGGTCTCGGTTCAGGGTCAAGTATCTCTATCAAAGATGGAAATGCTCCTGCACCTTCTCTACTCCATTGCACATACCCTGTACCACATTTTGCACCCTGCACAGCATGCTGGGGAGCTTCCTTTAGAACTAGGGCTGGTGCCGCATTGCTCTACATAAACTCCAGCTCCCAGTAGATAGGGAAGGGCTGGGAGCCCCCAATTTTGAACAGTATTACTTGGCAGTGCAGTTGCAAAAGAGTTCTCACTGGTTAGTGGGCTACCTGTTGGAAGAGCTGGGATCGCCTACGTCATATCCTGCTCTACGCATGGTGTGAGAGGCATTCCTACCAAGGGGCAAGCTCCAGGAACAGTCCAACAACCGTTATCTCAGGAGTCTGCAGCTGTTACTGGCCCTGCCCCAGGCCACACACCGTATTTAATCATTGATTCTATCCACCCCTTCATGGACCTGATTGGAGGGAGTGAGTGCAGGCATAGCAGGGGGAAGGGATCGACACTCTCAGCGCGCTGTTTCACAATACTGTCCTCATTACCTTTGCTCGGCTGCACACAGATCACGATTTACCAATGGGCCACATTCCTGGCCTATAACAAACTATTTGCCAAAATGCAGAGCCTATAGCAAATATTAGATGTTGAGCCCGAAACGCATCACTTGGTGCACACAATCCACACTTTAGACTAATTGCGTGGTTCACTGGGAAATTCTTCAGTCCACTTGACAGAAATGGGAGCGCGACATCGGACATGTCTTAAGGCAGAAGGAATGGGATAGGGTATTAACGTACCAACGCAAATTCTCCTGCACGCAAAATTCCAATATATTCGGCATATTATTCTGCATAGGGCATACCTCACGTGTGCGCGCTTATACAAGATATAAGACGCTACCTTCAGTTGCCCCAGATGCAGAACACACAGCACTGACATGGCTCACGTGTTTTGGAGCTGCCTGGTGGTGGCGGTGATATGACGGGAGCTCACAGACACGCTGACCAACATCACGGGGCGGGACAGGGCAAGGCTGTGGAAGTGGTATTCTTGGACTTTTTAAACACAAAAAAATCAAGGAGCGCCACCAACCTCTTTCTAGATAGACTCTGTTGATAGCTTGGAGATCCATTGTAATGCATTGGAAGGCCAGCAGTTACTGGAGCGCAGCCACTCTTAAATGGGGTACGGTCAAATTGGGTGTCCTGGAATGGGACACTTTAATAGGCAAATTCAGGGGCGGCTGGTGACATTTGAAAGTGGTGGGGTGTAAACTAATTTGCATATTGCACCGCAGCGATCGAGCGCAGCGAGCGAGCCCGAACCACCTTGCATCCATCCATACATCATTCATGCATCCACCCATCTATCCACCCACCCACCGCAGCGATCGAGCGCAGCGAGCGAGCCCGAACCACCTTGCATCCATCCATACATCATTCATGCATCCACCCATCCATCCATCATGCATCCACCCATCGAACAAGTTACTTACCTTCGGTAACGATATATCTGTAAGAAACATTAGTTAGTATTAGATTCCTTACCTTAGAATATCCCCAGGAATCAGTCTGGATCCGGAAACTTTTGCGTAGCAGTACCCCTGCGCGTCGGTAGGTGTCGTCTGCAGGCGTCCCCTGCGGCTCCGCGTCCGTCGTCGGTGTCGTGCGCCGTGATGACGTCGCTGGAGTATATAGACGCCGCCTCCGCGCGCTGACGTCAGTTCTTTGTACACAGCTTTTCCGCGCCAGAACACGCAGAGCCGTGTGAGAACCAACACTGGTGCCATTTTGAAACTAGGGCCCTGAAAGGGATGTCCTTAACCCTAGGTATCAGTTCGCAGAATGGGGAGGATGGGTGGGTTCGGTAAGGAATCTAATACTAACTAATGTTTCTTACAGATATATCGTTACCGAAGGTAAGTAACTTGTTCATCTGAAAGAAACACGTTAGTATTAGATTCCTTACCTTAGAATAGATACCCCAGCAATACCAACCCTGGTGGTGGGTCTGCGAACCAATACATTCCTACACCAGAAAGTCCTGGAGGACAGAACGGCCAAAGAAGCCATCCCTCCGGACTTGACTGTCCAGGCAGTAGTGCCTCGCAAAGGTGTGCAGCAAGGCCCGCGTAGCCGCCTGGCAAATGTCCTGCAAGGGGACTCCCCGGCCCAGGGCAGTACTAGCCGCCGTGGCCCGAGTGGAATGGGCCCTCAGCCCAAAAGGAGGCTCCTTCCGAGCCAAAGAGTAGCACGCTTTGATGCACAGAACGACCCACAGAGAGATGGTCCGTTTATGTACCGCCCGTCCCATCTTCGCACCCACGTAGCCAACAAACAGTTGGTCATCCACCCGGAACTGGCGTGTGCGATCCATATAAAATTAAAGCGCACGTTTTGGGTCCAGACGATGGAGCCGCTCTTCATCCTTTGAAGGATGCGGAGGCGGGAAGAAGGAGGGGAGGGTGATGGACTGCCCGATGTGAAAAGCAGAAACTACTTTGGGCAGGAAAGAAGGTCTAGTCCTTAGAACCACCTTGTCAGGATGAATGGACAGGAAAGGAGGCTGGACAGAAAGAGCCTGGAGCTCACTCACTCTCCTGGCAGAGGTGATGGCAACCAGGAAAGCCGTCTTTAAAGTCAGGAGACGGAGAGGACAAGAATGAAGGGGCTCAAAGGGAGCACACATCAAAAAGGTTAGAACCAGGTTCAAGTCCCACTGAGGCATCACAAACGGAACAGGTGGATACATGTGTGTGATGCCCTTCAAGAATCTCGTTACAATTGGGGACTTGAACAAAGAAGGCTGATCAGGAAGCCTTAGAAAGGCTGAAAGGGCCGAAAGGTAACCCTTGATAGTGCCCAGAGCAGAGCCCTGCTGGGCAAGAGAGAGAGGAAAAAGAAGAACCTCGGAAAGAGGGGCAGAAAGAGGATCCACAGCCTTTGCTGTGCACCATGCCACAAATCTGTTCCACCGACAGGCGTATACCGACTTTGTGGAGGGACGCCTGGCTGCCAGAATTACATCACAGACTTCAGGAGGCAAGTCAAATGGCCTCAACTGCCGCCGCTCAATCTCCAAGCATGGAGGTGGACACTGGACAGGTTCGGGTGGAGGACCGTCCCCTGCTGCTGCGACAGAAGGTCCTCCTGAAGGGGCAGGCGGGTCGGGGGACCGACTGACATGCTGAGTAGCTCGGGATACCAGTACCTTCGAGCCCAGTCCGGAGCCACAAGGATAACTTGGGCCCGGTCGCGCCTGATCTTCTTCAGCACTCTGGGCAGAAGTGGTATAGGCGGAAAGGCGTATAACAGACCGCAACTCCACTCGCGCCGAAAGGCGTCGCCGTGCGAGTGCCGTCTTGGAAACTCCAACGCGCAGAACTGATGACATTGCACGTTCTCTTCTGTGGCGAATAGATCTAACCAAGGCTCTCCCCATTGCAGAAAGAGGCCTTGCGCCATGTCCGAGTTCAGACGCCATTCGTGATCCATCGAGCACCGACGGCTGAGTTCGTCCGCCCTGGCATTCAGAGAACCTGCCAGGTGTTGAACCGTCAAAGTCACGCCCTGACGTTCCAGCCACTGCCAGAGGCGCAGAGCCTCCTGGCGAAGGGTCCACGACCCCACCCCGCCCTGTTTGTTTCAGTACCACATGGCGGTGGTGTTGTCCGTGAACACCTGCACCACACTCCCGTTGACAAAGGGGAGGAATGCCTTCATTGCTAGACGAATCGCCCGTAGCTCCAACAGGTTGATATGGAGCCGGGACTCCGCCGGAGACCAGATGCCTCTGATCTCCGCCTCTCCCAAGTGGCCTCTCCAGCCCTGGAGGGACTCGTCCGTCACGACTACGTGCTCCGGTTGGGGAAGGGAGAGGGATCTGCCTCTGACCCAATCGCGGTCCGTAAGCCACCACTGCAGTTGTCTCGCAGTGCCCTCTGAGCTCAAGACGTGGTCGGACAAGTTGCCCTGATGCTGGGCCCACTGAAACTTCAGGTCCCACTGCAGAGCCCGCATCCGCCACCGGGCGTGATGCACCAGAAGGATGCAGGAAGCCATCAGCCCCAGCAGCCGCAGCGTCAACCTGACCGAAGAACAAGTTACTTACCTTCGGTAACGATATATCTGTAAGAAACATTAGTTAGTGTTAGATTCCTTACCTTAGAATATCCCCAGGTGTCAGTCTGGATCCGGAAACTTTTGCGTAGCAGTACCCCTGCGCGTCGGTAGGCGTCGTCTGCAGGCGTCCCCTGCAGCTCCGCGTCCGTCGTCGGCGTCGTGCGCCGTGATGACGTCGCTGGAGTATATAGACGCCGCCTCCGCGCGCTGACGTCAGTTCTTTGTACACAGCTTTTCCGCGCCAGAACACGCAGAGCCGTGTGAGAACCAACACTGGTGCCATTTTGAAACCAGGGCCCTGAAAGGGATGTCCTTAACCCTAGGTATCAGTTCGCAGAACGGGGAGGATGGGTGGGTTCGGTAAGGAATCTAACACTAACTAATGTTTCTTACAGATATATCGTTACCGAAGGTAAGTAACTTGTTCATCTGAAAGAAACACGTTAGTGTTAGATTCCTTACCTTAGAATAGATACCCCAGCAATACCAACCCCGGTGGTGGGTCTGCGAACCAATACATTCCTACACCAGAAAGTCCTGGAGGACAGAACGGCCAAAGAAGCCATCCCTCCGGACTTGACTGTCCAGGCAGTAGTGCCTCGCAAAGGTGTGCAGCGAGGCCCACGTAGCTGCCTGGCAAATGTCCTGCAAGGGGACTCCCCGGCCCAGGGCAGTAGTAGCCGCCGTGGCCCGAGTGGAATGGGCCCTCAGCCCAACAGGAGGCTCCTTCCGAGCCAAAGAGTAGCACGCTTTGATGCACAGAACGACCCACCGAGAGATGGTCCGCTTATGCACCGCCCGTCCCTTCTTCGCACCCACGTAGCCAACAAACAGTTGGTCATCCACCCGGAACTGGCGTGTGCGATCCACATAAAGTGAAAGCGCAAGTTTTGGGTCCGCTCTTCATCCTTTGAAGGATGCGGAGGCGGGAAGAAGGAAGGGAGGGTGATGGACTGCCCGATGTGAAAAGCAGAAACTACTTTGGGCAGGAAAGAAGGTTTAGTCCGTAGAACCACCTTGTCAGGATCAAAGGACAGGAAAGGAGGTTGGACAGAGAGAGCCTGGAGCTCACTCACCCGCCTGGCAGAGGTGATGGCAACCAGGAAAGCCGTCTTTAAAGTCAGTAGACGGAGAGGACAAGAATGAAGGGGCTCAAAGGGAGCACACATCAAAAAGGTCAGAACCAGGTTCAAGTCCCACTGAGGCATCACAAACGGAACAGGTGGATACATGTGTGTGATGCCCTTTAAGAATCTCGTTACAATTGGGGACTTGAACAAAGAAGGCTGATCAGGAAGCCTTAGAAAGGCTGAAAGGGCCGAAAGGTAGCCCTTGATAGTGCCCAGAGCAGAGCCCTGCTGGGCAAGAGAGAGAAGAAACAGAAGAACCTCGGAAAGAGGGGCAGAAAGAGGATCCACAGCCTTTGCTGTGCACTATGCCACAAATCTGTTCCACCGACAGGCGTATACCGACTTTGTGGAGGGACGCCTGGCTGCCAGAATTACATCACAGACTTCAGGAGGCAAGTCAAATGGCCTCAACTGCCGCCGCTCAATCTCCAAGCATGGAGGTGGAGACTGGACAGGTTCGGGTGGAGGAACGTCCCCTGCTGCTGCGACAGAAGGTCCTCCTGAAGGGGCAGGCGGATCGGGGGACCGACTGACATGCTGAGTAGCTCGGGATACCAGTACCTTCGAGCCCAGTCCGGAGCCACAAGGATAACTTGGGCCCGGTCGCGCCTGATCTTCTTCAGCACTCTGGGCAGAAGTGGTATAGGCGGAAAGGCGTATAACTGACCACAACTCCACTCGCGCCGAAAGGCGTCGCCGTGCGAGTGCCGTCTTGGAAACTCCAACGCGCAGAACTGATGTCATTGCGCGTTCTCTTCTGTGGCGAATAGATCTAACCAAGGCTCTCCCCATTGCAGAAAGATGCCTTGCGCCACGTCCGAGTTCAGACGCCATTCGTGATCCATCGAGCACCGACGGCTGAGTTCGTCCGCCCTGGCGTTCAGAGAACCTGCCAGGTGTTGAACCATCAGAGTTACGCCCTGACGTTCCAGCCATTGCCAGAGGCGCAGAGCCTCCTGGCAAAGGGTCCACGACCCCACCCCACCCTGTTTGTTGCAGTACCACATGGCGGTGGTGTTGTCTGTGAACACCTGCACCACACTCCCGTTGACAAAGGGGAGGAATGCCTTCAGTGCTAGACGAATCGCCCGTAGCTCCAACAGGTTGATATGGAGCCGGGACTCCGTCGGAGACCAGATGCCTCTGATCTCTGCCTCTCCCAAGTGGCCACCCCAGCCCTGGAGGGACGCGTCCGTCACAACAACGTGCTCCGGTTGGGGAAGGGAGAGAGATCTGCCTCTGACCCAATCGCGGTCCGTAAGCCACCACTGCAGTTGTCTCGCAGTGCCCTCCGAGATCAAGACGTGGTCGGACAACTTGCCCTGATGCTGGGCCCTCTGAAACTTCAGGTCCCACTACAGAGCCCGCATCCGCCACCGGGCGTGATGCACCAGAAGGATGCAGGAAGCCATCAGTCCCAGCAGTCGCAGCGTCAACGTGACCGAAACCCGGGATAGCGGCTGAAAGATGTGAATCAAAGCCTGTATATCCCGGACCCGCCGTTCCGGAGGATAAACCCGAAACTGCGCCGAGTCCAGAACCGCTCCAATGAAAAGGAGCTTTTGAGAGGGACACAGGTGTGATTTCGGCACATTGATGGAGAACCCCAGGCCGTGCAAGAGGTCTGCCATCATCTGAAGGTGGCGGACGACTGTCTGGGGCGAGCCCGCCTTCAACAACCAGTCGTCTAGGTAGGGGAAGACTGAAACCCCTAACCTGCGCAGATGGGCTGCGACCACCTCCAACACCTTTGTGAACACCCGTGGGGCGCTGGTAAGGCCGAAGGGGAGCACGATAAACTGAAAGTGCTCCTGGCCTACCATGAACCGCAGGTAACGCCGGTGGGCCGGCAGGACGAGGATGTGAAAATACGCATCCTGCAAGTCCAACGCTACAATCCAGTCTTGCGGGTCTAGAGCAGCCAAGACCTGAGCTAATGTCAACATCTTGAACTTCTCCTTCCGGAGGAAGCCGTTGACGTTCCGTAGATCCAAGATAGGACGTAGGCCCCCTTTGTCTTTCTTGGGCACCAGAAAGTAGTGGGAATAGCAACCACGCCCTACTTCTGGCCCAGGAACGCGCTCGATGGCCCCCTTGGCCAAGAGGGCTGTAACTTCCTCCTGCAGAAGTGTCAAGTGGTCCCCCGACACACGATGGTTCTGCGGTGGCATGGCTGGAGGAGTGGTCTCGAAGGGGAGGGAGTAGCCCCTTCGGACGAGTTGCAGCACCCACCTGTCCGATGTGATCGTGCGCCAGCGGGCGTGGTGATGGCGAACCCTGCCACCCACTGGCGTCACATGGGCCTGAAAGCACGGACTAGGAGGATTTTGAGGCAGATGCTGCGGGGGGGGATGTGGCCTGACCCTGGCGTTGACCCCGACCGCCTCCCTGGCGGTTTCCACGGCTGCCACCGCGTTGAAAAGATTGTTGCGGCGCGTGGCTGGCAGCACGTGTGGGGACGCCCCTTCCTTGGCCACGAAAGGAGCGAAACGAACCCGTTTGCTGGCGCTGGGTCGAGAGACCCAAGGACTTGGCCGTGACCCTGGAGTCCTTGAAGCGTTCCAGCGCGTGGTCCGCCTTGTCACCAAACAGGCGACAGCCATCGAACGGCATGTCCATCAAGGCATTCTGGACATCAGCCGAAAAATTGGCGGATCTCAGCCAGGCGTGGCGACGAATCGCCACCGTCGTGGACATCGCCCTGCCTAGCGAGTCGGTCGTATCAAGACCACATCGTATGGAATATTTTGCTGCATCTCGGCCCTCAGCCACAGCCTTGCCGAATTTTGCCCGCACCTCCATGGGGCATTCTGGCAGCAGTTCCGCGACCGTATCCCACACAGAGTGGGTGTAGCGGCCCAAGAGGCAAGCGGTGTTGCAAGACCGCAGTCCCAAACTCAGGGACGAGAAGACCTTCTTGCCATACTGGTCATACCTCTTAGATTCCCGGTCAGGCGGGGCCGACGGGAATGCGGTCTGGGAGGTGGAGGCCTGGATCACCAGACTTTCGGGGGTGGGATGGGTGGACAGGAACTTGGGGTCGTCCGGACAAGGACGGTGGCGTCTGGCCACGTTCCGATCAACAGGCGAACCTGAAGAGGGCCTGGACCACGTGCCCAACAGAACGTCTGACAAGGCTTCGTTAAACGGCAGCAGTGGCTCCTGTGGGCATGACTGCGGTTTGACGACCTCAGTGAGGATGTTAGGCCTCACCGGCGCGACGGGGAGCTCAAGGTGTAAGGCTTGGCAGCCCTCATCAGCACCACAGAATAAGCAGCTCCCTCCTCCGACGCCACGGAAGGAGGAGAGACAAAGCCAGGGTTAGGAGATTCGTCCAGACCACTGGCATCCCCCAATTCACCTGTCCAGTCCACGTCATACTGGCACTCACGTGACAGAGGGTCCTCAGACCCCTCCCAACCTTCCCCGTACTCATCATCTCCATATTCGGAGTCAACGATGTAGACCGGCTCCTCGGGGTTCACAGGCCCCATCGGCGTCGAGCCCGGCGTCAAGCAACGTCGGTCCGACTCCGCGTCCGGATTCGGGGAGGGTATGGGGACGGCGCCGCCCGGAGCCGGCACCAGAGCCCCGGCGCCGGCCGAAGCCGGCACAGGAGAACCGGCGCCGCGCGGGGACGGCGTCGGGGGCAACCGAGATGGAATCGGCGCCTGACCAGCCGGCAGACCAGCGGGCGTCGATCCCGAAGGCCCTTGCGGCGCCGGGGTCGGAGCCGTCGACGGCACCGGGGCCGAAGCACCCGACGGCGTCGAGCCCGGGACACCCGAACCGCTAGGACCCTCGGACGGTAGCACTGGGTCCGTAGGCGCCGTAGGCCCCGTCGGAGAACTGAGCGCCCTCATGGCCATGAGGAACGCCTCAATCTCCTCAGGCGTCGCACCTTGCCCAGGGACCGGAGGGTATGGGGCAGGCCGCGCCGGCGACTCTCGCGGAGCCGCGGGGTTGGGGTCACCCGAACCCCCGGCCGAGTCACGCGAGCGTCGGGGGTAGTCGGGGGTACGATGACGACGCCCCGACTTCTTGTGTTTCTTACCTGAAGAGCCCGATGAGTGGTGACGACTTCCGGAGCGCTCGGCGCGGCTCCGCGACCGCTCCCTCGAACGCTCCCTGGACCTCCGGCCGGACCGGGACCGCTCCCGACATGGGGCCGACACCCGGTACTCAAGCAGCTTGCGGGACCGCTCCCGTCTAGTCTTGTTAGTGAGAGCCCGGCAATCGACGCAGGCGTCCACGTCGTGGTCGGGGCCCAGGCACCGGAGACAGAGTCGGTGATGGTCCGTGACCGACATCGTGTGTTCACAACCGTCACAATTCTTGAAACCGGGCATCCTACCAGGCACAAAAAGATGATTCAAAGTTAACAAACTTGGTCAAAAGACCGGAGTACTGCTCTTCGGATCTGCGCTAACTGGCGCGGAAAAAAGAAGAACTGACGTCAGCGCGCGGAGGCGGCGTCTATATACTCCAGCGACGTCATCACGGCGCACGACGCCGACGACGGACGCGGAGCCGCAGGGGACGCCTGCAGACGACGCCTACCGACGCGCAGGGGTTCTGCTACGCAAAAGTTTCCGGATCCAGATTGACGCCTGGGGATATTCTAAGATAAGGAATCTAACACTAACGTGTTTCTTTCAGATACCCGGGATAGCGGCTGAAAGATGGGAATCAAAGCCTGTATATCCCGGACCCGCCGTTCCGGAGGATAAACCCGAAACTGCGCCGAGTCCAGAACCGCTCCGATGAAAAGGAGCTTTTGAGAGGGACACAGGTGTGATTTCGGCACATTGATGGAGAACCCCAGGTCGTGCAAGAGGTCTGCCGTCATCTGAAGGTGGTGGACGACTGTCTGGGGCGAGCCCGCCTTCAACAACCAGTCGTCTAGGTAGGGGAAGACTGAAACCCCTAACCTGCGCAGATGGGCTGCGACCACCGCCAACACCTTTGTGAACACCCGTGGGGCGCTGGTAAGGCCGAAGGGGAGCACGATAAACTGAAAGTGCTCCTGGCCTACCGTGAACCGTAGGTAACGCCGGTGGGCCGGCAGGACGGGGATGTGAAAATACGCATCCTGCAAGTCCAACGCTACCATCCAGTCTTGCGGGTCTAGAGCAGCCAAGACCTGAGCTAATGTCAACATCTTGAACTTCTCCTTCCGGAGGAAGCCGTTGACGTTCCGTAGATCCAAGATAGGACGCAGGCCCCCTTTGTGCTTCTTGGGCACCAGAAAGTAGTGGGAATAGCAACCACGCCCTACTTCTGGCCCAGGAACGCGCTCGATGGCCCCCTTGGCCAAGAGGGCCGTAACTTCCTCCTGCAGAAGTGTCAAGTGGTCCCCCGACACACGGTGGTCCTGCGGTGGCATGGCTGGAGGAGTGGTCTCGAAGGGGAGGGAGTAGCCCCTTCGGACGAGTTGCAGCACCCACCTGTCCGATGTGATTGTGCGCCAGCGGGCGTGGTGATGGCGAACCCTGCCACCCACTGGCGTCACATGGGCCTGAAAGCACGGACTAGGAGGATTTGGAGGCAGATGCTGGGGGGGGAGGTGTGGCCTGACCCCGCCGTTGACCCCGACCGCCTCCACGGCGGTTTCCACGGCCGCCACCGCGTTGAAAGGATTGTTGCGGCGCGTGGCTGGCAGCACGTGTGGGGACGCCCCTTCCTTGGCCACGAAAGGAGCGAAACGAACCCGTTTGCTGGCGCTGGGTCGAGAGACCCAAGGACTTGGCCGTGACCCTGGAGTCCTTGAAGCGTTCCAGCGCGTGGTCCGCCTTGTCACCAAACAGGCAACAGCCATCAAACGGCATGTCCATCAAGGCATTCTGGACATCTGCCGAAAAGTTGGCGGATCTCAGCCAGGCGTGGCGACGAATCGCCACCGTCGTGGACATCGCTCTGCCCAGCGAGTCGGTCGTATCAAGACCACACCGTATGGAATATTTCGCTGCATCTCGGCCCTCAGCCACAGCCTTGCCGAGCTTCGCCCGCACCTCCATGGGGCATTCTGGCAGCAGTTCCGCGACCGTATCCCACACAGAGTGGGTGTAGCGGCCCAAGAGGCAAGTGGTGTTGCAAGACCGCAGTCCCAAACTCAGGGACGAGAAGACCTTCTCGCCATACTGGTCATACCTCTTAGATTCCCGGTCGGGCGGGGCCGACGGGAATGCGGTCTGGGAAGTCGAGGCCTGGATCACCAGGCTCTCAGGGGTGAGATGGGTGGACAGGAACTTTGGGTCGTCCGGACACGGACGGTGGCGTCTGGCCACGTTCCGATCAACAGGCGAACCTGAAGAGGGCCTGGACCACGTGCCCAACAGAACGTCTGACAAGGCTTCGTTAAACGGCAGCAGTGGCTCCTGTGGGCATGACTGCGGTTTGAAGACCTCAGTGAGGATGTTAGGCCTCACGGCCGCGACGGGGAGCTCAAGGTGTAAGGCCTTGGCAGCCCTCATCAATACCACTGAATAAGCAGCTCCCTCCTCCGATGCCATGGAAGGAGGAGAGACAAAGCCAGGGTTAGGAGAGTCGTCCAGACCACTGGCATCCCCCAAATCACCTGTCCAGTCCACGTCATACTGGCACTCACGTGACAGAGGGTCCTCAGACCCCTCCCAACCTTCCCCGTACTCTTCATCATCTCCATATTCGGAGTCAACGATGTAGACCGGCTCCTCGGGGTTCACAGGCCCCATCGGCGTCGAGCCCGGCGTCGAGCGACGTCGGTTCGACTCCGTGTCCGGATTCAGGGAGGGTATGGGGACGGCGCTGCCCGGAGCCGGCACACGAGAACCGGCGCCGCGCGGGGACGGCATCGGGGGTAACCCCGATGGAATCGGCGCCGGAGCGGCCGGCAGACCACCCGGCGTCGACCCCGAAGGCCCTTGCGGCGCCGGGGTCGGAGCCGTCGGCGGCACCGGGGCCGGAGCACCCGATGGCGTCGAGTCAGGGACACCCGAACCGCCAGGGCCCCCAGACGGTAGCACTGGGTCCGAAGGCGTCGTAGGCCCCGTCGGAGAAGTGAGCGCCCTCATGGCCATGAGAAACGCCTCAATCTCCTCAGGCGTCGCACCTTGCCCAGGGACTGGAGGGTATGGAGCAGGCCGCGCCGGCGACTCTCGCGGAGCCGCGGGGTTGGGGTCACCCGAACCCCCGGCCGCGTCGTGCGAGCGTCGGGGGTACGATGACGACGCCCCGACTTCTTGTGTTTCTTACCTGAAGAGCCCGACGAATGGTGACGACTTCCGGAGCGTCCGGCGCGGCTCCGCGACCGCTCCCTCGAACGCTCCCTGGACCTCCGGCCAGACCGGGACCGCTCCCGACGCGGGGCTGACACCCGGAGCTCGAGTAGCTTGCGGGACCGCTCCCGTCTAGCCTTATTAGTCAGAGCCCGGCAATCGACGCAGGCGTCCACGTCGTGGTCGGGGCCCAGGCACCGGAGGCAGAGTCGGTGATGGTCGGTGACCGACATTGTGCGGTCACAACCGTCACAATTCTTGAAACCGGGCATGCTACCAGGCACCAAAAAGAAATAGAAAGTTGACAAAACTTGGTCAAAAGACCGGAGAACTGCTCTTCGGATCTGCGCTTA
This sequence comes from Lissotriton vulgaris, assembly GCF_964263255.1. Taxonomy (NCBI): domain Eukaryota; kingdom Metazoa; phylum Chordata; class Amphibia; order Caudata; family Salamandridae; genus Lissotriton; species Lissotriton vulgaris. Next base: position 367,564,415 of record NC_141685.1, on the reverse strand, counting down.
CTGGCGCGGAAAAAAGAAGAACTGACGTCAGCGCGCGGAGGCGGCGTCTATATACTCCAGCGACGTCATCACTGCGCACGACGTCGACGACGGACGCGGAGCCGCAGGGGACGCCTGCAGACGACGCCTACCGACGCGCAGGGGTACTGCTACGCAAAAGTTTCCGGATCCAGACTGACGCCTGGGGATATTCTAAGGTAAGGAATCTAATACTAACGTGTTTCTTTCAGATATGCATGCATGCATCCATACATCATTCATACATCTACCCATACATCCACCCACCCATCCTGCATCCATACATCATTCATTCATGCACCCACCCATCCATCCATCCATCATGCATCCACCCATCATGCATGCATCCACCCATCCATCCACCCACCTACCCTGCATACATCATTCATTCATGCATCCACCCATCCATCCATCATGCATCCGCCCATCATGCATGCATGCATCCATACATCATTCATGCATCCACCCATCCATCCACCCAACCATCCTGCATCCATACATCATTCATTCATTCAACCACCCATCCATCCATCCACCCATCCATCATGCATCCACCCATCAGGCATGCATCCATCCAAACATCATTCATGCATCCACCCATCCATCCACCCACCCACCCACCCATCCTGCATCCATACATCATTCATTCATGCACCCACCCATCCATCCATCCATCCATCATGCATCCACCCATCATGCAAGCATCCATTCATGCATCCATCCATCCATCCACCCATCCATCCATCATTCATGCACCCAGCCATCCACACATCCATCCATCATGCATCCACCCATTATGCATGCATCCATGCATCCATGCATCCATCCATCCACCCATCCATCCATCATGCATCCACCCATCATGCATGCATCCACCCATCCATCCACCCATCCTGCATCCATACATCATTCATTCCTGCATCCACCCATCCACCCACCCATCCATCCTGCATCCATTATTCATGCATCCATCCACCCATCATGCATGCATCCATCCATGCACCCATCCACCCACCCATCCACCGAACAATCATTAACGCACCCACCCTGCATCCATCCATCATTCATGTATTTTTATGACCATATAAAAATAAATTATGGACTCTAACAAGCCTTTAGGATCGATGTTGTAGGATGTGCCAGTTTACATATTACATCACCCCTACCTTTTTATGCTGGAAACCTTCTACCGCCCATGTATTTGCCATCCTGTAAGCCCTAGGTATGTACTATACAAATTCACATACAAACATACACCAACATGCATGCAATAATAAATGCATATATCATGCTATTCCGCCTCTACCGTTTGTTAACATTTTGAAATTGTATAACCTTAGTTCAAAGAGTACATTATATTTGTGGTGACAAATGAAATCTGTTGAAGGCTGTTGTTGCAACTATCAAAAAAGAAATTCTCAGAATTTTTACATTTCCAAAACCCCATGCCGTGAAATAAACGGGTGACCTGGAATAGACGCACACATTTCTGCAGCAGATGCTTTAACACACTGAACTATCTCAAGTCATTTGTGCAAGCTAGTTTACTGGAACACCGAAAAACACACACTCTTACCTTGCTGCCGGTTCCGCACACGTCACAGACTCACAGCGCCCCTGGCCAATCCTGGCGCCAGGGGCACAGGTACCCTCTTGCCCGCAGCACGCCTATTAGGGCTCCTGATGGGCATGCGCAACGCCGCCAAAACACAAGTGCGCATGCGTGGGCACGGGTAAAAATTCACCCTCCGTCCCCACGCATGCGTACTTGTGTTGCCGTCTGTACAATCATGTCAATGAATCAATATGATGCCCGCCTGGCGGTCTGACGTCATGTTGATTCATTGACATGATTGTCATGAGGGAGCTGCGGGCGGCGTCCGGCAGGGGGGCCACGCCCCCACGCCCCAATGGACGAACCGCGCCTGGACAAATTACAAACGCTCTCAGAAGAGCCCTAGACCCAAGTGAGCAATTGTATGGCTGGAAACTTTTGTGTTCATTTAACATCATAACGCACCCTTAGCTTGTCTCAATCTTTGATCGAATATTCTATGTAGTATGCCCGGAACTAATATGTGAATGCCCCTTCATCCCGATATTGTTGGCTATGTTTAAAAAAAATTGGGATCCTTAAGTATGGGCCGGCGCACATACTCAGCATTTCAATATTCCCATCCTGGCTGTGACTGTAATGGCCTGGCAGTTTAAGTTGCTATATTTCTTTTTCACCTGTATGTTGTTTAGAACCAGTGCCTCCTGTTGTGTAAGTTTTGCTGACTCATTGCGTGCAGACCATCTTCGGGACTAGCCAATACGATATTGCCAATTGCATACGTTTGTATCTGATATGTATTTGTATGACTATATTAAAAAATTGTAACTTTAATTTAAAATCAATAAAAATCGTTTAAAAAATCAATTCAAAGTTGATCCAGTAGCCGATAGCAGAGAGATACACTTTCAATGTATTTATTTGAATTTATATGTCAGCGCAACAGCTACCCAAAAAGGGTTTCCCAGCGCTATCAGTAAACAGCAGAGAAAAGAGAGCAACCTACTGGCTAAAAAGCCAGGTTTTGAGTGACTTTCGGAACAATAAGCGATTGGCCTGAGTGCGAGAGATAGAGGAAGAGCATTCCACAGTACAGGACCTAAATAAGAAAAGGAGCGACCACCGTACGGGAGTGTCTGACCCTTGGGAACTGAAATTTGGCCTGTGTGGAGGACCACAGAGTGCGAGAGGGTACATAGAGACAGGTAAGAAGTTGCAAATATCGGGGGGCTCTGTTGTGTTTAATACGAAACATGTAAGTCAACCCACATGGAGTCCTGTACCATATGCACAACACACACTTGACACTCATATACGGATGTCAGTGCAGGGTCTGAGCATGACATATAAGGGGAACCTTACACAAGCAGACAGGCAGGCATCACACTCAGCTCAGGGAGCACAGAAAAAAGATTGTCCCCCACTCATGATTCAAAACTGCATGCTGCATCCACCGCTCTCTGTACATGTTCCAAGGACGCAGACAGTAATTGGAACTCCATACTTGGTTATGGGTGAATTTCCGGTCTGGGCCTCACTCAGCAAGCACGCAGATTTTCGTGGATGTTGGGGTCAAAAGGAATCCAGAATGCTTGAGTCACTCTCAGATAGGTAACTTAAGGCAACTAACTTATGTGACCAAAGAGGTACGATTTTGGCATTCCATACTTAACTTCAGAGCCAGGTTCTGGGTAAATATCTGGTCTGGGCCAGATATGTGGTCCGGGCCACCCAGATTTTCGTGGGTGCTGGGGCTGCAATGCTAGAATTACTCATAGATAGGTAATATAGAGCATGGGTGCACATCCAACTACCATGTAATGAAGGTTCGTGTCCCAAAAGCCCTGCTCTAAATGAGGTAGGGGAACTCCAAATGTAAAGTAATGGGAGAACATCATTTCGCCAACTTGTAATTGACCCACTTGTCCATGATTAGTTCACTCATGGCAGCCACATGTAGGACTCATCAGGGAATGGTACAATGTAATGCTCACCTGGAGATTGGGTGCCATTGGCTGCAGAGTCCCCAGTCTCTTCCTGGGGGTTTCTGCAGAGTACTCTGGGAGATCTCACAACATTTCCTAAGCTTTGCAGGAGTTCAAAAAAGATCACATTGGTAATTTTGTGTTAATGGGTATGCAAACCACACGCATGGGTTTTACCGATTCTCATAGTATAGATCTACTGAATTTTTCCCTACCTTCAAAGAATTTTAAAAAGTCTGGAAAACCTTAGAATTAGAATTTAGTGAATTGCACAAGCAAGAGTATAATAATGGTAGATGCATTGGCATTAACAGGCATTGTTTGTGCAGTGTCTTTTTTCAGGGAAAGTACACAACCCTAGGACAATCCATTGTGTCCTTCACCCAACAGCTAATCCCAAATGACTTGTGCTACAAGCACATATAGGTTCTGACCAACCTGAAAAGTAACTACCAAGAAAAGAAATAAAATAGCAACCTGAATTGAAATGAACATAGGGTACACAGTTGTGTATAAACAAGCTGAACTTTCTCGAATCTTCACCATTATCTATAAAGAAGGGAACAGAATGAATCGGAAAATGAGTCTATACACTGCAGCCATAATATAGCCTTATAGCCCACCATAGCAGGCTATTCTAGCCATTAAAGGTTTCGACAAGGGTCTTTAACCTGGGAGCAGGACTTTAATGCTGATATAGCCCAGCTACTGGAGGGCTATAGAGCTATTAGAACCTCCAGCCACTAGAGGGCAGAAAGTTCTAAAAAATAAAACAAAGGCCTCACAGAGCCCGAGGGGATGAAGCCTTTGTTCAAAGCAACAGCTGCAAACAACAACATTGGAATGTTGGACCTCCAGGCTTCTACCAGCCACTAGAACCTCAGAGCACTCCCTTGTTTTCAATGGGCTCCCAACAACCCAATGTTTTAATTAGTGTTGAGCCCAAAGTGTAATTAACATCAGGATAAACTACCTTGACAATTTCTAGTTACAAAGAAAAACCAAAGGAAATGATGGACGGAGCGTTGACAATACAAGCACCCACCCCCAGTCAACTGATCTGTGTTTAAACCACCCTGACCCACAACCGCCCACAACCTATTCCTCGGAGAAACTGGAACAAAATCACCTCCGACCAACTCCTCACATCACTCAACCAAAACGCTCCCACCCTCTCATTGGACCCAAACCAAGTGGCCACCAATCTCAAGCAATGGATCACCCACAGTGCTGACGAATAAGCACCCCTGAAAAAGCACCAGATCAAATCAGCCAGCAAAAAGGCTCCCTGGTTCAATGATGACCTTAAAAAATCCAAGAAGCTATGCCGCACCCTGGAGAAAACATGGAGAAAAAACCCAACCACCGACAACATGTCCACCCTCAAGGCAGCCACCCACAAACACCACCAACTGATTCGATCCGCCAAGAAATCAGCATTCAAGGATCGTCTTGACAACAACACTCACAACAGCAAGGAACTTTTCAACATCGTCAAAGAATTCACCAACCCCACCGCAGCATCTAACGACATCACTCCCTCCCAAGACCTCTGCGATGCGTTATCCTCCTTCTTCTACAACAAAATTGCCGACATCCACAACAGCTTCGAGAATACTCCCAGCGTTCAACCCTCCCCACCCCCCTCAGATCCTACTCCGCCAACTAACAACCTTAGCGCCTGGAACCCAATCACCACTGAAGACACCATCCGCCTAATGAACTCAATCCACTCTGGCTCGCCATCCGACCCCTGCCCCCACCACATCTTCAACAAAGCGGACTCCATCATTGCACCCCATCTCCGTGATGTCATCAACTGCTCGTTCAACTCTGCCACCTTTCCAGAAAGCTGGAAACACGCCGAACTCAGCGCCCTTCTGAAGAAACCCACAGCAGACCCCTCTGAACTTAAAAACTACCGACCCATATCCCTCCTCCCATTCCCGGCCAAAGTCATCGAGAAAGCCGTCAACAGCCAGCTCGCCACCTTCCTTGAATCCAACAACTCCCTCGATCCATCTCAATCCGGGTTTCGAGCCAAACACAGCACCGAAACCGCCCTCATTGCAGCGACTGACGACATCCGAACACTACTGGACAACGGTGAAACAGTGGCCCTCATTCTACTCGACCTCTCCGCCACTTTCGACACAGTCTGCCACAGCACCCTTATACAACGCCTCAGCAACATCGGCATACAAGGAAAAGCCTTGGACTGGATCACCTCATTCCTCGCTGGGAGAACTCAAAGAGTCCGACTTCCCCCATTCAACTCTGAGGCCACTGAAGTCATCTATGGCGTACCACAAGGATCTTCACTCAGTCCCACCCTCTTCAACGTTTACATGAGTCCACTCACCTCCATCGCGCGTCAACACAACCTTAACATCATCTCTTACGCCGATGACACCCAGTTAATCCTTTCCCTCACCAAAGACCCTAACACCGCCAAAACCAATCTTCACGAAGGCATGAAAGAAGTAGCCGAATGGATGAAACATAGCCGCCTAAAACTCAACTCAGACAAAACGGAGGTGCTCATCCTAGGATCTTCCCCCTCTGCCTGGGACGACCCTTCCGCTCTGGGCACAGCACCCACACCCACAGACCATGCACGTAACCTTGGCTGCATCCTAGACTCCTCTCTCTTGATGTCCAGACAAGTCAACGCAGTCTCATCCTCCTGCTTCAACGTACTTCGCATTCTCAAAAAGATCTTCCGTTGGATCCCCCTCGAGACAAGAAAGACTGTCACCCACGCACTGGTCACGAGTCGACTGGATTATGGTAACACACTATACGCCGGAATCACAGCAAAATTACAGAAAAAACTCCAACGCATCCAAATCGCATCAGCGAGACTCATATTAGACATCCCTCGCCAAGATCACATCACCGGACACCTAAAAGACCTCCACTGGCTTCAACAAAAGAATTACATTCCGCCATCTCACCCACGCACACAAGGCCCTCTAGAATCTAGGACCCAAATGCCTCAACACTTGACAGTCCTTCTACAAACCCACCCGCCAACTAAGATCTTCCAATCAAGCCCTCACCGCTGTCCCGCGCATCCGAAAATCCACCATGGGTGGCAGATCCTTCTCCTTCCTTGCTGCCAAGACCTGGAACTCACTCCCCACTCACCTCCGCCTTACTCAAAACCACATCTCCTTCAGAAAAGAACTTAAAATCTGGCTATTCGACAAATAATGAACCCCTTCCCCAAGCGCTTTGAGACCCTCTGGGTGAGCAGTGCACTATACAAATACCCGAACTTGAACTTGAACTTGAACTTGAACATTTCTTTAGCCCACTCTGCCACCCCAGTTCAGACATGGCCATATGCAAATCAGTCTGACCCTGTGCCTCATGGGAACAGTCCAGCCCGAACTGCCAAGCCATGCCTTCCTTGGACCGGAAACAAGCTACAGAGAACCGGTTTCTGGCATTTCAGCCGTCTTCAGCCTGGCTTGCTTGAATCCAGTGGCAAAGTGAGCTAGGGACTCACGTCTGAGCATACCCTGCAAATTTATGGCGAACAAAGAAAAACCAAAGGAAATGATGGACGGAGCGTTGACAATACAAGCACTTAACCCCAGTCAACTGATCTGGGTTTAATCCATCACCGTTCTTTAGCCCACTTTGCCACCCCAGTTCAGACATGGCCATATGTAAATCAGTCTGACCCTGTGCCTCATGGGAACAGTCCAGCCCGAACTACCAAGCCATGACTTCCCCGAACCGCAAACAAGCTACTGAGGACCGGTTTCTGGCATTTCAGCCGTCTTCAGCCCGGCTTGCTTGAATCCAGTGGTAAAGTGAGCAATGGAACTCAAGTCTGAGCATTCCCTGCCAACTTATGGCGAAAAAAGAAAAACCAAAGGAAATGATGGACAGAGTGTTGACAATACAAGCACTCACCCCCAGTCAACTGATCTGGGTTTAATCCATCACCGTTCTTTAGCCCACTCTGCCACCCAGTTCAGACATGGCCATATGCAAATCAGTCTGACCCTGTGCCTCATGGGAACAGTACAGCAGGAACTGCCAAGCTATGCCTTCCCTGGACCGGAAACAAGCTACAGAGGACCGGTTTCTGGCATTTCAGCCGTCTTCAACCCGGCTTGCTTGGATCCAGTGGCAAAGTGAGCAAGGGACTCAAGTCTGAGCATACCCTGCCAATTTATGGCGAACAAAGAATAACCAAAGGAAATGATGGACAGAGTGTTGATAACACAAGCACTCACCCTCAGTCAACTGATCTTGGTTTAATCCATCACCGTTCTTTAGCCCACTCTGCCACCCCAGTTCAGACATGGCCATATGCAAATCAGTCTGACCCTGTGCCTCATGGGAACAGTCCAGCCCGAACTGCCAAGCCATGCCTTCCCTGGACCGGAAACAAGCTACCGAGGACCGGTTTCTGGCATTTCAGCCGTCTTCAGCCCGGCTTGCTTGAATTCAGTGGCAAAAGTGAGCAAGGGACTCACGTCTGAGCATACCCTGCCAACTTATGGCGAACAAAGAAAAACCAAAGGAAATGATGGACGGAGCGTTGACAATACAAGCACTCACCCGCAATCAACTGATCTGGATTTAATCCATCACCGTTCTTTAGCCCACTCTGCCACCCCAGTTCAGACATGGCCATATGCATATCAGTCTGACCCAGTGCCTAATGGGAACAGTCCAGCCCGAACTGCCAAGCCATGCCTTCCCTGGACCAGTAACAAGCTACCGAGGACCGGTTTCTGGCATTTCAGCCGTCTTCAGCCTGGCTTGCTTGAATCCATTTGTAGTAAGCAAACCTCAGCTAGGCCTACTTGGTGCAAGGGTTCGCCCTTCTCTGCACAGAGTCCTCGGACCTTAGTAAGAAGTTGGCAATGAAACTGGAAAATACAAAAGCAAAGTTTATTAAACCTTTAAAGGTGGTACTGCAACCCACACAACACCCTTCAGTATTGTATCGAGTAGCACACTGAACTAAAGCACATGGCCCCTTTTATACACAATGAGGGGGCTCAAGAAAAGGGGGTACAAAAGACAAGAGCAGATTTATGAACATACAAGGACATTTTAGAAGGCACAATCGATAGGTGGGCAGAGTTAACAGTCTCCGATCACATTCCTGTCTGGAACCAATTAAGTAACGGTCACTGATCCTTCTGTGCATATCTGGGCATGTTGGAAGCGGAGACTACTAAAAATAGCCTGTTGCCGGGCAGACTCCAGGCGCAATGAACAAGAAGGTAGAACCAAGCACATGACGAGCACATGGCAATGTATGGCATACAAAATGGCCGCTAAGAATTCAAGATGGAGTCGGCACATTTGTCACGATAATGGTTAAACAAAGCATGTCTTCTGCTAATGCTTAACCTAATCGCCATTGATTTACAACAGACGACCCTTTCAGCATTAGCTGAAGACACTTGATTTCCTAGGAAAAGCCAGATATTCATCTCTTATATCAATGGCCATCATACTAGCTATTTCCTTTTTCAGTTCATTCTGCATTTTGACTTCCGTAAGATTGCTTTTCATTGGTATACAAGCATTGACACATATAGAACAATTCATTGGGCTACATTGAATACAAACACAACAGGAAAAGATTATCATGATAATTATACATAGGACTGTTAATACTTTCCAGCCCCAAGCAGAGATCAAAGTCCAAAGCCATCCTGTAAAAGTCCCTGTACCATTTTCTGTGTGGATGTCTGCAGCGATTTTATGAAGTTTAATAATCTCTTTATACACTGATGGGGTATGGTCAGGAATAAACATGCAACAGCTACTACCAATAACACAGCATGCACCACACCTATCTGCTAACATGACATCTAGCAACATCCTATTCTGCAAAGCTACAATTCTAGCAATTTGTAGCTCTTCGGTAATATTTCCTAAGGCTGCAGCTGTCTGAACAGTAACAGCTTCCACTACTCTAGTCAATCTTCGTATTTTCCTACTATTTAATACATCACCTACAAAAAAGAACAATCCTAAATTGAAATACACATACTGTTGTACGCTAGTGTCAGTCTGATCGACATCATCTGTAGTCAATCTCCTTTTATATCTATTTACAGTAATATTATTGAACAATTTAAGATTTCGGTGATACATTGGAGGAGCTAAGAAAACAGGAGAGAAACATAGCAAATACCAGTCCAACCGGCTGGCAATCGATAATATCCTCGATTTCCGCATACAAAATACGTATTGTGTGAGGCTAAAAAAGTACTATTATTCAAGCCATCTATATTTAATACAGTAATACAGTCGCTGATTCCCACAGGGATATGCCCAATGCTCTGTGCACAAAGTTCTGCTTACGTTTGGGTAACAGAAATAATAAAACGTTCAGCCTCAAATGAGTTCCTCGTATTAGTGAAGATATATGGTGTTGAAACATTGTCCGGTCGGTATTCTTCCCATTCCCATATAGTTCCTTTCGCTTGTGGATACCCATCTTTGTCCTGATGGCACTCTTTGTTCAAACGGAAAAGCAGTCTGCCCACTGTAGGCTTCCTAGTCGCAAAGAGCAAAGTATACCAGGCTCGACAAGAGCCATTATGCGAAAAAGGGAGAGGTATAAACGGTGTGCCCCCTTTCTTTTGGTGTGCAAGCATCATCCCACAAATCCAACAGTTTGTCGCAATAGTAGCGATGTGGGTGTGATGCAACATTTGAACAAAAGTATTATTGAAGTAAGATTGTCGATGTTTCAATTCTTGATATGGGAGTGTAAAGAAATAATGCTCCTCTGGTGCAGGCGTAGTAACAATAAACAACTCACAAGCAGGAGTCGTTTCTTCAACAGACCATGTTATTGCTGCCACAATCATCAAGGCAACAACAAATCCTGTATCACAAAAAATCTTCTTCTTTTTCTCCATTCTCAGTCTCGGTACAAAACAAATCTTCCTGAAACTAAAGTAGTTGTCAGAGCATTTACCCCTTGGGTAGCAGTTTATTTCTTCACCACGGGCCAAGACGGGTGTCACTACTCTAATGCAGGGCTGATCCTCCCCCTTGCCACATCGGCTCTCTGTTTCACTGACCCAGGGAATGCTCTGACAACTTTCACAATGCTGCAAATTTCTCTCTCGGCCTCAAAGTATATCTGGTTGCTCCAGGGACTGTCTGGTCCGGGAAGAACTCCTCAGATCCATTAGGCGTCACAGCACGACCTTTTTCCGTAGTCAGAACCTCTCGGTGGTCGGTCAACACAGCAGGCTCCACCAAAATCAGAAGTACTCGGCGACAATGGGTCCCATGAACCCAGTTCTTCCGATTTGTGACTCGAACCGCAGTTCTCGTAGCAAGTAGCACCTGCTCCGGCCCACGCCACCTCGGTTCCAAACTGCTCGACCTCTCGAAACACTTGAGGAGGACGAAATCACCAGATCGGAGGTTGTGGCCTTCTCCTGTGGATCTGTCGGGAAGTGCTTCTCAACCTGTTGATAAATAGAAACCATGTTATCAGTTAATTGTGCCAAATAGTCATTCATTAAGACACAAGGTACATCATACACAGAACTTGGTTTAGGGATTCCCCAGATATTCATTGGACGGCCAAAAAGAATCTCGTAAGGTGTAAGGCCCGTCCGAGAATGAGGTACAGATCTAATTGACAACAATGCCAGTGGTAACGCATCTGGCCAAGTCAGAGAAGTAAAAGCCTGCATTTTAGCTAATTTCAGTTTCAGTGTTGCATTGTATCTTTCCACTAGACCTGCTGATTGTGGGTGGAATACTGCATGAAACTTTTGTTTAATCCCCAATCCTTTCAGGACATACTTTATAACGTCCCCTACAAAATGAGGTCCGTTATCGCTCCACAAAAATCTACAAACTCCATACCGAGAGAAAAATTCCTTCAAAAGCACCTTTGCTGTAGTAATCGCTGTGTTGTCTTTTGTGGGGTACGCCTCAATCCATTTACTGAAAGCACATACCACCACCAAGACATACTTCAAATTATTGCAGCGTTCAAGCTGAATATAATCCATCTGCAAAACTTCAAACAGTGCAGTTGGTGTAACAAACCCTCCTGCTGGAGTTCGTGTCCCATTTCCAGGATTAAATCGTAAACAAATCATACAGGACTGTACTACTCTCTTAGCTGTGCTAGCAATCTCTGCTCCCAAACTTGTGTAAGCAATTTCACTATTGCTGAAGCTCCAACATGTGCTAGCCCATGTGCCATCTGAACCATAGGTTGCACAAAAGCTATAGGCAACTTCCATCTATCTATCTGTTTGTTTCTCCAACAACCTTCATCATCCAACTCCCCATCTATGCACCATTGATCTCGTTCTTTGTCAGAAGCGGTACTCTGTATCTCTAGTACTTCTTTCCTAGCATCATGCCACCGCTCAGCTTGTGACTTCACTACATACATGGCAGTAGTGTCAGGCTGCATCGCAGTTTCACGTGCCACTCGGTCTACAAAGGCATTTCCTTGCCCTACCTTGTCAGTCACTTTCTAGTGTGCACTATATTTCACAATAGCTATCTTCTATGGGTATGCTAATGCAGTCAGAAGATTATGCACTAGTTCTCCGTGCATTATCTGCATCCTGTGTGATGTCAGAAAGCCTCTTTCCTTCCAGGGCATGCCAAAATAATGCACCACTCTAAAAGCATAGCGACTATCTGTATAAATGTTCACACACAATCCTTTACTAAGCTCACACGCTCGTGTCAAGGCTATCAGTTCTGCTGCTTGAGCTGACTTCTGTGGTATGCAAGCTGTCTCTACTATCGTGTGTAACTAAGTGATTGCATATGCAGCTGAAGTTGTACCATCCGGTAACTTCAGACAAGATCCATCAACCCACAATTTTCCATCCACATCTGGAAGGGGCGTATCCTGCAAATCAATACGACCCTTTGTCTGTTCCTCAGTCAGAAAAATACAATACTTAATAAAAATAAATACTTGCGCCTCAGGCTGAATCGTTGGAAATGGCAACAACGTGGCTGGGTTTAGTGTTGCACATCTCCTCAATGTAATATGAGGAGCTAAGAGCATCAGCTCATATCCTGTCAGACGAGCACTAGTTAAATGCTGTGTCTTTGTCTGATTCAGAAAGGCGTCAACAGCATGGGGTACCAACGCCAAAAGTTTATGTGATAAAACTATCCCTTCACTCTGGCGTATTGACACAGCTTTTGCTGCCACTGAGCGAAAACATCCAGGCAACGCTCGAGCAACAGGGTCAAGTACTGCTGAAAAATATGCACAAGGACGTTGCTTATCGCCGTGTGTCTGTACTAAAACTGACAATGCACATCCATCCCTTTCGTGTACATACAATGTAAAAGGCTTCGTTTAATCTGGAGTATCTAACACTGGTGCTGAACAAAGGGCTTGTTGTAACTGTCGGAAAGCATTCTCACATTCATCTCTCCAGGGGAGGGGTACAGGAGTATCTTTTGTCAATAGTGCTAGCAAAGGTTTAGCAATATCCGAAAATCCTAATATCCATTGCCTACAAAAAGAAGTAAGACCCAAAAATGCTCGAACCCCTTTCTATGTAGTAGGTACTGGTGTATCTAATATTGCTTGAATGCGATCTGATGTGAGTGCATGCCCCTCCTTAGACGAAAGGTGACCTAAGTAGGTTACCTTTGGTCTACAATATTGCAGTTTCTTTCTAGAGACTTTGTGGTGGTGTGAAGCAAGGAAAGAAAGCAAAGACAGCGTGCATTTCTCACATTGCTCGGGGGTATCAGCCGCTAACAGAATATCATCAACATACTGAATGAGCGCCACACCCTCAGGTAGAACAAAGGAATCAAGTTGTCTTTTCAATGCTTGGCTGTAAATACTAGGACTCTCAGTATAGCCTTGAGGAACTCTACAAAATCTATACGATCGATTATTCAAAGTGAAACTGAACAAGTATCGGCTATCAGGATGAATAGGGATCGAAAAGAAGGCAATCTTCAAGTCTATAACAGAGAACGTCGTTGCAGTAGGAGGAACTATAGTAAGAAGTGTTGTGATATTGTGGTACCACTATCTTATTTACCTCCCGTAAATCAATAATGAATCGATAAATCCTGGTATCAGTGTCTTTCTTCAAAATTGGGAGAATCGGACTGTTACAAATGTTAAATGGCACTTCCTCAACAACCCCGAATTGAATAAGATCTTGTACAATTCGTATATGTGTTTTCTCGTCCTCCTGTGAAATTCGATATTGAGGCAAACGTGGCAACACAGCTCCCTCCTTTAAACCAATATGCACTGGTGGAATAACCATCTGTCCCACATCTGTATCTGAAGTGGCCCACAGGGTATTAGTTAGGGAAGCTAATGCAATATCTTCTTGAACAATGCAAACTCTGTTCGTTATTGGGGAATTGTCCTTCAGGGGAACATCTTATTGTGGCTTTAAAATACTTAAGCATATCAAGACCCACAATATTATCTGGTGTGTTCGGGGAAAGCAAAAACCGCCATGGGGCAGTAAACTTATCAACATGAAACGCAAGTGGTTGTGACAATGGGCTAAGGGAAAGAGTTCCATCGAACCCTATCGATGTAATCGTTAAGCCAGACAGGGGGAGCCCTTGGAACCAGTTGTTTAGACAAAGCGCTACGAGTAGCTCCTGTATCAACCAGAAACTGATCAGTAGAACCCAAAACATGTGCTGTAACATAAGGACCCCTCTGATCTACTGGAACTTCAACTGATTCCTTACCCCATCCTACGCAATCCTATGCAAAAGCAGAATCATGCAACTCAGGCTCCGCATAATCTGACATTTGGTATTGGTTACGCCTATCCAAAGTATTGTACCCATTTTGTACCCGCGCATTTGAATCAAACCTAGCGCGATCATTTATAACGCCTGTAGGCCCTGAATTCCCTGAGCGGTTCCTCATGGATCCTCGGCCACGGGCGTAGCGCTGTGAGCGCAACAATGGACACTCATCTGCCCAGTGACTGAATTTCTTACAATATGCGCATTGATCAACAGCCAGAGGGTAACAACCAGTGGAGGAATTAGAAAATCCTTGTCCCCCTCTGTCGTTAACCCGAAGAGGTGGACCATAAACCTGGGATAACATAACCTTTGTTTTTAATTCCTTAGATTTCTTATCCTCATTACCCTTCGCTTCAAGTTCCTAACGCTAGTAATACTGAGCCATTGTCAGGACGGATGCCGGTGAAGAGGTTGTCCACGAGCTTTTGCTAGCTTTCAAGCGATTAGCCACTCCTGGTAATACGTTCGTAAATACTTGTCTACAAATAAGTGACGGCCCGTATCGCCCGTTAGCGACTGGCCACTAAAATCATGAAATGCCTCCTCAAAACGTGTGAAAAAATCTGAAACTGATTCATCTGTCTTTTGTTTGCAAGATGCTAAAATAGTCCAATCAATCTTTTTAGGGGGAATAATTGTTTTCAATTTACCCAAAATTGCGGCCGGGAGATCTAAAATCAATTGACATGGCTATTGCGCTAGTTCCCTGTCCACATATTCTCTCTCTATCTCTTCCCATACCGCCCCATATGCTGCGCGGTCATCGACTTTACGCACGGAGCGCCACATATCGGGCGGCAATATGAGCGGGAAAAATAAATCATATTAGCCAGCGTCATGGTACAAGAATTTAAGGCTCCCTCAACTTCTTCATAAAAGGCAGCAGGGTTTTTACGCGGGTCAGGCAATGCGGCTTTAAGCGCCATAACTTCTGCTCTATTCCAGGGAGTATACACCCAAGTATAAATGAAATACCCTTTAGCATCTACAGAATATTTATCGTCACTAGTACCCGCTCCTTTAGGAGAAACGTATAAAGGCGCGGCCTCTCGCATAGGCTTTGCTTGCACTATCGCGTTCTTATCTGTTTCGAAAATGGATGCTTGTTTCCCTTCGACCAATCCCGCTCGTTCATCTGTCTTAGCGTTTTGTTTCTCCTCCCGTAGCCGAAGCGCATTGTTTCGAAGTTTAACCAGCTGCCTGATCGTATCAGTCACCTGGGAAAGAGAAAAAGAACCTTTACATAATTGCTTACAATCGATTGCTACATCATCAGGTTCGAGAACATCAGATACTTTTCGAAACATATCAACAACTTCTTCTGCAAAATGTTCAGTAAAATATATCTGCTCTCTATCGTGCCAACCCTTAAAAGCCTCTAAAATATCCGAAACAGCAAGAGTATCCTTAAGTGACTGCCGAGCCATTTTCCGAAGTTCAGCCGCACGATCGACCGGAATCATGGAGTGGGTATCACGTTTCGATTTATCAGGCCCGGAATCCCCGTCTACGCCAGATAGAGTGGATGGAACGATATACGGCGGCGGGGGACGATGTAACAAAGAAAAATCATCTTGCAATTCATTAAGGACAGGATAAAGAAGTTGTCGAACAGCATATTGGCCAGATATCTGTAATCTATGCTGTTTTTCCTGTCTCTCTTCCAACTCTTTCGCCTCCTTTTTCCTCAATTCTTGCGCTTTTTTCATACACATTCTTCCGTTCTTCTTTCTCAATTACTGCTTGCTCACATTTCTCACGCTCACGTACTTCTTTCATCCACATTCGCACACTTTCAAACATATCTTGCCTAGATTTTCGTTTAAACATACACTGTTCCACATACTCAATTTTTCGCATATCAAATGACCCATACTTCGGCCAACGTAACTCAGAATCCTTTTGTGTGTATTTCCTCCACAACGTGCTGTACATTATAGAAGAAAGACCCTATTAGACATACATTTCTCGATAAGGCGTTCCCTCTGGGGGAGCCGGCTGTGATTCCTCAAGCTTCAACCGGTTATATCCCCAAAAACAGCACATTTTACGAAGTGAGCTCTAAAAAACAGGCATGCCAAAAATAGTGCAGAATATGCAATATTATAATCCAAGGGGCACTTAAAGTATCCGTAATACATTGTGCCGTTCAAATCAAAATCGTATCATGGAGAAAAATCTCCTCATTACCTGCCTATATATATTGCAACACATATATTTCACATACACATACACATACACATCAGGGACTAGTCCTTCCAAAATTGCCACAGAAAGCGTATCCTAAAACTGCCTTGCCACTCACAGGCTTCCAAAACCCACAGCAAGTACCGTAGAACAATTCTTACCAATCAAAGGGTGTCCAGATTCCCACTGCCAAGTTCTAAATTCGACCAAACGGCCACTGCATGGCAAGCCAACAGAAGAGATCTCAGTCGAGGACCGGCACCACCTGGATGGTCAGATCAGAAAGAAAGGAAAAAACGCCTCGGATGCCAAGACTCGGGTCTCCTCTGGCATGTGCTCGCTTCCGCAGCGAGATTCCAATCCTTTGTCACGACCACTCCTTTGGGCATCCGAGTCACCGATGAGCCCCACGTTGGGCGCCAATTTGTAGTAAGCAAACCTCAGCTAGGCCTACTTGGTGCAAGGGTTTGCCCTTCTCTGGACAGAGTCCTCGGACCTTAGGAAGAAGTTGGCAATGAAACTGGAAAATACAAAAGCAAAGTTTATTAAACCTTTAAAGGTGGTACTACAACCCACACAACACCCTTCAGTATTGTATCAAGTAGCACACCGAATTAAAGCACATGGCCCCTTTTATACACAATGAGGGGGCTCAAGAAAAGGCGGTACAAAAGACAAGAGCAGATTTATGACCATACAAGGACATTTTAGAAGGCACACTCGATAGGTGGGTGGAGTTAACAGTCTCCGATCACATTCCTGTCTGGAACCAATAAAATAACGGTCACTGATCCTGTCTGGGCATGTTGGAAGCGGAGACTACTAAAAATAGCCTGTTGCCGGGCAGACTCCAGGCGCAATGAACAAGAAGGTAGGACCAAGCACATGACGAGCACATGGCAATGTAGGGCATACAAAATGGCCGCTACGAATTCAAGATGGAGTCGGCACATTTTTCTCGATAATGGTTAAACAAAGCATGTCTTCTGCTAATGCTTAACCTAATCGCTGTTGATTTACAACACAGTGGCAAAGTGAGCAGGGGACTCACGTCTGAGCATACCCTGCCAACTTATGGCGAACAAAGAAAAACCAAAGGAAATGATGGACGGAGCGTTGACAATACAAGCACTCACCCCCAGTCAACTGATCTGGGTTTAATCCATCACCGTTCTTTAGCCTACTCTGCCTCCCCAGTTCAGACATGGCCATATGCAAATCAGTCTGATCCTGTGCTTCATGGGAACAGTCCAGCCCGAACTGCCAAGCCATGCCTTCCCTGGACCGGAAACAAACTACCGAGGACCGGTTTCTGGCATTTCAGCCGTCTTCAGCCCGGCTTGCTTGAATCCAGTGGCAAAGTGAGCAAGGGACTCACGTCTTAGCATACCCTTCCAACTTATTGCGAACAAAAGAAAACCAAAGGAAATGATGGATGCAGCGTTGACAATACAAGCACTCACCCCCAGACAACTGATCTGGGTTTAATCCATCACCGTTCTTTAGCCCACTCTGCCACCCCAGTTCAGACATGGCGTTATGCAAATCAGTCTGACCCTGTGCCTCATGGGAACAGTCGAGCTCGAACTGCCAAGCCATGCCTTCCCTGGACCGGAAACAAGCTACCGAGGACCGGTTTCTGGGATTTCAGCCATCTTCAGCCCGGCTTGCTTGAATCCAGTGGCAAAGTGAGCATCCACTGGGGGTGAGTGCTTGTATTGTCAATGCTCCGTCCATCATTTCCTTTGGTTTTTCTTTGTTCGCCATAAGTTGGCCACTGGATTCAAGCAAGCCGGGCTGAAGACGGCTGAAATGCCAGAAACCGGTCCTCGGTAGCTTGTTTCCGGTCCAGGGAAGGCATGGCTTGGCAGTTCGGGCTGAACTGTTCCCATGAGGCACAGGGTCAGACTGATTTGCATATGGCCATGTCTGAACTGGGGTGGCAGAGTGGGCTAAAGAACGGTGATGGATTAAACCCAGATCAGTTGACTGGGGGTGAGGGCTTGTGTTGTCAACGCTCCGTCCATCTTTTCCTTTGGTTTTTCCCAATTTCAATCATGATCAAACATTCCCCATTTAACTATAAATGTTTGTCACGATTTCTTGAGTTCTGAGTGTGATGCTGGTGGTTCCTCAGTGTGGTATTTCAAAGTCCTACATTTTGTTTGAAAATCACAAAAAAAAATGAAACATACACCTTTAATACAAATGTCCCACTTATTGAATCAATCTAATCATTTTGTGATTTGCATCACATAATAATAACATATATTTTAATTTTAGCATCTGGAAGTTCTTTCTTTTTAATCCATGGTATTATGATGTAGCTCTGGTTTCTGGCATGATGTGCATATGAGTTCACTTTCAACCTATAATTACTGTGTCTTCTTAGGGAGATGGAAAACAAGGTAATTAATTTCATGTTACGCATTCCAGATAGTCTTCCTCCCTTTGTTTTGCAAACTTATGACTTTTGTTAAGTGTGCCCATATTATAACTAGAAAAAATGGCTAGACAATCCTTTATTTCATTATTTTGCAATTACTATTTTTAGCGTTTTAGCCCAATAGATCGCTTTTTTAGCTTCAGTTAGCATTTAAATCCTGGATTGTAGTGACCACCTTGCATTGAATTATAGGAACTCAATCTCTTTTGTTGTGGCTGCCAGTACAAAGATGTGCATTTCCAACTATTCTGCTCTAAATGGAGATCCGATAGTTTCAACTTTTAATGAATTTCACGGTGCAATATCGCCCACAAGCTCTGGCCTGCTTCGCTGCTCTTGCACAGCCGATGTTTCCAACATCTAAATGCTTCAGAATATTCAATGGCATTAAATTACCATTAAGCTTTGCTCCCTTTTCCCTTTCCCCATCTTTTTAGTGGCTGGTACTTGATGTAGAAGAATAGAAGCAAATAACCACCTAGCACTTATTTAATTTAATTACGAGTAAGGATCTATGCTTGGTGCCGATTCATCTCTTTTCCTGTAGCGACATTCTTCTTATGAAGTGCAATATCAAGCCATGGATTTCTAATTAAAGAAGTATAAAAAAGCATTGGCTAAGCAAATAGATTTCACAGTTGAGATATATTGCCTTTGGCAATGCTTAGTAGTCTACCTTGATTGCCACTGGTTGTCAATGTATTAACAGTATCTACAATCTGGAACCTAATCTAACTTAAATGATCATAGCATTCTGTGGAGTCTAATGCTATTCATAATTTCACGTTGATAAGTCACGTTATGTTTGTGTTCTGACCGTCTTTCCTGCTCTTTTCTTTAAATTTTTTTTTACCGATTCTCATAGTATAGATCTACTGAATGTTTCCCTAACTTCAAAGAATTTTAATAAGTCTGGAAAACCTACCAGCCGTTGGTTCCAATCTAATGGTTCACGTCGATAATCTTCTTGAGTGCGCTCATTCTAGGAGAAAACAAACAAATGACAATTTAGTGAATTGCACAAGCAAGAGTATAATAATGGTAGATGCATTGGCATTAACAGGCAATGTTTGTGCAGTGTCTTTTTTCAGGGAAAGTACACAACCCTAGGACAATCCAATGTTTCCTCCACCCAACAGCTAATTCCAAATGAAAAATGGTAAAATGATCGACATGGGCATTTTATTTAATGTACAGAACGATCCAAGTTGAATGTGGTGTGCTTTCTTGAAGAAATCTTTTTGATCGGTCGTGGATGATGTTCGTATTTGCATGTCATATTGTACAATTTAACCACTAAAGCACTGCAGGTAGAGGAATTTTTCTTTTGTTTGCTGATTATTTAGATTCTTTCAACTGACAAATAAGAATGTGTTTTACATTTTGTAATGTAAAATGTGGTGGTTTTAATGAATATTACTTGTAATTTCTTGACTGCATTAATTTCCAACCATTTAAAATTAATCCATTTCTTTACTCACTGTGTTATCAAAATTGTATAATACAAATTCATTTGTTCTGTTTCTTTTTAGATTTCTTCAAATCATCTCTAGAATGTTTTCCCGCGTTTCTGACTGCTCATTGTAAGCTCTATTTTGGATATCATCTTTCTCAAAATGCATGCAGTATTTTATTTGTTCAATCTAAAATATTTCTTTCTCTGAGAGTATTCTTTTCCTTCAGCGTTAATGTGATTTCGGCATTTGTTGTTTCAATGGTTTGTTATGGAAGCTCATATAGTGAAGAAAAATACAATAAATAAGGTGTACAAGGTAGGTATTCCACTCATTCCCAACATATTATTTCTGTATAGATAGAAATGTATTGCTAATAGCATGGGTGAATTTGATTCTCTCAATGCATCTCATTTAATTCACATGCATTTTATTCTAATGCACGATACTGCCCTGTCCATGTTAAAAAGTTGTTATCCGTGAATCTGCAAATGATTTTCAAATATATATTACAACCTTCATTTTTAAGTATATATGACATGGAAAATTTTGAAATAAGAAAGCATTATTGACGACTCCTACAGGCACCGACATACGGCATTGTATTTTCTCATTTCAACGCATGATCATTATTTGCAGGTCCTTAAGGATGAACACCTTTAGTTGCTCCACTGAATAAAGTGGGGTTTATTAACATGTCCACCCCATTAACAATTCCACTAGAATTCTGTCAATAGTTTTTTAGTGATGCAATTTTTTTTACCAGTATTAATGAATTAGTTGCAATTACATTTTTATGCAGTAATCTTTTTAATAGATTTTCATAAACTGCTTAACGCAATCACACACCAAGGGTTATGAAAATAAATCAGTCAAAGGTGCCAACCTCCTTTTTGCCAGCTACAATGAAACCTCTAATCTGCATTGATATCCGTGAGTGTTACAATTGCCAGGCTGAGAACACATGGGCATTCATGAGTACGTCCATATGTATTCTTATCCCTCAAATGAGGTAATATCTCTCCAAGAAATGAGATATCAGCTACAGTTGAACAAGTTACTTACCTTCGGTAACGCTTTTTCTGGTGGATACAGTATCTGCCTGTGGATTCCTCACTTATGAATATCCCCTGCGCCAGCATTCCGTGGAAATATTTCCTAGCTCTCTGCGCCAACAAGGTCGTCACAATGCCATGGCTCCGCACGCTGCTCGCATGACGTCACCGGAGCCATAAGAGGACCACGTTGGCGTGATGGCGTCAGTTCCACCCATTTTTTCCATGCCACCGAGGCAAAATGGGTGGACCGACAATAGAGACAATATATACATAGTACAGAGTATTCACACAAATACACACAGTGTAAAGTGAAATAGGAAATCAAAGAAAGTAATATTTCCTATAAAACTATTAAGGTCAAACAGAGGCAGCATAAATTTCAATATGAATCAACGATGTTAATCAATACCTTTTTTAAGGTATAAAAGGGTGGACAATGGGGAGGAGGGTGGGTCAGTGAGGAATCCCCAGGAAGATACTGTATCTACCAGAAAAAAGCGTTACCAAAGGTAAGTAACTTGTTCTTCTGATGTATACATCTGCCTGTGGATTTCTCACCTTATGAATAGAATCCCACAGCGGTCCAACCCCCGGAGGGGGGTGTCCACAGTTCTATGCCAAAAAGTCTTGCTAAACAGAGCGTGCAAAATGGCCGTCCCTCCTCACCTCGGAAACCAAGCAGTAATGCTTCACGAAAGTGTGGAGGGAGGCCCATGTTGCGGCTTTACAGATGTCCAACACAGTAACACCCCTGGACAAAGCAGAAGTAGAAGATTTAGCCCTGGTGGAATGAGCTCTAATGCCCACAGGAGGCCCCTTAGAGGCTCCTTACCAGCAAGAGAATAGCATATCTTGATGCATAAGACAATCCACCTGGATAAAGTGCTCTTGTGCACCGCCTTGCCCTTCATATGACCAGTACATCCAACAAAGAGCTGATCATCTTGACGGAAGTCCTTTTTTCTATCCAAGTAGAAACTAATCGTCCTCTTTGGGTCCATACGATGAAGCCTCTCCTCCTCCTTGGAAGGGTGAGGGGGAGGATAGAAAGTAGGGAGAGTAATGGACTGTCCTAGATGGAAGGGAGTTACCATATTAGGCAGAAAAGCAGCCCTGGTCCTGAGTACCATCCTTTCAGCATGTAGGGTCAGAAAAGGAGGCTTTGAACTCAAAGCCTGAAGCTTACTCACCCTCCTAGCTGAGGCTATAGCCACAAGGAAGACTGTTTTTAATGTAAGTAGCCTCAAGGGACAACTATGCATATGTTCAAACATGGATCCCATTAAAAAAGTTAAAAATAGATTTAAACCCCACTGGATCATAATAAAAGGAGTTGGGCGGAAACCTATTAGTAAGCCCCTTAATGAACCTCAAGACTGCAGTGCGCTTTCTCGAGAGTGGCAAACAGGTCCACCCGAGGAGTTCCCCACGTCCGAAAGACGTGATCAACTACCTCCAGATGAAGCCTCCACTCGCAGTTGGCAGAGAACTGTCGAACTGTCGACTAAGACTGTCCACACGTACGATCAGCACCCCAGCCCGATGATTGACCATCAAGCAAATTCGCCGGTCCTCAGCCCAGGACCAGAGCCACAACGCCTCTCTAAAACATGGGAATCATTTCCTAAATGTCGAGAATCCTTTGCAGAGGAGGGAATGCCCGACACACAGTGATATCCAGTACTGCCCCTATGAAAAGGTTGCGCTTAGAGGGCACCAGGGTAGACTTTGGTACATTTATCGAAAAACACAACTGGTACAACAACTAGGTTGTAACCTGTAGATGATAACTCACCATCTCTGGAGACTCTGCCTTCAACAGCCAGTCATCCAGGTAGGGGAAAACTGGAATCCCCGACCTCCTGAGATGGGCAGCAACCACTGCCATCACCTTGGTGAAGACTCGAGGTGCAATAGTAAACCTGACATACTACTTGTGCAACTTCAGGATTGGAATATGGAAATATGCATCTTGCAAGTCGATAGACACCATCCAATCCTATTGTTGCAGCGCCTGAAAAACCTGCGCCAGAGTGAGCATCTTGAACCTCTCCTGCTTGAGAAACAGATTCAAGATTCTGAGGTCCAGGATAGGACGTAACCTGCCATCCTTCTTGGGGATCAGGAAATACCAGGAGAAGCAACCCTGACCCCTTTCCTGCTCCGGAACCACCTCTGTTGACCCTTTTTGTAACAGGGTAAAAACCTCCTTCTGAAGGAGAAGCAAATGATCCTCCATGCCAAACCCTTGGTAAGGAGGGTAAGGTGGAGGGCTTACCCATTTTCTACCAGATCTAAAACCCAAAGGTCCGAAGTGAATATTTTCCAATCTTGTAGAAAATGGGTAAGCCGGCCTCCCACGGCATCTACATGATCCAGGATGGCGGATCTAGGGCTGCTTTCCTGCATTACCAGAAGGGGCTGGGGAGGTAGAGGAGGAGGAGGAAGAAGGCTGATGTCTGGTTCCAAGAAGACGACCTCTGCCTTTACCCCTGTAGCTCTTATAAAAGGGGTTAGCTGCTGCTGTTGCTGAGGATGTAGGGACCCACAAAAGGAAGACTTCCCAAAGCCTCAGTATCGCTTATATCCATAGCATCTTGTCTGAGTCTGCAGACACAAAGACCTTGCCGTTACCTTACTGTCCATAAATCTTTGCAGGCAGAGTACACCTTTTCACCAAAAAGCTTGGACCCTTCAAAGGGCAAATCAATAAGAGAAGCCTGCTCGTCAGGAGAGAACCCAGAAGACCTTAACCATGCATGTCTTCTTGTCGCAATGGATGAACCTATTACTCTGGCAACAGAATCTGCCATGTCCAAGCCAGACTGGATGACTTGGTGAGCCGCAGCCTGAGAATCGGACAACACTTCACTCAGATTCCCTCTGTCCCCTTCAGACAACTTTGGAAGAAGCTGTTTTGCAGAGTCCATTAAGGGATGAATATATCTGCCCAAGAGACAAGTGGCGTTGGTAGACTTCAGTGCCATACTAGCAGACAAAAAGACCTTTTTCGCAGATTGCTCCAACTTCTTGGAATCCCTGTCTGCGGAAGCCTGTGAAAACTCCCCTATAGATTGTTTCGAGCAAGAAGCCTGCACCACTAATCTTTCAGGAGAGGGGTGAGAGGAAAGAAAAACCACATCCCAGGAGCAGGTCTATACCTTCTTGAGACTGAACTCGAAACCGCAGGAGCCGAAAGAGGGTTGCGCCACATATTGAGAATTGGGCCAGTCAGAGCATCATTGAATGGCAAAAGTGGTTCAACCACTGAAGATGGGGAATGAAGCACCTCCGTAAAACGATTAGGCTTATACACAGGAAGCTTCAAATCCAAAGGTTACGCAGTCTTCCTAATAACCATATGATAAGGAGCAAATCCTTCGAGGGAGAAGCCTTTTGAGAAGCAAAGTCCAACTCCCGAGAAGTGTCAAGCCCACTTGCCTCACACAAGTCTTCAAACACATCTTCTGTGTCATACACCTCTCCTTCCTCCCTCTCTTCAGCCTGGTACTGCTCCTCTTCTAATAATCTTTGCGCCTCTCTCCTCAAGCGCATCTTTGTTTGCAGCATCTGCGGCGCCACACTCTGCGTCAACGGCTCCTGGATCGGCATCGAAGGTGGAGCCACAACCATAGCAGGCGACAATCGAATTTGAGAAGCTTCACAGGATAGAGCAGGGGACTGACCATACGATGTCGACATCCTCAGAGCAGGGAAGGGCCAGGACGGTATCGCTGGCATGAACAGCATAAAGGGGCCTGAAGACACTGGTGAGGCAAACCCAAATTATATGCCAAAGGACCCATGGTACCAGAAGGTGCTCCAGAGGGGTATGAGGCCCTGGTGAACACACCATACATCGCATTTCAAAAATGCGAGGGATCCGAACCCAGCATCGGAAACTCAGGGTATGAAGCCGGTTCGACATCCGAATGAGGTACCTCTGGAATCGGAGCGGCTGGAGCCACAGGTGGAACCTCATCATCAGCCGGATTCGACCCACCTTCTGGAGCCGGTGAGAATCTTGGCGTTGTCACTTGCTCTGGAGTCCCCTTATAGGAATGAGATTGAGCCAGAGTCACCTGAGGAGACACTGAAGGAGAAATCAAGTCCTTTTCTCAACGTCGAGCAGAATGCGACCTCAACACCACAGACTTCGAGGATCAGCGCCGATAAGCATGTCTCCGCTTCTTCTTATGCTTCCTCTTGGAGTCGTGCGCCGTCGAAGACCTGGACTTTGACCTTTTTCGACCCTATTTTTCTTTCCTTGCCGTGGCCATGTAAAGTTTGGCTTCTCGCTCCTTCAACACCTTAGGATTCATCTTCCTGCACAAAGAACATCCCTCGACGTCGTGGTCTGAAGATAAACACCAAAGGCAATCTTCATGCGGGTCAGTCATTGAGATATGTTTACCACACTCCCAGCAGGGCTTAAAACCTGACTTCCTCAGAGCAGACACGACAAAGAAGAAAAAGATACAATCAATATAACAAAGTATCCAAACAAAGTGTGAAGAGTCCCAAAAAAAACTTTAGCGTCGACAGCGTGGAAAAAAGGGAACTGACGTCATCACGCCGATGTGGTCCTCTTATGGCTCCGGTGACATCATGCAAAGCCGCATGCGGAGCCATGGCATTGTGATGACCTCATCAGCGCGGAGACCTAGGAAACATTTCCGCGGAATGCTGGCGCAGGTAATATTCCTAAGGTGAGGAATCCACAGGCAGATGTCTCCATCAGAAATGCTCATGTTATACGTTCAACTCTCTCAATAATGTAATCCAATATAGTTTGTTCTTCGTACACAAAAATTCACACAGACCCCTCTCCATTCCCATTCCTATCACCAGGGATCCTTCACTTCTGCAATTTATCATAAAGGAAAAAGGATAAAGCTGATTTATATGTTCGCAATTTATTTGTACAATTCCACCTGGGGATGTCGCCTTCAGGCGCTAATATTCCTGAGATTGAAGCATTTGAATTAATTACGGAGCTGCTAAAGGCTATTATCTCTTTTTCATTTGTTTTGTGTTTAGTGGTCCTTCTCTTTATATTTGGATGACTTGCTGCTTTTGCCTCTGGCCATCGCCTCACTCTTACCGGTCTGCTTGCTCAGCTTTTGCCCCTGAGAGACTTGGTTCTTTGCCATTTCTGGTGGTAGTCTCACCACAGTATAGTTACTGTGTTTACCTTTTAGTTTAGTTGCTAGATTCTCATGCTATAGGTGAAGGATGTACCAAAGATGGATATCTGATATTACCATATTCCATTCTGCTGCTATTTTCACTAACATGTTTCCCATCTTCATGAGTGATACTCACAGAGCATACATTTGAATGCTTTAATGATACCAATCTTCTCTCACATGCCTCTCCCAGCACTTTTTCCTTAATTTTGTAATTGTGGAAGGCTTTTAGTGTAGGAGGCGGGCTAAGTATATAGTGTCCACCTATGGACAGGCCCTATGTACTGTGTCAAGGCAACCCTTAGCAATAGTGTGTAGGTCCCTGATAACTAAAGTTCATAAGGGGTAGCTGTGGAGAGCAGCTAAAGCTTGTTCAGGAGAGTGTAAAGCAGGTAGATTTACCACATAGTCAGTCAACAAGTTTCCACACAAAAAAGAACCACACAAATGTTGATACAATTACTGTAGTATTTATTTACACAACACTAACAACTAACTTGGAATATCTCCTACCTCCTACTTACACAAGACATAAATCTAAATAGCATAGAAAAACACATGGGCTCTCTGAGGGGGTGGGGGACCATATGCTAAGAAAGTCATATAAAAGGGAGGTACCAAAACAAGACTGTTACCCAAGGATGGGGAAGCCCAGGTTAAGCAGGCATCCACTATATGTGAGTAGCTTGAGACCCCAAGGCGCCCGGCTGCAGAGTGGGTGCACAAGGGTAAACGTCCATAGAATAACACAGGGTAAGTCAATGTTGGTGTTTTCTTGTTTCAGGACCCTTCCCAAAGGACCCCGAAGACGCCAATTGGATCAAAGGAGGTTGGAGAGCACCCCACCCGCGGACACACAGGGAACCAGGATACCTACATCAGGGAGACAGGGTGCATACGTACAAAGTGGTGTTGGAACCGCTCGTACGAGAAAAAATGGAGGATCCTGGAGGCGCGGCGGCTGCAGAGACCTGTGCACCAGGGCGTTGGAATCCAAACGTGGATTCTGGATGAGAAGTACCTGAGTGCAGAGGGGACAGAGTCCAAACCACTCGGAGGTGATCAGGAGGAGCAGTAGCACAATGCCACCCCTTGTCAGAGGTCCTTGCTGGAACACAATGGTATTGCTGAATCTGCTGTGGAGCAAGGGCGATGATTGCTGGAGCACAGTACAGGAGAACAGCCGCCATTCACAAGCTGTCCCCGAATGATGAAGAGTGCAGGAAGGTTAGTGACTGACAGGACCACCAACAGGACTTGGTAACGGCAAGGTGAGCAGCCTTTACAACGCGGGCATTACCACGCGCTACCATTACTACGCTGCTTTTACAACGCAAGTTGTTACAACGACTTGCGATGAAGGGCGCTGTTGGATAGGGAATAGTTTAATTTTCTATTCCAACACCTTCCCTACTGTAACGTGGGCTGGAGTTGGAATAGAAAATTTAACTATTCCACTATCCAGGGCTTACAGCGCAAGTCGTTGTAACGACTTGCGTTGTAAAACAACGTTGTAATGGCACACGTGGTAATAGCCCGCGTTGTAGTGACATACAACCCAAAGGCAACATTCAGAGAAGAAGAAAAGATGCTTGGATGATCACCAGCAAGGTCTGTGGGACTAACCCAGCAAGGGTAAGTCAAGGCTGGCCTCCAGCACACAGGAATCGATGGAGCCTCCTCAAGGACCCTCTGGAAGAAGGCACAGGGAGTCACATCGAAATCTCAGCAGCCCACAGAAGATGGAGGCGCACGATGCAGAGGATTCAGGCAAGATGTAGTTCTTGGAGCTGGGTGAAGCTGAAGACTGGGGCTACTTGGAGCTTGAAGATCTTACTTGAAGAGAGCCAACAAGCCTTGGCAACGGCAAACAGAACCTGTGCACAGGGAGCTCAAGTCGGCTGGGGAAGGATTACAGTCGCCCAGTGGCAGTGCTGCCTCCTCTAAATGTGTTGGTAAGTACTTTGTACACCCCACAATTGGCATACTGGGGTACCATTGTAAGTCCCTAGTATATGGTACTGATGTACCTGGGCATTGGTACACCAGGGGTCTCCCATGGGCTGTATCATCCAGCAATGCCTGCATTGTATGACGTGCTTGAAAATTGTGAAACTTAGCAAGTACAGTTGGTGTATTGCATTGTGCACTAATCTGAGTCTAGTTGCGAAGGCACCCATTTTAGAAAAAGTCGTCCAAACACTGCACTCTGAGCCCCCCGCAGTGCTTTCTCTGTAGCTTTTACCTGTTCGAGCAGAAACCACGCACAGGATTCCAGAGGAAGCTGCAGAGAGTAAATTATGGGCCTATTTTGTATGTCCATTTGAAGGAAGCCGGCTCTTTATATACTATACCAAAGTAAGGTATAGTATGCACCGAGCCAGTGGAACCCTAGAGGTATAACAGGCTAAATTAGATCATCACGAACAGCTCTATGTGTGGTAGAATAGTCGATCAGTTAAGCTTATCAGGAGGGTGTGTTAAGCATTTATTGTATTCACTCAGTTAAGACTGAAGGCACACACTCAGACACTGAATCAAAACCAATTAGGTAAGTAATAAAAAGGTATGCTTATGTTTTATTTCTAGAAACAAGCAGGACTTGGCACAGGAAAGTAAAATGTACTTTACAAGGAAATGCAATGTTGAATGCAATTGGAATTGTTACAGGTTTGTATTTTCTTCAAACAAAAACAGAACCCCAAGGTTCAGATAGGCACTTAATTTAGACCAGCAGCAGAATGTTCAGGGGCCCAATGTTAGCTCAAGGGATTAAGTGGCCCTTCGGCTAGGGGCTGCTTACGAGCAGGCCACTTATATCTGGGAGAAGAACTCCTGGGGTTAAGATCAGCACTGCAGGGGCCAACAATCAGCACAGGAGATACACCATCAGCGGCACAGAGAGGGTCACATGCAGAGTGCCAAGAAGAAGCCAGGAGCCCTATGATTTCCAATGGAGATCTCCGCTTTGAAGAAAAAGTTGCAGACTTGGGCAGGGAGGTTTCCCGAAGGTGACCACTGGTAGGAAAGGTAAGCTGGGCTCATGGGGGATACCTGGACCCCATTGGTTGGGCCAACCAAGGCCGAGGGGCATCAGGTGTAGGGGTGTCTTTAGGTGTCGGATCTTCTTACCAGCTCCGGTCTCAGTTGGCGGGACCCCTGAGATTGAGGCTGAAGGCTTCGATCTGAAGCTCATGGCATGTCAGTGATCACCAGATTCCAGGTCAGGATCACTGGGAAGACCTCCTTGTGGTGTTGGGGTACTCGTACTCGGGCCACGGGCGTCGGGTGCAGAGTGGTGCAGAACCACTGAACTACCTCAATCCGGGTTCTGTGTTAAAGTCTTTTAGTTGAGCATGTCCGGTGCTCACAGGAGACACAGTCTTTAGATGAATGCATGGCAGGTCCTCTGGTTTCTGGAGGAGTGCTGGCTGCTGGACAAGCTGGGGATTCCATGTGAGCAAGATGGAGTCGGGACAGGCCGGTAGGATTAAGGCAAAGCAGTTGGTGTCCTCTTCTTCCTTGGTCAGCACAATTCTTTGGCCCTTCTTCTTCTTTCTTCCTTGAATCTGAGGAGGCAAGGTTCAGGGTTGCCCCTAAATACTGAATGTAGGGGCGTTACAGGGGTGTGCAGGTTGGAACCAATGGTCCCTTGCTTGCAGTGAGTACTATAATGCCACCTTCCTGTGGAAAGGGGCATGGGCCTCTCTCTAATTGTGTTCCCTCATCTTCAAGACGGAGGGGGAAGAGATGTGTGCTTCACCTCGCCTCCACCACCTGAGGGGTGGGATTGGCAAAGGTGGGCACAAATATCTTCCTCACTTGGTGTTCCTGTCAATTCTCCTGCCTAAAGTGGGGGGCACAGCCAGTGGGAGACAGCTGTTGGGGTGCAGCAAATGGCTGGGTCAGCTCACAAAGGAGGCAGGCCTTTGAAGCTTCCTCTTCATTTACCCAGCCCATCCTGAGGAAGGAGGCATGATAATTCTTCCAAGAACAGGCTCTTTTGTTGGGCCAAGAGAGTGGGGCCCTCTCCCCAGGGGTCCAGAAACCTGTCTGGTGGTAGCAAATAGCAGGCAGCCATTCAAGAACTGCTCCAGGGCTGGTCGTTTTTCTGAGTGCATTTTACATTAAATCCCACACTGGCATCATTTTGGGTTTAATGTGTTGAGATGTTTATTACCAAACTTCCCAGGTTTTAGAAAAGCCATTATGGAGCTGTGTGACCAACTCCCAGACCAGAAGAATGGACTTAGACACTTTATGGGTACAGTGCTCCTGCAACTGTATCCTCGCCCGTGGTCTAGTGCACCCTGCTAGAAGGTCGACATACCTAGGCTACAGGCAGTGGCTAGCAGGCATGGCACACAGGGATGTGTGCCATATCAGCTCTTCACTTTTCTCTGCACCAAATCATGCAGCCTGCAATGGCAGTGTGTGAGCGTTAAGGTGCACGGTCTCTACGGGTCTCTACGGGTGGCACAATAGTTACTGCAGCCCTTAGATGACTTCCCTGGTCACAGTGCCCTTGGTATCCATGGTATCTTTTACAAGGGTTTTAGCTGTGGCCAGTGATGTGCCAATTGTTGGTACAGCAGCTGTGGGAAAGAATACAGGCACTGGGAATATGATTGGCATGGGCCCATTGCACAAAAAGTCAAAGTGAAACAAGTGTTAGGCAAAACGTGGGGTATAATCATATAATCATGCAAAAAGGGGATCTTTCCTACACTGTTGATTTCCTCCAAGGGTTTTCTATGGTGCCTATGCGATTGATTACGTGAAAACAGCACATCAGTGTACTGAATAAGAATTGAGGCAACAACAGAGGAGATGCCGCATCCCATTCCAGCCAAAGGTGTGGTAAATCCAGGGGCACATGGGGCCCAAACTAAGATTGCACAGCTCTGTAATAAGTCTAAAGATCGAGGGCATTAGGCCCCCCCCATTTCTTATGGAAGGATGAGTGTATCTCACTGTAGCTGTGGCTGTGTACTGACCCATGCCAGGTGCACCAGCAAGGCGCATAAAGTCCTGAAGACCTCACCAGGCAGCAGCAAAGGGATTTTTGCAGACAGGAACAAAAATAGAGGCAGCACCACCATCTGCATGACGGTTATGCCCCAGCAGAAGCAGAGGGGTGGATAAATTCACCAGTCCACCGCCTCAGTGAGGCACTGCACTGCTTTCCCATAGTTTTCCCACATCACCACCTCTGGATCAATGTGCATCTGAACATCCAGGTAACGCACTACCTATGTCGTCCATCTGAGTGAAAACTCCAGTTGCACCAGAGCCGTGGCAGAAGTGGGGGGAACTATAAGCAATTTGTCACAATTTTTGCAGTTTTGAATGGCCACCGGATAGTACAGCCCCCCTAAGGACCGGCTAGATTTATACTCAGGGGCGGGAACATACAGAAGGGTATTGTCTACGTAAGCAGATATTACAAGATTGTAATGTATAATTTGAATGCCACAATGGGCACGATACTCACAAAGTACCCAGGACAACGGCTCTACAACAAGTACTTGTAAAAGTGGGGACAAGTGACCCGTGCCCTTGTGATATCAAATGGGATTAGCACACTACCAGTGACATGTATCCATGCCATTGGCTTCCCATAGAGGAACTGATCGGCTTCAAGAACATATCTAAACTCCTACAACATGCAGTACAGACAGCATGAATCCCCACTTAACGGAGTCAAATGGTTTCTCAGAGACTAAAAATATGGTGTGGAACTCAGTTCAGCATCAAAATGTGAGATTGCACCAAAAGGAGTACGAAGATTGTATATGAGGGTTCAGCCAGGTGTAAAGCCAGACTGCTCAGCACCTACAATGCTTCGTAGCAAAGGTGGGAGATGGTTAGCCAAAATGTTTGCATAGATGTTTGTGTCTGTATTTATTAGGGACTGTGGGTGGTACGACGAGCAGTGATCAGCCGGCTTACCTGGCTTAAGTTGAGCAGAGTGACTAGCAAAGCTTCAAGCATGGCTGGGGCCACACAACCACCGCGCACCATCTCCTCAAAAAGGTTGACCAAATGAGGCATCAGTGCGTCCTGATATGCCTTGTAAAAGGGCACTGTCAATCCCTTCTAAGCCTGGCGCCTTTCCACTTGGCATATATTTCAATGCCACAGCAAATTTTTGGTCAGGCAAAGTGGCGTCATGACCCATTCCTGTGTGCATCCAACAACCATTTCATGGTGATATGCGCTAGATATTCAGTTGTGGCCTGCACATTATGTATGATTCGAGAGGCACAAAGGTCAGCTTAGATTCTGTAAAAACAAGTCCGCCACCTGGTCAGCCCCGTGTAAAGGCACATACCGCTCATCAATAATTCCGGTCCAGGGAAGACATGGCTTGGCAGTTCGGGCTGGACTGTTCCGATGAGGCACAGGGTCAGACTCATTTGCATATAGCCATGTCCGAACTGGGGTGGTGGAGTGAGCTAGAGAATGATGATGGATTAAACCCAGATCAGTTGACTGGGGGTGAGTGTTTGATTTGCTCAAACGCTCCGTTTATCATCCCCTTTGGGATCGCTTTCATCAATAATAAATAGCACCTCGCTATTCTCGTGACGAGGTCAAGAAAGGGCTGCTAGAGAAGCGCGTAGTCATTCACCACAGATTCTGGCCATGGCATACCTACCTAAATGTGTGACTTCACTCTGAGCCAGATCATTGTATTACTCTAGCTTAGCTCTGATATCACCCAATAGTTTCTGCTCCACCATCTTCCCATGAATGCACTCCAGTAAAGCCAAGTACTCTTCCAACCTCTCAAGCTGGTCCCTAATCGAGCGGCGCTCGACCGTATGTTTAGAAATAGTGATTCCGCAGATATATACTTTGAAAGCCTAACAAACAGTGGCAAATATTCCTACCAAGCCCAAATTGATACTGAAATACCCGTCAGTCGCCTGGGCCAGTTCCTCATGGAACACTGCATCTAGTAATGAATACTGTGGGAAGCACCAGGGCAATACGCAGAGGTGCGGACTTTGAAGGTCGAGAACCAGCCAGACTATGGAGTGATCAGAGTTTGTGCGAAGTAGATGCTCAACTGGCAAACTGTGGACTACACGCTATGCGACATACATAAGCCAGTAGTCAACGAGTGTATGTATATCATGGACTGTTGAGTAATAAGTAATAAGTATACTCCCTATCAATAACAATAGCACCATGCATTCATTAACCTACAACGTTCTGCTATCATCACAACGGCAAGGGCTGCCACCGAAGGCCACTGAGGTGGGCCGCAAGAACGATCTAAGTATGGAGATTGAACACAATTGAAGTTATTGTCTCATAGCTGAGGCAGGCCATCCTTGCGGGCTAGTTTGGTATGTAATCGTAATCAGTGAAAATGGCAGTAGGGTATATGCTGCGCAAGATTATGTAGCTCTAGCAAACATCAAGTATTTTTCTCAATGACAGTGCTCCAAGGTTATTGTACAACGACCACCTCACATTATAGAAAGGTGTTGACCTGGGTCCACACACATAAAGCAATGAAAAAGTAAATATCCTGAGCAACGATCATATATTCAACCCAAAATGAGTCCAAGCAGCAGTCTGCAAAAAATTTTCTTTGTACTTTATTCCATATTTTGTTTACCTATGTCTGTGCTTCAATCTTCACCAACATCTGATAGCCACAGATTGAGCCAACACGTGTTTCGTCTTTTTGGTATAACCAAAGACTTCATCAGGACTAAAAGAAACGGATACATCAGCTATATTATAAACCATGTAAACAAATGTTCATTAATACATTACAAAGTCCTTCACCATATGCAAGAAAATGAGCCAAGTGAGAAACAGCACATATAATAATAGGCTACCTTGAGTCCATAAGTCTCAACAAGGCGTGATAACTCAAAGATAAAAAAAGTATCCCTGATAGAACAGGGCAAGAAGAGAAAGTAAAATCACCCACAGAGTGCAGAAAAGGGACACCTAATATGAACCAAGACCTCATATTTATTTTTAAAAAGGAGAAAGATAATCACCTATACACCTTGTGCACCCACTAAGTGTAACAATGTAACTCAAACTCACAGTCTGCAGCAAAATTTGACTGACTATTAACGTAGTGTCCTATATCAAAAACTGACTTCATAAGGTTCTCAAAGATCAGCACATATCCTAAGAATAGTCATAAATAAACACATCCATTCTCAGGCCATATCGAAACATAAATAGAACAGCATTGGTGTCAAAAAAGCTCACATTATAAACATACCATATCTAAAACATGTAAAAAACAATCATATATCCGACTTCTTTAAAAAAATATGGGCCTCCTCTATTTAATGCCTGATCAAATTACTTCCAATGAAACGTATTGCTAAATATGCCAAATTTTCACAGTCATTAATCTCTTTGGTTCCACAACAGACTCATAAAGACTCTTGTAGACTAGTCAGGATAATAGTAAGGTTTGTCCAAATTATAACAGCAATAAGACGCTTACCTAAAACCCAATAGTAATTCAACAGAGTGCTCCGCACATGTCCATGGCTTGTTGCACAGTCACCATCTTAAAGTATCCATTTATACGTCACCCTTCCATAACCATCAAGAAGGCGCATATCTGGAGCCCATCAGGGGCCAAATGGCAGGAATACATAGTGTACTATGGTAGATACATAGACGATTGTCTTCTCATTTGGGCAGGCAGTGAAGAAGATTTACAGAGCTTCTTTGCAAATATGAATAGTAATGTGTTCAATATGTCATTTACGATGACACACAGCAAAGAAAGAATTGTATTCCTTGATGTGGAACTAAACGTGGATGATGGTAAAATTACTGTAATATGTATAGAAAGAGTATGTCTTGTAATTCCATTTTACATGCTACCAGTGCTCACTCAAGAGTACAAATTAATGCAATCCCATATGGTGAGTTTTACAGAACCCATAGAAATTGTAGTAACAACCTGGACTTTGTAAATTGTACCACCGATATGGAACTTAGATTCATAGCAAGGGATATGAGGAAAAAGTTGTACAAAAACCCAAGCAAAGAATATCTAAATTGGCCAGCAGTGATACATTAAAGTTAAGAGATAAACAAGACACTGGTAGATCTGCACCCTTGAGACTAGTTACCAGCTACCAACCATGGTCCCACAAGATCTTCAATATATTGAAAAGATATTGGTACCTATTAGCATCTGACCCCACACTATAGGCACATATAACTAAATACCCTAGCATTGCCTACCCTAAGGCTAAGACTTTACAGAATTTAGTTAGCCCAAGTTATCCTAAAGTGCAAGCATGTGAAGAAACATGGCTTCATAAACTTGATGTGGGGTTGTATAGAAGCGGCAACTGCAGTATGTGTAAGTTTGTGCTGCATGGCACACATGATTTTCAATATAATGGTCCCAAAAAATATCAAATTAAGCAAGATATTGATTGTTCCACCAAGTATGTGGTGTATGTTAGCCTATGTATATGTACTAAAACTTATATAGGAAGCACTATTAGATGTCTCAAAGATCAGATATCAGAGCACTTTAGGGTGTTTAAGAATTTGGGCTCCAGGTTTCCCAATGTGACTCATGCTCTTAAATGTCCAGCTCAAAACAAACATCTTCCGTTTACAATCCAAGGTATCAAATCAATACCTATTGATATCAGAGGTGGAAACCGAGAGCTTAGGGTTAGGCAATGCGATGCTCGCTGGATTTTGAAACTTCATGCTGTGAAAGTTGGTATCAACATTGATAATGAGCTACAGTACTTTTTGGGATCATAGGTGGGCTGATCTGTAACAGGAAATCTATGTATTTCTGGCAACGGTCTTCTCTAATGTACTACTATGTTTGGATTATGATATACATAACTTCTTTGTGCCATTTAAGAAAAGTATATGATTATTTGCACTACTCTTGTGTGTTCTGAGAAAAACATGCAAACTCATTTCTTTTCTTATTTGGATATGTTCACATAACATTTATGTACATTTAGAGAAAAATATGTAACTGTTTAATAACTCAGGTGTACCTTGTGATTAATCTATGAATTTATATTTCTCTTAATTAGAGATGTTATCAGCCTTCTCTCTGTTCTCGCTCCTCTTCTACACTGATTTTTTAGGCTCCTTACTTTTGCCTCTATCGTAATAACAATCCTTAGGCTCTTATCTTAATATACTGGTGGTTGGTTCTCTGAACACGCTCATTACTACTTTCCCTATACTGTTTGAGACAAGTGTTATTACAGTTGTGATATTAAGTAATTCATTTATTTGGGTGTTTTTTATTGATTATTGTATGTGTACACCGTCTCTTCAATCATAATAATTTTAGAATTAATTGGCCCAATTTTCATAGATAAACTTTACTTACGAGTTTGGCTTGCCACAACGTTTGTGTAGATATGCGGTGTGTATGCAATATCAGGTAGTGCATAACATGGTACTTATCACGTGAAATTAACTCTAATCACTTGAACTATAAAATTTGGGTGGGGTAGTTACCGTTTTATTTTTAATTTAACTAAATGTACTCTTGCCTTTACTATGGATAGGTTGTACTCCATTGGAAAAGTCTCATTATTACCGCTATGCACTGTGCGATGTTCCAATATTACCCTTGTTTTAGCTTAGATTTTTATTACCTCACACGTTGGTCCCTTCTTGATGGTTATGGAAGGGTGATGTATACATGGATACGTCAAGCTGGCGACC
This sequence comes from Lissotriton vulgaris, assembly GCF_964263255.1. Classification (NCBI taxonomy): domain Eukaryota; kingdom Metazoa; phylum Chordata; class Amphibia; order Caudata; family Salamandridae; genus Lissotriton; species Lissotriton vulgaris. Next base: position 367,527,007 of record NC_141685.1, on the reverse strand, counting down.
GTGCAACACGGCATGGATACGTGCGGATACAGATACGTCCCCGGCTGCGCGAAGGTTGGGTAACTTGCTGCGGCCTGTGACTCTGGGCAGGACGTAGCTGGGCACCCCTTCCGTAGCCAAGAAAGGGGCAAAAAGCAGACTACGCCAGATGGGTAGAGAGGCCCACGGACTTGGCCGTAGCCCGTGAGTCCTTGAAGCGCTCTAGGGCATTGTCTGCTTTCTCACACAAAAGGCAACAGCCATAAAAAGGCATGTCCATCAAGGTGTCCTGGACATCCCCTGAAAAGCCAGTGGACCTCATCCAGGCATAGTGACGAAGAGCTGCCAACGTTAAAATGGTCCTGCCCAGAGAGTCAGCGGTGACCAGCCCACAATATATCATAAACTTTGCTGCATCCCTCCGGGCGGCAACAGCCTGGGAGAGCACTGCCCGGGCCTCCTCCGGACACTGAGGCAACACTTGCGCCACCGTATCCCACACTGAGTGTGAATAACAACCCAAGATACATGCAGTGTTTACAGACCGTAGTCCTAAGCTGGCGTAAGAGAATATGTTTTTGCCAAGGTGGTCCAGCTTCTTGGATTCCCTTTCCGGTGGAGCGGTAGGAAAGGCGCTCTTGGAAGTAGAAGCTTGAACTACCAAGTTCTCCGGGGTGGGAATGTTGGGAGAGGAAAGTAGGGTTGCCCGGAGCCGGGTGGTCGCGTCGGGCAATCATCCTGTCCACAGTAGCGCCCATGTTGGGCCTGGACCACGTGCCCAAAAGGACGTCTGTGAGGGCCTCATTAAACAGCAGCAGGGGCTCCGAAGAGCTCGCAGCTGGTTTAAAGACCTCAGTCAGGATGTCAGTCCTGATGGCCACCGTTGGAAGCTCAAGGTTGAGAGCCTTGACCGCCCTACGCAACACCACTGCATATGACGCTCCCTCCTTAGTAGCCACGGTAGGAGGAGACAACATTCAAAAGTCAGGGGAGGTGTCCAAACCACTGGCATCCCCAAGTTCCTCTCTCCAGTTCTGCTCAGTGTGCAAGTGGTCAGCCAAAGGGTCACCTGACCCCTCACATTTGTCCTCATCATCCTCTGGGAACCATTGTGGTTGAAAAGGGACCCCAGTAGTGAACTGGGGCATAAACACCCTACCCGGCACCGGATCCGACGTCGGACTATGCTGGTTCGGCTCCATGTCCACATTGGGATGGAGGCTGGGGGGCCGACTGGCACCGAACACAGTAGTAGTGCCGTCGAAGCTGCACTGGTGGAGGCATAAGGAGGTCAACCGGCGCCGATCCACATCCAGGCCTGGATCCAAGAGGGGCCAGCGCCACTGGGGCTGCCGGCAGTTAAGACCTAGGCCCCCCAACTAAGTTTCCGGGACCTGAAGGCATGCCAGCGGGGTTGGTACGCCCAAAGATGGCATGCATCACATCGTAGAATGTACGAAGCTGGGCGGAAGTCGCTCTGGGTCCTGGAAAGGGAGGGAAATTTGGAGCCTCCCACCGGCGTGCCTCATCGGATCGGCCGACCAACGAGGAGAAGTTGAAGAGGGACAATGCTTCTTCGACTTCTTCTTATCCTTCGACTTACCCGACCCCGATTGCGAAGACTTCGATGATTTTGAACCGGAATGGTGGTGGTTCCGTGACCGGTCCCTCAGCCTCCCTCTCGACTGAGACCTCAAATGGTGTGGTACAGACTGCCGGTGTTCAAGCAGTTTTGGGGACCACTCCAGCAAAGCCTTTGGTGCCATCGACCGGCAGTTGGAGCATCAATTGGGGTGGTGGTCGGCCTCCAGGCAAAAGAGGCCCGCGCGATGCAGGTCCGTCAACCACATCAGTCGGTTACAGGAACCGCAGGCCTTGAAACCGGGCATCCCTCGTGCACCTTGTTGGAGTTGGAGACTCGAAAGAAGAAGTCAACAAATGTCGAGAAAAAGAGGTACGGCTCTTTCCGTATCTGCGCTGGCTGACCCGGAAAAAGAAAGAACTTACGTCAGCGAGTGAGGGCAGCATCTAAGTATCTGTCGTAACGTCATCCCAGCGACCATGACGCCGTCGATGGACCCGGAGACGAACAACGCCACCTTCTGACGCGCAGCGGTACTGCAGACGAAAAAACTTTCCAGGTCCAGTCTGACGCCTGGGGGTAATTCTAAGGTACGGAATCTATAACTAACGTGTTTCTTTCAGACACAATAAATAAGGAAAATCGAAACATTCAAAGGAAATTGTAGGAAAGTAGGATCTGTTTTCATGGTCACCCCCAATTTTTGCTGGTGTCATTAGTCTGACTCGGATCCTGCTAACCAGGATCCCAGTCTCTGTGCTCTTTCCCTAAATTTGACCCGGTGAGCACTTAGGTACACTCAGGATTGGCTATTGGTGTACCCTGATAAATCCTTGTATATGGTACTAAGGGCATAGGTACACCAGAGGTCTCCCATGGGCGCATGTATTATGCCACCCATGAGAGACTACTCAAATGGTGACTATAGACCTGCCATCACAGCCTGTGTAAGCTGGTGCTAGCACCACTTAGGCATATAAACATTTCCTTCTCTCTGAGGTCACTGCACTTAAAATCTGTAAGTCACCCATAAGGCAGGCCTTTCAATCCTGAAGGCAGGATGCTTGGTTCTAAGTGTGAGGGTGCCCCTCCATGAGCAGGAGGCCCAACAACCTTTGGAGTCCATTCTCCCGGGATGAAAGTGCATCAGCTAATAAGTTACAGTTCTGCACCTTCATAGCAGAGAGTCCATAGATCACGGGAGTGGCAGAGAGGAGCATCACGATTGCAGTAATTAGGCAGCTGTGCTACAACCGGATAGGGCCTGGCCCCAGCACTGGATGTGGGGCTGGAGAATGGTGAACACGCTCCACCACAAATAGATCTGGAAGGTCTCTTGCCCCAAGAGATCTATGAGGAGCTGTTCCATCAAAGTTTTCATGTTGCGACATTTGTTGATTCTGACAAGCCGCCGATAAGAAGGTTGTTCTGCCGGTTGCAGGCCGACAAGTCCTCAGCCCTGGGCAGCAGTGTCAACAGCGTTCTTTCCACTGCTTCTGTGTTCCAGCCAAAAAAAACTGTTCATCCTCAGCTTCTAACACCCACCTCTCCACCTCTCCACCATATCTAGGTGCTCTGTGTACTTATCAATGCGCTCTGACATCCTGTCCATCCAAAATTAGAGGACATTTATCTTCCCGTCAACCTTGGTGAGGCTAAGCTGCATGGCGGCTCTCAGGATCTGGCATAGCTCACCTCCCATTTCAGGTCCTGAGGAGTCAGAGTCCATCTTGGGTGTTGCCGCCCCGTCCTCACGCAGTCTGGGAGTCTTCTGCTGCTCGAATTGTAGCTTGGGCTACATTTTATCTGCTTTTAAGTATTGCAGAAGTTCAAAAAAGATCACACTGGTAATTTTGTGTTAACTGGTATTTAAACCACGTGCATGCATTTCACCGATTCTCATAGTATAGCTCTCCAGAATTTTTCCCGATCTTCAGAGATGAATTTTAAAAAGTCTGGAAAACCTACCTGCCGTTGGTTCCAATCTGATGGTTCACGTCGATGATCTTCTTGAGTGTGCTCATTCTGCAAGAAAACAATCTAATTATAATGTAGTGACCTGCACAAGCAAGAGGATAATAATTGTAGATGCATTTGCATTAACAGGCAATATTTGTGCAGTGTCTATTTTCAGGGAATGTGCACAACCACAGGGCTAAACTTTGTGTCTTCCACCCAACAGCTGATCTCAAATGACTTGTGCTACAAGTGAATATAGGTTTTGACCAAACTGTAAAGTAACTGTCAAGAAAAAGAAATGAGCTAGGGACCTGAATCAAAATGAAAATAGGGTTCACAGACGTGTAGAAACAAACTGTAATTTCTCAAAACTTCAAAACTATCTATAAAGAAGTGAAGTAAAATGTACTTACCTTCCGTAACATTAATATCTGATAGAGACACAATCTAGCTACAGATTGATTAACTTTTGAATTCCCCCCAGGCTCCAGTCTGGATCCAGACATTTTTCAGCAGTACCTCTCTCTGTGTGCCTGGGGACAGCGTTGTACGGCTCCGCGATGACAGCGATTCCGGTCATGACGTAAGTGGAGCCATATAAGTTCCCTTTGCTACGCGGATGTCAGTTTCTTCAGTGAAACCTTCCAACCCAGAATGCAGAGCCACTATCTAAACTGGTTGTGGAAGCAATGTGCCATAAGATCAAACATCTTTGAAACATTATTAAAGAAGAAACATCAAATGGTATGTTAATACCAGACCTGGTTTTTAAAGAAAATCCCTAAAGAATCAACAAAACAGAGGGGTACATTAAACCCTGTGCCCTGATGAATAACTCTCATGTAAAGGAAGAAAACCTAACTCTCTCTAGTTCATTCATCAATGGAAATAAATGGCAACGAAATAGCAAAACAAAACTTCAAAAAACAATGCCAAGCTGTTTATTGAATCACACCATTAAGAGACATATTGAAAGTGCCAATACAATGTATAAAGATACCAAACAAAAACTTTCAAAGAAAGATAAAATAAATCAATACTGTCCACTGGTGTAAAATCCAGTGTGAAGGAGAAAACACAGCCCCAACCCAATCAATAACACATATTTCAAAAAGGATGGTATGGCAAAATCAAAATAAAGGGTATGTGGCCAGGCTAAGTGGTTTGTTGAGTCCCAGCATAAGTTGAGAGTGATCACCGGTATATAAAACTAGTACTGGAAAAGGGTATAATCCTTACCTCATAGGTCATTTGCAGAATGGGGAGGATGTACAGGGAGTTAATGAATCTGCGGCTAGACTGAGATTCTACCAGATATTAATTATGCTACTGTCGTAATTGGCCCGTTCGCATTAGCGATTAGCTGAACCTACACGTTGTCCTCCTTAACTTGGCTATATATGATAAACGCCATTTTGAATGTTACGGCGGCCATCTTAGATCATGAGCGGCCTCGTGGCCGACGTGCCCTTTAGTCCGTTGTCCGTTCCACTGACCACGCTTATCTGCCCAGCAACAGGCTATTTTTAGTACTGGTCAAGCCGCACATGCGCAGCTCCCACTGACCCGTAAACCTTCAGGAATGTGCACCAAACTGACCAGCGGAGTTGTGCCCCCTCCAATGAGCTGGCAGTATTCCAAAACATGACCATATATGTCTCGAAAATGTGTCTTAACTTGTGCCGCCTATCTTTTATTGCCCCAAAACTGTATATAAAATGAGGTCGCACCAATGTTCGGTGTGATACCTCTTGCATTACCGAAGGGTGCTGTTTGAGTGTACCACCACCCCATGGGGTCTTAATAAACTTGTTCTTTGCCTTTTACAGTTTCCGTGCCAACAGTTCTTGAGTGTGAGTGGGTTATCTCCGGAGCGTGTAGGCCTTGGGAACCCCGAAATACTTCAATTGGCGACCACGAAGGGACTCATCGGCGACTCGGATGCCCGAAGGAGAGGTTGTGACGAAGGCTTGGAAACCCGCCATGGGCGCGCGCTGCCACGAGTGACCCGAGTCTTGGCTGCCACGGTGTTTTTTCCTTTCCTTCCGATCTGACCTTCCAGGTGGCGCCGGTCTCCGACTGAGTCTTTGAAGTGTCTGCATCATTGAGAAAGTGCCGTTTGGCTGATTTGGCTTACAAGACCTTGGCAGTTGGAATCTGGACAGTTGGGAATTTGGTAAGCTTTGTGTTCGGTAAGGTAGTCTTCGGACGCTTACTGAAGTTCTGCGATTTGTGTTCGGTAAGGTAGTCTTCGGACGCTTACTGAAGTTCTGCGATTTGTGTTCGGTAAGGTAGTCTTCGGACGCTTGCCGAGTCCTATGAACTTTGATTTGAGTTAGCTAACATTGTGAATTTGTGATCTTTGAACTTATATGTGTAGTGCACTTCACATAGGCAGGCATGTAGAGATGTTTCTCTAACTTTGTTTTTTTTCCTTTGAGCGGCACAATCGTGTGGAGAACTGTAAGTGCCATTTTGTCCGGTGTCACGCTTTCGTGATACTTTTTGAACATGCCTGTTTTCAGCACACTCCGAGGAATGTGTTGTTTAGGTGAAGGTACCTCAATTAGGTTAGCGGAATCACAGCCGGCTCCCCCAGAGGGAACTCCAAATAGGGACATGTACATAAAGTTTGGCCTTCCCCCTATTATGTACAGTAAATTATGGCATAAATACACCAAGGCCGATCCTGAATTGCAATGGCCCCTACACGGGTCGTACGATTTGAGCAAAATACAATTTGTAGAGCAATGTATGTTTCAACGCAGGTCTAGACAAAATATGTTTGATTGCGTGCGAATGTGGGAGAAAGCGGCGCATGAGCGAATGAAGCGTGAGGTTGCCTTGGCGGACAAAGAGCAGCGCAAGGCTGCTCGGGATAAGGCTTTACAGCTTGAGGAAAAGGAGGCTCAGGAGAAGAAAGAAAGGGAGGAACGGGAACGTAATTTGCAAACGACTGGTCAATTTCCTATTCGCCGACCGCTTTATCCTGTCCTTAATAATGAAATTGATGATTTTTCTTTGTTAGATCGGTCACCGCCTCCGTATGTTACGCCGACGGCTCCAGCTGTGGATTCCGATGATGGCGGACAGGATAAGTCGGGCAAGAAGGGGGTATCTGCTCTCAGGTTTACTGCGGAGAGGTCCTCTCATCTACGTAGTTGGGCTCGCAAAGTGAATAAGCGTAGTGTTACTCAGGATCAATTGATATCAGAAAAAACAGGGTGGACGGATCTTGAATTGATGTATTTTCTGTCTTCCTTGGCTGATGAGGTTGTAGGCGCATATCGTGACCTTTCTGATACGTTAGAGCCCAAAGTGTTGTCAGTGTATCGTGAAAATTTGACTAAAGGTGATTTTGATCTTTCAGATGTCGATGACCTGTTTGCGCAATTGATCAAGCTGCGGGATGAGACAACTCGATTGCGGGAGGAGCGGAAAAGGAAACAAAAGGAGTCTGAATTGGAGCATGATGGGCAGGCCAGAGAGTGTTCTCTCCGTGGTTCAGATAAGAGTTCTGCGTTGCATGTTATGCCTATGCGTGAAGCTGCGCCTTTGTATGTTCCGCCGAGGGGGGAAGGTACGGATGAGGATAAATTGTCAAAGGATGCGAAAGGGTATTTTGTGTATAACTGGGTTTACACACCATGGAATAGAGCAGATGTCATGGCATTGAAAAATTCTTTACCTGATCTTCGGAAGAATCCAGCGGCATTTTATGAAGGGGTGGAGGGGGCTATATCGTCTTGTGTGATGACTCTCGTGGACATAGATTTGTTTTTTGGGTTGATATTACCACCTGATATGTGGCGGCAGATTCGTAAAAATAATGATGAAACGATATTGGGGGGGACATGGAAAGAAATAAATGCTGCAGATTTAGATAGGGAACCAGCATGTAAGCCTTGTCAGCTAATCCTAGATCTCCCGGCAGCTATCTTGCATAAATTAAAAACGCTTGTTCCCTCCAAAAAGATTGATTGGACCATGTTAACATCGTGCAAACAGAAACCCGATGAAACGGTTTCAGATTTCTTTACGCCCTTCGAGGAGGCCTTTCATGATTACAGTGGTCAATCTTTAACAGACGATACGGGTCGGCATTTGTTTGTAGATAAGTATGTAGCTAATCTCCTACCAGAGATTGCAAAGCGATTGAAGTCGAGTGAAAGTTCCTGGGCCACGGCGACCCCTGCGTCCTTGTTAACTATGGCTCAGTATTATGAGCGGCAGGAAGTGGAGGCTAAAGAAAGTGTAGAGAAAAAGGCGAAGGAATTGAAAACGAAGGTGATGTTGGCGTAGGTTCGGGGAACACAGGGTAGAGGGAATGATAGAGGTAGATGAGGTGGAGGAAACGCATCGTATGGTCGTACGGATATTGCGGAGGATCAGTGTGCCTATTGTAAGGAGTTTGGGCATTGGGCCGAAGATTGTCCGGTACTTCGTGAACAGCGTAGTCAGCGTGGTCGAGGCAGTGGAAGGTCAAGAGGAGGTTATACTGGAACGAGAGGTGGCGGAGGTGATCGTAGACAGGTTGAGGAGAGGGGCCGTGGCCAGGACGAACGAAATACGTTTGATAGACGGAATCAATATCAGATTTCGGAAGGAGAGAATGTGGAACATCAGGATTATGTGCATGCATAGGATTGCGTAGGATGGGGTAAGGAATCAGTTGAAGTGCCGGTAGATCAGCAAGATCCATATGTAACAGCGGGTATTTTGGGTTCTACTGATCAATTTCTAGTCGACACAGGAGCTACTCGTAGCGCTCTGTCGAAAAACTTGGTTCCGAGGGCTCCCCTGTCTGGCGAAATGATTACGTGTGTAGGGTTTGATGGCACACCCTCCCCCAGCCCATTGTCCAAGCCCCTTGCACTATGCATTGACAAATACTTTAGTTTTGGCCAATTTTTGTTATCACCCCATACCCCAGACAATATCCTGGGCATTGATTTGCTTAAATATTTTCGAGCAACAATACGCTGCGCTCCAGAGGGAGTGCGGGTTATTCTGAACGACAACTACCCTGACCCTGATGATTGCCCTGACCCTGACAGATTTTATGCCATTCTAGACATCCCTGCTTTGGCCTCTCTGCCGCACACGTTGTGGGCGACATCAGATACGGATGTGGGAGAGATGCGCTTTCCACCAATACACATTACTGTTAAGGAGGGGGCCCCTCTACCACGAGTGCCACAGTATAAGATCTCGAAGGAAGGTGAAATTGCACTGACACATATTGTTCAGGATTTGATTTCTGCAGGCGTGATGGAGGAGGTCCCTTATAATGTTTGTAACAGCCCTATTCTACCGATTCTTAAGAGAGACTCAGATGGCAAGATCTACCGCTTTATTATTGATTTGCGTGAAATAAACAAAATTGTCATTCCCCAATACCCAGTGGTGTCCGATATCACGACTTTGCTTACTTTGATTCCACCGACGGCCACCACTTTTAGCGTTATTGACTTAAAGAATGCGTTCTTTTCCATCCCTGTTCACCCAGATAGTAGATATCTGTTTGGTTTTACGCTCAATAATAAATCGTATAGATTTTGTCGTGTTCCCCAAGGATATACTGAAAGCCCTAGCATCTACAGCCAGGCTTTGAAAAGACAACTAGATTCCTTTAAATTGCAGTCTGGCGTTGCGCTCATCCAGTACGTGGATGACCTTCTGCTTGCCGCCGACTCCTATGCACAATGTGAACAGAGTACGCTTGCGTTGCTTTCCTTTTTGGCACAAAACAATCACAAGGTTTCCAAGAAAAAGCTTCAATACTGTAGACCCCAGGTGACCTACCTCGGTCATCTGTTGTCTAAGGAGGGGCGTGCATTAACATCTGATCGAATTCAAGCAATTTTAGACACACCAGTCCCCCGCACGCAGAGAGATGTGCGTGCCTTCATAGGGTTGACGTCCTTTTGTAGGCAATGGATCATGGGTTTTTCACATATTATAAAACCTTTGCTAGCATTACTGTCCAAAGCCACACCGATGCCTCTTGAGTGGACAGATGAATGTCAGAGAGCTTTTGAACAGTTGAGGCAGGCCCTTTGTTCCGCACCCGTGTTAGGGACACCAGACTACACGAAACTTTTCACATTGTACGTGCACGAGAATGACGGGTGTGCGTTGTCAGTGTTAGTGCAGTTACACGGGGATAAGCAGAGACCATGTGCATACTTCTCTGCCATTTTGGATCCTGTAGCACGAGGGCTGCCTGGGTGTTTTCGAGCGGTAGCGGCAACAGCAGTAGCCATACGACAGAGTGAGGGCATAGTGTTATCACACAAATTGTTGGTGTTAGTTCCTCATGCAGTAGATGCCCTGTTAAACCAAACAAAGACCCAATACCTCACGAGTGCACGACTTACAGGATATGAGTTGACACTCTTAGCGCCACACATAACATTGAAAAGATGCGCTACTTTGAACCCTGCCACCTTATTGCCCTATCCGGCCGAGGAGGGTCAGGAAGAAAAACATCATGATTGTGTTTTCCTGACTGAGGAACAGACAAAGGGTCGTGTCGATTTACAGGATGTGCCACTTCCAGATGTGGATGGGGAACTGTGGGTTGATGGATCGTGTTTGAGGCTGCCAGATGGTACGACTTCCGCAGCATATGCGATCACGACTCTTAAAACGGTGGTCGAAATAGCTAGAATACCACAAAAATCGGCTCAGGCAGCAGAGCTGATAGCTTTAACAAGAGCCTGCGAATTGAGTGCTGGCCTATGTGTGAACATATACACGGACAGCCGGTATGCCTTTGGAGTGGCCCATGACTTCGGGCTTCTCTGGAGGGAACGCGGGTTCCTGACATCACACGGTGAGCACATTATGCACGGAGAGCTAGTGCGTGATCTCCTGAATGCGTTGCTCAGTCCTAAAAAAGTAGCGATAGTGAAGTGCAGTGCCCATAAGAAGATTACGGATAAAGTGGGTCAAGGAAATGCCTTTGCAGACAGCATAGCAAGGCAGACGGCTATGTCCCGAACTAGCTCCCCTATGTACGTGGTACAATCACAGGCTGAGAGATGGAGTGATGCTAGAGCAGAGATACGGGATATTCAAAAATCAGCTACAGAATCTGAACTTGCGGCTTGGGCAGCAGATGGGGTACTAGATGACGAAGGTTGTTGGAGAAGCAAAGACATGGAGAAGTGGAAATTGCCTGCGGCTTACTTACAGGCGATGGTCCAGATGACTCATGGACTGGCCCATGTCGGAGCTCTTGCAATCACTCGTCTTTTAACACGAGTTTGGGAACATCCTGAGATTGCGAATACTGCAAAGAGAGTAGTGCAGACCTGCCTGGTGTGTTTGCAACACAATCCTGGGAAGGGGACCCATACTCCGAAAGGAGGGTTCGTTCCACCTTCTGCACCGTTTGAAGTGCTTCAAATGGATTACATCCAACTCGAGCGCTGCAATAACCTGAAGTACGTCCTAGTGGTGGTGTGTGCTTTTAGCAAATGGGTTGAGGCCTACCCCACGAAAGACAATACGGCTTTGACAACAGCTAAGGTGTTGCTTAAGGAATTCTTTCCTCGCTTTGGAATTTGCAAATTTTTGTGGAGCGATAATGGGCCCCATTTTGTTGGAAAGATTGTGGAATATGTACTGAAGGGGTTAGGGATTCAGCAAAAGTTCCACGCTGTATTCCACCCTCAGTCAGCAGGTTTGGTCGAGCGGTACAATGCCACGTTGAAGCTTAAGCTGGCCAAAATTGTGGCGTCTACATCGTTGAAGTGGCCAGATGCGTTGCCGCTAGCACTACTATCTCTTAGATCAGTACCCCACTCACGAACTGGCCTTACGCCCTATGAGGTGGTGTTTGGCCGCCCTATGAATATCTGGGGGGTGCCCAAGCCGCGATTAATACATGATGTGCCTTGTGTTATGATGAATGATTATTTGGCACGATTAACAAATGATTTGCTCTCTATTCATCAACAGGTTCGAGAAGCGCTCCCTGATAACTCCACTGGAGAGGGCCACGATCTTCGTCCTTGGGACCATGTAATGGTCCGTTCGTTTGAAAGAGCAAGCATTTTGGAGCCCAGGTGGAAGGGCCCCGAGCAGGTCCTCCTGGCGACCCGCACCGCAGTACGAGTGACGAATAGGAAGCGGTGGGTGCATTCGACACATTGTCGCCGTGTCTCTCCGGATCTGGTGACTCCTGCTGTGTTGACTGATTATAAGGAGATCTTGGAAAAAGAAAAGAGCCCAGCTGTGACGTCGGCCGAAGTGGAGGGAGCCTTCCCGGACCAATCTGCTACCGGAAGAGAGCGTTACGATCTACGTCCACAATAAGAAGATTTTTGTTCCTTTTTATGACTGGTTGGTTACCGCTCCAGGTTTGTGAAACGGAAACCGGGAATTCCAAGGGGGGGGGATCAGTTCTGCCAGAGTAGCGACACCCGTCTTGGCCCGGAGAAGAAAACAACGGCTACCTCGGAGTTCAGCACCGCATTTTTCCTTTTTTTTTAGGTATACACGCACGTGTATCTGAGACAATTTGTGAACAATTTGTGAACAATTTGTGCCACTTGAGACTTTGCACAAACTTTCTTGAACTATGGCACCAACGGCATCTCGTGATAAGAAAATATTGGGTGCCTTTCTCTTTGTCTTGACCATTGTGGTGATAGCTGTTATAGCCTGGGTAGTCGAACTTGTGGTGCCTGTACGTGAACATTTGCTGCCGACTACCCCGGCACCGTCTGAACACTTTCATTTTACATTGCCTTTCCATGAAGAGCGCCATCGCCAAACGTACTTAAATAACAGCTTCATTCAGATTCTTCACCACACGCATAATATGACCAATACCTCTAATTGCTGGGTGTGTGGAATGTTGCCTGGGCACCAGAAGAGAGGGGGCACCCCACTTATCCCACTCCCGTTTTCACACAATGGGTCATGCAACGCCTGGTACACCCTCCTCTTTACTCTGAGATGGCCAACCAAAGGGGGGGTGCTTTTCCGTTTGAATAAAGTATGTTCCCATGACAAGGATGGGTTTCCCCGGGCTGAGGGCACACGTTTCGAATGGGAAGAGTACAGGCCTGACAATGTATCTGCTCCACGTGTATATAGCAATCAGCGAAATGTGAATGTATCTAGTGCTCATGTCATAAATGTCATTGCTACAAAAGCCGATTTATGTATTAGAAACAAGGGCACGATTGCAGTGGGGAAAAGTGAATGTAACATTACTCTCACGTTTGATAGCCCGAATGGCATTTCATTTGTTGCATCTCGAAACACATACTTTATCTGTGGAACGAAGGGGTACCATCAGCTTCCAGTGGGGTGGTTGGGCACGTGCTATGTATCGTTTGTGCTACCTCCTGTATTCATTGCCCCTCCAATGTACCACAACGATTACACATTGTACCACGATTTCGTTTTGAACAGGGTTAAACGAACTGTTGCCCTAGAGGACATTGATCAAACGGACACTGCATTACAACAGTATGTGGATTTTAATCTGGGACTATTCTCCTTTGTGGGGGCTGCATTGAACAGCCGGAAAATCAGACGACTGACACGCGTTGTCGAGGCTGTTGCGAATGACACTGCTGTTGCCCTGGGGAATATTACCGAGGAACTACAGATTTCCAGAATTGTCACCCTCCAAAATCGAATGGTTTTGGACGTTGTTTTGGCTGATCGCGGGGGGGCATGTAGGATTATCGGAAGCAGCTGTTGCGTATACGTCCCGGACAATTCTCCATCTGTGTATGATGCTATTTCCAAGCTGCATAAAATAGCTGCTGAAATACACCCGGACAATGGGACTTGGACACTTTCAGGATGGTTCTGGTCCATGATTGCGACGTGGGGCTGGAAACTGTTGACAATTCTTTGCATACTTGTGGGAGCAATGTTCTTTATATGCTTGTGTATTCAATGTGGCCCCGCCTTATGTTCAATGTGTCTATCAGCTTGCTTACCATCGAGACGAGCTCTTGCCCATGACAAAATGATGCTACACAAAGAGGTGACACAAATTATGTTAATAGACATCGAGGACGAACATCCTGACTATGTTCATTATGAGGTAGATTCAGCTAAACGCTAAAAGGGTCGTCTGTCGTAATTGGCCCGTTCGCATTAGCGATTAGCTGAACCTACACGTTGTCCTCCTTAACTTGGCTATATATGATAAACGCCATTTTGAATGTTACGGCGGCCATCTTAGATCATGAGCGGCCTCGTGGCCGACGTGCCCTTTAGTCCGTTGTCCGTTCCACTGACCACGCTTATCTGCCCAGCAACAGGCTATTTTTAGTACTGGTCAAGCCGCACATGCGCAGCTCCCACTGACCCGTAAACCTTCAGGAATGTGCACCAAACTGACCAGCGGAGTTGTGCCCCCTCCAATGAGCTGGCAGTATTCCAAAACATGACCATATATGTCTCGAAAATGTGTCTTAACTTGTGCCGCCTATCTTTTATTGCCCCAAAACTGTATATAATATGAGGTCGCACCAATGTTCGGTGTGATACCTCTTGCATTACCGAAGGGTGCTGTTTGAGTGTACCACCACCCCATGGGGTCTTAATAAACTTGTTCTTTGCCTTTTACAGTTTCCGTGCCAACAGTTCTTGAGTGTGAGTGGGTTATCTCCGGAGCGTGTAGGCCTTGGGAACCCCGAAATACTTCACTACCGAAGGTAAGTTACTTTTACATCTGATAGAGAAATCTAGCCATAGATTCCTTAACTTTCTAATTAAATACTATACCTATACCCCCCTGGAGGAGAGTCTGCAAACTAATCCTACAAAAGTTCTCAAAGAGAACCAGCTGGTCATAACTAACAACTGACCGAGGGCCAGATGTAGGTGGCCAAATACCGGTCAGTAGCGGCCGATATCGGCCGTTACCGACCGGTATTTGGAGTTGTAGATGTAGGGGGCTTAAAAATTACTGATTCGGTAAATTTACCGAATCGGTAAATTTACCGATTCTGTAAATTACCGATTTGGTAAATTTCCCGAATCGGTAAATCTAGATGTAGGTGGCACTGAAAACAGTGCCACAGGCCCTTAAGAATTCATTATTTAGCACGAAATAATATTTTGTGATAAATAACGAATTCCAGTGTACATGCACATCTGTGCATGTACACCTGTGCCATGTGACACACATACATGCCCTTAGGGCATGTATGTGTGCCACATGGCACACAAGCCAGAATCAGGGGTGCAACAGGGTGTCAAAGTGACACCCTGTCCCCCTTGACAATTCAGTAATTTTACCGAATCGGTATTTACCGATTCAGTAATTGCCATTGATCCCTATGGGCCTCAAGGCCCATAGGAATCAATGGCAATTACCGAATCGCCAAATTATTTCCTACATCTCATTTACCGAATCTAGAATACCGAATCGGTAAAATTCGGTATTCTAGAGTCGTTAAATGAGATTTACCTACATCAGGCCCAAATGTACATAAGAATAGCAGAACAAGAGCTTGGCTTGAAATAGAATTCATGATTATTGTCACAGAACATATCAATAAAGAAAACCCTACGGGGCCCAGAGAGAATCGGCACTGGAAGAAAAATGGGAAATACCCTTAAAAAAACACGTCAGTTATCAGATATTATTCTCTTTTCCCCAAGGGAAAGAGAACTTGATGGCGAAAAGGCCCGAGCGTAAAACAATAGTCATATAATCAGCATTCTTTACAACAATAAAGAGATATCAGGGAAAAAAACTGTCCTGATCAACTCTAAAGGACTCTCAGAACTCATTCCATTATACCAAGAAGAATGAACACCAAAAGAAAGAAAAACAATAATACCTCCATGGTATCAAGAATTTTGTTTGAACAAAGTAACTTCTCGATAGTTACATAATGTCTAAATGACCCTAAATAAATCTAATATAGATATTCCATGGTATCATGAATTTTGTTTGAACAAAGTAACTTCTCGATAGTTACATAATGTCTAAATGACACTAAATAGATCTAATATAGATATTCATCAAGCATGTCAGCTGTATAACATTTTGCCACAAATATGTATCACCTGGACATATACATAATATATATAAAATTGTGTCACAATAGACTCAGAATAGCCCTCCAACTCATAGGGCCCGATTCACAGAATGAACTTAAGACTCAATCCTAAACTTACTACTATTTTGGTATTCACAGAATGCTCTTACTACTTTTGGCATTCACAGAATGAACTTACTACTTTTGGTATTCACAGAAGTTAGGATTTTGTCTTAAGTTGTCTTCAGACAAACTTAAGACAGACTTAAGACAGACTTAAGACAAACTTAAGACAGACTTAAGACAGGCTTAAGACAGACTTAAGACAAAATCCTAACTTAAGTCTGTCTTAAGTTTGTCTTAAGTCTGTCTTAAGTTTGTCTTAAGACAAACTTAAGACAAAATCCTAACTTCTGTGAATACCAAACGTAGTAAGTGCATTCTGTGAATCCCAAAATAGTAGTAAGTTTAGAATTGAGTCTTAAGTTCATTCTGTGAATCGGGCCCTATGAGTTGGAGGGCTATTCTGAGTCTATTGTGACACAATTTTATATATATTATGTATATGTCCAGGTGATACATATTTGTGGCAAAATGTTATACAGCTGACATGCTTCGGGCCTGAATCGGGCCCATAGAGTTTCGCTGACCCACATTTACTCCTAGACTCAAGTCCAAACCAGTTCAGGAAGACGATGGCTCCTGCTCTGGTGCAAAACTGGACAAAGAACATGGGAGTATCCTCTCTACTTTCCAGCCCCTCGTCTTGGAGAGACCCCTGAATCGCTCACACCCTTTCCTTACGGCACTTAATGGCTTACCTGTGCATGAGTCCCTAGATTCATCATGGGACAAGATGTAGATCACATATCATTTCAACTTCTACCGTCCGGGCACTCTGGACCTCGCTGGACCTCGCGTTGGGAACTGAGACTGCAACTGGGAAGACTCCTGCAAGTCTATTGCAACCTCTGAGCCTGTGCTCCATACAAGTTCTTCTAAGGTCTGTGGACATCCAAGACACCGGAAGGAATCTCCCTAGGAGTGAAAGAGTCACTCCCCTTTATCTGTAGACACTGCAATGCAGCTGATGGGTCAGCTGATCCTGGGCTCCCACTGACTCCTAAAGTCTCAACAACACAGGTGGTGGTTCTGCAACTCCCTCAAGGCCTGCACAGAGAGTATGAGGCCAGTATCACTCGTTAGAACCGCTGGAACAGAACCCCTGTGCACCGCATTACTTGCCGTTGCCTTGGCACATTCCAGATAGTCTTCCTACCCTCTGGTTTGCAAACTTATGATTTTTGTTAAGCGCACAAATATTAGAACTAGAAAAAATGGGTAGCCAATCCTTTATTTAATTATTTCACATTTACTATTTTTAGCTTTTTAGCCCAGTAGATCTCTTTTTAGATTTCAGTTAGCCTTTAAATCCGGGATTGTACTACAACATTGCATTGAATTATAGGAATTCAATCACTTTTGTTCTGGCTGCAAGTACAAAGATGAGCATTTCCAACTATTCTCCTGCTTGGACCATAGAGTCGATGGTGTAAACTTTTAATAACTTCTGAATATTCAAGGGTGCAATATCCCCCACAATGTCTGCCCTTCTTCGTTGCTCTGGCACAGCCGATTGTTTAAGCGCTTCAGAATATTCAACTGCCGTTAAGCTCCACTATCATTTTCCCATATTTTTGGTGACTGGCACTTATTATAGAAGAATAGAAGGAAATAACCACCTAACAAAGAAGCACTTATTTAATTTAATTACGAGTAAGCACCTATGCTTGGAGACGATTCAGCTCTTTTCCTGAAGGGACATTTTCTTCTTATGAAGTTCAATATCGAGTCATGAATTTCTAATTAGAGAAGTATGAAAAAAAATTGTCTAAGCACTTAGGTTGTAGTGTAGTTCCTATATTCCCAATAGGCTCTGCGCATTGGAATAACATATACTATAGATTAGACGTACGACTGAGGTCGCTAGGTCTCTATCGTATATATTAAACTTAATTGTGAGTGCCAGCTAGCTCTGAGGTCACTAGAAACTTTCTCGAATAAACAAGAAGGGATTAGGTTCTGACAACCGCATAAACATGACAACTTTGTTTCCCAAGAATAAAAAATCAATCTCTAGAGTCGTGGAAACAATAGACCGCTATTTCACTCAGTCAATCGTGCATGCTTCGTTTCACCAGAGGTGCCGAGAAATAGAGAGACAGGTGTTTTCAATAAAAAGGTATTTATTGAACAGTCTTCTTTCTCAAGCATTGGAAATGAACTGCTACAATCGTAATACTGGTTATAAAGTACAAGGCATATAATACGAACAGTATTATAAAATAGTACTGTAAAAGCATGATATGGTTTCTAAGCCATAAGTTGCCTAAAATGTATAAAACACATACAGTGATAAATAATTACTAAAAGTACTCAACTGGTGCTTCTAAAATACACCTACCCCGATGTACCTAACCTAAGTCTTGTACGAGGGAAGAAGTAAGTGAGGAGTAGCTTAAGTTTAGTAGTTCTCTGCCAGGAATCTATTCCAAGAATTCTCTAAGGATCTAATCAGCTTCGTACCTTAGTTTTAGAATGAAGGAGGTCTTGTATCTCTCTCTCAGAACTCGATTTCCCAGCAACCCATAAGGGTAGCCTGGAAACACTGGAGCTGGATTTCTCCACAAGAGAAAAGACAGAGTCTCACAGTGCGTCAGCTGGAGGATCTGCTTCCTTCGGCACTTGCTGCTGCAGGGCGTCGGACAAGTAGTTAGTCAATCTGCTCCAAACCACTGTGTGCTTGTCTGGGCAAACCTAGGCATATTTATACTTTGAAGGTGCCCAGTTAGACGCATGTTTGGACTTAAAAACGTCACTTAAAGGTGAAATTCTTGGAAAACGCCAGGATTTCTCTGAGAACTTAATATTCAAGCAGGGGGAAGTCCCTAGCTGCTGAAGGCGGGTTTTTCCAAAAAATCGTTGTTAATTCTCGGAAGTAGCCATGCCGTATTTGGGCTGTGTGGCTTAGGCCAAATATGGTAGTGATTTCTATGCCTATATAAGGATATGATAAAGTATACCTATAAAGGGCATGAATCTGAAAAATTACACTAGGGTCCTAGATTCGTTTACAACAAGGTTTCAGAGTTGAGATATTTTGGCTTTGACAATGCACAGTAGTCTACCTTGATTGCCAACGGTTGTCAATGTATTAACAGTATCTACCATCTGGAACCTAATCTAACTTAAGTTATCATAGCATTCTGTGGAGTCTAATGCTATTAATAATTTCACGTTGATAGGCCACAAATTATGTATGAGTTCTGACCGTATTTCCTTCTCTTTTCTTTCTATTTGTCCTAGGTAAAATGACCGACATGGGCATTTTATTTAATGTACAGAAAGATCCAAGTTGAATGTGGTGTGATTTCTTGAAGAAATATTTTTGCTTGATTATGGATGGTGTACATATTTTGCAAATGATATTGTACAATTTAAGGATTAAAGCACAACAGCTTTGGGGATATTTCTTTTGTTTGGTGATTATTAAGATTCTTTCAAATAACATAAATGAGAATGGGCCCGATTCACAGAACTAACTTAAGACAAAATCCTGAACTTACTACTTTTGGTATTCACAGAAGTTAGGATTTTGTCTTAAGTTTGTCTTAAGACAAATTTAAGACAAAATCCTAACTTAAGTCTGTCTTAAGTCTCTCTTAAGTCAAACTTAAGACAAAATCCTAAACTTACTACTTTTGGTATTCACAGAAGTTAGGATTTTGTCTTAAGTTTGTCAGACTTAAGACAGACTTAAGACAAAATCCTAACTTAAGTCTGTCTTAAGTCTGTCTTAAGTCAAACTTAAGACAAAATCCTAACTTCTGTGAATACCAAAAGTAGTAAGTTTGTGATTTTGTCTTAAGTTAGTTCTGAGAATCGGCCCCAATGTCTTTTAAGTTTAGGAATGCAAAGATTGGTGGTTTTACTTTATCTGATCTATAATCAAAATTTTATGATACAAATGAGTTTGTTCTTTTTAGATTTCTTTGAATCCTCTCAAGAATTTTCTCACGCTTTCCTCACTGCCCATTGTAAGCTCTGTTCTGGATAACATTTATCTCAAAATGCATGCAGGATTTAGTTTGTTCAATCAAAACTGTTTCTTTCTCTGAGTATTATTTTCCTACAAAGTAATTGCGATTTTGCTTGAGTTGTTTCAATGGTTTGTTATGGAAGCTCATATAGTGCAGGAGAATATTCCTATCAATGAATATGATGTACAAGGTGGAAATTCCACTAATTTCCAACATATTCTTTCTATATACACAGATATGTATTGCTTATAGACTGGGAGAAATGTGATTCTCTCATGCATCTCATTTAATTGACATGCATTTTATTATAATTCACGATACTGCCCTGTCCATGTTAAAAAGTTGTTATCCATGAATCTGTAAATTATTTTCAAATATTTCTTACAGCCTTGATTTTTAAGTATATATGACATTGAAAACTTTGAAATAAGGACGCATTATTGACGACTCTTACAGGCAACGACATATGGCATTGTATTTTCTCATTTCAATGCGTGATCATTATTTGCAGGTCCTTAAGGAGCAACATCTTTACAGGCACATGCATCAAAGATTTTTGCGAACGCAAACGGTGCGAATCGCAAAAATCGGCCGTTTGGGATCGCAAAATCAGCTTTTGGGATGCATCAAGGGTGAAGGCCCTCGCAATTTGAGAATTCGCAAATATTTGCGAGTTCTCAAATTGCGATTGCATCTAAGGAATCACATTTTGCGATTCCTTAAATACAATGCATGAAAGTTTTTAAAATAGCGATTTCGCAATTAGGGGGAGCAAATTACCATTAGGTTGAAACTCATGGTAATTTGCGAAAACTTTGAAAAATGCACTTTTTTGAATTTTTCAAAGTTTCATGTTGTGCACACACATGCCTTTAGGGCATGTGTGTGCACAACATATGTGCACATATTTTTTTCAGGGGTGCAACAGGGTGTCCTTTGGACACTCATTGCACCCTTGAAATCGCATTCTCAATTTGCAATTCGCTAACTGCGAATCACAAATTGAGAATGTCTTCCCATTCATTCCTATGGGCCTGTAAGCCCAAAGGAATGAATGGGGAGGCATTCATTAATTGCGACTCGCAATTTGCGAGTCGCAATTAAGGAATGTTTAGAAATCGCACATTTTTCAGCGATCTCTTCATGCATAGGCTTTTGCGATTTTTTAATTGCGATTCCTTAAAATTCGCAATTAAGAAATCGCAAAAGCCAACAATGGTGCATGTGCCTGTTAGTTCCTTCACTGTTTGAAAGTGGGGTGTATTAACATGGCCACCCCATTAACAATTCCACTAGAATTCTGTCAATAGTTGTATACTGATGCAACATTTTTTTGCAGTATTAATGAATTAGTAGCAATTACATTTTTATGCAGTAATCTTTTTTATAGATTTTCATAAACTGCTTTACACAATCAAACACCAAGGGTTATGCAAACTAAACGTTCAAAAATGGCATCAGAAAACCTCCATTTTGCCAGCTCCAATGAAACCTCTAATCTTCCTTGGCAACCAGGAGTGTAACCATTGCCAGGTAGAGAACACATTAGCATTCATAAATACGTCCATCTGAACTTCTTGCCCCTCTACTGAGGTAATATTTCTCCCAGAATTGACGATATCAGCTACAGTTATGCTTATGTTATAAGCTCAATCTCTCTCAATCATGTAATGCAATATAGTTTAGTCGACATTAAAAAAAATCCACACGGTTCCCCTCTATTCCCATTCCTTTCGTAAGGGATCCTTCCCTCCTGCAATTTATCTTAAAGAAAAAAAAATGATTTATGTTTTTGCGAATTAATTGTAAAATATCACCGGGCATGTCGCATTTTGGCTCTAATATTCCTGAGATAAAAGAGTTTGTATTAAATGCAGAGCAGCTTTGCTTTGAGTTTAGTAGTCCTTCTCTTCATATTTTGATTACCTGCTGATTTTGCCTCTGGCCATCACCTCACTCTCATTGTTCTGCTTGCTCAGCTTTTGCCCGAGAGATTTGGCTATTCTTAATTCCTGGTTGTAGTCTCACCACAGTATAGTTGCTGTGTTTGAATTTTAGGTGAAATGCTAGATCCTCATGCTATAGTTGAAGGACGTACCAAAGATGAATATCTGATCCTACCGTATTCCATTCTGCTGCTTTTTTTACTAACATGTTTCACATCTTCATAAGTGATACTCACAGAGCATACATTTGAATGTTTTAATCATACCATTCTCCTCTTGCATGACTCTTCCAGCACTTTTTCCTTCATTTTGTAATTGTGGAATGCAATCAGTGTAGGAACCTGTCCCTCATAACCAAATCTCCCAAGAGGAGGGTGTAAAGCGGGTACATTTACCACATAGTTAATCAGCAAGCTTTAACACAAGAAAGAACCTTACAAGTGTTTATAAAATTACTGTAGTATTTATTTACACAACACTAATAACTAACTTGGAATATCTCCTACCCAGAGATATCAAATTCACACAACAAATAATTTGAAAACAGGTGAGTAGCATAGACAAATATATGGGTCCCTATAAGGGTGGGTGACTAACCATATACTAAGAACGTGGTATAAGAGGTAGGTACCAAAATGAGACTTAAACGAAGCATGGGGAAGCCCAGGGTAAGCAAGGGACCACAAAGACTCCAAGGTGGCCGGGTGCAGAGTGGATGCACTGGATCAAACTTCCATAGGATGACACAGGGTAAGTCACGGTTGGTATTTTCTTGTTTCAGGACCCTATGCATAGGACCCTGAAGACAGCAATTGGATCAAGGGAGGTTGGAGAGCCACCCAACCCATAGATACCAGGGATCCAGTATACTTACACCAGGGAGCCAGGGCGCACACATGCAAAATGGTGTCGGAACCACTCGTGAGAGCCAATAGAGGATTTTGGAAATCCGGCAGCTACAGCAACTCGTGGACCAGGATGTTTTAACCCAAATGTGGACTCTGGATGAGAAGAACCTGAGAGCAGAGGGGACTGAGTCAAAACCACCCACAGGTGACCAGGAGGCGCAGGAGCACAATGATGCCCCTTGTCAGAGGTACTTGCTGAAGCACAATGGTATTGCTGAAGCTGCGGAGCCAAGGCGGTGATGTAGGAGCACAGCAGTTATCCACGAGCTGCCCCTCGACAGATGAATAGTGCAGGAAGGTCCGTGAAAGAGAGGATCACCAACAAGCATTGGCAACTGCAACAGTAAGAGAAGAAGAAGCAATATATGAATGAAGAACAGCAAGGTCTGTGGGACTAACCCAGCAAGCGTAAGTCAGAGCTAGCCCCGAGCATGCAGGAGAGCCAGCAAGAATCATTGAAGTCCCCTCAAGGACCTTCTGCAGAAGGCAAAGGGAGTCACAGGGAAGACACAGCAGCCCACAGGAGATGGAGGCCCACGATACAGAGATGCAGCCAGGATATAGTTCTTGGAGCTGGGGCAATGTCAGACAGAAGCGGTGAACAGGGAGGCAGCTCAAGTGGGCTAGAGAGGGAATTACAGTTGCCCAGTGGCAGTGCTCTCTCCTCTAAATGTTTTGGTAAGTACTTTGTACATCCCACAATTGGCCTTCTGGGTAATTACTGTAAGGATATGGGAGTGTGGTTCCAAGGGCATTGGCACACCAGGGGTCTCCTATTGGCTGTATAATCCAGCAATGCCCGCATTGTATGATGTGCCCAAAAATAGTGAAACGGCACAAGTACAGTTGGTGTATTGCATTGTGCACTAGTCCATTCACGAAGGCACCCATTTTCGAAAATTCACCCAAACACTGTATTCCGAACCCCCCCTCGTGCTTTGATTGTAGTCTTTTCCTGACAGAGAAGAAACCACTGCACCATTCCAGAGGAAGCTGCAGGGAGTGAAATATGGCCTTATTTGGAATGTCCGTTTGTAGGTATAGTATGCTGAGATTCGAGTGGAACCCCAGAGTTATAACAGGCAAAATTAGATACTCACTAACAGCTCTATTTTGGATAGCGTAGTTGAGCAGTTAGGCTTATAAGGAGGGTGAGTTAAGCATTTATTGTATTCACTCAATCAAGACTGAAGGCACACACTCAGAGACTGAAGTCAGACAGATAAGGTAAGTATAAAAAAACAAGTCACTTACCTCCGGTAACTCATTATCTGGTAGAGACTCTATCAAGCTGCAGATTCATTACCTTTCAATTTCCCAGGCATAAGGCTGGATCCAGAAACTTTTGTTGAGCAATACCCCTTGCGCGCGCCGTTGGGTGGCTCCATTCGGCTCCGAATGACGTTGTCAGGGTCATTAGCATGTGTTATAATAAAGTGGTACCTATATTGACGGCACCCAGGCACGCGGACGTCAGTACTTTCAGTTTTTTCCATGCCAGAAGCGCAGAGCCACGAAATAACTGACGTAATTGGGTGCAAAACTAGGGCCCTAAAAAGATGAGTAACCCTACCCCTACAACATTAGTCCGCAAAGTGGGGAGTCATGGGTGGGGCTGTAATGAATCAGCAGCTCAATAGAGTCGCTACCAGATAATGCATTACCAAGGGTAAGTAACTTGTTCTTCGGCTAGAGACTTCTAGCTGCAGATTCCTTACCTTTGAATTAGATACTCAAGCTATGCAATGCCGGCGGTGGGTTGCAGACAAATACCTCAAACTAGGAAGTCCTGCTGGACCGAATTTTCTGCACTGCCCTTCCCTTCTTAGCTCCCACGTACCCCACAAAGATTTAGTCATCCACCCGGATCTCTTTTGTCCAGTGAAGGTAGAACAACAAAGCTCTTTTTGGGTCCAGTTGGTAGAGACGAAGTATCAAAGAAAGTGGGCAACATGATTGATTGACTCAGATGGAATGGGGTCACAACGTTTTGTAAAATGGAAGCCTGGGTGCGAAGCACCACTTTGTCTGAAAAAGACATGAGATAGGGAAGCGAGCAAGATAACGCCAGCAACTCATTCACCCTCCGGGCAGATGTAATCACCACCAAAAAGGCTGTTTTGATGGTTAACTGCCTGAGGGGACAGGTATGTAAAAAGCCTTGAATGGAGCACACATTGGGTAGCTGAGGTCCAAAATAAGTGCATGGGTGGAAACAAGTGGGCCGGTGCTATTAGAAACCTATGCACAGTCAGAGACTTGAAGAGTGAGGGCTGGTCTGGCCGCCGCAAAAAAACAGACAGAGCAGAAAGGTAACCCTTGAGAGTTCCCAAAGCAGAGCCATGCAGGGCAAGGGTCAGAATGAATAAAAGGACAGTGGAAAGAGTAGCAGACAGAGGGTCAATAGACCTTTCTGTACAGTATAATACACATTTCTGCCAACAGCAGGCATACACCGTCTTAGTGGAGGGCCGCCTGGCCAATAAAATAATGTTACATGCTTTGGAAGGAAGGTAAAAAGCCATCAACTGCTGCCGCTCAATCTCCCCAGATGGAGGCGTAGAGTTGACAGGTTCGGGTGGAGAACCATCCCGTACAGCTGTGACAGACGACCCTCCTGAAGGGGTAGACTGATCAGAGGATCGATGGTCATCTTCAGAAGCTCTGGATACCAGACTCTCATCGCCCAGTCCAGAGCCACAAGAATGACTTGGGCATCCTTGCTCCTGATCTTTATCAGAACCCTGGGCAGGATTGGTCTGGGCGGAAAGGTTTACAGCAGGCCTGAGCTCTACTCGCAACAAAAGGAGTCGCCGTGCGATAGCCATCTTGGAAAATCCAGCGCGCAGCACTGTTGACACTGCTCGTTCTCTTTGGAGGCGAACAAATCCAACCAAGGTTCTCCTCACTGCTGAAATAGACCTTGTGCAAACTTTGACTGGAGACGTCATTTGTGATCCGCTAGGCATCGCCGGCTGAGTTCGTCTGCCATGGCGTTTAGAGAACCTGCCAGGTGTGGAACCACCAGGGTTATGCCCTACTGTTCCAGCCATGGCCAGAAATGCAGGGCCTCCCTACAAAGGATCCACGACCCCACGCCGCCCTGCTTGATGCAGTACCACATGGTGGTGGTGTTGTCCGTGAACACGTGCACGAACTTCCCCTTGACAGAGGGAAGAAATGTCTTCAATGCCAATCCAATTGCTCGGAGCTCCAATAAATGTATGTAAAGCTAATGCAATAAGTTTCAGCACCATATACAATAATATTGAGAAAATTAGCGTGTCATATCAGAGTTCAGAAACAGTAACGCATAAAAAAACGTCGACATCCAGGGTATGTGTTTCTTGACGAGGTTTTCTCTTTATTTTTCACAAACAGATTTTCTCTTTAGAATTCCATAGATCATAGCCAATGCATTTCGTCTCCGAAGAGACTTCTTCAGGGCTTCAACGTATGGCATAAAATGTATTCCTTATGTAGTCGTAAGGTTTCAAACCCAGAAGTCGTGGGTGTCTATAAGTGTCAAATACTTGGCAGCGGCAAAGTAACCGCCCTCATATGTAGTCAGCATTATGCTAATGCTGACTACATTATGCTAATACTGACTACATATGCGGGTGGGTACTATGCCGCTGCCGAGTATTTGACACTTATATACACAACCGATGACTATTGGATATGCAACCTGACGACTACTTAAGGAATATATTGTATGCCATATGTTGAAGCCTTGAAGAAGTCTCTTCGGAGACGAAACGCGTTGGCTATGATCTATGGAATTCTAAAGAGAAAATCTGTTTGTGAAAAATAAAGCGAAAACCTTGTCAAGAAACACATACCCTGGATGTGGACTTTTTTTTATCGTTACTGTTTCTGAACTCTGATATGACACACTAATTTTCTCAATATTATTGTATATAGTGCTGAAACTTATTGCATTGAATATTGTTGTAGGATTTGTTCCTATTTTTTGGGGAGCATAGAGGGGAGTACTCCCTGGTTTTGTGCACTATCTAATACATAGACACACTATTCATCTGTTAAGTGCGGATTCAATCAGTCTCTACCCTCAGCTCTTTGGTTTTAAATTTATGTAAAGTCCCGACTCCGCCGGTGACCATTGTCCCCTGAATTCCAACTCTCCCAGGTGGCCGCCCCATCCAAGAAGTGACACACCTGTCACCACTGAGAGATCTGGTTGGGGAAGGGAGAGGGGTCTACCGTTGACCCATTTGCGGTTCATCAACCATCCTTGCAGATATTTCACAGTTCCTTCTGAGCTCTGAATCACATCAGTGAGATTTCCCTGATGCTGTGCTCTCTGGAACTTCAAGTCCCACTGAAGACAACCGCATATGCCACATGACATGCTTAACCAAAAGGATGCAGGAGGCCATGAGGTCCAACAGTTTTAGAGTCAGTTTCACCGAAATTCAGGATAGAGGCTGAAACATAGGAATCGTAACCTGAATATCATGGACTCGCTGCTTGGGAGGATAGGCCTGAAACTACACTGTGTCCAGAACAGCTGCGATGAATGGGAGCGTCGAGAAGGAGTCAGGAGTGATTTTAACACGTTTATAGAGAACAGTTTGTAGGAGATGACAGCCTGGGACGAGGTCGCCTTCAACAGCCAGTCGTTGAGTTAGGGGAAGATTGACACCCATAAACTGCTGTAGGACAATAGGATCTGCTTTCTTGGTCACCCCCACTTTTTGAAGGTGTCATTATGTTTACTGACTAGTCTGACTGGGAACCTGATAATCAGGACCTCAATCTCTGTGCTTCTTCTCTAAATTGGACATTGTGAGTAATTAGGTAAACTCCAGATTGGCTACCGGTGTACCCTGGTAAGTCCCAGGTATATGGTACTAAGGTAGCAAGGACATAGGTACATCAAGGGTCTCCCATAGGCTGAAGCATGTATTATGCCACCCATGAGAGACCACTCAAATTGTGATTTCAAGCCTGCCATTGCAGCTTATGTAAGCTGGTGCTAGCACCACTTACGGCAGAAATGATTCCTTATATCTGAGTTCACTGCACTTAAAACCTAAAAGTCACCCCTAAGGCAGGACTTTCAATCCTGAAGGCAGGGTGGTCGGATCTAAGTGTGAGGGTGCCTCTGCATGAGCAGGATACCCCTACAACCTTCGGAGTCCATTATAGCGGGTTGTAGGTGCATCAGCCATTCAGATAAATAGGGTGGCCATGTGTTATTACGCAATGGCTGTCTCTAAACTGGATGTAACAAAGCCTGTCCTGTTTGGTATCAAACATATGTTTGAATCTTACCCCCACCCAGTAAATGGTGTGTGAGGTATGATTCCATGCAGTGTAAAGCTCCTCCGGGAGGCCCTCTTGCTCCCGGTACCAGTCTTCTAGACCCAAACAGAAAAATATCGCTGCTGCCAACTAGATATATGATTCTGCCCTACTTCTGCCCTCCTGCTGCCCTCTTGTAACTGAGCCAAGCTCGAGCAGGGTATAGTAGGACAATAGGTTTCCTGTAACAGGGAGGCGTGAACACCTCCCAGACAGGACTTAGTGTATTGGGGCAGGGTGGAGGCACTTGCCAACACCAATGAGACTGCTTGAAGGGCACATTTTGTCTCCTCCTTGCATACACCAGTTGAAACCAGTTCAGGGAGCCGTTGGCTCCAGTCTGGTGCAAAACTGGACATAGGACATGGGAATATCCTCCCCACTGTCCAGCCCCTCCTCTGGGAGGGACCCCTGAATCGTCCCAAACCTTTCTTTAGAGTACTTAAGGGCTTACCTGTGGATGGCTCCCTAGATTTGTAGCAGGACAAGATTCAGATCCAGTAGCACTTCAACTTCAAAAGTCTGGGGCACGCTGGACCTTGCTGGACTTCATGTTGGGAACCGAGACTGCAACTGGGAAGACTCCTGCTGCTCCTGGTCTTGTCATCCTGCAAGTCTGCTGCAACATCTGTGCCTGTGCTGGTTTTTCACATGACCTGTGGACATCCAAGACCCCCAAAGGAATCTCCATTGGAGTGAAAGAGTCACTCCCTTGCATCTGCAGGCACCGCAACGAAGATGCCCAGTCTCCTGATCCTGTGCTTCCACGGACTCTGAAGGCGCAGCACCACAGGTGGTAGTACTGCAACTCCCTCAAGGCCTGCACTGTCTTTACACCGAGCTGGAGGCCAGTATTCCTCGCCCGAACCACTGGAACAGAAAAACAAATTACTTACCTTCTGTATCACGTTTGTCTGGTGGATACAATATCTGCCTGTGGATTCCTCATCTTGTGAATATCCCCTGCACCAGCAGCATCTGGTATTTTTTGGAGCTCTCCACGCCAACGAGGACGACGTCACAGAACCATGGCTCTGCTCACGACTCCGCTGACGTCACCTGAGCAATAAGAGAGCCTCGTCGACGTGATAACGTCAGTTCGGCCCTTTTTTTCCATGCCTTCGAGGCCCCAGGGCAGACCGACACAAATATATACAGTATACACAGTACACAGTATTCAAACCCAACACACAAAGTGAGAATCAATGCAGTAAAGCAAAAAGAATTAAACATTTCAATTGAAAACAGCAGTCATAAGATAACATCATTGTAGGTATACAAGGGTGGATAACGGGGAAGTGATTGGGTCAGTGAGGAATCTACAGGCAGATACTGTATCCACCAGAAAAAGCAATACAGAAGCTAAGTAACTTGTTCTTCTGATGGATACATCTGCCAGTGGATTCATCATCTTGTGAATAGTGTCCCACAGCAGTCCCCACACCCGGAGGAGGGTGTCTAACCTTTTATACTAAAAAGTCCTTAAGGACAGAACGTGCAAAATGTCCGACCCTAATCACTTCAGAATCTAAGCAGTAATGCTTCGCAAAAGTGTGGAGGGAGGCCCAAGTTGCCGCTCTACAAATGTCCTCAACAGGAACACCTCTAGATAAGGCAAATGTAGAAGACTTTGCCCTGGTAGAATGAGTTCCTAAACCCTCTGGAGGTTCCTTACCTGCCAAAGAGTAACAAACCTTGATGCAGAAGACAATCCCTCTTGAAAGTGTGCACTTGAGCACTGCTCTGCATTTCCTGCAGCCAGCAAATCCCACGAAGAGCTGGTCATCCACACGATAGTCTTTAGTCCTATTCAGGTAAAAACTCACCGCCCTCTTAGGGTCCAGATGGTGAAGCCGCTCCTCCGCCTTGGAAAGGTGAGGGGGAGGATAGAAGGAAGGAAGGGTACTGCCCCAGATGGAAGGGAGTTACCACCTTAGGCAGAAAAGCAGCCCTGGTCCTGAGAACCATTCTGTCAACATGAATTGTCAAGAATGGGGGTTTTGAACTCAGAGCTTGAAGCTCACTTACCCTTCTTGTCGAGGTAATGGCATCAAGAAATACAGTCTTTAAAGGCAATAGTCTCAAGGGACACTTGCGTAGGGGTTCGAAGGAAGAACCCATCAAGTAGGTTAAGACAACATTTAAGTCCCATTGAGGCACAATAAATGGAGTAGGCGGATATTTGTTGGTAAGGCCCTTAATGAATCGTAACACAATGGTCAATTTAAACAAAGAAGGCTGGTCCGGCAAACAAAGAAACACCAACAAAGACGATAAATAGCCCTTCACAGTAGCCACAGTAAAGCCCTGCTGGGCTAGAGAAAGAGCAAATTGAAGGATTTTGGATAAACAAGCCCTCAAAGGGTCAATAGACTTATCCCCACACCAGTGAACAAATTTGGACCACCTATTGGAATAGATAGACTTGGTGGAGAGATGCCTGGCTGACAAAATAACGTACACCACGTCAGAAGGAAGAGAAGAAGAATTCAGGTTTCCCCGTTCAATCTCCAGGCATGAAGGTGTAAGCTCTGGAGGTGACGGTGTAGAACCTGCCCCTGCGACTGCGAGAGGAGGTCTTCCCTGAGAGGGAGACGGAGCGGAGAGCACAAGGAGAAGTGGAGAAGATCTTGTGAGTGGCAAACAGGTCCACCCGAGGAGTTCCCCATGTCCGAAAGACGTTACAAACCACATCCGGATGAAGTGAATGAATGAATGAAGTTATATTTATATAGTGTGTAGCTACCCTGAGGCCTCGTAGGGCTTATGGACCGCACAGAGAATAACAACAGTTTAGGGCACATTGTTGAACAGGTGAATTTTTTTTAGAAGCTTGCGAAAGGCCAGTATGTTTGGTTCGCCGTGCAGAGTGGAGGGGAGAGAGTTCCAAAGGTTTGAGGCATTCAGGGAGAAAGAGCGTCCACCCCACTTGGAGCGACGGACTTTCCTAGACGTGGAAAGGAATGCAGAGCTGGAGCGAAGATTTCTGGAGCGATGGTAGGGGGTGACCAGAGAATGTAAGATGGCTGGATCCGATTTCCACATGGCTCTGTGAGCCAGGCAGAAGGCCTTGAACTGAATCTTGGCCCGTATGGGGAGCCAGTGTAGGGTTCTCAGGGCGGATTTTGCAGATTGTCTCGGGGGAATTTGGAGCAGTAGGCGGGCCACGCTGTTATGGATTACTTGAAGTTTTTGCAAGGTTGCCTGCGGGGCACCCAGGTACAGCGCATTCCCGTAGTCGAGGCGGGAGAGTATGAGAGCTTGCACCATAATCCTTCTCGCCTTGAAGGGAAGCAGGGGAAGAACCTTTCTTAACATCCTCAGTAAACCAAAGCAGGCAGCAGCAAGCTTGACAGGTTGAAAGCCAAAGCAGAGAGAATTGTCAAGCCAAATGCCAAGGCTTTTAATCTGCTGCTTTGGAGCCGGCATAGGGCTGAGGCAGGTTGGCCATAGATGGACCGGTAGGGGAGATGGCGGTTTTCCCAAAAACATCAGCTCAGTCTTGTCGCCGTTTAGTTTGAGATGGGCTATAGTCATCCACTCAGCTACTGCTTCCAGACAGCTGCCTAGAGAGCTGGATGATCCCTCTGGATGGTTCAAAGATACCCCCAATTGGGTGTCATCTGCATACGTTACAATCTGTATGCCGAATGGGAGGACTACCTCTGCTAAAGGCGCCATATAGGTGTTAAAAAGTGTGGGGCTCAGGGAAAAGCCCTGAGGAACCCCACCGCTAAGCTGCCAGCAGTTGGAAGAGGCTGTGCCCTCGAAGACCTGAAAGTACCGGTCTTTGAGGAAGGACTGTAGCCAGGAGAATGCCGAATAGGTCACTCCCAGACATTTTAGCCGTGTCAGCAGGATATTATGATCAACAGTGTCGAAAGCGTCACTGAGATCTAAAAGAACAATGGCCGCTGAGCCGCCCTGATCTAGAAGCCTCCGTGCTTCTTCGGTTACTGCCAGAAGGGCCGTCTCTGTCCCTAAACGTGGGCGAAAGCCTGTTTGTGAGACATGTAGCAAGTTGTTGGATTCCGAATACTGTCCTAGTACAGAATTTATGTGTCTCTCAATCAGCTGGCTTAACCAGGGTAGGAGGGAAATGGGACGATAGTTGGCCAGGTTAGAGGGGTCCAGACTAGGTTTTTTCAGGAGGTCCCTTACCTGTGCTATTTTCCAGGCACGGGGAACCGTGTTCGAGGAGATGGAGGTATTTAAAATATCCAAAACTACTGGGCATATAGCATCGGCAACTAAGGAGAGGTGTCGCGGGGGGCCGGGTCTGAAGGAGAGCCCGAGGTTACTTTTGGAGTAAGTGTTTTTAGGGAGACCTCATCCAATAGAGGGAACTCTACTAGGGAGCGTAGAGGGTTGGGGGAATAACTTCTGGTGTTGGGTTCAATAGCGTCGGTATCAGAGGGGGGAAAGGATTGGCCAATAAGGCAGATTTTTTGGTGGAAGTATTCTGCTAGATTGTTACATCGAGCTGGAGCATCCTCTGAGTTGTTTTTTTTGGGGGGTATGGTGACCAGGGACTTGGCTATATGAAAAATCTCTTTTGGAGAGTCTGCGGCTGTACTGGGCCTTTTTAATTTCTGACTCGTAGTTCCAGGTTACTTTTCTGTAGGCTGTTTTCCTCTCTTCAATTGGGTTCACTCTGCAGCTCCTTTCTAATTTCCTACAAGATTGTTTGTGCTCCCTTAGTTTATCAGAGAACCACTGTGCTGTTTTTGGAATGGATTTTTTATTTAGAGATTTTTTGGGGGCTAACGTGTCCAGAGAGCTTTGAATCCAGAGGTTGAAGTTGTTATTTGCCATTTCTGGGTCCGAGCTAGAGGGCGGTGTGGTGTTCTACAGGATATTAGACCATTGACTAGCAGAAAGATTTGACCATTTCCTTTCTTGTATTCTCGTGGCTCTCTGAGAGGGGTTGAAGGCAGGAGACTCCCAGGTCAAAGGAATCAGTGAATGGTCAGTCCAGGGGGGGGGGGGATAGGTGTATTAACCTGAAGATTTGGTGCATTGCTAAGCACCGGATCAAAGAGATGGCCCTTTATATGAGTGGGTGTGAAGCTTTTCTGAATAATCTGAAGTGCTGATAGGCCAGATAGAAGGTCTTTGGCCATGCTATCGAATGGCTCATCCAGATGGATATTAAGATCCCCCAGAATCGTGTAATTGGCTGGGGTAAGAGCTAGGTTAGCGACAAGACTCTGGAATGTACTGAGAAATTGTCCTATGGGTCCTGGGGGCGGTAAGCCGGAGAAGGTGCTAGTAGGTGAAAATTCTAAAGAGAAGTTCAGATTTTCACAGTCTGGCAGCCCTTCGATAGAAATCCGCCAGCAGAAATGATCTTTGAAAATTATCGCTAGCCCTCCCCCTCTGCCAGTTTTACGATCCGCTCTTTGGATAAGGTATCCAAGTGGCAGAGTTTGAGTGACAGCTGGGTCTGTTTCATCCTGTAGCCAGGTCTCAGTGAGAAATAAGACATTGGGTTTGAGGTCTTCTATTAAGAGAGCAAGTTCGACTGAATGTTTAGGGAGAAAGCGACAGTTCAGTAAATAACATTTTAGGGGATGGCCGCTGCCTTGATTAAACTTGAAATCACAGTGGACACACCCAGAGGGGCTATTGGCCAAATCTAGTGTATGATGGCAATTGATGCCAGTTACTCCTATCATGCTGGGCAATGTCTGGGCACTGTAAGCAAGAATACCATCTGACAAACCGCCAGGGTTTGTGGCCCCTGGTCCCGGTCGGGTGCAGACGCGTGCAGACGGACTTGCCTTTGGCGCGCGTCGGCACGCTTTCGCTGCGCGTAGGGAGAGGCATCCTTCTTTTAAGGGGGAGATCAGCTGCTAGAACGCTGACTCCTCCTAGAAGCCGGAAGTTGTATTCACTTCCGGTATGTGCCCAGTGTTTGCCCCTCCTCCGGGGATTCTCTCCACACAAACTGCTAATCGGCGGTGGACCGGAAAAGTCTCCACTCATGGTCTGCAGAGAACTGCCGACTGAGACTGTCTGCATGCACATTCAGATCTCCATCCAGATGATTTTCCATCAGACAAATCTGATGGTCCCGAACCCAGGACCAGAGACGCAGAGCCTCTCTGCAGAGACAATGCAACCCCACTCCTCCCTGCTTGTTGACATACCACATTGCTGTAGTGTTGTCCGTCACGACTTGAACCGATATACTGCAAAGTGAAGGGAAGAAAGCCTTGAGCACCCAACGTATCACCCGCAACTCTAGATGGTTGTTGTGAAGCAACCTTTCCTCTGGAGACCAAAGACCCTCGATCTCCAAATCCCCCAGATGAGCACCCCACCCTAGAGTGGAGGCATCCATGATCAATGTTGCCAAAGATGGAGGTAGATGAAAGGGCTTTCCTTGAGACAGATTGCCGTACATACTCCACCAAGACAGATCCGCCGCAGCTTCTCTCGAGATCCTCACAGACTCCCTGAGATCTCTGTTGTGTTGATACCACTGCCTGCGGAGGCACCACTGGAGCGCCCTCATGTGCCAGCGTTCATGGTCGACCAACAGAATGCAGGAAGCAAACAGACCGAGCAGGCGAAGGACCTTCAGGACTGGAATGACTGCTCCATTGTAAAACAATGAAATAATTTCCTGAATGTCGAGAATCCTTTTTGGAGGAGGGAATGCTCGACACACAGTAGTGTACAGTACTGCCCCTATGAACAGGTTGTGCTGAGAGGGCACCAGGTGAGATTTGGGCACGTTTATCGAAAAACCCCATTTGTACAACAGCTGGGATGTCACCTGCAGATGATGAAGCACCATCTCTGGTGACTTCGCCTTGAGTAGCCAGTCGTCCAGATAGGGGAAAACTGGAATCCCCAATCTCCTGAGATGGGCTGCCACCACTGCCATCACCTTAGTGAAGACTCGAGGTGCAGTAATAAGTCCAAACGGAAGGACCGCAAACTGATAATGTTGCGACTCTGCCGTGAAACGGAGATACTGTCGGGATTGCCAGTAGCTCAAGGATAAATAAATGCCACTAACCTTGTCCTTGTGACCAGCGGAGACGATCTCTGAAGAAATGCCCCCCAGTTCCTCCCAGGCACGATCCCCAACAAAGGAGGCTTGAAACCCTCTGCGTGAACTCGTGCCCAGGGCAAAAGGGAAGTGGACAAATAATAAACTAGTTGTGGTTTCTGTGGTTCCCTCAAGGTCTGGGCACAATATCCGCTAGATACCAGGAAGGACGTCCATTCTACAGAAGGGGAAGACAGGGTAGAAGATATAACACCTATTCTCTTATGAATAGCGATAGCTAAATGCAAGATGTCATTTACACTCCTTACCAGGATTCTTACAGCTAGGCAAGGTCAATCTTTCCCTTTTCTTAAAACAAAAATTGACGAACAAAATATAGTCCAATCCAAATGATTCTTTTGTTGGCTGATGCAAAACAAACGCAGTATGCAACTGTCGCTGGAAAACGTGAAGAGTCTTAACGTCACCCTAGCAATATTATACATATGAGGAGTTCCTTCCAGGACTGCAAGCGTTGTTAAAAAGGCACAACGCTAATTCAGTTGTACTGTTCCTCTGGTGATAGAACTCTGAACGGGTGTTGCAGGACGAATCGAAGCCATAGTGTTCAATGCAAGGTGACTGACGAAAAGAGGACAAGCGGCTAAAAATTAATCGGCCGAATAACTGAAGGTAAGGCCACTTCTCCTTAACACTGCTGGAAACGTTATAGCACTGAACGCGTCTTAGGAATCAGCCGCGTGCAGTGGCAATAACCTTCCTCACCCGCAGAATACAATACAAACGCGAAGTAGCGCGTTTAAACTGCACCGCGGCTTTTCTTTACAGAAAACACCTACGGACATGAGGCGGACGCGGAGGAGGCGAGCCCGCACTCCTTCCGCTAAAGTACCTGATGCAAGTCCTAAAACATCACAGAATCCAAGAAAGCGTCCAGGACAGCAACGGCTGCAAACTTCAAGCTGAAATCCGGCGGGTAACACCATCCGCCATTCCCAAAGAAAACAAGATTGATTGACAAGCACCTTCTCATCGTGAAGGAGGTGCTTTAGTAAGTTCCGCCCTGAGCCTCATGAGTCTTGTCCCTTAGCATGCTGGTAGCTGTAGTTTTCCGGGTGATTACCCTCGTGTCATGTCGACCAGGGAAACAGCGGAATCTACGAGAATGGTATGGCTGTAGTCCCCTCGTCAACGTGATCGCTACAGAACCCCCTCTCGAGGACAGCCGACCCGGCGGTCGCCCAGGTCTACCTGGATGCAACGCATGGAAGCGATCCACCAGCACAGGACAATTCAAGTTGTCCACAGGCTCCCATGTTCTTTCCTCGGGTCCATAGCCCTTCCAATCCACCAGATACTGAACCCTACCTCTAACCATTCGGGAGTCAAGGATCACCTGCACTTCATATTCCTCCTGACCATCTACCTCAACAGGAAGGGTTTTTTCGGATAGTCTCATACTGGGAGGACATGGCCGGAGCAGAGAAACATGGAATACAGGATGGATCTGCCATGAACCAGGAAGGGAGAGCTTCATAGCCACAGGGTTAATGACCTCAACTACACTGTACGGACCCACATATTTTGGTTTCAGTTTGGTGACCCCTTTTATAAGCTGTTATAGAAGCTGTTTTGTGGAGAGCCATACTTAATCCCCCACCCTGTAGTCTGGTTCTAGGGTTCTTTTCCTGTCGGCAAATGTTTTCTGTGTGGACTGGGCCTCTGCAAGATTGTGTTTAGCGGCTATAAACACCGCTCTAAGATGTGCATGATGTTCATGTATACTGGGTACAGGAGAGCGAACAGGCCAATCAAACGGGAGAGCATTGGGGTGAAAGCCCTGGAGACAGAAAAAAGGCGAACAACCCAGAGTTGCGTGCACAGCATTATTGTAAGCGAATTCTGCCATCCATAACAAGTTAGTCCAGTCCAGAATATTTTGTAGAGTGAAGCATCGGAGGTACTGTTCTAGTGTCGGGTTCAGACGTTCTGTTTTACCATCCGTTTGGGGATGGTAGCTGGAGGAGAGTCGTGCATCAATGTTCAGTGTCTTACAAAGAGCCCTCCAGAACCGAGACGTGAACTGTGTCCCTCTGTCGGTTATCAGAACGCAAGGGATACCATGAGCCCGTACAATGTGCTGGAGAAACACCCTTGCCAATTCCGCAGCGGTGGGCAATCCTAACAATTGTACGAAATGTCCCATTTTCGTCAGGTGGTCTACAACAACCAAGATCACGGTCTTTTCATCACAGGGTGGCATCTCAACTATAAAATCCATCGATAGAGTATGCCAAGGTTCTGGAGGTATAGGCAAAGGTCGTAAGAGTCCTACAGGTTTGGCATGGATAGCCTTTCCTTGTGCACAGATTGCACAGTTCTGAATGTAGTGTCATACATCATCTCGTACTCTCGGCCACCAAAAGGATCGTTCCACACTGGCAATGGTTTTGTAGATTCCCAAGTGTCCACCCAACGTGGAATCGTGGACCCAAGATAACACTTGCTGTCGCAACGCCTCCGTCGGGACAAATAAGGCAGTATCATGTAGACAAGATCATGCTTTTCGGCACGATGCTCCGGATCTTCCTGGACCCATTCCTGCAAGTTCATGTCTGCTAGAGCAACCTTCACTTCCTCCAAGAAGTTCTGTGAGGACAGCAATGCCACCGACGGGCTCGAATCGCCCACATCCTTTAATATGAAAGGGGGTTCGATGTCATCAGATTCTCGCTAAGCAGGAAAGGGCATCCGCCTTCCCGTTTTGGGGCCCAGGTTTATACTTGATGATGAAATCAAAGTCAGAAAAGAACAATGTCCACCTTAATTGTCGTGGGGTGAGCGCCTTGGCAGTTTTCAAAAACAATAAATTCCTGTGATCCATATATATTTCTACTGTGTGCACCACTCCCAGGAGATAATGACGCCATTCTTCACATGCTCTTTTTATAGCAAGAAGCTCTTTGTCTGCAATGGTATAATTAATCTCAGAAGGCTTGAGTTTTTTCGAAAAGAA
Organism: Lissotriton vulgaris; assembly: GCF_964263255.1. NCBI lineage: Eukaryota > Metazoa > Chordata > Amphibia > Caudata > Salamandridae > Lissotriton > Lissotriton vulgaris. Next base: position 367,489,136 of record NC_141685.1, on the reverse strand, counting down.
GGCAACAGGATGTACTTGACCAGTCACAGGATGTCGTTGGGATAGCACACCTCCCACTGCACTTTGAGACGCATCCGTTTCAAGGATAAAAGGCATTAGCGGATCAGGATGATGAAGAATAGGAGCCTGGGTAAACTGTTTCTTTAGAAAGTGAAACGAACTAGCTGCCTCCTCGCTCCAAACAAAAGGAGTATTCTTCCTCAAAAGGCTGGAAATAGGATGTATTATTTTTGAAAAATCCTTAATGAATCTCCTATAGTAATTTGCAAAGCCGAGGAAGCTCTGCACCGATTTGACATTCTGAGGGGTGTTCCAATTTGTAATGGCATCGACTTTAGTCGTGTCCATTTGAAATCCCTGTGCATTGATGACATAACCAAGAAAAGTGACTTTCTGAGCATGGAACAAGCATTTCTCAAGTTTCGCAATATCGTCTATGTATACGACGCAAAAGGTTTCCAGACATCCTCGCAACACCTCGTCCATAAAAAACTGAAACGCGGCACGGGCGTTACACAGCCCAAAAGGCATCACCCTATATTCAAACAACCCTAATTTTGTTCGAAACGCCGTCTTCCACTCATCCCCTTTTTAGACGCGGACCAAATGATACGCTCCGTGAAGATCGAGTTTGGTAAAAAAGCGGGCTCCTTTCAGTTGATCCATCAGTACTGGTATTAAGGGGATCTATTCTTGATTGTTACACAATTGATTGCTCTATAATCGTGCAAGGTCTTAATTCGACGCAATCCTTCTTGGGAATGAAAAACATAGGGGATGTGGAATGTCTGATGAAGCCGGATGCAAGATTCTCTTCTATATAGGTCTTTAGGTACTTTGTCTCCTTCTCGGTCAAGGCATAAACTCGGCTGCAAGGGATGTCTGCTCCTGGCACCAGTTAAATACGGCAGTCAAATACCCTATGCGGATGCAGGGTGGTAGCCTTTTGTTGATTGAACACAGGTAGATATTCGTTGTACTCTTCAGGAAGAATGGTGGCACAACAATAGTGTTCTTGGGTGCTTTCCATCGCCAGACACACTGAAGGCGTTATGCCAGGGATGTTGTTAACAGGAATATCCCGATTGTAATGTTCCTTGCAATAGTCAGATGATAATGTAACGGTACGTGCCACCCAACTGACTTTGGGATCGTGAAGGGTCAACCATGGCATACCCAAGATGAGTCGGAATTGAGGTGCGTCAATAAGATCAAACTGGATGAATTCCTGATGGTTCTGGACGGTCTGCATTAATAAGGAACACGTATGATACCACACAGGACCGGAGGACAGAACGGTTCTGTCGACTGCCTTCACCAACTCAGTTTTCTCCTTCTTTTCGCAGACGATTCCGATTTTCATGGCATATTCTTCATCAATATAATTCCCAGTGGCACCGGAATCCAATAATGCGTCTATATCCAATGCGTCTTGGGAAGTTACCCATAGCGTGACCTTGAGATTCATTTGGGCGACAGCTGGATGAAGCGTATTGGCAAGTACTGGTGAGATCGTGGAAGTTTGGTAACCCAAGGCAGCGACCTCTTCCTGATTTGTGTTTTTTAGTTTTCCGACGGCTCTCCTGCTTGTACAATTGCCTGAACACGAGGCACGAAAGGGCATCCAGGTAGTGCATTTCTTGCTCTACACTCCTTTATGAAATGTCCTCCTTTACCACATTACAGACACTGTTTCAGTCTTCGCCTTTTCTCCTTTTCTTCCTGTGAAAGGGGGCCGCGGATGCCTCCTATTTGCATAGGCTCAGTTCCTTCTGCTGCTTTGGGACGATCTTCAAGGGGGTTTTTGAAACGGGGATACACATACCGACCATCTCCCCTGTTCCTGTCCCCTTTTCGGTCAAGGAGTCGGTGGTTCAACTGGACAGTCAAATCTATGAGTTCTTCGCATGTGTTAGGAAGCTGCACTACTTGTGCCAGGACATCTTTAAGCTCCCCTCTCAATCCTTGATAGAACAGAGTAATACCTTTACTAGGAGGCCAGTCAGTTTCAACCACTAGTCTATTGAAAGATGTAATGTAGGACAACAGATCCTGGGAACCTTGACGTAAAGTTAACAGTTCCCTGTCAAGGGTCATCATATGGAATTTCCTATGAAAACGTTTCCGGAGTTCCAATAAAAAATCAGAAAAACTGTGCAACACAGAGTAGTTTCTTTCCAATAAAGGAATAGTCCAGCTCGCCGCGTTGCCGCCCATATACGGCATCATGAATGTCGTTTTTGCTGGGTCATCTTGAAACACCCCAGGTTTACATAAAAAATGTAGTCTGCACTGGTTTAAAAAGGTCTCGAACTTCCGGGGATCCCCAAAAAATCGTTCAGGGGTGCCAATGGTATTCCCATGTTTTGTAAAATATGTACTGTATGAACAGGGTCAGTAGGGGGAACTGTGGCAGGAGGAGGTATAACAAACCCACCCCCTTCTGCTCCTATAGAGGGTGTGTGTGTGGTAGAAACAGGAGGAGGCAGTGTAGCTGGTTTGATATAGGAAACCCCTCCCGTACATTTACGTGTTAGTCCTGCTACCTCTCTCCGCAAGGTACCTACTTCCTTATATAGTATCTGGGACTCTGTTCTTGAAGTGTGCACCTCTCGTTGTAAAGCTGCCAAGCTTTCCACCACAGAGGCCAACACGCCTTCGATGTCCATTGTCTAGGCCGGGCGCATATTTTTGGGCTTGTCAATCTGTCGGGATTGCCAGTAGCTCAAGGATAAATAAATGCCACTAACCTTGTCCTTGTGACCAGCGGAGACGATGTCTGAAGAAATGCCCCACAGTTCCTCCCAGGCACGATCCCCAACAAAGGAGGCTTGAAACGTGAACTCATGCCTAGGGGAAAAGGGAAGTGGACAAAATAATAAACGAGCTGTGGTTTCTGTGGTTCCCTCAAGGTCTTGTCACAATATCCGCTAGATACCAGGAAGGACGTCCACTCTGCAGAAGGGGAAGACAGGGTAGAAGATATAACACCTATTCTCTTATGAATAGCGATAGCTAAATGCAAGATGTCATTTACACTCCTTACCAGGATTCTTACAGCTAGGCAAGGTCAATCTTTCCCTTTTCTTAAAACAAAAATTGACGAACAAAATATAGTCCAATCCAAATGATTCTTTTGTTGGCTGATGCAAAACAAACGCAGTATGCAACTGTCGCTGGAAAACGTGAAGAGTCTCAACGTCACCCTAGGAATATTATACATATGAGGAGTTCCTTCCAGGACTGCAAGCGTTGTTAAAAAGGCACAACGCTAATTTAGTTGCACTGTTCCTCTGGTGATAGAACTCTGAACGGGTGTTGCAGGACGAATCGAAGCCACAGTGTTCAATGCAAGGTGACTGACGAAAATAGGACAAGCGGCTAAAAGTTAATCGGCCGAATAACTGAAGGTAAGGCCACTTCTCCTTAACACTGCTGGAAACGTTATAGCACTGAACGCGTCTTAGGAATCAGACACGTGCAGTGGCAATAACCTTCCTCACCCGCAGAATACAATGCAAACACGAAGCAGCGCGTTTAAACTGCACCGCAGCTTTTCTTTACAGAAAACACCTACGGACACGAGGCGGATGCGGAGGAGGCGAGCCCGCACTCCTTCCGCTAAAGTACCTGATGCAAGTCCCAAAATATCACGGAATCCAGGAAAGCGTCCAAGACAGCAACGGCTGCAATCTTCAAGCTGAAATCCGGCGGGGAACACCATCCGCCATTCCCAAAGAAAACAAGATTGATTGACAAGCACCTTCTCATCGTGAAGGAGGTGCTTTAGTAAGTTCCGCCCTGAGCCTCATGAGTCTTGTCCCTTAGCATGCTGGTAGCTGTAGTTTTCTGGGTGATTACCCTGTGTGACTTCAGGATCGGTCGGGATATGAAAATACGCGTACTGCAAGTAGATCAACAACATCCAATCTTCTTGTTGCAACGTTTGAAGAACCTGCGCATGGGTGAGCATCTAGAACTTCTCCTGTTTCAGAAAAAGGTTCAAGATCCTGAGATCCAGGATTGGACTTAACCTGCCATCCTTCTTGGGAATCAGGAAATACCGGGAGTAGCATCCCTGACCCCTTTCCCGCTCTGGAACCACCTCTATCGCACCCTTTTTCAGTAAAGTTAGCACTTCTTCCTGCAGAAGAAGAAGGTGGTCCTACAAGCAAGCACCTTGACAAGTAGGGTAATTTGGAGGGAATTCCCGAAAGGGAAGATCATACCCATTCTCCACAAGATTGAGAACCCAAAGGTCAATAGTGACCAATTCCCAATCTTGAAGAAAATGAGTATGCCAACCCCCCACAGGACCAACATGACCCAGAATGGCATATCTAGGGCTGCTTTGCTGTGGTAAGAGGAGGGGAGGTAGAGGAGGAGGAGGGCTGACGGTCCAGTGGACGACCTCTATTCTTGCATATGTAGGATTTGTATAAGGTGTTTTTCTGCTGCTGTTGCTGCTGCTGAGGCTGTCTATAGGTCCCAAAGGACGACCTACTAAATCCTCTGAGCCTTCTGAATGAGGAGCCTCTAGACTGAGCCTGAAGAACTAGAGAATTGGCTGCTGTTTTACTGTCTTTAAATCGCTCTAAAGCTGCATCTGCTTTTTTGCCAAAAAGCACAGAACCATCAAAAGGGAGGTCCAAAAGCGTAGCCTCAACATCTGGGGAGAACTCTTATGATTTAAGCCATGCACTCCTTCCATTAGCCTCAGAAGATCCCATGATTCTGGCGACAGAGTCAGCAGTGTCTAAACCACTTTGTATGACCTGACATGCAGCCGCTTGAGTATCTTGCAAGACCTCATTAAAATTTTGTCTGTCTGCTTCGGACAACTTAGATGCAAGCTGTTTCGCCGAGTCCATTAAAGCATGGATATAGCATCCCAAAAGACAGGTGGCATTACTGGACTTGAGGGCCATGCTTGCCAAAGAAAACACTTTTTTAGCAGACAGGTCGAGTTTCTTTGATTCCCTGTCAACCGGAACTTGTGGAAAGGCACCAGAAGATCTTTTTAAGCAGGCAGCTTGGACCACTAAGCTCTCAGAAGAAGGATGGGATGTTAAAAAGTCCAGATCCCCTGGAGCCGCCCTGTATCTCCTGGCAATAGATTTAGAAACTGCTGGAGTCGAAAAGGGCTTGAGCCAGACCTCCATTACAGGCTCAGTAATTGCCTCATTAAAGGGCAGTAGAGGCTCTATTACTGAGGAAGGCGAATGAAGAACTTCTGTTAAAATATTAGATTTAAATTCAGTAGTGGGAAGCTGAAGATCTAAAAGTTCTGCTGCCTTTTTTACTACTGCGTGATAGGCAACCACATCCTTTGAAGGAGTATCAGATGTAGGTGAAAGTTCTCACTCTAGAGACACATCAAGGCCACTTGCTTCCATTAACTCTCCAAAATAGTCATCTGAATCTTGTACCTCACCTTCTTCCATTTCTTCCAAACGAAACCTCGGCTCCTCTAGAACCTGCAGAGCTTCTCTCCAAGGCCTGAATCTGGTTACCGGCGTCGGTGGAGCCAAGACCAACTCTGACGGGTTCGGAGCCGGCGTCGAACACGGATCCGGAGGCACAGCTTGCGCCGATCGAGGTCGAGCTGACGGTGCCGGAGACGATGGAACAGGACGTTGATGTCCTCGGCACCGAGAAATGCTAAGAGGGCACCGCCGGAAGAAATGTCATAAATGGGTATAGGGGCATAGGCCTGAGGAACCCCAGATTAAACGCTAATGGACCCATGGGACCCGAAGGTGCTCCAGAGGGGAACATAGCTCTATTGGAGACCCCATACATAGCATTAAGATAATGCGAGGGATCTTGACCCGGGCCAGGGAAAGGAGGATAGGCTCCCGGGACAGACGTTACCGTGTTTGGGCCAGCTGGCGCCGACGGCGAGCCAATGGAGTCGCCTGTTCATCCGGCAGTGGAACCTCTTCCACCGGAGCCAAAGAATGTTCCGAAGTCGGTGAATGAACTGGCCTCGGAGATCGAGCTGGAGAAGCTGCAGGTGAAGCTGTTCTTGCAGGAGAAGCCTGATTCAAGGGAGAAGGGGACAGGAAGTTCTTCTTCTCTCTTTCAGAATGGCATTTTGAAGAATGCCTCTTCTTCTTCTCTTGCTTCTTGGATCTAGAAGCATGTCCCGATGTCGATTTTGAGCCCAACCTCGACCTGGAACAAGACCTCAACCTTCTTCTACCTCTTTTCTCCTTCCTCATCCTCGCCATGAAGAGGTTTGCTTCAACGCCTTTGGATTAATTTTCCTACAGCAGGCGTATCCTTTGACGTTGTGATCCGATGACAGGCACCAGACACAATCTTCTTGCGGATCTGTAATGGACATATGTCCTCCGCACTCCTTTCAGGGCTTGAACCCATACTTCCTCGACGACATCCTCGAAAAGCAAATAAGAAGAAGCACAGAAATACAACCAGAAACACAAGGTAGCAAGTGAAACTATGGAGAGTTCAAGAAAAAACGTTGGCGTCGAGTGGGCGGAAAAAATGATCAAGAAGATCTGTGAAAGAAAATATGTAGGTGCAGGCTCCAAGGAAAATTGTCTCCTTGGAGCCTGCACCTACATGTTCCTGCCCCCCCCTCCCTTTCCCTTTGTCTCTTGTGCCAATCAAGGAATACGGAGGACTATCAAACCACATGCCAGCAAGAAAGAGTTACTTTTTTTGCGAGCTATTGACCTAGGGCAGGCTCACCTGTGTTCTCATATTAATAATCCTATTTTCTTTCACAGATCTTCTTGATCACTCACACGAGCACTTACTTTCACTCTTTTCTGTGCACACCAATTGATAGTGAAACCCCATTTGTAAATATTTGTATTTTATATTTGCTATTCTCAAAAGATATATTGAATAAGTAAGTCTCTTGGACTCTGATGAGACGTATTGGCTTTATGTGTGTTTTCCTGTACCAATCGATATTTTGGGCTATTATATCTGTCATTCTCTGTTCTATATTAACCATAGTGGATTAAATCTAACGGTGACTAAAGAAATCAATTGAAGTATATCATTATTTTGTGCATGTTGAATCATTGTCTAGGACGAACTGTTGACTATAATGGTTACTCTTGAGTGGCATAGACTCTGTCCCCTCTGCTTGCAGTTACCTCTCATCCTGAATCCACCTTGGGTTCCACCGAACACTTTCATCTACTTCGTCAGCGGCATCTTCCTGAAGTCCTGTAGTGTGGTCTACTTTGCACCTATGCACCCAGCTTTGCTGGAGTAGATATCCAGGGGTATCCATGGGTAGGGTGGCTCTTCAACTTTCTCTCCTCCACAGTGTTTCTTCAGGGTCTGCTGGGAAGGGCCCTCCTTTAAAATTGCAACCGCGGCTGAGCTCTGTGTCACCGCACTCAGATCAATCCCAATGCTGAATTGCAGTTGTGATTGGCTTAGTCCCCTTAGCCAAGGAACAGGGAGCCTGGCTGCATGCTTCCTGTTCCTCTCAGAGGCAGGAGAGCAAAGAAGAGCACAGAAGACGCGGGACCCGTCCTCGAAGTAAGTTTTGATTTTTTTCCCATTTTCTGGGCCATCCCCCTAAGTGACACCCCCTGCGACCCTCCCAGATCCCCCCTCGTGAACCCCACACCCACCCCCCACTGCGAGCCGTGCCGGTCTCCACTGGGTGAAGATAAAGTCTACTTTTTTTCCTTTATTGTGCCTCTTCCCCGAGTGTTCGGCCTACCTCGAGTGGGGCAAAGAGGACTTTGGGCTCCAAGAGGGGTCCAGGACCTCAAAGAGAGGACCAGGACCTCCACGTTCTCTGGCTTGACGGTGTTGGCTGTGGGGCTGCAAGGAGCTTCAAAGCCCTCTAACATAAGGTCTTAGGAGCCATGGCCCAATAGTACGAGCAAGACTTCGGATCGTGGTCACGTTCGAGACACCAGAGGCAGACGAGATGGGGATCGGTGACTGACATAGTGCGGGGACAGACCCTGCACATTTAAATCCTGTCTTCCTTGATTACATCCTTTGCACACAAATGAAAAAGACTTGGAGGTCGAAAAAAAAGTCAAGAAAAAGCCTGTTAAAAAGCGACAGAAGGGTACGTTTTCACGGATCGACGCTTAACTGGAGCAGAAAGAAAAGAACTGACATCTGCACTCTTGGGTGGGGCCTATAAAGGTACCGCAATGTCACAACTGATGCTAACGACATCACGCGGAGTGAAATAGAGCCACCTGATGGCACGCGCAAGCGTTATTGCTCAGCAAAAGTTTACAAATCGAGCCTGACGACTGGGAAATTCAAAGGTAAAGAATCTGCAGATAGAAGTCTCTATGAGATAAGATAGCTTATGTTTTATTTCTAGAACCAAGCAGGACTTAGCACAGTCAAGTAAAATGTACTTTACAGGGAACTACAATGTTAAATGGAATTGGAATCGTTACAGGTTTGTATTTGCTTCAAAAACAGTTTAGAATCCGGTGAAATTACTTTGAATTACTTTTAGATTACTTTCTTGTTACTTTGAATGCTCAGGGTGATATGCCTAGATATCCCCTGGGGGCTAAACAAAACACAGGTTAGTAATACAGTTCTGTGTTTAAAGCACAGTTACTTTTCTTTCAAACAAAAACAGAACCCCAAGGTCCAGGTAGTGACTCAATTTGCACTGCCAGCAGCACTATGGCGGCCGGGTGCATATTGCAGGGGCCCAATGTTAGCCAATAGGGCTAGGGAGGCCTTTGGCCAGGAGCTGCTTACGAGCAGGCCACTCAGGAGTGGGAGCTGGATCACTGCCAAAATATCGATGTCAAAAATATAGATGTCAAAAATATAGAAGAAAAAATATAGAATGCAAAAATATCGACTCCCTACACTTAAACTGGTAAGTACAAATATATTGAATCAAAAATGTTGAAGTAAAAAATATAGATGTAAAAAATATCGATATATAACATAAAATTAAATATATTAAATATTAATATTATTTTTAACAAAATAAATAAAATTTAATATACATTGTAAGTAAATATAACATAATTAAAAAAATGTAAATACCGAAACATAATAATTTATACATATATTTACTTAAAAATAATGTATTAACTATTATCTTTATTGAAATATTAAACTTTAAAATTATATTAAAATATATATATGTCAATAATTTAAAACTAAAAAAATTCTGTAATAAATTAAAACATTAAACTATTAAAAAAAATGTAAACTTACATTTCCCAATACAATAAGTGCAACAGTAGGGAAAGTGTTAGATAGCGGAATAATTAAGTTTACTTTTCCAACTCCAGTGAGTGCAACAGTAAGGACAGTGTTGGATAGCTGAGGGGTAAAAAATTAACCCTGGGCGTATTTCGCGAAGTAGCGCTACACGGAGATACGCAAAATGCACTTCGCACCACGCGAGATACGTGTAGCACTACAAGAACTGCGTAGCACCCTGTTCACGATGACTGCACAGTGCCGGATGCAATGTGCACTGTGCACTGTGCAATCATCGAAAACGGCTTCTTGCACAGTGCGCGCTATCTTTTACTGCCGCTCGAGTAGGGCGGTCGCTAGGCATACGCAACCACTCGTAATGAGAAACCTGACCTCCCCGCGTTGAGATTCTCGCTGGGAGGTTTATTTTCCACGCTGATCGCGAACGAGGAAAAAGTCTCGCCAGGATGTCATTTTGCTTGCTGCGGTCGCCAACTTGACGTTGAGGACCACGAGCAAGCAAATAATTACTGCTGCACTATGCTACGCTTGTTTGCACTGTGCGCAATAGCACACTACGCTGTGCTATTGCGTAGTGTGAAGTAGCGCAAACTTTGCAAACTACACAAGCGTACCGTAGTGCTTTTCAGAGGGTTAATAAAAATTACTATTCACCCTTCAGTGATAGCAACAGTAGGGAAAGTGTTGGATAGCGGAGGGGAAAAATTATTATTCCCACCCCAAAGAGTGCAAAAGTAAGGAAAGTGACCCAGGACCACCTCGCCTTCAGGAGGCAACTCAAGACCTGGCTGTTCGAGCAGTAGCGGATCCCCCCCTCCCCCCCAGCGCCTTGAGACCCTCTGGGTAAGTAGTGCGCTATATAAATACGATGATTGATTGATTGATTGATAGATAGTGGAGGGGTAAAAATTAATATTCCCACGCCAAAGAGTGCAACAGTAGGGAAAGTGTTGGATAGCGGAGGGGTAAAAATTTCTATTACCACTCCAGTGAGTGCAACAGTAGGAAAAATGTTGGATAGCAGGGGGTGGGGTAAAAATTACTATTCCCACTCCTGTGAATGCAACATTAGAGAAAGTGTTGGATAGCCGAGAAACAAAAGTTACTAATAACACTCAAACTATTGGAAAAAAACAAAAAATATTGAAAAAAAATCAAAAATCATAAAAATAAATGAACAATATCTTAAAAATATCAAATTAAATATATTAAACATATGAAAAGAACACATTTTATAATTTTAAGTACATAAATCCAAAACTTAAAAATAATATATAAAATAAATTAATAAATACATTTATAAACAATAATTATTTAAAAGTAGCAAATATTAAAAAAGCACAAAAATTATTCAAAACATAAATGTATTTATTTTATTTCTCATCATATACCACACCAATAATAAACACTACAACATTTTAAATTACATGTATTTCCATAATTAACATAATTAATAATTAATCAAAAAATTCGCATTCATTCCAAAAAAATAATGAACATTCATTGAGTACACATGCATTAACATTATAATATCCACAACACACACCTAAATTAAACTAAAAAATAATAAAAGGCAATTACATTTTTTTTATTGATTACTATTAACAACGAATAACGCGCTTGACGAAGGAATTGCAATTTTAGAAAGAGGAACGCTGAAGAAGGGCTCCCTCCTATTTTTACCTGTTTTTTACTAATTTTAAAACCCACTCTTAGAAGCAACCTTTCTTAACTTTTATTCTGCACAAATTGTATTTTGCACCGTACCTACCTGTTCCCTCATCCCCGGTCCACCGGCAATCATTTGGTTTGCGTGGAGGGACGCGTGACGAGATTTCGGGCTCCGTAAGTGATTTAATACTTCCGGGCCAATCCGCCAATCAGACACGTCTAGGTGTCAGCCCCACACACTATAAGACAGGAGCCTTGCTAGCAGTGCAGTGGACGCGCTTCACGAAGGTATTGCAATTTTAGAAAGAGGAACGCCGAAGAAGGGCCCCCTCATATTTTTAACCTGTTGTTTACTAATTTTGAAACCCACTCTTAGAAGCAACCTTTCTTAACTTTTATTCTGCACAAATTGTATTTTGCACTGTACCTACCTGTTCCCTGGTCCCCGGTCCACCGCCAATCATTATGTTTACGCGGAGGGATGCAGGATGAGATTTCAGGCTCCGGAAGTGATTTACTACTTCCGGGCCAATCCGCCAAACAGACACGCCTAGGTGTCAGCCCCACACACTTTAAGATAGGAGCCTTGCTAGTGGCGCAGTGGTCGCGCTTGACGAAGGTATTGCAATTTTAGAAAGAAGAACGCCCAAGAAGGGCTCCCTCATATTTTTAACCTGTTCTTTACTAATTTTAAAACCCACTCTTAGAAGCAACCTTTCTTAACTTTTATTCTGCACAAATTGTATTTTGCACTGTACCTACCTGTTCCCTGGTCACCGGTCCACCGCCAATAATTTGGTTTGAGTGGAGGGACGTGGGGCAAGATTTTGGGCTCCATAAGTGATTTACTACTTCCAGGCCAATCCGCCAATCAGACACGCCTAGGTGTCAGCCCCACACACTATAAGACTGATGCCCTTTAAGTCACGTAGTGGACGCGTGTGGCGGGCGCACCGCTGGCGAGCCGGAGGCGCGCCAAAGGCTAGCCCGTCTGCGCCCGTCCGCACCAGCCCAGGCCCAGGGCTCAGTATTACTTGTACTATAACCCCGACCCCCTTTTTATTCGAGGGACCTCCTCCTCCAACTTAGACAGACCCCCAAGCTTCCTGTGCCCACTCCATCTCTATGGTGGACTCTTCCAGCCACTGTTGTAACTGCCCCTTCAACCTTGCGGGACAAGACTCCTGCCCCCGTACACTTACCCCATTTAACATCGCCCTGCTTAACTACAGGTCCTTGCCCAAACATGCCCTCGAAATTTACATGCTCCTCCAAAACTCCCATCTTGAGCTGCTGTTTCTCACCGAAACGTGGCTCTCACCGACTCCAACCCTAACATTGCTCAAGCCCTTCCCCCAGGTTTCCTGATTCAGTGCCGGGACAGACCATCAGGGAGGGGAGGAGGAATTGCAATAATTTATAAAGACCATCTGTCGTGCCGCCTTACCAACAGCCCCATTTCAGACTGCGAAAACGCTCTTTTCCTCATCCAAATCTCCCCCGTGAAATCTCTGTCGGGGATTCTCATTTATAGTCCTCTGGGCACTCCAGGGCAATTTTGTAGCTCTCTTTTGGAATCCTCCCTCGCCTTGGCTAGTACCTTTCCGATTTCACTATTTTAGGAGATATAAACCTCCACTTTGATAATTCTGGCGACAAGGTGGCCTCCGAGTTGGCACTTGACCTTGCTGCATACCAACTTAATCTCTTGAACTGCCAACCCACCCACATCAAGAGCCATCTCCTTGACCCCTTATTTTCGAATCTCGCTGATCTTAAAGTGCAAAGCCCAGTCCCTTTACCTTAGCTGGCACATACCGCTCTCCTACCAGACCAAACCCGCACCCAACACTCTTGAACGTCGCTGGTCGAAGTTAGCCATAGATGACTGAAAACGACTCCTGGAACTTTCCCTCAAACTTAACGACCCCATTACCCATGTTGCAGATACCAAGTTTTCTGTTTGGATTGAAGATTCTTTCAATATAATTCTTCCCAAGAAGCCTGCCCACACCCTCGGTGGAAAGCCCAAATCCCCCTGGTTTAACAACGACCTCCGTCTCTTAAAAAAACAATGTAAAAAAGCTGAAAGAGCCTGGAGGAAAGAGTTTGCCCCTCAAAAAAAGAAAGAATAGAGCCACTCAATCCTACTCTACAAAAAGACCCTTAAAACTACACAAGCCGCCTTTTTTGAGGAAAAAATAAGAGCCTCTTCTAACTCATCTAGGGAAACGTTTCGCATAATAAATAAGCTCCTCAAAGTTCCAGACCCCCCTCCCCCGAGGACCCCTTTGGGGATCGCTGCAACGAGCTTGCCGCATTCTTCAATGAGAAAATTCAAAACCTCCTCAAGCTCCTTCCCCCTTCTAAAGCAGAATGCCACTCTGAATCCTCCACCAGTACACAGGTAAAAAATGACTTCTGCCTAAATTCATTCTTCCCTATTACTGAGGAGACTTCCCATCTTTCTTTCTATAAAAAGCGGCTCCCCACTTGACCCAGCCCCACCTTACATCTTAAAACTAGTTGCCCCCACCATCCTTCCCCAATGGCCAAACTCATCAACTCCTCGTTGTCACAAGGTATTGTTCCCCCTAGCTGGAAAAGGGCCATCATAAAGGCTCTCCTAAAAAAAAAAACACCTTGATCCCGCTGAACTGAGTAACTTCCGGCCCATTTCACTCTTGCCCAGAGTCAGTAAAATTTCAGAAAAATGTGTTACCCAGCAGCCTTTCTGGAGACCAGTGGACTCTTACACTCCTCCCAGATGGGCTTTCGACCAGGCCAGGGCACGGAACTGCTATGATCGCAGTAGTGGCTGTGATCCTCCTGGATCTAAGTGCAGCCTTTGATACGGTGAACCATCTCACTCTGATTCACCGGCTCAGGGGACTGGGAATTTCTGGGTCCGCACTCTCCTGGCTGAAATCTTTTCTCCACAACAGATCCTTTCAAGTTCTTGAGAGAACTTCCAGATCCCTTGTAACTCCTGTACACTGTGGGGTCCCCCAGGGTTTCTCCCTTAGCCCCACTCTTTTTAACATTTACTTATCCCACTTGGAGGAAATAGTCACCCCCATGGCGTTAAACTCGTGACCTATGCTGACGACACCCAGCTGGTTGTCTCTCTCAGCCAGCTGGACCGCCTTCCCCGTATAACCTTTACTCTTGCCTCCAAGACATATCCCACTGGATGGATAGCTCACACCTTAAAGTCAACAGTGAAAAAACAGAGGTTTTGGTACTGGGCAACCCATCCCATTTTATACCGAAGTCTCTGTGGCCACCCTGTATGGGACCTGCTCCGGCCCCAAAACAACACATTAAGAGCCTGGGCATGTGGCTCGACCAGGATCTCACGTTTTACACGCAAGCCAGGAAAACTGCTGGGGCCTGCTATGGCATCTTCCTGACCACCCGTAAGATCCTCCCCCTCCTCCCCCAGGTCTCCAGGAAGCTCCTAATTCAGAGCCTCCTACTTTCCAGATTAGATTATGGCAATGCTCTGTATCTTGGGGCTCCAAAGAAAGTCATTGCCAAACTGCAAGTAGTCCAAATCTCCACAGCCAGGCTCCTTACAGGCACTAACTGTAGGAGCTCTGCAAAACCTGCCCTCAGATCGCTCCACTGGCTACCCATTCAGGAGAGAGTACACTTCAAAACCCTTTGTACTACCCATAAACTCCTTCATGGTAAGGGGCCCCACATCCTAAAAAATCTGTTTAGACAACACGCAGCCTCTAGGAACCTCCGATCCGCACACCTACACCTAGCCCACATTCCTAGGATTAAAAAGGCTTGCACGCGGGGACTCCTCATCTCCTACATTGCCCCCAAGCTGTGGAACTCTCTGCCACTGACTTTGCGAGCCGAACCCAACCTTCTCGCCTTCCGTAGGCTCCTGAAAACTTTGTTGTTTCCATAATCTTTCACCTTCACTTCGTCAGCTTATCCACTAGCGTTGGGATGCTCACGGGCAGCCATGCGCTTTATAAATCCTCCTTTCATTCCATTTAATTTCATTTCAAAATGTATTTAATACCCACCTTTTACCCCTTTAAAACTAAAAACAACACACACAAATAAATAAGTACACAAATAAATATCAAATAATTAACATTAATTAACAACTATATAATAACTAATTAAACACAAATTATTTACCACCCTTTACTCCTATAAACACCACAACAGACACCAAAAATTAATAACACAATTAGCATAATTAATGACTAATTAATTCATTGAACTTAATAAACAACGAATTATTAATTCATCAATTAACAATCAATTACTTTCCACCCTTTACACCTATAAACACCACAACACACTCCTAAAATTAATTACACAAGTACCATAATTAATTACCAATCAACTAATTAAAATTAATTCACAACCATTTATTAATTATTTAATAATACATTACTTTACACATTTAAAACTATAACATCTTAATTAAACAAATATTTATAAATAAACAATACTCAATAAATTTAACATAATTATATTACTTCCCACCATAGTCCCCTATAAGCCCACAACCTGCTACGGAACCAACAATGCAAAATTATATATTTATATTACGTTCCACCCTACACCTATTCCCCAATAAACTCATGACCCGCTACAGAACTAAAAACGCAAAAATTGAATACAATTCTTGTTATAACTACTAATAATGTAACACATATATTAAAAATCAAAAAATTCTTGTACATATAAATGCATCACATACATATCAAATATATACTAAAATACATAACATTAATAAAAAATCGATATTTTTAACAAATATATTTTTGCAAAGGATATTTTACACTTTTTTTAACATCAATAATAATTACCTAAAATCGATATTCTTGACCATGAGAATTTGTATGTTGATATTTCTGACCCACGATATTTTTTACTCGTTGAAGAAAAAAACTGCAGGCTCAGTCAGGGAAGCTTCCTAAAGGTGACCACTGGCAGGAGTGGTAAGTTGGGTTCTTGGGGGATGCCTGGACACCGCCTATTGGGCCGTCCAGGGCCGTGGGGTGTCGGGTGAAGGCGTTAGATCTTCTCACTAGCTCCAGTCGCGGTTGTGGGGAACCCCTCAGATTGAGGCTGCAGTCTTCGGTCTGAAACTCGAGATTGGTTGGGGATCACCAGATGCCAGGGCAGGATCGTTGGGGAGACCTCCTCATGGTGTTTTGCTAATCGAACTCGACTATGGGCGTCAGGTGCAGAGTGGTGCAGAACCGCGGAGCTGCCTAGATCCAGGTTCTGTGTGAAAACCTTTTAGTTGAGCAAGCCCGGTGCTCACGAGAAGCAGAGTCTTTAGACGAAGGCAGGGCAGGTCCTTCAGGTTGCTGAACATGCTGGGGTTTGACTGTGAGAAGGTCGGAGTCGGGACAGGCCAGTAGGGCTGGGGCCCAAGCGATTGATATCCTCTTCTTACAGGGTCAGCACAGCTCTTCGGTCTTTCATCTTCATTCTTCCTCGAATCTGTGGAGGCAAGGTTCAGGGTCGCCACTAAATACTAAATTTAGGGGTGTTATAGAGGTGTGCAGGTCAGGGTCAATAAGTCCCTTCCTCGCGGTGAGTAAACTCCTATAATGCTACCCTCAAGGGGAGGGGGCATGGGCCTCTCTCCTATTGGTTGTGTCCCCCCATCCTCAAGAAGGAGGAAAATGAGATGTGTGCTTCACCTCCCCTCCCCCACCTGAGAGGTGAGGTTGGCAAAGGTGGGCACACCTCTCTTCCTCACTTGGGTTTCCCACTGATTGTACCGCCCAAAGTAGGGGGAGAGCCTGTGGGAGCCAGCTGCAGGGGGCAGCAAAAGGCAGCGTCAGCTCACAAAAGTAGCAGGCCTTTGAAGCTTCCCCTTAATGGACCCAGAACCCATCCAGAGAAAAGAGGCATGACACTTTTGCCCATAATTGGCATCGTTTCAGGACCCATAAAGTGCGGGTCCCCCACCCAGGGCACCAGAAACCTGCCTGGTGGTGGCAAATTGCGGGCAGCCATTCAGGAAGAAAACAAGTTACTTACCTGTAACTTCAGTTATCCGGTATTGGTATCTTTCATAGATTCACATGCTTGAATCATTCCCCGTCGCCAAGGCGGGAGTCTCATGGTAAATAAAATAGCAGTGCCAAAGGTAAATAACAGTAGTAGGCCCTAAGGAAAAAGGCCTGAGGCCCAAATCCTAGTAGCCTATCTACATCATTAGGCTAAAGAGACCAAAGTCTTTGTCCTAACCAATCAGCTAGCAGCACCCTCTAGAACACTCTCTGCAGAGCCAGTTCTCCTCACATTTTCATTAGCACAAGTGGGAAATGAGTATCCCAAATAGAGAACTCACTTTCCGGGGAGGAGGGTGGGTGCATGTGAATCTATGAAAGATACCAATACCGGATAACTGAAGTTACAGGTAAGTAACTTGTTTTCTTATCCAGTTTTGGGGAATCTTTCATACATTCGCATGCCTGAATCAGAATAGCAAGCAGTATGCCAGGTAAGAGTTGGTTGCGGATGGTGGGAGACTTGTACTAATAAACTCCCAGTTAGATCATTATTAATAACCAACAAGTGTAAGGCAACTGAACTTTCCATAAGTAAACATGATCAGAAATTTAAAAGAACATTCATAGAGTTGTAAATATATATACTTTAAAATACATTATATCTGTATATAAATATATCGAAACCTCTTTCTGAATACAAAATTGAAGAAAGCAGGTTACCTGAAGATGTCCTTAAAGAAATAGGTGTCGTAAGAAAGCCTGATCAACTGCTGCATCCTCTTGACTCATTGATTGCAGGCAGTAATGTCTGGTGAACGTGTGGACATTCTTCCCTGTTGCCGTACGGCAGATGTTTTCCAGCCTCACTCCTGTAAACAACGCTGTAGACGCTGCCACAGCTCTTGTGGAATGATATCCTCTTCTTACAGGGTCTCAGTAGTGGTCTGCTCGATTTGATATGGCAGAAATGGATTGCGGAAGCTATCCACCTGGAAATTGTGGCTTTTGTGACAACCAGCGTGGTTTGACAGTAAGCCACAAATAATTGATCTGATTTCCTGAAGGTTTTTGTCCTTTGCAGGTAGAATTTTAAACATCATTTGAACTCCAAAGAATGTAGTGTTCTTTCCGCCGATGTAGTAGGGTTTGGAAAGAAAGCTCTCAACTTCACTGGTTCATTTAAATGGAACTGTGATGCTACCTTAGGTATGAATGTTGGATTAGTTCGAAGAGTGACATAATCCTTAGAGAAATGCAGGAAAGGTTCTTTAATAGTGAATGCCTGAATTTCACTTACTCTTACTTACTCTTCTGGCAGATGTTAAAGCTAGAAGTAGGGCGACCTTCCATGTGAGATACTTGAGATCGGCTTTGTGAATTGGTTTGAATGGATGTTTCATCAGCTGTGAGAGAACCGTATTGAGTTTCCATTCCGGTGGAGGAGGCCTAACCAGAGGATAAGCTCAGAAAAGACCTCTCATGAACTGTTTGATTGAAGAGGTCGAACATAGTGAGGGAATGTAGGCAACTTTCCTAAAACCTGGATAGAGCCGCTATATGGACTTTTATTGATGAAAAAGAGAGACCAGAGCGAGCCAGATGCAGTAGATAAGGAATCATTTTCTCTTCAGGAGTTTCTATCGGGTGTATACTGTTAGAGCCACACCAAAAACAAAACCTTCCATTTAAGACGATAAGTCTTCAATGTGCTTTGTGCTCGTGATTTTTGTAAGATGTCGTGGCAATCCTGAGGAATATGAAGGTCTTGAAATTCAAAGAAATCAGGAGCCATGCGTGTAATTTTAGAGATTGAGGGTCTGGGTGAAGTATTTGTCCCTCGTTCCGCGACAACATTGTTGGAGTTGGAAGAAGACGGATTGGACGGCCCTGAGATAGCAACATGAGTTCTCCAAATACACCAGACAATATTGTGGGTCTTGACATGCTCAAATATTTCAGGGCCACAATACGATGTTCTCCGGAAGGAGTACGGGTTATTTTAAATGAAAACCACCCCATCATTGAGAGATCCTGTATTGTTAAAGAGGACATTGCCCTGGCTTCACTCCCTAGTACTCTGTGGGCTACTTCAGATACTGATGTAGGACAAATGGTTATTCGCCAGTGCATATCAGTGTCAAGGAGGGTGCTATTCTGCAGAGATTGGCTCAGTATAAAATTTCTCGAGAAGGAGAAGAAGCACTTACACATATTGTACAAGACCTGATTGAAGTGGGGGTGGTGGAAGAAGTTCCTTATAATGTCTGCAATAGTCCGATTCTTCCCATTCTGAAAAAAGATACTGACACTAAAATGTATAGATTTATCATTGATTTGAGAGAAGTCAACAAGATTGTAGTACCACAGTAACCTGTAGTGTCTGACATAACAACATTGCTTACCTTGGTCCCTCCAACAGCGACAACATTTTCAGTAGTGGATTTGAAGAACGCTTTCTTCTGGATTCCTATTCATCCCGATAGCCGATATTTGTTCGGTTTTACTTTGAATAATCGATCGTACAGATTTTGTAGAGTTCCTCAAGGCTATACTGAGAGTCCTAGTATTTATAGTCAAGCCTTTAAACAACAACTTGATTCCTTTACTTTGACTGAAGGAGTGGCCCTCATACAATATGTCGATGACATATTGTTGGCAGCCAATATACCTGAGCAGTGTGAACAATGTACTTTGTCCTTACTTTCTTTCCTTGCCACACTCAACCATAAAGTATCATGGAAGAAATTACAATTTTGTAGACCGAGGGTGACCTACTTAGGACACCTTCTGTCTAAGGAGGGCCGTGCATTGACATCAGATTGCATTCAAGCAATTCTAGACACTCCAGTACCGTCCACACAGAAAGATGTCCATGCATTTATTGGTATAACTTTATTTTGTGGGCAATAGATATTGGGTTTTTCACACTTTGTTAAACCATTGCTAGCACTCTTGACTAAGAACACTCTGATTCCTCTTCCTTGGACAGATGATTGTCAAAATGCTTTTCGTCAGTTTAAACAAGCTCTTTGCTCTGCACCAGTGTTAGGCACACCAGATTATACGAAGGCCATTACACTCTATGTACACGAGAAAGATGGATGTGCATTGTCAGTTTTAGTACAGACACACAGTGACAAGCAGCGTCCCAGTGCATCATTTTCTGCAGTTCTTGACCCTGTTGCTCGTGCGTTGCCTGGATGTTTCCGTTCCATTGCAGCGACAGCTGTGTCCATACGTCAGAGTGAAGGGATAGTTTTGTCACACAAACTGTTGGTGCTAGTACCCCATGCAGTAGATGCCCTTTTGAATCAGACTAGAACACAACTTATAACTAGTGCTCGCCTGACAGGATACGAATTGACACTGTTAGCACCTCATATTACATTGAAGAGGAGTGCAACATTAAACCCAGCCAATTTGTTGCCATATCCTGTGACTCAATTTCAATCAAAGGAGCCTCATGATTGTATATTCCTTACTGAGGAAAAGACAAAGGGTCGCATTGACTTTTAAGATACGCCCCTGACAGATGTAGATGGGGAGCTGTGGGTTGATGGGTCCTGTTTGAAGTTACCTGATGGCACAACCTCAGCTGCATATGCGATTACTACTCTTGAAACAGTAGTGGAAACAGCTCGCATACCACAGAAGTTGGCTCAAGCAGCTGAACTAATAGCTTTGACACAAGCGTGTGAGCTTAGTACTGATTTATGTGTGAACATTTACACGGATAGCCGCTATGCTTTTGGCGTGGTTCATGATTTTGGCCTACTCTGGAAGGAAAGAGGCTTTCTTACATCCCTTGGGATGCAGATAAGGCACAGAGAATTATTACATAATCTTTTGACTGCACTTACATATCAGAAGAAAATTGCCATTATGAAGTGTAGCGCACACAAAAAGATCACTGACGAGATAGGACAAGGAAATGCCTTTGCAGATCGTGTAGCTCGTGAAACTGCAATACAGCGAAACACTACATCTATGTATGTAGTAAAATCACAAGCTGAGCATTGGCATGATGCTAGAGAGGAAGTATTGGATTTACAGAGATCTGCCTCTGTGGAAGAACTTGAGCAGTGGTCCAAAGAAGGAATGTTAGACGATGAGGGTTGTTGGCGTAACAAAGAAATGAACAAATGGAAGTTACCTGCAGCCTATTTGCAACCTATAGTTCAAATGGCACATGGGCTGGCACATGTTGGAGCTCTAGCAATAACGAAACTACTTACACAAGTTTGGGAGCATCCTGAGATTGCCAGCACAGCTAGAAGAGTAGTACAGTCCTATTTGATCTGTTGGCAGTACAATCCTGAAAAAGGGACACAAACTCCTACAGGAGGGTTTGCTACACCAGCCACACCTTTTGAAGTTTTGCAAACGGATTACATTCAACTTGAACGCTGTAACAATCTAAAGTATTTCCTAGTGATGGCATGTGCCTTCGGTAAATGGATGGAGGCATACCCCACGAAGGATAATACAGCGCTCATTACAGCCAAGGTGCCTTTAAAGGAGTTTTTCCCACGGTATGGTGTTTGTAAACTTTTGTGGAGTGACAACGGACCTCATTTTATTGGGCAAGTTGTTATGTCATGAAAGGATTAGGGATCAAACAGAAGTTCCATGCAGTCTTCCACCCACAACCAGCTGGATTAGTGGAGAGGTACAATGCTACTCTGAAATTAAAGTTAGCGAAAATTCTGGCTTCCACATCCTTAAAGTGGCCAGATGCGGTACCTCTGGCATTGCTGTCCTTAAGATCCTTGCCACACTCACGATCTGGGCTCACACCTTAGGAGGTGGTATTTGGAAGACCAATGAACATTTGGGGAGTTCCTAAGCCGCCGCCATACATGATGTACCTTGTGTTCTGTTGAAAGATTATTTGGCACAATTAACTGACAGTTTGATCTCTATTCATCAACAGATTCGAGAAGCTCTTCCAGACAGATCTACAGGTGAGACCCATGATCTCCGTCCCGGTGACCAGGTGATGATCAAAGCCTTCGACAGATCGAACAGCTTGGAGCCGAGGTGGCGAGGTCTGGAGCAGGTGCTGTTGGCTACAAGGACAGCCGTTCGAGTGATGAACAGAAAGAATTGGCTCCATACCACGTACTGCAAGCCTGTATCGCCCGCCTTGGTGGAATCTGCTGTGAGGACTGATCAGCGAGAGATTTTGGAGACGAAGAAAGGTCAAGCTATCTCACCGGATGATTCAGCGGAAGTCTTTCCGGACCACGCGATTTCTGGAGCATCGCGATACGACGTGAGACCAAGAAAAGAACCTGCAGTTTTGAAAAAGACAGGTTGAGCTACCGCTCTGGGTTAGCGGAAAAGGAACGCCAATATGACAAGGAGGGGGATCAGCCCTGCGTAGTGTAGCGACACCTGTCTTGATCTTCAGTGAAGAAATCAGTGGCTGCCCACGGGATAAGAGCTCCAACGAGTGTTTCAACGAGTTTGCAGAAATATTAAAATTGTCACTGTTGCTAAAATGCTCAACAAGCGAATCATTTGTGCTGTAGGGTTTGTTGTTGCTTTGGTGGTTATGGCGATAATCACCTGGTTTGTTGAGAAAGTGGCAATAGCACGGCTCCGCTCGTGACTCCGTATGACGTCACTGGAGCCATAAAAAGACCTAGTCGGCGTGCTGACGACAGTTCCACCCATTTTTCCCGTGCCCTCGAGCGAACGGGCATACCAACAACATAACACAAGTATATACAGTATATACAAAATACATAGAGTATACTTAGAGTATAAATATATTACCTACTGGCGGTCGCCAGTAGGTAGTTATAGTTAGGATTTTTTTCAATGTTAAATCTCAAAATTCTATTTGGAATAACTTTGGCGCCGGTTGACGAATCTGCCTGAAAATTTCCTCAAAATGGCCTCGTGGAGCTCCGGTCCTTCCCTGAAAGTTTGGGGGGGATGCGTCAAGCGGGGGCCGAGATAAAAGGGGGGTCCCAAAACGCATTTTCCCCATGTTAATTTCCATAGGGCGGTCGATGTCACTTTTAGCCCGAACGGCTGAATGGATTTCCACCTAATTTGTCAAAATTGTAGGGACTGGTAGCCCGATGTGCCTTTGCTATGTCTCGAGATATGTGCTCAAGTGGATTTTGAGTAATTTAGGTTCAAAAAAATATATATATCTATAGGCGCGCCCTGGTACGCACGCAGGGGAGCGCTCAAAGCGCGCCACGCGACTTGCGTACGGAAAGCTGATTGGCTCTCGGGTGTCTGTAAACATTCGAAACAGTCCGCAGCGGCCGCCATCTTGTACCTCAGTAGGATTGAGGTGGTAAAAATCAAAGGGGGAAATGAGCAAAAGGGGGCAGGGTACACCCCCCCTGACCCCCTAGGTTTGATGTGGGGGTCATAAAAAAGCCGTACGGGGCCCCCCAAAATTTTTTTTTTTAATTTTTGCCGAGGGAGCGCCTGGTACGCGCACCGGTGAGCGTACGATTGAGAAAAAGAATGACACTTTTTTTAAAAAAAAAATAGCATTTTTTTATAAATTGGAGGTAGTTCTGAAAAGAACTTTTTTTTTGTTTTTGTTGTTTTATATTTTTTTTATACTTTTTGAAACGATTTTATATTTTTTTGGGATTTTTTTCAGGGGAAAAACAAAAACAGGGATTCAAAAAATGCTCAACAGGAGCAGAAAAATGAGAAAATTTAGGGACGGGGAGAGCATTGGTGTTCCTGTTTCTTTATTGCAATGAGTTCAACGCTCTGCTCCCCGTAACAGAGTAGTTCGTCACAGTCCTTGCATAAAAATTTTATTCCTGCAAATACCGGCTGGACGTTAGGGACCATTCTTGCACGTGTTGAACCTGAAGGTGTTGCTCCACCAGTGGAGGTGCTGCTGCCATCTCTTCGTGCCTTCTCTGCCAGCTCCCTGACACTCTCCCTGGAGTAATTGTTGGGGTGTCTTCTTTTGACATGCCTAATTAAATTGGCATTTCCAAAGCTGTATTTTTTTAGAGGATTGCCTCTGGATAAAATACTTCCACATATTTTACAAGTTACTTTACTTGCATTAACTTTTTTTTGTCCTTCAGGGATGTCATAAAATTTCCAGATGAAGTGGTTCTTTGTTTTCTGGTGAGGAGGGTCCTCTTGCACAAATCCATCTGAATCACTGCTGGAGGACTCCCTTGCAGTCATTGTTGTAGATCAGGAAAGTATGAGTTCAAAATTCACAAAACACCTCTTGCTTTCTCCAAGTGCAAATCAATAGTGAGAGAAATGGGTGGGTTTCTCTAAATTTAGAAAAAAATAATTATTGAACCAATGAAAAGTGTTATTTACAGGTCACATGACCATGGGCTTCATCATTATGAAACCAAAACTGTTATGAACCAATGAAAAGTGTTATTTTCTGGTCACATGACCCGACGCGCTTACGCGACGCGCCGCGGGGCGCGGCCAGAGGCGCGCCGCGTAAGCGTGTCAGACGCCTACGTTGCACGATCGTATTCGCTCGAGTACTTCCGGGTGCGCTTACGCCGTGCGTATCACGCGGTCGCGGCTACGCGATACGTCACGATCATGTTTTCGTTTGCGATATTGGCGCTCACGGGACGCTCCCCGGAGCGCGCCAGGGGGCGCTTTTCAGAAATACGCTTTTCGGGGCGCACTCCGGGGCGCGCTCTGGGAGCGCTCCCCCCAAAAATTAAAAAAAAAAAATGGGATAATTGTAGGGACAGGTAGCCCTATTCTGAAGTGGTTTGTAAAAAAATTAACTTTATAAAAATATGTATTGTGCTGCATTGGGCTTAATATATGTTAGAGCCAAAATGTAGCCCAAATGTAGCCCAAAGTAGCCCAATGTAGCCCAAAGATGGCCACCAGAGACCAAAAATTGTAAATGTAGCCCAAATTTCAACTAGATGTAGCCCAACTGTAGCCCAATGACAGAATGTACCAGAGTGTTAAAAAGAACAACTAGAGTGCTAACAGTCTTATTTATAAAGTGAAACTTATAGTTAGGAATTAGCATTAACAAAACCTATGAAATTCACTGAAAAAAACATAGGTTTCACACCAGTTATAGTTAGGAATTAGCATTTAAAAAACCTATGAAATTCACTGAAAAAACCATAGGTTTCACACCGGTTATAGTTAGGAATTAGCATTTAAAAAACCTATTAAATTCACTGAAAAAACCATAGGTTTCACACCAGTTATAGTTAGCTGGAAATTTTACTGACATAAAACCATTGAAATTCCCACGTTATAGTTAGTCGGACTCACTATAACTTGCGCGTGCAATGCACTGCTGATGACATCACATATTACATCACTCATGACATGGTGAGTGACATCACTCATGACATCACTGATGACACCATCCTTGTGACACAGTGACAGACCTCCTCTCAGTGTAAAGTAACCCTTGAGACACATATTCAAAAATAGAAACTGAAATTTTTAAAAAATGGACATACCTATATCAGTTACAACAAGCAATTCTGTACTTCCACTATCTATATACACATCCACTCATTCACCAACAGTTCTATATAGTCACTCATACATATACTCACTCATCATATGAAGAGATACACCTATACATCCTGTTACACACCGACATTCATCCAAAAGTTACTCACACACATATTCACACGTGCAAATAAACTATTGAACAACCATTTATTTGAATATAGAGTTATACACACACTTCCACCTTACTTCTATTGAAAATTACACATATTTATTCTCTTAAACAATCACTTATAGAAACACATACTTATTTAAACAGGAACTCTTACAATCTCTTACTCTCACATATACTCACTTATATACATCAATATTCATATATACTAGATTAAAACATATGTAGTTACTGATAAAGACACTAGTGAGACAGTCATTCACTCACTAACAAACACATATAGACACTCATCCACCCATACAGTCCTGTACATATGCTGTCTTCAAAACACATACAAACAAAGAGTCAGTCACTCATGCATCTATGTGCTAAGTAATACCCCCACCAAACCATATAGACACTCAAACTGATACTAATAAAAATATCAAATAACCCATATACATACGCATGTAGCTACTTATCAACACATGTAGCCACTTATACACAAAGTGAAACACTAATATATGTATTTAAATATTTAAACATAACTCACTAATATTTATTTTTCAGAAAGACACATATTCACTGGATGGTGTCATCAGTGATGTCATGAGTGATGTCACTCACCATGTCATGAGTGATGTAATATGTGATGTCATCAGCAGTGCATTGCACGCGCAAGTTATAGTGAGTCCGACTAACTATAACGTGGGAATTTCAATGGTTTTATGTCAGTAAAATTTCCAGCTAACTATAACTGGTGTGAAACCTATGGTTTTTTCAGTGAATATATATATATATATATATATATTGTGATCAAGGCTGCTGCCACACAGCCGAAATACGTCATGCTGGCAATAGAGAAGAGAATAAAGCACTAAATACTTGAATTAAAAGCGCACTGTTGTGGTCTGTACCTGGTGGTCTACGGAGGAGCCTGTAGTTCAGGACTGACGGTGATATATTGGGGGACTTGGGGACCCCCCCACAGTCCCCAATGGAGAGGGCAGGCCCCCGGGGATGGGGTCCCCGGGGCCATAAGTTGCCCAGGAGGTGGACAAGCGGGCTCCTCCACCATTAAAGAATAAACATTTTTTTAAAAAGATTGGCAGGCACCGGGGGATGGGGTCCCCGGGGCCTTAAGGGGGCATAGGAATGGGGGCTATACAGCCCCCCTCAACAAAAAAATAATAGAAAAGTGGTCCATGCCCCGGGAGATCGGGTCCCCGGGGCCGAAATTGGCCATGGGAGGGGGGCCACGCAGCCCCTTTCCCGTAAAAAAACAAAGGAAAATTAAGAATTGGGGCCAGGCCCTGGGGGATGGGGTCCCCAGGGCCAAATCAAGTAAGAAAAGGAAGGGGCTACACAGCCCCCCTTCTTTTTTTGAAAAATTTTTTGGAAGACCTTTATTGACAAAAATCGCACATACAATCCAGCAATGAGCCCGAGGGCTCGCAAGTACAGTACATTGCAACAGAAAAGGCGCAAAGGATATGTTACAGAGATAATGAGGTCTAATTTTTAAAGATTTTTTCTGAAGGATAGACAGGAGCAGGATATCGAAGTACAACGAGTTGGTTCCGGCTTCGTAGGAACAGGATAGACAAATACGAACCGTAATAAAATGCCAGAATCGCTGCTTACCACACATGTAGAACGTCTAAACCCAGAAAAGAAGAAAAAGAAAAAGAATAGAAGGCCCATAGAACCAAAAGGAAAAAACAAAAAAAAACCCCGTCCACCCCCCACCCTGCACCCCTGCAGCTGGCTACGGCCTAACCCCCCCTAGCAGTGTGCCTGTCGCCCAGTAAAAGGAGTCCCGAAATATAGAGAGTAAGAAAAGAGTCCTAATCTATAACTCTCAGCAAATAAAGAAAGGTGGGGAGGAGCCTACCACCCGTCCCCCGGCCACACCATCCCGCAAGTTCAGCAACAACACAAAGTAAAAAGCCCGTTGATATTAAGCAGTACAATCAGGACAATTTAGAGATACAGAATCGACACACAGCGCAGTCAAAGGCAGCGATACACCACCCACATGCCCAGGTCAGCAACAGGAGACCACCAGACCACAAGAATAAATGTTCACCCCTGGCCCGTTCTCTCACCTCCACCACTGCTAACCATGGAAACCCAGAGAGTCCAGGGAGATGTGCACGATAGTCCAAAAGGGGAACATTGACTTGAGCACTCAACCATATCGCGTATATGCAGGGCCAATGATAACAAGCTGGGCCAAAAGTACACCACTCCTGTGGCACAGAGCGAAACCGGTCCAAGGAAGAAAGTCTCAATGTCAGGCCCCTTCTGGAGCGATCTCCGGGTAGAGGGAGATACGGTGCTGGGAGAGAACTCTCGTCGTGATTGCAGTCCGTGCTTTTCACTTCGGCCAGGGCAATAATCAGCAGTAGCAAAAGGCACCCCGGTGTCTGGGGTCGCTGGGCAAGCACCGCTACGCAACGCCGCCATCTTGTCGCAGTCAGACGTGGAACAAAGAACACCACTACAGTCCGGCGAGGCGGTCATTTTGGAGCATCCACGAGCACTTATTATAACGTCCACCTTGTTGATCAGGGTTCTTGCAGAGTGTAGCACTTCGGAATGAAGGGAGTCAATAGCCGCCAATAGGTCTCCATAGCCCCGAGCAGTTCCATGCTCCCTTCCGGTCAAGTCCTCTTGCACCACACGTCCAAGATCACTCCATGACACAGGCTCTCCAAAGCTGCCCTCCATTGTGCGCTTCGCGATCACCACTGGAAACACCGCGACTGGTGCAGGGCTGCTGATAATGGGCCACAGGTTTACAGCTCAAGGAAAGGCGTTAAGCAGGTACGAAAAGAGGCCGTAAGCATTGTCCCTGAAACAAGCCGCCCGCTCGATATTGAGGGGATAGAAAGTTCGGGAGCCTCCCGCCGCTAGCGGGGCTGTGTTCAAGCACTCGTCCACAGTCGCAGTGTGGGTATCTGCACTCATACAATCTCTACGGATAAATCGCCAGGCACAACCAACACAGTACCTGCAGTCCAAAGGGGCGCACGTTCCAAATTCGGCCGCGTCTAATGTAAATGGTCCGACCGGGTCAAAACAGCTTCTGACGCCCGGTGTTGTTCACCCGGCAGCCGGCCCCAGCATCCACTCGAGGCCCCGGTCTCGGGTCCGCTGCCGGCCGTAAACTTCAGTCGGACATTACTCCCGCTTGCAAGGAATCGCAAGCCTCAGGATTTCACCGCGGGCTGCCTGAGCACATCGGCTTCCACAGTGTGCCTTCTAAAAACAGGATCACCGGCAGGATAGACACAAAGAAGGAGACGGTCTCCGGAGCCGAGGGACTACACGTCTGATCAGGTCGCCATCTTGGCTCCTCCACAGCCCCCCTTCTTAAAAGTAGATTTTTTTTAAACTGGATCGGGAGGAGACCACGCCCCTCCCTGTTCCTCTCTGCAAACGGGCTCCCTGGCGCGTTTGCAGAGGGGGAACTAATGAACAAGTTACATACCTTCGATAACGCTTTTTCTGGTAGATACAGTATCTGCCTGTGGATTCCTCACCTTGTGAATATCCCCCTTGCGTCAGCAACGTTGGGAAAATTCTTTATAGCACGCCGGCGTGGACGACGTCATAGAAGCACGGCATCGCGCGCGACTCCGTCTGACGTCACCGACTCCATATTAGGTCTACGTTGGCGTGATGACATCAGTTCCGCCCTTTTTTCTGGCCTTCGAGGCACCCGGACGGACCAAAGACAGTAGATATATACAAATACATTGTACACAGTACATACATTTCAAAATTATACACACATAGTGTGTAGCAAAGGTAAGAAAATCCAATTCAAACATATACATAAATATACAAAAATTTACATAAGCATAGGTAAAGCAGAGTGGACAACGGGTAGGCGGGTGGGTCAGTGAGGACTCCACAGGCAGATATTGTTTCTACCAGAAAAAGCGTTACCGAAGGTAAGTAACTTGTTCTTCTGATAGATACATCTGCCAGTGGATTCCACACCTTGTGAATAGAGTCCCATAGCAGTTCCCACTCCCGGAGGAGGGTGTCCACCCTGCTATACCAAGAAATCTTGGAGGACAGAGCACGCAAAGTGGCCGTCCCTCCTCACTTCGGTATCCAAGCAGTAATGCTTCTCGAAAGTGTGGAGGGAAGCCCAAGTCGCGGCTCTGCAAATGTCCTCAACAGGTACACCTCTAGACAATGCAGAAGTAGCTGACCTTGCCCTGGTAGAATGAGCTCTTATACCCTCAGGAGGGTCCTTACCCGACAGAGAGTAGAAGATCTTGATGCACAGAATTATGCACCTGGAAAGTGTGCGCTTGTGCACCGCTCTACCCTTCCGGCAGCCAGCAAAACCAACAAACAGCTGGTCATCCACTCAAAAGTCTCTTGTTCTATCAAGATAAAAGGACACCGCCCTCTTAGGGTCCAGACGGTGCAGTCTCTCTTCCTCCTTGGAAGGGTGAGGGGGAGGATAGAAGGTGGGAAGGGTAATGGACTGTCCTAGATGGAAGGGAGTTACCACCTTAGGCAGAAAAGCAGCCCAGGTCCTAAGAACCATTCGATCAGCATGAATGGTCAGGAATGGGGGCTTAGAACTAAGAGCATGAAGCTCACTTACCCTCCTTGCCGAGGTGATCACAACTAGGAAGACCGTCTTAAAAGAAAAAAGCCTCATGGGACACTTGTGTAAGGGTTTGAAGGGAGAAAACATCAAGAATGTTAAGACAAGATTTAAGTCCCATTGAGGCACGATAAATGGAGAAGGAGGGAACTTGTTAGTAAGGCCCTTCAAAAACCTCAAAACCACTGGAGATTTAAAAAGAGACGGCTGATCCCGCAAACAGAAACGCCGACAACGCCAAAAGGTAACCTTTGACTGTGGCAACAGCAAATCCTTGCTGCGCCAAAGAAAGAGCAAACTGCAAAATATCGGACAAATGAGCCCTCAAAGGGTCAAAAGCCTTCTCCCTACACCAAACAACAAATTTAGACCACCTATACGAATAGATGGACTTGGTGGAGTCACACCTGGCCGAAAGAATGACATCCATCACACCGTGAGGGAGAGAAAAGGAATTCAGGTTGCCCCATTCAATCTCCAGGCATGAAGGTGTAATGTCTGGAGGTGGGGGTGTAGAACCTGCCCCTCCATCTGAGAGAGGATATCTGCCCTGAAAGGGAGACGGAGCGGCGGGTGAGAAGAGAGGTGGAGTAGACCCGTGTACCACAACCTTCTTGGCCAATCCGGGGCGACCAATATGACTTGGGCCTGGTCCTGGCGAATCTTCCTCAGAACCCGAGGAATCAAGGGTATGGGAGGAAACGTGTAAAGGAGTTGATTTCCCCAACTCAACTGAAACGCGTCCCCCAAGGCTCCTTGCATCGGATACTGGAGAGTGCAGAATGACGGGCAGTGAGCATTCTCGAGAGTGGCGAACAGGTCCACCCGAGGAGTCCCCCACATCTGAAAGATGTCGAGAACCACCTCCGGGTGAAGCCTCCACTTGTGATCGGCAGAGAACTGCCGACTGAGACTGTCTGCACGTACGTTCAGAACTCCGGCCAGATGATTTGCCATCAGACAAATCTGATGGTCCTGAAGCTTTGATGCTCTTTCTCGAAAAGCCTTCGGATTCATCTTCTGGCACGATGAACACCCTTCAACGTCGTGATCCGAACTCAAACACCATATGCAGTCTTGGTGAGGGTCCGTAACGGACATCATCTTCCCACATTCTCTACAAGGTTTAAACCCTGTTTTCTTTGTCGACATGACAACCGAGCAAAAAGGTCAGAGAATGGAGAATCGAGGAAACAAAGTATTAAAGATATTAGAAGCTACAGAGTAACCCGAAACCGTTAGCGTTGACGACGCGGAAAAAAGGGAACTGATGTCATCAAGCCGGCGTGGGCCTATTGTAGGCGTCGGTGACGTCAGCGGAGTCGCGAGCGATGTCGTGTCTCTATGACGTCCGAGTCCACGTCGGCGCGAGGCTACAAAAGAATTTCCGAATGTTGCTGACGCAAGGGGGATATTCACAAGGTGAGGAATCCACACGGCAGATGTATCTATCAGAACTACGAGTTCCGATTTACTCACCTGTTATCAGGAGAAACCTCAGTGCTGCATCTTTCAGCCCGCTACTGATCCTGAAAAGTAATTCTAACCATACTTACAGTAACTTGAATTTCCTTTCACAGGCTATTATTGACTGGTTTCACTTGGAAATTTTTCTAATTGTGGAGTTTTGGAACTTAAAAAAATTCCTCTAAAATCTGCCGAACTACGAATTCCGATTTACTCCCCTGTTATAAGGAGAGACCTAAGTGCTGCATCTTTCAGCCCACTACTGATCCTGAAAAGTAATTAATTTCTAACCATACGTGTGTGGAGTTTTGGAACTTTACAAAATTCCTCAAAAATCAGCCGAACTACAAATTGTGATTTACTCACCTGTTATCAGGAGAGACCTCAGTGCTGCATCTTTCAGCCCAGTACTGATCCTGAAAAGTAATTCTAATCGTAGTTACAGTAACTTGAATTATCCTTCCATAGGCTAACATTGACTGGTTTCACTTGGAAATTCTTTTAAGTGTGGAGTTTTAGAACTTTAAAAAATGCTTCTAAAATCAGCCGAACTACGAATTCTGATTTATTCACCTGTTATCTGGAGAGACCTCAGTACTGCATCTTTCAGCTCACTACTGTTCCTGAAAAGTAAATTTAACTGTACTTACCAGTAACTTGAATTTCCTTCCATAGGATATCATTGCCTGCTATATAATATATATATAAATAAAAAAAAATATAAAATAAAAAAAAAATATATTACAATTTCAATTTATATAAAAAAGATGTAATGTAATTTAAAAAATAAAATATCTAAAAACAAATACTTTATAACAATGTAGTAAATTAGTATGAAAAAATATAACAATTAATACATTTAAAAATTATCATTTACTAAACCTTTGATATTCACTGAAAAAACCATATGTTTCAGCCACGTTATAGTTAGGAATTAGCATTTAAAAAACCTTAGGAATTCAGTGAAAAAACCATAGGTTTCAGCCACGTTATAGTTAGGAATTAGCATTTAAAAAACCTTAGAAATTCACTGAAAAAACCATAGGTTTCACACATTTTATAGTTAGCTGGACTTTTCACTCATACAAATCCATTGAAATTCCCCCGTTATAGTTAGTTCAGCTAACTATAACTCGCGCGCCCGCAATGCACTGCTGATGACGTCACATATTACATCACTCATGACATGGTCAGTGACATCAGTCATCACATCACTGATGACCTCACTGAAGACATCATCCTTGTGAAAGAGTGTCAGACCTCCACTCACCCCAATATAACCTTTTATACACACATTCAAAAATAGAAACTAACATTTTCAAAAAAATGGAGATATCAATACCAGTTACAACAACCTATTAGGTAATCCCAACATCTACATACACATACACTCATTCACCAACAGTTCTATATAGTCACTCATACATGTACTCACTCATCATATGTACTCATACACCTATAAATCCTGTTACACACCGATACTCATCCATAGAGTTATTCACACACATACTTACACATGCAAATAAACTATCAAACATCCATTTACTTGCTTTTACAGCTATATGTAAATGTAAATGTAAATGTATTGGCATTTATATAGCGCACTACTTACCCGTAGGGTCCCAAGGCGCTTCGACCGCTGCGAAACCCTTCCTGGCTTCCCTGAGAGATGGTCCCTTAATGGGTATCTCCAGGGTGAGACCAGGCATCCCCGGCGGTCTGGTGGGGCCGTTAGTGAAGATGAGGCAAGCTAATGCCCAGAGTTGCCGAGTGTGATCGCTGATCAGAGTGGGCACCGAGGCGAGAGAATTATCGGGTCCGCTGACCCTGGTCCAGAAACCTGCCGCGCCGGGAATCGAACCCTGGTCCCGGGCCGTCCTCTGCTCTCAGGTCTGCCGCCTCTAACCAGTGAGCCACACTACTTCACTATACAGCTATACACACACCACTATACTTACTTCTACAGAAACGTACACATACTTACTCTCTTCGACAATTAATTATAGAAACACATATTCATTTATACAGGAACTCCTCCAATCTCTCACTCTCACATATACTCACTTATATATATCAATACTCACATATATTAGTTTAAAGCATATGTAGTTACTCATAAAGATACTATTGAGACAGTCATTCACTCACTACCACACCCATACACACACTCATCCACCCATACAGTCATGCACACATTCTGTCTTCAAAACACATACAAACAGTGAGTCAGTCATTCATGCATCTCTGCGCTAAGTAATACCCCCACCAAACCATACAGACACTTATTCTAAAACTAAAAAAAAACAACTAATAACCCATATACACACTCATGTAGCTACTCACCAACCCATGCAGTCACTTATATACAAAGTGAGACACTGATACAGATATTTACATATTCAAGCATTACTTGCTAATACATGTATTCACTAAGGTATAGTTAATAAGTCAGTTATACAAAAAAAAACATACATTTAGACACTTATTTACCCATTTATTCGTCCATCAACCTTTAGATATACATATATAAAAAATATTTATTTATTATAAAGACACACATTCACTGGATGATGTCATCAGTGAGGTCATCAGTGATGTGATTTGAGATGCTATCAGTGATGTGATAAGTGATGTCACTGACCATGTAATGAGTGATGTAAAATGTGACGTCATCAGCAGTGCATTGCGGGCACACAAGTTATAGTTAGCTGAACTAACTATAACGGGGGAATTTCAATGGTTTTGTATGAGAGAAATGTCCAGCTAACTATAACATGGGTGAAACCTATGGTTTTTTCAGTGAATTTCGAAGGTTTTTTAAATGCTAATTCCTCACTATAACGTGGCTGAAACCTATGGTTTTTTCAGTGTATATATATATATCCCCACTTACCACCAGCCCAGGGATGTTGCATTCTGGGAGTTGCAGTACCTACCGTGTTGCCTCAGGTGGAAGATCACATGGTTGGGGGAGGTGCCTGCTCTTTATCACGAGAGCACTGCAGGAACATTCAGAGCGGAGGCGAGTTCGTGATTTTGGTGAGCAGCAGGCATCCGATGAAGGCGTCACAGCCGAAATGCATTATGCCCTAACTGCCGTCTAATAAAGCCTTTCCCTGGATTCCTCGTGTGTGGCTGCTTCCTTCTGCACTGTGGAGGGGTTCCTGGCATATATATATATATATATATATATATATATATATATATATATATATATATATATATATATATATATATTACCTACTGGCGGTCGCCAGTAGGTATATATAGTTAGGATTTTTTCCCTATGGGATTTTTGAAAATTCTATGTCTAATAACTTTGGCGTTTGTGGACGGAATTGGCTGAAATTTTCAGGAAAATGGCACATTTTGTTTCTGAGCAGCTCCTGGAAATTTGGGGGGGGGTCGTCAATGGGGGGCCGAGAAAAAAGGGGGGTCCCAAAACGCGTTTTTCCCATGTTAATTTCCATAGGGCGGTTGGACTCACTTTTAGCTCGAACGGCTGAATGGATTTCCACGAAACTTGGCAAAATTGTAGGGACTGTTAGCCCGATGTGCCTTTGCTAGGTCTCAATATATGTGCTTCAGTGGATTTTGAGAAATTAACGTTTAAATCAAGATATATATCTGTAACAGCGGTCCGGGCAGCGATCCGGTTCGCGTACTTTTCGCGTAACGGAACTTTGCGCACGGAAAGCTGATTGGCTCTTTGGTGTCTGTCAACATTCTAAACAGTCCGGTGCAGCCGCCATCTTGTCTCTCGGTAGGATCGAGAGACAGGAGGAGGCCAAAACAAAGGGGGAAATTTCCATAAGGGGGCATAGTAGATCCTCCCTGACCCCCTAGGTTTTATGTGGAGGTTTTAAAAGGGCCCAGCAGGGTCAAAAAAAAATTTCCTTTTTTTTTTTTTCGCGATGAGCGCCTAGTACGCGAACCGGAAAGCGTTCTAGGCAGCGCACTATAAGGATAATAGAATGATACACTTTTCAAAGACTGTATGTTAATTGTTTGTTGTTTTTGTTGTTTTTTTTTTGTTTTCTTTATTTTTAAAGTTTTTTTTTATTTTGATTGTTTTTCATAATTTATTAAACTTTCTAACATTTCAGTGTCTGAAATGTCATTATTTTCTTGAAATATTGTTTGCAATCTGTGAGGTTGTAAAATGTCCTCATTTGCAAGGAGGGCATCTACTGCTTGGACACATTGCAGCAGTTCATTATCCAAGCTTTCATCCATAAATTCCATGTCAATTTGTTCAATCAATTCCTGGCTGCTCTCTTGCAGGTCCATTTCAAAGGAAACTTGGTTTTCGCCTTCCATTTTGCCTGAAATTTGGATTAAAAAAATATATATTAGTAGAGATAGGGCACTGTTGGGATTAATTTTAGATAGGCAGTTTTTATCAGTGAATTTATCTTTTGGCAGTGTATAGTATCAGAGTGGAAATAGGACTATAAAAAAGTGTATGTGATTTAACCAAGACAAGCCTAACTCCATTCATAACTATAACAGAGAAGTCTATCTAAATACATTACTAGTACAGAGGGATAGTGTATTTGTAGCCGAAAAATTCTATTATATTAAGTTATAGTGCACAATATATTTCGTTTTTAAAAATTATAACTTACCTTCACAAAGAAGTTGAAGTTTTTGGAAGCTATTGAAATGTGATGTACAACAAGAAGTAGTAGTCAAAATGGCTGTGTTTTCTTCTCTTCCTTTATATATATTCAAGTATATAACCAATCAAATGTCAGGTAATAAAAGTAGAAAATGAAAGTAACATTTTCATTGGTTGTCAATTCCAACACTTCAGATGTGTTTTGTGAAGTAATTTACCTCACGGTACTTGGAGAGGTCTACAGGCTAAATGGCTAAATGAAATTTCAATCAAATTTGTGAGAATGAAAGGGATTGTTATGTAGTATGAGCTAATTTATATTTGGTGAGAGTGTCTCTAGTCGTTTTTCTGTAAATTACTTTCCCACCTTTTTTTTGGACCGCTTCCCGGAAAGCGGTCCGGTCCGCGAACTAGGAGCGTAACGGGAGTCCACCATTTTGTGTTTCGGTCGAATCAAGGTATAAAATGGAGGGTAAATAATGTTCTGAATGGGTAGAAGGGGGCATGGTACAAGTAGTTTGCCCCCCTACGTTTTCTGAGGGTGGCTGAGGAGGACTATATGTGCGAAGAAAAAACTTTTTTTTTGAAATTTTGCGCGGTTAGCTTCCAGTTCGCGTACCGGATAGCGCTCTTTGAGCGTAGTTTGTTGAAAATTACAGAAAAAAGTTAGAAAAAAACAATAATTGTGAGTGATCAGATGAAGGGTAGCTCTGAGAAGAGCTTTTGGTTTTATGGTACATTTAGGTACTTATAAGTAGGTACCAATGCACAGTCTTAAATTCAGAATGAAAATTCTGTTGCCCTCATCTGAGAAGTGAACTCCATCTCCTCTGTAGATATCTTGCATGTAGTAACGCAAGTTATTGTTGTACAGAGAGCCCATTCCATGGTCTCTCATGAAAGCTGAAACAGATTTGTTTACATGCTTCCTCGCTTTCTCAATTTGTGGAGAAAATTGGTTGGACCACCTCCATTTCTGTCTTTGGCATATATTGGAATATACCAAAGCAGTTTGAGGAAAAAGTGCCATTAATTGCTCAAAGGTGTCCTTTAAAAGCATTTCCAGACCTACCCCTGTCAAAGTGCCAAATCATTACCTCCACAGTGCACTATTAACAGGTCAGGTTTTGGCAAATGCATAAAGGTTTTCACCAATGGTATCAATTGGTGACATTTTAATCCTCTTTGGCCCAACCACTTAATTTCCACATCCTGTAAATTGAGGTTGTGTAAATTTCTGTTCTCAGCATACCTTTGAGCCCAGTGGATGTAACTATGTCCAACAATCCAGACCTTAAACATGGTGGGAGAAGGTTGTTCTGCAGTCAGATGAAGTGTGGTAATGAAAGGGCAGTTGAAACAGTAGGAGTTTGTAAAGAAAAAAAACTGTGGATTTCCAATGCTAATGAATCATTAGCAGTGATTGGTGCATTTCCATTTCTGAAAACAGAAAGTTAGGGTGCATGGATGTGTTCTTTGAAAGATGTAATTTGAATGGTCAAGGAAGAAACATTTAATGAAAGATTGCACTGGATACGCAGGTGCACTGAGAGTTCAGAGTTCAATTGAAACATTGTTGTGTGAATTTGCAAACATGAGAGGTCTTCCAGGAGGTGGTTGCTATGGAAAAAAGGCAGGGAGGGCAGAGGGGGGAAGGGTTTTTATTTGAAAAAAGTGAGGGAAGAGTTATGATTGGCTAATATGAGAGATATGTGAAATGAATATCTGTATTTCTGTGCTTTCAATAGCTGCAGCCTCTGGAGTGCATCGTTTTTCTTCTGCTGAAGACATTTTGGTGTATTTCTGAGACTGTTTTCAAAACTCAAAAAGTATTTGCTAAGGTGAGAAAAGATTTATTTATTTTAGATAGAGAATAGTATGAATTAAGGAGAAAATGATGAAGAAAGCTGTGTTTTTAAACTGTGGCTTTGTCTGTAGTGATATAGAAATAGATTTTGTTACTTTGAGAAATTGTAATTGCATATTCGGTGCAGCATTCTGGCATGCAGTAACACAAGTTATTGTGGTACATGGAGCCCATTCCATGGTCTGTTATGTAAGCTGAAACAGATATGTTGTTTTTAAAAACGAATTTTGAAATCAATTACCTTTCTGGATATGTACTGCTAGAGCTTCATAGGTTGTTTTGGGCCATATTTATAAGGCATTTGAGTGCCTATTATGCTATTTTACGTTCTTCATGGTGCAAATTTCTTGTAAATACGCTCCCACTTGTGCTTTGCAAATTTAGATTTTGATTATGGGAGTTACATAGCCATGTTAATAATGTCCAAACAATGGTGGTAGGGCATTCAAGAAAACGCTTTCCTGTGTCTCTAGGACATTTTCAGTCCTTTCCTCTTGAAAACAGGTATACAATTGATTTATATGCTGTGTTTAAAAACCAATTTTGAAATCAATTACATTTCTGGATATGTACTGTTAGAGCTTCATAGGTTGTTTGGGGTCATATTTAGAATGCATTTTAGTGTCTTTGATGTTATGTTTACCTTTTTAAATGGAAAGCGTTCTTCATGGGGCAAGTGTCTTGTAAATACGCTCCCACTTGCGCTTGGCAAATTTAGATTTTGATTATGGGAGTTACCTAGCCATGTTAATAGTGTCCCAAAAATGGTGCTAGGGCATTCCAGAAAACACTTTCATGTGTCTCAAGGACATTTTCAGTCATTTCCTCATGAATGCAGGTATACAATTGATTTATATGCTGTGTTTAGAAACGAATTTTGAAATCAATTACATTTCTGGATATGTACTGTTAGAGCTTCATAGGTTGTTTTGGGCCATATTTATAAGGCATTTGAGTGTCTTTGATGTTATGTTTTCCTTTTAAAATGGATAGTGTTCCTCATGGGGCCCTGAGCAGTTCTTAGCCATGTTATTTAATGGGAAGTGGATAACATGGCTAAGAGCATTTGCTGGAAAATGCATGAATATCGCTGACTGTTCAGCGATATTCATGCATTGCGGCCGTTTTTTTTTGCATTTGCGAGCAGTTCATAGCCATGTTATCCAATGGAAGGTGGATAACATGGCTAAGAGCATTTGCTGGAAAATGCATGAATATCGCTGACTTTTTAGCGATATTCATGCATTGCGGGCGTTTTTTTTTGCATTTGCGAGCAGTTCTTAGCCATGTTATCCAATGGAAGGTGGATAACATGGCTAAGAGCATTTGCTGGATAATGCATGAATATCGCTGACTTTTCAGCGATATTCATGCATTGCAGCTGTTTTTTATCGCATTTGCGATAAATCTTGCTGAGGAGAAAATGATGAAGAAAGCTGTGTTTTTAAACTGTGGCTTTGTCTGTAGTGATATAGAAATAGATTTTGTTTCTTTGAGAAATTGTAATTGCATATTCGGTGCACCATTCTGGCACGCAGTAACACAAGTTATTGTTGTATATGAAGTCCATTCCATGGTCTCTTATGTAAGCTGAAACAGATATGTTGTTTTTAAAAACCATTTTTGAAATCAATTAAATTTCTGAATATGTCCTGCTAGAGCTTCATAGGTTGTTTGGGGTCATACACCTTTTTTGGGAAATTATTAACATGCCTATGTAACTCCCATAATCAAAATCTAAATTTG
Source organism: Lissotriton vulgaris (assembly GCF_964263255.1). Classification (NCBI taxonomy): domain Eukaryota; kingdom Metazoa; phylum Chordata; class Amphibia; order Caudata; family Salamandridae; genus Lissotriton; species Lissotriton vulgaris. Next base: position 367,449,290 of record NC_141685.1, on the reverse strand, counting down.
CCAACCGCAGGTGGGAGCGTATTTACAAGAAATTTGCACCATGAAGAACGTAAAATAGCATAATAGACACTCAAATGCCTTATAAATATGACCCAAAACAACTTATGAAGCACTAGCAGTGCATATTTCCAGAAATGTAATGGTTTTCAAATAATGACTTATTTCATTGGTAGGCCTTCACATGTATTTTCTCCATGGTTTTTTTCAGTGAAAATCTTATCTGCAACCATGTGTTGGCCTCACCTCAAATAAACAAAACAGGTGATGGACCGAATGTGGATCAATGACACACATTCACCCCAGTCCAAAGATCTGGGCCTATACAAACCTTTAGATAGGCTACATCTTATCGTCATCCTGAATTAATCATTTAAAATATTAGGGAGAGATTTATGATTGTTCTATGCCTGTTTTGTACCATTGAGTGTCATTTTTGTGATGCAGTGCTGGTGCAAAAGATTTGCTATGTTAAATAATTAGTAGGGCATTAAGTTTTAGATGACTGTTATTCATTTACTGTTTGGTAATAGTGGTTAATAACATTTTTTATTATATTTTTCCACAGATTCAACTGCAGATTCTTTCATAGTTTGGAAAATGCCTACAAAAAATAGAATTAGAAAGGCGAGAAAACGTCAAAGACAGCAGGATGATGTTTTATTGCAGCAGTCCTCTTCCCCAAATACTTGTCAAAACACCAAGAAAGGTCCGGGTAAGAGCACGAAATCATTCTTAAGAAATATTTGTAGTAAAAAAAGTATTTCTCCAAAAAATGTTTCAGTCCACAAAAAGAAAAGCAATTTAAATGGAAAGGAGAGACCCATCAAAAATGTTACTGGTAGAGGAAGAGATAACTCTGTGCATGATAGTAGAAGGAAAGAACAGTTTAGGGACATTCGACATCGAATGTTCCGTAACAGGATAATAGTTAATTTATTGAAAAATATAAAAAAAAAGGCCAACAGAAAGCGGCATTTTATAAGAAGAAGAAAAATGTAGAGAAAATTATTGATCATGCTTTTGAAATTAAGGGAAGTTGTTTATTTTGGTAATCAATAGAATTAGGAAACTAAGCAAGGTAATTTCTGATTTCAAAACAAAAAGTAGATGGAAGAGAGTAGTAAATCGTACTAACTTTTGTGAAGTTTTTTCCGGAGAATGGATGCATAGTTCAAGTTGTGAGGCATTTTTTAATGAGGAGAGTTATTTTCAAGATAATGATTTGGTGTTTGCAGTTGACACCAGTGGTCGAGCTTATGAAGTGAAGGATGGTTGTCCAGTTGAAAAAGAACAACTTGTGACAACAGAGACAGAAGAGGCGCTAAGTGATGAGGTTTTAGGAAGACGTCCTAAGGGTCCTGTGTACATTTGGAAGTGTAGTTCTATTTGCAGTGTGCGACAGGTTTCCATCAATTTGCTTTGTGATTTTATACGGACATTTAATAAGAAAAGTTTGAAGCAGAAAATGAAGTTGTTGCAAGATTTAGATCCTTGCAGAGTGAGACAAATGACAGGTTTGCGTGGTCATTCACTGGCTTGTCTTTCCAGGAGAGTATGCCAGAGTGTTTTTCATCATTTCAGGATGCTAGCAGTGCATCATAATAAAGTGAGAAAATTAGTGAGAATGTTGTATTATGCTAAGAGTCCAGCAATTATGCTTAAACAATTATGTGCTGCTCTTTTGCATGGTTCTGAAATAGATGTGAAGAATATTTGTGAAGAAATTGAGTTTTGTTACTTTGGTAGTAGAGATGAGAATGTTCAAATTGACCCAGAAGTAGAGGGTTATGTTGAAGATAATATACAGGTTTCTAGTTCAGATAATTTTCAGAAGGAAATTGCCACGTTTCAGATGAAATCAAGTGAGAGGCCTAATTTCACTTGTGTATGTTGTCGACGCACTTATTATAAGAATCAGACTAAGTTAGTGGATTTATATGCAAAAACTGAAAGGGAAAATAATAGTGAATGGAAGGATTTTGCCACATACTTGATGGTAGAAAATTGTTTTGATTTGGGAGTGGATCAACGTGTGTGTACTTATTGTTGTAATAAATTAAATCAAAACCAGATGCCTGCTAGGGCAGTTCATAATAATCTGGAATTGGTTGAGATACCTTCAGAATTGAAGGATTTAAATACTTATGAATCTATTTTGATTCAAAGTATCCATCCCTTTCAGGCTATTGTAAGAATGGAGCCAAAGACAGGGAAGTTGCCTCCTGCAGATTTACAGAGAGGATTAAAGGGAAGAGTTGTTTATTTGCCTCTAGATTTGAACAAAAACATTAACACAATTGGAGTTGAGAAAGTGGAAGAGGAACCTCTGGTTATCTTGGTTAATGGGGTTCTGACAAAGAATAAGAAAATATGGCAAGATTTAGTGGATGTTAGGAAAGTGAAAAATGCAACTTTGTATTTGAAGAAAAATAATAAGTACTATAAGAATGTATATGTTGCAGAAGAGGAAGTAAGTGATGAAGAGGATAGCGTTTTGTGTGCTGGCCAAATTGAGAAAGTAGAGGTGTCTAATAGTGAAGAAATATACGAACATTATAGTGTTCATCCTTTGCATTCCAAGGAAGTCATGGGGAATGCTATTGAGTTGTTTCAAATGAAACAAGCCAAAGGGAGTCCCATTAGTGTTTGGGAGGAAAGTTTGGAAGCTCGGTGTTTCCCACAGCTATTTCCCACAGGTCAAGGAGGAAGATATGATGAGCGACCTCATCAAATTCCTGCGTCTGAATACCGGACTTTACGATTGTATGCAGAAGATCCTAAGTTTCGTCAATGCATTCCCTATTTGTTTCATCTCCTGTTTGAAAGCGATCTGTCAGGACTGTCATATGCAGTGAACCACATTTTAAAAAGTGGTATACAGATGCGAAACATCTCGGCAAGTGACTTTATGCATAAAGTCAATGTCCAAGACAGTATTTTGGATTCTCACTTAATTAATCTCATGGCGTGTCAGCGTGGTACTAATGAGTACTGGTACCGTCGTCATGGTGATTTAAAATGTATGCTGAGGAACTTAGGAACTCCAACATGGTTCCTCACTCTGAGCTGTGCCGAGTATGGCTGGGAAGACTTACTTGAATTTCTACGAGAGGCAAATGGAAATATTGAAAACATTGAATTCAAGACACCTGGAGAACTGTGTTCTTTGGATCCTGTGAATGTATGCAGGTACTTCAATCATAGATTTGAAGCTATGATGTCTTTCATCACAAATAAAAAGAATCCACCTCTTGGAGAGGTGTTGGATTTCTTCTGGAGAAAGGAGTACCAAGCAAGAGGTGCCCCTCATATACATATGTTATTGTGGATCAAGGATGCACCTAAATTTGGAACAGATCCGGATGACTTAGTGATGAATTTCATAGAACAGTATTCTACGTGTGCTGTTCCAAACGTAACGGAGAAGAAAAGCCTAAGAGAACAAGTTCTACGTTTCCAAAGCCATCGTTGTGGAAAGTACTGTCGTCGTAAATTCAGAAACAAGGACAAGTTCTACACCAAATGTCGTTTCAACTTTCCACGACCGGTGATTTCTAAAGGAAGAGTGAACAGTTTGATGTCTTCGCTGCAACATAATGTGACGAGGAAATCACCCAAGAATACATACAATTTGAAAAGGAACGAAGAGTCCAAGTACATCAATGACTACAACCCAGTGATTTTGTCCATGTGGAATGCTAACATGGATATACAGTTTGTGGCTGACAACTGTATGGCTGTGGCTCGGTATGTCACATCTTACATCACCAAAAAAGAAAAGACAGAACTGAAGGATATGTGGGAGGACATTTCCCATGAAAAGAGCCTCAGCAAGAAGTTGTACAGTTTCAGTCTGAAGATGTTGTCGCATCGAGAAATCGGAGCTTACGAATGTTCTGATCGATTGTCTTCAGCAAGTCTCTATGCCAAATCCAGGAGTCTCGTTTGGGCGAGTCTTGGTCTTGCTGCAACGCGAAATCAAGTTCTGAAACCTGTCCGGGAAATTGAGTATTTGGCAGAAAAGGAACCAAACAGTACCGACATTTTGAAGACCAACATGTTGGATACATATTATCCAAATCGAAGCAGTCACCTTGAGAATGTTTGTCTATATGAGGTTCTCCAAAATTATATATTCAAGAGGAACATCAAAGAAGATATTGAGAAAGGAGTGTATGCTGTAATTGGAAGTGAGGGATGCCTGGTCAAGCAAAGAAAATGCCAATTAGTAAACCATCGAAAATTGAGTGGTGAATCTCCAGAAAAAAAGGAGTTTTTCTATTTAGCACTTTTGCATCTTTTCAAGCCTTGGCGTGCAGAAGAGGAACTGCTTGGAGATTTCCTCTGTTACGAAGACTCTTTCAATGCAGCCAAGGAGTCCATAGAATGTCCTGCTTTTCCTAAATATCAAGAAATACTAACTTTGGAAATTGAGCAGGAAGCAACGATTGCAGCTGAGATTGCCAGAGACAGTTCTCAGGACAGTCAGAGTTCTGTTTCATTGAGTCAAGATCCACTTGGAGGACCTATTATCGAAAATGAAGCTGCCACTGCTATGAATGAAGTAGAAAGAGCCATGGCACATGCTCAGGAGGATTCAGTTAACTTAGAAGACTTGGAAAAACAACTCAACGTTGAGCAGAGGAAAATATATGATGAAGTTACCAAGGAAATTGAGCACGGATTAAGTCATGAGAAGAACGAGTGCTCATGTACATCGTTGAAGCCTGTCCGACTGTACGTGAGTGGAGAAGCGGGAACTGGAAAAAGTTTCCTCATTAAAGCAATTTCTTGTTATTTTCAGGAAAGGACTGAGTCATCGCTGTCTTGTGTTGTCACCGCTCCTACTGGACTGGCAGCACATAACATTAAAGGTATTACTTTGCATCGTCTACTGATGCTGCCGGTGGAGCATGACAACAAATTACAATACAACAAGTTATCTGGGGATGCTTGCTGTGAAGTTTCAAGAGTCTTGAGGAAAATGAAACTACTTATCATTGACGAAGTAAGCATGGTTTCCAATGTCATGCTTGCCTTTGTGCATTTGAGAATGCAAGAAGTACTTAAAACTGAATATGATGTGTTATTTGGTGGCAAACACATCATTGTTTTCGGAGATCTTCTGCAGCTGACACCAGTAAAAGGTCAACCTGTGTTCAAAATACTCACGCATGAAGATACCAGGAAGTGCCTAGGGAGCATTGGCAACGTCAATATATGGTTAAACTTCAATTATGCTGAACTGCATGAAAATATGCGTCAGGCAAAGGATGAAGATTACAAGAATATTCTACAAGATATTAGAATTGGAAAAGTGACCGAGCATGGGAAAGAAGCTTTAAATGCACGATTACTGTCAAATTTATATCCCAAACAAGAGATTGTGCCTGAGAATATTTTTCAGAAAATTACTGAGAAGAAATCCGGGATATGTTTGATGCCAACTCTTGCAGAATGTGCCATCTTCAACAACAAAATGTTGAATTTAGAAAAGCAAGAGATTGTGAAACTTGAAGCTATCGACAAATTAGAGCATATGGGATCAACAATTATTTTGTCAGACAATTTGAAATCAAAATTGGATTCATTAGAGAAGACTATATCTAAAACAGCGGGTTTTGAAAAGACTTTGAATGTGTGTTTAAATTGCCGAATCATTTTGAGAAGGAATTTACATGTAGAAAGAGGTCTGGTAAATGGATCAATGGGTAATGTTGTTGATTTTGAGAAATACAGAAATAGAGATGGAATAGAATTTTTAAGAATTAAATTTGATGGCATTGAGGAAGTACAGCTAATTGGTCGTTGTTCTGCTAGGTTTTTGCTTGTTAAAGACTTATATGTTCGCCGTAAACAGTTTCCTGTTTGCTTGGCATATGCGGTGACAATCCATAAATCGCAAGGTTTAAGTGTAGACAGTGCATTGGTGAATATTGGCAGTTCTGTGTTCAAGGAGGGTATGGCATATGTGGCATTGTCACGAGTTAGAACTTTATCGGGATTGTACTTGATTGACTGTGATGTCACAAACATTTGTGCGGATCTAGATTGTGTTAAGGAATACAATAGGTTAAGAAGAGAGTATGCGCCACATTTGCCTCAATATCCTTTGTTTGAGAAACGTGTGGTAGGCCGGAAACGTAGAAATATCAGTAATAGTAGGGAGGTTGTTGCAAAAAGACTAAAAGTCAATGAACCGAAAATTGTTAGCAGAAAGAAAGTGGATTCTGTTGAAGATGTTGTCGGTTTTCAATTTGAAAACAGTTCTGGTGTCAACTGCTATGCAAATGTAGTGGTTAATGTTCTCTTTTCACTAGAGAGTTTAAGAGAACAGATTCTGTTGAATTCAGAACAAATTTTATGCTGTTTGTTGAATTCTGTTTTTGAGAAATGTAGCACTGATCGAACAAAAGTAGAAAGTGTGTCTGAAGTTCGTTATCTGTTAGATGAATGTTCAGGTCAAACAGACTTCTCTGAAAATAATCAGCAAGATTGTCAGGAGTTTTTAATGTATATGCTTGATGTTTTGCAAGATGAGGGTGTAGATGTAGATCACCTGTTTGGGCTTTCTTATCAATGGCAGCATGACTGCGAGAACTGTATGGTATCAAGTACTACTAGTGTAGACTCAGAAAGATTTTTATATTTAACTTTGCCAGACAGTAAATCAGTGTCCTTTAATAAGCTAGTAAATGCAGCGGATCACAACATGGAGTGTAGCCAATGTAAATGTGATATGATGTCAACATTATTTATACGTAGATATGGCCAGTATGTCATTTTAATGATCCAACGATGTAGGCCTGATGGATCAAAATTGTCAACTTTAATAAAAAAATTTGTGGCTTCTCAGCTGTCAATATCAGGGAGGACTTTTGTAACTGTAGCAATTATCTATCACGATGGTCCATCAACAACATCAGGACATTATACAGCTTACTTAAAGTCTCGAAACGGCTGGTCATTCTGCAATGATTCCGTTGTAACTTTCAAAAAAAAATTGCCGTTTGACCTTAAAAATTCTTATCTGGTGTTTTTAAAACCAAAATTTTAAGTAGAGGGAATGTAAGTCTGCAATGCTGTCTAGATTAAAAATCCAACTATATAAACCTGATGCAAGTAAGTCTGCTTCATAGTAAGCAGTATCAGTGTCATAGGAAAAGGAGAACATGAGTGACAAAGAAGAGTAAGATATTAGTAGTCCAGGATTGTGAAAATAATCTCAAATGTTTTCTTTTTGAAAGTTGCGAAAATAGAAAATGTCGGGATTTGATTGGAAGAATTACAAGACTTGCGAATCGCGGCAACATGATTTGGCCTAGTGGAAACATGTGATAGAATGAGAGAAGTCTTTTTTTCTATGTAACATATTTTTCGTATCGATGGAGGTTTTCTTTCAGAAAGTGGCCGGCTGAAAATATTTATAGCACAACAGAGTGGATGCTGTTCATAGGAGATCCTTCGACGTCATTGAAAGTAAGTTAATTTTAAGGAGTTTTGAAATCAGTTTTCTTAGCTTGTATGGGTTTTTTAAACACAGTCATTTTGATTGTGTTTTTTTTTCCCCGCTGTTACATGATGAATACCTTCAAGTCACTGATTTAAGTGAAATTTGATACATTCTGAGAACAGCAAAAATAAACCATTTAACATGTATAATTAATGTTATGCTTTTTGTACTTATGATATACATTTAGAAATGTGAGGTAGATATGGAGAAGCTGAGTCTTCTGTAAGTGTCAATTTTAATGCTTACAGTGCTGTACTTCTGGATACTGTTTTTTTTAAAAAAAAGAAATAGGCCTCACCTCAAAGAAAGCTCTTGAAAGCACACATCTTATTTGCATCCTGAAACAATCATTTAAAATGTTAGACACAATTTTATGATGGCTTTACATCTCTTTTGCGCTGCTATTGCATCACTATTGTGAGACATAAGCAATGCAAAAGAAGCATTATGTTTCAAAATAGGCCTCATTTCATCAGCATGAAGATACTGTTTGTTTAAAATTAATATCTTTAGGATTGTGTACGGGTCGTAGAGAAGTAGAGGTTTCTGTAAGTGTCAAAGTTGTTTAAAAACTGTTTCTTCTTGAACCTTTTCCCTTCTTTTTTCTAATTTTTAAATACATGTTTTAATATTTTTGGAAATGTTTGTTCTCTCTTTTACAGATTGAATGTATGAAAAATTTGCTTGAAAAGTTAACATGAATTATAAGGTAAATGTTTTCTACTTTTTTAACCTGCATTCCACCGCTGATGATGTCACTGACTATGTTATGAATGATGTAATAAGTGGGCATGTTTTACTGCAATGGTAGGTCTTCACATCTATTATCTCGTCTGTATTCTTCAACAAGCATAAATTTGATATGCAACCCAGAGTACGGTTCACCTTAAACAAACTTTTAGAGAGGACACACCTTATCGTCACCCTCAATCAATCATTTAATCTATCACATTTAATATCTATTAGTTCTACTGCTTCATTTCTTTAATCTTTACTTTCCTGTGTTTGCTACTTCTCTCATTCCTTTCTCTATTACTTAATATTTCTACTCCTTCCAGTATTTTTCTCACTCCCTCTCTTCTCATACTTCTTCATTATTATTCACTAATTCTGTCTCTATTAATGTTACTGTTTCTGAATGATCTCCAAAAATTTTTAAAACAAGAACAGTAAGTATAAGGATAGGAAAAGACATTTATGTTACAAGAAAGACAGCTATAGGAAGTAAACAAAAAAAACTGTTACTCGCAATCCACTGCTGATGATGTCACTGACCATGTTAAAAATTATGTAATATATGACATGATCAGAAGTGAATTGCGGGTAACAGTATCTTTTCTTTACTCCCTATAGCTGTCTTTTTTGTACCATAACTGTCTGTTTCCTTTCCTTATACTTACTGTTCCTTTTTAAAAAAAAAATTTTTTGGGTTCGCTCAAAGTTCGCGTACCGGAGTGCGAACTGGGAGCGAACTAATAGAAATAGAGCTTGGCAGAGTTCAAAGAATTCTACCAATTTTTTTTAATAATGGGGAGGTAGTTCTGAAAAGAACTTTTTTTTTTGTTTTTGTTGTTTTAAATTTTTTTTATTAGTTTTCTGAACATTTTTTATATGTTTTTGTTTTTTTCTGAACATTTTGTATTTTTTTTTATTTTTTGGGGGGAGGGGGGAAACAAAAATGATTCATCGAAGAGGGCTCAACAGGAGCAACAAAAAAAAGAAGAATTTACTTTTTGGGGCGTTTTGGGCACACATGATTGTTGATGGCTCTCATTATAAGGGTAATGCTACTTTCGCGGTAGCAAAGTGTCTGGTTGCACCACACACAGACTTGCTTCACTTCCCCCATGTTGATTTGGATGTTCGGGATCACCTCCCTCGCCTCCGGTCCCGATACCTCCTGAACAACAGATCTTCTTGCCATTTCTGGGGGATTTTGTTGTTGGTCGCGAAGCTGGGCATTACTGTAATTGTTAGGGTGCCACCGACTCATGTGCCTGTGCATTGTATAATTCCCATAGCTGTACTTTTTGTCAGTGCCCCTTGAAAGACAATCGCTGCAAATGCGACAAAAGACGTATCTGGCATTGACTTTTTTTTGGTCAGGTGGAAATTTAAAAAATTGCCAGATGTAATTTTCTTTCCTGTTATATCTCCTGGGCTCCTCTGGCAAAAACTCTGGATGTTCTTCCTCTTCCTCCTCTTCTTGATTTTCCTCCTCTTCTATAATTAGTGAAGCAGGTGGTCCTTTCTTCCCATGAGGAGGTGGAGGAGGTGGTGGGGGCACACTGGCTGAAGCAACCATTGAAGCCATTGCTGAAGAATCAAAAAGGGTCTTTCTCTCACCAAGATGAAAGTCAGAGTGAGGAAAGAAGGAGGGGTTTTCATCATTTGGGAGAAGGAAAAATTCTAAACCAATGAAAAGTGTTAATTTTATATCACATGACCAAGTATTACATCATTAGGAAACCAAAAGTGAAATGAACCAATGAAAAGTGTAATTATCGAGTCACATGACCTGCTGTGTTTACGTTTCGCGCTTTGCTCCGCTTTCCGGTCCACTTCCGGGTCCGCTAACTTGGCGCGTCCAATGACGTATTACGCGATAACGCAAAACGTCATGCGAACGTAACAGTTACGCTAAAGGAACGTTTACTGGTTCGCGTACTAAGCCGCGGCTTTAAATTGAGCAAACGGGAAGCTGACCGGTTCGCGGACTGGGAGCGAAACAAAAAAAAGTGTTTTAAAAAAATTGTCTAAAGAACATGAAAAATATATTTCAAGATTTAAAGAAGAATATATTTTACAGCTACAGATATTAGCTTTTAAAAAACCATTGAAATTCAATGAAAAAACCATAGGTTATAGTCCATATATAGTTAGGAATTTGCATTTACAAAACCTTGAAAATTCAATGAAAAAACCATTAGTTTTAGGCCATATATAGTTAGGGATTTGCATTTACAAAACCTTATTTTACTCGCATAAAACCATTGAAATTCCATATATAGTTAGATGCGCTAACTATATATCGCGCACCCGCAATCCACTGCTAATGATGTCACATATTACATCATTCATGACATGGTCAGTGACATCACTGATGACATCACTGATGACATCTCAAATGACATCACTGATGACATCACTGATGACATCTCAAATGACATCACTGATGACATCACTGTTGACATCTCATTTGACATTACTGATCACATCACTGATGATATCATTCATGTGATAATACGATGAACCTCTTCAGACTCTAATATAACCTTAGATACAATCAGTGTAAACAGACACTCACAGACTGTCACTCATCCATGGAGTTACTCACACACCTAGTCAGTCATGCAAAGAATCAATCACACCACCATTTCCTCAACTATACAGTTATACAAACTTTACTTATTCAAACATATACTAACACATATTTACTCTCTTATACAATCCCTAATACAAGTTCACAATGATCCATACAGCCACTCACACATTCACTGGCTCTTATGCACAGTTATTTATATATGTCAACTCTCACATGTACTGTGTTTTACATATGTACTTACTTTGACATGTAGCACTGAGATATCCATTCACTCACCAATACACTCATGCACACAGTCAACCGCCCATACAGCTGTTTCCACATGCACTTTTGAAACCATACATCTAGTGAATCAACTGCTCACACATCTATGCACAGAGTCATACACCTCCCAGCCACCCACACACACACTCACTCTCCCATACAAAAACTTGGGCAACCAATCAATAACCCATATAGTTACTCATATAGCTACTTATCAACACATGCAACAGTTTACAGAACAACAGACATAATGATGCACAAATTAAGACAGTTTAGTCACTAACCCATGCACTCAGTGAGACACATTTAATCACTCACTCATACAGTCAGTCATGCACCTACTAAATCCTTCATCCAGACACTTATACATCCACTCATTCTTCAATATGTAAGACATATTTTAACTTTACAGAAACATACAGTCACTAGATGTTGTCATCAGTGATGTCATTTGAGATGTCATCAGTGATGTCATCAGTGATGTCACTGACCATGTCATGAATGATGTAATATGTGACATCATCAGCAGTGGATTGCGGGTGCGCGATATATAGTTAGCGCATCTAACTATATATGGAATTTCAATGGTTTTATGCGAGTAAAATAAGGTTTTGTAAATGCAAATCCCTAACTATATATGGCCTAAAACTAATGGTTTTTTCATTGAATATATATATATATATATATATATATTATATATATATATATATATTATATATATATATATATATATATATATATATATATATATATATATATATATATATATATATATATATATATATATATATATAAATCCTCCAAAGACAACTCAGCAAGGTACGCACCAGAGTATTCACAGCACAGGGGGAGTCCACAACATTTTCTTTTAAGGTATTTTTATTCATTCAACACCATGTGCAAAACAAAAAGGACGGTTGAAGCGTTTCGGCAGATGCCTTCAACTGGACCATAGGGTCCCACCATCTAAACTGTCTATTTGAAGTGGCTAAGTGCAAAGATCCCTTGTATGTGTAAGTTAAAAACATAGACTAGACCATTCACCCACAACAGTGTATTAATGATTTGGGTAAAAGTAGCTGCAATCTTTTCTCTGTCTTTCCGCATGTTATTTACGCATTTTTTTCCATTTTCAAATTTGTCCATTTAAAAAAATAGTTTAAGACATTTTCTTACTTAAAAATATTTTTTTGGTAATATAACCAGTAAAGTACTGAAACTAGACATTTTAGAAACTCGATGAAGTTTTTTGTTGTTCAATTTACTGTGTCAGGATAGAGAAGAATGATAGGGAAGAAAAGTAGAAAGAGAAGAAAAGAGCAAGGAGTTGAGATATGTTATGGATAAAATAAGACCAATCTCCTATCTGTGAAGTTCATTATTTCCATGATCATTAGGTATCCAGACTCTGCAAAAAAACAGGAAGGTCTACAAATAAATTATGTTCAAGCAGCAACACTCTCAAGATTTTTTTTCCACCCATGATTTTCTCAAAGAGATTTTCCCAATGTATCCTAACTCTAAAACAATTCTAAAATATTTAACTGGCGTGTAAAGTGACATGTGTTTATACATTTTTTCGAGTTCATATTCCATGTTTCATGATGTTATCTGGAGATTAAAGTCACTTATACTTTGTGCAAAAGATCATATTATGCATATTCAATTTTCATCTTCAAGATTTCATGAAATGTTTTCTCTCTCTCCATTCCTCTTTTTGAGTCAGATTTTAAAGTGACTTGTGCATTTGGAAAGGGGCGACCACTCGGTCCCCCCGAACGTATGGTTGGGGGCCCAGATCCTCCCGGGAAACCATTTTGGGCGGGGGGCGTGTCACGGCTGGTATGCCCAAAGCGGCGTAGTTGGGGCGCGCCTTTTCCCGCCCAAGAGGGGTTGTCCTAGACACCTACACCGATGGCCACGCCCAGTAGGCGTACCGGCAGAGGGTACACGCCCTCCCGGAGAAGAATAAAGAGAGCGGGAATCCGAAGAAGCATCCTCTTGTTCCTGTGCTTGGAAGCTGCACCCACTCGTTGCACATGAGCCCTCGACGGAACAAGGAGCAATTTTGAGAATTTTATAATTCTTGTGTTTCTCTTTCAGCGACTTCGAGGCTAAAACGACCGGGGACCGTTTCGGATCGTCTTGAGTGACTACTTGGAAGGAATGCCAGGCAAAAAGGCAGGAAAGAAGTCCGAGACTGAACAAATGCTCCGGATGTTGGTTGGTAGACTGACGAAGATGGAACGAACCGTTGGACGCGATATGGCGACCATGAAGAAACAGATGGCTGCGATGAACAATCCGGGTAAACCAAAAAAGGTGATAGGTCCAGCAATGCCGGGTGTTGCCCCGGAGGGTAGGGGGAAGTGGGTCAGGAATAGAGCCCCAGAGGGGGAGGTCCCCGTTCCTGAGGTGCCCCCGGCGAGCCCCGTCCCCGTTGAGGCCCCTATACTCCCAGACGCGGGTCAACCGATACCGGTTGTGATTACGCCCGCTAGCGAGGAAGACATGCCGCCTGAATTGGCCGCCCAGTTGGCTGCATGGCTCGGTAAGAAAACAGGGGGTGCTACGGCACCGGGAGACAAGGCCGAAGAGGCCAGGTTACTAATACAGCAGTTGCGGCAGTCGCGAGATGCCGCAAAGGCGAATCTCCCTCTTCTCCCCCCACAGGTAACCTCGGAAGGACCGGTGGCCGGCGTGGGAAAAACGGCGGGAACGTCAACCTTGCCGGGTAAGCAGGCACTGCCAATGGCGGGGGAGGGCTCATTGCCATCAAGGCGGGAGAAAGTGGTTCAGCATATCCCATTGGCCACGAAGGAGTTAATTTGGGCTGACAAGTATGTTAATATGTTCTCTTTGTTAACTGACCATCAAGAGATGGAGTATGCTAAAACGCAGAAGGATTTGTGGCACCCGAGTGTATGGCGAGCCAAGATGGCCGGTTTCAGAGTGGATGAGACAATAACGAATTAGGCCAAGGCCTTTGCGATGTTTACTGCCATTATTGGAGAACGTAAGCCTGAAGTTTTGTCAGAATTATCTTGCTATCAGGCGCGAATAATGGATTTTTACGAAACGTATGAGGGTAATGAATGGATGGGTTACGACATGAAGTTCCGTAAGGCCAAGGAGTATGATTCATCTCTGACGTGGGATTGTCTCGACTCGATCTCTTGGCAGAAGCAGCTCCTGCCGGGCGCGACGAAGGCGTCCTAGTCTGGCGGGAACGGGTCGGGGGTTTCCCGCCAACAGCCCGTGGTGCCCTTTCGAGCAGGCTCCGGTGGCGATCACCAACCAAGGCCCGGGGGGAATGGGGGAAAGCGGGGGGTCTGTTGGAGCTTTAATAGAGGCAACTGCTCCAGACCGCAAGGGGCATGTAAGTTCAGGCATCCATGTGCGGGTTGTGGGAATTCCTCGCACCCGGAAATTTCGTGCAGATCCAAAAATGGCGGGTCGGGAGGTAAGGGGGGGTCCAAACAAGACTGAGGAGGGTCACTGTGTACCATTACCTACCCCCGTTGATAACATGGCAATAACCCCCTGGCTAAACGAATACCCTGATCATGTCTCCGCTGGAGTGCTGAGGAACGGATTCTTATACGGTTTCCGCATTCCGGCGGGGGATTTTCGTGGGGAATCACTTTGTAGAAACCAATTATCGGCCCGGCAGAATCCGGCGGTGGTAGAGAGGAAAATTGGAAAAGAAGTTTTACTAGGCCGGTTGGCGGGCCCATACCAGCACCCTCCAGTAGAAAATGTTGTCTGTTCCCCGTTGGGAGTAGTCCCCAAGAAAGACCCGGGGGAGTTTAGGATGATCCATAACTTATCGGCACCGAAGGGTCTCTCGGTTAACGAAGCGATTGACCCAGGAGTTTGTTCGGTGCGGTACGCATCCTTCGATGATGCCGTCACCATGTTGAATCGCCTGGGGCCCGGAGCGCTGATGGCGAAATCAGATATCGAGTCGGCGTTCCGGTTGCTCCCGGTACACCCACAGGACCATCGTCTGTTAGGCTTTGTGTTTCAGGGACGTTACTACATGGATAGATGCATGCCAATGGGTTGCTCCATATCTTGTGCCTATTTCGAGAAATTCAGCTGTTTTTTGGAGTGGGCATTCACTAAGGCCACTGGGCATAGCCATGTTATGCATTACTTAGATGATTTTCTGTTTTTGGGGGCGGCCGGCGACACAACATGTGCGCAGGCTCTACAGGACTTTTGTATCCTTATGAGGGAATTCGGGGTGCCATTGGCACCAGGTAAGACGGTGGGACCATCTACTTCACTCGAGTTTCTGGGAATTGAGCTCGATTCTGTGGAGGGATGTTTCCGTTTGCAGGTGGAAAAGGTAGCAAAATTTAGGGCTTCCCTAGAACTGTGCCTTAGTAAGGACAAAGTGACCCTGCATCAGTTACAACAGGCAGTGGGTCAGCTTAACTTTGCCCTGAGGGTGATACCAATGGCCCGCCCCTTTTCACGCTCTATTGCACAGGCTATGGTCGGTCTCAAGGAAGGACACCACCGGACAAGACTGTCGGCAGAGGTTCGCCAGGACATGCGTATTTGGTTAGCATTCCTGGCGGACTTCAACGGTCGAGTGGTGTGGATCAAGCCGCCAGCATCTTCGGACGAGCTAGGTTTGTGGACTGACTCGGCGGGGAGCGTGGGGTTTGGCTCCATTTTCGGCAATCGATGGTCAGCGCAAACATGGCCGACATGGTGGCACACCAGCGGTCTCACAGGGAACATTTGTTTCCTTGAGCTATTCCCTATATTGGTGGCTCTGAGGGCATGGCCGGACGAGTTCAGAAATCGCTCAGTGATATTTTGGTCAGACAATATGACTGTTGTTGAATGTATAAATAATCAGGCAGCACGCTGCAGGTGGATATTGAGATTGCTGAAAGAAATTGTACTAATTTGCATGAGACTAAATGTACAATTCAGGGCAAAGCATGTTCCGGGGGTACTGAATCATGCTGCTGATGCACTCTCTCGTTCACATATGCAGGCGTTCAGGGGTTATCTACCGACTGCGGACCTAGCGGCGGCACCATTCCCCGAAGTACTCTGGCTACTCGGTGCCCCGGATTACAAGACCTCGTGGCAGCAAGCTTAGCCCCCAGGACAAGGAAAACGTACGAAGGAGCGTTTCGTTCCTATTGTGCATTTTTGGGTCCGGCAGGGTATCAGACATGGGGTCAGGAGGATTGCTTCCTGAGGTTTCTGGTAGCATTACATAGGGAAGGCCGATCAGTAGCGACGGCCAATAGGCACCGGGCGGCCATTTCATTCATGGCGCAAGTGCATGGTGTCAGGGACCCGACATCTTCCTTTTTGGTAAAGAAAGCTCTTCGGGGCTGGCAGCGCCTTGAGGGTCGTAGAGTAGACGAGAGGCGCCCGATTGGGTTAGAGAGGTTGTCCCTGCTCATGGCGATACTACCCACGACATGTTCCTCCCAATTCGAGGCAGTTCGGTTCCGGGCCGCATTTGCATTAGCATTCCATGGGGCTATGCGTGTGAGTGAACTGGTAGCAAAGAATAAGAACGATGTGGAGGGAGGTCTGTGTAGGAATCATGTCCTGATTAGGGGTGATTCAATGGTAGTTACAATAGCTAAATCCAAGACTGACCAGACAGCTAGGGGAGACAGTTTTGTGGTCCAGCGCATACAAGGGTCCCCCATGTGCCCGGTAAAGTGCATTGAGGAATATCTGGCGCTGAGGGCGGATACATGGGGTGGGAGTCTGCTGAGACACATCGATGCCACCCCACTGACGAGGTTTCAGTTTCAGAGGGTGCTGACATTGGCAATCGCAGAGGCGGGCTTAGACCTGGGCGATTTTGGGACCCACTCCTTCAGGATAGGGGCTGCTACTGAGGCTACAGCCAGGGGTCGGAGTGCCTAAGAGGTGAAACTGTTGGGACGATGGTCCTCGAATTGTTTTAAAAGGTATGTGCGGTTGCACATGTTGTGAAGTCAAGTTACATGCACTCACGCTTCTTGTCTTCTGTTTGATTTACAGTTTCGCGAGCATGTTATGCGGGGCTGAATTTGCAGTCGACCCGGCTCCTGGGGACCAGCGGTCAGAGATCACCAGCTGAGGAGAAAGTGGTATGGGTCGTGGGCCACTCATACGTGAGGCGGGCCGGGGACGTATTCAAAGCAGGTGACATGACTCACGCAGCTGGGGAATACGGGTACAGAGTGACCTTCCATGGAAGGGGCGGGCTCTGTATTGACCAGTTCAAATCTTTTATCGAGGGACTCTTAGGGCGGCAGAGGTCACCGCCATCTGTGATCGTAGTACACCTGGGGGGCAACGACATGGTGACACTCGGTAAACGAGTATTACTCGAGCGAGTGTTGTCTACCATTAGCTGGCTGGCGAAAAGGATCCCGGGGTGCACAATTGCATGGTCCCACATGATTCCCAGGAAAGTATGGCGGGGGGGCCTTTCGGTGTCAGCACTGAACCATTCAGTTAAGAAGGTCAACAACAAAATTGGTAGGTTGTTTCGCTCAGCGCAGTTGCACAGTATTCCGCATGGGTGTATTCGGGGCGATCACATGTATGTCGAGGATGGGGTTCACTTGTCCCGGGAGGGGAATGCCTTACTCATAGGAGACTTCATAGCATGGTTAAGGGGTTTAAGAAAGCATGACCTTTAGGAGGAGTTTGTGGGGGGGCCGGATAGCTGGTCAACTATCCGGCCTGTGGCGGTAAGGTCATGATCGGTGAGCAGTAATTTCAAGGTCCCTAGAGGGGGGCGCCACCCACTATGGATGGGAGCGCCTGGGGGGAGGCGGCCATTGGCCCCTCCCATGGGGAGGCGGCACCCACTAAGTATGGGTCGCCTAGGGGAAGACGGCGATAGACCCCTTCCAGGGGAGGAGGCAGTTATATGCCCCTCCTACGAATTTCCCGGGGCACGGATATCCGCGACGGCGGATGTGATAGACAGTGTGGGGTGGGAGGGGGAGTCCACGCTGCCTTCTTACAGACACCTCACACGGGTCCTCGGACGACCTTTAAGATGGCGTCGAGTTTAGATGGGGGCCCCCAACAAGACAAGGGAAATTGGAGTTGGCACAGAGGGTACAGTCCTCTGAGCATGCGCCACTCACACCGTGAGGGCGAGAGTTTGGTAGTAGGGATCTGACACCGGTTGCGACCTTGCCGTTGGCCCGTAATGCTAGGGATGTACAATTTTAATTTAGAAAGTATGCATTTGCAGGATGTTAGACTCGGCTAGGAAAACCTTTGTATTAGAGATTTGTTAAGGTTAGCCAAGGAACATGTCTTCATCGAAATGTAATAAATGAAAATTGTACATGATATGAAACGTTTAATTTAAGGTTTTAATTTTGTTTCATATTTTAATAAATACGGCCGGGAGTTCAGAACGACGTCCGTTTCCCATCATTGGGGATTGTGTTGGGAGGGGGTGACGGGCATCCCGGCCATAGTGTAAGTACATTGTGCAAATTAGTAATACAAAAATCTGTCTCCAATTGGTCATGGTTATTATGAATTGGTTTATTCTTTTTGTCTCTTCTATCTTGAAGCCGATATTGAATTGACTAATGCATAATACAAAAACATTGTGCAAATTAACATTCAAAGAACCATATATCAGTTGTTCTTAATTCTCCTAAGAAATAAAGTGACCAGTGCATTGTGCAATTTAGTTGTGAAAAATCGCAGTTCAAAACTATGTCTCTCCCCAGTTTGTATTAAAATGCTCTAAAAGTAAAGGGATGATGAATTGATTTCGTTGAGTTTCATTCGGGACATCCATTCCTTTTGGAGTCCTGCTGTTTTTTCTTTTCTACAAGCAGTTCTTCCATTGATGGCATATTTATTTATCAACTATTCTCTTCAATCTTCCTATAAAAAATTATTATTGAACACCCTTGCTCTTTCATTCATTATTTAGATGTTATTATACTATTTGGGATGTTTTTACCTAATACTTTAGTCGGGTGTCATTATGGGTACTCTTTACTTTCTCTGGCATTTTCCTTTTTTGTTTTTTCTTGATCAATTTACACTGTAAGTAGGTCTCATAGTTCTTATAGATGAACATACAGCTCAGCATCCATATTATGGCCAAACAGTTTTTCTGTTCCCAGTGCCATGATAAACTTTAACTCTGCTCTTCTTAGATCCAGTGTTCTGTCCCCCCCTTTTTCGTTCTGTATTATCATTTTGGCACCAAAGTATCTCAATCCTTGAGCATTTCCCTGATGTTCTTCTGAGAAATGGTTGGCCATGGGGTATGCAAGATCTTTATTCTTTATTGCTCGGGGGTGCTGTAGGATTTGTAATTTGAGTTTGTTAATAGTATTCCCAATGCAAAGGTTTTGCAGGGGCATTCTAAAACATATACCACGTATTTAGATTCACACGTGATGTGTGCCGTTATCAATTCTCTCTTTCCATTCAACAGTAGATATGTTTGAGTATTGCGTCCGTATTCACAGGCTTTACACTTAGAACATTTCCAGATTCCGGGAGTTGTTAACCACGTTCCTTTTTCTTTTTTAGTTGATTCCAGGTGACTATGTGTCAATAGGTCACCTAATGAGGCAGTTTTCCTGTATGTTATTTTTGGAGTCGATGGTAGTTTTTTCTTTAATGATTTGTCAAGAAGTAGTATACTCCAGTGCTTTTTAATGATATTTCGTAGGCACCTATTTTCGATATTAAAGTCTAGGATAATCCTGGTTATGTCATCATTTTCCAACTCTTCTTGCTCATGAAGTAGTTCTGATCTTGGTTTCTCCATGACTCTACTTTTGGCATCTTCAACAACTTCCACTGGGTAGCCTCTTGCCAGAAACCTAGTGCTTGTTTCTTCTAGATTTTGTTTGATGTCGGCGGCTTCTGAGCAATTCCTCTTAGTGCGGAGCATCTCTCCGTACGGGATGCTCCACTTGAGATGTTGTGGATGTCCGCTGTTCGCATGCAAGATACTATTTGTGGCAGTCGGTTTCCTGTAGATTTTCGTAAAGAGCTTTTGTTTTTGTACAAAGACTTCTACATCCAGATAAATCACTTTTGTCTTACTGCAAGTGGATGTGAATGACAAATTATAGTCATTTTGGTCAAGACTTTGAATGAGGTCTTCGAGACTCGACTGATCTCCTTCCCATATTAAAAACAGGTTGTCGATATATCTCATCCAAGATTTGATGTTTGACTTGAACTTGCTCTGTAGAATACCCTGTTCCCAGACCGCCATAAACACATTTGCAGAAGTTGGAGCAAATGACGTCCCTATTGCTGTGCCTTGTCTTTTGGGGAATACCTTCCCATTGAATAGAAAAGCATTATGGGTCAAGCAATGGCTCAACATGTCCAGGACAATCCCGGAACGCTCCAAAAAGCTCAGAGATCTAGTTATCAGGAAGCTGCTGACTGCTGTAAGGCCCTCCTTATGGAGTATCGATGTATACAATAAAGTTACATCAATTGTAACCATGATCTGATGATTGTTCCAATTTATGTTCTGCAATCTGTTCATGAAGGCCGTTGTGTCATTATTGTATGAAGGAAGTGATAATACATATTCCATCAGAAGCACATCGATGTAATGTGAAGTTTTCCCCAGAAGTGACCCTATGGAACTGACGATTGGCCTGCCCGGGGGGGTTTGTGAGTGATTTATGCACTTTAGGCAGAAAATAGATAGTTGATGTTACTGGCTTATCCACCCTAAGATACATATATTCCTCGAAATTGATCAATCACCTTTATTTCCAAGTTAGTATTTGCGAATGTTATTCTGTAGTCCATCGGTCCATAGGGTTCTTCTCAAATTTTTGATAGTGTTTCTGGTTACTCAGTTGCCTGTATGCCTCAGAGATGATCCTGTAGGACAATATTCCCACCCTTATCGGCAGCCTTTATGATGATTTTTAGATTGTCCCAGAAATCCATCAGCGCTTTTTGCTCTCTTCGCGTAAGGTTCCATGACTGTTTGTTGTTTCTCTTCTTCATGGAACGCTGGTTCATCTCGTCTACCACAATTTCCTGAAATAAATCAATTTTATTCCCTGGGGGATAGTTGTGGGCAAAATATGGACCGAGATTTTAATCCACTTTCTCCACCTTGTTGAGTGTTTATCCCTTCTTGTTGACAGATTGTTAGATCACTTTCAATGTTTGAGCTGGAGTTTAGGCTGTTGTCTGGAGTTCTCAGGGCTGGTAGATTGTTTTGATTAAGTGGGGAGACTTCCATAGGTTTTGAGTGTATTCTACCCCCTACTGTTGCTGGTTTTTCTTCAAAGTATTTCTTTAATTTAACTTTTTGACAGAATTTATACAAGTCCATGCGAAAATTAGGGATGTCCATGGTAGAATTCGGGCAGAAGGTTAATTACTTATTGAGGAGACTAATGTGATCAGCATTTAAGATCATATTGGAGATGTTTATGACCAGATCCTTATTTGATGATATCGTTTTTATTTTTGCTTTTTCTTGTCTTCTCCTCTTTTGGGCCTTGCTCCTTCTTTTGCTACGTCTGGTTCGGGTGGGTTTTGTCCCCTCCCCCATGTTGTTCCTCTTGCTCAACCGCGCTGTCACGTCTCCATCTGGGCCAGCCTCATTTCCCCACGAAAATCCAGTTTGGAGACCTCTTTATCTTTGTCTGCAGAGCTCAAGTCAGAACTCTCATATGCGCCCTGGGCATCATAGATGATGCATATATCCATTGCTGCTCTGTTCCTTAGGGAATTGTATTTTCTCACGAACGTATAGATCCGCCCATTAGCATAATCTATACGGTCACGATTAAACTTGCTGGCCTTCTTCCTCTCAACATCAATTTCGTGTTTAGTTAGCTTTTTCTCCATGGCCTCCAGCAGATCTTTTTTCTCCTCATTGTTTGGTAGTTTGTCCCACTAATCCTCCAAGTTTTTAATTTTTTACAGAACACTTTCTAGTTTTCGCTCAGCATGAAGTATTAATGTTTTCATTATTCTTAAGGAGCATTCGTTTGTATCCATCTGCCACTGTTTGATCAGATCCAGGTCAAGATCATTTAAGGTGGGCGTAATTAAAATATGTAAGCCCCTGGGCACTCTTTTACATTTGATATATTTTTCCAGAGTGGTCTTCTACCATCACTTGTTGATTTCTGTTGTTTTTGCCTGTTGTAACTCTCTAATAAGACTTTGGGCAGTCTTTCTCCTTCCTTCTGTATGCATGCTGCTCGAGCTGGGAAGATCCTTGGTCACCCTATTATCATCTAGGAGCTCATTGGCTCTCTGTGCCCGGTTCGAGTTTCTTTCCGCCATGTTTCACTTTGTATCGTTTTTTTATTGTTATTTTTTGTCATTTTTTTGTTGTGGGTTTTTTGTTAACTTTATTTCTTTGCACTCGGTGTATGTCTTTCAACAGGAATTATATATTACTTTAGTCGTATGTAGTCTCTCTTCTTGTATACCTCATAGTTTTCCAAGTGTATACTGATCTACCAAATGCCACGTTTAAACTGTTTCAGTAAGCGGGAAAGCAGATTCTCACATGCGGTTGCGCGGTTACGAGCTGCAAAGGCTTTCGGGAATGGACAGAGTCGGCTATGCGATACACCTCCCCCGCAAAGTGGTTGGGATCCCACAACGCCCCCCCCCCAACCCCATGTACTCACCGCACAGTTTTTTCAGTGCTACCGCTACCGCTGCCCGATCTCGTCTCATTTCACACCGCAGCTTGACAATCTTCCTACATCGCTTGTTTGTGACGGCAGAGGCGTCAGTCCAAAGGACTCTGTTTCTCAAAGGCGGGGCTGAATCAACAGCATCAATGGTGGAGTGCACGTGGTGTTCAGATCAGTCGCTGCACCAATATCCTCAAAGACAAGTCGGCAAGGTCCCCACCAGAGTATCCACAGCACAGAGGGAATCCAGAACGTTGTCTTTTAAGGTATTTTTATTCATTCAACACCATGTGCAAAACCAAAAGGACGGTTGACTCATTTCGGCAGGTGCCTTCTACTGGACCATAGAGTCCCACTGTTTAAACTGTCTATTTAAAGTGGCTAAGTGCACAGATCCCTTGTTTGTGTCAGATAAAAACATAGACTAGACCATTCACCCACAACAGTGTATTAATGATTTGTCTAAAAGTAGCTGCCATTTTTTCGCTTTCTTTTCGCATTTATTTACACTTTTTTAACATTTTCACATTTGTCCATTTTTACCAATAGTTAAAAACATTTTCTTACTTAAAAACATTTTTTTGTAAAATATATATACCCGGCTTACCCCGTTGCTCGTCATTTTAAGCAATGTCATAAAAATGATCTGGCATGCCTACAATACTTTGTTATTGATGCTATTCCTAAACTGCGCAGAGGAGGTAACCGTGAGGGTCAGCTGCGTTGAAGGTAAACAAAAATGATATTAGAGTTCGACAAACTTTTTATCTTGTGTATGTGTTTGATAATTGTAAAGCACTTTTTATATTGTAATATAATTAGTTGTGTTAGTTATGATATGGAAATTTGATTAACTGTGAAATGAAATACTGCATTTGCTTTGATGGTTTTAAAATTTTTTAACCGAATAAAGCACATTTTGAATTTGAATTAGATTTTTTAGTTCAACAGCAAGTGGCAAACGGACTTAACAACACAGAGGAAATGCACAACTTTCTGTAGTCCTCCTTATACCCCATTTTCCCATTGCCTTCATTCTGTGGTTGGTCGGTACCACATTACTTGAGTCTCCCTGTCCCATGAAATCTTAAGATGATTCATAGATGGCCTGGGTGCCACTATTCTGATATACAGGTTCCCTGATATCATGAATAAAAAATAAATAAAAGATTATTTGCACATTTGGTTGGCACCTTTGTAAATAGTGAGTTCTTACGTTTTTATGTACTGATGTATATAGATTGTACAGTCTTTTCAGCACCACCTTTGCACATAGATTTTTACCGATAGGTCTATTTAATATGGTTTTATATAAAACTACTATTTATATGCTTTTAACAATGAAATTCTAATTGATGAATTCTTGTTAACAATATTTATAGATAAATGTTTTCCTAATCGGTTGTGCACTTTCCAAGCTCATTGCACACTATTTGCACGGTGGAGATTTTTACCTTTATACCCTTCTTGCACAGCGTTTTTAGTATACTATCTTATATTATCTAGGAGCAGGATAATATGTAAACATGCCAATTAAGAGCCAAAAATTGCATATTGTATAGTAATAGTTATCTCTAACCCACAATCAGTGGACTGTTCGTTTGGTGGTGTGTCAGTATTTATACAGTTATAGCTTATACTATATTAGATAAATGATCAAGTATTTATACAGATATAAAAGTTGGCTATACATTGGCAATTTCAATGTTGCAGATACAAGGAATTGCACTTCTATCCTGCCCCTGAATGTATGTATACAGTGATTAATATGATAGTACAACTACAATTGACAAAGTATTGTATACCATTTAAACGCGAGTATTTTTTCTATGTTTATCTTCAGGTGACCCTATCACATGATGTTAGTGGGTGTGCACTAAATAAAAAAAATGCACTTTAATAAGGTAGTATTTCCATGTATCCGATGTGTGATCAAGGGCTGCTCAGCCCGTAACGCGTCACTGCTGGAAACTGGTAGAAATAAAAACAAACTGAGTGGTCCATCCTCCTCCTTCGCCGGCGCTGCTGGAGGTGGTTTGGGGTATTGTGTGGAATATATATATATATGATGTGAACAAGGGCGCCTGAGCCCGAAACGCGTCATCTGTCGACTGCTGTTTGGTCAATTAAAACACCTTGCCTGTAATCAGAAGTGGTTCGTGTGTCTCTCTCTTCGCCGCCGGGGGTTCTCTGGTGGAAGTGGAAGGAGTACTGGTTCGAAATATATATATATATATATATATATATATATATATATATATATATATATATATATATATATATATATATATATATATATATTACCTACTGGCCAGTAGGTAGTTATAGTTAGGATTGGCTACCATAGGAAATCGGCAACATTCAATTGGGAATAACTTTGGCGCCGGTTGAGGAATTTGTGTGTGATTTTCCAACATTTTGGCCAGCTCCGCTGCGCTACTTCCCTGAAGGTTTTGGGGGGATTCGTGAAGTGGGGTCTGAGAAAAAAGGGGGGGTCCCAAAACGTGTTTTGTCTATGTTAATTTCCATAGGACGGTCTGACAATTCTACAGCCCGAACCGCTGAACGGAACTACGCCAAACTTGGCAAAATTGTAGGGACTGGTATGCAGATGTGCCTTTGCTATGTTTAGTGGAAATTGCTTCAGTGGTTTTTATGAAAATTAACTTCAAAAACACATATATATCTATATGCGCGCTTCGAGAGCTTACGGGTACGCGTACCGGGGAGCGCACCCGGCGTGCAACGGGAGTGCGCGAGCGGAAAGCTGATTGGCTGTCTGGTGTCTGTCAACATTCTAAACAGTCCGGAGAGTCCGCCATCTTGTGTCTCGGTAGAATCGAGACACAAGAGGTGAAAAAGAAAGGGGGAAATGATTAAAAGGGGGCAGAGTAGACACCCCCTGACCCCCTAGGTTTTCTGAGGGGGGCCTAGAAGGACCTTGAAGGGCAAAAATTCTTTTTTTTGTTGAAATTTTCGCGGGGTAAGCGCTGGCTGTGCTCCCGGGTACGCTCTCCGGTACGCGCACCATGAGCGCACCACGGGGAAAAACAGTGTAAAAAAATAGAGTAAAAAAATAATGTAAAGTGTTTAGAGGTAAGTTAGCTCTGAAAAGAGCTGTTGTGTTAAGTGGGTGTTTTTTGTACCTACAAGTAGGTACCAATGCAGAGTCTTATATTCAAGAGGAAAACTCTATTCCCCTCATCTGTAAAATGCACACCATCCCTCCTATAGATGTCTTGCATGTTGTTACGCAAGTTGTTGTGGAAAATGGAACCCATACCATAGTCTCTGAGGTAAGCAGAAACAGAATTATTTACATGTTTCCTTGCTTTCTCAATCTGTGGACAAAATTGGTTGGACCAGTTCCATTTTTGCCTTTGGCATATATTAGGAAATACCTAGGCAGTTTTTGGAAAAAGTGACATCAATTGCCCAAAGATGTCCTTTAAAAGCATTTCCAGACCTACCCCAGTCAAAGTGCCCAAGTCATTTCCACCACAGTGCACAATTATAAGGTCAAGGTGTGGTAAATGCATAAAGGATTTTACCAATGGTATCAATTGGTGACTCCTCAATCCTCTCTGTCCAATCCATACAATGTCCACATTTGGTAAATCAAGATTGTAAATACCTCTGTTAGCTGCGTAATTTTGACTCCAGTGGACATAGTTATGACCCACAAACCAGATTTATTTCATTTTGAAGGTGGAAGTGCTTCTAGTCAGATGAGTTGTGGAAATGAAATGGCAGTTTGATTATGAAAAAAAGTGCTTGGGAATCAGTGCAGTTGAATAACCATAAATGATTGGTGCTTTGTTAAAAATCTCCACTTAAAATTAGGGTGCATGCTTTTTTTTGTAAGAAGTCATTTCAATGGTTGAAAAAAAAGTCATTTAAAGAAACATTGCATTTCATTAGCTAGTAGATTGAGAGGTCAAACAGCCTTGAAGGATTGTTTTGCAACTTAGTATGCTGAACTTGTGAACTTTGTGCTGGTTTAAGAGGGAGTTGGTTACTTGGTGAATGAGTAATTGGGGGGATGGGTGAATGTTATGTGAGTTTCAAAGTCTTGAAATGTACAACCAATTAAAAAGTGCAGTTTGGGTTTGAATTTGTGTGGGAACAATTTTTATTGGCTATGTACAGGAATATGGCTCTGAAATGAGGAAGAATCTGTGCCATTATTGAAGGCTACAGTGAAGGAAGCATTGTTCAGAGATTCTGGTTAAGAATATCTGTTGACTGTGACTGACACTGTTTGATATCTTCCAAAGCATTTTTAAAGGTGAGTAATGATTCTTTTAAAATAGATAGAGAGCTTAAAGATATTTGACTAGTATCATAGTGAGTGTCTGTGTGAATTAAGGAATTATATTTTTACCTTTTTCTATAATGTTAGCTGTGTGTTTATAAGGTAGACCTCTTTATAAATTGTTTTTTATGCTTGGATTCAATGCTGGTTTAGAAATGGTGTAATAGTTTCATTGGATTTGTAAATATGCTCCTTTTTTTGAAGTGCCTTGTGCAACCTTTAGCATGGGTGGAAGCAGTGAATGTATGTATGTATGTGTGTAGGGATAGGAGTAGCAGATAGAAAACCACATGAAATGGTGTGGGATATGCATAAAGTATTTCAGTAATGGTATCAATTGAAATGGAATATAAGATATAGAGGGTCATATTTACAAGACGTTTGCACAATTTTTGACATGGGTACAAGCAGAAAATGCATGCAGAATAATAAAATATGCACCCAGACAAGAATATGAAATGCCATGAGAGATGTTTAAAGGTTTTATTTAATGGCATTAATTGAGATAGAATGTACAAAAAAGAGAAGCATATTTACAAGCTGTGTGCACAATCTTTGATATAGCTGTGTGTTTATAAGGTAGACTTCTTTATAAATTGTTTTTTAAGCTTGGATTCAATGCTGGTTTCGAAATTGTGTAATGGTTTCATTGGACTTGTAAATATGCTCCTTTTTTGGAAGTGCCTTGTGCAACCTTTAGCTTGGGTGGAAGCAGTGAATGTATGTATGTATGTGTGTAGGGATAGGAGTAGCAGATAGAAAACCATATGAAATGGTGTGGGAGATGCATAAAGTATTTCAGTGATGGTATCAATTGAGATGGAATATAAGATAAAGAGGGGCATATTTACAAGACTTTTGCGCAATGTTTGACATTAAAGCTGATACAGAGATTGTGTATTGGTTTAATCAGCATATTTACAAGCTGCGTGCGCAATGTTTGACATTAAAGCTGATACATCCACATCCATTTAAAATCAAGCTTCACTCACAGTGTGATCTTAGGCACATGTCCACGATATTACATGTAATCTACCATCTCTGTCTCTGCAAGCAGTATGTGTGTCTCTGCACAAATTATTTCTCTGTATCTACAGGCCAAAAACAGGCCACCTATATATAAACAAGATATAACATTAATTAGTAAATTATATCTAACATTGCGGAAGCGGCTTGTAGGTATGCAAATGAAACTTTTACACTATCTCTGGATCAGCATTAATGTCAATCATTCAGAATTTATGGGAAATGTGTGACACATCTGAATGCCTTCTTGGTGGCACCAAAGTAAACAAGCATTGAAAATGCAATAGATCTTGCCCTTGGTGTCAAACATACTGTTGGCAGTGACAGACATGGTACATTATATCTAAAATCCAATTAATCTGCCTAAGATTACACTGTGAGTGAAGCTTGAAATAATGAGCAACTAGAGTCCTAACATTAAATATGCTCCTTTTTTGGAAGCACCTTGTGCAACCTTTAGCATGGGTAGAAGCAGTGAATGTATGTATGTATGTGTGTAGGGATAGGAGTAGAAGATAGAAAACCATATGAAATGGTGTGGGAGATGGATAAAGTATTTCAGTAATGGTATCAATTGAGATGGAATATAAGATAAAGAGGGGCATATTTACAAGACTTTTGCGCAATTTTTGACATGGGTACAAGCAGAAAATGCATGCAGAATAATAAAATATGTACCAAGACAAGAATATGAAATGCCATGAGAGATGTTTAAAGCTTTTTTTTAATGGCATAAATTGAGATAGAATGTACAAAAAAAGAGAAGCATATTTACAAGCTGTGTGCACAATCTTTGACATAGCTATGTGTTTATAAGGTAGATTTCTCTATAAATTGTTTTTTATGCTTGGAATCAATGCTGGTTTCGAAATTGTGTAATGTTTTCATTGGACTTGTAAATATGCTCCTTTTTTGGAAGCGCCTTGTGCAACTTTTAGCATGGGTGGAAGCAGTCAATGTATGGAGAGGGATAGGAATAGCAGATAAAAAACCATATGAAATGGTGTGGGAGGTGCATAAAGTATTTCAGGAATGGTATCAATTGAGATGGAATATAAGATAAAGAGGGACATATTTACAAGACTTTTGCGCAATGGTTGACATTAAAGCTGATATAGAGATAGTACATTGGTTTCATTGGCATATTTACATTTTCGCGGGGTAAGCGTTGGGTGCGCTCCCAGGTGTGCGCTCCGGTACGCGCACCCTGAGCGCACCACGGGAAAAAATAATAATAAAAAAAAAACATTGTAGGTTACAAAGGAATTAGCTTTTAAAAAACTTTTGAAATTCACTGAAAAAAACATAGGTTTCACACTCGTTATAGTTAGGAATTAGCATTTAAAAAACCTTTGAAATTCACTAAAAAAACATCGGTTTCACACCAGTTATAGTTAGCTGCACATTTTACTCACACAAAACCATTGAAATTCCCACGTTATAGTTAGTTGGAATCACTATAACTCGCGCGCCCGCAATCCAATGCTGATGATGTCACATATTACATCATTCATGACATGGTCAGTGACATCACTGATGACATCACTGATGACATCTCAAATGACATCACTGATGACATCACTGATGGCATCATCCATGTGATCATACAATGCACCTCCTCACACTCTAATCTAACCTTTGATACACCCACTGTTAAATGCAAACTACCATTCCTGAAATTATTGACACACCAATACCAGTAACTACATACGCACTCATTGATTTCTAGGTCTACACACACATCCACTCATTCACCCATACAATCACTCATACATACGGTCACTCATCAATAGAACACTATCGCACAAGTTACTACGTGTGTAACGATATATCTGTAAGAGACATTAGTTAGTGATAGATTCCTTACCTTAGAATGTCCCCAGGCGTCAGACTGGATCCGGAAAGTTTTGCGTAGCAGTCCCCTTGCGCGTCGGTAGGCGTCGTCTGCGGCTCCGCATCCGTCGTCGGCGACGTTGCCTGGCAAATGTCCTGCAAGGGCACACCTCGGCCCAAGGCAGTTGTAGTGGCCGTGGCTCGAGTGGATTGAGCCCTTAGCACAACAGGGGGTTCCTTCTTAGCCAAGGAGTAACACGCCTGGATGCACATGATAATCCATCGAGAGATGGTCCGTTTGTGCACCGCTTTCCCTTTCTTAGCACCCGCCTACCCAACAAAGAGTTGATCATCCACCCGGAACTGGTGTGTGCGATCCAGATAGAACGAGAGCGCATGTTTTGGGTCCAGACGGTGGAGCCTCTCCTCCTCTCTCGAGGGGTGCGGAGGCGGAAAGAAGGTGGGCAATGTGATGGACTGCCCAATGTGGAAGGCTGTGACCACCTTAGGCAAGAAGGAGGGCCTAGTCCTCAAAACAACCTTGTCCGGATGGACTGAAAGGAAGGGAGGCTTACAAGAGAGAGCCTGGAGCTCACTTACTCTCCTGGCAGAGGTGATGACTACCAGGAAGGCAGTCTTCAAAGAAAGAAGGCGAAGAGGACAGTTGTGAAGTGGCTCAAAGGGAGCGCACATCAGAAATGTTAGAACCAGGTTCAAGTCCCACTGAGGCATCACGAAGGGAAGTGGAGGAAAGGTATGAGTGATGCCCTTCAGGAATCGATTTAAGATAGGGGACTTGAACAAAGAAGGTTGGTCAGGCAGCCTCAGAAAGGCTGAAAGAGCCGAAAGATAGTCCTTGATAGTGCCCAGAGCAGAGCCCTGCTGGGCAAGAGAAAGAAGGAAGAGAAGAACCTCAGAGAGAGGGGCATTGAGGGGATCCACAGCCTTTGCTGTGCACCATGCCACAATTCTGTTCCACCTGCCGGCGTATACAGTCTTTGTGGAGGGACGCCTGGCTGCCAGAATGATGTTGCAAACTTCAGGAGGCAAGTCAAATGGCCTCAACTGTCGCCGCTCAATCTCCAAGCATGGAGGTGGAGACTGGACAGGTTCGGGTGGAGGACCGTCCCCTGCTGCTGCGACAGAAGGTCCTCCTGAAGAGACAGACGAACCGGGGATCGACTGACATACTGAGTAGCTCTGGATACCAGTACCTTCGTGCCCAGTCCGGAGCCACAAGGATGACTTGTGCCCGGTCGCGCTTGATCTTCTTCAGCACTCTGGGCAGAAGAGGTATAGGTGGAAAGGCGTACAACAGACCGCAATTCCACTCGCGACAAAAAGCGTCTCCGAGCGAGTGCCGCTTTGGAAATTCCAACGCGCAGAACTGATGACATTGCGCGTTCTCTTCGGTGGCGAATAGATCTAACCAAGGCTCTCCCCATCGCAGAAAGAGGCCTTGCGCCACGTCCGAGTTCAGACGCCATTCGTGATTCATCGAGCACCGACGGCTGAGTTCGTCCGCCCTGGCGTTCAGAGAACCTGCCAGGTGCTGAACCACCAGAGTCACGCCCTGATGTTCCAGCCATTGCCAGAGACGCAGAGCCTCCTGGCAAAGGGTTCACGACCCCACCCCGCCCTGTTTGTTGCAGTACCACATGGCGGTGGTGTTGTCCGTGAACACCTGCACTGCACTCCCTCGGACAGACGGGAGGAATGCTTTCAGTGCCAGACGAATCGCCCGCAGCTCCAACAGATTGATATGGAGCCGGGACTCCGCCGGAGACCAGAAGCCTCTGATCTCCGCCTCTCCCAAGTGGCCTCCCCAGCCCTGGAGGGACGCGTCCGTCACAACTACGTGCTCCGGTTGGGGAAGGGAGAGGGATCTGCGGTTGACCCAATCGCGGTCCGTGAGCCACCACTGCAGCTGTCTCGCAGTGCCCTCCGAGATCAGGACATGGTCGGACAGGTTGCCCCGGTGCTGGGCCCTATGAAACTTCAGGTCCCACTGCAGAGCCCGCATCCGCCACCGTGCGTGATGCACCAGAAGGATGCAGGAGGCCATCAGCCCCAGAAGCCGCAGCGTCAACCTGACCGAAACCCGGGATAACGGCCCGAAGATCGGAATCAGAGCCTGTATATCCCGAACCCGCTGTTCGGGCGGGTAAACCCGAAACTGCGCCGAGTCGAGAACCGCTCCGATGAAAAGGAGCTTCTGAGAGGGGCACAGGTGTGACTTCGGCACATTGATGGAAAATCCCAGCCGGTGCAGGAGATCCGCCTTAGTCTGGAGGTGGCTGACGACTGCCTGGGGCGAGCCCGCCTTAAACAACCAGTCGTCTAGGTAGGGGAAGACTGAAACCCCTAACCTGCGCAGATGAGCTGCGACCACCGCCATCACCTTCGTGAACAACCGTGGGGCACTGGTAAGGCCGAAGGGGAGCACAGTAAACTGAAAGTGCTCGAGGCCTACCGTGAACCGCAGGTAACGCCGGTGGGCCGGCAGGACGGGGATGTGGAAATATGCGTCCTGCAAGTCCAACGCTACCATCCAGTCTCCTGGGTCTAGGGCAGCTAAGACCTGAGCCAGTGTCATCATTTTGAACTTCTCCTTCCGGAGGAAGCCGTTGACGTTCCTCAGATCCAAGATAGGGCGTAGGCCCCCTTTGCCCTTCTTGGGTACCAGGAAGTAGTGGGAGTAGCAACCACGTCCTACTTCTGGCCCAGGAACGCGCTCGATGGCTCCCTTGGCCAAGAGGGCCGAAACTTCCTCCTGCAGGAGCCGCAAGTGATCCCCCGATACGCGGTGGTGTTGCGGTGGCATGGCTTGAGGAGTCGTCTCGAAGGGGAGGGAGTAGCCCCTTCAGACGATCTGCAGCACCCACCTGTCCGAAGTGACTGTACGCCAGTGAGAGTGGTGATGGCGAACCCTGCCTCCCACTGGTCTCACATGGTCCGAAAAGCACGGACTAGGAGGGTTTAGAGGCGGATGCTGCGGGGGCAGGTGTGGACTGGCTCCGCTTGTTTCCCCGACCGCCTCCACAGCGGTTTCTACGGCCGCGGCCGCGCTGGACGACAGTTTGCGGCGAGTGGCTGGCGGCACGTGTGAGGGCGCCCCTTCCTTGGCCACGAAAAGAGCGAAAGGCACCCATTTGCTGGCGCGGGGCCGAGAGGCCCAAGGACTTGGCCGTAGCCCTGGAGTCCTTAAAGCGCTCAAGCGCGTGGTCTGCCTTGTCGCCAAAGAGGCTCGGCCATCGAACGGCATGTCCATGAGTGTATTTTGGACGTCTGCCGAGAAGTTGGCGGATCTCAGCCAGGCGTGGCGTTGTATCGCCACCGTCGTAGCCATCGCTCTGCCCAGCGAGTCAGTAGTATCCAGTCCGCACCTGATTGAATACTTTGCTGCGTCCCGGCCCTCCACTAGGGCTTGGCCGAGTTTGGCCCGTACCTCCAACGGACACTCTGGCAGCACTTCCGCCACCGTTTCCCACAGAGAGTGGGTGCAACGGCCCAAGAGGCATGCGGTGTTGGAAGACCGCAGTCCCAAGCTAAGGGACGAGAATACCTTCTTGCCATAGGCCTCGTACCTCTTGGACTCCCTGTCCGGCGGGGCCATCGGGAAGGAGGTCTGGGAGTTAGAGGCCTGGATAACCAGACTCTCGGGGGTGGGGTGGGTGGGCAGGAAACATGGGTCGCCCGGGGCCGGGCGGTGGCGTCTGGCCACGTTCCTATCTACAGGCAAACCTGTAGCGGGCCTGGACCAAGTGCCCAAAAGAACGTCCGTCAAGGCCTCATTAAACGGCAGCAGAGGCTCCATGGAGCATGACTGCGGCTTAAGGACCTCAGTGAGGAGGTTAGTCCTCACGGCCGTGACGGGGAGCTCAAGGCCCAAGGCCTTAGCAGCCCTCATCAACACCACACCATAAGTAGCACCCTCCTCCGAAGCCACGGTAGGAGGAGAGACAAATCCAGTGTCTGGAGAGGTGTCCAGGCCACTGGCCTCCCCAAGATCTCCTGTCCAGTCCATGTTAGACTGACACTCCCTGGTCAGAGGGTCCTCAGACCCCTCCCAATTCTCCTCTTCCCCCATCTCCTGAGATTCAGGGTCATAAGTGAATGAGGTCGGTTCATAGAAAGTAGAATCTCTGAACGGCGTAGAGAGCGGCGCCGATAGGCGTCGTCCCGACGTCGGAACCGATTGAGAGGAGGCATCGGGGACGGGGCCCGAGGACGACGCCGGAGGGGACACCACATGGACCGACGCCGGGAGGGTCGTAAGGTCCACCGGAGACAATCCATCGCCCGAGGAGGGTCCAGCGGCGACGACGCCGGGGCCGCTGTACCCTGCGGCGCCGGGCCCGAGGGCACCGGCGGTGTCGGGATCGTGGAGCCCTGCGGCGCCGGGCCCGATGGCGCCAGCGGCATCGCGGCCGAAGCACTCGACGGCGTCGGGGTCGTAGCCCCCGATCCACTAGGGCCCCCAGACGGGTTCACTGGGCCCGAAGGCGCCGCGGAACCCGTCGGAGGAGAAAGGGACCTCATGGCCATGAGGAAACGCTCGATCTCCTCCGGCGTCGCGTTCAGCCCAGGGACCGGGGGGTATGGGGCCGAACGCTGCGCCCGCGACTCCCGAGGAGCCGCGTGGGCGGTGTCACCCGAACCCCCGGCCGCATCGCGCGAGCGTCGGGGGGAGTCAGAAGAGCGATGATGTCTCTTCGACTTCTTATGTTTCTTACCTGATGACTTGGACCCAGAGGAGTGGCGCCGACTCCCGGAGCTGTGACGGCTCCGTCCCCGCGACCTGTCCCTCGACCTCCCGTGGGACCGGGACCGGGACCTCACACGGCGCGGGGCCGACTGGCGGATCTCGAGTCGCCTGCGGGACCGCTCCCGCCTGGCTTTCCTCGAAAGGGCCCGACAGTCGGAGCAGGCCTCGTCGTCATGGTCGACGCCCAAACACATCAGGCACAAGCGGTGGGGATCCGTGACCGACATGGTACGGTCGCACTCGTCGCAATGTTTGAATCCGGGCATCCCTAATGGCACCATCGGAGTCGTAAAGACTTCGAAATGGATCAAAAGATCACAAAAGTTTAGTCAAAAAGTGACTAGGGAACTGCTCTTTCCAGATCTGCGCCTGCTGGCGCGGAAAAAAGAAGAACTGACGTCAGCACGCGGAGGCGGCGTCTAAGTACTCTGACAACGTCATCACAGCGCCCACGACGCCAACGATGGACGCGGAGCCACAGACGACGCCTACCGACGCGCAAGGGTACTGCTACGCAAAACTTTCCGGATCCAGTCTGACGCCTGGGGATATTCTAAGGTAAGGAATCTATCACTAACGTGTCTCTTTCAGATATATCCAGTCATACACCTATACAGACACTTACACACTGACACTCATCCACAGAGTTACTCAAACACCTAGTCAGTTATGCAGAGAATCAATCACACGCCCATTTCCTCAACCACAAAGTCATACACACTAAACCTTACTCATTAAAATATATAGTAACAAATACTTACTCTCTTTTACAATCACTGATACAAGTACACATTGAACCATACAGTCACTTACGCAATCACAGGCTCTCATGTATAGTCATTTATATATGGCAACTCTCACATGCACTGTGTTTTACATATGTACCTGTATGTTTCTGCTTACTGAAAACTGCTTGGATCGCACGCGGGACGCTTCTAGCCATCAATGCAAGAAGCTGAGACTGAAATCCCTCGCTTAGAAAGCGGACTACGCAGCGAGTTTGGACTTACTGAAGCTTTTTCAATTGATTCAAGAGAGGCTTTTATACCGCGTGCAGCAATACTTTGTTGTATGTATATATATAATTTTTTGGACCGTTATTTCGGGGATATATAAACTACTGACTCCACATTGCTGTTTAGGGATGTCTGATCATTGGCTTTCTCTACAAGGATGACGACCTTTACATATCCGCTTCTGGGTGCGTTTACGCAGCGCGTCATAAGACACATCGTGCGGCTACACGGTACGTCTCGCTTACGCGACGCGTCACGATGTTGTTTTCGATCGCGACATTGGCGCTAACGGGACGCTTCCCGGTTCGCGCACCGGGGCGCTTCAAAATACTACGCTTTCTGGGGCGCTCACCGGGGCGCGCACCGGGAGCGCTCCAGGGCAAAAAAAGAGCCCAAATGTAGCCCAAATATAGCCCAATGTAGCCCAATGTAGCCCAAAGATGGCCACCAGAGACAAAAAAATACAAATGCAGCCCAAATATCAGCCAGATGTAGCGCAACTATAGCCCAATGACAGTATGTGAGTGTTCTAAAGAACAACTAGAGCGCTAACAGTCTTATTTATAAAGTGAGACTAATAGTTAAGAATTAGCATTAAAAAAAACTTTGAAATTCACTGAAAAAACCATAGGTTTCACACCAGTTATAGTTAGCGGGAAATTTTACTGACATAAAACCAATGAAATTCCACGTTATAGTTAGTTGGACTCACTATAACTTGCGCGCCTGCAATGCACTGCTGATGACGTCACATATTACATCACTCATGACATGGTCAGTGACATCACTCATGACTCACCATTGCGCCAATGAGTCAGACATAGCTGTCCGTCTTAGCCCCTGAACACGTATACTGTACTCACAAGTATGTGTTGCTGCAATTAACTTTTATTAAAAGAACTGTTTAGGCTTAGAGTAATTCACAGTAACGCACAAGTTACTACTTGTGTAACGATATATCTGTAAGAGACATTAGTTAGTGATAGATTCCTTACCTTAGAATATCCCCAGGCGTCAGACTGGATCCGGAAACTTTTGCGTAGCAATACCCCTGCACGCCGGTAGGCGTCGTCTGCGGCTCCGCGTCCGTCGTCGGCGTCGTGAGCGCCGGGATGACGTCGTCGGAGTACTTAGACGGCGCCAATGCGCGCTGACGTCAGTTCTGATAACACAGCTTTTCTGCGCCAGATACGCAGAGCCATGATAGAACTAACACTGGTGCCATGAAACTAGGGCCCTGAAAGGGGATGACCTTAACCCTAGATATCGGTTCGCAGAACGGGGAGGATGGGTGGGCCGGTAAGGAATCTATCACTAACTAATGTCTCTTACAGATATATCGTTACACAAGTAGTAACTTGTGCATCTGAAAGAGACACGTTAGTGATAGATTCCTTACCTTAGAATAGATACCCCAGCAATACCAACCCCGGTGGTGGGTCTGCGAACCAATATCACACCAGAAAGTCCTGGAGGACGGAACGGCCAAAAAAGCCATCCCTCCGGACTTGACTGTCCAGGCAGTAGTGTCTTGCGAACGTGTGCAGCGAGGCCCACGTGGCTGCCTGACAGATGTCCTGCAGGGGGACACCGCGGCCCAGGGCAGTTGTCGTTGCCGTGGCCCGAGTGGAGTGAGCCCGCAATCCAGCCGGGGGCTCCTTCCTCGCCATGGAGTAGCATGCTTGGATACACAAGATGATCCACCTAGAGATGGTCCTCTTGTGCACAGCCTTACCCTTCTTCGCGCCCACGTAACCAACGAAGAGTTGGTCATCCACCCGGAATTGGCGTGTGCGATCTAGGTAGTAGGAGAGTGCACGTTTTGGATCCAGACGGTGGAGCCTCTCTTCCTCTTTCGAGGGATGCGGAGGCGGAAAGAAAGTGGGCAAGGTAATAGACTGCCCGATGTGGAAGGCCGTGACAACCTTGGGCAGAAAGGAAGGTCGTGTACGTAACACCACCTTGTCAGGATGAACAGACAGGAAAGGTGGAGAAGAAGAAAGAGCCTGGAGCTCACTCACTCTCCTGGCAGAGGTGATGGCAACCAGGAAGGCAGTCTTCAGAGTAAGGAGACGAAGAGGACAGTTATGCAGTGGCTCAAAGGGAGCACACATCAGATAAGTGAGAACAAGATTCAAGTCCCATTGGGGCATCACGAAGGGAACAGGAGGAAACATGTGCGTGATGCCCTTCAGAAATCTACTTACAATAGGGGACTTGAATAAAGAAGGCTGATCTGGAAGCCTCAAGAAGTCTGATAGAGCAGAAAGGTACCCTTTAAGAGTGCCCAGAGCAGAGCCCTGCTGGGCAAGGGAAAGAAGAAAGAGCAGCACTTCCGAAAGGGGTGCAGAGAGAGGATCCACAGCCTTTGCTGTGCACCATGCCACAAATCTGTTCCACCGGCAGGCGTATACCGACTTTGTGGAGGGACGCCTGGCTGCCAGAATGATATCACAGACTTCGGGAGGCAAGTCAAATGGCCTCAACTGCCGCCGCTCAATCTCCAAGCTTGTAGGTGGAGACTGGACAGGTTCGGGTGCAGGACCGTCCCCTGCTGCTGCGACAGAAGGTCCTCCCGAAGAGGCAGACGAATCGGGGGATCGACCGACATGCTGAGTAGCTCGGGATACCAGTATCTTCGTGCCCAGTCCGGAGTCACAAGGATAACCTGGGCCCGGTCGCGCCTGATCTTCTTCAGCACTCTGGGCAGAAGTGGTATAGGCGGAAAGGCGTACAACAGACCGCAGCTCCACTCGCGACGAAAAGCGTCTCCGAGCGAGTGCCGCCTTGGAAATTCCAACGCGCAGAACTGATGACATTGCGCGTTCTCTTCTGTGGCGAATAGATCTAACCAAGGCTCTCCCCACTGCTGAAAGAGACCTTGCGCCACGGCCGAGTTCAGACGCCATTCGTGATCCATCATGCACCGACGGCTGAGTTCGTCCGCCCTGGCATTCAGAGAGCCTGCCAGGTGTTGAACCACCAGGGTCACGCCCTGATGTTCCAGCCATTGCCATAGGCGCAGAGCCTCCTGGCAAAGGGTCCACGACCCCACCCCGCCCTGCTTGTTGCAGTACCACATGGCGGTGGTGTTGTCGGTGAACACTTGCACTACACGTCCCCGGACAGAGGGGAGGAATGCCTTCAGCGCAAGACGAATCGCCCGCAGCTCCAGAAGGTTGATATGGAGCCGGGACTCCGCCGGAGACCAGAGGCCTCTGATCTCCGCCTCTCCCATGTGGCCCCCCCAGCCCTGGAGGGACGCGTCCATCACAACTACGCGCTCCGGGTGGGGTAGGGAGAGGGATCTGCCACTGACCCAGTCGCGGTCCGTGAGCCACCACTGCAGTTGTCTCGCAGTGCCCTCTGAGATCAGGACAAGGACGGACAGGTTGCCCTGATGCTGGGCCCACTGAAACTTCAGGTCCCACTGCAGAGCCCGCATCCGCCACCTGGCGTGACGCACCAGAAGGATGCAGGAGGCCATCAGTCCCAGAAGCCGCAGCGTCAACCTGACCGAGACCCGGGATAACGGCTGGAAGACAGGAACCAGAGCCTGAATATCCCGAACCCGCTGCTTGGGTGGGTAAACCCGAAACTGCGCCGAGTCGAGAACCGCTCCGATGAAGAGGAGCTTCTGAGAGGGACACAGGTGTGACTTTGGCACATTGATGGAGAACCCCAGCAAGTGCAGGAGGTCGGCCGTAGTCTGGAGGTGGTTGACGACTGTCT
Organism: Lissotriton vulgaris; assembly: GCF_964263255.1. Lineage (NCBI taxonomy): Eukaryota > Metazoa > Chordata > Amphibia > Caudata > Salamandridae > Lissotriton > Lissotriton vulgaris. The sequence continues at coordinate 367,409,823 of NC_141685.1, read as the reverse complement.
GGGGCGAGCCCGCCTTCAACAACCAGTCGTCGAGGTAGGGGAAGACTGATACCCCCTGCCTGCGCAGATGGGCTGCGACCACCGCCATCACCTTCGTGAACACCCGTGGGGCGCTGGCAAGGGCGAAGGGGAGCACGGTAAACTGAAAGTGCTCTTGGCCTACCGTGAACCGCAGGTAACGCCGGTGGGCCGGCAGGACGGGGATGTGGAAATAGGCGTCCTGCAAGTCCAACGCTACCATCCAGTCTCCTGGGTCCAGGGCAGCCAGGACCTGAGCCAAAGTGAGCATCTTGAACTTCTCCGTCCGGAGGAAGCCGTTGACGTTCCGCAGATCCAAGATAGGGCGTAGGCCCCCTTTGCCCTTCTTGGGTACCAGAAAGTAGTGGGAGTAACAACCACGTCCTACTTCTGGCCCAGGAACGCGCTCGATGGCCCTCTTGGTCAAGAGGGCCGAAACCTCCTCTTGCAGAAGTTGCAAGTGATCCCCCGACACACGGTGGTATTGAGGTGGCATGGATGGAGGGGACGATCCGAAAGGGAGGGAGAAGCCCCTTCGAACAATTTGCAGCACCCACCTGTCCGAAGTGACTGTATGCCAGTGGGAGAGGTGATGGCGAACCCTGCCTCTCACAGGCGTCACATGGGCCTGAAAACTCGGACTAGGAAGGTTTTGAGGCAGGGGCTGCTGAGGGAGGTGTGGACTGGGCTCGCCGCTGGCCCGACCACCGCCACGGCGGTTCCCACGCCCGCCACCGCGCTGCTGGACGTTCTGCGGTGTGTGGCTGGCGGTACGTGGTGGGGCGCCCCTTCCGTGGCCACGAAAGGAGCGAAAGGCACCCGACTGCTGGCGTGGGGCCGTAAGGCCCAAGGACTTGGCCGTGGCCCTGGAGTCCTTGAAACGTTCCAGCGCGTGGTCTGCCTTGTCGCCGAAGAGGCGACGGCCATCAAACGGCATGTCCAGGAGGGTGGCCTGGACATCGGCCGAGAAGTTGGCGGACCTCAACCAGGCGTGGCGTCGAACCGCCACCGTCGTTGCCATCGCCCTGCCCAGTGAGTCCGTAGTATCCAGCCCACACCGGATAGAAAAGCGTGCTGCATCTCGGCCGTCCGCCAGGGCTTGGCTGAGTTTTGCCTGGACCTCCTCCGGGCATCTAGGCAGCACCTCCGCAACCGTGTCCCACAGAGTGTGGGTGTAGCGGCCCAAGAGACAGGTGGTGTTCACAGACCGCAGCCCTAAGCTCACAGACGAGAAAACCTTCTTCCCGAACTGTTCATATCTCTTGGATTCCCTGTCGGGCGGGGCCGACGGGAATGCGGTTTGGGAGTTTGAAGCCTGGATGACCAGACTCTCGGGGGTGGGATGGGTGGACAAAAAGCATGGGTCGCCCGGTGCCGGGCGGTAGCGCCTGGCCACGTTCCTGTCCACAGGGGGGCCTGTGGCGGGCTTGGACCAAGTGCCCAGAAGAACGTCACACAAGGCCTCATTGAACGGCAGGAGGGGCTCCGCGGAGCCGGACTGCGGTTTGAGGACCTCGGTGAGGAGATTAGTCCTCACGGCCGCGACGGGGAGCTGAAGGTTTAGGGCCTTAGCTGCCTTCGTCAACACTACGCTGTAAGCAGAACCCGCCTCCGAAGCCACAGTCGGGGGCGACGTAAATCCAGTGTCTGGCGAGGTGTCAATACCACTGGCCTCCCCAAGCTCATATGTCCAGTCCTGCTGTGACTGGCAATCACGTGCCAGAGGGTCCTCGGACCCCTCCCACTGCTCCTCGTCACCTGGCTCCTGGAGACCAGGATCAACAGCCAGGGCCTCCTCGTGGAGATAGAATTCTCCAAAGGCCGTCGGAATCGGTGCCCAGCGGCGCCCTTCCGACTCCTGAGTAGGACCGTAGGAAACATTGGGGGCGGCAACCACATCGGCTGCCGGGGACGACACCTGAAGGGACGGCGCCGGTGAGGTCGTAAGGTCGACCGGCGAGGTCCCGGATCCGGAGCCGGATCCAGCGAGGTCGCGCGGCGCCGGGACCGAAGTCGCCAGCGGCGCCGGGGCCGAAGCACCCGACCCGGAAGGACCTCCAGACGGAGCCGATCGGCCCGAAGGCGCCACGGGAACCGACTGAGGAGGGAGGGCCCTCATGGCCATGAGGTACCTCTCGACCTCCTCCTGCAACGCGCCGTGCTCTGGGACCCGAAGGTGTGGGGCAGGCGGCGACGCTTGCGACTCCCGCGGAGCCGCGTGGGCGGTGTTGCCCGAGTCCCAAGGCCGCATTGTGCGAGCGTCGGGGCGGGTCGGAGGATCGATGGTGTCGCTCCGACCTCTCATGCCTCTTACCTGAGGACTTGGAACAAGACGATCGGTGTCCACTCCCGGAACGTCGATGACTCCGACCTCGCGACCTGTCCCTCGACCTCCCGTGGGACCGGGACCGGGACCTGGAGCGGCACGGGGCCGACTGCCTCAGCTCGAGACGCTTGCGGGACCGCTCCCGCCTAGCCTTCGACGTCAGGGCCCGGCAGTCGGAGCAGGTTCGATCGTCGTGGTCGAGGCCTAAGCACTTCAGGCACCGGCGATGGGGGTCCGTGACCGACATGAGTCGGCCGCACTTCGAACAAGGCCTGAACCCGGGCATCCCTGGCACCGATAGTCGAGACAGTCGACTAAAGAGAAGATCAAAAAGGATCAAAATTTTCAGTCAAAAAGTGACTGGGGGTAGAGCTTCTTCCGGATCTGCGCTAGCTGGCGCGGAAAAAAGAAGAACTGACGTCAGCGCGCATGGGCGCCGTCTAAGTACTCCGACGACGTCATCCCGGCGCTCACGACGCCGACGACGGACGCGGAGCCGCAGACGACACCTACCGGCGCGCAGGGGTATTGCTACGCAAAAGTTTCCGGATCCAGTCTGACGCCTGGGGATATTCTAAGGTAAGGAATCTATCACTAACGTGTCTCTTTCAGATAAGATCTTTGCGTGTCATCCTGTTTTTGGCAGTTATTACCATTACCTGCTAGCAGCAAGTGTCACGGATACATCGTATATCACAACACATTGAACATGACGTGTATTTGAGTTCCCTGAGAACTAATGTCAGAGTAAACCATTTAGCAGGTACTTTTGACCTATTTAGAGATACCCACCTTAGCAAACACACAGAAAGTCCCCACAGGTACTTATGTTAGCCATTTATTTCTTTTGCAACAGATTTTAACCTTTTCCGAGATCTTCATTTTTCTAAAACTCAGACACTGCTTGCGCATACTAACCAGACGCTCAAGGTATGCCCCCTTATACATAATTTTTATAAACCTTGTTTCCATAAATGGAGGCATCTACTCGGGTCATAATCTACAGACATTTAAATTCATATCAAATAGAGAGTAAGAATAGACAAATGCACTGAAGATGAACAGATGATTACAAAAGGAATGTTGAATGAAATGTAAATAAAAAGGTATATATGTAAATGTAATATGTAAAAATGTAGATAATGGTATATATAATTTTGTATAGTTGTAGTTTTTAGGTTTCTAGGGTAGAGAGCTATCGGTATTAGGAGAGGGTGTTCATGAATCATTCAGATAAATAAAATTGTTTGTTAAATAAAGATATAATAACTGTCACATGTTGTTCAGGATAGATTGTTCTTGTTTGTTAATTGCATATTTTCTACTATTATAGTACCTAATCAACAGTTGAAAATACAGAACTCCTGAGGAAGGCCATTCTCCGAAACGCGTTGGATTCGGTTTTGTATTGAGCGATAAAAATCAATTGTTGTTATATGTACCAGATCATGTATCAGAAATCCTTGTGATTATATGTATATTTATGTATATATATAAAAAAGACTTTCTTTGCTAAAAAAATTGTACAAAAGCAAAGAAAAAAATAATTTTTTATATCATCTGCGAAAGAGGGAAAAAAAAGATAATTAAAAAGAAGTTTTATAAATTCACATTTCATGGTGTTAGTCAATCTATCAAATAACAACTTGTGATAAAATTTAGGAAATACACACATAACCCGGTGTACAGGTCAGTTTTTTCAGCAAAGACACTAAAGTTTATACATACACTCAAATATGTATGAAGACCAACATATATGTAACTATGCAGCCCCATAAAAGACCAAGCAAAAAAAAGGACAAACAGCCAGAAAACAACTAAACAATACTTGTATAGTAATAAATTACTTAAGACAACTTGTAAAAGAGACCATACACCCAAATGGCTTCATACAAGAATCTCTTTATTTTCCAGAACAAGGAAAAAAACACAAGTAATTGAAGGCAGTTTGGCCCATATGCTGCATAGGAAATACTGTCCTGAGACAGAAAAGACAACTGGCACCTCACCTTTAAGATTTATAAGAATCTAGGCACTTTGCCTTTAAGAACCTCAGAGAGCCCTATGCTCCCAGCATGTACCACAGGTGGCAGTTAGGTCAGTTCTTTTTGTAAAGGTGTATAAAAACCACTTAAAACCTGTACTAACATTGCTAGACCGGGGGGGGAGGCGGGCGGGGTGGTTATGACTTTGATGAGTATGCCTCTGGAAGAGAACTAGGATTACATGTAAGTAACTTATCCTTCTCTTCCAGGGGATACTCATCAATAGTCGTAAGCAGTGAATAGAATAGCAAGCCCATACCCCACACTTCGCGGACAAGCAATGTAGCACTAGTAATAAAACCAATCTTGAAGTAATAGGTACCAATAATCAACCAAACAGATTCCTCAGAGATGCTTGACCTACTTGAGCATCTGCCTGAGTATCTGAATCTAAGCAGTAATGGCGAGAAAATGTATGAACAGACCGTCATGTGGCTGCCCTGCAAATTTCTGCTATGGGAATGTTTCTGAGGAGAGCCGTAGTTGAGGCTTTTCTTCTGGTTGAATGCGCTTTAGGCCTCCTTTGAAGAGCTTTTGTTAGCTAACTGATAGGCTAAGGAAATACAGGAGACTATCCATCTTGAGATGGACCGCTTAGAAGCTGCTAATCCAGTATTGATGGGACCATAATAACCGCTCCCTCTTTCTAATATCTTAAGTTTTATCCAAATAAAAATTCAACACACACTTAAGGTCTAAAGACTGTAAGGCCCTTTCAGGGGCGTAGAAGGATTGGGAAAGAAAGTGGGTAAAGTAATTCCCTGATTGATGTGGAACTCTGACACCACCTTTGGCAGAAAACTAGGATGAGTTCTAAGTAAAACCCTATTTGCATGAAATACCGTGTAGGGTTCCTTACAGCACAGACCCTGCAATTCGCTTACTCTACTAGCAGAGGTAATTGTGACCAAAAAGGCCACTTTCCAAGACATATCCTGCAAAGATGACTTGTGTATTGGTTCAAAAGGTGCTCCCATCAGCTTGGTAAGGACCACATTGAGCTCCCACGGAGGAGAAGGCGCTCGAACAGGTGGATACACCTTATTTGATCCTTGTAAAAAATCCTTCACCACTGACATCTTAAAGAAAGAACCCTGTGTAGGTGATTTTCTGTACACTGTGATGGCTGCTAAGTGTACCTTGATGGAGGAAAATTGCAGCCCGACTCAGCCAGATATAACAGAAATGGTAGAATTACCTGTTCCTGTCCTGTAACTGGATCATGTCCGTTATTCAAACAACAGATGTAGAAACGCTTCCATTTGAAAGCATAGGAAGCTCTAGTAGAAGGCCTTTTAGCTTCCTTGAGGATGCTCATACAGTCATCTGGTAAGTCTAAGTGCCCATATTGCAAGACTTTAGGAGCCATGCTGTCAGCCGTAGCGAAGGAAGGCTAGGATGGAATACTCTCCCTTGGCTCTTGGACACAGGTCCGGACGGCAAGGCAACCTCTGAGGTGGAGCTTAGGAGAGTTGGAGAAGGTCTGGGCACCACCACTGGCGCGGCCACTCTGGAGCTATCAGTATCATCCTGGAGTTGGTCTTGTAAAATGTGGTTATCACCACTGGAATGAGAGGTAGTGGGGGAAAGGCATAGAGCAAGTTCTGGGACTAGCTTATCATCATTCCCGCTTGAACCTGGTTGGGGAAACCTGGATCCGTAGACTGGGAATTTGGCGTTTTTTGCGTCTGCGAACAATTCTATGTCTGGAAAGCCCAAGCTTTGAAAAATGCCTCGAGCAACATCGTTGTTGAGCACCCAGTCGTGCGCCTCTACAAACTCTCTGCTGAGGACGTCCACCTGGATGTCCCCACAGGTACTTATGTTAGCCATTTATTTCTTTTGCAACAGATTTTAACCTTTTCCGAGATCTTCATTTTTCTAAAACTCAGACACTGCTTGCGCATACTAACCAGACGCTCAAGGTATGCCCCCTTATACATAATTTTTATAAACCTTGTTTCCATAAATGGAGGCATCTACTCGGGTCATAATCTACAGACATTTAAATTCATATCAAATAGAGAGTAAGAATAGACAAATGCACTGAAGATGAACAGATGATTACAAAAGGAATGTTGAATGAAATGTAAATAAAAAGGTATATATGTAAATGTAATATGTAAAAATGTAGATAATGGTATATATAATTTTGTATAGTTGTAGTTTTTAGGTTTCTAGGGTAGAGAGCTATCGGTATTAGGAGAGGGTGTTCATGAATCATTCAGATAAATAAAATTGTTTGTTAAATAAAGATATAATAACTGTCACATGTTGTTCAGGATAGATTGTTCTTGTTTGTTAATTGCATATTTTCTACTATTATAGTACCTAATCAACAGTTGAAAATACAGAACTCCTGAGGAAGGCCATTCTCCGAAACGCGTTGGATTCGGTTTTGTATTGAGCGATAAAAATCAATTGTTGTTATATGTACCAGATCATGTATCAGAAATCCTTGTGATTATATGTATATTTATGTATATATATAAAAAAGACTTTCTTTGCTAAAAAAATTGTACAAAAGCAAAGAAAAAAATAATTTTTTATATCATCTGCGAAAGAGGGAAAAAAAAGATAATTAAAAAGAAGTTTTATAAATTCACATTTCATGGTGTTAGTCAATCTATCAAATAACAACTTGTGATAAAATTTAGGAAATACACACATAACCCGGTGTACAGGTCAGTTTTTTCAGCAAAGACACTAAAGTTTATACATACACTCAAATATGTATGAAGACCAACATATATGTAACTATGCAGCCCCATAAAAGACCAAGCAAAAAAAAGGACAAACAGCCAGAAAACAACTAAACAATACTTGTATAGTAATAAATTACTTAAGACAACTTGTAAAAGAGACCATACACCCAAATGGCTTCATACAAGAATCTCTTTATTTTCCAGAACAAGGAAAAAAACACAAGTAATTGAAGGCAGTTTGGCCCATATGCTGCATAGGAAATACTGTCCTGAGACAGAAAAGACAACTGGCACCTCACCTTTAAGATTTATAAGAATCTAGGCACTTTGCCTTTAAGAACCTCAGAGAGCCCTATGCTCCCAGCATGTACCACAGGTGGCAGTTAGGTCAGTTCTTTTTGTAAAGGTGTATAAAAACCACTTAAAACCTGTACTAACATTGCTAGACCGGGGGGGGAGGCGGGCGGGGTGGTTATGACTTTGATGAGTATGCCTCTGGAAGAGAACTAGGATTACATGTAAGTAACTTATCCTTCTCTTCCAGGGGATACTCATCAATAGTCGTAAGCAGTGAATAGAATAGCAAGCCCATACCCCACACTTCGCGGACAAGCAATGTAGCACTAGTAATAAAACCAATCTTGAAGTAATAGGTACCAATAATCAACCAAACAGATTCCTCAGAGATGCTTGACCTACTTGAGCATCTGCCTGAGTATCTGAATCTAAGCAGTAATGGCGAGAAAATGTATGAACAGACCGTCATGTGGCTGCCCTGCAAATTTCTGCTATGGGAATGTTTCTGAGGAGAGCCGTAGTTGAGGCTTTTCTTCTGGTTGAATGCGCTTTAGGCCTCCTTTGAAGAGCTTTTGTTAGCTAACTGATAGGCTAAGGAAATACAGGAGACTATCCATCTTGAGATGGACCGCTTAGAAGCTGCTAATCCAGTATTGATGGGACCATAATAACCGCTCCCTCTTTCTAATATCTTTAGTTTTATCCAAATAAAAATTCAACACACACTTAAGGTCTAAAGACTGTAAGGCCCTTTCAGGGGCGTAGAAGGATTGGGAAAGAAAGTGGGTAAAGTAATTCCCTGATTGATGTGGAACTCTGACACCACCTTTGGCAGAAAACTAGGATGAGTTCTAAGTAAAACCCTATTTGCATGAAATACCGTGTAGGGTTCCTTACAGCACAGACCCTGCAATTCGCTTACTCTACTAGCAGAGGTAATTGTGACCAAAAAGGCCACTTTCCAAGACATGTCCTGCAAAGATGACTTGTGTATTGGTTCAAAAGGTGCTCCCATCAGCTTGGTAAGGACCACATTGAGCTCCCACGGAGGAGAAGGCGCTCGAACAGGTGGATACACCTTATTTGATCCTTGTAAAAAATCCTTCACCACTGACATCTTAAAGAAAGAACCCTGTGTAGGTGATTTTCTGTACACTGTGATGGCTGCTAAGTGTACCTTGATGGAGGAAAATTGCAGCCCGACTCAGCCAGATATAACAGAAATGGTAGAATTACCTGTTCCTGTCCTGTAACTGGATCATGTCCGTTATTCAAACAACAGATGTAGAAACGCTTCCATTTGAAAGCATAGGAAGCTCTAGTAGAAGGCCTTTTAGCTTCCTTGAGGATGCTCATACAGTCATCTGGTAAGTCTAAGTGCCCATATTGCAAGACTTTAGGAGCCATGCTGTCAGCCGTAGCGAAGGAAGGCTAGGATGGAATACTCTCCCTTGGCTCTTGGACACAGGTCCGGACGGCAAGGCAACCTCTGAGGTGGAGCTTAGGAGAGTTGGAGAAGGTCTGGGCACCACCACTGGCGCGGCCACTCTGGAGCTATCAGTATCATCCTGGAGTTGGTCTTGTAAAATGTGGTTATCACCACTGGAATGAGAGGTAGTGGGGGAAAGGCATAGAGCAAGTTCTGGGACTAGCTTATCATCATTCCCGCTTGAACCTGGTTGGGGAAACCTGGATCCGTAGACTGGGAATTTGGCGTTTTTTGCGTCTGCGAACAATTCTATGTCTGGAAAGCCCAAGCTTTGAAAAATGCCTCGAGCAACATCGTTGTTGAGCACCCAGTCGTGCGCCTCTACAAACTCTCTGCTGAGGACGTCCACCTGGACATTTAGGACACACGGCACATGGACTGCCTTGATGGTTAGACATCTTGCCAGTAACCACTTCCAAATTGCTTGTGCCTCCTGGGACAGAATTCTGGACCTAGTGCCTCCCTGCTTGTTCAGGTAAAACATTGTTCTGGTGTTGTCTGTCTGAACTAAGAGGGAGTGAGATCTCATAGACGAGAAGAAGGATTTGAGAGCTAGCTGGACAGCCCTCAGTTCCAGGAAGTTGATATGGTAACCCTTCTCTGTGTCCGACCACCGACCTTGCACCTGGAGGTGATCCATACTGGCACCCCAGCCCTGCAGTGAGGCATCTGTCACGATAGTTTGCGTTTGGAGTCTCTTGGTGAAAGGGAACACCCTGCAGTAGGTTTGATCTCTTTATCCACCACCTGATGGAGTCCTTGGCCGGCTGGGGAAGGGCAATCTGATCCTCCCACTTCCCTGAAGCCTGTGCCCACTGGTCCTCCAGAACCTGCTGAAGAGGACACATGTGCAATCGAGCATTGGGGACAATGAAGATGCACGAGGCCATGGACCCCAGGAGAGAGGACACTTGCCTGATCGAAGGGCGGAGAGTCTGTAGAAGCTCCTGAGACTTCTTCCTGATAAATGCAAATCTCGCCTCCGAAGCACACACGCTTCCTTCCACGGTGTCCAGCGATGATCCTAGGTAGTGAATGCTCTGAGTGGGGTTGAGAATCGATTTTTTTAAATTGACTCGTAGACCCAGTCTGTATAGAATATGGAGACTGTAAGACAGATGCGACTGAAGCAGAGATGGAGTGGTCGTCGAGGTATGGGTAAAAGAAAATTCCTCATTTGCGCAGAAAAGCCGCCACCACTACCATGCACTTTGAAAAAGTTCTTGGGGCTGACTTGAGTCCGAATGGAAGAACTGGAAACTGATAATGATGCTGAGCCACTTAGAAACCGAGAAACTATCGATGCTTCATGGACACTGGAATATGGAAAAAAGCGTCCTGCAAATCTATGGAGCACATCCAGTCTCCTTGATGTAAATGGGGGGAAGATCTGGTGTAGAGCCAGCATCCGGAACTTTTCTTTTCGTATGTATCTGTTTAAGATGCGAAGATCCAGAATAGGCCTGTACTCCACAGAAGGATCTTTTTCTCGACCAGGAAATAGCGAGAGTATATCCCCTGGTGTCTGATGAACTGGGACACATTCTATGGCTTCTTTCAAGAGTAGACTGTGTACCTCCTTTTGTAGGATGGGATGTAACAAACTGAGTTCCCTCTGAGGAATTGAAGGAGGTGGGGTCTTGAAACGTAGTAGATATCCATTTTCGACAATATTTTACACCCATTTGTCGCTTGTTATATTGTGCCACTCCTCCAGAAAACCATGATACTTCCTCCTACCGGAGTGGACAACACATTTAGAGAAAGTATCTCCTCATTGTCTCGCTGGCTGTTTTGAGTTAGAGGCCTGTTGTTTATTGTTGCCTCTTCCCCTCCCTGGTCGTCTTTGTTGGAAATGAGACCTTTGCTGTTGTTGTTGACCCTGCTACAACCAGTGGTTCAATTGACCTTTTTTGTTGGAACTGGCGTTTCTCATTGGAGCGAAAACGCTTACGAAAGTCTTTCTTCTTCTCCGCTTTCATTTTTGTCATCTCTTCCTCTGCATGAGGACCGAAGAGAGAAGATCCAATAAACGGTAAGTTAGTAATTTTTCGCTGCACTTCAGGTTTAAGGCCAGTTAATCGCAGCCATGCAGAACGCCTTGAACAGATCCCGTGAGCGTATCCGTGAGCAGCTAAATCAGCCGCATCCGCTGACGTGCGGATAGCTTGATTAGCGACAAGATCTCCTTGTGTAAGATTTCTCAAAAATCTTGCTGATCTTCTTTAGGAAGCTTATCTACAAAATGACCAAGGGAATCCCATAAGGACCTGTCGTATCTTCCCAATAGAGCAGAGGCACTGGAAACCTTCATGAAAGAGGCCGATGTGTTGCGCATTTTCCTGCCCATGGAATCCATTACTTTTCTGTCTCTTTCTGGAGGAGCTGAGGAGGAAGACATATATGACTGAGTCTTCCTAGCTGCCGCCACAATGATAGAATCTGGAGGCGGATCGGACCGAAGAAATAATGGATCCTGATCAGGGGCCTTATATTTCTTAGCTATTCGTGAAGGCACAGTACCAACTGTTGCAGGATTTCGAAAAGTCTGAGTGGCAAGGTCAATAACGCCAGGAACATGTAGGAGAAACGGTCTGGCTGAGGAAAGGTGATGCAGGGTCTCAAAGATTACTGAGGTCGACACAGTAGCAACCGACATCGTTATATTTACCTTGCTCGCTCCTTGACATAACACCTCATTGAAGGTAGTGAGATCGTCCACAGGTAAAACTCGTGATGGAGGTGTAGAGGTACAAGTAGGAGAGTAATCTCTCATAGAGGTCTTAGTAGACAAGGTAGACCAGGTGTGAGGTCTTCATGGTCTCCTCCTTGGTGAAGAATGAAAAGATCTAGATCTATCTCTTGAATGCCTATGACGGGATTGCGGAGAGCGTGATCTAGTCGGAGTTCTTCTTCTTGAAGATACCACAGTGGGTGTCCTTGATATTCGTGGAGATCTCCTAGGTGTTTGAACCGGAGACTTTGACAGGTGGGAAGGAGAGTAGGTACGGGAGTAGTCCGAACCAGGACTGCTGATAGACCTAGCTTTCTTCCGCCTATGTTCTTCACCAACTTATAATAATAGGTGTGAGAAGTTGGCCCGATATGCAACGTTCGCTATTCTAGCGACCGCTATGTATCGTTCCAACGACCCTTATGGTGTTTGGTTGTAAGTCAACCTATAGACCAGCTATCCTAGTAGCGTGGATACGAGCAGTCTAAGGCTAAAGACTCGAGAGGGCCTTACAGGCGTCGGGGTCTTCGCTGACGAGCCAGGAGCCGGAAGAAAAGGAGTTGCTGGCCGGCGACCAGTGCTGAATAGTTCGTAGAGATCCAAGCCTGGATCGGAGATTGATGAAACCTGAAAGCAGAGGGGACCAAGTTCGTACTACTAGCCAGTAGTCAGAGGGTACCAGGAAGGCACCGGTTGGCCGTCACCTCGACCAGGTGAGTGGGCGACGCTAGGCTCTGCAGTCTCACGGACCAGGAGGCGTTGTCGGCGACCACGGTGGAGGTGCGAGCTGTCCCACGACGGATGTCGCTGTCGGCGTCTTGAGTGGACCAGGAGGGTCCGGGGTGCTTCTCGAAAAGATGGAAGCAAGGGCCAGTCTGGAGCAACCAGACCGGCAGTGATGATTCTCGGATGTCGTCACAGAAGGACACAAGCCAGCGGCTAGTGACCAGACAACGTGCTGAGCAGCGAGCAGAAGGGCCCCACGCAGATCGTGGAGATGCTGGGAGACTGCACTTCGGTGCTGGAGCGGCTCAGGGTCGGGGCTTCTCGGACCCCAGAGCACTCACCAGAGAGTTACCTCGATGGTCGTGCTGGGTTTTAAGAGCGTGCAGGTTCTGATGATGGCCGGTCCCTCGAGGTCTCGTCGCACCCACAGATCACAGCTGAGCTGATGACGTGGGTAGAGGTCAGAGGTGCCAGGGAAGCCGGTTCTCGTCGAGCTGGGCCGTCGGATTCCTTGAGGAAGGACTTACAGCAAACCGCAGAGTTCTTAGATGGTGCCCGCTGATGCAGGGTGACTACTCCTTAGCCACAAGGGAGAAATCTTGAGAAGAGTCTTGAAGTCCTTTCGTAGAAAGTATTCTTGATTCAAAGATGATCTAATTTGGAAGGGTCCCCGCTCCGGCCTTTATCCTAAAGAAAGGGGTGGGTACATGACTAGGTCCTGCCCTAAGGGTGGGACCAGGAAGGGGGGTAGTTACACCCCTCTCCCCTGCCGGACTTTCCCCAGGCCAGGGCTGTCGCCCCTGGAACTGGTTCTAACCGGCAGATGCGTAGTGAGCACCGGGGTGCCACTCCGCAGTCACCTTCTCGCAAAAGCCCTACCTACCCAGAATACACAAACCCTGTCTGGGACGGTGCGAACACCGCCCTCGACAGGAAACCCTTTGTCCAAGTGCTCCTCGCTGGAAGGACTCCCAGCAGCAGGAGGTCAGACTCGTGTCTGTGGTGGCAGCGTCCATTTTGTGGAGCTGAGGCTTTCGTTAACTTTAACCGGGGTTCACAGTTACGTACATGTCGTGTCCCTCTAGAAGGGCGGAATGCTAACCTCGTCGCCAGAGTTGGTGAGAGGGCAGCATCCCGATTCGTATGACACCTTACTCGACATGTCTTGATAACGCGACACCGAAGTTACCGATGTGGCACGCGTTATCAAGGAACAGCCATTGGGTCTTTTCTCCGCAAGCTGCAACCGGCTCGGCTCGGGCCAGAACACAGTTCACGCGAGCCCATGCACTCTGCCTTCAGGATTGTCAAGGCCTGCCATAGGAGTGACTGATAGGGACTCGGGTGTCCATTGTATGGTTAGATATAGAGCTACTATATCTAAAGCAAAGGGTGATTACACGACTTCGCCCCAGCTGTCATGCAGCCAGTTGTGTCAAATTTAGGAGGCCAGCCAGGGGTGGCATAATACATGCTGCAGCCCCTGGCGGCCCTGGGTACACCTATGCCCTGAGTTACAGGGTCTGATAAGGTGGCCCAGTACCAATTGGTAAATGCACCTAGGGTACATGTTGTAATTTAGAAAGAGAACAGCCAGGCTGTGGGTCTGATTGGCAGGCCCACAGCCAGAGAAAGTCGTAAACCAGTGAAACAAAAGCAAAAAATCTGGGTGATCATAGGATTGCAGACCCTACTCTCCTACATGACCCCCCCCAAACGTCGGAACAACTAGCTAACCTTGACCAGGTAAGTCTTCTTGTTCTAAGTGGAAATATCTGGAGAGCCCATCGGCATTGCCATGATCAGTACCAGGTCTATGTTCCACTGTGAAGTCCATCCCCTGTAGGGAAATGGACCACCTAAGCAGTTTGGGGTTTTCACCCTTCATCTGATTTAGCCACAAGAGGGGCTTATGGTCGGTCTGAATCTTGAAGTGAGTGCCAAACAAGTATGGCCTCAGCTTCTTCAGGGCCCAAACCACAGCAAAGGCCTCCCTCTCAATAGCTGACCAATTCTTCTCTCTAGGGGTCAGCCTTCTGCTTATAAAAGCAATGGGCTGGTCTTGACCATCAAAATTCAGTTGAGAAAGAACAGCTCCCACACCCAACTCAGAAGCATCTGTTTGGACAATGAATGGTTTGGAGTAGTCCGGACTCTTGAGGATAGGCGCCGTGCACATGGCCTGCTTTAGGTCATCGAATGCTTTTTGACAGCTCGCTGTCCACTGAACCTTTTTTGGCATTTTCTTACTTGTCAGTTCATTTAATGGTGTCACGATGGAACCATAGTTCCTGACAAACTTCCTATAGTAACCAGTCAGGCCCAAGAAAGCTCGAACCTGAGTCTGGGTTGTTGGAGGAGCCCAGTCCCTGATTGACTGTATCTTGCTCTCCAGTGGCTGAACCTGACCTCCACCTACAAGGTGGCCCAGGTATACAACCTGTGTCTGCCCTATCTGGCACTTGGTGGCCTTGATAGTGAGGCCTGCTGCTTGCAGCGCCTCCAATGTCTTCCGCAGGTGGACCAGGTGATCCTCCCAGGTGGAGCTAAAGACAGCAATATCGTCAAGATACGCCGCACAGAAGTCATCCAGCCCAGTAAGGACGTGATTCACCAACCGTTGGAAGGTGGCAGGTGCATTTTTCAGACCAAAGGGCATCACCACGAACTGATAATGCCCACCAGGGGTTGAAAATGCTGTTTTAGGCTTGGCGTCCTCAGCTAACCTGATTTGCCAATACCCAGCTGTCAGGTCAAACGTACTTAAGTAGTTGGCCGAAGCCAGCCTATCAATAAGCTCGTCTGCCCTTGGTATTGGGTGGGCGTCAGTCTTAGTGACTGCATTGAGACCCCTGTAGTCTACGCAGAACCTCATCTCTCTCTTACCACCCTGGGTGTGAGGTTTCGGCACTAGAACTACGGGACTAGCCCAAGGGCTATCCGAGGGTTCAATGACTCCCAGCTCCAACATTTTCTGCACTTCACTTTTGATGCAGTCTCTAACGTGATCAGGCTGCCTGTAGATTTTACTCTTTACGGGCAAGCTGTCACCAGTGTCGACCTCATGGGTGCACCAATCGGTCTGACTGGGTGTCAGAGAAAACAGATGTCGGAACGACTGAAGAACCTGTTTACAGTCGCTCTGTTGATGTTCGGAGAGGCTGCCACAAAAGACAACACCGTCTACCGAGCCATCGTCAGGATTCTGAGTGAGCAGGTCGGGGAGAGGGTCACTCTCCTCTTCCTGTCCCTCATCTAGGGCCATGAGCAAACTCATGTCCTTCCTGTCGACATATGCTTTTAGCCTGTTGACATGAAGCACCCTGTGGGGGCTCCGGGGAGTTCCCAGGTCGACCAGGTAGGTGACCTCTCCCTTCTTCTCCAGGATGGTGTGGGGCCCGGACCATTTGTCCTTGAGTGCTGCTGGGGCCACTGGCTCCAACACCCACACCTTCTGTCCGGGCTGGTAAACAGTCAAGACAGCCTTTTGGTCATGCCAAGTTTTTTGGAGTTCTTGGCTGGCCTTAAGGTTTTCGGATGCCTTCTCCATGTATTCAGCCATCCGCGAGCGGAGGCCGAGCACATAGTCCACTATGTTGGTTGCCGGCTTTTTGAGAGGTCTCTCCCATCCTTCCTTCACCAAACACAGGGGTCCTCTTACAGGATGCCCGTACAAAAGTTCAAAAGGGCTGTAGCCAACCCCCTTCTGTGGGACTTCTCTGTAGGCGAACAAGAGGCAGGGGATCAGGACGTCCCATCTACGCCGAAGCTTTTCCGGTAGTCCATGAATCATCCCTTTTAGGGTCCTGTTGAATCTCTCAACAAGCCCATTGCATTGTGGATGATAGGGTGTAGTGAACTTGTAGTTGACACCACATTCCTTCCACATAGCAGTTAAGTAGCTCGACATAAAGTTTGCACCTCTGTCGGAGACGACCTCCTTAGGGAAGCCCACTCTGGAGAATACTCCAACCAGGGCTCTTGCCACAACAGGTGCTGTAGTGGTCCTAAGGGGAATAGCTTCAGGGTACCTGGTGGCATGATCCACTACCACCAGTATAAACTTGTGCCCTGATGCTGTTGGTGGTTCCATGGGACCGACGATGTCGATCCCCACCCGTTCAAAGGGCACCCCCACCACAGGCATTGGTATAAGGGGGGCCTTTGTCGTGCCACCTGACTTACCACTGGCTTGGCAAGTGACACAGGAGCGGCAAAACTCCTTGGTATCTTCATTCATGTGAGGCCAGTGAAAGTGCGAGACAAGCCTGTCCCACGTTTTCGTCTGGCCTAAGTGACCTGCTAAGGGAATCTCGTGGGCCAAGGTAAGTAGGAAACCACGCTGAGACAAGGGGACGACCAGCCTCCTGGTCATGCCAGGCTTGGGGTCTCTTGACTCAGTGTACAGGAGTCCATCTTCCCAGTATACCTTGTGGGTACCTGTGGCGTTCCCAGCAGCCTCAGCAGCAGCCTGCTGTCTGAGGGGTTCAAGAGAAGGGCAGTCTAACTGGTCCTTCCCCAGGTCTTCCCTTGAGGGTCCCCCTGAGCCCAAGAATTCAACTTGATCAAGTTTGAACTCCCGAGGCTCAGTTTCCCTCAATTCCTGTAGGTCAGCCTCCTCTGAGACTTGATCCTCGACCTGGGGCAAGGGGGAAGGCGCAGCCTTAACCCTACTGCTCTTTTTCTTGGGAGGTGTCTGGTCCGTTGTTCCAGGATCCAGCACCTGTTCAGTGGGGCATTTCCTGACCTGTGACCTAGTCACAGCGAACACATGTGCTGGCAAACCTAACATTTCCATGTGAGTCCGGTGCTCCACTTCTGACCATTGTGACGACTCCAAATCATTGCCCAACAAACAATCCACTGGGAGGTCTGGACTAACTACAACCTTCTTTTGGCCAGTTACCCCTCCCCAGGAGAAAGCTACAATTGCCATACTGTGATTGGTAGTGACATTGCTTGCATTAGTCACCAGGAATTCTGTACCTGGCATGATCTGTCCAGGGTCCACAAAGTTAGGCGTCACCATGGTGACGCTGGCACAAGTGTCCCTATAGGCCTGAGCCATCTTTCCATTTATGAAAGGCGTCTGTCGGTATTTGCCCAGCGTATTGGGACTTATGTCAGGGGACACGTCCGCGTCCCCCGTACTGACAAGGACAGCCTGAGTGAGTGTGCCAACTAAGTTGTCACGCCCCTCAGAACCCAGGGTTAACCCTACTAAACCCTTGGGAGGCGCACTACCACTGCTGACTGTACTAGGGGGCACAGGTGCCTTAGGGGCTGCAGTGGCAGGAGTCTGCCCTCCTCCTTTCTTGGTGCACTCACTAAACCAGTGAGATTTACTTTTACAGTACTGGCACCATCTTTTGGATTGGCCTTCTTTCTTCTTTTGGGGAGCCTGACCCCCACCCTCTTTGGGTTGTTGGGGACCTGTCGAAGACTTCTGGTCATTTTGTTCCCCCTTAGAATCTTTACCCTTCTGGTCTGCTTTCTTCTGACCACCTTGATTCTGGCCCTGGTTCTGTTTAACTCTCGTACGAACCCATTTGTCTGCCTTCTGCCCCAATTCTTGGGGAGAGGTCAGATCCGAGTCGACAAGATGCTGATGCAACAACTGGTTCTGACAATTGTTTAAAATTTGTTCTCTCATCATCAAATTATACAATCCTTTGTAATCAGTAACCTTACTGCCCAGCAACCAGCCCTCAAAAGCCTTAGTGGCACAATCGACAAAATCAGACCAATCTTGAGACTGCGTTTTCTGGGTATCCCTGAACAGCACCCTGTACTGCTCAGTGGTTAGGCCGAACCCTTCAACGAGTGTATTCTTCAAGACTTGGTAATTATTAGCGTCCTCTACCCTTGTGGTGAGGAGCTTGTCTCTTCCTTTTCCTTCAAAGGAGAGCCACAAGATAGCTGCCCACTGACTCTGGGGAACGCCTTGCACAGTGCAGGCCCTCTCCAAAGCAGTAATCCATTTGTGGATGTCGTCCCCTTGTTTAAAGGGGGGCACTATCTTCCCAAGGTGTTTCGTATCGAAACTCTTTTCCCTATTACTAGGTACATTGCTGCCACCAGTGGGGATTGCCCCACTTAACTGTTGCTCTCTAGCGAAAGCAAGCTTTTCCTTGGCCAGGGCAAGTTCTTCCCTTTCGATCCTTAGATTAGCTGCCCTTTCTTTCGCTTCGTACACTCTCCTCTGAGGGGACGTCATCCCTCTTTGAGAAGAGTTGTGAGAGCCGTTGGTATGAAGGGATCTGCCAGAGTCTCTTGACAGAGATCGGGCTCGTCCATTCCCCAGGTTAAGCGGAACCGACAGTAGCGCCGGGTTCCCCCAGTACCACTATCGTGTCTGCTTAAGTTGGACCGTGTTAGTCTGACAACTTCTACCTGTCCCTTATCTGCCTCGTCCCCAGAGAGATCCTCATCCTCATCCTCCTCCACATCCTCGTTCTCGGTTGCGAGGTGAATGAGGTCAGGATCGTCCCGGGTTCCCTCGAGGGGAGGCATGTCTCCTTCTGGATTAGAAGAGCTACGAAGTTTCTCAGCTCTCCTGGCATCATAAGTCTCCAAGAGACCAATCAGAAAGGACGTTGTGGGGTTAGACCCCTGCTGAATCTTCCGGGAGTGACACAGTCGTCTTAACTCCTTGAAGCTCAGCACAGTATATCCTGAAGGGATGACCTGTGGAGGGTCAACTGACACAAGGGGAGACTCAGAGTTTCCTCCTTGGCCCGACATACTGTTTCTAGTGTGGTGTAAGTGATGCACCTACCTACACTATGTGTTTTCCTACTGATCCCTTGCTAAGAGTTGTAGCCAAGGTGTGCTAAGCCTTGAGGAGCTACAACAGCTGGTTCAGTAGAACTCAGAGTATTCTAAGCTTTAGTTATATGTACTAACAGTACTTGCGCGATCTTTCAACAAGATATTCTTAGGATACGTGTGGTAAAACAACAGCAAGCTCAAATCCCACCGCTGCCACCAATGTGAGAAGTTGGCCCGATATGCAACGTTCGCTATTCTAGCGACCGCTATGTATCGTTCCAACGACCCTTATGGTGTTTGGTTGTAAGTCAACCTATAGACCAGCTATCCTAGTAGCGTGGATACGAGCAGTCTAAGGCTAAAGACTCGAGAGGGCGTGTTAAGCCAGCTGTTTACCACACATGTACCCCTTGAACACCCAGTGAAAGGACACCACACAAGTGTTATGAAAATAAACAGTATATTTATTAAGAATCACAACAGCCCTGTACTCTTTATGAGGACAGGGTACTTAGCACAAACCAAATCTCTTTAGCAAATACTTTAAGTGCACAATTAAAACAAGTGTCCGAGGACACGGAAAGGTTAAGGCAAGTCGGAAGCGAGGGACTCGGGACCCTAGAGTAAGGAGGCTATGCAGGCACTGAAATGCCGAGTTACCTAGCCACGAGGGCTGCGGCTGCACAGCCTTACAGGCGTCGGGGTCTTCGCTGACGAGCCTAGAGCCGGAAGAAAAGGAGTTGCTGGCCGGCGACCAGTGCTGAATAGTTCGTAGAGATCCAAGCCTGGATCGGAGATTGATGAAACCTGAAAGCAGAGGGGACCAAGTTCGTACTACTAGCCAGTAGTCAGAGGGTACCAGGAAGGCACCGGTTGGCCGTCACCTCGACCAGGTGAGTGGGCGACGCTAGGCTCTGCAGTCTCACGGACCAGGAGGCGTTGTCGGCGACCACGGTGGAGGTGCGAGCTGTCCCACGACGGATGTCGCTGTCGGCGTCTTGAGTGGACCAGGAGGGTCCGGGGTGCTTCTCGAAAAGATGGAAGCAAGGGCCAGTCTGGAGCAACCAGACCGGCAGTGATGATTCTCGGATGTCGTCACAGAAGGACACAAGCCAGCGGCTAGTGACCAGACAACGTGCTGAGCAGCGAGCAGAAGGGCCCCACGCAGATCGTGGAGATGCTGGGAGACTGCACTTCGGTGCTGGAGCGGCTCAGGGTCGGGGCTTCTCGGACCCCAGAGCACTCACCAGAGAGTTACCTCGATGGTCGTGCTGGGTTTTAAGAGCGTGCAGGTTCTGATGATGGCCGGTCCCTCGAGGTCTCGTCGCACCCACAGATCACAGCTGAGCTGATGACGTGGGTAGAGGTCAGAGGTGCCAGGGAAGCCGGTTCTCGTCGAGCTGGGCCGTCGGAT
Organism: Lissotriton vulgaris; assembly: GCF_964263255.1. NCBI lineage: Eukaryota > Metazoa > Chordata > Amphibia > Caudata > Salamandridae > Lissotriton > Lissotriton vulgaris. Next base: position 367,389,298 of record NC_141685.1, on the reverse strand, counting down.
TCCTTGAGGAAGGACTTACAGCAAACCGCAGAGTTCTTAGATGGTGCCCGCTGATGCAGGGTGACTACTCCTTAGCCACAAGGGAGAAATCTTGAGAAGAGTCTTGAAGTCCTTTCGTAGAAAGTATTCTTGATTCAAAGATGATCTAATTTGGAAGGGTCCCCGCTCCGGCCTTTATCCTAAAGAAAGGGGTGGGTACATGACTAGGTCCTGCCCTAAGGGTGGGACCAGGAAGGGGGGTAGTTACACCCCTCTCCCCTGCCGGACTTTCCCCAGGCCAGGGCTGTCGCCCCTGGAACTGGTTCTAACCGGCAGATGCGTAGTGAGCACCGGGGTGCCACTCCGCAGTCACCTTCTCGCAAAAGCCCTACCTACCCAGAATACACAAACCCTGTCTGGGACGGTGCGAACACCGCCCTCGACAGGAAACCCTTTGTCCAAGTGCTCCTCGCTGGAAGGACTCCCAGCAGCAGGAGGTCAGACTCGTGTCTGTGGTGGCAGCGTCCATTTTGTGGAGCTGAGGCTTTCGTTAACTTTAACCGGGGTTCACAGTTACGTACATGTCGTGTCCCTCTAGAAGGGCGGAATGCTAACCTCGTCGCCAGAGTTGGTGAGAGGGCAGCATCCCGATTCGTATGACACCTTACTCGACATGTCTTGATAACGCGACACCGAAGTTACCGATGTGGCACGCGTTATCATGGAACAGCCATTGGGTCTTTTCTCCGCAAGCTGCAACCGGCTCGGCTCGGGCCAGAACACAGTTCACGCGAGCCCATGCACTCTGCCTTCAGGATTGTCAAGGCCTGCCATAGGAGTGACTGATAGGGACTCGGGTGTCCATTGTATGGTTAGATATAGAGCTACTATATCTAAAGCAAAGGGTGATTACACGACTTCGCCCCAGCTGTCATGCAGCCAGTTGTGTCAAATTTAGGAGGCCAGCCAGGGGTGGCATAATACATGCTGCAGCCCCTGGCGGCCCTGGGTACACCTATGGCCTGAGTTACAGGGTCTGATAAGGTGGCCCAGTACCAATTGGTAAATGCACCTAGGGTACATGTTGTAATTTAGAAAGAGAACAGCCAGGCTGTGGGTCTGATTGGCAGGCCCACAGCCAGAGAAAGTCGTAAACCAGTGAAACAAAAGCAAAAAATCTGGGTGATCATAGGATTGCAGACCCTACTCTCCTACAATAGGGAGTCTTATAAAGCGCCTGGTTACGCACACCAGCGTGTCCCCTTGCTATGGAAGTAGAACAGGCCTTCCACTCACTGTGCTCAATGCTGCACGCTAGTGCACAAATAGATACGTTTTAAGCCTTTCCCTGAACCTGGTCTCCGATGGTTCCATCCGGAGCTCTAGGGGCAGCTTATTCCAACTCTTCACAGCAAGAAGGCGAAAGGACCTTCCCCCCCCCATCTGGGCCTTTTTGATTTTAGGGACCATAGGCAGGCCAGTGCCGGCAGACCTAAGGGAACGACTGGTCTGTATGGTGTAATAGGGCTTTGTAGGGGCAGAGGTGCTTTGACCCCAAGAATATGATGACAGGTACACAAGGCCTTATATTCGATTCTTCTCCTGACCGGGAGCCAATGCAGTACCTCCAGTGTGGCCTTCGAGGCAGATCTTTTAGGAAGCCTCAAGACCAGCCGGGCAGCCGCATTCTGCAGCACCTGTAGACGGTCTAGGCTCCTCACCAAGGCACCCAGATACAGGAGGTTACCATAATCTAGTCGTGAGGTCACGAGGGCATGCACCAGCGTCCATCTAGCGTCCATTGGAAGGATATCTCGGGTTTTCCATAGCCCCTTAAGGACACCAAACCACACCCCCACCACCGACTGATCTGGGGTGCGAAGGTCAGATTAGTATCCACCAGCACGCCCAAATTCTTAGCTTTCTGGCAAGGAGTGGGAACCGGCCCCAAACTGGAGGGCCACCATGCTGACGACTACACTGACGGCCCCCCCCCCTACCACGAGCACCTCAGTCTGGCTGCCGTTCAGCCTCAGGCAGTTGTTAGACATCCAGGAGGCAAGCTCCTGCATGCATGCTCTGAAGCTTGATGCTGCAAGATCCGGCGCTCGGGACTGGGAGATGACCAGCTGGGTGTCGTCGGCATATGACACAATTCGCATGCCGTGACCCTCAACTATAGTTGCCACAGGGGAGACATACAAATTAAACAGAGTCGGACTCAGGGCAGAGCCCTGGGGCACCCCCTGATCCAGATTGATAACTCTAGAATAGTAGTCGCTCTGCCTAACCTGGAATCCCCTATTAGTCAGAAAGGGCTGGATCCATTTTAACGCCGCGCCTGAGACCCCACCCTTGTTGAGACACTGCAGCAAGGTGAAATGCGCTACAGTGTCAAATGCCACACTTAAGTCAAGGAGGATGAGGGCCATGGTCTGTCTCTCATCCACCCCCTGTCTGATGGTCTCAGTGGCCATGAGCAGAGCTGACTCCATAGAGTGGCCTTTGCCTGCCCCACTCGGCTTCAGAGACGGCCGCCTCAGTAGCAGTAGCAGCACCCCTCTCCCCCTCAGCGCCTTGAGACGCTCACGTGTAAGTAGCACTCTCTACAAGTACTCTGATTGATTGATTGATTGATTGATTGATTGATTGATTTATGTCAGGGCTGCATAGAGGTAACAGGTGGCAAATGCTGCATGTGAGCAGGTGCCCACATGTAAAGTCCATGAGGTAAACAGGATTGGATAATCCGCAAATGGCTATTGAGAATGACATGTTGGTTCATAGCTACCATCTGTTGTACTAAAATATGGACATGCATGTCTCATCACAGCTGCTGACATGATGATACCACTGCAGCAGACACCATTCCGGGGGATGCATGACATCCTGGCTGCAGCAGTGAAACCCTTGCGCACCTGTCCTTCAGGTAATTCTGGCATGAGGTGTGTCACTAGCCTAGATTACTAAGCCATGACAGAGATCAAGATCCCCTTCTGCATGGAATCAACAGCTGTTTTTTACAAAGTGAAATACAAATCAGGAGTGTCTCATGTGCCTGTCTGTCAATTGGTGAATCATATCATTCAGAATGTTGTCTCTACCCTCTACAGCTATGTCTACAACATCTATGAGGAGACAGTTTTAGAAGGTTACGCCAGGGGGGGACGCGAAGGGACAGAAAGTTGTGGCTGGAGCTGGTGAGTTTGCTAGTATTATGTACATCTCTGTGTAACACCTCAGTGCTTTGGTGTGAGCAGTCATTTGTGGTGGTATCCTAACCAGGTCACATGATCCTCATCTGCCTATGAAAAGTACAGTTAATACAACCCTGGTGTTGCACTACATGTAATACCAGGTCAATCACTAGTACGGTTGCAACCTCTGTGTTCCAGATGATGCTGAGGAAGAGGCTGACAGACCTAAGACCAGTGCGGGCCGACTGGGAATCAGAGGGGAGAATCCACTGATCCTCTAGGCAGTTATGTCGGCAGCAAGTCATGCTCAAGAGGAGGAGGAAGTTCCTGAGGACGTTGACTTTGTGGATGATGATGACTACATGTCCATTCACTCCGATGCCAATGAAAGCTATCTTGCCAGATTGCAAAAATCAGTCACGGCATCACATCCTCCGCCAAGCAACGTTCGTCAGTCTCCTCCTAAAGAAAACAAGTTACTTACCTTTCATTGGTTCCCCAGTATTGGTAACTTTCATAGATTCCCATGCTTTGTATCATTCCCCATCGTCAGCCTGGGAACCTCGGTAAATCGAAAATACCATAGCAGTATGTACAAAAGAGAAAGTAAGGCCTAGCCATCATCTCATTTTGTAGCCTATCTACCTCTTTTTGTAAAAGAGACCAAACTTTTGCAACAACCAATCAGATTAGCCTCACCCCATAGAACGTTCCTGAGAGAGCCTCAGAGCCTCAGATTTTCGTAGCTGTTGTGTAACAGTTACAAGTTTTGCTGAAGGCTGAGCTTTTCCAGGGAGCAGGGTGGGCGTTGGGAATCAATGAAAGTTACCAATACTGGGCAACAAAAGTTACAGGTAAGTAATGTAGGAGAGTAGGGTCTGCAATTCAATGGTCACCCCAGATTTTTGCTTTTTGCTTCACTGGTTTACTAATTTCCCTGGCTGTGGGCCTGCTAATCAGACCACAGCCTAGCTGTTCTCTCTCTAAATTGACATCCATGTACTTTAGGTACCTTAACCAATTGGTATTGGGTCACTCTAGTAAGTCCTTGTACAGTGTACCATAGGTACCCAGGGCATAAGTGCACCCAAGGCCTACCAGGGGCTGCAGCATGTATTGTGCCACCCGTGGGTGGCCATCTAAACAGACACAACTGGCTGGTAACACAGCTGGGGCAAGGTGGTGAAAACACCCTTTGCTTTAGATATAGTATACCTATATCTAACCCTAAAATGGACACATATCCTCCTATAAGTCACTCCTATGGCAGGCCTTAACAATCCTTGAGGCAGAGTGCTTGGAATTATGTGAGATGGTGTTCTAGCATGAGCTGTGTCTGTCTGCAGCTTTCGGAACCAAGTCCTTTAGCTGTTTCCATGATAACGCTATACCATATACTCTTAAGTGCATTATAATCCTCTCGGTTATTGCTAACTTTGGCATAGCATTATCAAAACATGTCGAGTAAGGTGTCATACGAATTGGAAAACTGGCGACGGGGGTAGCATTCCACCTTTTTAGAGGGACACGACATGTATGTAACTGTGAACCCCGGTTAAAGTTAACTCGAGCCTCAGCATCACAAAATGGATGCTGCCACCACAGACACAAGTCTGACCTCCTGCTGCTGGAAGTCCTTCCAGCGAGGGAGGCCTGGACAAAGGGTTTCCTGCCTTGGGAGGTGCTAGCACCACACCAGACAGGATTTTGTGTATTAGGTAGGACAGGCTGAAAGGAATGAGACATGCCTGGGGCACACAAGGTGTCCCTGTGCATACCCCGGTTCAAACCAGTTGCTGGGGCACTCCAGCCCCAGCTCTGGTGCGAAACCGGACAAAGGATAGGGGTGTAACCACCCCCCTTCCTGGTCCCACCCATAGGAGGGACCTAGTCACAGTACAGCCCCCTTTAGGAGAATAAAGGTAGGAGTTGGTCCCATTCCAAATTAGATTAATCCTGATTTGAAACTACAAAGAAGAAACTCTGGATGTCAATGTTCTGCTCCCCAGAAGACTGAAGAAATCTCCCTTGTGGCCATGGAGTGACCACCCTACACCAGCAGGCACCATCAAGCGTCCTAGCGATTCACTTTGTCGTCCTTCCTGCCGGAACCAGACTTCAGAGCCCGACGAGATCCGGACTTCCAGACCTCTCCGACCTCTACCTACATTGCAGCACAGCTGAGATCCCTGGGTGCGACGACACACGTGGGACCGGCCATCTCGGAGAAACTGCACTTCGCTTCCAGCACGACTTCAGAGGCATCCTCGAGAAAGTGATTTAGGGAGTGAGAAGCCCCAGTCCCGAGCAGCTCCTGCACAGAAGATCAGCCCTCCAGCATCCATGAGATCTGCGTGGGGCCCTTTTGCTTGATTGCTGCTCGACCCATTGTCTGGTCACATGCCGGCTGGCTAGTGGCCTCCTAGACTACGATCCACGAAATCACACCACTGGTCTGGTTCCTTCAGACTGGCCCTTGCTTCCCTGCAAAGGAGAAGCACGCCGGACCCTCCTGGTCCTCACCAGACGCCTTTTCCACTCACCGCGTGGGTTGCCTTTGCTAAGGCCTGTTGATGCCGAATCCGGAACAGACACCGTGAGAGCCTGCGTAGGACAGCTCGTGCCTCGATCCTGGTCGTCGAAGACACTTCCTGGTCCACGTGGCTGCAGAGTCAAGCGTCCACTCTTCACCTGATCGCGACGACAGCATCTGGTTCCTTCCGAACAGAAACAGAAAGACTATAGAGATATCGCCGAAGAGGTGGCTAGGGCCCACCACCGGGTGATGCAGTGTCGATTTTATGAAATTGGGAACAAAGCGAGCAAACTACTGGCATAGTTAGATAAACAGGAGCAGGCTTCCAGATGGGTATTTGAACTTGTAACAAAGGGGGGGACAGACTTAAAGATAGGAATAGTAAAGCCGAGGCCTTTGCTGTACATCTGAAATCGATATATTAGTACTCTAGGACGTCCAATTATGAAGTGGCATGAGAGTTGCTCGCCACTCTTAATCTTCCGGTCCTAGATAACCTGTTGGTAAAAGAATTAGGGTTAGATCTTACTAAAGAAGAAGTGGTTAAAGCAAAATGGAGCCTTACAATAGGAGAAAGTAATGGGTCCAAGTGGTCTTCCCATTGAGTTATTCAAAACAAATGCATCCACAATTGCCCCCTACTTAATAGACATGTACGATGAAAGTGTGTCTCGGGGATTCTCCCCGATACACAAAGATTGGCCAATGTAGTGTTGATTCAATAAATCTGGAAAACCTCCTGAGTACTGTGATTCATTCCGGCTGATCTTGTTGTTAAATCCGGAAGTTAAGATGCTCCATAAACTAATTTATCCAGATCAGTCCGGCCTCATGTCTGGAAGGAATACAGCATTTAATCTATGGTGTCTCAACGGAGTGTTGGGCAGGGCGAGAACTGTAAGTGAGGAGGCAGTCATTATGTCTCTAGATGCCAAAAGGTCGTTTGACATGATTGAGTGGCCGAACCTGTTTGCGATGCTTGAACGTTACGGCTTCGGACCGAAGTTTCTTCAATGGGTGCGACAGCTTTACTCGGATCCTCTGGCTAGAGTAACAGCTCGGCCACTTTCACCTTACAGAAGGGTACGAGACAGGGCTGCCCGCTTTCCCCCTTGATTTTCGCTTTGGTCCTGGAACGTTTGGCAATTTGGATCAGTAGTGACCCCCTTATAAGGGGACTAAATTGGACGCTGGATTGGGAGGACAGAATCTCCCTTTACATGGACAATATTTTACTTTATTTAAACCCCATAACTCTATTCATAGAATTTTACATATATTCACACTTTTTCTAAATTATTCTGGATACACCATTAATTGGGACAAATCACTCATAAATATATTAGCTGGCACGGGTTTTGTTCTGTCCAGAGCTTGCAAAGCCAGAGTAGTCACTGACAGCTTTTGTTATTTAAAGATTTATGCCACTCCGTACCCAGTAGCGTTTTACTATCAAAACTTGCCCTCCCCCCCTTCATCGCTAACAAGATGACGTAAAACATTGAACATTGGTAGAGCTTGCCACTTAAGTTATTAGGGAGAGGAGGACTTTATAAAATGATGGCACTGCCAGCTTTGTTTATGTCCTACAGAATACGCCGTACCCTGTCCCGAACAAGTATTTTCAGACCGTGCAATCAGAAATCCGGACCCTGCTCTGGAATAACGGCTCCCCTCGCATCTCATTGCCAAAACTGATGAAAACTGGTATGATGGGGTATTGCCCTCCCAGGTATTAAAAGTTACCACTGGCCCTGCTCTTAATGAGGTAGGGGAACTGCAAGTTTAAAATATTGGGAGAACCACCAATTTACAACTGTTCACATATTTCACCAACATGTAAATGACCCAATTGTTCATTATTAGTTCAATCATGGCAGCCACATGTAGGACACATCAGGGAATGTGGTACAATGTAATGCTCACCTGGAGATTGGGTGCCATTGGCACCACAGTTTCCCATTCTCTTCCTGGGGGCTTCTGAGGAATGCTCTGGGAAATCTCACAAAAGGTCCCAAGTCTTACAGGAGTTCAAAAAAGATCACATTGGTCATTTTGCGTTAACGGATATGTTTTACAGATTCTAATAGGATAGATCTCCTGAATTTTTTCCTATCTTCAGAGAATTTTAAAAAGTCTAGAAAACCTGCCTGCCATTGGTTCCCAGCTGGGGGTTCTCGTCGACGATCTTCGTGAGTTCGCTTCTTCTGCAAGAAAACAAAGGAATTAAAATGTAGTGATCTGCGCGAGCAAGAGGACAATAACGGTAGATGCATTTGCAGTAACAGGCAATGTTTATGCAGTGTCTTTTTTCAGGGAAAGTGCACATACTTAGAATAAATCATTGTGAATGTCATTCAACTGCCGATCCCAACTGACTTGTGCTCCAACTGAATATAGGTTTTGACAAAGCTGTAAAGAAACAGCCAAGAAAAGAAATGAGATAAAGACCTGAATCAAAATGAAAACGGGGCCTAAAGACGTGTAGAAACAAACTGCACGTTTTCGAAGCTTCCTCACCACATGTAAAGAAGTGCATAGAACGGATAGGAAGGTGAGTGTATGCACTACAGACGTAATAAGGATTAGGCCATAGTGTAATAAACATCAGGCTAAACTATCCTGCCAGTTTTTAGTTACGATCATGACACCCGCTCCCCATTTGACTATACATGTTTGTGACGGTTTCTTAAGTTCTGAGTGTAATGCTGGTGGTCCGTCATGGTATTTCAAAGCCCTACATTTCGTTTGAAAATCACTCAAAAAAATTAAACATACCTCTTGTTTACAACTGTCCTGATATTGAATTAATCTAATCATTTTGCCATTTGAATCACATAATTTTAAAATATATTTTAATTTTGACATCTGGAAGTTCTTTGTTTTTAATCGATGGTATTATGATGTGGCTCTGGCATGATGTGCATGTGAGTTTGCTTTCAACCTATAATTACTGTGTCTTTTTTGGAAGATGGTAAAAAAAGTTAATTCATTTCATGTTACACATTCCAGATAGTTTTTCTACCCTTTATTGTGCAAACGTATAACTTTTGTTTGGTGCGCAAAAAATGGGTAGCCAATCCTTCTATGGAACACTTTCGGATCTACTATTTCAAACGTTTTAGCCCAACAGATCTCTTTTTAGATCGCAGTTAGCCTTTTCAATCAAGAATTGTAGTGACAATATTGCATTGAATTATAGGAACTCAATCCCTTTTGTTCTGGCTGACAGTGCATAGATTAGCGTTTCCAACTATTCTGCTCTGACTGGAGAGCCGTTGGTGTTAACTTTTGATCACTTCCGAATATTTAAGGAGCCTTATCACCCACAAGTTCTGTACTTCTTCGCTGCTCTGGCAGAGCGTAAGGTTCCAGCATTTAAACGCTTCAGAATATTCAATGGCGTTAAATTGCCAATAAGCCCTAACCCCCCACCCCCTTTTTAGGTCTCGCCTATGCAGCGCATGTAGGCAAATAGAACTTTAGCAATCGCTTTGGTTTTTCAGCCAAAAACGTGCACCCGTTCCATTGCCTTCAATGGCAACTCGTGCACGAGTGGCGATTCACTTGCGGGAGCGCGCTACACCACATGGTAGCAATTATCGCTCCTTGCTCAGCTCGCTCTTGCAAGTAAAACGCTTGCCAACACTTTTTTATCCAGCACTTGCACCCTTCTCTCGCCCCAGCCCCTGCTGCCTCCTTTTAGCGCGAGGAACGCGCTTGTTTCATACGCTGTGTGTCATTCGAAGGAGAGTGAATAATTGGTGTGGATTTCAATTCTGTTCTTCCGCAGCTGCTTGCGCAAGATACGGAGTACAGCTTGCGTCACCATTTAATATTCAGAGGTGTCCTTGTTTCAGCACCTTGCCATTAACCTTTCCGGCAATATTCGGCTATAACTGTTATTTTTATTTGGCGTGCCCTGATGCTGTAATTTCGGGTCCATAAAGCCAGATATCCCTTTGTGTAGTGCAAAGGCTTCTTTCAGTGAGAGATTCAGCAGTGTCAAATGTGACAGCCGCTGGATGGCACGGATGAAAGTGCAGTTGGTTGTTTCCCATGCACACATATCAGTCTAAAGGTCAGTGTACCCTTTCGTGACACAGCCCTGCAAGTTTCCACTTTTATTAAAAGTGGGACGCTTAGTTTTGTGCCCGAGGCGCAAGATAAAAATGGCAGGCGAGGCGCGTGTTGTGCCATGACTGAGGAATGATGGCTGCAGCCAGCTCTACTGAGGGAGAGGCTATTGCGGAAGCGGATCCGACTTTCTTACACTTGTCACAGTTGGCAAAGGATGCGCACTCAAGACGAAAGTGTCTTTGAATTTTCAGTCTTTTCTTGGCAGTTAAAGAATTGATTACATTTCCAACCGTCTTAAAGGAGCCTTCCATTGCAGAGGAAATAAAAATGCTTCAATTTACCCACTTCTAACTAACATCAACCAGGTCTTTAGTCTTTAGTGAGTCTACCGCACTTACTTTCGGGACCAGCAATTATTTTTCAACAGACATTGATCCAGAGGAAGAGAGAGAAAAACACAAAAGAGGTTAAGAGGGAGGAAGAGAAAACGGGAAAAACAGTAACAAAGAGAACGAGCATTGGCATAGCCAATAGGTCTCTCCTTTGGGACCTTATAAGTGTTTAGCCATGCAACAGTTAATGTTGTTACAGTAAGGATATTGTGCTGCATAACTAAATACTTATAAGGGGCCGGATTCACAAAACAAACTTAAGACAAAATCCTAAACTTACTACCATTTTGGTATTCAAAGAAGGCACTTACTCATTTTGGTATTCAAAGAAGGCACTTACTCATTTTGGTATTCACAGAAGGCACTTACTCATTTTGGTATTCACAGAAGGCACTTACTCATTTCGGTATTCACAGAAGTTAGGAGTCCTAACTTTAGGACTCCTAAATGCCTTCTGTGAATACAAAAAGTCTTAAAGTTAGGATTTTTCTCAGTTTAGGAGTAGTAAAGTTAGGACTCCTAACTTTAGGACTCCTAAATGCCTTCCCTTAAAGTTAGGATTTTTCTCAGTTTAGGAGTAGTAAAGTTAGGACTTCTAACTTTAGGAATCCTAAATGCCTTCCCCTAAAGTTAGGATTTTTCTCAGTTTAGGAGTAGTAAAGTTAGGACTTCTAACTATAAGAATCCTAAATGCCTTCCCTTAAAGTTAGGATTTTTCTCAGTTTAGGAGTAGTAAAGTTAGGACTTCTAACTTTAGGAATCCTAAATGCCTTCTGTGAATACCGCAAGTCTTAATGATAGGATTTTTCTCAGTTTAGAGAATAATTGTGATTTTGGCATGTACTTTTTCAATAGTTTTTTATGGAAGCTCATATGGTGCAGGAGAATATTCCTATCAATAAATCTGATGTACAAGGTAGGTATTTCACCCATTCCCACATATCTATCTGATTACACAGATATGTAGTGCTTATAGTATGGGGGAATTTGATTCTCTCATGCATCCCATTTAATTCACATGTATTTTATTCTAGTTCATGCTTCTGCGCTGCGCTGTCTGTCTGTGTGAACAAGTTGTTATCTATGAATCTCTAAACGATTTTCAAATATTGCTCCCAGCCTTGATTCCTAAATATATATGACATTGAAATAAAAAAGCATTATTGACGACTCTCACAGGCAACAACATATAGCATTGCCTTTACTCATTTCAATGCATGCTCATTATTTACAGGTCCTTATGGAGGAACACCTTTAGTTCCTCAACTGTTCAAAGTGATGAGTATTAACATGGCCACCCCAATAACAATTCTGCTAGAATTCGACCAATGGTTCTATACGGATGTCAACAAATAGCAGTAATAATAAATCAGTGGAAATTACATTTTTATGCTGTAATCTTTTTACTGGATTTTTATAAACTGCTTAACACAATCACACACCAAGGGTTATGCAAATAAAACAGTCAAAAGTGCCCAGCTCCAATGAGACCTCTAATCTTCTTTGACAACCATGAGTGTTACCATTGCCAGACCGAGAACACATTAACAATACGTCCATCCGAACTTCTTATCCCTCAAATGAGATACAATTTTCCCAGAACTGACAAAATCAGCTACAGCTTTGCTAATATCATACGTTCAACTTTCTTAATCATGTAATGCAATCTAATTTGTTCTACATGTACAAAAATCGACAGACAGCTCTATATTCCCATTCCTATCACCAGGGATCCTTCCCTTCTGCAATTAATTATTAAGGAAACAAGCATTTGCAAAGCAATCGGTCTCACATTTGTGAGAATTAAAGGTTTTGGCGTTGTAAATGACAGTGTCTTTTACCTATGTGTTGTGGTCTGGAGTAGAGTGGATGTATGTGGCGAGGGGTGAAATTACATGGGTTGGATTGGAATTGTTATTTGTTAAATTGCGTGTGGTGGGATTTTGTGGTATGGAGTGGATTTGCATAGTGGATTTATGTGGCATGGTGTGCAGTGGAATTATGTGGATAGTATTTTGTGATATTGAGTGTACTGGAATTATGTGGAGTGGGATTGTGTGTTATGGTGTGTAATTATGCGAAATGGTATTTTATGTTGTAGAGTGGTATGTATTGGAGTTTAATTTTGTGGTATGCTGTTGAATTTTGAGCCATGATGTGGATTTCTGTGGTGGGGATTGGATATATGTGGTGTGTTGTGTAATTGTGTTGTTGAGTTGAATTATGTGGTTTGTTTTCAAATTATGTGGTGTGGAATGGAAATGTGTAGAGTTGTAAGTGGTAAGGAGATGACTCTCTTTGGTTCGGGTGCTGAAATTCATAATTTGGGCACAGTGAAGGTAGAGTCAGTTGTCATCAGCCTTGCTGGATTGGCGATTCTGAAGAAGACAAAAGACGTAAGCCATACCAGGAAAATTCTCTCCCACTAACAACAGAATCTGACTCTCTGACATAACCCCCTACCATCACCCAAAAAGCAATGTGCATGAAATACTAATTAGCAACGTCTGCTAAATAGGTTACAATAAATGTCTAAGGGCAGCTCTGTCTCTGTCTTTACACTCTTCTGTGTCTGAGGTTTAACCCTCCGGGTAAGGAATGCAGGCAAAACACTTCCACTGTTTGGGGGGGCTATGTCAGCACCTACACCTTGTGCCATGTCAATGGCAATCCAAAGTTAATCCACTAGCCTATAGCAGAGATATACTTTAACCAACATTGAGTCCTGCACCATACGCACAACACACACTTGACACTCACACATGGATGTCAGTACAGGATCTCAGTATGACATATCAGGGGAACATTTAAATGAGCAGACCGGTAGGAATCACACTTCAATCCGGTAGAATAGAAAAAGGCTTGTCCCCTGCTTATGATTCAAAACTGTATGCTGCCACCAGCACTCACTGTACATGTTCCAGTAACACAGACGGTAGTTGGCACGCAATACTTAATCACAGAGCCAGATTCTGGATAAATATTTGGTCAGGGTCTCAGCAAGAACAGAGATTCTTGTGGGTGTTGGGGCCAAACAAAATCCAGAATGCTAGAGTCACTCACAGATAGATAACTTAGGGCATGGGTGCACATCCAACTAACTTGTCTCTTGTGCTGCTAAAGGGTTTCGATGTTGGCACTCTAAACCTAACCTCAGAGCCAGGCCTGGGTTAATATCTGGTCTGGACCTCAGCATGTACGCAGATTTTCGTGGGTGCTGGGGCCCAAGGACAGCCAGGATGCTAGAATCACTAGCAGATAGGTAACTGAGGGGATAAGAGCACATCCAACTACCATACATTGGAGGTAGGCATGGGCGGAAAATCCGTTCCGCTCGCGGATTTTGCGGATTTTCGGGAAATCCGCAATCCGCGAGATTTGCGAATCTCCCGCAAAATCCGCAAATCCGCGAGCAGCGGATTTTGCTCGCACTGCTCGCACTGTTCGCGTGAGTTCGCGTGAGTTCGCGCCCCGCGAATAAGTGCAAAATTGCAGAAATACGATCTTAGCAAAACTGAAAGTAACTACTTACCAGGTTCAAAAGTTCAGGCTCATCATTTGTAGCCATTTCCTGTAGTGCTTCCTGAGGGGCCCCTCCAGAGTTCAGTTGCCAGTTGAAACTATTATGTGACCCTGCTCTGAACCTCAGAATAGTTACACATATGCCACAAAGGTCCTGAATTACAGCTAAGGGAGACAAGCAGGAGCCCGGCTGGAAGTTAAAATCCATTAATCAGCCCCTAATTCATTATTGTCAGTTGGGGCAGGGCAGGTGTTGTAACTAATTTTGCAACAATGAAAGCACTTAGCAAGTGCAAAAGATCACTAATCAGGGCGCACTAAGGAAGCAGGTGCCAGCTAAAAAAATATTCTGTGACACATTAATCAGCCCCAAATTAATTCAGGTCACTTGAGGCAGGGAAGGTGTGCTTTGCTTTGCCGAAAATAATGTACACTGGACAACCAGAGGGTGTGGTGATGAAACAGAGGGTGGCATGGGTGGGCCAGAGGGTGGCATGAGTAGTCAGAGAGTGGCAGTGGTGACAGAGAGTGGCAGTGATGAAGAAGAGTGTCCCAAACAGGCTGGACACGTAGAAACAACAAGTTCGCGAAACTTGCGACCCGACAGGTAAGTTCGCAATTTGCGAAAGTGTACAAAACCCTCGCGAACTGGCAGAAACACGGGCGAACACAAAAAAAAAAAAAATCCGCAAATTCGCGGGAATTCGCGGATTTTGCGGATTGCGAATCCGCAAATCCGCAAAATTCGCGAACGCGAGATCCGCAAAATTCGCTCATGCTTAATTGGAGGTTTGTGTCGTAAAAACCCTGCATTAAATGAGGTAGGGGAACTGCAAATTTAAAGTAATAGGAGAACCACTGATTTACAGATCACACATTTCACCAACTTGTAAATGACCCACTTGTTCAAGATTAGTTCTATTATGGCAACCATATGTGGAATACATCGGGGAATCTGGTACACTGTAATGCTTGCCCGGAGAGTGGTTGCCATTGGCAGCACACTGCCCCCATTTTCTTCCTGGGGGCTTCTGCAGAATGCTCTGTGTGATATCAAAAAATTTCACAAGTCTTGCAGAACTTCCAAAGAGATCACATTGGTCAATTTGCATTAACAGGTATGTAAACCACACACAAGCGTTTTACTGAATCTCAGGGTAGATCTCCTGAATGTGTCCCTATCTCAGAGTGAAGTATTTCGGGGTTCCCAAGGCCTACACGCTCCGGAGATAACCCACTCACACTCAAGAACTGTTGGCACGGAAACTGTAAAAAGGCAAAGAACAAGTTTATTAAGACCCCATGGGGTGGTGGTACACTCAAAGAGCACCCTTCGGTAATGCAAGAGGTATCACACCGAACATCGGTGCAACCTCATTTTATATACAGTTTTGGGGCAATAAAAGATAGGCGGCACAAGTTAAGACACATTTTCGAGACATATATGGTCATGTTTTGGAATACTGCCAGCTCATTGGAGGGGGCACAACTCCGCTGGTCAGTTTGGTGCACATTCCTGAAGATCTACGGGTCAGTTGGAGCTGCGCATGTGCGGCTTGACCAGTACTAAAAATAGCCTGTTGCTGGGCAGACAAGCATGGCCAGTGGAACGGACAACGGACTAAAGGGCACGTCGGCCACGAGGCCGCTCATGATCTAAGATGGCCGCCGTAACATTCAAAATGGCGTTTATCATATATAGCCAAGTTAAGGAGGACAACGTATAGGTTCAGCTAATCGCTAATGCGAACGGGCCAACTACGACAGACGACCCTTTTAGCGTTTAGCTGAATCTACCTCATAATGAACATAGTCAGGATGTTCGTCCTCAATGTCTATTAACATAATTTGTGTCACCTCTTTGTGTAGCATTATTTTGTCGTGGGCAAGAGCTCGCCTCGATGGTAAGCAAGCTGATAGACACATTGAACATAAGGCGGGGCCACATTGAATACATAAGCATATAAAGAACATTGCTCCCACAAGTATACAGAGAATTGTCAACAGTTTCCAGCCCCAAGTTGCAATCATAGACCAGAACCATCCTGAAAGTGTCCAAGTCCCATTGTCCGGGTGTATCTCAGCAGCTATTTTATGCAGCTTGGAAATAGCATCATACACAGATAGAGAATTGTCCGGGACGTATACGCAACAGCTGCTTCCGATAATTCTACATGCCCCCCCGCGATCAGCCAAAACAACATCCAAAACCATTCGATTTTGGAGGGTGACAATTCTGGAAATCTGTAATTCCTCGGTAATATTCCCCAGGGCAACGGCAGTGTCATTCGCAACAGCCTCGACAACGCGTGCCAGTCGTCTGATTTTCCGGCTGTTCAATGCAGCCCCCACAAAGGAGAATAGTCCCAGATTAAAATCCACATACTGTTGTAATGCAGTGTCCGTTTGATCAATGTCCTCTAGGGCAACAGTTCGTTTAACCCTGTTCAAAACGAAATCGTGGTACAATGTGTAATCGTTGTGGTACATTGGAGGGGCAATGAATACAGGAGGTAGCACAAACGATACGTAGCACGTGCCCAACCACCCCACTGGAAGCTGATGGTACCCCTTCGTTCCACAGATAAAATATGTGTTTCGAGATGCAACAAATGAAATGCCATTCGGGCTATCAAACGTGAGAGTAATGTTACATTCACTTTTCCCCACTGCAATCATGCCCTTGTTTCTAATACATAAATCGGCTTTTGTAGCAATGACATTTATGACATGAGCACTAGATACATTCACATTTCGCTGATTGCTATATACACGTGGAGCAGATACATTGTCAGGCCTGTACTCTTCCCATTCGAAACGTGTGCCCTCAGCCCGGGGAAACCCATCCTTGTCATGGGAACATACTTTATTCAGACGGAAAAGCACCCCCCCTTTTGTTGGCCATCTCAGAGTAAAAAGGAGGGTGTACCAGGCGTTGCACGACCCATTGTGCGAAAACGGGAGTGGAATAAGTGGGGTGCCCCCTCTCTTCTGGTGCCCAGGCAACATTCCACACACCCAGCAATTAGAGGTATTGGTCATATTATGCGTGTGGTGAAGAATCTGAATGAAACTGTTATTTAAATACGTTTGGCGATGGCGCTCTTCATGGAAAGGCAATGTAAAATGAAAGTGTTCAGACGGTGCCGGGGTAGTCGGCAGCAAATGTTCACGTACAGGCACCACAAGTTCGACTACCCAGGCTATAACAGCTATCACCACAATGGTCAAAACAAAGAGAAAGGCACCCAATATTTTCTTATCACGAGATGCCGTTGGTGCCATAGTTCAAGAAAGTTTGTGCAAAGTCTCAAGTGGCACAAATTGTTCACAAATTGTTCACAAATTGTCCCAGATACACGTGCGTGTATACCTAAAAAAAGAAAAATGCGGTGCTGAACTCCGAGGTAGCCGTTGTTTTCTTCTCCGGGCCAAGACGGGTGTCGCTACTCTGGCAGAACTGATCCCCCCCCCTTGGAATTCCCGTTTTCCGTTTCACAAACCTGGAGCGGTAACCAACCAGTCATTAAAAAGGAACAAAAATCTTCTTATCGTGGACGCAGATCGTAGCGCTCTCTTCCGGTAGCAGATTGGTCCGGGAAGGCTCCCTCCACTTCGGCCGACGTCACAGCTGGGCTCTTTTCTTTCTCCAAGATCTCTTTATAATCAGTCAACACAGCAGGAGTCACCAGATCCGGAGAGACACGGCGACAATGTGTCGAATGCACCCACCGCTTCCTGTTTGTCACTCGTACTGCGGTGCGGGTCGCCAGGAGGACCTGCTCGGGGCCCTTCCACCTGGGCTCCAGACTGCTTGCTCTCTCAAACGAGCGGACCATTACATGGTCACCAGGACGAAGATCGTGGCCCTCTCCAGTAGAGTTATCAGGGAGCGCTTCTCGAACCTGCTGATGAATAGAGAGCAAATCATTTGTTAATCGTGCCAAATAATCATCCATCATAACACAAGGCACATCATGTATTAATCGCGGCTTGGGCACCCCCGAGATATTGATAGGGCGGCCAAACACCACCTCATAGGGCGTAAGGCCAGTTCGTGAGTGGGGTACTGATCTAAGAGATAGTAGTGCTAGCGGCAACGCATCTGGCCACTTCAACGATGTAGACGCCACAATTTTGGCCAGCTTAAGCTTCAACGTGGCATTGTACCGCTCGACCAAACCTGCTGACTGAGGGTGGAATACAGCGTGGAACTTTTGCTGAATCCCTAACCCCTTCAGTACATATTCCACAATCTTTCCAACAAAATGGGGCCCATTATCGCTCCACAAAAATTTGCAAACTCCAAAGCGAGGAAAGAATTCCTTAAGCAACACCTTAGCTGTTGTCAAAGCCGTATTGTCTTTCGTGGGGTAGGCCTCAACCCATTTGCTAAAAGCACACACCACCACTAGGACGTACTTCAGGTTATTGCAGCGCTTGAGTTGGATGTAATCCATTTGAAGCACTTCAAACGGTGCAGAAGGTGGAACGAACCCTCCTTTCGGAGTATGGGTCCCCTTTCCAGGATTGTGTTGCAAGCATACCAGGCAGGTCTGCACTACTCTCTTTGCAGTATTCGCAATCTCGGGATGTTCCCAAACTCGTGTTAAAAGCCGAGTGATTGCAAGAGCCCCGACATGGGCCAGTCCATGTGTCATCTGGACCATCGCCTGTAAGTAAGCCGCAGGCAATTTCCACTTCTCCATGTCTTTGCTTCTCCAACAACCCTCGTCATCTAGTACCCCATCTGCTGCCCAAGCCGCAAGTTCAGATTCTGTAGCTGATTTTTGAATATCCCGTATCTCTGCTCTAGCATCACTCCATCGCTCAGCCTGTGATTGTACCACGTACATGGGGGAGCTAGTTCGGGACATAGCCGTTTGCCTTGCTATGCTGTCTGCAAAGGCATTTCCTTGACCCACTTTATCCGTAATCTTCTTATGGGCACTGCACTTCACTATCGCTACTTTTTTAGGACTAAGCAACGCATTTAGGAGATCACGCACTAGCTCTCCGTGCATAATGTGCTCCTCGTGTGATGTCAGGAACCCGCGTTCCCTCCAAAGAAGCCCGAAGTCATGGGCCACTCCAAAGGCATACCGGCTGTCCGTGTATATGTTCACACATAATCCGGCACTCAATTCGCAGGCTCTTGTTAAAGCTATCAGCTCTGCTGCCTGAGCCGATTTTTGTGGTATTCTAGCTGTTTCTACCACCGTCTTAAGAGTCGTGATCGCATATGCTGTGGAAGTCGTACCATCTGGCAGCCTTAAACACGATCCATCAACCCACAGTTCCCCATCCACATCAGGAAGTGGCACATCCTGTAAGTCAACACGACCCTTTGTCTGTTCCTCAGTCAGGAAAACACAATCGTGATGTTTTTCTTCCTGACCCTCCTCGGCCGGATAGGGCAATAAGGTGGCAGGGTTCAAAGTAGCGCATCTTTTCAATGTTATGTGTGGCGCTTAGAGTGTCAGCTCGTATCCTGTAAGTCGTGCACTCGTGAGGTATTGGGTCTTTGTTTGATTTAACAGGGCATCTACTGCGTGAGGGACTAACACCAACAATTTGTGTGATAACACTATGCCCTCACTCTGTCGTATGGCTACTGCTGTTGCCGCTACCGCTCGAAAACACCCAGGCAACCCTCGTGCTACAGGATCCAAAATGGCAGAGAAGTATGCACATGGTCTCTGCTTATCCCCGTGTAACTGCACTAACACTGACAACGCGCACCCATCATTCTCGTGCACGTACAATGTGAAAAGTTTCGTGTAGTCTGGTGTTCCTAACACGGGTGCGGAACAAAGGGCCTGTCTCAACTGTTCAAAAGCTTTCTGACATTCATCTGTCCACTCAAGAGGCATCGGTGTAGCTTTTGACAGTAATGCTAGCAAAGGTTTTATGATATGTGAAAAACCCATGATCCATTGCCTACAAAAGGACGTCAACCCTATAAAGGCACGCACATCTCTCTGCGTGCGAGGGACTGGTGTGTCTAAAATTGCTTGAATTCGATCAAATGTTAATGCCCGCCCCTCCTTAGACAACAGATGACCGAGGTAGGTCACCTGGGGTCTACAGTATTGAAGCTTTTTCTTGGAAACCTTGTGATTGTTTTGTGCCAAAAAGGAAAGCAATGCAAGCGTACTCTGTTCACATTGTGCATAGGAGTCGGCGGCAAGCAAAAGGTCATCCACATACTGGATGAGCGCAACGCCAGACTGCAATTTAAAGGAATCTAGTTGTCGTTTCAAAGCCTGGCTGTAGATGCTAGGGCTTTCGGTATATCCTTGGGGAACACGACAAAATCTATACGATTTATTATTGAGCGTAAAACCAAACAGATATCTGCTATCGGGGTGCACAGGGATGGAAAAGAACGCATTCTTTAAGTCAATAACGCTAAAGGTGGTGGCCGTCGGTGGAACCAAAGTGAGCAAAGTCGTGATATCAGACACCACCGGGTATTGGGGAATGACAATTTTATTTATCTCACGCAAATCAATAATAAATCGGTAGATTTTGCCATCTGAGTCTCTCTTAAGAATCGGTAGAATAGGGCTGTTACAAACATTATAAGGGACCTCCTCCACCACCCCTGCAGAAATCAAGTCCTGAACAATATGTGTCAGTGCAATTTCACCTTCTTTCGAAATCTTATACTGTGGCACTCGTGGTAGAGGGGCCCCCTCCTTAACAGTAATGCGTATTGGTGGAATGCGCATCTCTCCCACATCCGTATCTGATGTCGCCCACAACGTGGGCGGCAGGGAAGCCAAAGCAGGGATGTCTAAAATGGCATAAAATCTGTCAGGGTCAGGGCAATCATCAGGGTCAGGGTAATTGTCGTTCAGAATAACCCGCACTCCCTCTGGAGCGCAGCGTATTGTTGCTCGAAAATATTTAAGCAAATCAATGCCCAGGATATTGTCTGGGGTATGGGGTGATAACAAAAATTGGCCAAAACTAAAGTATTTGTCAATGCATAGTGCAAGGGGCTTGGACAATGGGCTGGGGGAGGGTGTGCCATCAAACCCTACACACGTAATCATTTCGCCAGACAGGGGAGACCTCGGAACCAAGTTTTTCGACAGAGCGCTACGAGTAGCTCCTGTGTCGACTAGAAATTGATCAGTAGAACCCAAAATACCCGCTGTTACATATGGACCTTGCTGATCTACCGGCACTTCAACTGATTCCTTACCCCATCCTACGCAATCCTATGCATGCACATAATCCTGATGTTCCACATTCTCTCCTTCCGAAATCTGATATTGATTCCGTCTATCAAACGTATTTCGTTCGTCCTGGCCACGGCCCCTCTCCTCAACCTGTCTACGATCACCTCCGCCACCTCTCGTTCCAGTATAACCTCCTCTTGACCTTCCACTGCCTCGACCACGCTGACTACGCTGTTCACGAAGTACCGGACAATCTTCGGCCCAATGCCCAAACTCCTTACAATAAGCACACTGATCCTCCGCAATGTCCGTACGACCATACGATGCGTTTCCTCCACCTCGTCTACCTCTATCATTCCCTCTACCCTGTGTTCCCCGAACCTGCGCCAACATCACCTTCGTTTTCAATTCCTTCGCCTTTTTCTCTACACTTTCTTTAGCCTCCACTTCCTGCCGCTCATAATACTGAGCCATAGTTAACAAGGACGCAGGGGTCGCCGTGGCCCAGGAACTCTCACTCGACTTCAATCGCTTTGCGATCTCCGGTAGGAGATTGGCTACATACTTATCTACAAACAAATGCCGACCCGTATCATCAGTTAAAGATTGACCACTGTAATCATGAAACGCCTCCTCGAAGCGTGTAAAGAAATCTGAGACCGTTTCATCGGGTTTCTGCTTGCACGACGTTAACATGGTCCAATCAATCTTTTTTGGGGGGACGAGCGTTTTTAATTTATTCAAGATAGCTGCCGGAAGGTCTAGAATTAACTGACAAGGCTTACATGCTGGTTCTCTGTCCAAATCTGCAGCATTTATGTCTTTCCATGTCCCCCCCAATATCGTTTCATCATTATTTTTACGAATTTGTCTCCACATATCAGGTGGTAAAATTAGTCCAAAAAACAAATCTATATCCACAAGAGTCATCACACAAGACGATATAGCCCCCTCCACCCCCTCATAAAATGCCGCCGGATTCTTCCGAAGATCAGGTAAAGAATTTTTCAATGCCATAACATCTGCTCTATTCCATGGCGTATATACCCAATTATACACAAAATACCCTTTCGCATCCTTGGACAATTTATCATCATCCGTACCTTCCCCTTTTGGTGGAACATACAAAGGCGCGGCTTCACGCATAGGCATAACATGCAACGCAGAACTCTTATCTGAACCACGAAGAGAACACTCCTTAGCCTCCCCGTTATTTCCCGGCTCGGACTCCTTTTGCCTCCGTTTTCGTTCCTGTTGCAATTGGGTTGTCTCATCCCGCAGCTTGATCAATTGCTTGAACAGGTCGTCAACATCTGTAAGATCAAAATCACCTTTAGCTAAATTCTCACGATACACCGACAAAACTTTAGGCTCTAACGTATCAGAAAGTTCACGATATGCGTTTACAACTTCATCCGCCAGGCTGGACAGAAAATACATTAATTCAAGATCCGACCACCCTTTCTTTTCTGTTAACAACTGCTCCTGAGTAACACAATGCTTATTCACTTTACGAGCCCAACTGCGTAAATGAGCGGACCTCTCCGCAGTAAACCTGAGAGCCGATACCCCTTTCTGGCTCGACTGATCCTGTCCATCATCCTCGGAATCCGCAGCCGGAGCCGTCGGTGAAACGTACGGAGGCGGTGACCGATCTAACAAAGAAAAATCATCAATTTCATTATTAAGGACAGGATAAAGTGGTCGGCGAATAGGAAACTGACCAGTCGTTTGCAAATTACGTTCCCGTTCCTCCCTTTCTTTCTTCTCCTGAGCCTCCTTTTCCTCAAGCTGTAAAGCCTTATCCCGAGCAGCCTTGCGCTGCTCTTTGTCCGCCAAGGCAACCTCACGCTTCATTCGCTCACGCGCCGCTTTCTCCCACATTCGTACACAATCAAACATGTTTTGTCTAGACCTGCGTTGAAACATACATTGCTCTACAAATTGTATTTTACTCAAATCATACGACCCGTGTAAAGGCCATTGCAATTCAGGATCGGCCTTGGTATATTTATGCCATAATTTACTGTACATAATAGGGGGAAGGCCAAGCTTTATGTACATGTCCCTATTTGGAGTTCCCTCTGGGGGAGCCGGCTGTGATTCCGCTAACCTAATTGAGGTACCTTCTCCTAGACAACACATTCCTCGGAGTGTGCTGAAAACAGGCATGTTCAAAAAGTATCACGAAAGCGTGACACCGGACAAAATGGCACTTACAGTTCTCCACACGATCGTGCCGCTCAAAGGAAAAAAAAACAAAGTCAGAGAAACATCTCTACATGCCTGCCTATGTGAAGTGCACTACACATATAAGTTCAAAGATCACAAATTCACAATGTTAGCTAACTCAAATCAAAGTTCATAGGACTCGGCAAGCGTCCGAAGACTACCTCACCGATCACAAAGCACAGATTTTCAGTAAGCGTCCGAAGACTACCTTACCGAACACAAATCGCAGAACTTCAGTAAGCGTCCGAAGACTACCTTACCGAACACAAATCACAGAACTTCAGTAAGCGTCCGAAGACTACCTTACCGAACACAAAGCTTACCAAATTCCCAACTGTCCAGATTCCAACTGCCAAGGTCTTGTAAGCCAAATCAGCCAAACGGCACTTTCTCAACGATGCAGACACTTCGAAGACTCAGTCGGAGACCGGCGCCACCTGGAAGGTCAGATCGGAAGGAAAGGAAAAAACACCGTGGCAGCCAAGACTCGGGTCACTCGTGGCAGCGCGCGCCCATGGCGGGTTTCCAAGCCTTCGTCACGACCTCTCCTTCGGGCATCCGAGTCGCCGATGAGTCCCACCAGAGTCGCCAATTGAAGTATTTCGGGGTTCCCAAGGCCTACACGCTCCGGAGATAACCCACTCACACTCAAGAACTGTTGGCACGGAAACTGTAAAAAGGCAAAGAACAAGTTTATTAAGACCCCATGGGGTGGTGGTACACTCAAACAGCACCCTTCGGTAATGCAAGAGGTATCACACCGAACATCGGAGCAACCTCATTTTATATACAGTTTTGGGGCAATAAAAGATAGGCGGCACAAGTTAAGACACATTTTCGAGACATATATGGTCATGTTTTGGAATACTGCCAGCTCATTGGAGGGGGCACAACTCCGCTGGTCAGTTTGGTGCACATTCCTGAAGATCTACGGGTCAGTTGGAGCTGCGCATGTGCGGCTTGACCAGTACTAAAAATAGCCTGTTGCTGGGCAGACAAGCATGGCCAGTGGAACGGACAACGGACTAAAGGGCACGTCGGCCACGAGGCCGCTCATGATCTAAGATGGCCGCCGTAACATTCAAAATGGCGTTTATCATATATAGCCAAGTTAAGGAGGACAACGTATAGGTTCAGCTAATCGCTAATGCGAACGGGCCAACTACGACAAGAGAACTGAAAAAAGGCTGGAAATTATACCTGCTGTTGATTCCAATCTGATGGTTCACGTTGACGATCTTCTTGAGTGCGCTCAAACTGTGAGAAAAAAACAAATTTAAATTTAGTGGCCTGTGCAAGCAAGAGCATACTAAAGTAGAGGCATTTGCTTTAACAGGCGATGTTTGCGCAGTGTCTTTTTTCAGGTATAGTACACAACCACAGGACAAATCATCGTGTCTGCCACCCAACAGCTGATCTCAAATGACTTGTGCTACAAGTGAATGTAGGTTTTGACCAACCTGTAACGTAACTGCCAAGAAAAGAAATGAGATAGAGACCCAAATAAAAATCAAAATAGGGTCCACAGACATGTGGAAAAACTACTTTCTCGAAACTTCACCACTATCTAGAAAGAAGGGCAAAGAACGAATAGGAAGGTGAGTGTATACACTGCAGCTGTGATAAGAGTTATGCCCATAGTTTAATTAACATCCGGCTAAAGTATCTTTAAAGTTTTTAGTTACGATCATGATCAAGCACATGCCATTGGACTATAAATATTTGTGACGGTTTCTTAAGTTGAGAGTGTGTTGCTCGCGCACCTCCACTCTGGCATTTCAAATTCTTAAACTTTCTTTGAAAATCGCTCACAAAAATTAAACACACCTTTTTAGACAAATGTCCCACTTATTGAATCAATCTAATTATGTTGTGATTTGAATCACATAATGTAGATGACTGGCTTAGTATATGGTGCACACTTAAAAGAGTGATGCACCTTGCACTAATCCAGGCTACCCTTACGTTGATTTTAGTGGACTTTGACTACCTTAGGCTTTCAAAGTGGTAGCTTACCTTGAAGGAGTGTAAAGCAGCTTACCACATTTAATCAATAGTGTAGAGTAAATTAAAAAGAACCACCCAGTGTTTATGAAAAATAAGTCTATTCATTACACAACACAATCACTATCACATAGGTATATGTCCTAGCGAGAGAAATACACATAAAAATACTTCAAAGAAATCAGGTAAGTAGCACAAATATACACTTGTCTCCATGGGAGACAGAATCATACACTAAAGAAGTGGAATACAAACTGCAAGGAAGAACAGGACTTGGAGCAAAGGGCTCAGAGGAGCTGTGAGAACAAGGAAGTACCCAGTAACCCCAAGTAGGCAGTGTGCAGAGTGGAAACAGCTGCATGCTGAATGGAAGTCAAAGGAGACGGTATGGTTGCAGTTTTAAAGAAAAAGGACCTTTTCCAGAGGACCCCGAAGAAACCATTTGGATGACGGAGGGTTGGAGAGCCACCCCACCCTTGGTGTCCAGTGGGAGGACCAACAAGCCTTGGAAGCCACAACTGGCATGGAAGACAACAAGATGCAATTGTTCGGACTAGCAAGTCAGAGCATGCAACAAGCAAGCACGGGAGCACACCAAAGCAGAAGAAGACCCTAGGGAGAAGCCACAGTCCAACGGCAGAGGAGTTGCAAGAGGACCTCAGGCAGCTCACCAAAGGTGGAGTCCAGGGTGCACGGGATGCAGTGAGGATACAGACCTTCAAAGGATGTGATACTGGAGGCCTGAGCTTCTTGTAGCCCAAAGATCTCTGGAGTGCAGAGTCAACAAGCCATTGCAGAGGCAAGTCGATGCAGTGCTCAGGGATTTTTGTAACAATGGCTCCGACGTGGGATACTGTCCTCCAAATTGCAGGGGCGACAGGCCAGGCCTCTGGAAAGCCATTAAATCACCAAATGTGTTGCAGAGTCTCGGGATGTCCATAGGACGACAGGAGCAGCAGAACGGTCAGGTTCTTTCCGGTGCCTATAGATGCAGGGGAGGGGCTCTTTCACTCCAAGGGAGACGTTTTGGGATGTTATTGATGCCCACAAGTCTTATGGGGAACCTAAGCATAGCACAGACACAGACAAGGCAGAACACTTGCAAAACATCAAGACCAGGAGTAGCAGGAGTCTACCTCAATGCAGTCTCAGTTACAGACAAAGTCCAACAAAGTCCAAGTGTCCAGATAGTCAAAGAGTGTCTTGGTTTCAGAGGTGAGTCTTGTTCCATGACAAATCTGAGGATCCACCCACGGGGTGCCCTAAATACCCAAGGAAATGGTTTGAAAGACTCTGGTGTCCCTCTCAGATGTGTGACTGGACAGAGGGGAGGATACTCTCATATCCTTTGTCCAGTTTTGCGTCAGACCAAGAAACAAGAGGTCCTGAACTGGCTCAAATGAGAGTATGCAAGGAGGACACAAAATGTGTCCTTCAATTCGGTCTGGCGGTGCTGGAAAGCGCCCCCAGCCCAGCCCAGCCCAATACATTTATTCCTGTCTGTGAGTTTATCGCACCTCCCTGTGGCAGTAAACCTATAGTTCTACCTTCCCCTGCTTGACAGCAGCTCAGCAGCAGGTGGGCAGAGCAGTGTCTGTGGTCGGCAACAGCACTAGCATGAATGGCAGACCCTGAAAGGCTATAACCAGGAGTACAGGGGCTCCGATGACGAGCCCCCAGTACATGGGATCATACCTAAAACACCAGAATCAGTGTTGGGGTCTGATTCCAACATGTTTGATACCAAACATGACCAGGTTCGACGCAACCAATATTTAGTTAGACATTTCATAATTACTGATGTTCAGTATTTGTCTTAAAGTGGCTGATCACACTTACAAAGCCTAGAGTTTTGACTGGGGTTTGTAGGGGTGTCCTGCTCATGCAGAGGCACCCTCACACTTACAAGCAAGCACCCTACCTTCAGAACTGAAGGTCCTACAATAGGGGCGACTTTTAGGTTTTAAATGTAATGACCTGAGATAAAAGAAAACTTGTATCTATCATGAGAGGTGCAAGCACCACCTCACACGGGCTGCAATGGGAAGCCTGTGGTCTGAGTTTAAACAGACTCCCAAGTGTGGCACAATACATGCTGCAGCCCACTGGAGACCCTGGGTATACATATGCCCTGCATTCATTAGCGGGTTGTTGAGTTTATAGCAGTATAGGCCGGGAAGTAAATTAATTATAATTAATAAATACATATTTTTAAATTAATATCAATCATTTCATTGATAATTATTTATGTTAATGGTATAATAAATATTTTTTGTCTTCAAGTTTTTGGTGTGGGTTGTGGGTTTTGTAGGGGCATAGGGTGGGAAGTAAATTCATTATAACTAATTTATAATTAATATTAATAATTTAAATCATCAATATTTATGTGAATAGTCTATTTTTTATTTATTTTTAGTTTGTGGTGTGGGTTGTGTTTTTATGGGGGTATAGGTTGGGAAGTTAATTAGTTATAGTTTATTATTAATACATTTTTATTTATTTATAAATATTTAATTGATCATTATTTATGTCCGATGTATTTTTTTTAATGTGCAGGTGGTGGGTTTTGTATGGGTATAGAGTGATAGAGTGGGAAGTAAATTCCTTATAATTATTTAAAAATATTTATTAATATAATTGTTTATGTAAATTGTGTAATATATATTTTGGGGGTGTTTTGTGGTTTTTTCATGGGTAAAGGATGTGTAGGAAATTATAATAATACATATTGTTAAATGTTTATAACTGTTTAAATGTTAATTAATTATGTAAATATGTAATTAAAATATTATTTAGGTTATGTGTGTGAGTTACATTTGTAGGAGTAAAGGGTAGGAAGTAAATATAATGTAATTAATGTATTCTTAGTTAATTAGCAATATATATTATATCTCTGATGCACTTGCACTGCTCTCCCAAATCATTCTGAGAATACAATTTCATTTCTAACCCCCCAATTTCAAATTTCTGCAAATTTACAGAACGTTTTTAAATTTGCAGCTGTACATTTTGCTTCTTTACATATGTACACTTTATTAATCTGTTAATATTATTTATTTTTAAATTAGTCGTTGACCCCCTGAGTAGATTTTGAGGACCCCAAGGGTTCTCCCGACCACAGCTTAAGAACCATTGCTCTGGGAAGCCAAAATCCTACTACAAATGGAAATGATTTGATGCAAGATTCATAAGCAGCCCTTAGAGGCCTCGATGCAGGATATCATCTAATATTTACTACATTTGCAAAAAAGGGACACCTAGTTGCTGTAGCAGCTTACCTGCAAAATAGAGACCACATACAATCTTCTATACCTATGGTTAGGGCCATTCTAGAGGGCCCTAAAAGGGTGATTGATCCCTCCTAGACTGACAGCAGGCCCTTCATGGACTTCAGCATTGTTCTTACACAGCTTATGGGGCCTGCATTTGAGCATTTGCACTCTAACCATATGTGATTCCTGTCATAAAAAGTCAGTTTCCTCATTGCAATCACTTTCCTCTGTAGAATTGTGGACAATAAGCCCTAATGGCAAAGGAGCCATTCATTCCGTTGTTTTATGCCTATGGGCGTGTCCTGGTTCCATTGACGAACCAGGTTTTTTCACCCCAACTTCAGTCTGTTGCTGAAATAGCCTTGTACCCTTCACATGTTAAAAGAGCCCTTATTTATGACATTGACCGTATTTTACCCTTTAGGAGCCCAGAAGAGATTCCTCTCCTGGTACATTGCCTTCTTTCTCTTCCAGGGATCCTCCTCAATAGTCATAAGTACATGATTATTCCCGCCTTTGTGCAGGACCCCGGAAACACATCACATATATGTGAAAACCATATATGTAGCTCTATATATATATCCATATATATATCCCTACACACACACACACACACACACACATATATATATATATATATATATATATATATATATATATATATATATCTCAAATTCAATTAACTCAGCAGCCACCGAGCTCCGCTCTGCTTGAGCCTCTAGGCGAAGGCGGTTCGCATGTGGGTTGCGAGCCAATATTTCAATTGAAACCTTGACGTTTCTTTCTTAGTCAAGAAACACACAAACACTCCTTGCTGAAAAATAGTTTTTAATGCAGTATAAAGGCAACAAAAAACTCTACGCGTTTCAGGAGCTCACCTCCCTTGCTCACGAGTGCTCACTAGCAGCCCGTCCCGACCTTGTCCAGGAGCAATCAGGCTTCAGGGCTCCCGCCCGCCCCGGCCCCCGCCTGCCCCGACATTGTCCGTGGGTCCCCCGGAGTAGCAGCCCGTCCCGACCTTGGCTTCAGGGCCCCCGCCCGCCCCGACATTGTCCGTGGGTCCCCCGGAGCCTTACCTCATCTGCCGCACCTTACCGCGCTCCCGAGTTTACCGGTCCGCCGCTCCTCTCCGCTCCTCCCAGCCTGTTGGCCGCTCCTCACCGCTCCTCCCCGCCTGTCCCCCGCACCTCCCCGCGCTCATGCCCGCCGCACCTCCTCGCGCTCCTGGATGCCGCTCCTCCCCGCGCTCCTGATGTCAGCACGCACGTCGCGGCCGGCGCTACTTCCATGGGACTACTTTTTTTTTCTCGTAAATTTTTTAAATAACTTATATTTTTTTAATTTATATAGCCTATGTCTATCTGCACACCATGACAATTACAATGATGTATCGGGTGTGTGGATTGGCGCTGTGGCTCCCGAGTTTACCCGCCTCAAAGGTTGCAAGGAATTCTCATCTACATAAACATATTCCAATAAAGCAAGGAGAAAGAAAGTTTTTGAAAACTGCTTTAATTTACAGCAGAAAACACAAGCCTGCAAGGAATAATGAAAAAACATTGCCAGCACATAGCCTGCATTGTAGAAACATTAGTGTAGAAAGCTGAAAAGCTATCCCACATAAACACTCAGATAAACTGGCACCATGCCTTTAAGGCAGCCATGATCCCTAGCTTCCCATCGTGCCTCTGGGGTGACAGTTAGGTCAGTTGTACTTTCGGGCTCCTTCTGTCAGGACCCTGGTCACTTCAGTTCTACCTTTTTTTCTGATTTCTGTCAGAAAATACTTCTATTTTTGAGTCAGAAACCTTTTACTCCAACGTCTTTCTGGTGTTGGAGTATTTCTCTACTGTTTTTTTGAGAGTTGAGCATTGTTTTTAGTCAGAAATGCCCTCTCTTTTTGCCCCTTGTCCTTCATGTGGCAAGAAGGCGGCTAAATAAGACTCCCATCCTGTCTGTATTCTATGCCTTCCTTCTGAACATAATCCTAAAACCTGCCAGCATTGCCAGCTGCTGTTCAAGAGAACTCTGAAGGAAAGGGAGAGGATCCGCCTCCATGGGCTGGCTGAGAAGAGAAAATCACCTTCTAGAGGCAGGTCTCCGATGAAGAAGAGGCAAGAGAGAGCCTCCACTCCATCTAGAAGTAAGATTCCAGTATGCTCTCCATCGGCGTCGGGCTCGGCGCCTCAAATCCCTCCATCGGCAATGAAAACATTGACGAGAAGACCATTGACGTCGGGCTCGCAATCGAGAGAACACTGGTCGTCATTGAAGAAGGCAGGTACGTCAAAACCTTCGCCATCGTCAACCCCCTGACGAACGGCATCGATGAGTCGCTCTCCGTTGGTGCGGGCTCACCCAGCGTTGAGAGGCAGATCTCCGTAGTCGCCGTCGGTGTGGCGTTCCACGTCGAGACAGGCTCCACCGTCGCAGGGTCATCAGTGATCATCGTCGAGGCAAACATCTCCATCAATGACAACCAGACGATGGTCGAAGTCGAGACAGGCTCCGTCGTCGCAGGGTCACCAGTGATCGGCGTCCTAGCAAACATCTCCGTCGAAGTCAACCAGGCGACGGTCGACGTCGAGACACGCCAAGTCACCTGAGGCTAGACACTCTTCGCCTCCGTCGTCCTTCAGGCTGCGTTCGACGTCGAAGGCACAACCCTCTCCGACAGTGAGGTATTCGATTTTGAGACCAAGAGTGAAATATACCAAAAGTCGTTCATCGTTGAGACAGTGGTCTCCATCAGCGACGAGAAGTTTTCCGCTCTCGACTCCACTGACTTCTAGAAGTCAGTGAACGTCGAGAAAAAGATCGACATCAAGAAGGATTTCTCCATCTACCCGCTCACTGTTGCGATCTCCTGCACGGTCAACGTGAAGGGGAGGTCTATGTGCTCCAGACACTCGAAGCACACTGAGAGATCAACGTCGAGGAGACGATCAGGCTCTGGGAACTCACCAGTGATGTTGGCACAGAGCAGGTCGACGTCGAGACACTCCCCATCGACGTCACATTGCTCATCAAGACACCAATCCCGCTCCAGAAGCCGCAGAGAATCCTCTCATTCCATTCGGAGCTCACCCCAGACGGTTGCGTCATCACGCTGTGCTTCTGTTCACTTTCCAGAGCCTACAAAATCACTGCCAAGAGGTTCTCCAGGGAGACAGCGATCTCCTTCCATCCATATCTCTCCCAGATGGCTACAACCCCTCCATCATTGGCAGACAGGGCCTACAGGTCACGCTCAATGGCCTACGGACTACTCCAGTCTGCTGCACAGATCACCATTGCAGCGTCTTGTGCAGTAAGTGGACAGATCACCCACCACTCACCAGAGAACACCGAGGCAGATCCCCTGAATGCAGGTCTTCTCAGGGACATCGCAAGAGGCGGTGTACACCGTCTTGGTCTTCCTCTTCGACTTATAGATCTAAAAGGGATTACTCACCTACCCTGATGGATAGTTCTCCCTCCAGAGTGTCGCCTATTGATGATGTGAAAACTTTTCATGATATTCTCACCAGAGGAGCTCAGGAGCTGAGCTTCACCATGTCAGTTCCTCAGACAACCACGTCCATCATTTTTGAGACTCTCCATCAAAAGCCATTGCTCCCTTAGGTCCCTGGTACCATCGATCTGGTACTGGATCTCTTCCTTGCTCCAGCATCGGCTAGAGCAGCTCCAGCTCGGATCCTTAAAAAATAGAAGCCAGCTACATAGGATCCTCTTTTCCTTAGATCGGATCCACCTCCGGACTCTGTCATTATTGCAGCAGCGAAAAAGATGCATGCAGTTGCAACTTCCTTCTCCGCTCCTCCGGATAAAGAGAGTAGACCACAAGACTCTTGGCGACGGAAGGCTTGTGGGTCTGCAGCGTCTTCTCTGATGGGTCGTTATGACAGGTCACTATGGGACTCCCTGGAGCGCTTCAAGGACAAGCTCCCAAAGGAGGATCAAAAGGACTTCTCTGAAATCCTTCAGGAAGGTGCTCCGGTGGCAAACCAGGTAATCAGCACTGCAGCAGATCATGCGTCCCTGGCAGCTCACTCTTATGCACATGGCATATGTGCACAACGATCTTCTTGGCTGTGCTTCACAGTGTTAAAACGGGAGGTGCAGCTGTGCATCCTGAATCTCCGTTTTTCTGGCACTTCACTGTTTGGTGCACACACAGACGAAGAATTGGCGAGGATGAAGGCCGAGTTGGACACCTTTAAGGCTTTGAGCCTAGAGAAGAAAAAGGAATTTAGGAAGAGATACAGGCCCTGCAATCCAAAAAACTACCAATAGAGGGTTCAAATACCGCAATGGTCGCAAACCAAACAGGGCAAATCCCAGTACCAAGGCCGCCGTTTCTCGAGAGGAAGAGGAAGACATCAACAGTAATCCTCCTGCGCAACAAAAACTCCAGGGATACAATAAGTTTCTGCCTCCTCTAGCACAGTTGCACACTCCAGTGGGAGGCAGTATCCCAAGTTTCATTCAAGAGTGGCGCAACATAACCAAATATCAGTGGGTGCTAAATATACAAAAAAATGGGTACACACCCTTTTTGTGCGTCTCCAAGAGACATTCCTCCAGTGAAATCTAGTAATCTACAGATAGACCTCCTGCGTCAGG
Source organism: Lissotriton vulgaris (assembly GCF_964263255.1). Classification (NCBI taxonomy): domain Eukaryota; kingdom Metazoa; phylum Chordata; class Amphibia; order Caudata; family Salamandridae; genus Lissotriton; species Lissotriton vulgaris. The sequence continues at coordinate 367,356,268 of NC_141685.1, read as the reverse complement.
AAGTGTCGACCCTTCTCGAAACGTGAGCAATAGAAGAGATCCCTCCCGCACAGACATGAAAGGGTGTGTAATCACGATACATAATTGTTCAGAAAAAAGATTAACCAAACAAGTTCAGACCAACTCTGGATCTACGTTCTCTGAACAAGGCCATCAAAAAGGAAATGTTTCGAATGTTGGCGTGTAGTGTAGTTCCTATATTGCCAATAGGCTCTGCGCATTGGAATAATATATCCTATAGATGTGACAGAGGACTTATGTCGACTAGGTCTCTAATGAAATATATTAGACCTAATTGTGAGTTCCAGCTAGCTCAGAGGTCACTAGAAACTTTCGCAAATTGACAAGAAGGGATTTAGTCTCTGACAACTGCATAAACATGACAACCTTGTTTCCCCAAGAAAAAACTGGTCTTCAGAGTCGTGGAAACAATAGATAGATTTTTCCCTTAGTCAATCGTGCATGCTTCGTTTCACCAGAGGTGCAGAGAAATAGATAGACGGGCGTTTTCAATAAAAGGATTTATTGAACAGTCTTCTTTCTCAAGCATGAGAAATGAACAGCTAAAATCGTAAAACTGGTTGCAAAATATAATGCATACAGTAAAAAGAGTAGAATAAAATAATACTGTAAGAGCATTGTATGGTTCCTAAACCATAGATACATAAATAACAGAGGCAAAAATTACTCAACTGGTGGGGGGCGCTAGGTGGCGCACTTGCTGACGGCCGCTCTTGAGTGAGGCTCCCGCCGCCCGGCAGACATTATCCTACGTTTATCCTCTCAAAAGGTGACCCTTGGAGGTGCAATATGGCTTGATCAAGAGATTAGCACTACCGACGTGATCGGTGCGAATCCTGTGCGCTTTGACCGCCGTCGATGCCTGGGAGCTGCAGAGAAAGATTTGCCGGAGAGACCTGTGGAGCCACATCAATCTGGCCGCCGGCCTGCCACTCCACGATAGACCGCGGCTGGCCGCGTGGTGCACATGCCGGATATTAGGCCTGCCCTAGAGTGTGTGGCAGCCGTTAATGCTGTTCTAAATTGCTGAGGACCTGGCAAGGGAGCAGCGTAGCCAGCGGCGGTGCGGATCCCGGCCCAAAAGAGAGCGGAGGTGAGAACAGGTCTGGGCAGTGCTTCGGGAGTGCGGACACCACCCGGACCTCTGCGTGTGGCCTCCAGGCCTGTGGCGAGCCGATTTCTCCTCGTCCCCCCCCCCTCATGGCTGACAGACTGCCTTTGCGGCGGAGACCAGAGGGACCCTGAGGCTGCTGTGAGGGCGCTGAGACTGGGTGACTCAGGGGGGCCCTGCTACCTTCACATGCCGCATCCCGCCCTGGGGGAGTGTTTTGCGGGCATATCTCTGGCCTCAACTGCGGGGCTACAAGGCAGACACCTACACCATCCCCCCCAAGAGGCAGACACGCTGGGGGCGATGTGACCATGGTCCAGGAGTGCGAGGGCCAACTGTGAAAATAGAAGATACCTGCATGAAGCTCCTGCATGCTGCATCGTGGCACCCACAGGCCAGAGTGGACATTTAGCATTGCGTAGGCCACACATGTGACGCGCAGAATGGCACAGGTGGAGGGAGAGCTGCGAGCCCACAGCTGGAGTGGCATATCTGCGAATGCACATTAGAACACGCACAATACCGCATCAGACTCGAGGGGGGCCTGCTGGAGGCCCGCGACCACACAGTGCTCGCAGACGGACCCCCTTTGTCGAGATAGTGGGGTCCCACAAAGTGGGAGATCGCGGTCCACATACCTCCGGGGCGACAGTGAGATACCTAGAGTACACCCCTGCCGTGGGGCCGGCTCCTCCCCAGGTTCCGGGATCGGAATAGGACATTCTCAAAAACCCGCGGCCCACAGCCTTAGCAGCGAACATGGGGAAAACTGATACACGGCAATCTAAACTCACGTTTGATGCCACCAGGAAGCCCCCTCGGGCGGAACAAGTACCTCAAGATCCAGCCTTGAGCGGTGGATCGCAAGATGGCGCTGCGGGCCAATCCAGTGAAGTAAAGGATATCCTACGCGAAGTCCGCCAGGGCTCCGCCACCATAGTGGATAAAGTGGACCGGCTATCCTCAAGAATCGACGTGATCGCCCACAAACTAGAGGGGCAAGAGGAAAAAATAAAAGAGGCGGAGCGACGCATTTCGGACTCGGAAGATACCACTGCCCGACACAATTCCCAACTCTCTCGTTTGGATAACTTGCACAGGGTCATCGCAGCGAAGAACGAGGATTTGGAAGCGCGCAGAAGGCGCAATAATATTCACATTTTAGGCATTCCGGAATCCACCAATACTGGCCGGATGGAGGATTATGTGGAGAGACTTCTGCTGGCAGCGATTGGAACCAAAGCTTTTTCAAATCAATTTATTGTGGAACGCACACACAGATTCTTGGGGCCTAGACCCAAACCAGGTGACACTCTCAGGCCCATAATCGCTAGACTCCTAAATTACAGAGACCAGGATGTGGCATTGAGAGCTGCTCGCACTAAGCAAACGTTGGCGCATGAAGGGAACACCTTCTCTATCTACCCAGACTTTACACCCATGGTGCAAGATGAGCGGCGTAAATTCATCGAAGTCAAGGCTAAGCTTCGAAAGGCACAGACTGATTATGCCCTTCTCTACCCGGCCCGCCTACGGGTAACACACCAAGGCAAACAACGATTCTTTACGAAGCCTCAGCAGGTAGATGAGTTCCTTAAGCATCTCAGGAAAACGAATGCGACTGATGCAACTGCGGAAGACCCACGGAGATCCCCTGACAGAGACACCAATAAGTAGATGCAGCGCGGTGCTCTGGCACACATGGACACTGGTAATGAACTGATTCACTGATGCTTTCTATCTGATCTGGGGGGGGGTGGCTATGACAACATTGGTGTATGATAAAAGGTAATTGCGCCTAGAAGGCATCACTGCCTGCTCGCCGGGCACCCCTTGCTGTCGGTCCGGACTCTGGCGTTAGCTGGAGTCTGACTGGAGGGTGAGGGGGAGTTGTGTAGCCACCTATTGTTGGCCCCCACTGGGAATTCCCCCAAAGCCCTTTGGCGCTACTGTTTAACTGATGTTGTGCTAGACTTTTGGATGAGGTATTGGTGGGGGTGGGGAGGGTGGGTGTCGGATGCTGGCATGTTTGGGGTGCTTCAGTTGGAGGGAGGGGAGGGGAAGGGCAGGGGGAATGGGACTGTTTTGAATTCATATAGGATGGGAGAACTGGAGATCATGGTAGGCGTACTGACCCTGCAGGGTGCGTATATGGTAGAGATTTTCACATTGAGGAATGGATTTGATGTAGCAGCTCTGGACTGGGGCGATGACTCTTCACATGATTGTTTGATGTGGTGTGACTATGGCTAGCGAGGTGGGAACAAGCTTAAATGTCATCACGAGGAATGTCAGGGGACTGGGAGACCCGAGGAAGAGACGGCAGGTGCTGGCGCACCTTGATAGGCTATATTAACAACAAAGGAGTGACTGTGATAACAAAAATGAACTAGTGAGGTGTGGTGATAATCCGCTGTGTGCCGCAAATGCGATCAATGCTCACACACGTGCGTGCACACAGTGAATACTCTCCCTGTGTACGCCCTATTAGGTTCTCCTCTAGGGAAGAAGCCTGGTGGACTTGTAGGTCACCCGGTGTAGAAGGGAGGGAAATAACCTTACTTCTTAGAAGGACCCTCACTCACCACTAGTTAGTGACATGCTTCATCATTGGGTCCTCGCTGGGGTGACCGAATGTCTCCCGAGCGTGCTACAACGCCTGGTTACAGCGGAGCAGGCTGTGGTGAGTGCAACAGTGACCAAATTAGGAGGTGACTAAACGTGAATGTGTGAGTGTATTAAAAAAGGCAAAAGTTGTGCCTTTACAAAAATATTTAATAATGGCCAACTTACATTAGATAAAAACAAAGTGGGCGGACTCCCCAGGTTCTAAGTTAAGGAACCGGAGTCCTAATTAGGATCAAACATTGGTCAACATGTTTCTGCTGTTAAATTGCATTTACGATTCAGAAAAGAGGGGTGGTGATGAACAGAGTGTCTGAATTAAGCAGACCACTCTTACCCAGTCCAAAGATCAGGGCTTGATCCATCACCGTTATTTATCTCACTGCACCATCCCAGCTCAGAACCTGGCTATATGCAAATCAGTCTGTCCCTGGCCCAGTGCATCATGGGAACAGGGCAGACTAAACTACCAAGCCAATTCTTCACCAGAAAGGAGACAAGCTACCGGGGACCAGTTTCTGGCATTTCAGCCTTCTTCGGCCCGGCTTGCTTGAATCCTGATGGTGCAGTGAGAAAGGGACTCATGTCTGAGTATACCCTGCCACACCTATAGTGGCCAAAAACGATTCAGAAAAGGGGGGTGGTGATGAACAGAGTGTCTAAATTAAGCAGACCACTCTTACCCAGTCCAAAGATCAAGGCTTGATCCATCACCGTTATTTATCTCACTGCACCATCCCAGCTCAGAACCTGGCTATATGCAAATCAGTCTGTCCCTGGCCCAGTGCATCATGGGAACAGGGCAGACTAAACTACCAAGCCAATTCTTCACCAGTAAGGAGACAAGCTACCGGGGACCAGTTTCTGGCATTTCAGCCTTCTTCGGCCCGGCTTGCTTGAATCCTGATGGTGCAGTGAGAAAGGGACTCATGTCTGAGTATACCCTGCCACACCTATAGTGGCAAAAAATGATTCAAAAAAGGGGGGTGGTGATGAACAGAGTGTCTGAATTAAGCAGACCACTCTTACCCAGTCCAAAGATCAGGGCTTGATCCATCACCGTTATTTATCTCACTGCACCATCCCAGCTCAGAACCTGGCTATATGCAAATCAGTCTGTCCCTGGCCCAGTGCATCATGGGAACAGGGCAGACTAAACTACCAAGCCAATTCTTCACCAGAAAGGAGACAAGCTACCGGGGACCAGTTTCTGGCATTTCAGCCTTCTTCGCCCGGCTTGCTTGAATCCTGATGGTGCAGTGAGAAAGGGACTCATGTCTGAGTATACCCTGCCACACCTATAGTGGCCAAAAACGATTCAGAAAAGGGGGATGGTGATGAACAGAGTGTCTGAATTAAGCAGACCACTCTTACCCAGTCCAAAGATCAGGGCTTGATCCATCACCGTTATTTATCTCACTGCACCATCCCAGCTCAGACCCTGGCTATATGCAAATCAGTCTATCCCTGGCCCAGTGCATCATGGGAACAGGGCAGACTAAACTACCAAGCCAATTCTACACCAGAAAGGAGACAAGCTACCGGGGACCAGTTTCTGGCATTTCAGCCTTCTTCGGCCCGGCTTGCTTGAATCCTGATGGTGCAGTGAGAAAGGGACTCATGTCTGAGTATACCCTGCCACACCTATAGTGGCCAAAAACGATTCAGAAAAGGGGGGTGGTGATGAACAGAGTGTCTGAATTAAGCAGACCACTCTTACCCAGTCCAAAGATCAGGACTTGATCCATCACCGTTATTTATCTCACTGCACCATCCCAGCTCAGAACCTGGCTATATGCAAATCAGTCTGTCCCTGGCCCAGTGCATCATGGGAACAGGGCAGACTAAACTACCAAGCCAATTCTTCACCAGAAAGGAGACAAGCTACCGGGGACCAGTTTCTGGCATTTCAGCCTTCTTCGGCCCGGCTTGCTTGAATCCTGATGGTGCAGTGAGAAAGGGACTCATGTCTGAGTATACCCTGCCACACCTATAGTGGCCAAAAACAATTCAAAAAAGGGGGTTGTGATGAACAGAGTGTCTGAATTAAGCAGACCACTCTTACTCAAATGTGAGTCCCTTGCTCATTGCACCATCAGGATTCAAGCAAGCCGGGCCGAAGACGGCTGTAATGCCAGAAACCGGTCCCCGGAAGCTTGTTTCCTTCCCAGTAGAAGAATTGGCTTGGTAGTTTGGTCTGCCCTGTTCCCATGATGCACTGGGCCAGGGACAGACTAATTTGCATGTAGCCGGGTTCTGAGCTGGGATGGTGCAGTGAGCTAAAAAACGGTGATGGATCAAGCCCTGATCTGTGGACTGGGTATGAGTGTTCTGTTTAATTCAGATACTCTGTCCATCACCACCCCCTTTTCTGAATAGTTTTTTCCACCATAAGCGTGCAAGGGTATACTCAGATGTGAGTCCCTTGCTCAATGCACCATCAGGATTCAAGCAAGCCGGGCCGAAGACGGCTGTAATGCCAGAAACCGGTCCCCGGAAGCTTGTTTCCTTCCCAGTATAAGAATTGGCTTGGTAGTTTGGTCTGCCCTGTTCCCATGATGCACTGGGCCAGGGACAGACTAATTTGCATGTAACCGGGTTCTGAACTGGGATGGTGCAGTGAGCTAAAAAACGGTGATGGATCAAGCCCTGATCTGTTGACTGGGTATGAGTGTTCTGTTTAATTCAGATACTCTGTCCATCACCACCCCCTTTTCTGAATCGTTTTGTCCACCATAAGTGTGGAAGGGTATACTCAGATGTGAGTCCCTTGCTCATTGCACCATCAGGATTCAAGCAAGCCGGGCCGAAGACGGCTGTAATGCCAGAAACCGGTCCCCGGAAGCTTGTTTCCTTCCAGTATAAGAATTGGCTTGGTAGTTTGGTCTGCCCTGTTCCCATGATGCACTGGGCCAGGGACAGACTAATTTGCATGTAGCCAGGTTCTGAGCTGGGATGGTGCAGTGAGCTAAAAAATGGTGATGGATCAAGCTCTGATCTGTTGACTGGGTATGAGTGTTCTGTTTAATTCAGATACTCTGTCCATCACCACCCCCTTTTCTGAATCGTTAAATTGCATTTAGCTCAGCATTCTTCAGGACCTAAGCAAAAGTCCTCCGGTGGTGTGCGAGTGCTAAGGCGTACCCTCCCGAGAGGCTCTAAATGTGAAAAATATAAACAATATATACAGTGTGGAATGATCGGATAGTTTCCGTCAATAACCCCCTACAAATTCAGTAGGGATATGAAAAAAATCCTATAGGGAGAGAAAAGACAAACAAAAAACATACATGAGGAGATATTGCTTGGTTAATCTCTTCAAAGATTTCAGTTTTTTGTATGTGCAGGTACAGGCGTAATACTAAATTTGTATCACACCAACTGTGAGGTGCTGCCCCAGACTCTGGTTATGGGTGCACCCCAGTTGACTAGAATGACCGTTCACATAATAGGACCGGTGTCAAGTAATTACTTGGCTATGAAGTCATGGTAAAAATGTGCTAATCGTTTCTCAGTCGTGAAAACGTTAGATGAAAAGTGCAGTGCTTCAAAGGCGTTGTGTATTAGTCTTTCACGCAGGATAGAATCACAAAACATGGAGTTAGCAGGGAACTCCCCTCTAAAGAGGGGAGAGATATAGAACACACAACGTTCTCATGCAAATTCTCGGAAACTCACTTCATACGAGGCATAATCACGCCCCTTCGGAAAAGACAGCGTGGGACATCTTCACGCGGTGTACATCTAATGGAAGAAAGGAGGGGGGCCCGCTGGGGGTCAGTACGGGTCAAGTTTTCTGAGGTTCGAAGGATCGCGGGGGGAGCGGCAGAGAGGACTTACTTGGAACTCCCGGAAGACAGCAGCCGAGAGAGCAGGTATACTGAGGGGAGCCGCGGCTGTCCAATAAGTCCTCTCTGCCGCTCCCCCCGCAATCCTTCGAACCTCAGAAAACTTGACCTGTGCTAGCAATTTCTGGATGCTCCGAAACTTGCGTAAGCAATTTCACTATTGCTGAAGCTCCAACATGTGCTAGCCCATGTGCCATCTGAACCATTGGTTGTAAAAAAGCTATAAGCAACCTACATTTATCCATCTGTTTGTTTCGCCAACAACCTTCATCATCTAACTCTCTATCCTTGGACCATTGCTCCCGTTCTTTGTCAGAAGCGGTCCTTTGTATCTCTAATACTTCTTTCCTAGCATCGTGCCACCGTTCAGCTTGTGACTTCACTACATACATGGAAGTAGAGTATGGCACTGCGTGTTTCGGGCACTAGCCCTATAGAGGGAGACAGTTTAAAGAATTCTTTTGACTCCACTCTTGTCAAGGGTACCTCTCCTGCTTTGTTGGTGACCCCCGTAGTGGCCGTTGTATCTGACATGGTTCAGACTGATGGTGCTAGTGTGCCATAGGAAAAAGACAAATCTATCTCAATTTGTGAAAATACAGAAGAATTGGATAAATCAAGTACTGTCGCTCCTGTATTATCGGTGCATTCATCCTCGATGGAAGAAACTACCCCTGGTACTTCACATTTATCTCCTCCGGCTTTCTCTACAGTTTCTTTACTGGACCTAATTCTTAAAACATTATTGGAGCACCGGCAAGAAACTCAACAGAACTTTCTTCAATTAAGGGATGATAACTGCAAAATGCAGAACTGCTTATTACAGGACACAAATAAATTAAACGGGGTCACAAAGGAGATCGAAGAGTTGCAGCAAAGGGTGGTGGAAGTGGAGGAGTCCCTAACTAGTACAGTGGCCTCAACTAACCAGCATGATAAAGATATTGGGGCTTTGCAGAATAAAATGGAAGACTTAGAAAATAGACACAGGTGGCAGAATCTCCGACACTTCGGAGTACCCGAAGGATCAGAGGGTTCGGATTCCCGTGCGTATATGGTCAATTTGTTCCAAAGGGCGTTCCCAGACCTGGCTGACTGGGATTGGGACTCCCAACTTCAGCGTGTACATAGACTGTCAATGATTAACAGAAATAAGGAGAGTAAATTTCCACGACCTTTTATGATTTAATTTGGAAATTACTTACTTAGACAAGCGGTTTTGATTAAGGCTAGGCCTAAGACTCCTGTTACTGCAGGAAATGTAACCTTTTTCGTGAGGTCTGATCTTAGTAAGGCTACTATGGACAAAAGATGGAGGCTGCGTCAACTTATTGACCCTTTTAAATCAGTGGGCGCATAGGTGTATCTTCAAGAGCCTGCGCGTCTTAAAGTAATTAAATCTGGGCACATTTATTTTTTCAATGATGTCAAAGACGCCGAGCTGACTCTTTCCAAAATGGGATAAGGTACCCCGATCCTTTAGTGCTAATTTTGCTGTCAACATAGGCACCGTCTTCTTCTCTCTTTTTTTTCTCTCTCTTTTGTCCTAACTATATGAGCTCAATATGGAGGGATGGGGGGTTACGCGGAGACCTCTCTGGTTCGCTGCCACTCCAGTGGCAGTAGTAGATAGAGGGAGGCTTTCCCGGTAGGTACTAATGGGTGGGGGTTTTAGGGGTTGGAGGCTAGGGTGGGGGGTTCATTTGCTCAAAAAAGATGACACAAGCACAGATTCTTTAAGGTTCAAAGTGAGGGGGATTTTCTACAGACTAAGTCAGAAACCTGGGACATATTTAGATTTAAGATATGTATCAATTTAACTGTCTAGCCTGGAACGTTTCAGGCCTGAACAATAAGAGCAAGAGGCAATTGGTTTTTGAAGAACTTAAAATGTACAATCCTCATTTAGCACTGTTAACCGAAACTCACTTATGCTATAAAGATAGGAAATTACTGGAACAGGGGGGTTAGGAGCTATTGACATGTACAACTCTAAATGCCTCTATTCGAGGGGTAGCCATACTTAAAAAAGACAATTTAAGGTGGAAATTCTTAAAGCAATTTCTGATAAAGCAGGACGCTGGGCTATTGTACAAATTAATTTAGCAAGCGGTAAATACGTTTTTTGTGCTTTATTTGGTCCAAATATTGACGATGCTAATGTTTTTCACAGGTTAAATATGGAATTATTAGATTGGGAGGGGGAGTTAGTACTTATGGGGCATCATTTTAATTGCATCATGAACTATGCACAGGATAGTACAAGATTAGGTACATCTTTACGTATGCGTAAGACAGGAGCAGCTATTTTGGAACTCTCACGCATACATCATATAAAGGATGTCTGGAGGAATCTCTATCCCAAACTTGCAGGCTATACTTATTATTCAGTGCCTCATAAAATGTGCTCACGTATTGATATGGCATGGGCCTCTGACAATATATTAGAAACATGTAAAATGGAGATTTGCCCAAGAGTAACCTCGGATCATAATCCCATTATATTACGACTTAATATTATATCTAAAATATTAGAACCTAGGATATTTTCATTCCCTAGATATTTATTGTCAGACTCAATGTTTATTACTCAGCTAAAGGATCATATTAAAGAATTTTTGGAGTTTAATATGAACTCTGCTGCATTGACTTACGCTTGCGACGCTTGTAAGGCGAGTATAAGAGGGTTTGCCAGCAGTTTATTTTCGTGATATTACTTCTAGTATCCGGATATGGGAGAAACATCTCGCAGAAACTCTTAGACAGGTTGCTCTAGGAATACCCATTTTACAAAATCCAACCCAGCTCGAACTTAAATTAATTACTTTAAGATCTAATACTAAAAAACTTTTTATAGAAAGTATTAGCTCCAAGTTACATGAATATAAGCTATCGCAATACGAGAGAGGTGACAGAATTGGAAAAATTTTAGCTTATAAAATAGCCGAGGATAGAGCTTGCTCTTTAATCAAAGGTATAAAGGGAGCAGACAGAGTTATTTATAATCAACCTGGACAGATCCTGCAACAATTTGTCTCGTACTATAGCAAACTGTATACTCCGGAGCAATATCCTACGGAGGATAAGTTACTGAGGTATATTCGAAAGAACTGGGTATTAGAAAAAGAGGTAGAACCAATGGAACAATTGAAAAAAAGATAACGCTTTCAGAACTTAAGCTTGCTCTCTCCTCGCTTCCTTCTGGGAAAGCATCCGGCGATGATACTCTACCAATTGAATTATATAAACTTTGTGGCGATGAATTGCTCCCTCTTTTGTGCTCTGTTATTAATCAAATAGGTGATACTGGTAAGGCCCCTAATTCTTGGAGAACTGCAAAAATAATATTCTTTTTAAAGAAGAACAAAGTACCTACAGAATGCGGCTCTTACAGGCCCATCTCCCTGATTAATGTGGACGCCAATGCCTATGCGAAACTGCTTGCAATGCGGCTTGCCCCACTAATGCCTAAATTTGTTAACGTACAGCAGCATGGTTTTGTGATTGGCAGGGACACAACCGCGCATGTTACCACGGCAATTACCGCATTTGATGTTGCAGCTATTAATCCCTCCCCACTCGGCATGGTGTTACTAGATGCTGAAAAAGCATTTGACCGGGTGGGGTGGGATTATCTTTGGGCTATCTTATCAGAGATTGGCATTAAGACACAATTTTTAAGGAGAATACAGGCCCTGTATGATTGTCCAAATGCCAAAATAGGCTATGCTAACATGTTGTCTTCCAATTTTCCAATTCTAATAGGCACTCGTCATGGGTGCCCCTTATCACCGCTCTTATTTGCTCTTTCCATGGAGCCATTTATAAACGCTTTGCAGTCCCAAGTACACATTAAGCCCTTCCATTATGGTAATAATATGCTCAAAATTAAAGCTTATGCCGATGATTTGGCAATCTATACAACAGAGGTTGCAGAAGCAATGGTTGGAATTACGGAGGAAGCCAACGATTTCGGTGCCGTTTCCGGATATAAACTAAATCTGAATAAAACGCAAGTTCTTGTGAACTACAAACCTTCAGTTCCTGTCTCGGGTATTTACCAGACAGCCACCTATCTAGGTATCAAAATTTCACCTAACGTCAATGATATTAATGCACTTAATTATGATACCTTATTGAAAGACACTGCAGTTCTTCTTAAAAAATGGCATAAGGTCCCCCTCAACCTGTTTGGAATGAATAAATCTTATTAAAATGAATATCCTACCCAAATTGTTATATTTGTTTAGGTCTATCCCCCTGCTGGTCAATAACCTTTTCTTTAGAAAGTTAGATGGTATCCCTGGCAGTTATATTTGGGGTTATAAAAAAAGTCGCAGATCACTATCCTTTTTGAAGTTATCATTTACTAAAGGCGGGCTTAATTTCCCGGATTTTAGAATTTATTTTTATGCCACCTTTTTGGGCCGACTCTGTAGTCTCTTTAACTCCAGCAACCCACTTTTTTTTCACCAATTCATGTTAGGATCAGAGTCTAAACAGTTTCTGGCTAGAGTTAATGATCCGAATTACTTTAAGAGAGTCAAGTTCAAGACCACTAGGGATGCGGTTCGTATTTGGAATACAATCTTGGCTTTTGATGCGACCTCCCTCTTTCATTCTAATCCGTCGCTCTGGGATAACCCGGGATTACCGGGTATTTATAGCGATAAAGTAGGGAGATCGTGGGCTAACTTTGGTATAACTAGGCTGGGAGATTTATATGGTGTAACTGGCTGTTTGGAGTTCGAGACACTTAAATAACTCTATAAACTACCGGAACAAATGCGATACAAATATATACAAATTTGGGACTTTCTTATAGGCAAAATGAAACTTAAAGAATTAACAGATTCGGAAGTATGGTCCTTTATTTATAGAGAGAAAAGTAAAGCTCTAATCAGTGTAGGTTATAAATGCTTCAGCCTGTTTAAGACTGATGATTGCCCGAATCTCGCTGAGAAATGGGCATTCAGATTGGGGAGGTGTATATCCTCTAACAATATTTCAACATTTCTTCAACGCATCAACAGCCTGGTTCATTCATCTAGCCACCAACTACAAGCATACAAAACTGTTTGTCATTTATATTATACCCCGGTCCGTATCTCTAAATGGGCTGGAAACAAGGGGCCCGATTCACAGAATGAACTTAAGACTAAATCCTAAACTTACTACTATTTGGTATTCCCAGAATACACTTACTACTTTCGGGATTCACAGAGTGAACTTACTACTTTCAGAATTCACAGAATGAACTTACTACTTTCGGTATTCACAAAATAGATTTAAGGCTACTAACTTTACGTCCGCACTCGGGCCGTAAATTCCGGCCCAGAGGCGGAGTTTCTGGCCCGGAGGCGGAGCTTCCGGCTTGGGGCCGGAGCTTGCAGCCCGGAGACTGAGCTTGCGGCTTGGAGGCGGAGCTTCCGGCTCGGAGGTGGGGATTTAGCTATGGCTGAAATCTCCACCTCTGGGTCGCAAGTTCCGCCTCCGGTCTGCAAGTACCACCCTTAAGCCGGAAGCTCTGCCTCCGGGCCGGTAACTCCACCTCCGGGCCGGAATTTACGGCCCCAGTACGGACATAAAGTTAGTAGTCTTAAATCTATTCTGTGAATACCGAAAGTAGTAAGTTCATTCTGTGAATCCGGAAAGTAGTAAGTTCACTCTGTGAATCCCGAAAGTAGTAAGTGTATTCTGTGAATACCAAATAGTAGTAAGTTTAGGATTTAGTCTTAAGTTCATTCTTTGAATCGGGCCCAATGCTTTTAGCGACTGTACCAAATGCCCCAAATGCGATCTTGTGGCAGCAGATCTGGAGCATATGCTTTTTTCATGCCCATTACTGCGTGTATTCTGGGACGGCATAGAAAGTATTCTGAGGCGGAAACAAATATTTCCTACTATAATTTCTGCCGAGATGGTATTACTTGGTATGTCGTCAACTACTGATTTATTTACAGATCTGCTTTTTGTTTTGATTTCATGTGCAAGATTGATTATTGCAAGGGCATGGGTTTTAGTCAAACGACCTCATGTAACCGAATGGTGGTCCTTGGTGAATGAAATCTATGATATGGAACTCTCTATAGCGAGAACAAGAGGGGCTCAATCGCTCAAGAAACTGGATAAAATCTGGGGAACCTTCTTTTGAGTGTGAATTGAATGGCTTATGTATTTTTTGTATTTTCTTTTTTTCCACAACTCAAATGCGTCCGCAGGCGTAAGACTTAGTCTTTATGTAAAAATGATACGTTTCTATTAATATTATGATGGCTGTTTTTTTCTTTTTATGTTAATTGACTCTCTGTATTTCTTTATAGCTTGTGTCATCAATAAAAACTTTTTTTTTAAAAAGGAAGTAGTGTTAGGCTGCATCGCAGTCGCACGTGCCACTCGATCTACAAAATCATTTCCTTGTCCCACCTTATCAGTCACTTTCTTGTGCGCACTACATTTCACTATAGCTATTATCTTTGGATATGTTAATGCAGTCAAAAGATTATGCACTAGTTCTCCGTGCATTATCTGCATCCCGTGTGATTTCAGAAAACCTCTTTCCTTCCAGAGCAGGCCAAAGTCATGCGCCACTCCAAAAGCATAGTGGCTATCTGTATAAATGTTCACACGCAAACCTGTACTAAGCTCACATGCTCGTGTTAAAGCTATCAGTTCTGCTGCTTGAGCTGACTTCTGTGGTATACGAGCGTAGTAATTGCATATGCGGCTGAAGTTGTACCATCCGGTAACTTCAGACAGGACCCATCAACCCACAGTTTTCCATCTACATCTAAAAGGGGCGTATCTTGCAAATCAATACAACCCTTTGTCTGTTCCACTTTTTTTTATTATTTTTTTATTGAGTTTTATATCGGCAAACATATAAGGCACAATTTACAAAATGCAAGACCGGTTTTAAAACAACAGAAATTGAAATTGAAATCCACATAAATAAATAAGATTTAGACATTATAACATTTATACAATCATATCTTAGATTCATAGCCAGTTGATTATTAGAGACCATAGCTGTAACCCCTGTATCTTTCGCCTCATCCCCTTAGTTTTATATACTGCCATCTCTAAGTAATAGATAGACAGCAGTCTGGATTGCCAATTAGTAAAGGTTGGCGGTTCAGGGTCAAGCCATTGAGATGTGATACACCACCGGAAAATAGACATACATATAAATATGAATCCTTCCTCTGTTAAAGATCGAGAATTAACCACCCCTTCTAACCGACCCAGAATCACCAACTCAGCAGATAACCGTTGAGGAATACCTAACACCTGGAGAAACGATTCCACCTCTTCAACGAACTGCTTCAATTTAGGTCACTGAAAAAACATGTGGATTGCGTCTGCGGCGTGCAGCCCACATTGGATACAGCAATCACCCTGGATAGATTTCCAGTTCGCTTTTTTCTTCGGTGTATAGTATAGGTCATAGATTGACATATAATGTTGACTTATCATTGGACCATTGAATAAAACATTCGAAGCAACTTTAATCACTTTTGTAAAATTAATTGGATCACCTCCGAACCTATTTTGCCATTTTGTCTCCCAGTCCCCCAAATCATCCACTGATCTATCCATAAATATCTGATATTGTGGTCCCATTCTTGCTCGCGATCTTATCGCTTCTACAATCTCTATCTTATCTAAAAAAAATTGTTTTCATGTTAATTTATCATCAACAAAACTACAGACTTGCAGATATTTAAAAAATCATTTAGACCCAGATTGTATTGCCTCTGCAAAAACTCGAAGGAGACAAACTGGTTGCCCTGAAAAAAATCACCCAGCACCCACAACCCGGCATTACGCCATCTATTCATTACCTGGTCACTAAATATTTCTGGGAGAATCCGGATGTTATATAATGGAGTTTCTAAATTCAGATTATCCCCAATCCCCAACTTCTTCTTAACTTTCCTCCATATTTCGTAAGCTGAAATCACTTACTTGAATTTGTTTTTTTTTATAGTAACTGGGTTCTATTATTCGGTAGAAGCATTGCCTTGCCTCAGCCCCTAATAGCATCTCATGAATAGAAGGGGCGGCAAAATCTTCCAATAAATCTTCCTGGAGTATTAGAACCCCCATGTTTTGTAGTATAGAAACCCAATGATAAATTCGAAAGTTAGGTACTCCCCACCCTCCTTTAGCTCTAGGCAACATGCACCATTTCAACGTTCTTCTGGAGCAATGATAACTCCATAATAAACGCGCACACATTCTCTCAATACGGGAAAAAAACATGGAAGAAAAAAGTAAAGGAATCGTCCGAAATACATACAAAAATTTGGGGAAAATTAGCATTTTCAAGACGTTACTACGCCCGTATAATGACAAATGTAAATTGGTAATCCGTTCCAACCTTTTATTAGAGGAAGCGATAATTGGATCCAGGTTCAAAGATATAATGTCCCCAACTATTGGAAATATCTTAATCCCTAAGTACGTTACCACAGGTTCAAAATTAATATCCACAGGGCGACCGGCCACCGAGTGAATCAACTGAGTTTTGGCAACGTTTAATTTATAGCCGGAAACCCGTCCAAAAACTTCAGCAGCTTTGATAATCTCTGGAACAGCTTTACTAATAGCTGCTGTAACAACTGCAACATCATCTGCATACGCAAATATTTTATATGCAACATTATTTATCACCACCAGTTTTATCACATCATTATTCTCCATTGTGGATATAAAAGGGTCAATATATATAAGGAGATTAGAAGGGAGAGCAAGGACAACCTTGCCTTGTCCCCCTCTCTATCGCTATATTCCTTGAGACAGTACCAGAGGTACGGATGACAGCTGATGGGTTAAAATATAGTGTCTGTATAGCAACGATAATACTAGCCGGAAACCCCGTCCATGCTAGGACTGACCACAGGTACCTCACGAGACCCTGTTGAATGCTTTTTCAGCGTCGAACAGGGCCACTCCAACCGGGGCATTAGTAGCCTGTGCCCAGTCCAGCATGGAAACTATCCTCTTAACATGATCTGTAGTGTCTCTACTTTGAATAAAGCCATGTTGTCTTAAAGACACCAACCCTGGCATCAGCTCATTCAACCTGTTTTCAATTAGCTTCGAGTATATTTTGCTATCTGCATTTAGTAATGAGATAAGTCTATAAGACCCCAAGTCGGTATCCTTTTTCCCTTTTTTCCTGAAGACAACTATCGTTGCTTTGGACCATGAGTCTGGAGCAGTGCCTAAGAACACCTCCTGACAAACCTCTAGAAGCTCATTCTTAAGTTCATTCCTAAATATTTGAAAAAAACTCCAATTGGATATTATCAGGGCCCATAGCCTTTCCTTGAGCTAGTCCTAGCAAGGCTAATTCAACTTCTTCCCAGACCACAGGGGCAGTTAGTATAGCTTTTTGCGCCTCCGTTATTGTCCTGGAAGGCAGATCTTTCAAATAGTTTCCCCATCATTTAACTGTAATGCCATCACCTCTTCACTATATAAAGATTGGTAAAACCCTTGGAATGCCTCCAAAACACCCTCCTTCGTGTCCTGTATTGTTCCATCTAGGTCAATGATCTTAGTAATCTCATTATACGCTGCTTTTTCCCTTAATCTTTTAGCCAAAGTTCTGCCCGTCTTTTCACTGAACTCATACGTCTCCTGCTTATGCTGTGCATATGTTCCCGCTATTTGCTCCGCTAAATGAGCGTAAACTGCAGCCTGTTTTATAGTGAGGTCTCTTTGGGCCCTCACTGAATCTAGGCCCTGTGCAATGACAGCAGCCAGTTCCCATTCTGCCCGCGTAACTGTTTCAAAATCCTTTTTATATTTAGCCTGCACTTTTTTACGTCTAAAATTAGAAAAGCTCAATGTTTCTCCTCTGACTACCGTTTAAAAGTATCCCATACTATCTTCAAATCAGCTGTGCCTTTATTAAATTCAAAAAATTTTCATCATAAATTGCTGATACTCTTCGTCCAACAATAGCTTTTTCTCAAAGGCCCAAGTTTGGTTCCTCTTTCAACTCGGGTCCCAAAGAGATCTGCAAACACACGGGGTTATGGTCCGAAACCAATTTAGGATAAATCTCAATGCTAACCTTCCCTAACAATATAAATGACACAAAAAAAATTCTAACCTAACACATTTTAAGTGAGGGGCGGAATAAAAAGTAAAGCCTGGGTCACCAGGGTGCAATCTATTCCAGACATCGTAGAGGCCATGTTCTAAAATCAGGTCCCTCAATGACTTAAATACTTGTTTCTTTCTACCTTTATATATACTGCTACTCCTCATGTCAGTCTGGGCGTCAATATGAATGTTTAAATCACCACATAAAACCATTGGTTGAGCCCATTGGGGAAGTTCCACATTCAGAAAATTAAACAGTTCAGTTTCGTCCAGGTAAGGATCGTATACGTTGCATAAAGTAAACCTGCTTTGATTAATCCTGAATTCACTAATTGCCCAGCGTCCCCACTTGTCTGATGCCGATTTTAAACAAGTACCCAAACCACGTTTCAAAAAAATTGCCACCCCTCTTCCGACTCCGGTTTGTTTGGAACACACCACTAATTCCAGACCCATATTTTTTAAATACCCACGGTTAGCCCATGAGATATGTGTTTCTTGCAAGCATAATAAATCAATATTTAACAACTGTATAAGCCTAGCCAGTGCCCGTCTCTTCTTAAAGTTGTTGAGACCACAAATGTTCAGCATACATGTCCTTAATTTCCTATCCAGTTTCACTAGTGCAAGAAATACACATTAAAACATAAACATGAACAAAATAACAGTGGATTAAATAGAAAAGTACACCTTTGTCTAACATTACAGATGCTTCATCCTTAAAAAGAGTCTCCTGCCTATACCTACTTTCTCCAACCTGTGCCTTATCTGTTGCTGATTTTTCACCCCCCCACCACCTTGCCCCTCCCCCCCAACCCTGACTCTACCCGCCCGACCCACCCTCCTCCCCCTTCCCACCACATGAGGCCCAGGGGCTATCAGCCCCTGTATTAAATGGAGTACCCCCCCCCCCCGGGAAGAAGAGAATAATTTGACTTGATCACTGTATAATAGACCCCCTTATTCCTTACTATTCAGAGTTAAATACCCCTTAAAAGAAAAAAGCAACCCCTGGCAACAAAAATTAAAGAAAAGAGACCGTCAATTATACTTTCCCCCTCCAACAACTATGCTATTACTTAAGCTACAATGAACCCAGAAATTCTTTAGCTTCTATCGCTGAAACAAAAAATCTAATCTGGCCTTTGACAATTACTTTCGCTTTGCCGGATTCTGCAAAAAAACAGTGGCCCCCTTATTCTGAAAACTAGGTATAAGCTGCCGCAAATGCCAACGCTTAGAAACTGTAGCCTGGCAGAAGTCAGGTGGAACAAAAAAGCTACAATCTTTTGCGACACCCTTCTTGTCAGGTCTGGCCAATAAGAATATCCTCTCTAGCAAGAAAGTTGTTGAAACAAACAAGAATCGCTCTTGGACGTTCTTCTTCTCCTGGTCGTAATTTTTTAACTGTAAATGGATGCCTGATTCTCCAACTCGGACAATTTAAAACCAATATCGTCCCGATGATAGCTTTCAGTTCAGTTTTCTGGTTTACAACTTCATCTTCCAGAGCCAAAATTCTGGCTTTAGCTTCCGTTACTCTTTCCGTGGTATCTGAACAAATTTTAATCACTCGGCGCACGGCATTCTTTACCTTGCTGCAAGTCGCTTGAGTTCTCTTGATTTCATTTTTTATCTCCGCTCTATGACACATAGTTTCATAAATTGTGGAGAGAGTGATTTCCTCAGGCTGATTCCCCAAATCGAAGCCCCCTGTTGAGTGCAACATTTTTCAAGAGGTACCATTTCTGCTGGTCTTTCATCGCTACCCAAATTATCCTCTCCCATTTGAGCTTTCTTGCGTTGACTCACCCTCTTCTTTGCTCTTTTTACTGTAGTTGCACTCACATTCGGGGAAGCTGAGTTTGACGTTATATCACCTTCTGAATTACTCCCCTTTTCATAGTCAGTCCAGTCCTTGCTCACATTAATACTCCCAAATGTTTCAATTGCTTCCTGCGAGCCTCCAAGATCATGTGAGGAGGTTCCATCAGTCAATGCCCAGGAGTCTATTACTGCCACAAGATTGTCCAAACTACCAGAAACAACTTCCTTAGAAGCAGGAACTGCATCTCCCATAATGCCTCTCTCTACTCCTGAAGGTTCTGCAGAGTCTGCCCCCTGTGCTAACGGAGAGTGCAGTCCTAAATCAATTCCAGCGTCCGTACACACTCCATCCCCCTCTCTGCTTATCCTGAGAGGGATTTCTCCAACTTCAGTCATTTTGGCTCTTTCCGTTGTTTCCCCAATCACTATGTTATCACTGGGGTGCGTTGCAGCTCCTTTCGCAATTTGTCGCTCAAACATCTCGGGGAATGTCATAGTGACCTGCTTCACTACACGGGTGGCCAACCTATCATTGGGGTCCCCCCTTTTTAGCTTGTCTGCTGCACTCACCTGCTACCAGTTCACCAGCAATAGCTTCTTCAGCCTCGTCCTGCTCTTTTCCTTTCCCACTACGCGTCACTACCTTTGGCGGCATATCTTTCTTTTTTGCTTGAGATCCTCCAGGTCCACGAACAACTCCGAGCTGGGGGTACAGAAAAACAATTGGAAGCCGCCAAGCCAGCAGTCTCTGACCCCAGAGTAACCCCACCGTCATCCGGACACCAGTAAACGCTCTCCCGGCAGGGCTGCAGACACACGTTGGTATGCGAAAGCGAATAGCTAAACAGCCACAGGTGAGCTCTCTGCTCCTCACGGCTCCTCTCACTGCCTCTCACTACCCGCTGCTGCCGGCTTTCCGCAAGGCTTTTTCCATGAGGCTGCTAATGAGGCTTCTACCACACCGATTCTCCAAATGCTACAACCTTCAGGCTCAGTAAATCGTTCTCTGTGCTTTTTCCCATTCTGCCCGCTCTTATCCGGAGGTCAAAAACCGCTACTTCTCCTCCGCCACCCGGAAGTGAGGACTGGGCTGCTCACACAGCCCACGTCACGGACGCCAGCTTGCCTCGACCCTTTGCCTGTTCCTCAGTCAGGCAAATACAATCATGTGTTTCTTGCGCTTCAGGCTGAGTCGCCGGAAATGGCAACAACGTGGCTGGGTTTAGTGTTGCACATCTCTTCAGTGTAATATGAGGAGCTAACAGCGTCAGCTCATATCCTGTCAGGCGAGCACTAGTTAAATGCTGCATCTTTGTTTGATTAATAAGGGCATCAACAGAATGGGGTACCAGCACCAACAGCTTATGTGATAAGACTATCCCTTCCCTTTGGCGAATTGACACAGCTGTTGCTGCAACCGAGCGAAAACATCCAGGCAACGCTCGAGCAACAGGATCAAGTACTGCTGAAAAATATGCACAAGGGCGTTGCTTATCACCATGTGTCTGTACTAAAACTGACAATGCACATCCATCTCTCTCGTGTACATACAATGTAAAAGGCTTCGTGTAATCTGGAGTACCTAACACTGGTGCTGAACAAAGGGCTTGTCGTAACTGTCGAAAAGCATTCTCACATTCATCTGTCCATGGAAGGGGTATTGGAGTGTCTTTTGTCAAAAGTGCTAACAAAGGCTTAACAATGCATGAAAATCCCAATATCCATTGTCTACAAAAGGAAGTAAGACCTAAAAATGCTCGAACTTCTTTCTGTGTAGAAGGTACTGGTGTGCATAAAATTGCCTGAATGCGATCTGATGTGAGTGCACGCCCCTCCTTAGACAAAAGGTGACCTAAGTAGGTTACCTTTGGTCTACAATACTGCAATTTCTTTTTCGATACTTTGTGATGATGTGAAGCAAGGAAAGAAAGCACGGACAAAGTGCATTGTTCACATTGTTCAGGGGTATCGGCCGCCAACAAGATATCATCGACATATTGTGTGAGTGCCACACCTTCAGGCAGAACAAAAGAATCAAGTTGTTTCTTTAATGCTTGGTGTGTAAATACTAGGACTCTCGTTATAGCCTTGAGGAACTCTACAAAATCTATATGATCGATTATTCAAAGTGAAACCGAACAAATATCGGCTATCAGGATGAATAGGGATCGAAAAGAAGGCGTTCTTCAAGTCTATAACAGAGAACGTAGTTGCAGTAGGTGGGACTAAAGTAAGAAGTGTCGTAATATCAGAAACCACTGGGTATTGTGGCACCACTATCTTATTCACCTCAATTATAAATCGATAAATCCTAGTGTCAGTGTCTTTCTTCAAAATTGAGAGAATCGGACTGTTACAAACATTAAATGGAACTTCTTCAACAAACCAACTTCAATGAGATCTTGTACAATTCGTGTGAGTGCTTCCTCACCCTCCTGCGAAATTCTATATTGAGGCAAATGTGGTAAAACAGCTCTCTAATTACACTAATATGCACCGTTGGAATAACCATCTGTCCTACATCAGTATCTGAAGTAGCCCACAAAGTTTTAGGTAGGGAGGCTAATGCAGTATCCTCTTTAAGAATGCAAACTCTGTCCATCACTGGGTAATTATCATTCAAAATCACACGTACTCCTTCAGGGGAACATCTTATTATAGCTCTGAAATACTTGAGCTTCTCAAGACCCACAATATTATCTGGTGTATTTGGGGAGAGCAAAAATGGACATGGTGCAGCAAATTTATCAACATGAAATGCAAGTGGTTGTGATAATGGGCTAAGGGAAGGTGTTCCATCGAACCCTATCAATGTGATCATTAAGCAAGACAGGGGAGCCCTCGGAACCAATTGTTTAGACAGAGCGCTATGAGTAGCTCCTGTATCAACCAGAAACTGATCAGTAGAACCCAAAACATGTGCTGTAACATAAGGACCCCTCTGATCTACTGGAACTTCAACTGATTCCTTACCCCATCCTACGCAATCCTATGCATAAGCAGAATCATTAAATCAGGCTGCACATAATCAGACATCCAGTATTGGTTGCGCCTGTCAAAAGTATTAAACCCATTTTGTACCCGCACATTAGAATCAAACCTAGCGCGATCGTTCGTGTTGCCCCTACGACCTGAATATCCCACGCGATTTCTCATTGGTCCTCGACCACGGACATAGGGTTGTGAGCACAACAATGGACACTCATCAGCCCAATGGCCAAATTTCCTACAATACGCGCATTGATCAACAGCCAAATTCGAACGAGTATAAGAAGAGCCAAAAAATCCTCGTCCACCTCTATCGTTACCTCTAGGAGGTGGACCATAAATCTGAGATAACATAACCTTCGTTTTTAATTCCTTAGACTTTTTATCCTCACTACCCTTCGCTTCTAATTCCTGACGCTCATAATATTGAGCCATCGTCAGGAGAGATGCCGGACGAAGTAGTCCAAGAGCTTTCACTAGCTTTTAAACGGCTAGCCACTCCTGGTAATAGATTTGTAACATACTTATCTACAAACAGATATCGGCCCGTATCGTCCGTCAGCGACTGACCACTAAAATCATGAAAGGCTTCCTCAAAACGCGTAAAGAAATCTGAAACCGATTCATCTGCCTTTTGTTTACATGATGCTAAAATAGTCCAAACAATCTTTTTAGGGGGAATAATAGTTTTTAACTTAGTTAATATTGGAACAGGAAGATCTAAAATCAACTGACATGGCTTTTTCGCTGGTTCCCTATCCTCATCTTCCGTCTCTATCTCCTTCCATGATGCCCCATACGCTGCGCGATCATCAACTTTACGTATGGATCTCCACATATCAGGCGGTAATATTAGCGCGAAAAATAAATCGATATCAGCTAATGTCATGGTACAAGAATTTATAGCTCCCTCTACTTCCTCATATAAAGCGGCTGGATTTTTTTGCGGGTCAGGCAATGCAGCTTTAAGTGCCATTACATCCGCCCTATTCCAGGGAGTTTACACCCAATTATAAATAAAATAACCTTTAGCATCTACAGAGGACTTATCATCACTTGTACCCGCTTACATTAGGAGGAACATATAAAGGCGCAGCCTCTCGCATAGGCTTTGCATGCACTATTGCGGTCTTATCTGTTCCAAAGATAGATGATTGTTTCCCACCGAGTGAATCCGTCCGTGCATCTGCATCTTTTTTCCGTTTCTCCTCTCGCATACGAAGCGCCTCAGTTCGTAGTTTGAACAACCGTCTTATCGTATCAGCCACTGGGGGAGAGTAAGAAGCCCATTACGTATTTGCTTATAATCGGCTGTACATCATCAGGTTCTGAAACACCAGAGACTTTCCGAAACATGTCAACAACTTCTTCAGCAAAATGCTCGGTAAAATATAATCGCTCTCTGTCCTACCACCCCTGTAAACTATCTGAGATATTAGAAACAGTAACAGATTCACGAAGTGCCTGACGAGCAATCTTTCTAAGTTCTGCCGCACGTTCGACTGACAGCATAGAGCGAGTATCTGGTTTCGTTCGATCTGCACCGGAATCCTCATCTTCGCCAGATGGAGCGGACGGAACGGCATACGGAGGTGGACGACGATCTAGCAATGAAAAATCATCTTGTGTTTCATTAAGGACAGGATAAAGAGGTTGCCGAACAGCATATTGGCCAGATATCTGTAATCTGCGCTGCTTCTCCTGTCTCTCTTCCAATTCTTTGACTTCTTTCTTCCTTACTTCTTGCGCCTTTTCATACACATTCTTCTGTTGCTCTTTTTCAATCACCGCTTGCTCACGTTTCTCACGCTCACGTACTTCTTTCACCCACATTCGCACACATTCAAACATGTCTTGTCTGGATTTCCGCTCGAACATACACTGTTCCAGATACTCAATCTTTCGCATATCAAATGACCTATACATTGGTCAACGTAACTCAGGATCCTTTCGCGTGTATTTCCTCCATAATGTGCTGTACATTATAGAAGAAAGGCCATATTTTATATACATTTCTCTATTAGGTGTCCCCTCTGGAGGTGCCGGCTGCAATTACTCAAGTCTTAACCGGTTATTTCCACAAAAGCAGCACATCCTTCGAAGTGCGCTAAAAACAGGCATGCCAAAAATAGTGCAAAATATGCAGTATTATAATCAAAGTAGCACTTAAAGTATCTGTAATACGTTGTGCCGTTCAAATCAAAATCATACTTTTGGAGAAAAATCTCCTCATTACCTGCCTATATGTGTTGCAAAGTATATATTTCACTTACACATACACATCATGACTGGTCATACCAAACCTAAATTGCCACAGCAAGCGTATCCTAAAACTGCCTTGCCAATCCCAGGCTTCCAAAACCCACAGCAAGTACCGTACAATGGTTCTTACCAATCACAGGGCATCCAGATTCCAACTGCCAAGTTCTAAATTCGACCAAACGGCCACTGCACGGCAAGCCAACAGAAGAGATCTCAGTCAAGAACCGGCACCACCTGGATGGTCAGATTGGAAAGAAAGGAACAACCTCTATGGCTGTTGGATGCCATAAAGACCGGAGTGTGTACGCGGGGCGTTTGATTATTCATTAAAGGAGGACAGGCAAGGAGAAAAGAAAATAAATCTCTGGTTCATGGTTTTAACTCATTTACCAGAACTACATAAGGAGTTACGGCTTGTACCTACCCTGAATTAAACTTTGAGCACACTACTGCTGTACCGCGTACCGGGCCCATACTATTTAAAATGTTTTCTTTCAGCTATAGTGCTGGACGTGCTACTGAATGTGAAATTTGGACTATGCTTCCGCCATTCTTTTAAATTAGAATACTATACACACTAAGAGGATAATTCGCTGGAGGAATATCTCATGCAAAGGATAAGGAGGAGGTATACCCCTTATGACGCACTGAAAAATTTATTTTATGCCCGAGAAATATTGGGAAACAGGTATACATATACCCTGATGAAGGCGGTCATATTTTGTTCATACCGCCGAAACGCGTCGATGCTCAAGGAGTGAATGTGGATTAAGAAATTAAGGAAAATTCAAAATAATTGTGTTATTTGAGTTTAGTCCTTTTTCCTGTAGCTCCTTTTTTATTGGAATGTTTTTTATTTATTATTGTTCCGTCCTGTGTATGTTTCCCAATTTTTAATCAATATAATGTATGTTAATAAATTGTACTGAGATTTAATTTTACTATAGTGTTTTCACGTGTTTTGAATTTCTCATTTTTATCATTGCTTCCTTGTTACGCTTCTGTATTAGTGAGTCTATTGTCTGTAAGTACCCTTGTATTGATGTTAATTCACCCAAAGGGAATTAATTTCTTGACTTGTGTCAAGAAAGGAACAACGCCTTGAATGCCAAGACTCGGGTATCTTCTGGCAGTGATCAAATCCGTGGCAAGTTTTCAATCCTTCGTCACGACCACTCCTTCGGGCATCCGAGTCGCCAATAAGCCCCACGTGTCGAGCGCCAATTGATGTAAGCAAGCCTCAGCTAGGCCTACCAGTGCAAGGGGTTCGCCATTCTCTGCACAGAGTCCTCAGACCATAGGAAGATGTTGGCACAGAAACTGGAAAATACAAAAGCATACTTTATTAAACCTTTGAAGGTGGTACAACAGTCCACACAACACCCTTCAGTATTGTACAGAGTAGCACACCGAACTGAAGCACATGGCCGCCTTCTTTTGAGGGGGCTCAAAAGAAGGCGGTACAAAATACAAGAGCAAGTTTTATGTACATATAAGGACATATTGAAAAGCACAATCGATGAGTGGGCGGAGTTAACAGTTTTCAGAAACTAGTAACCACATTCATATCTGGAACTAATTAGTAACAGCTGCAGACTCTACAGGGCATGCCTGGCAATGCTGAAAGTGGGGGATGCTAAATATAGCCTGTTACTGGGCAGATTTCAGGTGCAATTAACAAAGAGGTAGGATAAAGCACACGATGAGCACATGGCAATATATGGCATACAAAATGGCCGCTACAAATACAAAAAGGAGCCGGTTCATTTGCTACGACAATGGTCAAATACAGCATGTCTTCCGCTAATGCTTAACCTAATCGCCGTTAATTTACAACACTGGCGTGTGCGATCCAGATAGTAGGAGAACGCACGTTTGGGTCCAGACTGTGTTAGTGCTATTTTTGTATTGCGCACGGCTGCTCCAGCGAAGGAGCGTCCCGGCGCACCGACAAGGTGGCGAACACAACACAACTGGGGAACAGAAATAATTATTAAGAAATTGGGGAGTGAAGGATTTAACAAAGCTCAGAAAATAAATGAGTTTTAGCAGCCTTGCGGAAGGAGAGCAGGTCACCAAAGGTCCGGAGTTTCAAAGGGAGAGCGTTCCAGAGTGCGGCTGCCCGCACCTTAAAAGAGCGACCCCCCACCCGACTGAGTTTGAACCGAGGGGCTACCGCTAATTCTTGGTCTAGCGAGCGCAAAGTGCAGCCCGGGATGTGGAGCCTCTCTTCCTCTTTCGAGGGATGCGGAGGTGGAAAGAAGGTGGGCAAGGTGTTGGACTGCCCGATGTGGAAGGCTGTGACAACCTTGGGCAGGAAAGAGGGTCGCGTCCGCAACACAACTTTGTCCGGATGGACAGAAAGTAAAGGAGGTTGTGAAGAAAGAGCATGGAGCTCACTCACTCTCCTGGCAGAGGTGATGGCAACCAGGAACGCAGTCTTAAGAGTGAGGAGACAAAGAGGACAGTTATAAAGTGGCTCGGAGGGAGCGCACATCAGATAAGTCAGAAAAAGATTCAAGTCCCACTGAGGTATCACGAAAGGAATAGGGGGAAACATGTGAGTGATGTCCTTTAAGAACCTATATACAACTGGGGACTTGAAAAGAGTGGACTGTTCAGGAACCCTTAAGAAGGCAGAAATGGCAGAGAGGTAGCCCTTAAGAGTGCCCAGAGCAGAGCCCTGCTGGGCAAGAGAAAGAAGAAAGAGGAGAACCTCCGAAAGGGGGGCAGAGAGTGGATCCACAGCCTTTGCTGTGCAACATGCCACACATTTGTTCCACCTGCAGGCGTATACCGATTTTGTGGAGGGACACCTGGCTGCCATAATCACATCGCAGACTTCAGGAGGCAAGTCAAATGGCCTAAACTGTTGCTGCACAATCTCCACACATGGAGGTGGAGGCTGGACAGGTTTGGGTGGAGGACCGTCCCCTGCTGCTGAGACAGAAGGTCCTCCTGAAGAAGTAGACGAATCGGGGGATCGACTGACATGCTGAGTAGCTCGGGATACCAGTATCTACGTGCCCAGTCCGGAGATGACTTGGGCCCGGTCGCGCCTGATCTTCTTCAGCACTCTGGGCCGAAGTGGTATAGGTGGAAAGCATTACAATAGACAACAGCTCCAGGCGCGACGGAAAGCGTCTCCGTGCGAGTGCCGCCTTGGAAATTCCAACGCGCAGAACTAATGACATTGTGCGTGCTCTTCTGTGGCGAATAGATCTAACCAAGGCTCTCCCCACTGCTGAAAGAGACCTTGCGCCACGTACGAGTTCAGACGCCATTCATGATCCATCATGCACCGACGGCTGAGTTTGTCCGATCTGGCGTTCAGAGAACCTGCCAGGTGTTGAACCACCAGGGTCACGCCCTGATGTTCCAGCCATTGCCTGAAGCGCAGAGCCTCCTGGCATAGGGTCCACGACCCCACCCCGCCCTGTTTGTTGGAATACCACAAGGCTACTATGTTGTCCATGAACACCTGCACTACACTCCCCCGAACAGAGGGGATGAATGCCCTCAGTGCAAGCTGGATTGCCCAAAGCTCCAGAAGGTTGATGTGGAGCCGGGACTCCACCAGAGACCTGAGGCCTATGGTCTCCGCCTCTCCTATGTGGCCCCCAGCCCAGGATAGACGCGTCCATCACAACGCACAAGTTACTACTTGTGTAACGATATATCTGTAAGAGACATTAGTTAGTGATAGATTCCTTACCTTAGAATATACCCAGGCATCAGACTGGATCCGGAAACTTTTGCTTAGCAATACCCCTGCGCGTCGGTAGGCGTCGTCCGCGGCTCCGCATCTGTCGTCGCCGTTGTTAGCGCTGGAATGACATCGCTGGAGTACTTAGACACCGCCCTCACGCGCTGACGTCAGTTCTTATACACAGCTTTTCCGCGCCAGATAGGCAGAGCCATGATAGAACCAACACTGGTGCCATGAAACTAAGGCCCTGAAAGGGGATGACCTTAACCCTAGATATCAGTTCGCAGAACGGGGAGGATGGGTGGGTCGGTAAGGAATCTATCACTAACTAATGTCTCTTATAGATATATCGTTACACAAGTAGTAACTTGTGCATCTGAAAGAGACACGTTAGTGATAGATTCCTTACCTTAGAATGGATACCCCAGCAATACCAACCCTGGTGGTGGGTCTGCGAACCAATAATCACACCAGAAAGTCCTGGAGGAAGGAACGGCCAAAGAAGCCATCCCTCTGGACCTGGCTGTCCAGGTAGTAGTGTCTTGCAAACTTGTGCAGCAAAGCCCACGTGGCTGCCTGACAAATGTCCTGCAAGGGGACTCCTCGGCCCAGGGCAGTAGTAGTCGCTGTGGCCCGAGTGGAGTGGGCCCGCAGCTCATCAGTAGGTTCCTTCTTAACCAAGGAGTAACACGCTTGGATGCACAAAACGATCCACCGAGAGATGGTCAGCTTGTGCACCGCCCGTCCTTTCTTAGCGCCCACGTAACCAACAAAGAGTTGGTCATCCACCCGGAACTGGCGTGTGCGTTCCAGATAGTAAGTGAGCGCACGTTTTGGGTCCAGATGGTGGAGCCTCTCTTCCTCTTTCGAGGGATGCGGAGGCGGAAAGAAAGTGGGCAAGGTGATGGACTGCCCGATGTGGAAGGCTGTGACTACCTTGGGCAGGAAAGAGGGTTTTATCCGCAACACAACCTTGTCCGGATGGACAGAAAGGAAAGGAGGTTTAGAGGAAAGAGCCTGGAGCTCAATCACTCACCTGGCAGAGATGATGGCAACCAGAAAAGCAGTCTTAAGGGTAAGAAGACGTAGAGGACAATTATGAAGCTGCTCAAAGGGAGCGCACATCAAGTAAGTTAGAACCAGGTTAAAAAGCCAACTGGGGCATCACAAAAGGAACAGGAGGGAACATATGAGTAATGCCCTTTAAGAATCTGTTTACAATGAGGGACTTGAACAAAGAAGGCTGATCAGGTAGCCTAAAGAAGGCTGAAAGGGCAGAAATGTAGCCCTTGATAGTGCCCAGAGCAGAGCCCTGCTGGGCAAGAGAAAGAAGAAAGAGGAGAACCTCAGAAAGAGTGGCATTGAGAGGATCCGCAGCCTTTGCTGTGCACCATGCCACAAATCTGTTTCACCTGCAAGCACATACCGACTTTGTGGAGGGACGCCTGGCTGCCAGAATCACAGTACAGACTTCAGGAGGCAAGTCAAATGGCCTCAACTGTCGCCGCTCAATCTCCAAGCATGGAGGTGGAGACTGGACAGGTTCGTATGGAGAACCGACCCCTGCTGCTGTGACAGAAGGTCCTCCTGAAGAGGCAGACGAATCAGGGGATCGACTGACATACTAAGTAGCTCGGGATACCAGTACCTTCGCGCCCAGTCCGGAGCCACAAGGATGACTTGGGCTCGGTCGCGCTTGTTTTTTTTCAGCACTCTGGGCAGAAGTGGTATAGGCGGAAAGGCGTACAACAGACCGCAACTCCACTTGCGACGAAAAGCGTCCCCGAGCGAGTGCCACCTTGGAAATTCCAACGCGCAGAACTGATGACATTGCGCGTTCTCTTCGGTGGTGAGTAGATCTAACCAAGGCTCTCCCCTACTGCAGAAAGAGGCCTTGTGCCACGTCTGAGTTCAGACGCCATTCGTGATCCATCATGCACCTTCGGCTGAGCTCGTCCGCCCTGGTGTTCAGAGAACCTGCCAGGTGTTGAACCACCAGGGTCACGCCCTGATGTGCCAGCCACTGCCAGAGGCGCAGAGCCTCCTGGCAGAGGGTCCACGACCCCACCCGCCCTGTTTGTAGCAGTACCACATGGCGGTGGTGTTGCCCATGAACACCTGCACTACACTCCCCCGGACAGAGGGGAGAAATGCCTTCAGTGCTAGACGAATCGCCCGCAGCTCCAGAAGGTTGATATGGAGCTGGTACTCCGCCGGAGACCAGAGGCCTCTGATCTCCGCCTCTCACATGTGGCCTCCCCAGCTCTGGAGGGACACGTCCACCACAACTACGTGCTCCGGCTGGGTAAGGGAGAGGGATCTGCCACTGACCCAATCGCGGTCCACGAGCCACCACTGCAGTTGTCTCGCAGTGCCCTCTGAGATCATGACATGGTCGGACAGGTTGCCCTGATTCTGGGCCCACTGAAACTTCAGGTCCCACTGCAGAGCCCGCATCCGCCACCTGGCGTGATGCACCAGAAGGATGCAGGAGGCCATCAGCCCCATAAGCCGCAGCGTCAACCTGAAAAAGCGGAATCAGAGCCTGAATATTCTGGACCCGCTGTTCGGGAGGATAAGCCTGAAACTGCCCCGAGTCGAGGACCGCTCCGATGAAGAGGAGCTTCTGAGAGGGGCAAAGGTGTGACTTCGGCACGTTGATGGAAAACCCCAGCTGGTTCAGGAGGTCCGCCGTTGTCTGGAGGTGGCTGACGACTGTCTGGGGTGAGCCCGCCTTCAACAAGCAGTCGTCGAGGTAGGGAAAGACTGAAGCCCCCAACCTGCGCAGATGAGCTGCGACCACTGCCATCACTTTTGTGAACACCCGTGGGACGCTGTTAAGGCCGAAGGGGAGCACAGTAAACTGAAAGTGCTCATGGCCTACCATGAACTGCAGGTAGCGCCGGTGGGCCGGCAGGACGGGGATGTGGAAATAAGCGTCCTGCAAGTCCAACACTACCATCCAGTCTCCTCGGTCCAGGGCAGCTAGGTCCTGAGCCAATGTCAGCATTTTGAACTTCTCCTTCCGGAGGAAGCTGTTGACGTTCCGTAGGTTCAACATAGGGGGTAGGCCCCCTTTACACCCTTCTTGGGAACCAGAAAGTAGTGGGAGTAACAACCACACCCTACTTCTGGCCCAAGAACATGCTCAATGGCCACCTTGGCCAAGAGGGCCGTAACTTCCTCTTGCAGAAGTTGCAAGTGATCCCCCAACATGCTGTGGTATTGCAGTGGCATGGCTGTAGGGGTCGCCTCGAAGGGGAGGGAGTATCCCCTTCAGACTAATTGCAGCACCCACCTGTCCAATGTGATGTCGTGCCAGGGGAGGAGGTGATGGCAAACCCTGCCACCCACTGGTGTTAAATGGGCCTAAAAGCACGGACTAGGAAGGCTGTGAGGTGGATGCTGCGTGGGTGGATGTGGACTGGCCTCGCCGTGGTCTCCTGGCACCGCCACGGCAGTTACCACGTCCGCCACCGTGCTGGATGTTAGTCTGCGGCCCGTGACTGGCAGGACATGTGGGGATGCCCCTTCCTTGGCCATGAAAGGAGCGAAAAGCAGCAGTTTGCTGGCACGGGCCGACAGGCCCAAGGACTTGGCCGTAGCCCTGGAGTCCTTAAAGAGCTCAAGCGCACTGTCTGCCTTGTCGCCAAAGAGGCGACGGCCATCAAACGGCATATCCATAATGGCGTTCTGGACATCAGCCAAAAATTGGCGTACCTCAGCCAGGCATTGTGGCGGACCGTCACTGTCGTTGCAATCACCAAGCCTAGCGAGTCTGTGGTGTCCAGCCCACATCGAATGGAATACCAAGCCGCATCCAGCCCCTCCGCAAGGGCTTGGGCGAGTTTAACCTGGGCCTCCTCTGGGGATTGTGGCAGCACGTCCATGACCGTGTCCCACAGAGAGTGGGTATAACGGCCCAAAAGGCAAGCGGTGTTAACCGACCGCAACCCCAAACAGAGTGAGGAGAACATCTTTTTCCCGTACTGTTCATACCTTTTGGATTGCCGATTAGGGGGAGCTGTCGGGAATGCGATCTGGAAATTAGAGGCCTGGATAACCAGGCTCTCGGCGGTGGAGCGGGTGGACAGGAAACAAGGGTCGCCCAGGGCCGGGCAGTGGCGTCTGGCCACGTTCCTAGCTACAGGGGGACCTGTAGCTGGCCTGGACCAAGTGCCCAACAGAACGTCAGTTAAGGCTCATTGAACGGCAGTAGAGGCCCCGAAGAGCTTGCCTGCAGTTTGAGGACCTCAGTGAGGAGGTTAGTCCTCACGACCACGACAGGGAGCTCAAGAGACAAGGCCTTGGCTGCCCTCGTCAACACCACACTGGAGGCAGCCCCCTCCTCCATAGCCACGGTAGGAGGGGAGACAAATCCAGTGTCGGGCGAAGTGTCCAAACCACTGGCCTCCCCTAGTTAACCTACCCAGTCCTGAAAAGACTGGCACTCCCGTGTCAGAGGGTCTTCAGACCCCTCCCAATCCGCTTGCTCTCCATCTCCTGGTACTCAGGTTCAAATGATGGGGCCGGATCATAGAAGTATTGCACTTCTCTCGAACTCGACGTCGAATGCGGCGTCGATCGATGCCGTTTTGACGTCGGAACCGGTACGAGGGGTGGATCGGAGATGACGTCGTCCGGCGACGGCATCGGGGTTGACACCCTAGGAGTCGACGCCGGCAGAGGGGTGTCAGCGGTGACCCGGATCCGACGGATCCGGCGGGGCCCTGCGGGGTCAGGACCAAAGTGGCCGACAGCGCCGGAGCCGAAGCACCCGACGGCGCCGGGGCCGAAGTACCCGGCCTGCTTGGGACCCCAGTTGGGACCGTGGGCCCGAAGGCACCGCAGAACCCGATGGAGGAGTGAGCGCCACATTCTGCCCAGGGACTGGCGGGTATGGAGCAGGCCGCAACGTCTGCGGCTCTGGTGGACCCGCATGGGCGGTGTCACCTGAAACCCCGGCCGCGTTGCGCGAGCATCGGAGGGAGTCAGAAGAGCAGTATCGCTTCTTCGACTTCTTGTGCCGCTTACCTGAGGAATTGGAGCCTGACGAGTGGTGTTGACTCTCCGAGCTGTGATGACTCCGGCCCTGGGACCAGTCCCTTGACCTCCTCCTGGACCAGGACCTCGAGCGGCGCGGGCCCGACTGACGGAACTCAAGGCTCTTACGGGACCACTCCCGCCTTTCAACGTCAAGGCCCGGCAGTCGGGGCACGACTTGTCATCGTGGTTGGCCCCTAAGCAATACAGGCACCGGCGATGGGGGTAGATAACCGACATCAGTCGGTTGCAGTCGGCACAGAGTTTGAACCCGGGCATCCCTACTGGCACCGAAGGAGTCCTTCGACTCGAAAAACAGATCAAAAAGGATCGAAAAAGTTTAGTCAAAAAATTACTAAAGGGTACCACTTTTTCCGGATCGGCGCTTGCTGGCGCGGAAAAAAGAAGAGCTGATGTCAGCGCGCGAGGGCGGCTTCTAAGTACTCTGGCGACGTCATCCCGGCGCCAACGCCTCCGACGACGGACGCGGAGCTGCAGACGGCGCCTACCGACGCGCAAGGGTACTGCTACACAAATGTTTCCGGATCCAGAGTGACGCCTGGGGATATTCTAAGGCAGGGGTCTCCAAACCGGTCCTGGAGGGCCGGATCCATGCCAGATTTTTAAAATTACTACATGTATTTCAATGGGGATATCCAAAAAATCTGGAATGGATCCGGCCCTCCAGGACTGGTTTGGAGACCCCTGTTCTAAGGTAAGGAATCTAATACTAACCTGTTTCTTTCAGATCTAAACTATAGCTGAACGGCGCCTACTTCTTCCCTCGTACTACACTTAGGTTAGGTACACTGGGGTAGGATTAATTTAGAAACACCAGATGAGTATTTGAGCCTGTGTTATTTATGTATGTATTTTTATGAATATATATCATAGCTACAGACTATGCTATTGCAGTATTATTTAATCCTACTGCTAACGCTGTACGTATTATACTTTGCATTCTGTCTTGCAATTGTAGCAGTTCATATCTCTTGCATGAAAAATAAGACTGTTCAATAAACCCTTTTTATGGAAATGCATGTCTATCTATTTCTGTGCAACTCTGTAGAAACGAAGCATGCACGATTGACTGAGTGAAACGGTTATCTATTGTTTCTATGATTCTGAGATTGTTAGGATTCTAAGGGAAACAAAGTTGTCATGTTTATGCGGTTGTCAGAAACTAATCCCTTCTTGTTCATTTGAGAAGTTTCTAGTGACCTCTGAGTTAGCTAGCACACACAAGTAATTAAGTTTAATGTTCTCAATAGAGACATACTGACCTCAGTCCTATGTCAAAACTATAGTGTATATTAATCCAATGCGCAGAGCTTATCAGGGATATAGGAACTACACTACAAAAGGATGAGTAGGAAATTATTATAATATATATCGGTAATTTTTATAATTGTTTAAATGATACTTAATTATGTAAATATGTAAATAAAATATTGTTCAGGTTATAGGTGTCAGTTGCATTTATAGGAGTAAAGGGTAGGAAGTACATTTAATGTAATTAATGTATTCTTAGTTAATTGACAATATATATTTTATGAATTGATTATAAATTATGTAAATTCTTTCATTAATTGTTTTTTAATGTGAACATTAGGTGTGGGTTGTTTCTTTTGTACTGATAAAGGGTGAAAAGGTAATTAAATGTTATTTTTTTATTAGTAGTTAATTACATTAATATTTTAATAGATATTTAATTACATAAAATGTGCAAATATCAATATAAATATACATTTTAGATGTGTGGTGTGTAGCTTGTAGAGGTAAAGGGTAGAAGGTTATGTAAGTAATAACAAAATTCAACAGAGTAAAAAACAAATAATTGTAGTTTGATTACTGTATGTGTTAATCTTGTTCATTGATTGTTATTATTTTGACAATAGGTTTTGGTATTCTGACAAAAATAATATTTGTATTAATTTATACTATGTATTAAACATTGTAAAATAATATATAATTTGTTAATTAAAATGAAAACATAGATGTTTAATATTTTAATTTTTGGTTATTGACTATAGTTTTAAAATTATTTATTTTATTTGAAGTGAAATAGTGTGTTTCAAATTCTGCACAGAGTGCAGTGGCAGTAGTGAATTGTACCGCTCTGCAATCCAACACTTTCCCTACTGTTGCACCGACTGGAGTGGGAATAATAAAAGTCACCCCTCTGTAATCCAACACTTTCCCTACTGTTACACTGACTGAATTGGAAATAGGACATTTTACCCCTCCAAAATCAAACATTTTCACCTATTTTGCATTGACTGGAGTAGGAATAGTAAATTTTACACCTCTGCAATCCAACACTTTCCTTTCTTTTGACTGACTTGAGTGGGAATAGTAAATGTTACCCCTCTGCAATCCAAAACTTTCCCTACTGTTATATTGAATGGAGTGGGAATGGTAAATGTTAACCCTCCGCAATCCAACACTTTCCCTACTGTTGCACTGACTGTAGAAGGAACAGCAGATTTTACCCCTCCAAAATCCAACATTTTCTCTTCTGTTGCATTGACTGGAGTTTTACCCCTCCGCAATTCAACACTTTAAATACTGTTGTACTGACTGGAGTTAGAATAATAAATGTTACCCGTTCAGAATCCAACACTTTCCCTCCTGTTGCACTAACTCTAGTGGGAATAGTATATTTTACCCCTCCTCAATCTAACACTTTCCCTAATGTTGTACCGACTGTAGTGGGAACTGTTAATTTTACCCCTCCGAAATCCAACACTTTCTCTACTTTTGCAATGACTCGATTGGGAATGATAATTGTTACCCCTCCACAATCCAACACTTTAACTACTGTTGCACTCGCTTAAGTGGGAATAGTAAAAGTGACCCCTAATCTATCCAACACTTTCCTTACTGTAGTATTAAGTGGAGTGGGAATAGTAAATGTAACCCCCTCCTAACCCAACACTGTTCCTACTGTTGCATTGACTGTAGTGGGACTTGTACATTTTACACCTCCTGAGTTTGACACTTTGGGGCTAATTATGATATCGGTCTGTGTTGCCTCCGACTGACACCATTTCGGGGAAGTAACCACCTGACCATAGGTCGCCGGTTCTGACAGCCCCATTAGGATGCGACTGCACATTGTGCAGTCACAAACTTCCATTTTTCAATGGGAGCTTGTGCAGCAGGACAAACCCACCCGCAGCACAAGCTCCAGTTAAAAAACAGAAGTTTGTAAACATCCCTACAGCCACACAGGGAGGTTTAGGGGGGCACCATAGGTGCTCCCCAGGGCCAAATGCAGAGGGCTGGGGGCAAGGGGGTCCTGTTAGGGTCCCCCAAAGTCATTTTATGACAGGCAATCCATGTCGGAAAGGCCGAAATCAATTGGTTGTCAGAAATTAAGATCATAATCCTGAACTTGGAATCGCCATTCTTAAAGAATTACAAGCCCTTTCCAACTGGCCGAAGGCTCCTTGAGCCAATTGGAACCACATTGATTTCCCTGTTGGTTTAAACTAAAACCGCCGTCATCATGATACGGCGTTCAGACTTTAAACCTATCATGTCAGTTGGAAAGCCTCAGACCAGTGGTCAATGGCTTTCTGACCGACATCGTAATTAGGCCCATAGTCTACTATTTATAAATTGTAGTTGGGAATAGTATATGTTTCATTTTAACATTTTGCAGTTTACTTTGTATTGTTTGAATTTATATTGATGTGTTTGGTTATTTAAAATTATAATACTTAAAAATATTGTTTTCAATATTTTATATATTTGTAGTCAATTCTTCATTTTTTATTTTGTTTCAGTTTTTTATTTGTTATTAAAATGGTTTAAAAAAATATATATTTTATGTGATTGTATATATATATATATATATATATATATATTATTGCATTTAAAAAAGCATAAAGAAATAATACAAATTAAAATATTAACTAAGTAATATTTTTAAATTAGACATGTAAATAAATATTTATCTATGAATATAAATGTTTATTTTAATATAATTAAATAATATTTGTTATATTTTTGTAAAAAATATTAAATGTTTTTTATTTTGAGTATATTAGTATGCAAATACAATGTAAATTAAATATTTAAATTGATATATATTTAAAAATGTATATTTTAGACAACTATATTAGTGAAAACTATATTTTTTCAATATTTTTTAATTTGAATTATAAATATAGCGACTCAACATTTTTGTAAGTAGATATTTTGTGCTCGATATTTTGTCAGTAAACTTGTGCAGAGCTCCTCACCCTCTTGGCTTAGGACTGTGGTCTTCTTGCCCCTTGCTTACCCTGTTAGCTAACCACTTATTAGCTACCAGTGCAAGTTTTTGCGGATGCCTTTCTCTTATATCTGACTTTTAGTGCCTAAGGGGTAGACTACTCCTCCTTGAGTTGCTCCGTGTTAATTAATTGGTTACCGAACTTAAAAGTTTGGACCTCCATTGCTCATACTCACTCATTCCAATCATGCAAACATAACATGGATCCAGGTTTCAAATGAAGTGCCGTCTGCTCTCATGTTCTCTGAGAACAACTGAAGCTATCAAGCTGGGCTCATCCCAAACTGTCTATTTCTAACTTACTTCATTTTCTCAAAGTGAATTTGATCAGCCACAAGCTTTCTTCTAATTACTGCTGTCTCTTCTGTAGGTAAGAGACTCATTAAAGCAGCGGCTCCAGACACAACATTTAAGACCTGCAATCTCAAAGCTCACATGCCATTTAAAAAATATCCTTTCTTTCTAAATACATGTTGGAAATGGTCCTTTTTACAGGGTTACCCAAAATCCTTTGCTTTCCTCTCGCCTACACTGGCTCCCAGTGCGTAAGAGAGTCACTTTTAAGGCAATGTGTATTGCTCACCAGGCCTTCTGGGACTCGGGGCCTCTAATTACTCGTAGCCTAGCAAGCCAGTATCGTCCAGGCAGAGACCTGCGATCTAGCCAGGTTTTTATGGCAACAGTCCCTAGAATTAAAAGGACAAGAACAGGCGGAAGGATGTTTGCCTTCAATGCCGCTAAGATCTGGAACTCCCTTCCTTTTCATTTGAGATCCAACCCTGACCACGCCTCTTTCCGCAAACAACTAAAAGCACACCTGTTCAAATCTCTTCAATAAACTCAGCTCTACTTCCCTCTTCCCGGTCTGCAACCTCACTCAGACTTCCAACAGGTTCCTCTAGCGCTTGGACGCCTCAGGGCAGCAATTCGCGCTCTAAAAATCCACTTTCATTCATTCATTCATTCTTGTTTTTGACTTCATTTTTGCTGACTGTAGGACTCTGAGCACTTTACCACAGCTAACCAGTACTAAAGTGCATGTGCTCTTATCTAAAATGTGATGACAATTGGTTTATAAATAAAGTGGTAAACCAAATACCCAGGCCTGCAGCACTGATTGTGTCCCCCTACAGAAGTAGCCTTCAAACATGACTCTGGCCTGCCACTACAGGGCCTAGGGGTGTGAGTTACTGCCACCTCATCTTGGCATTTCCAAATAAAAAAGTGACAAGCCTTAAACTCCCCTTTTGTTACATATCAGCCACCCTTAAGGTAGGCCCTAGGCAGACCTAAAGGAAGGGTGCTGTGTAAAAAAGGTAGGACATGTACCCTTTTATTTTACATGTATTACATGTCCTGGTAATGACAACCACCCAAGTTTGTTTTTACTACTGTGAGGCTATATTAGGACTTCGTTAAATACCCTTTTCAGGTGTAATTCCTGATTGTAGAAGAGTAGCTGCTTTATATTTTATATCACTGCATTGGTAACGATAAATCCTCTTTTATTTTTAATTTTTAATTTTTATAAAATGCACAGTATCAAACACTTTAATACAAACATATATATCAAACATATGAAATCCAGAGAATAGCAGATAAAAAAACCAATTCTATTCATGCCATTAATTAGAACAAGTCATATATTCAAGCATAGCCCCCCAAATATTAATACCAAGCTTTCGCTTGCTTGACCCTTTAACTGAATACAAACTAAACTCAAGGTTAAATGTAGTAAAAAACCTAGCAAACCACCTTTCAAAAGACGGTGCCTCCAGATGGAGCCACATAGATGCCAAAAATAGTGGTGCAACAGTAAAAGCAATAAAAATGAGGTATCTAGATCTATAGATCGGCATACCCTGTAGTAGGTCTTCTCCAATCACAAGTAACATAATAGACGCTGAGATTTCAACATCAACCCCAGTAACCTCTGAAGGAAATATCTCAATATGCGAAATCATCACAGCCACTTTACTACATGAATAAAAGACATGAACAATGTCGGCATCATCTGCCCTGCATCTAAAACATTTCGCATGATATGCACTCCCCGATTTCTTCATCCTTACTGGGGTATAATACATAGTACATAGCATCTTATAATGCTGTGCTCTTAGATTTGCAGCCATAAGGACTTTACCTGCTGGCTCAATGGAGTTCTCTAAGGATACTGATTGTTCACCCAACCAACTATCCCACTTCGAGTTATATTTCTCTAAGTCATCAATTTTAACCTCTTGCAACGTATTATCGCTAGCCCTGATTTTCCTCTGACGTCTTATGACTTCAACTATTGTGTGCGGTTTTAAGGTCATTACGTGCTTACTTAAAAAGTCCTGTATCCGCAGGAACTTAAAGAATTGATTTTTAGGTAGCTGATACTTCTTCGCTAGATTAGAAAAAGAAGAGCAAAGCCCCCCAGACTCCATAAAATGTCCCAATTGCGTAATACCGGCGAGTTTCCACTTCCCGCGATATAATCATGAAATATCGGTGGAAGAGTCCCCACTGCGGACATAGATGTATAGAATGAAATCCCTTGTATCTGCAAATTCTTTTGCATTGCCTTCCAAACCTTAAAAGCTGCGCCTACAATTTTAAAGCAAGTTCTTTTATAATAACTAGCCTCCATTCTTTTAAACAAACAGTGTGTAGCCTTGGATCCTAACACCATCTGATAAATTGATGGTGCTTCGGCAGGATTATCAACCTCTTCCCCAGTCAACAATAATTGCACATTTGTTAAGATGCAAGCATAGTAATATAATGTAAAATCAGGAACTGACCACCCCCCTCTATCACGCGGAAGGGTCATCAACCGTGCCGCTCTTTGTGGTTTCCCAGGGGCCTATAAGAATCTAACACAAAGTTATTGAAGTTGTTGCAGTTGCAACTTCGGTAATTCCAAAGGCACGCAAAATATTAATTTTAAGGATGTCAACCCTGCCAACTAAAGATAAATTAAGACATTCCCACTTCTCCAGGGCATGTTTAATATTTCTGGTGATGGCCCCCCAATTCACATCAACCAGCTCTTTCAAACAAACCCGAAGCTTGATGCGGACAGCTCTAACATTATTATCCATCCCCTGATTAGTACACAGAATCTTTTTGTATGAAGCTTATATCCGGATGCTCGACCAAACTCAAGTGCCAAATGTTCAATTTCGGTTAGTGCCATCACTGGATCAATAGTTACAATGGCTATATCATCCGCATATGCGAACACGCGGAACTGATCTTGTCCCACCACAAACGATCTTATCCTAACACTCTTCTCCAGCATTTCCAAGACAGGATTGATGTATAGCGCGAACAGGAGCGGGGAGCAGGGGAAACCCTGTCTTGTACCTTTAGAGACCTACACTGGTTCAGAAGTTAATCCCATTGAGCAGATCTTAGCCACCTGAGATCGATACAAAACTTGTAGAGCCTGAATAAAGCCCTGCCGAACCCCATCGTCCGTAAGACCCCCCAAAGCAAGTCCCACGAAACTCTGTTGAAAGCCTTCTCGGCATCAAACAGCACTATGCCTACATCTCTGGATTCGACCTGGGCAATATCAAGCATAGTAATGATTCTAGCAATATGATTAACAGTTACCCTGCGGAGGATGAACCCATGCTGTTTTAAGGAAACCAAAAGGAGATATAACCATGGCAAGTCGGTTGGCAAGAATTTTAGCATAAATCTTACCATCACAATTAGTGAGCGAAATTGGGCGATAAGAGCCCGGAAGGTCAGATGGTTTATCCTTTTTCTTAAATATGACGATATTAGCATCATCCCATGATTGTGGTGCTGCACCAGCTTTAGCAGCCTGAAAGACAGACAGTAAATCTATTTTAAGCTCATGAAAAAAAAACAATAGATTTCAGAGGGGAGTTTATCCGTCCCGCAGCCTTGACCCCTGTCATACCATTAATGGCCTTTTCCAATTCATCCATTGTAATTGGGATGTCCAATAGTCTCGCTTCTTCCTAGCTAACCAGTGAAATTGTGCATTCAAAAGCCGCAGGTCCCTCACGTCCCGATCTGGCTCCTGTGCTGTATGAAGCTCTTGATAATAATTATGAAAGATCTCTAAAATCTCCTGGGGATCATGTACCAAACTGCCTGCCACATTCCGCATGCCTTCTATTCTTTGTGCGGCTTCTTTAGAATGCAATCTTTGAGCTAGACAGCGCCCTGTCGCCTCCCCATACTCATAACATTCTTTTCTAAAAATCTGATATTTTGTGGCAATTTCCTTACTCCATTCCAGATTTATATTTGCTTTATATTTAGCTACATTAGCCTGTATCTCAGCTGTACTATTTCTGTGTAAAATCCCGGATGCGAGGTTCTCTTCTGTGGACTTAAGTCTAACATATAGCTCCTGCATTATAAGCTTAGCCTGTTTCTGTTTGTGTAATCCAAAACTCAGTGCTTCACCTCAGAAGCAGGCTTTAAAAGTATCCCAAACAAAGCCATTTGTGGTAGAATGTTAGTTTGAAAAACGTCTTTAATCCATATGTTCATATGATTAATAAAATCGTTATCCATAAGAAGCCTTCTGTCGAACGTAAAACCCCTAGGGATTGTACTAATACCCAAAGCAGGAATATCTATCACAACTGGTGCAGGATCAGAGGTTATTCTAGGGAAAACTTGCATCCGAGCTCCTGTAAGTAATGACGGCGAAATAAAAAAATAGCCAAGCCGTACAATTTGCTATGTAGATGGGAGTAAAACTTATGTCCAGTATTAGACATATTGAGCGTAGCCCAGACATCAATTAGACCATCATCCAGCAATAGATTATATAGGGCCTTGAAAACCCTAGGCTTTCTGCCGCTATAGCCCTGAGTACCCACTTGTAATTCCCTCCCTACCAAGTTAATATTGAAATCCCCACATAGCACAAGTGGGGTGGTCCATAATGCTCTATATTTAGTTATTTGAGAACACGAGCTTCCTCAAAATTAGAGCCGTACACTGTACTGTGCAGAACTGTGGCTCAATGATTAGAGCGGCAGACCCTGATGCAGAGGTCTAGCCTGGGACCAGGGTTCAATTCCTGCCTTGGCGGGTCTTGGGCTAAAATTTCCACGGACCTGATATTTCTCGCCTCGGTGCCTATTCTAATTCATGGGTCCCACTCTGCAACTCTTGGCAATAGCTTGCTTAATCTCCACAACGGCCCCCACAACGCTAGGATGCCTGGCTTCACCTTGGGGGTGCCCAGGAGTGGGCACTTCTCAGGGAAAAGCCAGGAAGGGTTCCACAGCGGTATGCGTACAAGCGCTGAGATGCCTCATGGGTGATTCGTGCTACTACATTTACATTTGCACAACATAAACCTAGAAGCCCCTAGAATACATTCCACAATTGCCCACCGCCCATGGCTACCTACTAACATAGGTCCAGCAGGTTGTATAATCTGTTTGGTCAGTATCGCCACCCCACGGTTCATCGTTGTTTGTTGGGAGGCAGCTAAAACTACATACCCCAACTCGTCTAACACCTTACAGTTTCCCTAAGGTATATGTATCTCCTGTACACAGACCAAATCTGGATTAATCACCCAAAGTTATGCTGAAGTTCTTTGTCTTTTGTTGTAATTATTAAGGCCGCAGACATTTAAGGAGCAGAGGCGAAACCCTAGTTTAGCCATAAAATAACTGTAGATGCCAACCCTTTCTTAACCCTATAACATAGCTCCTGACTTCTGGTTTTCTCTGGATTTCGTAATATTAACTACACAGTGGATATTTTTTTTCTTTTTGACTCCCACACACCCACCGCCCCCCTCATCCCGACCCCTCCTAACAACCTAAACCAACCCTCCCTGCCTACCCCTCCCCAGCTTTCCAAAGAGGCAGTAGGACCTATGGTCCTTGTGATGACGAGCTCCAGCGCGCGGGTGTCCCCGCCCGCCCTCATCGTAATATCACAAACGTGCCAATAGTCCCCTCATAAATAAGAAACAAAAAGAAAAGAACCATTTTTACATGACACATGCCCTTATTCCAACTGCCATAAAATACCTTTTTAAGGATGAGGACATGTCAGGCTGAAGGACGCGGCATCAGAAGCCTATCGTTATTTCCGTCCCGATGCCCCGGATGCTTACTGCAACCGGATGTTTACTGCAACCATTGTTTTTTGCTCTCGCCCTCAGACTTTTGAAGCAACTCTTATTAATGAGCGGATCTGACTTGGCATATCTAAGCCTCGTCTACA
Organism: Lissotriton vulgaris; assembly: GCF_964263255.1. Taxonomy (NCBI): domain Eukaryota; kingdom Metazoa; phylum Chordata; class Amphibia; order Caudata; family Salamandridae; genus Lissotriton; species Lissotriton vulgaris. The sequence goes on along the minus strand of NC_141685.1, from coordinate 367,312,205 downwards.
TACTAGTATTCTATTTTAATGCTAGTTATTTGTCTTGCAATTGTGGTAATCTTCAACTCTGATTCCTATATTCTGGTTTCCTGATTTTGGCTCGTCCCACAATTCACAACTCTGGAACCTTTCGCCCTGAGGAAGGTGGCACCCACATTCGGTCGATCAAAAGCGCATAAGTGTTCTTTCCACTGAATGGATCTCAGTTAATCTATGATCCATGCTCCTTGTTATTATCCTAAATTAAACTTTAATGTATGCTGATGAGACTGAATTTATTTGGTGCTACATAAATACTGGAATGTTTATTTGTCTTTAAATGATGATCACCGTTATCCATACTTGTTAAAATCGGTCCTGTTGTTCTTATCCACTGTACTGTTGGTATGAGTATGAGTGAATTCCTGAGTCACAGGATGTGTTGGTACATGAGAGTATGAATCAGTTGGTATGAATGTGTGAGTGAGAGTGACAGCGTGGGATGCTAAATACGCTCAATTTGAAAACAAATGCTAATGAATTATTAATACTTTTTGATATGTTTCTCATCTGTCTTTTGTGACATGCCTTTGTCATCTTGGCCAGCTCCTTGAGTGTTTATATATCAGCGACTTATAACGTAGTTTAAAGTGTTATGGTAGAGAAATAATGTTTTGAGCAGCTTGCTTTTTTTCTCGGATTTTTCTCTGCCTCATTCGTTTCAGGGGCCCCCTCTGATTGAGTGACCTTTTTAAGGATAAACACAAAGCCCTCAAGGTATAAAAATAGACACAGTAGAGAAGAGAATGAAACATATACCAGCTAAGGCAACCACCCCCACACCATATCTCGCCCACTAAACTATGACTAGGCTTTAATGTTACAGCGACTGTAAAAAATTCCTTAGCCTGGACCTCAGATGTAAAAAAAACTGGTATGCTGATTATGTAGAACTTTCAGCTTTGCAGGATTAAGCCCCTTTAGCCTGAAATGATGATATAAGCTGGCGGAGCGGTCATCTTTTTTCTATAGTATGGTGACAGTAATCAGGCTGCACAAAAAACTCCACCTCCTTACCAGCCCTCTTCCTTCGGGCGGGCCAGTTCATACACTCATTCCCGTGCCAGAAAGTTATTAAGAGATATCAATATCGCTCTAGGTCTAGTGATAGCTTGGCTGGGTCCAGGCCGTATAGAAAAGGGGAATCAATGTGCCCTCTGAACTTCTCTTTGCCAGTCCCACTGAGTGGGTTCAGGGAAAGTCTCAGTGAACAGATCAATTATTAATTTGCATGGATTTTGCCCCTCTAAGCCCTGGGGAATCTGCAATACTCTGAGATTGTTCCTACGGGAACAATTCTCCAAGTCAGCCAGCTTCCACTGGGTATCATTTTCAGAGAGCGCAGTGACTCATTCATGGCTTTCTGTGCCGCAAGTTCATCCTCCAGAGAAGAAATACGAGCTTCAGCTTCATTAAATCTGGTAGAGAAATCCTTGCACGTTTTGGCTATATGATGCCCAGTGTTCTGAAGTTTACGGCATGATCCTTGCACCTTCTGACTCTACCCGTGTCTCCTCCCTATGGGTCATTAGGGTTTGATAAATCAAAGGGAGTATGATCTCCTCAGGTAGATCTGAAAGACCCCCTTTAACCTCCTCAGTACCGGTACCAGACTCCATTGTATAAGAATAGTCCCACTGTAGGGCATTACCCTCGTCCCTAACATCGACCAGTCTACTTCCTTCTCTGAGGTTCTTTTGCACTGCACTAGGGCTGTCTTTGGAGGTATCTCCTTCCGTGTCGTCTATATGCCCACTGCTGAGGTTGCTGCCACCAGCCCCATGCAGTCCGGCTTGAATTTTTGAGTTTATTTCTAAATCTTCACTAGAGTCAGAGTGGTCTGATAAGGAGTAAAAGTAATCACCAGAGTCAATTTCCTTTGAAGGGGCTTTCATACTTTGTGGATCCCTTTTTGCTCTTCCCTACTTTTCCAATATTTACAATGGTTTCAGAGCTTGATATATGGGCCATCGTGGAGACATCTACTTCCCGAGGAGGAATGTTAGACACATTAGTATGCTGTCCTTCCCCCTCCATCATAACACCTTCCTTCATTAGATCACCAGCAGATGGACCTAAAAGTACCGGATTGGCAGAGCGCACACAGCTAGAAATAGCCCTAGAGCCATTTCCCCCATGTCCTGGTCAGTTATAATACCAGGAGCCCCCAATTTATCCCCACCCTTCTCCCCCCCAATATCTACAAGCCCAGTCTGTGGGGAACAAACAGATTTATTCTTCTCCTTTCCCCCAGAAAACAACAAGGGAATTGTGCCCTTATCTACAGAATTCTTGGCAGTTTTCTCTCCGGTTAGCACTAAGTCCATTTTACAGGTCTTGCTGCTCATACCGACACTAGCCAGGCTTTTCACCAGGCCCGGACTGGCCGTAGCGGGCACCGGGCAATCCTCCAGTGCGTCGCACGGGTGGGGCCGGTTTTGGGGTCCTGGGGGCCGTTTTTAATACAGGGCCGTTTTTGCAGCAAAATCGGCAAAAAAACGGCCCTGGCAATGAGCTCGGCGGCACCCCCAACCCCCCCTTGGGGGTGTGGGGGGGAGCACTTTGACAGGGCCGGTTTTGGTTCCCAGTCCGGCCCAGCTTTTCATGCTAGGACTGCCGGGTACAGCTCCAGTCGGATCAGCCAGGGGGCGAGCTCTCCCTCTCGCCACATTGGGAGGAATCACCAAAGACTTGTAATCCTCCCTCCGTCATCGTTGAGCGCCGCAGAACGCAGCCGCTGAGCACGGCCCAAACAGCGCAAACTATTGAACGTGTGAAATACTCCAGCACCCCTCCGAAGGTGCCGCAGCCCCGCACACACTGCAGCAGCGGCAAAGCTCAGCTTGACACAAAGGCAGCCCCCGGGTGAGTTGACATAGGTATCCCTGATAGATTTCAGTGAAAATTCAAGTGGGTTTTTTTCAATAGAAAGCTTTTCTGATGTCACAGCTCGAAGATGTTCTCTTCTCACCCTCTCTTTGTTCCCATCGCCACGCATAAAGCCGGCCTCCGTTGCAACAATAGCCATGTTACAAAGAAGCCGATCATTTGCCATTCCTCCGTGTGTGTTCATAAAAGGCATAAACTCATTTGTACTCCTTGAGGTTAAATCCACTTGAAGATGCGCCACTTTTCATAAGTTCATGGCAATTCATGGTAGTTCATGGCATTCAGGAGCTCACCATTGAGAGCAGGTACGGGGAGTCCAGGAGCAACCAGCTCACGGGTCCGAGCACACGGACGCCATCTTGCCCAGATTGCAGAGGATCAGCTGCTTTATTTTTTATATCACTGGATTGGTAATATAAATCCACTTTAGTGGTAAAGTTAGATCTGGTATTACTAATCTAGATATGCCACTTTTAGAAAGCGGACATTTCTCTGCTTTTAGCTCTCTTGTGCGCCCTATAGCCTGTCTCCAAAACATGTCTGCGGTTGGGAGATAGCTACACTTTGGGCATTCCCTCTAGATAGACACAAGTACGGGTCACTCATCTGCATTCATCTGCATACAGACGCTTCTTCCTGGGAAAGAGGGAGAGGAAGAGCTGCATTGTACACTTGAAAAGGTGTGGTCTGTTCTAACACAAAACACAAATTTACTCTCCACAAATAGGCTGGCAGACAGAGCTGGGTTAAAAAAAAACACAAAGGCTTTGCACCACAAATGCTTTGCAGACATCTCACAAGGACACATTTGGGTATAAGTATTTGGTTTATGACCCCCTCTCCCTTGGTTGGGGTCCACAAAAGAGTCTGCCAAGAAGAGGAGCTCCGTTATGGGAGGGACTGCCACTTTTCTAACTGCTTTGCTATGTTGGCCTCCTGATTGCTGAGCTTATGGAGGGGCTGCCACTTTGCTACCTGCACTGCTGTGTTGGCCTGCTGCCTCTGACCTGGGCGATGAGAAGGACTGCCCCTGTTCTCCACAACCTTTTGCGACCTAGGTAACTTCCTTGGCTTGTTGGCTAGCACCCTGTTCAGGAAATGTCAGGGCCATCAAAGATTTCATTTGCACAAATGACCGCTGTTGGGCCCTGCTAATCCAGAAGTTGACTCTGCCTGATGTTCCCTCAATCAGTCCTCGATCTTCACAAAGTGACGGCAGTGGCTTTTTGGACGTCCACATGCATCATCACGGTAAACTGATCAAGAACCACAATTTCTGCCTGCTCGAGCGCAGACCATCGTGTTTGTCAACTTCACCGAAACCTCAGCATCCATGAGCAGTCCAGCACGACCCGGTGCACTGTGTAGGCATCAAAGAAAGATGATTGTCTGTCCTCTGTCACTCCTATTACTACATTATATACAGCAAGGGGAGAAACCTCCAATGCTCTCACAGGAGGCCAAGAACGGAGTAAGTAGATCAGTCTCCCACAAACTTGACACTGCATTTTAAGTGTCATATCTCTGGAGATATTGGTTTGCACTGACCCGGGGAGAAAGTATGTTCCCGATCCATGGGTGAATCGCTGTAATTTCCTTAGCATAATTGTAAAGAACAAACTGAAAGCGCAAAGGCTTTTTCAGCATTGTACATTCTTGAATTATTCGGAACTTGAGATGCTTTAATTGTATTCTTTTTATTTTTATCTTGCTTTGAAGAGTAAAAGAGATACTATTTTCATACCAGACTGTGGAGTCCTTTTTGGGGGGTTTTCACTGTGTTACGGTATCCACGTATGCACAACTGCTTTACCATTGTCTCTTATGTTAAGCCTTACTGCTCTGTTCCAGGCTACTAGAAGGTGAGCAAGGACTGTGTCACTGACTTACACTGACTAGAATTGCGGTCCCTACTTGGACAGTGTGCATACCTTGGCCAACTAGAAACCCGATTTCTAACAATACATGAGCACCACCTTTTTTGGAACCTTTACAGATAACCTTGCAGAGTTGGAGGTATTATTATTGCCTTTCCCAAAAGAAACTTTCTCTGCCTCACAATCCAGCACCCATTCCTACGTCAGAATCTCAATCTGAAGAATTGGCCTCCTTCTTTGTGGAGAAAATACGGGCTATTTCTCTCCCACGAGCGCGCCCAGCTCCTTTTATTAGACCAGCCTTAGCCATTAATCTGACGGCTATTCCTGGGAAGAATTTAGTAAATTGACTGTGAAAATCAAGTCCGGCTCTCCGGCTGATCCACTCAAACCTGCCCAGTTCAGAGAATCCTCGCTGCCCTGTATGGCCCGCTACACCAGCTGAATAATGCCTCTTTCTCATCCGCCACTGTTCCGGTGAAATGGAAACAGGCGTGGGTCTCTCCCATCCTTAAAAAACCTAATTTAGACCCTATGAAACCGGAACATTTCAGGCCTATCTCTCTTCTTCCCTGGATAGCGAAGGTAGCAGAATCACATGTTAACACTATGCTCACCAACGTTCTGAGCTCCAACAACATTCTGGATGAAACACAACATGGTTTCAGCACCGGTCATAGTACTGAGACAGCCCTCTTAGCCATGACGGAACATCTGCGATCTATCCTTGATCATGGTCAAACGGCGGCACTGATTCTGTTAGACCTCAGTGCCGCCTTTGACACTGTCTCCCACAAGATTCTGCTTCACCGGCTTGAGGAGGCAGGGATCACTAATATGGCCCTTGCCTGGTTTAGATCTTTTCTAACCAAGAGGTCATTTCGTGTCTCCACCCCTCCCTTCCTATCTCAGGCACATTCTATTGATCAGGGTGTCCCCCAAGGCTCGGCACTGAGCCCCACATTATTTAATCTCTATGTCCAGCCGCTAGCTGCTGTCGCCAAACAATGGGACCTCGCCATCGTCTCATATGCTGACGACACGCAGCTAGTGGTTGCCCTAACGGAAGGATCGGCCCCAAATGTCTTTAGGTTTAAAAACAGCCTGACTGCCGTGGCAGACTGGATGACATCTAACCGTCTGCAGTTGAATGCAAATAAGACAGAGGTGCTACTGGTTGGAAATAACGTAGACCTATGGGGCGACCACTGGTGGTCCAATGCTCTGGGTAAAGCCCCGGAACCCAAAACAGAAGTCAAAACTTGGGGGTGTGGCTTGACTCCTCCCTTAGTTTCTTCTTGCAGACTAAAAAAGTCTCGGCTACATGCTTTGGCATTCTACGCGGTCTAAGACCTATTTTAAAATTCTTTGACTCATCCACAAGGCAGCTGATAGTCCAGTCTACGGTTCTTTCCCGATTGGACTATGCATGTTCCCTGCTGCTGGGAGCCAATCGAGCAGAGATCTCTCGGATGCAGCGCATTCAAAATGCGGTGCTAGAGCCTTAGTAGGCCTTCCCCGATTCTGCTCCATCTCTGACACCATCCGGAGGCTTCATTGGCTCCCTATGGCTCAGCAAATTCAGTTTAAGACTTTCAAAATCTTAAAGTTTGCTACTCCTAAAATGCTCTGTAACCTTTTGACCCCGTATGTTCCAACTCGCGCACTACGCTCTTCAGGTCAACATCTGGTCAGAGAACCCCGGATTAAGCGCTGCCGAGCAGTAGGACGTTCCTTCCGCTACTTAGCAGCAAATTTGTGGTACTCATTACCAGCTCACATACGAGAACAGGAAGGCCTTTTGAACTTCAGGAAGGCAATCAAAACTCATCTCTTCCCCCTAAACTAAGCTTTTCTGGAAGTATGCCTTGTTGAATCCCATCAGAGTCAGTTATCTCTCTGCTACACAGCGCCAGGACGCCCCTTTGCTGGGACAGCTGAGTGCTATATAAGCTTTTTTAACATAATATAACATAACATAACATAACATAACAATGTAGTTCTGTTTTTCTAAGGCTTTGCTTTCTCTCTCTAGGACTCTTTCACTTTTTGTTTTCTGTCTTTCTTCTTATTTTTCTTGCCTTTCTATCTTTTTGGTCACTCTAAAAAGTATTACGTAACACAAAGAAGTGGGTAGCGCTACAGGGAGGATCATGACAGAATCTATGGAAATGTACTAAGCAATAAGACAGCAATGATTCGATTTAGGTACAGGCGCAGGCCTATTATGGCAACAATGGGGGAGCTTTATTGAAGTCTGTGACCCTTAGAGAAGTTTATACTCTTGGATAGGCAATTCTGTTATGTGGCTCAGAAATCCTATTAAAAAATGTTATAAAGCAAATCTGTTTAACAAGTTCATAGTCAATGTTCTCAGGCATTACTGTTGCCAGGTTGAGAAAGCATGCTCTGGCCTTCCCAGTGCATGTATGTAGTTGTCCTGTTTTAAGGACGAGCAGGGCTTTAATCAGCAGCCCCAAGTGTGACCGAAGTAGGCCAGCAGTAGGTTGGAAGAGGTCACACTCTATGGTGCATTTGGTAGGGAGTCAACTCTCTTTGGTCAGGGTGCTGAAATTCATAATGTGGGCACAGTGAAGGTAGAGTCTGTTCTCATCAGTCTTGCTGGATTGGCGATTCTGAAGAGAAAAAAGACATAAGCCATACTAGGAAAATTCTCTCCCACTAACAACAGAATCTGACTCTCTGACATAAATCCCTACCATCACCCAAATGGTCCCCTGTAGGGAAATGGCCCACCTGTCTGAACAATGACGTGAGTGGCAAACAGGTATGGCCTCAGCTTCTTCAGGGCCCAGACCACAGCAAAGGCTTCCATCTCAATGGCTGAACAACATTTCTCCCTGGAGGTCAACCGTCTGCTGTTAAAAGTTACTTGTTGATCTTGGCCCTCTGCAATAAGTTGTGATAACATAGTCGCTAGCCCTCTCTCAGATGCATCTGTCTGGACAATGAAAGTTTTGGAGTAGTCAGGGCTTTGTAGGATGGGAGCAGTGCCCATTGCCTGCTTCCGGTTATCAAATGCCTTTTGACAGCTTACTGTCCACTGAACTTTCTTGGGCATTTTCTTTGATGTCAGATCATTCAGAGAAGTCACAATGGACCCATATCCATTCACAAATCTTCTGTATTACCCAGTCTAGTTCGAGTCTGGGTAGTGGGAGCAACTCAGTCCACAATCATCTGGATTTTGCTCTCCAATGGTTGAACCTGGGATCACCTCCCAGGTGGTCCAAGATCACAAACCTGCTCTGCCTTATCTGGAACTCAGTGGCCTTGTTAGTGACGCCTGCCTTTTGCAGGGTGTCCAGAACATTTCGGAGTCGGACCAGGTGATCCTCCCAGGTGGAGCTAAAGACAGCTATAGCATCTACATATGCTCCATCATAGGCACCCAGATCTGTTAAGACTTAATTCACAAACCTCTGAAATGTGGCAGGTGCATTCTTCAAACCAAAGGGCATCACAATAAATTGATAATGCCCACTAGGGGTTGAAAATACTGTTTTTAGCTTGGCATACTGAGCTAGTTTGGTTTGCCAGTAGCCAGCTGTCAGGTCAAATGTACTCAGAAACTTGGCTGAGGCCACAGTACCTATGAGTTAATCTGCCCAGGGAATTGAATGAGCATTAGTCCTAGTGACTGCATTGTGGCCTCTGTAGTCCACACAAAACATCATCTCTCTTTTTCCACCCTTGGTGTGAGGTTTTGGCACAAGGACTACTGGACTAACTCATTGTCTATCTGAAGGCTAAATGACCCCCAATTCCAGCATCTTTTGGCCCTGTGTCCTGATGCAATCCCTGACATGGTCAGGCTGTCTGTAGATTTTGCTCTTCACAGGCAGACTGTCACCTGTGTCTATTTCATGGGTGCACCAGGTGGTTTGAATGGGTGTCAGGGTGAACATGTGTCTGTAATGATTGAGGACTTGCCTGCAATCAGTCTGCTGTCGATCAGTGAGGCTGCCTGCCTGAGGCGGAAAGCCGGGAGAAGTGTTTTTTTAATTGTTGCTTTGATTAATTTGCACGGTACTCGTTTGGATGCTAACCGTTTTAAAAATGTTCACATTTGGCAGGCTGATATTTACATATCCCTCTGCTCACCTTACTCAGCCGATTCAGGCGCTGGGCGGTGAGACTCACCCCACTACCCCAGAGGCGGCCGGTGGAGCAAGCAGCAATCTTGTGGGTAGGGAAGGGTGGCGGGTTAGTTGTGGAACCTTTCAGCTACTATAAAAGAAGGGACTAGTGTGCATGCGCTGCCTAAAACTCTCCTGAATCATTGACAAAATATCGATGTTGAAAATATCGACCTACAGGAATATCGATGCAGAAATATCGAAGGCAAGAATATCGACATCCTATCTACAACATGGTAAGTACAAACATATCGAGAACAAAAAATATAGATGTTAAAAATATCGATGTTAAAAATGTTTTTTTTTTCTGTAAAAACATAAATGTAAAATAAAGTAAATAACACCAATAAATAAAATAAACCTAGTTAAAAATATGTAATAATGTTTAAAATTAATAAATAATACATATATAATAATAATACATTAATTAAACATATACAGAAAATATATAATATATACGCACTTAACAATAGGTTGTGATAATTATTTTAATAATTTATAAATTAATAAAAAATATTATAAATTACAAATACATTTACAAGCATAAAACATAAACATAAATAAAAAGTAAAGAATTATGTTTAATAAATAAAAATAATATATATACCTTTAATATTTTTTTAAATTAATTATATACTACATTATCTAAATGTTTACAAAAAAATTAAATAACTACATAAATAAAAATACTATTCAAAATCCATAAGTATGAAAAAATGCATTAATAAAAATGTTGGATAGCATAGAACTTAAAATTACCATCCCCAGAGAGCACATAGAGAAACCGTTGTATGAGTGCAGAGGTAAAAATTACTATTCCAACTCCAGAGAGTGCAACAGTAGGGAAAACATTGGATAGCATAGGGGTCAACATTAGTAATCCAACTCCAGAGAGTGCAATAGTAAGGAAAACATTGGATAGCGTAGGGGTAAAAATTACTATTCCAACTCCAGAGAGTGCAACAGTAGGGAAAGCGTTGGATAGCGTAGGGGTAAAAATTACTATTCCCACTCCAGAGAGTGCAACAGTAGGGAAAACATTGGATAGCGTAGGGGTGAAAAATTACTATGCCAACTCCAGAGAGTGCAATGGTAGGGAAAGCGTTGGATAGCATAGGGGTAAAAACTTCTATTCCCACTCCAAACAGTGCAACAGTAGGGAAAACATTGGATATCGTAGGGGTAAAAATTACTATTCCAACTCCAGAGATTGCAACAGTAGAGAAAACGTTGGATAGCGTTTGGGTAAAAATTACTATTCCAACTCCAAACAGTGCAACAGTAGGGAAAACATTGGATAGCGTAGGGGTAAAAATTACTATTCCAACTCCAGAAAGTACAACAGTAGGGAAAGTGTTGGATAGCGGTTGGGTAAAAATTACTAATCCCACTCCAGTGAGTGCAACAGTAGAGAAAACACTGGATAGCGTAGGGGTAAAAATTACTATTCCAACTCCAGAGAGTGCAACAGTAGGGAAAGCGTTGAATAGCGTAGGGGTAAAAATTACTATTCCAACTCCAGAGAGTGCAACAGTAGGGAAAGCGTTGGATAGCGTAGGGGTAACAATTACTATTCCAACTCCAGAGAGCGCAACAGTAGGGAAAGCATTGCATAGTGTAGGGGTAAAAATAAATATTCCAACTCCAGAGAGTGCAACAGTAGGGAAAGCGTTGGATAGCGTGGGGGTAAAAATTACTATTCCAACTCCAGAGAGTGCAACAGAAGGGAAAGCGTTGGATAGCGTAGGGGTAAAAATTACTATTCCAACACCGGAGAGTGCAACAGTAGGGAAAGTGTTGGATAGCGTAGGGGTAAAAATTACTATTCCCACTCCAGTGGGTGCAACAGTAGGGAAAACACTGGATAGCGTAGGGGTAAAAATTACTATTCCAACTCCAGAGAGTGCAACAGTAGGGAAAGCATTGGATAGCGTAGGGGTAAAAATTACTATTCCAACTCCAGAGAGTGCAACAGTAGGGAAAGCGTTGGATAGCGTGGAGGTAAAAATTACTATTCCAACTCCAGAGAGTGCAACAGTAGGGAAAGCGTTGGTTAGCGTAGGGGTAAAAATTACTATTCCAACTCCAGAGAGTGTAACAGTAGGGAAAGCGCTGGATAGCGTAGGGGTAAAAATTACTATTCCAACTCCAGAGAGTGCAACAGTAGGGAAAGCGTTGGATAGCGTAGATGTAAAAATTATTATTCCAACTCCAGAGAGTGCAACAGTAGGGAAAACGTTGGATAGCGTAGGGGTAAAAATTACTATTCCAACTCCAGAGAGTGCAACAGTAGGGAAAGCGTTGGATAGCGTAGGGGTAAAAATTACTATTCCAACTCCAGAGAGCGCAACAGTAGGGAAAGCGTTGGATAGCATAGGGGTAAAAATTACTATTCCAACTCCAGAGAGTGCAACAGTAGGGAAAGCGTTGGATAGCGTAGGGGTAAAAATTACTATTCCAACTCCAGAGAGTGCAACAGAAGGGAAAGCGTTGTATAGCGTAGGGGTAAAAATTACTATTCCAACTCCGTAGAGTGCAACAGTAGGGAAAGCATTGGATAGCGTAGGGGTAAAAATTACTATTCCAACTCCAGAGAGTGCAACAGTAGGGAAAGCGTTGGATAGCGTAGGGGTAAAAATTACTATTCCAACTCCAGAGAGCGCAACAGTAGGGAAAGCATTGCATAGTGTAGGGGTAAAAATAACTATTCCAACTCCAGAGAGTGCAACAGTAGGGAAAGCGTTGGATAGCGTGGGGGTAAAAATTACTATTCCAACTCCAGAGAGTGCAACAGAAGGGAAAGCGTTGGATAGCGTAGGGGTAAAAATTACTATTCCAACACCGGAGAGTGCAACAGTAGGGAAAGCGTTGGATAGCGTAGGGGTAAAAATTACTATTCCAACTCCAGAGAGTGCAACAGTAGGGAAAGCGTTGGATAACGTAGGGGTAAAAATTACTATTCCAACTCCAAAGAGTGCAACAGTAGGGAAAGCATTGGAGAGCGTAGAAGTTAAATATAACATACTTATAAATAATTGTTGTAAATAAAATAATAAAACTTTAAGTTTTAAATAACTCTACATCATTTGCAAATACCCTTTAATAATTACTAAAAACAAAATTACAATTGAATAATTAATTAAAAATAAATTAAAAATAAATAACAATAAATATTATTTAAGAAATATAAACTACCAAATAATAAATATTGAACACTAAAATATTTTTCAAAACAAAAAACATATTAGTAATTAAAAATTGATTAACAATTAAAAAATAGCAAACAAAAATGTTTTTTTAATAAAAAAATAATATATATATATATATATTCTTTTAAGATTTCAAAAATGTAATTAAGATAATGTTGTAGCGGGGGCGTGGCCAAGCAGCATGGCCGACAGGACATGAGCTCTACCAGCTCCCGTCTTGCGGACCCGAAAATCCTGGAAATTATCCTGCCCGGGCTCTGGTTTGCAGCGTCTGACGGTCGGAGGCATTGCTGATGTCGGGGGACCCTCCTTACCGAAATACAGCTGACAGGAGCGGCGGATCTGCCGGGGAGCAGTCCCGGTGTCCTAAGGACGGCCGCCACATTTACGTGAGTCCGTGGTCTGGGCCTGAGCGGACGGGAGCGGCCAAACCTGGTGGTGCCCCTGAGTGACGGCGGGGGGTTTGAGAGTCAGAGGAGCTTTCTCGGGTCGAGACCCTGCCCCAGGAGAAAACATTGCAGGCTGAGATTCTGTGGATGGCGCCCGACCCGGAGCCGCCTCGGGGAGAGTCGCGGCCCCGGGGTTACAGACCACGAGCACCAGTGAGCGGGGAAGGGGGCCTCAAGTCCACGTGTCCGCCCCGGAGTAAAGATCCTTCGACCTCTTGCCCGGACATACCGCCGCCTGAACGGGTGAGGGACTGCCCTGGTGGAGCCGGGGAGCGGCGGGAGCGCCTGGGTCTGTGGTGTGCCCCTCCCCCACCGAGCCACCATATTTGGGACGGCCCTCCAGGCCGTGAAGACCGGGATTGTATGGCGGCACCTGAAGGCCTTGGAGCCGAAATAGACTGGCACTGACCTCCAGCAAGAGCGGGCCGGGGGCCCGGAGCGGCGGATCCGGGGGGCGCAGGTGGTGAGAGATTTGTCACAGAGCCCCTGACTGGTTGTGCGGGGCCAGCCCTGGTCTCCCGGGCCTAACAGCTTCCTGAGGTGCGGTGGAGAGGGGCGCAGGACTTACTACTGGCTCTCTGGAGGGCCCTGGGCGTACGAGTGCGGTGTTGGACACAGGGCGACAATTGGGCCTCATAGCTGCGGCGATGGGAGGGTGCGCCCGCAACCCTGGGACCCCCTGCCTAGCCATTGAACGTGTAGTCGGGCCATACGAGCCAGTTACAGAGAGTGGAGCAGCCTGCTACCTGTCGAGATCGGCTGGTCGAAGTGGCGGAGCCTCGCGTCCACCCGACTGGGGCCCGTGGGTGTCTCTGGCGGGGCTGGGTGCATGGAGGACTCTAAGCAAGATTGCGCTGACCGGCTGGGAGCGTGTGGGTGCCGGCTTTTCCTTGCCAGACCACTATTCGGCTCACGAAGACTCGTAACTGTGCCTGGTGTGCCTAGTAGCTGTCCTCGTTTTGTGAGTTGGCAGAGCAGGAAGGCCCGCATGCCTACGAGAGGGTGAGTGAACGAGAGAGGCAACCTCACAGAACTGTCTACCGACTACGGTGTAGTGGGTTAGTGTCTGCTGCTACACCATAAGCACGCTATACCTCCGTTGAGAATACACTGGAGATGCGCAAAACAGGATGTCCCGGTCGACATAGGCCAATACGATTACCCAGTACACCACACAAAAGCTACCGTCCCAAAGGATTACACGCCAATCGGGCCAAGATGAGGAGCCGGGGGACCCTGGCGAACCCTCCCGAGCAGAGTTGCTGAAGGCAATACAGGGCTCCCACTCAGCGCTGGAGAGGCAAATCGAAACTGTCTCCATCGACATCAACCTCCTGCGGACGGACCTCCATAAGGTGGCAGACAAAGTCACGGATGCGGAGGGCAACATTGAGCAGCTACAGGGGGAGGTAGCCTCCCTCAAAAAGACGGTCACGCACCTTACAGCTGCGACAAGTGCCTTGGAACAGAGAGCGGAGGACGCGGAATGGAGGGCCCGTCGCAGTAACATAAGAGTCCTAGGGGTCCCGGAGCGGATGGAGGCTGGTAATCCTGAACGTTTCCTAGAAACATGGATCAGAATGAAGCTGTGTCTACGGGATCTCTCAGAGGTGTTTGTTATCGAGCGAGCTCATCGAACCCTGGTTCCTCCGCCGCGTCCGGGGGCCCCTCCGCGAGCCGTGACAATATTGAATTATCGGGATCGGGACTGCATCCTACGAGCGGCGAGGGAAACGCCGGACCTAGCCATTGAGAACAACTGGATCTCTATATACCCTAACTATACACATCAAGTTCAAGAGATGAGGAAATCCTTTCTGGGGGTTAAGCAGAAGCTCTGTGCGATGCAATTGCAATACATGCTGCTGTATCCCGCCAAACTTAAAGAGCTCGCTCAGGGCAAGGCGCACTTCTTCGAATCCCCGGAGGAGGTATGGGAATGGTTGGAAGTTAGAGGAGACGGCGTTCTGCCGGGAGAACGTGGTGGGCCCAAGGAGACGTGGGGGAGTCGTCCACAGCGGAAGCCGGAGACGTCGCTCTGCGACGGAGAGCACTGGGGAACCTAGAGTCACGGTTGGGGCAGATGGCGCCATGCTCCTGGAACCTCTGCTGCTGGGGGCCGGGTCAGGGACCCCGAGCCCGCTGGAACCAGAGGGAATCCTGGTCCCGGACACGATACAGACTGCGGAGCGTGACACGGCGCCATCGGACCTGGTGGTCCCGGAGACTGGTGGAGCTGGGGCCCCGGAGGTGAAGGGCCCACCATGAGGTGATATGGGAGCTGTAAATACATTGTCTCTGGTTGGCTTCTGTGGCTCCGGGGAGGAAAGGGGTATTGATGAACACTGAATGACATTGCGTCCAGAACCACCAGACTTCACAATGCGGGGTGGGGCAGGGGGCCATTCGCTCTGTGAGAACTGGAGAATAATCGGGGGTTGGGTGTGCGAGTGTCGGCTCTGGACCTGCTTTGTCGAATACAGTTGAAACGGAGCCGCGCGTACTTTATGTAAGCATTGGGTCGTGCGGGGAGCTGGGGGGGGGGGTGATTCAAGTTTTATAGTTTGTGTGGGTGTGTGATGTGTTGTGAGGGGTGTGTGGGGTGGCTGTGTACGTCCTGGCACCAGCAGGGGAAGGGCGGGGTGACATGTTGGGTTGTTGTCGTTATCCTGCTCGTGGGTGGGGGAGGGGGGGTGTTCCTCAAATGTCACGATACAGGGGGGTTGGTGGGAGGGGGGGGAGTTGTTGAAGAAAGTTATTACAGGCATCATGTGTATCACTGTTCGGGCCCTTAGGAGGCGGTATTTTGGCAGTAGACTTCATGGCCCGGCTGGGCGATCACAGGAAACATGGGATACAAATTCCTGACTTGGAACGTGCGTGGGTTGGGCACTTGTACCAAGAGACACAGGGTCCTATCTTTCCTTCGGAGGCATGGCATTTCTATTGCATGTTTGCAAGAAACACATCTGAATGAGGAGGGTGCGCAAAAGCTGGCTAAAAAATGGCGGGGTCAGGTGTTTCACTCTTCCTTTTCTACATATGCGCGTGGGGTCTTGATCTGGGTGGCTCCCGGGGTCCCCCTCGCTATACAGTATGCAAAGGCGGACATTGAGGGCAGGTACCTGCTGTTGAGGGTGAAGCTGAATGGAAGGGACCTTACACTACTTAATTCATATGCACCCAATGTAGATGACGCGACCTTCTACTCACAAATTCAGGAGGTCTTAGTGTCGGATTTGGATAGCCCTCTCCTATGGTTTGGGGATTTTAACTGTGTTTTGGACCCCGTCCTAGACAGGCATCCTCCCCGAGCAGGAACGAAACCTCGCATGATGGCAAGACTTCGCGAGGTCATGGCTAATTTGGGGGCAGCAGATGTGTGGCGTCAGGGTCACCCCTCACAGAAACTGTACACCTGTTACACTCCAACGCACGACACCCATAGCAGGCTAGATAGGATCCTTGCTGCAAATATGGATGTGTCATATTCATGGAAGGTCACACATCTGGCCCGCTTCCTGTCCGACCACTCCCCGGTGTTGTGTGCTACACAGGAGGTCGACCAGCCTTGCCGCCCCCGCACTTGGAGGATGCCTACGGACCTTTTACAGGACCAAGTGGGTAGAGACCATGTGCAGACAGCCCTCACGAACTATATTGATCTGAACTGGGAAGGGGACGACATACCCCTATCGACAAAATGGGACGCTCTGAAAGCAGTGGTGCGGGGTGAATGTATGGGCCTCGCCTATGGGGTCCGGCAACAGCTGGCTCGTGAGCTGCGGGAAGCCGAAGACACCCTGCGGACTCGTCAGGCCTCACCAGATCCTGGGGAACCAGAATTGGCGTTGGAGCGCGAGGCCCGGGAACGCGTACACGATATACTTACTCACCTCGATAAATTTACACTGGGTCAATTTAGACAGCGTCTTCACCGGGAGGGGGACAAATCCGGCCGACTATTGGCCTAGATTTTGAAGAAAGAAACAGCCCCAGTTCGGATAGTTGCCCTGAGGGGCCCTGATGGGGTTATGGTGCATTCGGAAACAAATGTACTCCGTGTCCTTCGGACCCACCTGCAGCAAGTGTATGCGGCGGATCCCCTGGTCACGGAAGACTCCTATCAGCCTTACCTCCAGGGACTGCCTCTTCAGGCCCTTTCGAGAGAGGAGGCAAAGGAGTTGGATGGGGCTTTAACCCTTCATGAAGTGCGGGTGGCAATGGCTGGCCTACCAAGGGCTAAGTCCCCGGGAGGAGAAGGGTTTCCTTCCGAATTTTACCACACGCTCGGAGACATCCTCGGCCCCCTCATCCTTCAGGTCTTCCTTAAGGCACTGGAGGTTGGATCCCTCCCACCCACGATGTATCAAGGTGAGATCTGCATGCTTCTGAAACTGGGTGGAGATGGTTACGACCCCGTGGCATTCTGCCCTATAACGATGATCAACACGGACGTGAAGATCCTGACCAAACTGTTAGCCACTCGCTTGGCGCCACGCATGGCCCATTTGGTTCACCAGGACCAGTGCGGGTTTATCCCCGGCCGCAACACTGCAATTAATCTACGGTGATTAAACCGTATCCTGCATGAGGTGCGAGGCAGGGAGGATCCCCAGTTCCTAGTTTCGATAGACTTAGCCAAAGCATTTGATACAGTTAGTTGGGGGTAGCTGTTGGAGGTGCTTCGATGGGTAGGATTGGGGCCCGTGTTTTGCAGATGGATCCAGATATTGTACCAGGCGCCTCGAGCCAGAGTTAAACTTGGGGCCGCGCG
Source organism: Lissotriton vulgaris (assembly GCF_964263255.1). Taxonomy (NCBI): domain Eukaryota; kingdom Metazoa; phylum Chordata; class Amphibia; order Caudata; family Salamandridae; genus Lissotriton; species Lissotriton vulgaris. The sequence goes on along the minus strand of NC_141685.1, from coordinate 367,294,814 downwards.
CTCTGAAGACTCGGCGTTGGAGAGGGGCACCCGTCAGGGATGCCCCCTCTCACCGCTTCTGTTTGCCCTGGCAATTGAGCCATTAGCGGTTGAAGTCCGTACCACGATGTCTCAATGGGGAATCAAAGTGGGGGACAATGTGCACACGGTTTCCTTGTATGCAGACGATGCTCTGTTTTATTTAACTTCTCTGTGGGAATCGCTGCCGGTTTTACTGCAGCTGCTGGACCGTTTTGGGTCAGCCTCGGGTCTGCGTATCAATGCAGGGAAGTCCCTGATATTCCCCCTAGCTGGATATGGTATGGACGTGGATGGGGACTTACCAAACCTAGGACTGCGGTGGGAACTGGAGGCCTTTCGCTATCTGGGGATCCAGGTGGCGCCGTCAGACGAACAGTTACTGACCCGTAATGCGGATCGGGTAGTTAAATCCCTGCAACAGTCGGTGTCCTTTTGGAACACACTGCCTCTCTCCCCAATGGGACGCCTAGCGGTGGCAAAAATGGTGATGCTGCCGAGAATGCTATATGTTTTGCAAAATTCTCTGTGCCAACTTCCTCCGCGGATATTCCGCACCCTTAACACACTCCTCACGTCCTTACTCTGGGCAGGCAGGCGTAGTAGAGTTGCACTGCACACGGTTGTCCGGAGCTGGGAGGAGGGGGGTGTGAGAAGTTGGCCCGATATGCAACGTTCGCTATTCTAGCGACCGCTATGTATCGTTCCAACGACCCTTATGGTGTTTGGTTGTAAGTCAACCTATAGACCAGCTATCCTAGTAGCGTGGATACGAGCAGTCTAAGGCTAAAGACTCGAGAGGGCGCGTTAAGCCAGCTGTTTACCACACATGTACCCCTTGAACACCCAGTGAAAGGACACCACACAAGTGTTATGAAAATAAACAGTATATTTATTAAGAATCACAACAGCCCTGTACTCTTTATGAGGACAGGGTACTAAGCACACACCAAATCTCTTTAGCAAATACTTCAAGTGCACAGTTTAAAACAAGTGTCCGGGGACACGGAAAGGTTAAGGCAAGTCGGAAGCGAGGGACTCGGGACCCTAGAGTAAGGAGGCTATGCAGGCACCGAAATGCCGAGTTACCTAGCCACGAGGGCTGCGGCTGCAAGTCTTACAGGCGTCGGGGTCTTCGCTGACGAGCCAGGAGCCGGAAGAAAAGGAGTTGCTGGCCGGCGACCAGTGATGAATAGTTCGTAGAGATCCAAGTCTGGATCGGAGATTGATGAAACCTGAAAGCAGAGGGGACCAAGTTCGTACTACTAGCCAGTAGTCAGAGGGTACCAGGAAGGCACCGGTTGGCCGTCACCTCGACCAGGTGAGTGGGCGACGCTAGGCTCTGCAGTCTCACGGACCAGGAGGCGTTGTCGGCGACCACGGTGGAGGTGCGAGCTGTCCCACGACGGATGTCGTTGTCGGCGTCTTGAGTGGACCAGGAGGGTCCGGGGTGCTTCTCGAAAAGATGGAAGCAAGGGCCAGTCTGGAGCAACCAGATCGGCAGTGTTGATTTTTGGATGTCGTCACAGAAGGACACAAGCCGGCGGCTAGTGACCAGACAACGTGCTGAGCAGCGAGCAGAAGGGCCCCACGCAGATCGTGGAGATGCTGGGAGACTGCACTTCGGTGCTGGAGCGGCTCAGGGTCGGGGCTTCTCGGACCCCAGAGCACTCACCAGAGAGTTACCTCGATGGTCGTGCTGGTTTTTAAGAGCGTGCAGGTTCTGATGATGGCCGGTCCCTCGAGGTCTCGTCGCACCCACAGATCACAGCTGAGCTGATGACGTGGGTAGAGGTCAGAGGTGCCAGGGAAGCCGGTTCTCGTCGAGCTGGGCCGTCGGATTCCTTGAGGAAGGACTTACAGCAAACCGCAGAGTTCTTAGATGGTGCCCGCTGATGCAGGGTGACTACTCCTTAGCCACAAGGGAGAAATCTTGAGAAGAGTCTCGAATGTCCTTTCGTAGAAAGTAGTTCTTGATTCAAAGATGATCTAATTTGGAAGGGTCCCCGCTCCGGCCTTTATCCTAAAGAAAGGGGTGGGTACATGACTAGGTCCTGCCCTAAGGGTGGGACCAGGAAGGGGGGTAGTTACACCCCTCTCCCCTGCCGGACTTTCCCCAGGCCAGGGCTGTCGCCCCTGGAACTGGTTCTAACCGGCAGATGCGTAGTGAGCACCGGGGTGCCACTCCGCAGTCACCTTCTCGCAAAAGCCCTACCTACCCAGAATACACAAACCCTGTCTGGGACGGTGCGAACACCGCCCTTGACAGGAAACCCTTTGTCCAAGTGCTCCTCGCTGGAAGGACTCCCAGCAGCAGGAGGTCAGACTCGTGTCTGTGGTGGCAGCATCCATTTTGTGGAGCTGAGGCTTTAGTTAACTTTAACCGGGGTTCACAGTTACGTACATGTCGTGTCCCTCTAGAAGGGCGGAATGCTAACCTCGTCGCCAGAGTTGGTGAGAGGGCAGCATCCCGATTCGTATGACACTTTACTCGACATGTCTTGATAACGCGACACCGAAGTTACCGATATGGTACGCGTTATCATGGAACAGCCATTGGGTCTTGATTCCGCAAGCTGCAACCGGGCTCGGCTCGGGCCAGAGCTTAGTTCACACGAGCCCATGCACTCTGCCTTCAGGATTGTCAAGGCCTGCCATAGGGGTGACTGATAGGAACTCGGGTGTCCATTGGAGGGTTAGATATAGGGCTACTATATCTAAAGCAAAGGGTGATTACACGACTTCGCCCCAGCTGTCATGCAGCCAGTTGTGTCAAATTTAGGAGGCCAGCCAGGGGTGGCATAATACATGCTGCAGCCCCTGGCGGCCCTGGGTACACCTATGCCCTGAGTTACAGGGTCTGATAAGGTGGCCCAGTACCAATTGGTAAATGCACCTAGGGTACATCTCGTAATTTAGAAAGAGAACAGCCAGGCTGTGGGTCTGATTGGCAGGCCCACAGCCAGAGAAAGTCGTAAACCAGTGAAACAAAAGCAAAAAATCTGGGTGATCATAGGATTGCAGACCCTACTCTCCTACATGACCCCCCCCCAAACGTCGGAACAACTAGCTAACCTTGACCAGGTGAGTCTTCTTGTTCTAAGTGGAAATATCTGGAGAGCCCATCGGCATTGCCATGATCAGTACCAGGTCTATGTTCCACTGTGGAGTCCATCCCCTGTAGGGAAATGGACCACCTAAGCAGTTTGGGGTTTTCACCCTTCATCTGATTTAGCCACAAGAGGGGCTTATGGTCGGTCTGAATCTTGAAGTGAGTGCCAAACAAGTATGGCCTCAGCTTCTTCAGGGCCCAAACCACAGCAAAGGCCTCCCTCTCAATAGCTGACCAATTCTTCTCTCTAGGGGTCAGCCGTCTGCTTATAAAAGCAATGGGCTGGTCTTGACCATCGAAATTCAGTTGAGAAAGAACAGCTCCCACACCCAACTCAGAAGCATCTGTTTGGACAATGAATGGTTTGGAGTAGTCCGGACTCTTGAGGATAGGCGCCGTGCACATGGCCTGCTTTAGGTCATCGAATGCTTTTTGACAGCTCGCTGTCCACTGAACCTTTTTTGGCATTTTCTTACTTGTCAGTTCATTTAATGGTGTCACGATGGAACCATAGTTCCTGACAAACTTCCTGTAGTAACCAGTCAGGCCCAAGAAAGCTCGAACCTGAGTCTGGGTGGTTGGAGGAGCCCAGTCCCTGATTGACTGTATCTTGCTCTCCAGTGGCTGAACCTGACCTCCACCTACAAGGTGGCCCAGGTATACAACCTGTGTCTGCCCTATCTGGCACTTGGTGGCCTTGATAGTGAGACCTGCTGCTTGCAGTGCCTCTAACGTCTTCCGCAGGTGGACCAGGTGATCCTCCCAGGTGGAGCTAAAGACAGCAATATCGTCAAGATACGCCGCACAGAAGTCATCCAGCCCAGTAAGGACGTGATTCACCAACCGTTGGAAGGTGGCAGGTGCATTTTTCAGACCAAAGGGCATCACCACGAACTGATAATGCCCACCAGGGGTTGAAAACGCGGTTTTAGGCTTGGCGTCCTCAGCTAACCTGATTTGCCAATACCCAGCTGTCAGGTCAAACGTACTTAAGTAGTTGGCCGAAGCCAATCTATCGATAAGCTCGTCTGCCCTTGGTATTGGGTGGGCGTCAGTCTTAGTGACTGCATTGAGACCCCTGTAGTCTACGCAAAACCTCATCTCTCTCTTACCACCCTGGGTGTGAGGTTTCGGCACTAGAACTACGGGACTAGCCCAAGGGCTATCCGAGGGTTCAATGACTCCCAGCTCCAACATTTTCTGCACTTCACTTTTGATGCAGTCTCTAACGTGATCAGGCTGCCTGTAGATTTTACTCTTTACGGGCAAGCTGTCACCAGTTTCGACCTCATGGGTGCACCAATCGGTCTGACTGGGTGTCAGAGAAAACATATGTCTGAACGACTGAAGAACCTGTTTACAGTCGCTCTGTTGATGTTCGGAGAGGCTGCCACAAAAGACAACACCATCTACCGAGCCATCGTCAGGATTCTGAGAGAGCAGGTCGGGGAGAGGGTCACTCTCCTCTTCCTGTCCCTCATCTGGGGCCATGAGCAAACTCATGTCCTTCCTGTCGACATATGCTTTTAGCCTGTTGACATGAAGCACCCTGTGGGGGCTCCGGGGAGTTCCCAGGTCGACCAGGTAGGTGACCTCTCCCTTTTTCTCCAGGATGGTGTGTGGCCCGGACCATTTGTCCTTGAGTGCTGCTGGGGCCACTGGCTCCAACACCCACACCTTCTGTCCGGGCTGGTAAACAGTCAAGACAGCCTTTTGGTCATGCCAAGCTTTTTGGAGTTCTTGGCTGGCCTTAAGGTTTTCGGATGCCTTCTCCATGTATTCAGCCATCCGCGAGCGGAGGCCGAGCACATAGTCCACTATGTTGGTTGCAGGCTTTTTGAGAGGTCTCTCCCATCCTTCCTTCACCAAACACAGGGGTCCTCTTACAGGATGCCCGTACAAAAGTTCAAAAGGGCTGTAGCCAACCCCCTTCTGTGGGACTTCTCTGTAGGCGAACAAGAGGCAGGGGATCAGGACGTCCCATCTACGCCGAAGCTTTTCCGGTAGTCCATGAATCATCCCTTTTAGGGTCCTGTTGAATCTCTCAACAAGCCCATTGCATTGTGGATGATAGGGTGTAGTGAACTTGTAGTTGACACCACATTCCTTCCACATAGCAGTTAAGTAGCTCGACATAAAGTTTGCACCTCTGTCGGAGACGACCTCCTTAGGGAAGCCCACTCTGGAGAATACTCCAACTAGGGCTCTTGCCACAACAGGTGCTGTAGTGGTCCTAAGGGGAATAGCTTCAGGATACCTGGTGGCATGATCCACTACCACCAGTATAAACTTGTGCCCTGATGCTGTCGGTGGTTCCATGGGACCGACGATGTCGATCCCCACCCGTTCAAAGGGCACCCCCACCACAGGCATTGGTATAAGGGGGGCCTTTGTCGTGCCACCTGACTTACCACTGGCTTGGCAAGTGACACAGGAGCGGCAAAACTCCTTGGTATCTTCGTTCATGTGAGGCCAGTGAAAGTGCGAGACAAGCCTGTCCCACGTTTTCGTCTGGCCTAAGTGACCTGCTAAGGGAATCTCGTGGGCCAAGGTAAGTAGGAAACCACGCTGAGACAAGGGGACGACCAGCCTCCTGGTCATGCCAGGCTTGGGGTCTCTTGACTCAGTGTACAGGAGTCCATCTTCCCAGTATACCTTGTGGGTACCTGTGGCGTTCCCAGCAGCCTCAGCAGCAGCCTGCTGTCTGAGGGGTTCAAGAGAAGGGCAGTCTAACTGGTCCTTCCCCAGATCTTCCCTTGAGGGTCCCCCTGAGCCCAAGAATTCAACTTGATCAAGTTCGAACTCTCTCGGCTCAGTTTCCCTCAATTCCTGTAGGTCAGCCTCCTCTGAGACTTGATCCTCGACCTGGGGCAAGGGGGAAGGCGCAGCCTTAACCCTACTGCTCTTTTTCTTGGGAGGTGTCTGGTCCGTTGTTCCAGGATCCAGCACCTGTTCAGTGGGGCATTTCCTGACCTGTGACCTAGTCACAGCGAACACATGTGCTGGCAAACCTAACATTTCCATGTGAGTCCGGTGCTCCACTTCTGACCATTGTGACGACTCCAAATCATTGCCCAACAAACAATCCACTGGGAGGTCTGGACTAACTACAACCTTCTTTTGGCCAGTTACCCCTCCCCAGGAGAAAGCTACAATTGCCATACTGTGATTGGTAGTGACATTGCTTGCATTGGTCACCAGAAATTCTGTACCTGGCATGATCTGTCCAGGGTCCACAAAGTTAGGCGTCACCATGGTGACGCTGGCACAAGTGTCCCTATAGGCCTGAGCCATCTTTCCATTTATGAAAGGCGTCTGTCTGTATTTGCCCAAAGTATTGGGGCTTACGTCAGGGGACACGTCCACGTCCCCTGTACTGACAAGGACAGCCTGAGTGAGTGTGCCAACTAAGTTGTCACGCCCCTCAGAACCCAGGGTTAACCCTACTAAACCCTTGGGAGGCGCACTACCACTGCTGATTGTACTAGGGGGCACAGGTGCCTTAGGGGCTGCAGTGGCAGGAGTCTGCCCTCCTCCTTTCTTGGTGCACTCACTAAACCAGTGAGATTTACTTTTACAGTACTGGCACCATCGTTTGGATTGGCCTTCTTTCTTCTTTTGGGGAGCCTGACCCCCACCCTCTTTGGGTTGTTGGGGACCTGTCGAAGACTTCTGGTCATTTTGTTCCCCCTTAGAATCTTTACCCTTCTGGTCTGCTTTCTTCTGACCACCTTGATTCTGGCCCTGGTTCTGTTTAACTCTCGTACGAACCCATTTGTCTGCCTTCTGCCCCAATTCTTGGGGAGAGGTCAGATCCGAGTCGACAAGATGCTGATGCAACAACTGGTTCTGACAATTGTTTAAAATTTGTTCTCTCATCATCAAATTGTACAATCCTTTGTAATCAGTAACCTTACTGCCCAGCAACCAGCCCTCAAAAGCCTTAGTGGCACAATCGACAAAATCAGACCAGTCTTGAGTCTGCGTTTTCTGGGTATCCCTGAACAGCACCCTGTACTGCTCAGTGGTTAGGCCGAACCCTTCAACGAGTGTATTCTTCAAGACTTGGTAATTGTTAGCGTCCTCTACCCTTGTGGTGAGAAGCTTGTCTCTTCCTTTACCTTCAAAGGAGAGCCACAAGATAGCTGCCCACTGACTCTGGGGAACACCTTGCACAGTGCAGGCCCTCTCCAAAGCAGTAATCCATTTGTGGATGTCGTCCCCTTGTTTAAAGGGGGGCACTATCTTCCCAAGGTGTTTCGTATCGAAACTCTTTTCCCTATTACTAGGTACATTGCTGCCACCAGTGGGGACTGCCCCACTTAACTGTTGCTCTCTAGCAAAAGCAAGCTTTTCTTTGGCCAGGGCAAGTTCTTCCCTTTCGATCCTCAGATTAGCTGCCCTTTCCTTAGCTTCGTACACTCTCCTCTGAGGGGACGTCATCCCTCTTTGAGAAGAGTTGCGAGAGCCATTGGTTCGAACGGATCTGTTAGAGCCTCTTGATAGAGACCTAACTCGTCCATTCCCAATGTTAAGCGCACCTGACAGTAGCGCCGGGGGTCCCCCAGTACCACTATCATGTCTGCTTAAGTTGGACCGTGTCAGTCTGACGACTTCTACCTGTCCCTTATCTGCCTCGTCCCCAGAGAGATCCTCATCCTCATCCTCCTCGCCATCTTCGTTCTCAGTTGCGAGGTGAATGAGGTCAGGATCGTCCCGGGTTCCCTCGAGGGGAGGCATGCCTCCTTCTGGATTAGAAGGGCTAAGAAGCTTCTCAGCCTTTCTGGCATCATAAGTCTCTAGGAGACCAATCAGAAAGGAGGTGGTGGGGTTAGCCCCTTGCTTAATCTTCCTAGAGGTACATACTTGTCGTAACTCATGGAAGTTAAGCGCAGTATATCTTGACGGGATGACCTGTGGAGGGTCAACTGACACAAGGGGAGACTCAGAGTTTCCTCCTTTGTCCGACATACTGCTTCTAGTGTGGTGTAAGTGATGCACCTACCTACACTATGTGTTTACCTACTTTTCCCTTGCTAAGAGCTGTAGCCAAGGTGTGCTAAGCCTTGAGGAGCTACAACAGCTGGTTCAGTAGAACTCAGAGTATTCTAAGCTTTAGTTATATGTACTAACAGTACTTGTGTGATCTTTCAACAAGATATTCTTAGGATACGTGTGGTAAAACAACAGCAAGCTCAAATCCCAACCGCTGCTCACCAATGTGAGAAGTTGGCCCGATATGCAACGTTCGCTATTCTAGCGACCGCTATGTATCGTTCCAACGACCCTTATGGTGTTTGGTTGTAAGTCAACCTATAGACCAGCTATCCTAGTAGCGTGGATACGAGCAGTCTAAGGCTAAAGACTCGAGAGGGCGCGTTAAGCCAGCTGTTTACCACACATGTACCCCTTGAACACCCAGTGAAAGGACACCACACAAGTGTTATGAAAATAAACAGTATATTTATTAAGAATCACAACAGCCCTGTACTCTTTATGAGGACAGGGTACTAAGCACACACCAAATCTCTTTAGCAAATACTTCAAGTGCACAGTTTAAAACAAGTGTCCGGGGACACGGAAAGGTTAAGGCAAGTCGGAAGCGAGAGACTCGGGACCCTAGAGTAAGGAGGCTATGCAGGCACCGAAATGCCGAGTTACCTAGCCACGAGGGCTGCGGCTGCAAGTCTTACAGGCGTCGGGGTCTTCGCTGACGAGCCAGGAGCCGGAAGAAAAGGAGTTGCTGGCCGGCGACCAGTGATGAATAGTTCGTAGAGATCCAAGCCTGGATCGGAGATTGATGAAACCTGAAAGCAGAGGGGACCAAGTTCGTACTACTAGCCAGTAGTCAGAGGGTACCAGGAAGGCACCGGTTGGCCGTCACCTCGACCAGGTGAGTGGGCGACGCTAGGCTCTGCAGTCTCACGGACCAGGAGGCGTTGTCGGCGACCACGGTGGAGGTGCGAGCTGTCCCACGACGGATGTCGTTGTCGGCGTCTTGAGTGGACCAGGAGGGTCCGGGGTGCTTCTCGAAAAGATGGAAGCAAGGGCCAGTCTGGAGCAACCAGATCGGCAGTGTTGATTTTCGGATGTCGTCACAGAAGGACACAAGCCGGCGGCTAGTGACCAGACAACGTGCTGAGCAGCGAGCAGAAGGGCCCCACGCAGATCGTGGAGATCCTGGGAGACTGCACTTCGGTGCTGGAGCGGCTCAGGGTCGGGGCTTCTCGGACCCCAGAGCACTCACCAGAGAGTTACCTCGATGGTCGTGCTGGTTTTTAAGAGCGTGCAGGTTCTGATGATGGCCGGTCCCTCGAGGTCTCGTCGCACCCACAGATCACAGCTGAGCTGATGACGTGGGTAGAGGTCAGAGGTGCCAGGGAAGCCGGTTCTCGTCGAGCTGGGCCGTCGGATTCCTTGAGGAAGGACTTACAGCAAACCGCAGAGTTCTTAGATGGTGCCCGCTGATGCAGGGTGACTACTCCTTAGCCACAAGGGAGAAATCTTGAGAAGAGTCTCGAATGTCCTTTCGTAGAAAGTAGTTCTTGATTCAAAGATGATCTAATTTGGAAGGGTCCCCGCTCCGGCCTTTATCCTAAAGAAAGGGGTGGGTACATGACTAGGTCCTGCCCTAAGGGTGGGACCAGGAAGGGGGGTAGTTACACCCCTCTCCCCTGCCGGACTTTCCCCAGGCCAGGGCTGTCGCCCCTGGAACTGGTTCTAACCGGCAGATGTGTAGTGAGCACCGGGGTGCCACTCCGCAGTCACCTTCTCGCAAAAGCCCTACCTACCCAGAATACACAAACCCTGTCTGGGACGGTGCGAACACCGCCCTTGACAGGAAACCCTTTGTCCAAGTGCTCCTCGCTGGAAGGACTCCCAGCAGCAGGAGGTCAGACTCGTGTCTGTGGTGGCAGCATCCATTTTGTGGAGCTGAGGCTTTAGTTAACTTTAACCGGGGTTCACAGTTACGTACATGTCGTGTCCCTCTAGAAGGGCGGAATGCTAACCTCGTCGCCAGAGTTGGTGAGAGGGCAGCATCCCGATTCGTATGACACTTTACTCGACATGTCTTGATAACGCGACACCGAAGTTACCGATATGGTACGCGTTATCATGGAACAGCCATTGGGTCTTGATTCCGCAAGCTGCAACCGGGCTCGGCTCGGGCCAGAGCTTAGTTCACACGAGCCCATGCACTCTGCCTTCAGGATTGTCAAGGCCTGCCATAGGGGTGACTGATAGGAACTTGGGTGTCCATTGGAGGGTTAGATATAGGGCTACTATATCTAAAGCAAAGGGTGATTACACGACTTCGCCCCAGCTGTCATGCAGCCAGTTGTGTCAAATTTAGGAGGCCAGCCAGGGGTGGCATAATACATGCTGCAGCCCCTTGCGGCCCTGGGTACACCTATGCCCTGAGTTACAGGGTCTGATAAGGTGGCCCAGTACCAATTGGTAAATGCACCTAGGGTACATCTCGTAATTTAGAAAGAGAACAGCCAGGCTGTGGGTCTGATTGGCAGGCCCACAGCCAGAGAAAGTCGTAAACCAGTGAAACAAAAGCAAAAAATCTGGGTGATCATAGGATTGCAGACCCTACTCTCCTACATGGGGGCTGGAGGCGCCGAGGTTTGACCTCTACTACTATGCGGTCCAACTATTGCCGGCTGCCAGGTGGTTCGCAGACTCGGACAACTGGGAACTGCAACTCCTAGTGGGTAGTGCGGATGAGAGGGCGGTACAGATGGCTCTGATGCACGGGAGGGGTGCAGATGGAGCTATGCCATACATAGTGCGGCACACTGCAGCAATCTGGCAGCGCTTCGTGGAAAAAGTCTTACGGAGGGCCCCCTTTCACAGGGAGCTGCCGATATGGATCCTGGCCCCAGTGGTGGCCACGGAGGAACATATGCCCTTCCAAGAGTGGAGAACAGGTGGATGCGAGTTATTGGCTGACCTTTACCCGGATGACACGTTTCTGTCCATCGAGCGGGCAACGGAGACCTTCGGACTCGGTGGGGGCCAATTCCTACACTGTAGAGGCCTTCAAGCAATGGCGCGGGATACCTGGCCGCAATTCCCTGAAGCACCCCCGACGTCCCATACCCTCAATATTATCCTTTCCTGTGGTAGGGGTAGGAGGCTGATAACCTTATTGTACTCGGCCATGCGGCAGGACTCCACACCACCGGTCCCTCCGGCCTGGGCGGCCTGGGAGACTGACCTGAGGATTGTTTTGGAACCGGAGCAGCGCAAACGCATAGGCACTCTCACCAGAAAGGTGTCGTGCAATGCAAGGTTTAAACTGACGCATTTTAACTTTATGCACCGCACATATGGGACTCCGGTCACCTTGAGACGTATTTCCCCGGACAAACGGGATGATTGTCCTAGATGTGGTGCGGCAGGTGCAACCTTCCTCCATCTGGCATGGGACTGCCCGTTAGTTAAAGCCTTCTGGCAGTCAGTGGTGGAGCACATTTGTACAGTTACCGATCTCCGGATGGAGCTGACTCCCCTTCACTGTTTATTAGCCTTGGTCCCCAAACCCAAGAAGCGTAGTCTGTCTTACAAAATGTTACAACTGCTTTTGGTGTTGGCGAGGAGAAGGGTAGCGATTACATGGATGGGACAGAGGGCCCCGGAGGTGTCGCAGTGGCTTAGAGATGTAGGGGAATGGTCCCTAGCAGAAGAAACATTCATGCAGAGCGTGCGTAGGGATGTAAAGCTACAAGAAGACCTGCTTGCGTGAAGAATGATGCGTGTGGTGGGAGCGACCACTGAGGATTCAGACGGCACGAGTGCGGAGTTGTTTACCCCAGAGGATACAGGGTCCGAAAGTGAGGGTGGAGGGGAGGGGGAGGGAGGGCATTGATTTGGGGTAGTGCCTGGCCGTCCACGCATGTGTATGTTACATTGTGGTGATGTCGTGTTTTGATCCCTGAAGGTTTCCTTCCTATTCTGGTTAATCATTGCTGTCTTCTCTGCCACTGGGAGTGCCGTAATGAGGTGACCGAACTGTATACACATGTCTTATTCATTGATGCCAAAGTTTTGGGGGGGGGGTTTCTATTGGGGAGCTGGGGGGTAACCTGAATAAAAGGAAAATAAAAGCGGATCAGAATATCCTGCCGTACAGTTGCATTGCTATGTTCTTCGCTAGTTCTGGCACGTTACCACCTACCGCCGCCCGGCCTTCGGGATGTGGGCTGATGGGCCGTGTGAAGTTTACCTGTAGTTCGATGGAATATCGTTATTACTAATGGAACTGTCGGCACAATTGTTTGTATGCTATAAGTATCTGCGACAAAAATAAAGTTAAAAAAAAGATAATGTTGTAGCATTATGCGCCACATCAGTGCAATAAAACAGCAAATCACAGAATACAGTAAGTTTTGAGTGTACAGCACTTTCCCGCATCAAATGATCTCTGACAATAATAATACCCCAACTATCCCACCCTTTCCGCCCATGCCAATAGAACATAAGGAAAACTAGTCAGCAGAGTCCAGTATTCAGTCCATGTACTGTACCTATAGGGGACATGGTTAGCAGAGACATCATGTATTGCTCCCAGGTCTCATCTATAAAGGGGTATTTTCACACATTCCCACCCCTGAATTCCCTCCCCGCACCCCACACAAACCAAGCATGCAGTAGTGACAATTTCAACGTGTAGGGATTAAACAAGTGTAACAGCCTCCCTATGCGAACCTCCTCAGCTAACTTCCTTCTTTAATTAATACCTCAGTACCCATCCCTCTTAGGTGAGGTGCGGTCTCTATGGTATTTGTAGTATTACCCACCTCCTCAGTTTCAGAAACTGCATCTTGTTGAGATAGATATGCCGTAAATGGGCCCCAGATATCCTTTGGGCGCGACCTACTGGGCAGTGATTCAGCGTAGCAGCTTAGGTTATCTTGCCATGTGGCCATAGTGTGTATCCAGCACTTAAATTTAGGGGCTCTGCCCCTCCCCCATCGGCATGCCACGTGCTGCTTCGCTAGGAGTAGGGCCATAGCCAGGAACCTTTTATGTGGTGTTTTACTAGTGTGCGTCAGTCTAAGAGGGCCATTAGTGGACAAGGGTCCAGTTGGAGCCCGAGCATCTCTGACAGACCTTCAAAAACATGTGTCCACAAATCAGCTACCTGGGGCCAATTTCATGGTAAGTGAAAAAAAATTGCCCCTTCATTGCCACACCTCTTGCATCTATCATCTTCCCTAATATGCAGCCTATGAAGTCTAACCAGGGTGTGATATATCCTATGTAAAAACTTAAGGTGGATGAGGCGCAGCCTGCTGTTACCAGTAATCATCTCTGTGTTGGAGCAGCTACTCTCCCATTGATCGTCCGTTAAGAGGAGTCCACGGTCCTGGTCCCATTCCTGTCTGGCCCTAACTATGTGAGATGGCTCGGCAGCCCGTGTATGACGGTGCAAGAGAGATACCACATGGCGAGGAGGGTCTGTCTGCAGAAATGCGTGTAAGGGAGCCAACGTTTCCGGTTCTTCAGGAAACTCAGGGGTGGCAGCCCTCACACTCTGACGCAGTCGGGTGTAGAGGAAAACATCCATTGTTGACGGTTCACGCGGGGCACAGAATTGTTCCAGCGTTCTGACTTTTTCCCCCTGGTAAAGATCCCCCCAGGTGTGATACTTCAATTCTTTAACCCCTTGCGTGCTAGCGGTTTTCCCGCTGTGTGCTGGGTTTTTCGAAAACCCGCGTTACATGACGAGCTCAGCTTGTCATCAGCATACGAGCGCCGTAGCTGATGACGAGCTGAACTCGTCATCAGCATCGAAGGGGTTAAGCAGTTTACGGAAAATTGTCTTGCACGTAACCTTCAACAAGGGGTTATTCAGCACAGTCATATTAGGAGAGTAAAGCATTGGGGATCCTAGCTTGCGGGCTATTCGTTGCCACGCTATTATCATACAGTCCACTGTAGATGGGTCCCTACCACGCTCTGCTACGGGAGTGAACAGGTAGGCCTTCGGAGGTGTCGGGCCATATAGCCGTCTTCTACTGCCAGATGGGGCATGAAGGGCGGCGGGTGGAACTAATACAGCGCGAAGTGCGCCTGCGTGCAATAGTAATAAAATTCAAAGTTAGGCACCTCGTATCCCCCTTGATGGTAAGGTAGCTTCAATGTTCGCAAACTAAGACAAGCTTGTTTCCCGCCCCATATTAGTCTCGTGAGCTGTGATCTGAGAGTGTGAAAGAAGAAACCGCCGGGGTGATATGGAATGTTAATAAAAAAGATATAGCAGTTTAGGCAGCAGTACCATCTTGATCAGTGAAATCCTACCTGCCATTGACAGTAGCAGCCTCAGCCATTTTGTGATATTATCATTAATTTTAGTCATTGCAGTCCCATAATTCGCTCTCATGAGGGCATCTTTATCCCGGGTGATGTGTATCCCTAAGTATTTGAGCTCTTCCATCTCCCAAACCAGAGGGTAATCGAGCTGATGTGAGTGAGTGTTAGCAGTCAGTGGGAATATGGCGGATTTGGACCAGTTAATTTGTATTCCCGAAATGGCTCCGAATTTAGTGATTTCCCGCAGTTTTGGGTTCAAGTTATCCAGTGGCTTGAGGACATATAGGGTCACATCATCCGTGTATAGCGAGACGAGAAGTTGCCTGGCAGGATATATCAAAGCCTTGTCATTATGGTGTTGGCGCAATTTAGCAACTAGGGGTTCTATGGCAATAGCGAATAGGATAGGGGATAGGGGACAGCCCTGGCAGGTTCCTCTAGAAATGGGGAAGGGGGAGGATCTGGCCCCATTAAGTAGGACCGATGCTGTCGGCTGGCAGTAGAGTAATTGTATCCATTAAAGAAAGGACACAGGCATACCCATACGTCCCAATACGCTCGTCAGGTAATCCCACTCCAGGGAATCGAACGCCTTAGGGGCATCTAGAAAGACAGCCACCGCGGCAGAGTTGGGGTTATGTCTTGCAAGACCGCAGAAAGGGTTCGAAGATTGTGCGCCGGTGCGCGACTTGGGACGAAGCCAGCCTGGTCTGGCAGCACCAAGCGCTGCAGTAGTACATTAAGCCGTGTTGCCAACACCTTAGCTAGTATTTTCATGTTGCAGTTTAGTAGCGACAAGGGCCGATATGAGTTGCAACTTTGAGGGGATTTCCCTGGTTTAAGAAGTGATGTGAGCAGGGCCTCTCTCATTGTCTCTGGTAACCGACCCTCCTCTCGTGCCATGTAATAGACTTCCTTGAGAATAGGGGCTAGTATTGGGGCATATGTTTTATAAAATTCAATCGACAATCCGTCTGATACCGAGGTACGCCCCGATAGCATTTGCATGATTGCTTCTGTAATTTCATCGAGTTCCAAATCAAGATTCAAGAATTTTTGTTGGGTATCACCTAACCAGGCCAGTGCCGTATCATCCAAAAAGGTTGCGAGGTCAAGAGGTTCCCTCTTTGGGAGGAGTATAGTTTGCTATAGAAATCTTTAAATGTAGAGAGGAGATCAGAAAGGTTCCTTCGAGTTATACCATGTTTGTCCTGTATAACCATTACGTAATTAGAAAATTTGAGGGGTCTAATTGCAGTGGCTAGGGCACTCCCCGGGCGATCACCTTCACCATATACCCGAGCCAGATGTGGTTTCCCGCGAAATCTCCTCTCCCTATCGGCCAAGGCCTCTTATTCTGTTAACATATTCCGCATAGTGGCCTTAAGGGCGTTATCATCGGGGTTCGCAATGATGGCCGTTTCCTGCAACTTGAGTTTCTTTTCTAAGCCATAAAGATCTGTGCGTAACGATTTGAGGACCCCTCCCCCTTTGGCAATACACCAGCCCCGAACCATAACTTTAAAAGCCTCCCACACCGTGGTGATACTGGAAACTGATCCTATGTTCTGCTCAAAAAAGGTAGTGATATCTTGCTCCAGCTCCGCTTGGAATGCAGCGTCTTGCAAATGCAGAGGATTAAGGCACCAACTGCTATAGGGAGATTGTTGCATCGGGGGCGCCAAAACCAACAGGACGGGCAAATGGTCGGAAAACTTGCGGGCAAGACGAGTCACCCGGCGTAGCCAGGTGGTCATTCTGGTAGACACAAATATGTAATCTAGTCTTGCCTACGTAGTGTGGAACATGGAGTAGTGAGTGCCCTCCCGACTCGCAGGGTGTATGTGCCTCCATGAATCTATAAGATAATTATCTGCTGTAAGGGACTGCAGTGTTCTACACGAAGTGGTGTAATGTGCTGGGGATGCGTTGGACCTATCGTAGTTGGGTTTTATGGCCGTGTTAAAATCTCCCCCCATATCACATATGTAGTGCCAATGTCCTGAATTTTATCCCATAATCGCAGAAGGGTGTGGAGGTCATCAGTGTTGGGTCCGTAATAATTAGCAAAGGTGATGTCGTGGGAGTGTAGTCTACCCCAGAGTATGCAGTACAGCCCTCCCGCATCCCCCTCCATTCCGCCCGGCACGAATACTACCCCGCTCTTGACCAAAATTGCAACTCCTCGTGCATATGTAGAGTAGGATGCGAAGCATCGGTGTGAGGCCCAACGTGAGGCAAAGAGGGGCGTAGACGCGGGGCTCAAGTGTGTCTCTTGTAGCATGGCCACCTCAATGTGTTGCCGTTCTAAATATGCTGTCTCTTTTTACTGGGGTTATTGAGCTCTCGCACATTCCATGACAGTATCTTCAGTCCCTGCTGTTCACCCGGACCCTCCATCAGTGCTATGATAACAATGCACAACAATCCAGAACTCTGATATATGCAGTATGCAATGACTTAGTAACCATTTGGCATGTACAGCTATCCCTCCCCACACCCACACCGGCATCCCCAACTCGCCGGGTATATAAGGCCCATACCATCGAAAAACAACCATGAAACCATTTTAGGGGGAATGCCCGTAGACGAGGACCGCTAGGGGGCTTCCACCGCACCCACTCAGCCTCACTATCTCACCCATCCACAACCCCAACCATCCGGGGGAGGCCATTCTGAACGGACAGAGGCGAGTGCCCGGGCCGCCTTGTGAGTTAAGCACACTTTAAGTTGTGTAACGATAAATCACCTATCAGCAGATTGTCCAGAGTTCACGGGAGTACAGTTCTGCCAGTGTCCTTGAACCAGTATGCGCTGCGGTGTCATCCGGGCTCCGACAACGGCGAGTGGGACCGGGACCGCCGCTGGGCAGACTCCTCTCAGGAATGCAGATCTGCGGTCCCGCTTGAGGTATTCTTCCACCTGCTGCAGAGAGTTGAAGAGGTGTTGCTTCCCTCGGTGGTGAATTTGCAGCCTCGCAGGATATAGCAATGCGTACGTTATTTCCTGAGCTTGCAATTTCTTCTTTACCTGCATGAATTTGCGTCGCGCTTTCTGCACAGCTTGTGTGAAGTCGGGATAGAAGGCCAAGACAGTATTTTAATAGCGCACTTCACCCTGTTCGCGTGCCAGGCATAGGACTGTGTCCCTGTCACAGTAGTTTAGAAAGCGCATTATTACAGGGCGCGGTGGGATTCCCCGCGGGGGACGCGCCGATAGTGACCTATGTGCTCTTTCTATAACTAAGTTCGCAGAGAAGGTGTCCTTGCCGAAAAGCTCCACTAGCAGCCGCTCCATAAATTCTTCTAGACGCCCTGTGTTGGTTGTCTCCGCAAGGCCTAGCATTTGCACGTTATTACGCCGGGATCGTGCCTCCAACTCCTCATTCTTGTCTGCGATAATCCTTAGGAGTTTGTCCATTTCCAGCACATGTTGTTTAGTGGCAACCGCTCCATCTTCCAACTCTGAAACTCGTTGCTCGGTCTCTTTGAGTTGATCTTCATGTTGATCCAGTTTTGCTACCACTGACTCTAGTCTATTGTTCATTGCGCGCATTTTTGCGTCGATCGAGGTGAGGCTTTGTTGCCACCCAACCAGGAGCACCTTCCACCCCTCATCTCTCGTCTCCAGCGGGTCTTCTTCCTCACATGTTCGCGAACTGGAGCCAGGCGCCTTGCATGCATCGAAAGAAAGTTTTGCCTGCTTTGGTTACGTTCTACCCGTAGTCATTCACCAGGTGAAAGCAACCCCTGTATGAGTGTCCTCGCCACCTGTAAATCGCTCCTGATTATCCTCCAGCCAGGCGTGCCTATAGGGAGGGTGCAGTCCTGTAGTGGTCCGGGGTAAATCGGGGTCTCCAATTGGCCAAAATGCAGATAGAGTAGTCCTGGTGTACTTATGGCGGGCTGCAGGCGCCTACGTTTCCTATATGCCCGAGGCGGTAGTATGGGGACCACCACGTTACACAATCAGCATCCGGCAGTGGGCTGCAGTTCCTTAACACCTCCTTGGTGTTGAGCGCCTCCCCGTTGGCCTTCGCCACTGGTATTGGCGCCCGATGGCTTGTAGAAATCCCGGCCGTTCTACAGCGCCGGAGTGGGCAGTCTCCTGCACTCAAGGGAAGCAGCGGTGTGGGGGCACATTAAATTCCACTGCCAACGTCCAGCATGTGTCCGCCCGCCTTTGCAAACAGCTGCAGGCCACTTTGCGGTCACGTAATCTTCGATAGCGGGTCTCCCGAGGCCAACGGCATCCCCCGAGCCTCACCTCCTCCACTTGTCGAGCCCTCGGTGGCCCCGGCAGTCTTCACCCGCAATGCACTTATCAGAGGTCTCCAGTCCCTCTCCCTAAGTCACGCAGTCATTCTCCCCGCTAAGGCTGTATCTCATCAAGAGGGGGGGGCAGGCCCCAAAGGCCGCTCCGCCTAACTTCCGGCGCTATACTAGGCCGCGACCCACCTCGCGCTGCTGCCCTGTCCAGCTCGGGCTCACGTGAATGAGTCAGCCGGATCAGCACCGCAGGTCGCCTACCCTCTCCACCGCCGCCAGATTCCGCGGCTCGCCACATCGTCACTTCACTGTTCCGCGGCCCCAAACTCCAGACACAGCTGCCGCACCTCCTCAGCGTGCAGTGGCGATGTCGGATGACTGTTTTGCTTAGTCAGGATAGGGTTTATGATAAAGAAACCGCCCACGGCGGCGGGAGCCTCACAGCAGTGCGCCCATTACGGTTCAGCACCACCTAGCGCCCCTAAATACAAAATATTTTTAATGAAAAATTATTTACCAATTAATAAAATGAATTGCCAATTAATAAAAAGTAATTAACAATTACAAATATCAATTACCAATTTTAAAAAATTCATTACCAATAAAAAAATTTATTTACCCATTAAAAAATGTAATTACCAATTACAAACCTTAATTACCAATTAAAAAATTAATTGGCAATTAAAAAATGTAATTACCAAAAACAAACCTTAATTACCAATTAAAAAAATTGATTAGCAATTAAAATAGTTAATTACCAATAATATTTAATTATAAATAAAAAAATTATCAATATCAATTAAAAATAAATTACTTAATTAGAATTAAATTACTTCCAACCCAATTCCCCTATAAACCCACAACCTGCTACAGAACTTAAATGCAAAAAAGAATTAAAATTAATTTACAATTACTAAAAATGAATATTTAATTCACTATAATTAAATTACTTCCCATCCTATTCCCCTATAATCGCACAACCCGCTCCAGTAATAAAACATAAAATAAAGTAAATATAACATTTTTAATATATAAAAAATAGTACACATATAATTTAAAACAAATAAAAAACTTAACGAAAAACATATAACACATACATATAAAATACATAATAAAATTCATAACAAATACAAATATAGATATTAGTAACATCGAAATTAGTAACATCGATATAATTGATATCGATATTACTAACTTCGATATTACATACATCGATATAAAAAAATCAATATTACTTATTATTAATTACGATATTCTGTCCAACGATATTCTTGACCTCGATATTCTTCACCTTCGATATTTTTAACTCGATATTAATGTTGGTCGATAATTTGGAATCGATATTTTGACTGTGCACCAACTCTCCTGAGGCGGAAAGCCGGGAGAAGTGTATTTTTAATTGTTGCTTTGATTAATTTGCACGGTACTCGTTTGGATGCTGACCGTTTTAAATTTTTTCACATTTGGCAGGCTGATATTTACATATCCCCCGCTCACCTTACTCAGCCGATTCAGGCGCTGGGCGGTGAGACTCACTCCACTACCCCAGAGGCGGCCGGTGGAGCGAGCAGCCATCTTGCGGGTAGGGAAGGGTGGCAGGCTAGTTGTATAACCTATTCTGATAATGTATAATGAGCGCACCAACGCGCACGCGCAGCGGACGCACGCAGCGGGTGCGCTGCTGGCGCGCCGAAGGCAAGCCCGTCTGCACCCATCTGCGGCCTACTGAGCCCAGAGGCCATAAACCTTGCCCGATTTGAGATAAATTCTTTCATCACCCGTCGTATTTGCTACTCGGGAAATGCCTTACGAACGCTTAGAACCTGGGGGCCAGAAAATAACTTTAAATAGCTGTGCTGCCAGCAGAAATTCCCCACCACGCTGGAAGGCTCAGTGGCCTGCAGCCTGTGTAAATTCCAAGGCTCCCAGATGTATGCGGGCCCTGAGATAAGGAATGGCCTAATGGAACATAACATTGGTAGTTCAAAGTGCCTATCACTGAATGTACGATCCCTTGTAAGGCATCCTTTCGAAATCTGGGATATCGTTTCATCACATACTCCAGATATATGTTTCTTTACGGAAACATGGTTAAAACCCTCAAACCACCCCCTGATTGCAATGACTATTCCTGAGAAATACTCCTGTTTGCATCTGGACAGGGAGGGAAAGACGGGCGGGGGATAGCGATAGCTTTTTAAAATCATCTCTCAGTAAATTGGATTTCTACATTAAGTAAGGACAGCTTGGAATTAGGAATATTTAAGGTCACAACCTCTTCTACAGACAGTTGGAACGGGGCATTATTATACCGCCCCCCGGGCCACAAAAGAGACTTTGCTAATGACCTGACCGAACTAATTGCCATGCATGTGCTCGCTACAAATAAGTTTCTTCTATTGGGGGATTTTAATTTCCACGGAGAAACCTTAACGAGTAAATAAACTCATGTCTGCTCTTGATATGCTTGGCTTGACCCAAAGAGTGACTAGTCCTAACCATATTGCGGGGCATATGTTAGATCTGATCTTTTCTAACATTGAGCATCTAACTTGTAGACTCCCAGAGCCTCTCACTTGGACAGATCACGCCTTGGTCAACTTTGTCATCAATTTACCTTTTTCCAGGTCTCTGGCTTTAAATTCGGGTAAGAAACAGTGTATGCAGAGGCCTTGGCGAAATCTCTCAGTTTAAGCCTTTGATGAGGCATTTCAATTAGAAATGGGAAAATGAAGATGGGTAATGAGACAACGCTGGAGGGTTTCAATAAGGCGTTTGTCTCTGCCTTGGATGCAGTGATTCCCAAGAAAAATATGGTTCAATTGCAAAGCCGTCCATCAGTCCCCTGGTATACAGTCAGTCAGTCAATAGGCTTTATTTCGATAATTCATATCTTTAAAAGCATTACATAGCACAACAAGTTAGAAACCAAAACATATAAAATGCATCCGAAAATTAGATAAAATAGTGCACATGACATCAGTAAAATACTTAAGAAGGTCTAGCTAAACTGACCGTAATTAAACAATTTCATTAAGCCTTTTAGATCTCGTCGACCAAGCCCATCTTAAAAGTTTTGGCATACTACTCACAAACAAAGGCCGGGTGTCCGACATCAAAATTCGCAGTGCGACTATGTGGTGTCTGGTGCCCAACTGCTTACCCAATGGTTTTAGCCACCTAGATCTCGGAGATTTATAGGCGGGGCATTCAAATAGGAAGTGGGCAACAGACTCGACCCTAAACGTACAAAATAGGCAAATATGTGAGGTTTGGGCTGGGATTTTCCAGCGTGCAGTCAATTCACCCACTGGGAGCATGCCTACTCTAAACTTAAAATACAAAGACCTATCTATAGATTTTAAAATTATGTCAAGGTAGGGTTCTCAGAGGGCCACGTCCTTGATCCTAAGGAACTCAGTGGTTGCTCTACATTGTTTGGGGTCGGTGCTACTCTTATCCAATACCCAGCTCCAATAGATATTCTTAAGGACAGATTTAGAGGGGGGCAGATCTAGTAAGCCAAGCTTCCCCGAGCTTCAACTCCCCAAGCTGGAATTTAACGTCCCTAAGCCACCTAATTTTGGACCAACCAGGCATCGACAGTACTTCCAACAAACCTTCCGCATAACTGGCAAGTTTGGGAACACTCCACAAGCGGGCCCAGAGTAGTAAGGGACAAAGCTTTGCCTGGTCTTTAATTGAGCGGCATCCCATATCGAGTAGCAGGGGTAACGTCGGGGTACTCTGTGGGAGAGCCATCAGGTCCTTCAAGAATTTATTCTCGGAGCAAGATAGCTGATCAATATTATGGGTTCCCCAGAGTTCTGCCCCATATAGGGCTAAACTAACACCTCTCGCCTTATATATATCTATCACAGGGGCAATGGGTTTGAAAGAGGACGAGCGCTGTTCTTTAAGGAGAGCCCCCACAACCCTTTTGTGGCTTAGCAACATCTTCTGAAGATGAGAGTTCCACCGCATAGTGTCAGTTAGACGGATGCCTAAATAAACAAATTCCTTGACCCTTTCCAGGGGCACCTGGTTTAGTACAGGGGGCCGTCCAAGCTTTTTGGGGGGGTTCAGTACCAAATATTTTGTCTTATCAGTGTTAATTTTGAGCCCCCTACTTGTGCAGAAAGACTGGAAACTATCCAGGAGGCTCTGTAAACCCACAGGGGATTTAGAGATCCAGAAGGGTGTCGTCAGCGAGTAGGAGAGTTGGTATTCTCTTGCCCACCAGGGATGGTGCATCAGATGGGTTTTTCAAAAGATGATTCACCACTCTGTTCACATACAATGAGAACAGAGTGGGGGCAAGGACACATCCCTGGCGGACACCCCTATTCACTGGCATTCTAGCAGTCTTCTGACCCTGCTTACCCCACCTCACCTGTGCAAAGTTTCCTGTATGGAGCTTCACCAGTAAAGACAATATATATGTGGGCATCCCCAAGCCAAACAGTACCTCCCACAGGCAATCCTGGGGCACCAGGTCAAAGGCAGTCTTTAGGTCAAGAGATAAAGACTGCCTTTGCCTAATTCGACCACCTTCCAATAAATGAGCAGCAATCTAAATGACTGCTCAATAGCCCCGGTGCCTGACCTAAAGCCTGCTTGGAAGTCAGAGAGGATTTTATTGTCATCAGCCCACTGAAGCACTCTCCCAAGAACCACCTTGACTGCAACCTTCTGAGTAGAGTCGATTAAACTTATGGGACGATAGTTAGCTGGCTCGTCCCCATCCCCCTTTTTGAAGTACGGGACGACCTCAGCTCCCCTCCAAGAGTCTGGGATTGCCTCACCGTGGTGAGTAGCACTAAGCAAAGATGAAATGAGCCTCCCCCATTCTTTCAAATTGAGGCAGAGCAAATCCCCCGGTAGCCCGTCTGGACCTGCTGCTTTGTTTGGACCTAGGGATTTTATCACATTCTCCACTTCCTTAGCTGTAAAGGAAAGATCGTCACTCATTCCAGAGGGGCCAAATGGTGGTAAATTAAGCGGCCCCTTCCATACAACCAGGTTGGTAGTGTAAAGGAGAGAGAAGTGATTAAACCATGTCTCCTCAGAGATGTTACATGTTATGAGGGTGTCAGCAGGCCTGTTCCTAGCCCTTACTAGATCCCAGAAGCCCCTAGAGTCCCTCCCCGCACTAGCTTCCTTCAGGTCACGCCAGAACTGGTCCTCCCACTCTTTCTTCGCTTCACTAATAGAGTGCTTATACTCCTTCCTAGCAACACAAATCAACTCAGGTCCCCTAAGTTTAACGGCTTTCAGTAGTGCCCTTTTCGTCTGCCGACATTTCTTGGAGTACCACCCCGGATTACCCTTGGGTCTCCGGCACTCCCTTTCGGGGGGGCCCCGATTGTGTGTTAAGAATAGCTTTCCCAGGGCATTGATAGTATCACAAAAAAGTAAGGATACCTCCAGGGGATCCAAGGAGGTAGTTTCCAGCCTGGACAGGGCTGCTGCCAAGAGTGCCCCTATATTCTGAACCTTCCCCTCATCCAGGGCAACCTTACACCATTTGAGGCGCCTCCCACAATTTGAGGGACAAACTTCTACAGTTGACCGCAATACAGAGGGTTCCTGCAGGCCAAAATTTTAGGCGACCACATGGGGTGCAGGATCAAAGATAATGGATTGTAATCACTGTCCGTAGTAGACAGAACTTCCATATCACGCATAAAGCCCCAGAGCTTGAAATCGAGTAGGATGTAATCTATCCTCGATGAATGGTCTACCCTGTTGAAAGTGTGTGCTCCACAAGGGTCCGACATTGATCTGCCATTCGCCGCCCTTAGTCCATATTCCAGAGTTAGGGTATTAAGCTGGATGGCCCGTTGGGACCACCTCTTTATGGGCGATATTGTTAGGGATGGAATACCCCTCCAGGCATCCTCATCTGAAATACCCAAGATGTCCTCTGCCGCAAGGGGCTCAAAAGTGCAATCGAAGTCCCCTGCGACCAGGACATAACTGTCATTATTACACTGGCTAAGTTCATCTTCAAGCCCAGATAAGGTTGGGGATGGTGAGACACCTTTGGTACCCCTAGCATAAATGTTGAATATCTCCAAAGTACGCCCTCTCTGGGGCCCCCTAACTGATAATCTTAATAAGTCAGGGGAATTCATTTCTCTGTGCCTGATATGACAGCCCAGAGAAATGCTGACCCATATAAGGAGGCCTCCTGAAGGGCGGCCTCTCCCTTTAGGGGGGGAGATTGCTGGAACAAAATACGTGGTATAACCAACCTTGTAACAAGGCTCCAAACACCAGGTCTCTTGGAAGATACATATCCCAAAAGACTCAATGAAGATGTTCCAGTCTGGGAGATCTCCTTTTCTGGAAATACCCGCTATGTTCCAGTTGACGATCCTCTTGTCGCTGTATGCTATAACTTGCCCTACTGAAGACTGTGTCATGAACAAGCTAGGCCCAAATCGGGACTCCAGTAGTATACCCTCAGACTCATCCGGCCTACAGTTACTCTCAGGTTGGGGACAAAGAAGCACAGGCTTGTTCGCGGGGCTGGGAATAGGTGAGTGAGGGAACTCGGGGGGATGAGGAGGCCCATGTGGTGCACCACGCTCGGACACCTTACAGCACCCAGACGTGTCGGCTACAACAGGTAGCCTCTCGTCAGGAGGGTAAGCGCCAAGTCAACAGGCAAGCCCCAACCTGAAGGCTCCTAGGCCTGTATTTGGCATGTGGGACCTAAGGGAGTGGAAATCATGAGGCATGAGGGTGAAACCCTCTATCCCTCCCCCCCCAGGTATGATAGCTAGAATTCTGGGGAATTGCTGGATGATGATGGAAACAGCTAAGATCGTGAGTGCTAATTCCTATATTACCTTGGCTAGATTGATGGTTACAAATAAACCTTGCTACCCTAGCATCCCTAAAATTGACCAGAATGCAATCACCTGTCTTGTCCTTAATCCTATTTCCTACCCAACTGACCCGTCTGACATGAAGAACCTGCCCCTCAAGAGAACTAGAGAAAATGGAAACCCAGTCGCTTTTTGGTTCTGCCACTTATTTTATTTTGAGTAGACTGAAAAGTACGGCGTAGTGTAGAATCACAGTGACAGTATGCTTTTTGTATACATATAGAAAACAGACACATTACGTGCTCTTTATCTCTGCAGAACTACCCGTCATTCAGGAGTCCCGATCAAGACAGACCCAAAAAAACCCTTGTTTGTAAAGGTAACAACGAGCGTGAATGACTATAGGCACTTAACAAGCACAAGAGAAAGGTCCTATTCTGAAACGTGTCCCCTATTGTTTTTACATAGGTACCCAACTAACAAAAGCCCTGAAGAAAAGCCTGGGGATCAAGACACGGGCTTGGAAACGCGTCAGCTTACTTTTGTTCATCTTAGTGTATGAACTTTAATTGCGCAAATGGCCACTAACACTACGCCGTACTTTTCAGTTAACAAAATAACGTTTATGAAATTTTTGCCCTTGCATGACCAGTCCTTAAATATTCAAAAGTTACATGACGAAGGTCTGGTGTCAAAATCTGTTAGTAGGGTACAATTTAGACCTCTTTCATGTAAAGTATATTGTAGAAACTGTATAGTATAAATGTCAATGTATATTTGTATCACAATTGTTTGTTTTGGTGTTAATTGTAAAACTTGTATATAACAAATCCCTGTTTTTGTACGACAAAGCAAGTCCTCAGACTATCATAGATGTTGATTCAAGTGAAGTAACTTGTATTTCGAAAAAATACTTACAACACCCACTGATTAAAAACCGTAGGGTGTTAAAAATCTGCTCAAAATAAAATAAGTGGCAGAACCAAAAAGCGACTGGGTTTCCATTTTCTCTAATACATATTTACGTTGTCCTACCCAGCGCTAAAAAGGACATAACCCCACTTTTTTCAAACCATCAAGAGAACTAGGCAGAGGTCTGTTTTCCCTTAGCCAAAACATAGTTTTGTTTTTAAGTTCATCATTCGATTCATATTTGCCCGCCTTCTGCTGTGGGACCCCCGGTAAGCACCACTACATAAGGCTGACAATCAGGGGGTAGGTTAATGTGGGGAGGGTTAGTCGCTCCCTTCTCAGCCGGGATGGGCATTTTTGGTGGAGCAGCTGGATTACAATTCTGGCCCCCTCTACCTCCCACGCTGTTATTAATGATATTGCTCTGGGCAGGGAGACTTTGGCAGGGACCTTGAGACCCTCTATTCAAGTTTGGATTGCGGTTGGGGCTTGTGGGGCATTGATTTGAACAAGGACACCTTCAACAGCAGACCTCGCACACACTTTGGCCCCAGGGACTGCCCCTGGCACTTTAGGTACACTCGAGGGCATTAGCCTCTCCAGGCTGGCCCTTATGGCACCTGATCTAAGCTGGTCAGCACTAGGAGTAGCTATATCCAGGAGCTCAGCTGTATGTACAGGTGAGGCTGCCAGTGCCAAGGGCCCAAGGGAGGAGCGTTTATGGTTAAGGGGCTCGAAAGAGAAGCGGTGCTCAATGATGGCAATCTCTTTCTCGATAACCGAAAAGGCTCGAGAGATAAACTGGTCCATTGTGCCGCTTACATAGCCACTCCCCCCTCATACTCTTCGCAGAACGAGTTGTCATTGGCATGAGGAAGCACACTTTACTATAAGAATCACCCGACAACTAATCTTATGGGTTAGTGCTGGGTACAAGGGTGGTAACCTAATACCTGGTAGTGTCCAAACTTTAGGGGGGTGGCCCGGCCCAGCCACGGCCAGCCCCGGACGGCCATAGACAGCCCCGCCCTTGTCCCTGGCTTAGCCCGGCATAGCCCGCGCGTGTCCCGCGATGCGGGAGAACTCTCGGAGTTGTGTCCGTGGCCCTGATCGGCTTCCTGGTGCCGAGGATGCTGAGAAGTGTAGTTTTACCCTACACAGCAGCCGCGCACAGGTCCCAAGTGCAGCGGCGGCGAGGCGAAGGCACAGGCAATGGCGAGGTTAGGAAACTTCCAGCAAGACCCAGGTAGGTCCAGTCATGCCACCAAACAATTGAGAAAGCTTCCTGCTCCACCGGAAAACTCTCTGAGTTTTAAGCGCATCCATGCGCGTTGTGTGCGTGGCCCTGATCGACTTCCTGGTGCCGAGGATGCTGGGAAGTGTAGTTTTCCCCTACACAGCGCCCGCGCACAGGTCCCAAGTGCAGCGGCGGCGAGGGAAAGGCACAGGCAATGGCGAGGCTAGCAAACTTCCAGCAAGACCCAGGCTGGTCCAGTCATGCCACCAAACAATTGAGAAAGCTACCCGCTCCACCGGAAAACTCTCGGAGTTTTAAGCGCCTCCAGGCGAGTTGTATGCTTGGCCCTGATCGGCTTCCTGGTGCCGAGAATGCTGGGAAGTGTAGGTTTCCCCTACACAGCTGCCGCGCACAGGTCCCAAGTGCAGCAGCGGCGAGGGGAAGGCACAGGCAATAGCGAGGCTAGCAAACTTCCAGCAAGACCCAGGTAGGTCCAGTCATGCCACCAAGCAATTGAGAAACCTCCCACCTGGTGTACTAGCAAGCTCAGGACTAAAAGTCCAACTGCAAAAGTTTGGAGAGAGCTTGGCGTGTCAGTAAAACGACACTAGACAAAACAAAGTATTAACAAACCTTGTCCATCTACCATCCTAATCTAAAACTAGCACGACGTCAATTTATTATTAATCAAATTGAGGGAGCCGCTAATGCCCCTAAAACCCTCTTCAACATAGTAAAGGAATTTCTGTCACTGAACGCCTGCAGACAAAACCCTCTTGAAACGCAAGACTTCAGCAACCAACTAGCCAGTTACGTCCAAGAAAAGATCATCAGAATATATGCCAATTTTCCATCGAAAACGGCACAGGTTGATGATTATCCCAGTAGACACTTAGAGCTGGAAAAAAGAAAAGGTAGCACCCTAGACTGTTTTGACCCACTCACTCTTGAGGAAGTTACTAAAGCTCTTTTTGCAGCCAAATCAGGTTCACCTTCCGATCCTTGCCCTCCTAAGATGATGGCCCTTTTAGCCACCAGCTGTGCGTCAGCTATTCACCAACTGTTTAATTCATCTTTACACGTGGGGAATATCCCAAAGATGTGGAATGTAACATTTGTACGGCCTATTTTAACCCCTTGCGTGCGGGGCGTATTCCCCGCCTGTGCTGACTCCGCCTTGCGCGGGCGGAGTCATGACGGAACGGCTCCGTCATCAGCACAGCTCAACCGACGCTGATGACGGAACCGTTCCGTCATCAGCATCGAAGGGGTTAAAGAAACCTACAGCAGACCCTCGAGACCTGGCTAACTACCGCCCGATCTCCCTGCTACCTTTATTGGGCAAGATGCTGGAAAGTATGGTAAACAAACAATTGAGTCATTACCTGGAGCAAAATGACATACTAGATCCATCACAATCAGGATTCCGACAGGGTTTTAGTACGGAGACTGCTATCTTAGCAGTCACAGACTCGCTTAGACTACAGATAGACAATGGCGGATCGGCTATCCTGATACTTCTCGATCTCTCCGCAGCATTCGATACCATATCCCATGAAATGCTAGCAGAGAGACTAGAGTTGTGTGGCATCCATGGAACAGCCCTAAATTGGTTGCGTAACTTTATGTCGATAGGACACAAACTATGATGCTTGGCCCATATAAGTCCGAGGCAATCAGTTTAGACAGAGGTGTCCCACAGGGATCTTGCCTAAGTCCTACCTTATTTAACATTTATATGGCCACATTAGATAGGAGTGCGGAACAACTGGGCTTTGAGATCATCTCTTATGATGATGACACTCAGCTCATGTTCTCATTTGGTATGGACTTAGTTGCTGAGAAAGCAAGGTTTGCCAGAGGTATTCTTGAGATCTCCAGCTGGATGACGCAGAACTGTCTCCAGTTGAACCCTGGCAAAACTGAGATAATGTTAATGGGCAAAGCCACTGCAAGCTGGTCTGACGACTGGTGCCAGCTCAGCTGGGAGCAGCTCCAGTGCCTACTCATGTTGTGAAAAACTTAGGGATAAAATTAGATCAGTCCCTATCAATGAGAGATCACATCGCCATCACAACCAGTTTTTGCTATTATAGCTTGCCTCTATTGCGAAAAATCCTCCCCTTCATGCCTACCGCTCATCGCAAAACCTTGATCCAAGCTATGGTCATTAGTCAGATGGACTATGGAAATGCTTTACTGGCAGGGGCAGGAGAAACACTATTGAATAAGCTGCAGGTGATTCAGAACACTGCAGCCAGGATGGTTCTGAACCGCCCAGGGGGCTCAGCATTGGCACCCCTCTGGCGAGAACTCCACTGGCTAGCGGTGAGAAAGAGATCTTTTTTTAAGATCTGCTGTCTCACCCACACAGCACTTAATGGAAGAGGTCCTAAATACCTCCAAAAAAGACTGGTCAAACATGTACCTAACAGGAACCTGAGGTCTGGAATACGTGGTCTACTACAAGTTCCACGTATAAGGCTATGTCGCTCCGGAGGGAAAGCCTTCTCGTATCTAGCGCCAAGATACTGGAATGAGTTACTAGATCCCCTTCGGAAAATTGAAAATTATGGTACATTTAGGAAACAGCTAAAAGCCTTTCTCTTTTAATCCACTCGGTCGCTTTCAATCACGGGGACAGTGCTAGTTAAGCGCCGAGATGCCCCCGGGTGATTCGAGCGCTATAGAAGACCATATAACATAACATAACATAACATAACATAACATAACAAGGCTACTCCATCTACTGATCCATTATCAGGGTTCTGAGATAGGAGATCAGGGGGAGGGTCACTCTCTTCCTCCTGTCCCTCATCAGTTGCCATGAGCAAGCCCAAGTCAACCCTGTCAATAAAAGGTTTTAAGTGATCCACATGAGGTACCCTAAGGGGACTTCTTGGTGTACCTAGGTCCACCAGGTAGGGCACCTCACCTTTTTGTTTAAGGATGGTGTGGGGCCCACATTTTCTGGCCTGGCTGGTAAATAGCCAAGACAGGCTTTTGGTCGAGGGGGCGTGGCCGGCCGGCAACCAAGATGACCATACTTGGTTAGAGCTCTTCAACCAATAGATTAATCCCCCACATATCTATCACAATTATCTGGACACAGTCCAGTATCGAGGCTACACAGGTGATCCTCTGCCCTCCAGGCGGCACTGAGCCCAAAACCGGGATCTCCGGACGTTCCAGGATCGCAAAATACCGAGTTGACGGCGGCCCGTGGCGGGCGTGGTGTGAGCCCCAGGAGCTGAAGCGGGCCTGGTTTCAGTGATGGGGCATCGGATTGAGGCTCCTCCTTAACCCCTATGTTCGGGCCTCATAACACGGGACAGTGGTAGAGTTCTGGCTGAGAACTGCAGAGTGGCTGACCGAGCCGACTACTAGCAGGATCCTCTGCAGGTACGAACCGCGAAACTGACAGAGTGTGCATGGCGGCCTGAGGGTCACAGGGTACATGATAGGGGCTGCAGGACTTTCGGACAAGGTCCCCCCATGTTGATATCGCAGCACCGATCTTCACCATAACACGGTGCAGGGGTGGGGTGGCAGTAACTGCAGCTTGCTCAACGTGGTGGAGAGCATAAGCAATACTTCCTGCAAGCTGGAGGGCCTCCATGGGTGGAAGTCTACCAGAATTATAGCACAAGGTCTGTGCGTGGACGTAAAAACAGTTTTGTGAGAGTTTGGATGAAACTTTGGCCCCGGGGCTTCACAAGGAGCCGCCATTTCGGAGTACGGTGAAAATGAAGCGAGTAGGGCACATTGCTGTATAGTGGATGGCACTTGAATGAAGTGAGCCCTCAATTGAATAGTGCATTAAGGATTAACTCCTGTACCTGTTTAGCAACACTGTATTGGGCCCCTCACGACTGGTCTCATCTGCACAAATGGCAACACTGAAAGGACAAAAACAAACACACCAGACTAAACTGGATAAATATGCGTATTCTAGGACAGAACAAGTGAGAGAAGGCGCCCCAACTCTTCAGGACATCATGGAGGCCATACAAGGGATACGTACAACCCTGGAACACAAAATAGACATGGTAACCACGGAGGTGACGCTGATGTGGACAGACCTGCGCAACATCTATACCTGGACAGAGTGAGGGCCACAGAAGACTCGGTCTCTACTCTTCAACCCTCTAAAATGGAGCTGGAACTAACGGTGAACAAACTTCAGGTGACAATGACGGACCTTGAAAACAAGCTTGAAGATGATGAAGGTCGTACCAGTAGAAATAAAGTCTGCATTTTGGAGGTACCAGAATGGGAGGAGGGACAGGCCATGGATTTATTCATGGAAGATTTGGTACAGAACCACTCTCTCAATATTTTTCTGTCGAACGGGCCCACAAGGTGCAGGGCGGACCTTTGAAACCTGGTACACATCCACGTCCTATCCTAGCCAGGATGTTCAATTATAGGAACAGAGACATAATTCCCTAGACGGCACCAGCGGCTCCCCCGCTGATATTTGAAAACTCCACAATCAACTTTTCCGGACTTTACAGTCAAGGTCCAGAAAATGCGAAAATGCTTTTCAGAGGTGAAATGGGCTCTGAGTGAGAAAAACATAAAATACTTAAGTATTAGCCCGCGCACAACCTTAGTTAAGCTTTAATGTGAATAACTTTAATCTGCTTTCGGGGTGCTCTAGGGGTGACGTTTCCACCCTTTGCGGTATGTCTAGTGTTCAATTTAAAATTGTGCTTTCAATATCATCGATTGCATCCTCCTGTATGCAATCTCCTTTGTATCCTTCTTAGAGGATGTTAAATGATTCCAACACTTTTAGTAACTGTTTCACTTGTTAGTGTTTAATTAAATCTTTATTGACATATAATTTTCTTCATTATAAATTCAATATTTTGTTAATTTAAAATCTCTGATTGTGAAACATTATTCATCTTCATAATGCCCCTTTCTCCAAAGCATTTCGAGCTGTAATCGCTCTTCATCAGGGAGATGTTCTGTGAACAGAATTATTAGACACTGTTTTGTAACATGTATATACAAATTGTGATTCTGTACATTGCTCTTTTACTTGCATACATTTAACACACATTTTGTCTGCAAATTGCACCAGGTGTTGCCAAAAAACTCTGGTAGCGCCTTTATAATGTGACCCCATGTTGTGGATTTTGTGGATTCAAACTGTTGTGTGCTCAAAATTGTGAAATAATTATCGTGAAGAAACATGATTTTGCCCGATGTTAGAACCTATTTACTTACGAGTCTCAAAAACCTGTCTGTTTTATACCGCGACGGACAAACTGTAACAAAAAATACATGAAAAAAGAAACCTTTGCGGATTTAACTAGCGGTTAGCTAACGTGTATTTGGGATACCAGCTTTACGGGAAAGGTTCATTGAGGCGATGGACCATTACTTTAATGAGAGCGAAGGTTCCTTGGACTCAGCCTCCACTTTATGGAAGGCGTATAAGGCAGTGATTAGAGGGCAGGGAGTGGCAGCAATTGCGGGACACAAGAAAGAAAAACGTAAACAGCTCCAAGAAATAGAGGAAGGGATATCTCACTTTGACTTTGAGTTGGAGACCCGGCCAACTCTCTATACCAAACATAGATTGCTCCTAAAACAAAAAGACTATAGAGATATTGCAGAAGAGGCGGCTAGGGCCCACTACCTGGCGACGCAGTGTCTAGTTTATGAAACTGGGGGTGAAGCGAGCAAACTACTGGCATGGTTAGATAAACAGGAGCAGGCTGCCAGATGGGTATTTGAACTTGTAAAAAAAAAAGAGAGGGACAGACTTAAAGATAGGAGTAGTATAGCCGAGACCATTGCTGTACATCTGAAATCGATATATGAGTCCTCTAGGACGTCCAATAACGAAGAGGCACTAGAGTTGCTGGCCACTCTTAATCTTCCGGAGGTAAAAGAATTAGAGTTAGATCTTACTAAATAAGAAGTGGTTAAAGTAATTGGAGCCTTACAATCGGGGAAAGCAATGGGTCCGAGTGGTCTCCCCATTGAGTTATTCAAAACAAATGCATCCATGATTGCCCCCTACTTAATAGACATGTATGCCGAAATTGTCTAGGAGCATTCTCCCTGATACACCATGAGTGGCCAATGTGGTGTTGATTTATAAATCTGGAAAAATTCCGGAGAACTGTGATTCATACCGGTCGATCTCGTTGTTAAAACCATAAGTTAATGTATTAGCAAAACCCCTGGCAACAAGGCTATCGCCTTTGCTCCATGAACTAATACATTCGGATCAGTCCGGTTTCATACCTGGCATGAATACAGCATTAAATCTACAGCGCCTCAACAGAGTGTTGGGCAGGGTGAGGACTATAAGAGATGAGGCAGTCATAATGTCTCTAGATGACAAAATGGCTTTTGACATGATGCAAAAGTTACTTACCGTATTTTCCGGCGTATAAGACGACCCGGCGTATAAGACGACCCCCTACTTTTCTTGATGAAATGTAGGTTTCGTCCTATACTCGCCGTATAAGACTACCCCCACTTCCAACACTTCCAAACATTATGTTCCGGTACTGTTTTGCCGGCTGGAACCTTCTGCAGTCCCCTTTCAATGTCCATGAACTGAGTAGATGACGTGCGCTAGTGACGCTCCTCTACTTTCGATGAACGTGAGGATTATGGCGCCAGATCAGCGCATATACCGCTGTGTCTCTAGGCTCAAGACGCAGGAAGAAAATACCGAAATGCCCCGTGAGACCCTCTCCCAGCACTACGGGACTGTAAGTAACTGTGCACTATTTTCAAATCATGTGCAATTTTTGATTAATGTACCGGTAAACGTGTACTTGTTCTTCATGTATCATTACCGGTCCTATTGTGATGCGGGCAGACACCTTCGGATAAAGTCCTGCTACGGCACAGGGAGTGTGAACGCGCGAGTAAGAGCCCAGGTCATATTGGAGGGTTCGTGGGGGCAAATTCAAAGTCGGTGGAGCGTTGCTTCCACTCATGAAAATTTGGTGTCCGGCGTATAAGACGACCCCCGACTTTTGAAAACATTTTAAGGGGTTAAAAAGTCGTCTTATACGCCGGAAAATACGGTACCTTCGGTAACGATATATCTGTAAGAAACATTACTTAGTGTTAGATTCCTCACCTAAGAATATCCCCAGGCGTCAGACTGGATCCGGAAAGTTTTTGCCAGCAGTACCCATGCGCGCCGATAGTCGTCCTCTGCAGCTCTGCGTCCGTCGTCGGTGTCGAGATCGCCGGGATGGTGTCGCTGGAGTATTTAGACGCCACCCTCGCGCCGACGTCTGGTCTGTACATAGCTTTTTTGCGCCAGGAACGCAGAGCCATGCAAGAAACCAACACTGGTGCCATGAAACTAGAGCCCTGAAAGGGATGTCCATAACCCTAGATATTGGTTCGCAGATTGGGGAGCATGGGTGGGGCGGTAAGGAATCTAACACTAACTAATGTTTCTTACAGATGTATCGTTACTGAAGATAAGAAACTTGTGCATCTGAAAGAAACACGGTAGTGTTAGATTCCTTACCTTAGAATAGATACCCCAGCAATACCAACCCCAGTGATGGGTCTGCAAACCAAAATCACACCAGAAAATCCTGGAGAACTGAACGGCCAAAGGAGCCGTCTCGACGGACTTGGCTGTCCAGGCAGTAATGCTTGGTAAACGTGAGCAACGAGGCCCACGTTGCTGCCTGACAAATGTCCCTCAAAGGGATTCCCTGTCCAAAGGCAGTAGTAGCCGCCAAGGCACGAGTGGAATGAGCGTGCAGCCCCTCAGGAGGATTCTTTTTAGTCAAGTAATAACAGATCTTGATGCACAAAACGACCCCCGAGAGATGGTCCGTTTGTGCACCGCCTGTCCCTTCTTAGCGCCCATGTAACCAACAAAAAGTTGGTCGTCCACCCAGAACTGTTGTGTGTGGTTTAGGTAAAAGGAAAGTGCACATTTTGGGTCCAGATGGGGGAGCCTTACTTCCTCTTTTAAAGGATGTGGCGGCGGAAAGAAGGTGGGCAAGGTAATGGTCTGGCCGATGTGAAAGGCAGTAACCACCTTGGGTAGAAAAGAAGGACGAGTCCTCAGAACAACCTTGTCCGGATGGACAGAGAGGAAAGGAGGCTTAGAAGAAAGAGCCTGGAGTTCACTCACCCTTCTGGCAGAGGTGATGGCAACCAGGAAAGCAGTCTTGAGAGTCAAAAGAAGAAGAGGACAGTTATGAAGTGGCTCAAAGGGAGCACACATCAGATAGGTTAACACCAGGTTCAAGTCCCACTGAGGCATTACAAAGGGAACAGGAGGAAACATGTGTGTAATGCCTTTCAAGAATCTATTTACAAAAGGGGACTTGAAAAGAGAAGGCTGATCAGGAACCCTCAAGAAGGCGGAAACAGCTGAAAGATATCCCTTGATGGTGCCCAGAGCAGAGCCCTGCTGGGCCAGGGAAGGAAGAAAGAGGAGAACCTCAGAAAGAGGGGAGGAAAGTGGAACCACAGCCTTTGCTGTGCTCCATGCCACAAATTTGTTCCACCTGCAGGCGTATACCGATTTTGTGGAGGGACGCCTGGCTACCAGAATGACATCACATTCAGGAGGCAAGTCAAATGGCATCAACTGTCGCCTGCTGCTGCGACAGAAGGTCCTCCTGAAGAGGCAATCAAAACGGATGATCGATTGACAGACTGTGTAGCTCAGGATACCATTACCTTCGTGCCCAATCCATAGCGACAAGGATGACTTGGGCCGGTTGTGCCTGATCTTCTTCAGCACTCTGGGCAGAAGTGGTATAGGCAGAAAGGCGTATAACAGACCGCAACTCCACTTGCAACGAAAAGCGTCTCCGAGGGAGTGCAGCCTTGGAAATTCCAACGCGCAGAACTGATTACATTGCGTGTTGTCTTCGGTGGGGAATAGATCTAAGCAAGGCTCTTCCCACTGCGGAAAAAGACCTTGCATCACGTCCGAGTTCAGATGCCACTCATGATCCATCATGCACCGATGGCTGAGTTCATCCACCCTAGTGTTCAGAGAACCTACCAGGTGTTGCACCACCAGGGTGGTGCCCTGATGTTCCAGCCATGTCCAGAGGCGTAGAGCCTCCTGACAAAGGGTCCATAACCCCACCCGCCATGTTTGTTGCAGTGCCACATGGCGGTGGTGTTGTCCGTGAACACCTGC
Organism: Lissotriton vulgaris; assembly: GCF_964263255.1. Classification (NCBI taxonomy): domain Eukaryota; kingdom Metazoa; phylum Chordata; class Amphibia; order Caudata; family Salamandridae; genus Lissotriton; species Lissotriton vulgaris. Next base: position 367,257,937 of record NC_141685.1, on the reverse strand, counting down.
ACTACACTTCCCCAGACAGAGGAAAGAAATGCCTTCAGTCAGATCGCCCGCAGCTCCAGAAGGTTGATATGGAGCCGGGAGTCCGCCGAAAACCAGAGGCCTCTGACCTCTCCCATGTGGCCCCCCCATCCCAGGAGGGACGCATCCGTCACCACTGTGTGCTCCAGTTGGGAGTAGGGAGAGGGATCTGCCACTGACCCAATCGCGGTCCGTGAGCCACCACTGCAACTGTCTTGCATTGCCCTCTGAGATAAGGACGTGGTCAGACAGGTTGCCCTGATGTTGTGTTTCACTGGAACTTCAGGTCCCACTGCAGAGCCTGCATCCGCCACCTGGCGTGATGTACCAGCAGGAGGCCATCAGACCCAGAAGCCGTAGGACCGCCCTGACTGAAACTCGGGACAAAGGTTGAAAGATTGGAATCAAAGCCTTAATATCCCGAACTCGCTGCTCGGGAGGATAAATCTGAAACTGTGCCAAGTCCAGGACCGCTCCGATGAAGAGGAGCTTCTGGGAGGGACTCAAATGGGCCTTCAGCAAGTTGATGGAGAACGCCAGCGAATGCAGGAGGTCGGCCGTAGTCTGGAGGTGGGAGACGACTGCTTGGGGCGAGCCCGCCTTCAACAACCAGTTGTCGAGATAGGGGAAGACTGAAACCCCTAATCTGCGCAGATGAGCTGCGACCACCGCCATCACTTTTGTGAACACCCGAGGGGCAATGGTGAGGCCTAAGGAGGGCACGGTAAACGGAAAGTGCTCATGGCCTACAGTGAACCGAAGGTAAAACCTGTGGACCTGCAGGATGGGAATGTGGAAATAAGGGTCCTGCAAGTCCAATGCTGGGTCTAGGGCAGCCAAAACCCGAGCTAACATCAGCATCTTGAACTTCTCCTTCCGGAGGAGGATGTAGACGCTCCTGAGGTCCAAGATAGGACGTAGGCCTCCTTTACCCTTATTGGGAACCAGAAAGTAGTGGGAGTAACAACCTCGTCCTACTTCTGGGTGAGGAACGCGCTCAATGGCCCACTTGGCCAAGGGGGCTGTAACTTCCTCCTGCACAAGTTGCAAGTGATCCCCAGACATGCGGTGGTACGACGGTGGCATGGCTGGAGGGGTCGGCTCAAAGGGTAGGGGGTAGCCCCTTCGGACGATTTGCAGCACCCACCTGTCCCAAGTGATGGTACGCCATTGGAGCAGGTTATGGCGAACTCTGCCTACCATTGGCGTGGAATGGGCCTGAAAGCTCAGACTAGGAAGGCTTTGAGGCAGATGCTGCGGGAGCGGATGTGGACTGACCGGCTCTCTGTCCCCCTGCACTGCCATGGTGGAATGCACGTCTGCGACTGCGTTGAGGCTGGTTCTGTGGCCTGTGGCTGGACGAACTTGCGCGGTGCCCTTCCATGGCCACGAAAGGAGCAAAAGGCAGAAGGTTGCTGGCGCTGGGTCGACTGGCCCAAGGACTTGGTTGTAGCCCTGGAGTCCTTGAAGCGCTCCAACCCGCTATCTGCCTTGTCGTTAAAGAGGCGACGGCCATCAAAAGGCAATGTTCATGAGAGTGCTCTGGACATCCCCTAAAAAGTTTGTGGACCTCAGCCAGGCGTGACAATGAAGCGCCACCGTTGATGCAATCGCTCTGCCCAGCGAGTCGGTGGTGTCAAGTCCACACCAAATGGAATACCGTGCTGCATCCCGCCACTCAGCAAGAGCCTGGTGAGCCGTGTCTTGGCCTCCTCCGGATACTGGGGCAGCACATCCGCCACTGTATCCCACAGAGAGTTGGTGTAACGGTCCAAAAGGCATGCAGTATTAATGAACTGCAACCCTAAACTGAGGGAGGAAAACAGTTTATTGCAAAACTGTTCCATCCTTTTGGATTCCCTGCCGGACGTGCGGTCGGGAAGGCGGTTTGGGACGTGGAGGCCTGGATAACCAGACTCTCAGGGGTGGGTTGGGTGGACAAAAAGCAGGGGCTCCCAGGGAAGGGCGGTGGCACTGGGCCACGTTACAATCCATGGGAGAGACTGTGGTGGGCTTGGACCAAGTGCCCATCAGAACGTCATTGAGGGCCTCATTAAACTGCAGCGGAGGCTCCGAAGAGCTTACTGGCAGTTGAAGCACCTCGGTGAGGAGTTTAGTCCTGACAGCCGCTGCAGGGAGCTCAAGGCCCAAGGCCCTGGCTGCCTTGGGCAGCACCACAGAATAAGTAGCTACCTCCTCCGTAGCCACGGAAGGAGGAGAGATAAGGAGAGAGAGATAAAACCAGTGTCAGGCGAAGTGTCTAGACCCCTGGCCTGACTTAACTGGCACACGCTGTGCCAGAGGGTACTCAGACCCCTCCCAGTCCTCCCCTTCATCCGTGTCCTGATAAACAGGCATAAATTACGGAGCCGAGTCATAAGAGAAGGGCTCACCTATCGACGCTGGAGACAGAGCCGAGCTGCGCTGCCGAACCAGGGCTGAAACCAGGGACGGCATCAGGAGTGGCACAGTGGGGATCCGTGCCAGTGGAGGAGTCGTAAGGTCAACTGGCGTCGACCGGAATCCAGGCTTGAATCCCACGTGGGCCTGCGGCATCGGGACCAAAGTCATCGGCGGCGCCAGGGTCAAAGCCGCCAGCACGCTAGGACCCCCAGTCGGACCTGCGGGGCCCGAAGGCGCACCAGCATGCCTTGACAGTGGAAAGAGAGTCCTAATGACCACGATGAAGTCTCAAATCTTACCAGGAGTCGCATTGAGTCCAGGTTCCGAAGGGTGTGGGACTGGATGCGACTCTTGTGGCTCCGGCGGAGGCTGCACGGGTGGTGCCACCTGAACCCTCGGCCGAGTCACGCGACTGGCGAGGGAATTCAGAAGAGCGATGTTTTCTCTTCGATTTCTTTTTGCCATGCCTCGACTTACCTGAGTGCGAGGACTTGGGTCCCGATGAACGTTGAGGACTGCGGCTCCACGACCGGTCCCTCGACTTTCTCCTCGACCGGGACCTCGAGCGGCACGAAGCCGACTGCCGGATCTCAAGGAGCTTGCGGGACCGCTCCCGCCTAGATTTCGATGTCAAGGCCTGGCAGTCGGGGCACGACGTGTCATTGTGGTTGGCCCCCAGACAGTAGAGACACCGGCGGTGGGGGTCAGTAACCGACATCAGTCGTTGACAGGCGTCAATCGGCTTGAAACCAGGCATCCCTATTGGCACCAGGAGTCGAAGTCGACTTGAAAAAGATAGACACAATTTTCCAAAAAGTTAGTCAAAAAATGAATAATACGCTCTTCCTGGATCTGCGCTTGCCGGCGCGGAAAAAAGAAGAACTGACATCAGGGCGCAAGGGTGGCGTCTAAGTACAGCGACGTCATCCCAGCAATCACAACGCCGACGACGGACAAGGAGCCGCAGACGACTCCTACCGACGCACAGGGGTACTGCTGATGAAAACTTTCAGGATCCATTATGACCCCTGTGGATATTCTTAGACAAGGAATCTGACACTAACGTGTTTCTTTCAGATTGAGTGGCCGTATCTGTTTGCGACGCTTGAACGTTACGGCTTCGGACCGAAGTTTCTGGCATGGGTGCGACTGCTTTTCTCTGAGCCTCTGGCTAGAGTAACAGTAAATGGGGCCCACTCGGTGACTTTCACCTTACAGAAGGGTACGAGACAGGGCTGCCGGCTTTCCCCCTTGATTTTCGCTTTGGTCCTAGAACCTTTGGCAATTTGGATTAGAGGTGACCCCCTTATAAGGGCACTAAATTAGATGCTGGATTGGGAGGACAGAATCTCCCTTTACGCGGACGATATTTTACTTTATTTGGCCAAACCCTGTAACTCTATTCATAGAATTTTACATATATTCACCCTTTTTCTAAATTATTCTTGATACAGTATTAATTGGGACAAATCACTCATATATTAGCTGGGAAGGGTTTTATTCCGCCCAGAGCTTGCGAAGCCAGAGTAATCACTGATGGCTTTTGCTATCTAGGGATTCATGCCACTCCGGACCCAGTAGCGTTTTAAAATCAAAACTTGGCCCCCCAATTCTTTGCTAACAAGATGAGGTAAAACATTGGAAGACCTTGCCACTTATGTTATTGGGGAGAGCAGCGCTTTGTAAAATGAATGATGGCCCTGCCCACTTTGTCCTACAAAATACGCTGTACCCTGTCCCAAACTGTAGTGTAGTTCCTATATTCCCAATAGGCTCTGCGCATTGGAATGATATACCCTCCAGCTTAGACGTAGGACTGAAGTTGACTAGGTCTCTGCCGAATATATTAGACTTAATTGTGAGTGCCAGCTAGCTCAGAGGTCACTAGAAACTTTCTCGAATAAACAAGAAGGGATTAGTCTCTGACAACCATATAACATGACAACTTTGTTTCCCCAGAATGAAACGTATCTCTAGAGTCTCGGAAACAATAGATGGCTATTTCACTCAGTCAATCGTGCATGCTTAGTTTCACCAGAGTTGCTTCAAAAATAGAGAGACGGGCGTTTTCAATAAAAGTATTCATTGAACAGTCTTATTTCTTAAGCATAAAAAAATGCACTGCTACAATGGAAATACTAGTTAAGAAGTACGAGGCATATAATACGAATAGTATTATAAAATAGTACTGTAAAAGCATGATATGGTTTCTAAGCCATAAACATAGAATACATAAAATGCATAAAATACATATAGTGATAAATGATGGCTAAAAGTACTCAACTGGTGCTTCTAACGTACGCCTACCCCAGTGTACCTAACCTAAGCCTAGTACGAGGGAGGAGTACGTGAGGAGTAGTTTAAGTTTAGGTATTAAAAATGTAAATGCAACTTTAACTAAGATGACCACTCAACATAACTAATCTGTTTATTCTCTAGCTTCTTTTTTTTTTTTTTTTTTTTTTTTTTTTTTTTTTTTGTAAACAATTTATGATTGTCTTACGAATGTTTGCTGATTTTTTTTTTGTCACCCTGTCAACTTCAATAAAAAATTTAAAAAAAAAGTTTAGGTATTTCTCCGTACCTTGGTTTTAGAATGATAGAGGTCTTGTATATCTCTCTCGGGACTCGATCTCCCAGCAACCCGCAAGGGTAGTCTGGAAACACTGGAGCTGGATTTCTCTGCAGGAGAAAAGACAGCGTCTTTTCAGTGCGTCAGTTGGAGGGTCGGCTTCCTTCAGCACTTGCATCAGCAGGAGGTCGGGCAAGTAGTTAGTCGATCTGCTCCGGAACCACTGAGTGTTTGACTTGGCAAATGTAGGCATATTTATACCCCTGAAGGTGCCGAGTCTGACGTAAGACATAATATCGTCACTAGTGCCTTAGTTCCTTGAAAACTCCCGGATATCTTGGATACATCAGTATACAAACAGGGGGAGGTTCCTGACTGCTGAGGGCTGAGGGCTGGTTTTACCACGAAATCAATGTGGATTCTCAGAGTTTAGTGGAAGTAGCCATGCCGTATTAGGGCTGTGCCGGCTATAACTAAATAAGGCAATGATTCTTCATGCCTATATATGGGCATGAATCGGGAAAAGTTACACTAGGGTCCTAGATTCCCACATAACACCCACTCCACGATTGTTAAGTTCAATAATACATAAGCACTGAACATATTTTAAAGCAAAGTGTTTACAATCCTACCCCAAAATACAAAAATGCAATTGCGATTAGGCTTGTTTGCATGAAGGGAGTATACATCATGTAAAAATCATAGGCATCATGAAATCAGATATAAACTATGAGCATATATCTTCACATTATACAAAACGAAAGTACAGTCATTAATCGATACCTGATATCAATCCCATAGCATAATTGTCTAACTATCTTTGTAATCGAGGTTGAAGCCAAATATTGTTAATTAGGAAGTACAAGCTTGAAATCTTGTTCTCTAAGAATAGTTCTACTTTAAGCAGATTACTCTGTGCAAAAGTTCAAATTATTGGATTGTTTTGAAAAATTATGGCCGAATTGCAGAGTTCAGAGAACGTTGTGTGAAATAATCAAAAACTATCCGCAGTAGAATCAGTAGAGTCGGGAGAAAACATCACATTGTCAAGGCTCGTAAAGAAACCGTCCACTGTATTAGGTGAAAGTGGAACCACTTCAGTTAGCAGATCAAAAGTGCAGAAGTGTGGATCATCGCCATCAGCGTTTGATGCATTAGCAATGTCAGTAGTAGATGGTACCTTTGTGCCTGTAGTTTCTCGTATCTCACCCTCAGTCAGACTTGCCGGTGAGACCTCAATGAATGCCGTCATCAAAATAGGCAGTCGTTGGGGGCAACATGATGCATGAGCCGTTACAGGACCTAGCAAAGCATCGACATCCGATGGCAGTACTGATGGAAGTGTAAGACAAATGTCCAACATGCATTCCTGTCCGCAAAGCAGGCATCGAAGAACAGGTAAGATGCAATCTTGCCAGATTGGTCTGAAGGAAAGAAACCAGGTCGTGTTCAGATCTCTTAAACGAGCCAAGCCAAGAATCTGTGAAATCCTTTCACGATATCTCATTGCAAGGAGGCATTGTTCCATGGTAGTTTCGGTGTTGCTGGTGACCGGACTTGCCATATCGGAGCAGAAGGAATAAAAATAGGATTACTGCTACTAGTCCTAAGATGAGAGGCAGGCTGCCGAACACAGAGTGCATGAAATTAGGAAAAATGCCGAGTACTGCTCCAAATGGTGTTAATAGTCCCAAAAAATTGTCTTTAATACATGTGCGATGCCTTTGGTATCAGACATGTTTAAGATTTGGCTTAACATTTCTGCGAAATGCACTGGGCAGTTTGTTGATAATAATGCATGTATCTCTGCAGAAGACCTTGCTACTTGCAGATCATATGTTTCTCTAGACGAGGTCAGTGGCACATTTTTTTGTAAAAGAATGGCTTTCATTCTGTTTAAAGTATCAATTCGTATAGAAGAGATATTCAGTGAAGGCCATATAGCCGTCTCCCTTTCTGTCTCTGTTTTTGGATACAATACTTGCATACAACAAGTGACCGTAGACGACACAGTTACGAGATAACTTTTTCCTGGCTATATGCCACAACAGCTGTGATCATTCAACATAACATAACTGCCATTGGATAGCTGCCTGAAAACCGGTATTATCGTAGGAGAGGGCGAAGCGTGTAGGTGGCATGAAAGGGTATTTGCACAACCGTCACAGGCCCCATGTAAATTAACTTCATTGTACAGAAGTGTACCACTTAGTGATTTTTTGCAATTATTGCCACTAAGGAAAACTTCATGTCCCCCATTCCAACACTTGTGTGTATATGGTAAAACCCAGGTCGACTTAATGTATTCTTTACCCAACCTTTCATACAGGCCCGCTGATACATGCTCCAGACAATACTGAAACTGGAATGTCGTGACTGGTATTGAAATGGAGCCATGAATTATCCACTCAATCACAGGTTTCTCAGAAACTGTTAATTGTAATCTTTTGAGTTTTTCAATGCTCAGCACTGTATAGTCTGCTCCTCTTTGTGCCAAAGAGATTTGTTTATCTGTAAGGTTAAATACAGCAAACAATGACTTTGTATTGATTAGATGCCATGGCACATAGCCAGAACGCAGATTTTGCAACGTCCAGCCTAACAGCATGATAGAACGCAATTGAGACTGACCATGTTGTAACTTTAGTAAGTCTTGTTCTGTGATGTCTATAGCAGATGACACGATGCTGTCCATAGAATATATTCTGGAGGACAGAGTCGTAAACCCATTGCCCACTACAGAAAGTGCTTTCTCCAAATTAATACGATCAATGTCCCGCAGTTTCTATTTGCGTCACTTTCCAAGCTTCGTTTTAAATTGCATATATACCGGCGTATATGAAACGTTTTTGCCTTGGCTTGCGAGGTCCCATTAAGAAATCTCGCAAATCATTGCTTTCTTTAAGTAAAGACAAGTGTTATTTTATTTCTGGAAGTGTAGATTTCTGAAGCCATTCAAGGCAATGCTTCCCTACACTGTAAGTAGTTACCATCCCTGGATGTTGTCTCTGGGAATATCTTGGATCTGACCTATTCCATCTGAATCCTTGTGATGTGTTCAGTTATTGGTGTCTGTTTGCCAGATCACCCACTTCTTCCAGTTAGGATCAGTTCTGTTCTGTTTTAATATATAAGTTTCGTCTACCTCCTCATCCGAATCGTTATTACTGTCAGGTGCAGGTTTTGGTAAAGACGGTTTATTTAAATCTTTTATCTTAGCTAAGCCAAGACAAGAAGTTTGTTGAACAGTGTCATTCAAAAACATTGTTCTGGTACAATCCAATCTTTCGTGCCCGAGACAGTTTTTGTCTCTATGTTGTCTTTCCAGTAGTCAAACCCTACAGTCGACAATTGAGCATAAATTTGTTTAGTATTGGTCAACATTGTTTTCATTCCTATGTTATTTCTATTTTTAAAATAAAACATTTCTGGATTTGTAACATTAAACCCTGTGAAGTAAGAACATTTTTCCAAGAATTTTTTCAAACTGCCTTTTGGCGGTGTTGGGCAATGTTCCCATTGATTGTAATATAGAACGTTTCTAGGGCTTGCAGATCTATGCAAATAATGAGGATCATAATGATTAAAACAATACATTTTTTCATAATCTGATGACCCTTCTAAGTAGTCATGTTCTGTAAATTTAGCTGAAATTTCCAATTTTTTCATCATGTTGTTAATAGTCTCAAAGTCCCAATCATCAGAAAATTCACTGGGTGCGACAAAGTCACTCAAAGAAACCTTAAATTGGTGTAGAAGCTTCAGAAGCTCAACCGGACCATAGATGTCATAATCAGTTCTGTCCCATGGTATACCACCAGGTATAGGAACAGCTGTGATGTTTGCTGCTGACAGTCCTCTTTTTTCATGATGAGATGATATGTAAGGTTTCAGGACCACGTTGATTTTCTTACTTGCTCTGTCCATAGTACTGTATTTTCCATCAATCATCCTTCCCAAGCTCAATACTAGCACGAGCCAGAGCAGGAGGAAAAGTACACCCAATCCAATCCAAAATTCCACCCATGGTGAAACCAGATATGATTTTTCTAGTAGATTAAGGAGTTCTGTTACTTTTTCCTTGATAGTTTTGTTTGCTGGATCATCTTCAGGTTCACTGGGATCCTCAGAAAAGTTATTGAAGTTGATAAAGTAGCCAGAAGCAGTTCTGTCAATTGTTGGGATTGCATCAGGATTACTTGAAGTCACAGGAGCTTTCTCTTTCTTTGTCATATTTGTATACTCAGACGGTACATCATTGTAGACAGGTGTTTCTTGACAAACTGTTATTTGGGTTTCCAGAGGTACAAGTTCCATGACTTTGTTGCATAGTCCTTCTTTTTTTACTGTTGGTTTATCAAAAGTGATAAGTCTTTCAGTTTGAACCTCTTGGATTGTAGCAAGGTTTGGTTGTCTGCTACTTCTCGGGAGACCACTGGGCCTACTACTTATTATTGGCCACATGATTGTGGTTAAACCAAGTTGATAGATACAACTCTGTTGTCCCTTTTACCAGCAAGGGGCGGTAGTACTACTGATCTTGTTCCTTGGATGGCCAAGACCGGTACTGCTTTTCTGTAAGAAGGCCCAAATTCCTTCTTCACCGCAATTTTCTCCCTGACCAGATCCCCAATCTTTGGAATCCAGACAGTCCTTGCTGGGACAGGTGTTTTTTCTTCAGTCGGTGTTTGCTTCTGTATGGTATTACTCAGACTTCTTCTTGTTTCATTTAAGTCATGTAAAACAGCCAAACGATCTTTGACATCAAAGGGTTTTTGTTTCATCACTGAAGTCTGACTATCGAGGTCTTCGATTATCATTCTAGTACCAAACATTAATTCATACGGAGTGACTCCCCCAGAGAATTTCTTGGCAGATTATTAAGACTACGTTGGACACTTGTTAGATGTTTGACCCACCCATCACCCGAACCTAATACCTTAGCTGTTATAGATTGCTTTATGTCACGTTTTTTCTTTCCACTACCGCATTACCCTCATGATGGAAGGGACTAAATACCGCAATGCTTTGCCCAAGCTAACCGTGGCCTCCTTGTAAGCTCTAGAGCTAAACGCAGGACCCTGGTCAGAATGTAGCGTGCCAATTGTGTATGTGCCGATAAAGACTCGCAAATCCTCTATAACCGTTCTGGCGTCAGCCGAGCACTGGGGCCACATCCAAATAAATCTTGTCCTAGTAGATGTGGGGCTGCATTCGTCCATTCTGGCGTTTTGCAGGTAGATAGTCTAATGCTGTCTAGCAATGGTATCTGAACTGGGCTGGCTACTCTGTAGTCAAGTATCTGGTGGCTTTCGCTGCTGCGATCTCTGTTGCAGTTAGGGCAATAAACTGCGAAATTGTACACGTCAACTCATATTCCCGGCCACCAGTACATCTTTTACAGATTTCAAGATCCCTTGATGTCTCAGACCCTCTCCCATATGTGCTTCTTGAACCAAGTAAACTCTCCGCTTTCTGTTTGGAATTACTCTGTCATCCACTCCAGGGATATGAGCAAAAGGAACGGAGTTTGCATCAATTATGTATGTATTACCGAGTGGATAGTTTAGAGGTAATGCTGCATGATTTCCTTCCATTGAGGCTTTTACTACTAATAGCGTGTTACCATCTATTGCTTTTTTTGAAAGTTTGATTGTAGCTACGGAAGCCGTTTGCACAGCTGCCTTCGCGGCTTCATCAGCCAATGAATTCCCTGCAACATGAACGCCATCACTCTGATGACTCAGTGTATGAATCGCATGACTTTTTTGTAGTTCTTTCTGTAAAAGAACTACTTGTTCCCAAAGCGTGTTATGCTTAATTGTACAACCTTTAGAATTTTTTAATCCATTTTTAACCCAGTTCTGCAAATTTACGTGGTGAGATTCAACGCAGAAATACGAGTCGCACACTATTAGTGTGGGGAATTCGCGATCTGTATTTTCAAGCGCCATCTTGAAAGCCTGTAGTTCAGCTCGCTGAGCTGTACAGTCTCCGAGTGATTGAGTTTTAGTGACCATAGGTCTGAATTTACCTTTGCGGCGACGACCTTTAACGATCGCGCACGCAGCACTAGAGGCTTGTATATCCCCAATTGTGGGCTGTGCTTATCCGTCTGTATATATTATACAACCGTAATGTTCTAGAGGCAGAATTTCGGTCGGCATAGGACATTCGTATTCGTATTGTAGGAATTCTTGTATCTTTAAATTAGGGTCAAAGACATATTCATCGTCTATAGCAGCAAGAGAATTAACCCATTGTATCCATCTTGGATGTAAAGCCTTAGCATTAGCAATGCTAGCCTTTGTTACTGCCTCTAAGGCAAGTACAGGTGTAACAATCAATATGCGATTACCCTGCGCCATAGTTCTTTCTTTTGCTACTGCAGTTTGAACTGCTGTCAGAATTTTTTATGTTGAAGTGAACTTCATTTCTGCTTGTGTGTACAAGTGTGATTTGTGTGCAATCGGTACCTTTTCTCCTTCATTAAAGGTCAGGTATGTGAATCCGCATCTCCCTGGGATGACCCGGATCACGAGATTGCGCCCGTTATTGCGTGTATCTAATTTTGTTTTAGTTAGCATGTCTGTTTGTACCGAACGTAAAATTTCTGTATGTGTTTGAGTCCAATTAGTTTGTTTGAAATCAAGTTTGATTAGTTCATAGAGAGGTTTAACCCTTTCTGGCTAGTTTAGAACATAAGTTCTTCCAAAATTCATGAAACCTAGAATTGACTGTAAGTTTTTCAGCATTTTTGGAGGTTGGCGCAGTGCACATTTCTCTAGGAAGTTTGCTGCCAGGCTTTTGCCTTCACTTGATAACTCATATCCTAGAAATAGGACGTTGAGGTGGGCAATTCGTGATTTCTTAAAATTGAATTTATACCCTTCAGAAGCAAACCCAAGTATTATGGTGTTTACTCTTTTCAAGTGCCTGTCCAAATCGTCATCTGTAAGATAGATGTCATCGACATATGATAATGCCTCATCATCATACATTTGTAGTATTTCTGCTACTCTGGCTGAAAATAACCCCAGACTATTCTTAAATCCTTGGGGGAGACGGCAAAATTGCCGCTGTGACCCCAAGATTGAGAAAGCGGTCAAATGCCTGCTTTCTGGTGCAATGTTTTGACAGAAAAACCCATTTGAAATATCTAATGTGGTTTTATATTTTTTGCGCATGATCTTATTCATCAGTGCTGTACTATATGAATTTTGTACTGCAAACGTTTTGCAACAAGAGTTCAGGTGTCTGTAATCCAAAACTAGACGATATGTATTGTCTGGTTTGGAGACAGGAAACAAAGCATTGTTCATAGATGAGGTGCATGTTTCAATCACCCCTTGATATTCAAGTTGATCTAAGATTTCCCTGACTTGTTTTTTATCTTCTTGCTTAACCGGATACTGCCTTTGAGCAGTAGGTTTATTTTTTAACTGGATTTTGTGGTGAGGAGAGTCCTCATCCCATCCTAAATGATTCTAATATAATGCTGGGGCTTGGGCCACTGCCCATTTCCTGGCATATGTATATGTTTTATTAATTGGAATTTGATTTGAGAAGGCTGGCATAATTATCTCTTTGTCGTGTGGGCACTCCCTAACACCAGCAGGTGACCAGTCTTTTTCAGCTAGAAGTATGTCATAACCCTTGGAAAGCTTGTCCCAGAAGAGAGCTTTATTTTTTCTAGTTATGTCCCCCTCCATCTGGAGTGTTACTTCATATATCTAGTGGGGTACACTATCCCTGGTGTCTGCAGTTTCAACCTGAATGTTTTCATTCAAGTCCACTGTCTCCAGATGATCCTTCAGGATCCTGCGAACTATGGTTACATCTGCTGCGCTGTCTAGCATTGTCTGAGCCTATTCCCCATTCTTGAGTTGTGTCCTCAGGATCCTCGGCTTTTCTGACCTTCATGCTTGCTACCTTCTTTTTCGAAAATTGAGCCTTTTTATTTTGGTGAACGGGTTCTTTGTCTTTGGACTTGACACGTTCTTCTTTGTGTTCTGATCGTCCTCTTCTTTCTGATTTCTGCGAGGAAGTCTGAAAAGATTGAGAGGGACGTGTGCCATTATCTTGATATCTATCAGGTTTTCTTAAAGTATCCCTATTTCTAAGGTTGTATCTTTTTTCAGAGGTTTACCGTTGGGGAGACCTACCTCCCTGTTCAGGAGACCTAACTCTCCTTTGGGGAGACCTTCCTCTGGACTGAGAACTTTTCTCTCTAGGAGGTGTCTGTTTAGTGTTCTCCCACTTCTTTTTAGGAGTAGTGAGATTATTTTTAATAATGACTTTTTCAGGATTTTCTGTTAATTCAGGTTTTACTGGTTTACCGCTCAAACTATCTCTACCTAGTTCTTCATAGGATTTTTCAATAATTCTGGCAAGCTAATAAGGTTGCTCAGAAATGTCTGTTTCTTTTCATTTCTGGCGGATTGCCACTGATGCTGCTTCTCCTCTGATGTTGGCTAATAGTATCACCGCGACCTCTTTGAAATCTTTCAGTAATTTCATACCTAGATTTAAGGCCGGTTCTGGACCGTATTCATTTTGAATCTGTCTTAGAACGTCTGGTATTACCACCATGGATGAAACACCATGTGTTTTAGTGTAGATTGAAGCAAAGACTGTACCCCAAGTGTCACAATCCTCTACGTGTGGTGCAATCCACATAGGTAAACAGGTTGTCAGAATCCTGTGTTTTTCATGAGGTGTACTATCAGGAAATACTGCCTCTATTTGAGTAATGTTTTGTGCTAACCAGAACGGAATTTGTTCCCTTTTTGCAGGCAATTTACCAATGACTGATTGTATAGTCTGTGGTGTAATTTTGTTTGTGTTCCCCTGGTGAGGGGTGTGCTGTGGAAGTTGGTATCAACATTGATAATGAGCTACAGTACTTTTTGGGATCATAGGTGGGCTGATCTGTAACAGGGAATCTATGTATTTCTGGTAACGGTCTTCTCTAATGTACTACTATGTTTGGATTATGATATACATAACTTCTTTGTGCCATTTAAGAAAGTATATGATTATTTACACTACTCTTGTGTGTTCTGAGAAAAACATGCACTCATTTCTTTTCTTATTTGGATATGTTCACATAACATTTATGTACATTTAGAGAAAAATATATAACTGTTTAACAAGTCAGGTGTACCTTGTGATTAATCTATGAATTTATATTTCTCTTAATTAGAGATGTTATCAGCCTTCTCTCTGTTCTCTCTCCTCTTCTACACTGATTTTTTAGGCTCCTTACTTTTGCCTCTTTCGTAATAACAATCCTTAGGCTCTTCCCTTAATATACTGGTGGTTGGTTCTCTGAACACACTCATTACTACTTTCCCTATAATGTTTGAGACAAGTGTTATTACAGTTGTGATATAAAGTAATTCATTTATTTGGGTGTTTTTTATTGATTATTGTATGTGTACACCGTCTCTTCAATTATAATAATTTTAGAATAATTTGGCCCAATTTTCATAGATAAACTTTACTTACGAGTTTGGGCTGCCACAACGTTTGTGTAGATACGCGGTGTGTATGCAATATCAGGTAGTGCATAACATGGTACTTATCACCTGAAATTAACTCTAATCACTTGAACTAATTTGGGTGGGGTAGTTACCGTTTTATTTTTAATTTAACTTAAATGTACTCTTGCCTTTACTATGGATAGGTTGTACTCCATTGGAAAAGTCTCATTATTACCGTTATGCACTGTGCGATGTTCCAATATTACCCTTGTTTTAGCTTGGATTTTTATTACCACACACATTGGTCCCTTCTTGATGGTTATGGAAGGGTGACGTATACATGGATACTTCAAGATGGCGACCGTGCAACACGCCATGGATACGTGCGGATACAGATACGTCCCCGGCTGGGCGAAGGTTGGGTAACTTGCTGCGGCCTGTGCCTCTGGGCAGGACGTAGCCGGGCACCCCTTCCGTAGCCAAGAAAGGGGCAAAAAGCAGACTGCGCCAGATGGGTGGAGAGGCCCACGGACTTGGCCGTAGCCCGTGAGTCCTTGAAGCGCTCTAGGGCGTTGTCTGCTTTGTCACACAAAAGGCAACAGCCATAAAAGGGCATGTCCATCAAGGTGTCCTGGACATCCCCTGAAAAGCCATTGGACCTCATCCAGGCGTAGTGACGAAGCGCTGCCAAGGTTAAAATGGTCCTGCCCAGAAAGTCAGCGGTGACCAGCCCACAATATATCGCAAACTTTGCTGCATCCCTCCCGGCGGCAACAGCCTGGGAGAGCACTGCCCGGGCCTCCTCCGGACACTGAGGCAGCACTTGCACCACCGTATCCCACACTGAGTGTGAATAACAACCCAAGATACATGCAGTGTTTACAGACCGCAGTCCTAAGCTGGCGTAAGAGAATATGTTTTTGCCAAGGTGGTCCAGCTTCTTGGATTCCCTTTCCGGTGAAGCGGTAGGAAAGCGCTCTTGGAAGTGGAAGCTTGAACTACCAATTTCTCCGGGGTGGGAATGTTGGGAGAGGAAAATAGGGTTGCCCGGAGCCGGGTGGTCGTGTCGGGCAATCATCCTGTCCACAGGAGCCCCCATGTTGGTCCTGGACCACGTGCCCAAAAGGACGACTGTGAGGGCCTCATTAAACAGCAGCAGGGGCTCCGAAGAGCTCGCAGCTGGTTTAAAGACCTCAGTCAGGATGTCAGTCCTGATGGCCACCGTAGGAAGCTCAAGGTTGAGAGCCTTGGCCGCCCTACGCAACACCACTGCATATGACGCTCCCTCCTTCGTAGCCACGGTAGGAGGAGACAACATTCAAAAGTCAGGGGAGGTGTCCAAACCACTGGCATCCCCCAGTTCCCCTCTCCAGTCCTGCTCAGTGTCCAATTGGTCAGTCAAAGGGTCACCTGACCCCTCACATTTGTCCTCATCATCCTCTGGGTACCATTGTGGTTGAAAAGGGACCCCAGTAGTGAACAGGGGCATAAACACCCTACCCGGCACCGGATCCGACGTCAGACTATGCTGGTTCGGCTCCATGTCCACATTGGGATGGAGGTTGGGGGGCCGACTGGCACCGTACACAGTAGTAGTGCCATTGAAGCTGCACCGGTGGAGGCGTAAGGAGGTCAACCGGCGCCGATCCACATCCCGGCCTGGATCCAAGGGGGGCCTGCGCCACTGGGGCTGCCGGCAGTTAAGACCAAGGCCCCCCACCTAAGTCTGCGGGACCAGAAGGCATGCCAGCGGTGTTGGTACGCCCAAAGATGGCATGCATCACATCGTAGAATGTACGAAGCTGGGCGGAAGTCACTCTGGGTCCTGGAAAGGGAGGGAAATTTGGAGCCGTGGGAGGGGCACTACCGGCGTGCCTCATCAGATCGGCCGACCAACGAGGAGAAGTTGAAGAGGGACAATGCTTATTCGACTTCTTCTTATCCTTCGACTTACCCAACCCCGAGTGCGAAGACTTTGATGATTTCGAACCGGAATGGTGGTGGTTCCGTGACCGGTCCCTCAACCTCCCTCTCGCCTGAGACCTCAAATGGCGTGGTGCCGACTGCCAGTGTTCAAGCAGTTTTCGGGACCACTCCAGCAAAGCCTTTGGTGCCATCGACCGGCAGTCGGAGCATCAATTGGGGTTGTGGTCGGCCTCCAGGCAAAAGAGGCCCGCGCGATGCAGGTCCGTCAACCACATCAGTCGGTTACAGGAACCGCAGGCCTTGAAACTGGGCATCCCTTGTGCACCTTGTCGGAGTTGGAGACTCAAAAGAAGAAGTCAACAAATGTCGAGAAAGAGAGGTACTGCTCTTTCCGTATCTGACGCGGAAAAAGAAAGAACTGACGTCAGCGAGTGAGGGCAGCATCTAAGTATCTGTCGCAACGTCATCCCAGTGACCATGACGTCGTCGATGGACCCAGAGACGAACAACGCCACCTTCTGACGTGCAGCGGTACTGCAGACGAAAAAACTTTCCGGATCCAGTCTGACGCCTGGGGGTAATTCTAAGGTACGGAATCTATAACTAACGTGTTTCTTTCAGAGACAATAAATAAGGAAAATCGAAACATTAAAAGGAAATTGTAGGAAAGTAGGATCTGTTTTCATGGTCACCCCAACTTTTTGCTGGTGTCATTAGTCTGACTCGGATCCTGCTAACCAGGATCCCAGTCTCTGTGCTCTTTCCCTAAATTTGACCCGGTGAGCACTTAGGTACACTCAGGATTGGCTATTGGTGTACCCCGATAAATCCTTGTATATGGTACTAAGATACCCAGGGCATAGGTACACCAGAGGTCTCCCATGGGCTGACGCATGTATTATGCCACCCATGAGAGACTACTCAAATGGTGACTATAGACCTGCCATCACAGCCTGTGTAAGCTGGTGCTAGCACCACTTATGACATATAAACGTTTCCTTCTCTCTGAGGTCACTGCACTTAAAATCTGTAAGTCACCCATAAGGCAGGCCTTTCAATCCTGAAGGCAGGATGCTTGGTTCTAAGTGTGAGGGTGCCCCTCCATGAGCAGGAGGCCCAACAACCTTTGGAGTCCATTCTCCCGGGATGTAAGTGCATCAGCCAATAAGTTACAGTTCTGCACCTTCATAGCAGAGAGTCCATAGATCACGGGAGTGGCAGAGAGGAGCATCACGATTGCGGTAATTAGGCAGCCGTGCTACAACCGGATAGGGCCTGGCCCCAGCACAGGATGTGGGGCTAGAGAATGGTGAACACGCTCCACCACAAATAGATCTGGAAGGTCTCTTGCCCCAAGAGATCTATGAGGAGCTGTTCCATCAAAGTTTTCATGTTGCGGCATTTGTTGATTCTGACAGGCCGCCAATAAGAAGGTTGTTCTGCCGGTTGCAGGCCGACAAGTCCTCAGCCCTGGGCAGCAGTGTCAACAGCGTTCTTTCCACTGCTTCTGTGTTCCAGCCGAAAAAAACTGTTCATCCTCAGCTTCTAACACCCACCTCTCCACCATATCTAGGTGCTCTGTGTACTTATCAATGTGCTCTGACATCCTGCCAATCCAAAATTAGAGGACATTTATCTTCCCGTCAACCTTGGTGAGGCTAAGCTGCATGGCTCTCAGGATCTGGCATGGCTCACCTCCCATTTCAGGTCCTGAGGAGTCAGAGTCCATCTTGGGTGTTGCCGCCCCGTCCTCACGCAGTCTGGGAGTCTTCTGCTGCTCGAATTGTAGCTTGGGCTACATTTTATCTGCTTTTAAGTATTGCAGAAGTTCAAAAAAGATCACACTGGTAATTTTGTGTTAACTGGTATGTAAACCACATGCATGCATTTCACCGATTCTCATAGTATAGCTCTCCAGAATTTTTCCCGATCTTCAGAGATGAATTTTAAAAAGTCTGGAAAACCTACCTGCCGTTGGTTCCAATCTGATGGTTCACGTCGATGATCTTCTTGAGTGTGCTCATTCTGCAAGAAAACAAACTAATTATAATGTAGTGACCTGCACAAGCACGAGGATAATAATTGTAGATGCATTTGCATTAACAGGCAATGTTTGTGCAGTGTCTATTTTCAGGGAATGTGCACAACCATAGGGCTAAACATTGTGTCTTCCACCCAACAGCTGATCTCAAATGACTTGTGCTACAAGTGAATATAGGTTTTGACCAAACTGTAAAGTAACTGTCAAGAAAAAGAAATGAGCTAGGGACCTGAATCAAAATGAAAATAGGGTTCACAGACTTGTAGAAACAAACTGTAACTTCTCAAAACTTCAAAACTATCTATAAAGAAGTGAAGTAAAACATACTAACCTTCCGTAACATTAATATCTGATAGAGACACAGTCTAGTTACAGATTGATTAACTTTTGAATTCCCCCCAGGCTCCAGTCTGGATCCAGACATTTTTCAGCAGTACCTGTCTCTGTGTGCCTGGTGACAGCGTTGTACGGCTCCGCGATGACAGCGATTCCGGTCATGACGTCAGTGGAGCCATATAAGTTCCCTTTGCTACGCAGATGTCAGTTTCTTCAGTGAAACCTTCAAACCCAGAATGCAGAGCCACTATCTAAACTGGTTGTGTAAGCAATGTGCCATAAGATCAAACATCTTTGAAACATTAATAAAGAAGAAACATCAAATGGTATGTTAATACCAGACCTGGTTTTTAAAGAAAATCCCTAAAGAATCAACAAACAGAGGGGTACATTAAACCCTGTGCCCTGATGAATAACTCTCATGTAAAGGAAGAAAACCTAACTCTCTATAGTCCATTCATCAATGGAAATAAATGGCAAGAAAATAGCAAAACAAAACTTCAAAAAACAACGCCAAGCTGTTTATTGAATCACACCATTAAGAGACATATTGAAAGTGCCAATACAATGTATAAAGATACCAAACAAAAACTTTCAAAGAAAGATAAAATAAATCAATACTGCCCACTGGTGTAAAATCCAGTGTGAAGGAGAAAACACCGCCCCAACCCAATTAATAACACACATTTCAAAAAGGATGGTATGGCAAATTCAAAACAAAGGGTATGTGGCCAGGCTAAGTGGTTTGTTGAGTCCCAGCATAAGTTGAGAGTGATTACCGGTATATAAAACTAGTACTGGAAAAGGGTATAATCCTTACCTCATAGGTCATTTGCAGAGTGGGGAGGATGTACAGGGAGTTGATGAATCTGTGGCTAGACTGAGATTCTACCAGATATTAATTATGCTACCGAAGGTAAGTTACTTTTACATCTGATAGAGAAATCTAGCCATAGATTCCTTAACTTTCAAATTAAATACTATAGCTGTACCCCCCTGGAGGAGAGTCTGCAAACTAATCCTACAAAAGTTCTCAAAGAGAACCAGCTGGCCATAACTAACAACCGACCGAGGGCCAGATGTAGGTGGCCAAACACCGGTCAGTAGCGGCCGATATCGGCCGTTACCGACCGGTATTTGGAGTTGTAGATGTAGGGGCCTTAAAAATTACTGATTCGGTAAATTTACCGAATCGGTAAATTTACCGATTCTGTAAATTACCGATTTGGTAAATTTCCCGAATCGGTAAATCTAGATGTAGGTGGCACTGAAAACAGTGCCACAGGCCCTTAAGAATTCATTATTTACCACGAAATAATATTTTGTGATAAATAACGAATTCCAGTGTACATGCACATCTGTGCATGTACACCTGTGTAATGTGACACACATACATGCCCTTAGGGCATGTATGTGTGCCACATGGCACACAAGCCAGAATCAGGGGTGCAACAGGGTGTCAAAGTGACACCCTGTCCCCCTTGACAGTTCAGTTATTTTACCGAATCGGTATTTACCGATTCGGTAATTGCCATTGATTCCTATGGGCCTTCAGGCCCATAGGAATCAATGGCAATTACCGAATCGCCAAATTATTTCCTACATCTCATTTACCGAATCTAGAATACTGAATCGGTAAAATTCGGTATTCTAGAGTCGCTAAATGAGATTTACCTACATCGAGCCCAAATGTACATAAGAATAGCAGAACAAGAGCTTGGCTTGAAATAGAATCCATGATTATTGTCACAGAACATATCAATAAAGAAAACCCTAAGGGGCCCAGAGAGAATCGGCTCTTGAAGAAAAAGGGGAAATACCCTTAAAAAACACGTCAGTTATCAGATATTATTCTCTTTTTCCCAAGGGAAAGAAAACTTGATGGCGAAAAGGCCAGAGCGTAAAACAATAGTCATATAATCAGCATTCTTTACAACAATAAAGAGATACCAGGGAAAAACTGTCCTGATCAACTCTAAAGGACTCTCAGAAGTCATTCCATTATACCAAGAAGAATGAACACCAAAAGAAATAAAAACAATAATACCTCCATGGTATCAAGAATTTTGTTTGAACAAAGTAACTTCTCGATAGTTACATAATGTCTAAATGACCCTAAATAAATCTAATGTAGATATTCCATGGTATCATGAATTTTGTTTGAACAAAGTAACTTCTCGATAGTTACATAATGTCTAAATGACACTAAATAGATCTAATAAAGATATTCATCAAGCATGTCAGCAGACTTAAGACAAACTTAAGACAGACTTAAGACAGACTTAAGACAAAATCCTAACTTAAGTCTGTCTTAAGTCTGTCTTAAGTTTGTCTTAAGTCTGTCTTAAGTTTGTCTTAAGGCAAACTTAAGACAAAATCCTAACTTCTGGGAATACCAAAAGTAGTGAGTGCATTGTGTGAATGCCAAAATAGTAGTAAGTTTAGGATTGAGTCTTAAGTTCATTCTGTGAATCGGGCCCTACGAGTTGGCGGGCTATTCTGAGTCTATTGTGACACAATTTTATATATATTATGTATATGTCCAGGTGATACATATTTGTGGCAAAATGTTATACAGCTGACATGCTTCGGGCCTGAATCGGGCCCATAGAGTTTTGCTGACACACATTTTCTCCTAGACTCAAGTCCAAACCAGTTCAGGAAGACGATGGCTCCTGCTCTGGTGCAAAACTGGACAAAGAACATGGGAGTATCCTCTCCACTTTCCAGCCCCTCGTCTGGGAGAGACCCCTGAATCGCTCCAACCCTTTCCTTACGGTACTTAATGTCTTACCTGTACATGACCTGGCGTTGGGAACTGAGACTGCAACTGGGAAGACTCCGGCAAGTCTATTACAACCTCTGAGCCTGTGCTCCATACAAGTTCTTCCAAGGTCTGTGGACATCCAAGACACCGGAAGGAATCTCCCTAGGAGTGAAAGAGTCACTCCCCTTTATCTGTAGACACTGCAACGCAGCTGACGGGTCAGCTGATCCTGGGCTCCCACTGACTCCTAAAGTCTCAACAACACAGGTGGTGGTTCTGCAACTCCCTCAAGGCCTGCACTGTCTTCACAGAGTGTTTGAGGCCAGTATCACTCGTTAGAAATACTGGAACAGAACACCTGTGCACCGCATTACTTGCCGTTGCCTTGGCACATTCCAGATAGTCTTCCTACCCTCGGTTTTGCGCACAAATATTAGAACTAGAAAAAATGGGTAGCCAATCCTTTATTTAATTATTTCACATTTACTATTTTTAGCGTTTTAGCCCAGTAGATCTCTTTTTAGATTTCAGTTAGCCTTTAAATCCGGGATTGTACTGACAACATTGCATTGAATTATAGGAATTCAATCACGTTTGTTCTGGCTGCAAGTACAAAGATGAGCATTTCCAACTATTCTCCTGCTTGGACCATAGAGTTGATGGTGTAAACTTTTAATAACTTCTGAATATTCAAGGGTGCAATATCCCCCACAATCTCTGCCCTTCTTCGTTGCTCTGGCACAGCCGATTGTTTAAGCGCTTCAGAATATTCAACTGCCGTTAAGCTCTACTATCTTTTTCCCATATTTTTGGTGACTGGCACTTAATGTAGAAGAATAGAAGGAAATAACCACCCAACAAAGAAGCACTTATTTAATTTAATTACGAGTAGGCACCTATGCTTGGTGACGATTCAGATCTTTTCCTGAAGGGACATTTTCTTCTTATGAAGTTCAATATCGAGTCATGAATTTCTAATTAGAGAAGTATGAAAAAGAATTGTCTAAGCAATTAGGTTGCAGTGTTGTTCCTATATTCCCAATAGGCTCTGCGTATTGGAATAACATATACTGTAGATTAGACGTAGGAATGAGGTTGACTAGGGCTCTATCGTATATATTACACTTAATTGTGAGTGCCAGCTAGCTCAGAGGTCACTAGAAACTTTCTCGAATAAACAAGAAGGGATTAGTTTCTAACAACCGCATAAACATGACAACTTTGTTTCCCAAGAATAACAATAGACAGGTATTTCATTCAGTCAATCATGCATGCTTCGTTTCACCAGAGGTGCCGAGAAATAGAGAGATGGGCGTTTTCAATAAAAAGGTATTTATTGAACAGTCTTATTTCTCAAGCATTGGAAATGAACTGTTACAATCCTAATACTGGTTATAAAGTACAAGGCATATAATACGAACAGTATTATAAAATAGTACTGTAAAAGCATGATATGGTTTCTAAGCCATAAGTTGCCTAAAATGTATAAAACACATACAGTGAACTGGTGCTTCTAAAATACGCTTACCCCGATGTACCTAACCTAAGTCTGGTACGAGGGAAGAAGTAAGTGAGGAGTAGCTTAAGTTTAGTAGTTCTCTGCCAGGAATCTATTTCAAGAATTCTCTAAGGGTCTAATCATCTCCGTACCTTGGTTTTAGAATGAAGGAGGTCTTGTATCTCTCTCTCAGAACTCGATTTCCCAGCAACCCGCAAGGGTAGCCTGGAAACACTGGAGCTGGATTTCTCGGCAAGAGAAAAGACAGAGTCTCGCAGTGCATCAGCTAGAGGGTCGGCTTCCTTCGGCACTTGCTGCTGCAGGGCATCGGGCAAGTAGTTAGTCGATCTGCTCCTCCAAACCACTGTGTGCTTGTCTGGGTAAACCTAGGCATATTTATACTTTGAAGGTGCCGAGTTTGACGCATGTTTGGACTTAATAACGTCACTTAAGGGCTAAATTCTTGGAAAACGCCAGGAGTTCTCGGAGAACTTAATATTCAAGCAGGGGGAAGTCCCTAGCTTCTGAAGGCGGGTTTTTCCAAGAAATCGTTGTTAATTCTCGAAATTTAGTGGAAGTAGCCATGTCGTATTTGGGGTGTGTGGCTTAGGCCAAATATTGTAGTTATTTCTATGCCTATATAAGAATATGATAAAGTATACCTATATAAGGGCATGAATTGGGAAAATTACACTTGGGTTCTAGATTCGTTTACAACACCCACTCCACGATCTTAAGTTCAATAAGCTAACCTAACAAGCACTGAACATATCTAAAGCTAGTGTTTACAATCCCACCCCAAAAATACATAAAAATGCACTTGAAATGGTTGTACATGAGAAAAATATTGAGCATTTCTATAGTACATATTTTAAGGAAATGATGACGTTCTAAGCCTATAGTATGGTATCTCAATATTCAAACTGAATCATGAAATTACATTTATGAAAATGGCTCTTCAATACAGAAAGAAAATTCGAGACCATTTCATAACGTATCATCTCATATCAATAGTTATAATAATAGGGGCAATGCCAAATAGTTTCTTTAGGCAGTGTTCGAAGAAGGAAAATAATTTCTTGTTCTCTAAGAATATTTCTACTTTAAGCAGATTAGTCTGTGCCAAAAAAAAATTAAAACATTTTTGGGAGAGAGTCCCAAAGTTAGCAGTCATTTGTTTTTGAAAAATAAAGGCCGAATTTCAGAGTTCAGGGAACGCTGTGTGCATGAATCAAAAGTTATTCTCAGTGTCAGGAGGAAAAAACAACAGATCGTCTAGGCTGGCAAAGAAATCGTCTACCACAGTAGGTGAGAGTGGACCCACTTGATCCAGCAGATCAAATGTGCACATATGAGAAGCATTGCCATCAGGGCCAGGTGCCGCATTAGCAGTGTTCAAATCAGATGGTACCTGTGTGCCTGTTGATCCTCGTATCCTACCCTCAGTTAGACTTACTGGTGAGATCTCAATGAATGCCGTCATCAGAATTGGTAGCCGCTGGGGACAACACGATGCATGAGTCGTTACCGGACCTAGCAGGGCCTCGACATCCGATGGTAGGACTGATGGAAGTGTAAGACAAATGTCCAACACGCATTCCTCTCCTCAAAGAAGGCATTGTAGAACAGGTAAGATGCAATCTTGCCAGATTTGTCTGAACGATAAAAACCAGGTAGTGTTCAGATCTCTTAAACGAGCCAAGCCAAGAATCTGTGTAAGTCTTTCAGCATACCTCATGGCAAGGAGGGTTCCTTCCATTGTAGTCTGGGTATCGCTGGTGACCGGATTTGCCATATCGGAGCAGAGGGAATAAAAATAGAATTCCTGCTACGAGTCCCGAGATGAGAGGCAGGCCGCCGAACACAGAGTGCACAGAATTTGGAAAAATGCCTAGGACTGCTTCAAATGGTGCTAACAGTCCCAAAAGAATTGTCTTAAATACATGTGCGATGCCACTGGTATCAGACATGCTTAAGATTTGACTTAACATTTCTGCGAAATGTATTGGGCAATTTGTTGATAATAATGCATGTATCTCTGCAGATGTCCTCGCAACTTGCAGATCATCCGTTTCTTTAGATGAGGTCAGTGGCACAGATTTTTGCAAAAGAATGGCTTTTAGTCTGCCTAAAGTATCAATTCTTATAGAAGAGATATTCAGTGAAGGCCATAATGCCGTCCCACTGTCTGTCTTGCACGTTGGATACAATACTTGAATACAACAAGTGACCATGAATAACACACTAACCAGATAAAGTTTTCCTGGCACTATGCCACAGCAGCTGTGATCATTCAACATAATGTAACTGCCATTGGATAGCTGCCTGAAAATGGGCTCTATCTGTGTGGAGGGTGTACCGTGCAGGTGGCAAGAGAGGTTATTTACAGAACCATCGCAGGCTCCGTGTAAATTAATACCCTTGCACAAAAGTGTACTACTTAGTGAGTTTTTACAATTTTTACCACTAAGGAATACTTCTTTCCCCTTGTTCCAACATTTGTGTGTGTAAGGTAAAGTCCATGTTGACTTAATGTATTCTTTACCCAACCTTTCATACAGGCCTGCTGGTATACGCTGTAGATAATACTGAAATTGGAAAATCGTCACTGGTATCATGATGGCGCCATGAATTATCCATTCAATGACAGGAAACTGTCAGTGGTAATCTTTCTAGTTTTTCAATGCTCAGCACCGTATAGTCTGCTCCTCTTTGTGCCAAAGAGATTTGTTTATCTTATCTGTAATGTTAAATACAATAAACAATGACGCAGTGTTAATTAGACGCCATGGCACGTACCCTGACGAAGATTTTGTAGCGTCCAGCCTAACTGCATTATACAACGTAGTTGAGACTGGCCATGCTGTAACATTAGCAAGTCTTGTTCCATGATATCAATTGCAGAGGATACAATGCTGTCCAAAGAATATATTCTGGAGGACAGAGTTGTTAACCCATTGTCCACTACAGAGAGAGCTTTCTCTGAATGAATAGGATCAATTTCTCGTATTCTTTCTACAGTTTCCATTTGCGTTATTTTCCAAGCTTCGTTGTACGCAGCGTATATACCGGTGTATATGAAACTTTTTTGCCATGGTTTGCAAAGTCTCAGTATGAAATCTCGCAAATCATTGCTTTCTTTAAGCAAAGATAAGTGTTGTTTTATTTCCGGAAGTGTGGATTTTTTTAGCCATTCAAGGCATAGTTTTCCTACACTATAAGTTATTACTATCCCTGGATGTTGTCTCTGGGAGTATCCTGGATCTGGCCTGTTCAGTTTTAAACCCTGAGTTTTGTTCAGGAATCTATCTTGACAGTTATTGGTGCCTGTGGGCCAGATTAACCATTTTTTCCAATCAGGATTAGTTCTGTTTTGTGTTAAAACATATGGTACGTCTACCTCCTTTTCTGTAGTACCATTACTCTCAGATGTGGGTTTAGGTATAGAGGGTTTACTTAAATCATTTATCTTAGCTATACCAAGACAAGAAGTCTGTTGAACAGTGTCATTTAAAAACATTATTTGTTCTGGTATTATGCAGGCTCTGAACAAGGCTTCTAAACCTTGCACCTGCCATTCTTTTGTGCCCCAGACAGTTTTTGTCTCAATGTTGTTTTTCCAAAAGTCAAAACCTAGTGTAGACAGCTGAGCATAAAGGTTTGCAGAAAAAATTTGTTTAGTATTGGTCATCATTGTTTTCATTCCTGTCTTATTCACTTTTTTGAAATAAAACGTTTCTGGATTTGTAACATTGAACCCTGAGAAGTATGGAAACTTTTCATAAAATGTTTTTGAGCTCCACTTTGGCGGTGTTGGACAATGTTCCTAATGATTATAAGTAAAAACATTCCTAGGGTTTGCAGATTTATGCAAGTAATGGTGACCATAATCATTAAAACAATACATTTGTTCATAATCTGATGACCCTTCTAAATAGTCATGTTCAGTAAATTTTGCGAACATTTCTAAATCTGACATGATATTATTAATAGTCTCAAAGTCCTAATCATCAGAAAATGTGCTGGGTGATACAAAGTCACTCAAAGAAACCTTGAACTGGTGTAGGATCTTCAGCAGCTCCACCGGGCCATATATGCCATAATCAGTTCTGTCCCATGCTATACCACCAAGTATGGGAATGGCTGTGATGTTCACTGATGAGAGGTCTCTTTTTTCACGATGGGATGATTTGTGAGGTCTCAGGACCAAGTTGATTTTCTTACTTGCTGTGTCCATTGTACTGTATTTTCCATCTATCATTTTTCCCAAGCTTAAAACCAGAATGAGCCAGAGCAGGAGGAACAGTACAACTAACACAATCCACAATTCAATCCATGGTGAAACCAGATATGTTTTTTCAAGTTGATGAAAGAGTTCTGTTATTTTTTCTTTGAGAGTTTGATTTGTTGGCTTTTTTTCAGGTTCGCTGGGATCCTCAGAAAATGTATCAAATTTGATAAAATAGCCAGAAGCAGTTCTGTCAATTTTTCGAATTGCATCAGGATTGTTATAAATCTTTGGAGTTGCTTCTTCCTTTGTCATATTGGTGTATTCAGAGGCTACATCATTGTAGACAGGTGTTTCTTGACGAACTGTTATTTGGGTCTCAAGAGGCACAAGTTCCATGGCTTTGTTGCATAGTCCTTCTTTTGGTACTGCAGGTTTATCAAAGGTGATATGTCTTTCAGTTTGAACCTCTTGATTAGTAGCAAGATTTGGTCTTTTGCTACATCGTGGGAGTCCACTAGGCCTACTACTTATTATTGACCACATGTTGTGGTTTGACCAGGTCGATAGACACAAGTCTGTTCTCCCTCTACCAGCAAGGGGCGGTAGTGCTACTGATCTTTTTCCATGGATTGCCAAGACAGGTACTGCTTTTCTGTAAGAAGGCCCAAATTCCTTCTTCACCGCTATCTTTTTCCTGACTAGATCCCCAATCTTTGGAATCCAGACAGGTCTTGCTGGGACAGGGGGTTTTTCTTCAGTGGCCGGTGGCTTTTGTGTTGTGTTACTCAGACTTCTTCTTGTTTCATTTAAGTCCTGTAAAACAGCCAAACGATCTTTGACATCAAAGTTTTTTTGTTCCACCACTGAAGTTTGACAATCGAGGTCTTTGATTAACATTCTAGTACCAAATAGTAATTCGTATGGAGTGATTCCCCCCAGAGAATTTCTTGGCAGATTGCTAAGACTACGTTGGACACTTATTTGGTGTTTGGCCCACACATCACCCAAACCTAGTACCTTTGCTGTTATGTATTGCTTTATGTCACGGTTTTTTCTTTCCACTACTGCATTACCCTCAGGATGGAAGGGACTAGAATACCGCAATGCAACGCCCAAGCTAACCATGGCCTCTTTGTAAACTCGAGAGCTAAACGGAGGACCCTGGTCAGAATGTAGCATGCCGATTGCGTATGTGCCGATAAAGACTTGCAGATCCTTTATAACAGTTCTGGCGTCAGCCGAGTGCTGGGGCCATAACCAAATAAATCTTGTGCAGGAATCCACTGCGACCATAATATATTTATAGTTACCATCCCTCTGGAAGGGACCACAGTGGTCCAGGTAAACACACGCTAGTGGTTTATCTGAAATCATAAGGGGCATCTGTGCAGGACGTTTCACTGTAGAAACTTTCATTTTCTGGCAGATTTCACATTCTAGGACATAGTTTCTAGTTAGTTTCCTCATGCGCGGCCACCAGTATCTCCGTTTTAATAATGATACCATGGCGGAAACTCCTGCATGTGTAGATGCGAGCCCTTCATGTGCTGCTACAATTAGTCCTAACCTGTGTTCCATGTTTGGAATTGCCCTATCCCCCACTCCAGGGATTCGAGCAAAAGGAACATTGTTTGCATCAGTTATATGAGTATTTTACTGGAAAGCCTTTCGGTAGTGTCTTACCACTGTCTTTTATTGAAGCAGTAATAGCTTGAATTATTTCGCTGTCTGTTTTTGTTTTTGACAGGTTGATTGCAGCTACGGAAGCCGTTTGCACAGCTGCCTTCGTTGCTTCATCAGCCAATGAATTCCCTGCAACGTGAACGCCATCACGCTGATGACTCAGTGTATGTATCACATGAGTCTTTAGTAGTTCTTTCTGTAAAAGAACTACTTGTTCCCAAAGCATTATATGCTTTATTATGCCACCTTTCGCGTCTTTGAAACCGTTTTGAACCCAGTTCTGCAGATACTCATTGTAAGATTGGACGCAGTAAAACGAATCGCACACTATAAGTGTGGGGAATTCGCAATTGGTATTTTCAAGCACCATCTTGAAAGCCTGTAGTTCAGCTCGCTTAGCTGTACAGTCTCCAAGTGATTGAGTTTTTGTGACCATAGGTCTAAATTTGCCTTCGCGCCAGCGACCTTTAACAATCACGCACGGAGCACTATAGGCTTGTTTACCCCCAATTGCGGGTTGTGCTGATCCGTCTGTATAGATTATACAGCCGTAATGTTGTTGAGGCACAATCTCGGTCGGCAGAGGACATTCGTGTTCATATTGGAGACATTCTTGTGTTTTCAAGCTGGGGTCAAAAACGTATTCAACGTCTGTTGCAGCAAGAGAGTTAACCCATTGTATCCATCTCAGATGTAAAGCTTTTGCATTTAGAATGCTCGCTTTTGTCACTGCCTCTAAGGCAGGTACAGGTGTAACGATCATTATGCGTCTACCCTGTGCGAGAGTTCTCTCTTTTGCTACTGTAGTTTGAACCGCTGTCAGAATTTTCTCAGTAGAAGTGAATTTCATTTCCTCTTGTGTGTACAAGTGAGATTTGTATGCTATTGGTACAGTTTCTCCTTCATTAAAGGTTAGGTATGTGAATCTGCATCTCCCTGGGATGATTCGGATCACAAGGTTGCGCACATTTTCGCGTGTGTCTAGCTGTGTTTTTACTAACATGTCTGTTTGGACTGAACACAAAATTTCTGTGTGTTTTTGTGTCCAATAATGTGTTTGAAAACAGGTTTGAGTCATTTGTAGAGAGGATTAACCATTTCTGCGTAATTCAGAACGTAAGTTATTTCAAAATTCACCAACCTAGAATTAATTGACAGGTAACTGTCTCCAGCTTAGTGCCACAAAAACAGAGGTTATGGTTGTCGGGAAGGGAGTGGAGCTTTGGGGCGATCAGTGGTGGCCTTCGGAGTTGGGCCCCACTCCGACCCCGGTGTCGGAGGTGAAGAATCTAGGGGTCTGGTTAGACGTTGGTCTCACTTTTATAGGGCACACCAAAAAAATCGCAGCCTGTTGCTTTGGACTCTTAAGAGGATTAAGGCCGGTGCTTAAGTTCTTCGATGCCCCTACCAGACAGCTTGTGGTCCAGGCAACCATCATCTCTCGTCTGGACTACGCCAGCTCTTTGCTGGCTGCGGCGAACCAGGCTGAGTTAACCCGTCTGCAGCGGGTGCAGAACGCCGCGGCGAGAGCCATTGTTGGACTACCTAAGTTCTGCCCGGTGTCTCATGTCCTCCGCTCCCTGCACTGGCTCCCGGTCAGGAAGCGTATTCTTTTCAAGGTCCTGTGTCTGACCTTCAAAATCTTAAGAGGCATAGGCCCTGAGATTCTGGCCAACGCTATTTCTTTCTATGTCCCTACCCGCAATCTTCGTTCTCAAGGTCAGGCCCTTGCTGTTGTCCCTAGATTTAGGCTCAGCAGGATGGGGGGCCGCTCCTTTAGGGTGAGAGCTGCGTTAATCTGGAACACCCTCCCAGTTGAAATTCGGCTACTTGAGGACTTGCTGTCTTTCCGTAGAGCCATAAAGACCTTCCTGTTCTAGCCTCCTGTTTTTAGTCTGTTCTTGCACTTTTCTGTGGCATTATCTCCTTGTTGTGTTATGTTTGCTCCGTGTCTCTGCGCCAGGATGCTCCTTCGCTGGAGTCGCTGTGCGCATAATAAATTGTTAAAACATGTTATAACATAACTGTAAGTTTTTCAGCGTCTCTGGAGGTTGGAGCAACGCACATTTTTCTAGAAAGTTAGCTGCAAGGCTTTTGCCTTCACTTGACAAGTCGTAGCCCAAAAATAGGACACTGAAGTGGGCAATTAGAGATTTCCTAAAATTGAATTTATACCGTTCAGATGAGAGCCCAAGTATTATGGTGTTCATCTTTTCATGTGTACGTCCAAGTTGTCATCTGTAAGATAGATGTCATCGATATAAGATAATGCCTCATTATCGTACATTTGTAGTAACTCTGTTACTCTGGCTGAAAATAACCCTGGGCTATTCTTGAATCCCTGGGGGGGACGGCAAAATTGTCGCTGGGTCCCCATTATTGAGAAAGCGGTCAAATGTCTGCTTTCTGGTGCAATATTTTGACAGAAAAAAACATTTGAAATATCTAATGTGGTTTTATATTTTTTCTGCACGATGTTATTCATCAGTGCTTCACTGTGTGCATTTTGTACTGCAAATGAGTTTAAGTGTCTGTAATCCAATACTAGACAATATGAATTGTCTGGTTTGGAGACAGGAAACAAAGGATTGTTCATTGACGAAGTGCATGTTTCAATCACCCCTTGGTATTCAAGTTGATTTAAAATCTCCCTGACCTGTTTTTAGCTTCTTGCTTAACTGGATACTGCCTTTGTGCAGTGGGCTGATTTTTTAACTGGATTTTATGGTGAGGAGAATCCTCATCCCATCCGACATGATTTTATATAATGCGGGAGCTTGAGCTACTGCCCATGTTCTGGCATATGTATATTTTTTATGAATTGGAATGTGATTTGAGAAGGCTGGCATAATTATCTCTTCGCCATGTGGACACAGTCTCGTTCAGCTAGAAGGATGTCATAGCCCTTAGAGAACCTCTCCCAAAAGAGTGCTTTTATTTTTTTAGTTATGTCCCTCTCCATCCGGAGTGTTACTTCATATAACTTGTGGGGTACACTAACCCTGGTGTCGGCAGTTTCAACTTGAATGCATTCATTCACGTCCACTGTCTCCAGATGATCCTTCAGGATCTTGCGAACTATAGTGACTTCTGCTGCGCTGTCTAGCATTGTCTGAGCCCACTCCCCGTTCTTGAGTTGTGTCCTCAAGATCCTCGGCATGTCTGACTTTTATGCTTGCTACCATCATTTTAGAAAATTGAGCTTTTTTACTTTGGTGAACAGCTTCTTTGTCTTTGGACTTGACATGTTCTTCCTTGCGTTCTGACTGTCCTCTTCTTTCCGATTTCTGCGAGGAAGTCTGAAAAGATCGAGAGTGACATGTATCATTATCTTGATACCCGTTAGGTTTTTTCAAATTTTCTCTATTCCTAAGGTTATTTCTCTTTTCATAGGGCTCCCTTTGGGGAGACCTGCCTCCCTGTTGGGGAGATCTTCCTCTGGACTGAGAATGTTTTTCTCTAGGAGGGGCCCGTTTATTATTTTCCCACTTCTTTTTATGATTAGTGAGATTCTTTTTAATGAAAACTTTTTCAGGATTTTCAGTTAGGTGGGGTTTTAAGGGTTTCCCACCCAAACTATCTCTACCTCGTTCTTCATAGGATTTTTTAATAATTCTAGCAAGCTCATATGGTTGTTCTGCTATATCTGTTTCTTTTAATTTTTGGCGGATTGCCACGGATGCTGCTTCACCTTTAATGTTAGCTAATAATATAGCTGAGACCTGTTTGAAATCTTTCAGTAATTTCATACCTAGATTTAAAGCAGGTTCTGGACCGTATTCATTTTGAATCTGTCTCAGGACGTCCGGCATTACTTCCATAGACGGTACACCATGTGTTTTAGTATAGATTGAAGCAAAGACTGTGCCCCAAGTGTCACAGTCCTCCACATGCGGTGTAATCCGCATAGGTAAACAGATTGTCTTATTTCAGTGCTTTTCATGAGGTGTACTATCAGGAAATACTGCCTCTATTTGGGTAATTTTGTTTAGCTAACCAGAATGGGATTTGTTCCCGTTTTGCGGGTAATTTACCAATGACTGATTGTATAGTCTGAGGTGTAATTTTGTTTGTGTTTCCATGGTACGGGGTGTGCTGTGGAATTTTTTATAGCAGGTTGGACTGTTAAAGTCTGCATGACATATTGAACCAATTGTCTATGTATTTCAATTAATTTTTTTAGCTGAGCTAACAGTCCTCTATCTGACATATTTTCAATGCTAGGATGTGGTGCATAGCTGGCTAGTACCGGCCATGTAGCTCCTGGTCTACCTAGTGGACCGAGCCTGGTAATGTGATTTTGAAGTTGTAGGGCGCCATTAAACCAGAGCTGATGCTCTTGGTATGTTACTGGAATTTCAATGTCCTCGAAAGGAACGTATTCCGCTGGAGGTTTCTCTGCTTTGTAGTAGTGGAACTCCTGTGTTACTGGATTTGCTTGTGCAAAAGTAATCCATGAATAGAATACCTCTGTCTGCCGATATTCATGTGCCTCTATCACAAATATAACTTTACCACCTCTCGATGATACCCCATTTTCTGTAAGTTTTATAGTAATGGTTTTCCTTATATTTGCCGGGATGATTACAGCATCATCATTGTTTTCATTAAACCCTGTAACGTCTGAAACCGGTTGTTTTGCATTTACTGCAGCTCCACCAGTTGCGTTTTTGTCGCCGTTAATCGACATTGTATAATGAAAATTTGCAGAACAAGTTTCAAGGAAACAAAGATTAGGTGCACAGTATTTTGGAACACTGTATCCTTCAACGTTGAATTAACCAAAAACGAATACATAGGATTTTCGTCCTCCTCAGTTTCGGCGGATAATAACCTTTTACCCACTCACGACGTCTATTGGAGTATTTTACGGGAAAAAGGGTCTGTGTGAAAAGCACGACTGAGTTATTCTAGTATCTAACGTTAAATTATCGCCATACCAAACGTTGGGCGCCATGTAGTGTAGTTCCTATATTCCCAATAGGCTCTGCGCATTGGAATAATATACCCTGCAGCTTATACGTAGGACTGAAGTCGACTAGGTCTCTGACGAATATATTAGACTTAATTGTGATTGCCAGCTAGCTCAGAGGTCACTAGAAACGTTCTCGAATAAACTAGAAGGGATTAGACTCTGACAACCATGTAACATGAAAACTTTGTTTCCCCAGAATGAAACGTATCTCTAGAGTCTCGGAAACAATAGACGGCTATTCACTCAGTCAATTGTGCATGCTTAGTTTCACCAGAGTTGCTTTAGAAATAGAGAGACGGGCTTTTTCAATAAAATTTATTGAACAGTCTTATTTCTTAAGCATAAGAAATGCACTGCTAGAATTGAAATGCTAGTTAAGAAGTACGAGGCATATAATACGAAAAGTATTATAAAATAGTACTGTAAAAGCATGATATGGTTTCTAAACCATAAACATAGAATACATAAAATGCATAAAATACATACAGTGATAAAATGATGGCTATAAGTACTCAACTGGTGCTTCTAACGTACGCCTACCCAAGTGTACTTAACCTAAGCCTAATACAAGGGAGGAGTAAGTGAGTAGTAGTTTAAGTTTTGGTATTTCTCTGCCAAGAATAAGCATGGGTGGAAAATCCGTTCCGCTCGGGGATTTTGCGGATTTTTGGTAAATTCGCAATCCTCGAACACTCACGAATTTACCGAAAATCCGCAAATTCGCACGCAGCGGATTTTGTTTTCTTGGTGATACAGTTTTGCGGCGCACGGCGCTCACTTACCGTCATTCAGCGTTTGCCGAGTTGTTTTTCTTGATATTTTGCGAGTGCTGCGCCACCTTGCACAGCGAGAGTATGTCAAGGCGAGTACGCCGTGATCACGTATCGCGGGAGTTCGCAATTGCGAACCCTTACATGCGGCGGGCAGCAACAATCTTGCACTCGCGAAAATACAAAATTTGCAATTCTGCATAAGAAATCCACTAGCAAGCAGCATAAACCTTCTGAAAATGATAATTTTTATCAGAATAACTCCTCAGGCTGACATTTGCCTGCATTTATTTTTGCAAGGAGTCCATTTTTTGGGGGGGGGGGTGGGAGGAAGGAAGTGCCCCACAGTCTCCAACTTCCTGTTCCTGTCCAGCAGGCTCCTTCCAGTGCTTTCTTCATGTGCTGGTCACTTTCATTCGGATTCTTCACCTAGAAGGATTACTTTTTGTGGATGCTGCTGGATATTTGGATTTGAGGCCTTTTTGACTTTCTTTGGATCACTTTTGAATTAGAAATTTCAAAAGTAAGTTTGTTTGGGGCATTACTGTTGCTGCAACTACAATTTTGGAATTTTCGATTTTTGGGCTGTTGTTGGGGCCTTTTGCCCAGGGGTACTCAGTGCTGAGTGGACTGAGTCTTTCTGTGGGGTGTCTTGAATTTAAACATCATGGAGGGCCTGGATGGCTTGGGATTGTGCTGATTTTTCTGTGATTTTCGTTTTTTGGGCTGTTGTTGGGGCCTTTTCACCAGGGGTAGTGAGTGGTGCATGGGCCTAGTCTTTCTGTGGGATGTCTTGAATTTAAACATCATGGAGGGCATGGATGGCATGGGATTGGGCTGATTTTTCTTTGTTTTTCGATTTTTTGAGGTGTTTATGGGGACAGGCCATGTGGGTGGGGGCCATTTTGAGTGCTGCTACATGCAGGCCCTGGCCATGTGCTGGGAGGCAGGGGGCCATTTTGAATGCAGGCAGTGTTCTTAGATCTGCAACCATTTTGCCTAGCTTTCAACCTTTATGCCCAGGGGTAGTGAGTGTTGCATGGGCCTAGTCTTTCTGTGAGGTGTCTTGAATTTAAACATCATGGAGGGCATGGATGGCATGGGATTGTGCTGATTTTTCTGTGTTTTTCGATTTTTCGGGGTGTTCATGGGGACAGGCCATGTGGGTGGGGGCCATTTTGAGTGCTGCTACAGGCAAGCCCTGGCCATGTGCTGGGAGGCAGGGGGCCATTTTGAATGCAGGCAGTGTTCTTAGGTCTGCCACCATTTTGCCTAGCTTTCAACCTTTATGCCCAGGGGTAGTGAGTGTTGCATGGGCCTAGTCTTTCTGTGGGGTGTCTTGAATTTAAACATCATGGAGGGCCAGGATGGCTTGGGATTGTGCTGATTTTTCTGTGATTTTCGTTTTTTTGGGCTGTTGTTGTGGCCTTTTCACCAGGGGTAGTGAGTGGTGCATGGGCCTAGTCTTTCTGTGGGGTGGCTTGAATTTAAACATCATGGAGGACATGGATGGCATGGGATTGTGCTGATTTTTCTGTGTTTTTCGATTTTTCGGGGTGTTCATGGGGACAGGCCATGTGGGTGGGGGCCATTTTGAGTGCTGTTACAGGCAGGCCCTGGCCATGTGCTGGGAGGCAGGGGGCCATTTTGAATGCAGGCAGTGTTCTTAGGCCTGCAACCATTTTGCCTAGCTTTCAACCTTCATGCCCAGGGGTAGTGAGTGTGGTGCATGGGCCTAGTCTTTCTGTGGGGTGTCTTGAATTTAAAAATCATGGAGGGCTTGGGATTGTGCTGATTTTTCTGTGCTTTTTGTTTTTTTGGGGTGTTGTTGTGGCATTTTCACCAGGGGTAGTGAGTGGTGCATGGGCCTAGTCTTTCTGTGGGGTGTCTTGAATTTAAACATCATGGAGGGCCTGGATGCATGGGATTGTGCTGATTTTTCTGTGTTTTTCGATTTTTTTGGGGGTGTATAACTGAACTGATGTTCCTCTGTCTTCCATTGCTTTTAGGTGCACAAGACTCAAGAGAACCATCAGTGCCAGGAAGAAGTCCTGCAGCGGTGTGTGTGTGCAGCATAACGTCTGGCCACAGACAACTCTGCAACTCGTGCAACTGCGGCCTGCTGTTCTGACCTGCTCTGAAGAAGATGGCCCCCAAAAAAGTTCCCCGTAGCTCCTCTAGCAAGAAAGTTGCCAGTAAGGACCATAAGAAGTAAGTTAACAAGGAGACTGGTGTGCCGCCCGCCACATTTTTTGGGAGTAAAAAAAAAGTACGCCTGCAGCAGCAGCCGGATCTGCTGGGGACCAAGCTCCATTGGGCTCAGTGCCACCACCACCACCACGCCAACTTAAGTCCAATCCCTTGAGTGCTGCAGAGGCACTTAGTCTAGTTGTTCAATCACCATCGACCAGTGATGTTGGCTCATCGCAAGAAAGTAGCAGCAATGTCCCTCCGGCGAGTGTTGAACAACCACAGCCGCAACAACAACCACATGTGCAAGTACAAGCCCAAGTACATGTGGAAGGAGAGGCAGCGCAAGGAGATGCGCAAGCAGAGGTGCATGGAGGGTCACAAGTGCCCACAATAGTTGTTCCTCCCGAAGTAGGGGCACATCAGGAAATCGACATTCAAGCCGAGGTATCATTTGAGGAAGCCACTCCTGATCATTCATTGTCTTCCACATCCCTAGCAAGGAAAAGATCAAGAATGGTGTCTACATCTTCTTCAAGCCCCCTTCCTTCTGTTGATATGGATCCAAATTGGGAACCACCACTGCCGTCTGAGAGTGAGGCACACCATGATGTGACAAAGGTAGCTAAGCATAAAAGGAAGGTCCCCGAAACTCTCGTACTTATGGAGTGTGATGAGGCTCAACAAGAAGTGGCGGATACTGCTGCTGATGAAGACTGTCACGACGACAACCCAGTCATCATAAAGGTCACTGCATTCCCAGTGGGCATGCAGCAAACGGACATTTTGACCCTAGCCCGAGAAGCTGCTGAGCGTGATGATGTTGTCGACGAGGAGGCAATGGAAGAAGTTCGGCAATCCACATCCTCCACTTCATCTGGTATTAGCAGCAGGACCACCACCACCAGTATCGCCGCCTCCTCCGGCCCCCAAAGACATTTGAAGTCCGCAGTTTGGGACTTCTTTAGTGTTTGCCCAAAAAAGGAAAACCTCGCCATTTGTAGCATTTGTAAGCATGCAGTTAGTCGTGGTAAGTTTGGTACCAACTATGGTACCGGAGGCCAGAGAGGTCATCTTGAGAGACAGCACGCTGTCCAATGGTTTGCGCACCTAAAGGAGATCAAGGAAGCCCGAATTGCAAGTCAAGAAACCGTTGATGTTTCATCTGATGATGACGAGGAGGAAGAAGACGTGTCAAACACTTCACTTACACCCAGTACCCCTGTCAGCAGCACACCCCATGTGAGCCACACTAAGAGTGTGGGAGAGAGTGAGACACCAATGCGAAAAAGTTCATCAGCGAGCGTAACTGGGTCGAAGAAATCATCATCATCCCGTAAATGCTTGGTCCAGGGCAACATTAGAAACATGTTGATTACAGAAGCGCCATATGAACGCAACCACCCACTGACGCGTCTGTATAACATTAAGCTGGCTAAAATGCTAGCTCTGGACCTTCTCCCTTTTTCTTTTGTAGACGGGGTTGGTTTTCTAGAATTAGTGGCAGCGCTCTGCCCTAAATGGAAGGTTCCTAGCCGGTTCTATTTTGCCAGAGTTGCGGTTCCAGCACTACATGAAGATGTGCTGGAGGTGATTGGGGCAGCTTTGCAGAAGAGTGCTGTTCACACTATACATCTGACAACAGACATGTGGACCAGTGGTGCAGGCGCTGATTACATGTGCATCACTGCACACTGGGTCTCTTTTTCAGGGGTTAAAGCAAAGCTAAACGCAGGTGTTGACCCGGACCAAGTTTTCAAAGCTGCTCGGAAACATGCAACACTAGCCATGTTTGGCTTGGAGAAACGTCACACAGCACAAAACATTTTGGATGAGTTTAACACAAAGGTCTTTCACTGGCTGTCCCCAAAAAAACGCCAGATTGGTTATGTTTCCACGGATAATGGCGCCAATGTAGTTAAGGCCATGGAGCTAGGTGGCTATTTCAGAGTGCCGTGTTTGGCACACTGTATAAACCTGGTTGTTAAAAAATTCTTGAGTGATGAAGACAGTCCAGCGTGCGAGGTAGTGGCCACCTGCCGAAAAATGTGCAACCATTTCAGCCATTCTTTTAAGGCCCAGAAGCATCTGAGGAGCCTGCTACATGAACGTCGAATGCCAGTGAAAGCATTCATCCAGGAGGTGGCAACACGTTGGAACTCAACCTTCTACATGCTTGAGCGTCTGTATGAGCAGTATACGGTACTCGATCACTATTTCAGGGTACAGCTCAGAAGGACCTGAGGATGGATGCGGCGCAATGGGACCTAGTTAAAAGCCTGACAGACATGCTTCGTCCTTTTGAGGTCTTCACGCGTGCAGTCAGCAAGGAGGACTGTAATTTGGGAAAAGCTATCCCATTGTTGTACATGCTGGAGCTCCAACTGAAGGCGGTGTCTTCTGTGTTTCAAAAAGATGAAAAAAACCAAGACCCTTTTGTTTTGGCGGAGAAATTATTAGAGCGCCTACAAGGTGATGAACGTCTTAAAATGATCCACTCAGAACAGCATTACATTTGTGCTACTATTCTGGATCCACGCTACAAAAAGGCGCTGGCAGGCCGAGCATTCTTTCCTTTTGCTGATGAAGATGTTACAAA
Source organism: Lissotriton vulgaris (assembly GCF_964263255.1). Taxonomy (NCBI): domain Eukaryota; kingdom Metazoa; phylum Chordata; class Amphibia; order Caudata; family Salamandridae; genus Lissotriton; species Lissotriton vulgaris. The sequence continues at coordinate 367,218,443 of NC_141685.1, read as the reverse complement.
GTACAAACGTTGGCAAGCCTTGTCAGCCAAGAGGTTTGAAAGAGAACGGCAGCTCATTGAAGGAAAAGGCAGTACATCAGCATCAGCATCAGCAGGCCATCCCCAGTCAAAACAATCCACTTCTGCACCTGTGGCTGTGGCACAAGTGACCTCTCAGCCGTTAAAGACACCGGCAACCGGATCATCTGCACCAGACACAACAGTAACATTGGATGCTGAAGAGGATTGGCTAACTCGGCTTGGGTTTGGTTCTCAAAAGGTCACAGCAAAAGCTAAGCAAAGTGGAGGAACCTTGGAGGACCTTGAGTCGATGGTGCAGGATTATCTGAATGACTCAACAGAGGTCTATATTAATGCTGACCCATTGGCGTATTGGCATGGGAAAAAAGAATTGTGGCTACAGCTCTCCAACCTGGCTTTAAATTACTTGTCTTGCCCACTCGCAAGCGTGTATTCTGAACGTGTTTTCAGTGCTGCTGGTGGCATTGTAACTCCCAAACAGAGCCGCCTCTCGCCCAAAAATGTGGAGAGGTTAACAATGATCAAGATGAATCAGCACCTCATACCACCAGATTACAAAGTACGAGAAAGCACGCCGGATGAAGATGAGGTGGACAGCAACGTAGATGAGGGAATTTCTCCTCTGTTAGGTGACACTGAGCTCACCCTGCCTGAATTCGCAGAGTATGATGACGAAGCCTTATTCTTATTCACTGACACCGAGCCCTGAAAATGAGACAATGAATCAATAACTTTCTTTTTTGTCCTTATTCACTTTATTCCTGTGTGTCTGTCTTTCTTTGTTGTGCACAGTTAATATAATTCAAACTTTAATCACCTAATCACAAAAACAAGCCCATCAGCAGAACTGTCTTCACTTGCTTGCTTATTGATTTGAAGGTGCCGCAGTCTGCATTCCTCAGGTTCACAAGTTCAGAAGAACATGCTCCTCTATCCTCCTCCTCCAGACTCCTATTTCCCTCAAAGCAGAGGGCTGGATTACGCCCAATGAAGAAAGACTCAGCACTTGTGGGGGTGTTCTACTTCTTTGCGGGTGAGTTGACGGCTCTGGGGCCATTGCTGGGAAGCTCTAATACCGGATAAAAGTGGTTTGGACCAAATCGGAGGCGGAATTTTTTTTGCGTTTTTGCTGACTTGCTTGCCTTTTAGGTGCTCTTTGGGGGGGTTCTGGGTGTTTGTGGGTGAGTTTTGGGGTCTGGGAGCACTGCTGGCTGGGACAGTCTAATCTTGATTGCATTTGCTTTTCAGGAAATCCGTGGTGGAAAACGGGAGTTATGACCTAGCTGCACAGCGCGTTTGGAGCGAAGGCCGAGAAATATTGTAAGTATGAGATTTTCCTTTTTGGCTGTTTGGGGGTGTTGTGCTTTTTTGCGGGTGGGTTGGCGGGTCTTGGGGCATTCTTGGGAAGGTCTAATACCGGATAGAAGTGGTTTGGACAAAATCCATGCAGAATTTTTTTTTGCTATTTCTGACACTTTGCTCAATGTAGCGTTTTCGGGGGCCTGTTTGGGGGGCTTCCTGGTGTTTGTGGGTGGGTTTCAGGGTCTGGGAGCACTGCTGGCTATGGATACTTTAATTTGCAAGAGGTTTGAAGCAAATCCATGGTGGCAAAGGGGAGTTAGGGCCTAGCTGCAGAGTGCGCGCGGAGTGATTTTGGAAATTAGCAAGAAAATGACTAAGTCCTCATTTTTGTACTTTTGCTTTTTGGCTGTTTGGGGGTCTTCTACTAGTTTTCTCCTGGGTTGACGGCTCTGGGGCCATTGCTGGGAAGCTCTAATACGGGATAAAAGTGGTTTGGACCAAATCGAAGGCGGAAATGTTTTTAAGTTTTTGCTCACTTGCTTGCCTTTCAGGTGCTCTTTGGGGGTTCTGGGGGTTTGTGGGTGAGTTTTGGGGTCTGGGAGCACTGCTGGGACAGTCTAATCTTGATTGCATTTGCTATTCAGGAAATCCGTGGTGGAAAACGGGAGTTATGACCTAGCTGCACAGCGCGTTTGGACCGAAGGCCGCGAAATATTGTAAGTATGAGATTTTCCTTTTTGGCTGTTTGGGGGTGTTGTGCTTTTTTTGCGGGTGGGTTGGCGGGTCTTGGGGCATTCCTGGGAAGGTCTAATACCGGATAGAAGTGGTTTGGACAAAATCCATAAGGAAAAGCCTTTTGGTACTTTTTGTAACTTAGGGTTCGTTAGGGTTAGCCCTAGCAGCAGGATTGCATGTGTTTTGGGGTGTTCTAGATTTTTGCAACTGAGTTCTGGGGTCTTAGAGCACTCGTGAGAATGTGTAATTTTGGTTGCAAGTCATTTGAAGAAAATCCATGGTGGGAAAGGGGGAATTTGGCATAGTTAAAGAAAGCCTTTGCCACTATTCTTAACTTAGGGCTCGTTAGGGTTAGCAGTATTTCTATTGCATGTGTTTGGGTGGGGGGGTTTTCGAGTCTTGGAGCGATGCTGGCTATGGATACTTTTGCTTGCTTGCAAGTGGTTTGAATACAATCCACAGTGGGTAAGGGGGTATTTGGGCCTACTTTTACTTTCAAAGTACGTTTTGTCACGAGTTTTCTGCTAGGCCTCGTTTTTTGAGATCTGATTGGGGGTCTTCTACATTTTTGCGACTGCCTTTAGTAAGGGTCTGGGTGGGAGCACTGCTGGGAAGGTCTAGTTTTGTTCTAAAACACAGTTTACAGTACACCTAGCTTGAGGGGAAAGATCCGCTAAATTAATTTGCCCACACTTATTTATGCACTTTCAAAAATATTGTACTGTCTATTAGGAAAATCACAGTGTGACTTTTTGCACTACACAGCGTAAATACCTTATATTTATTTATTTATCAGTGGTGTTGTAATATCACTTCCTGTTTTTCGTTCAGGTTTCAGTCTGTGCAATGGGGAAAAAAGGATCGAGTCAGGCTTCACATTAGCGAGCCGCAATTCAGCATCCGCCAGGCAGGCAGTGGACAGGGTGTCTTCTGGTCACCAACATTGATGGACGAAGCGTCAGCTGGAATGGAGGAGTGCCGCTAATAAGAGGAATTGTTTGCTGCATGCAACTTACTTACCAAATTCAACAGGACAACTACAACAACATACAGATACAGTATCCATTGTTTTCTTCTATGAGTGTGACTGCATTTCTTGGATCTCTCTCTGCTTCTAAATTGATCCTTACAGCCATTCTATAGGTTTTACTTCGGCTATTTTTTAAACCTAATTTAATGTCAGAAGTGTTTCTCTGAGTGCAGAGATAGGCAAGTGAAAACGCTGCAGCCCTGTACTGTCGGATTCTAGTACTACTTACTTTTTAGTAACAATGCAGTAGTGCATGCACTTCCTTTATGTCACTTAAAAGATTTATGGTTAGCTTTGTACCCAAAGATTTCTTTATCTTCAATTATTGTTTGTCCATGCTGTGCTTTTTTTTTCTTCTCTCAACAAAACCTACCCAAAAAGAAACCTCCATTTATTCCTATAGGCCAAAAGGCCCATAGGAATGAATGGGGAGTATTCCTTATTTGCGATTGCAATTTGCTAATCGCAAATAAGATAGCGATTTGATAAATGACACCCTGTAGCACCCCTCAAATAAAATTTTACACAGGTGTTGCACACACACATGTCCAAAGGACATGTGTGTGTGTAACATGCAACTCAGAAAAATGCATTTAAATAAATTTTTCGGAGTTTTCGCAATTTACCACGAGGTCTGACCTCACGGTAAACTGCGGCTAGAAATTGCGAATTCGCAAAATTAAATTGGATGATGAATTGCATTTAAGGAATCTCAAATAGAGATTCCTTAAATGTAATTCCTCGCAAAATTGCGAGATCGCAATTAGCGATTTTTACATTTGGGATGCTGAATCCCAAATGCAAAAATCGCTCTTGCAAAGGGCCAGATTCTCAGAATCTGGCCCTTTGCGGGCGCTATTTTCTTTGATGAATCGGCCGGTAAATGACAGCAATAATTCCACACACTTGCTGGGGAGGATAAGGTCATAGCAACAGGCTGGTGAAGGAATCCGAGGATATATTCTAGACTTACTCAGCTTTAGTACTATTTCTTGTAGTAGTAGCCAATGTCAAAGAAATCCAACACAAGCACAAGTTATACTTTCAATACTTTACCATTTGTTAGGCTACATTGTGGCACTCTTCTAGTGTACTGTCACCTGCTATATTCTCTATCGTACCGTTGTAATGCTACAGTAAGGACAAACCAGGTTTCATTTTCTTTTTTTCCATAGGCATGCAACTGCCACTGTGTCACACCACTAGTACCACCGCAATGAGGAGGACATTTCATCCGCCCAGGATTGCCAACTTTAATCGCGATTTCCTGTGGAGCCAGCCCTGGGCCTAGCCCTACTTTCAAACACAAATTACAGGTAAGATAAGCGTTTGGTTGGAGGTAGTATAATGGAGTTATAGGAGAGACAAGAGATTGCCGGTAGTACTACTAAAGTCCTAGGACACTTCAGGAAAACAAACTTACTGTTAAACCCCCACCCACCGGACTCAAAAGCAGTAAAAAACAGGTATGGTCAGATAAAGTTTCAAAAAGTATATTTTTGTAGCCCTAACAAAATAATCTCCCGCAAGACCCTCCCTAACCCCAACGATTGTCCTTCAAAAGTCCCAAAAACAACCCAACTCCCAATTCCCACCCCCCAAAAGGCTCTAAAAAAGGGGCAAGGGACACTACGGCAGGGTGCTGTTGACTTTAGCGGCCAGGGCATCCTACTCCTTGCGGAGGGTGGCATGGTAGAAGCGGAGGCCCTCCACCAAGTTCTTATAGGTTAGGACCTCCTACTCCAGGTAGGACACTCTGAGGCATAAGCGGCGCTGGCGTGCCTTGCAAATCCTGTGGGGGGCAGCTGCTGTCTTTGCTGCTCAACGGTGGCTGTTGGCTTTGGTAGCCCGGCTCCGTACCGCTGGAGCACTGCGCTGACTGGCAGCCCGTGGGGGCACGGAGGAGGATGCAGCTGTCCCAGTGGATGTTGTTGTTGTACCGGTAGACTGTGTGTCCTCCTCCTCCAGGGCCACCAGCCGCCGATATTCGGCGACAGTGGCATCCAGCCTTCGTTGCCGGGCCATTCGAGCCAGCTCCCTCCTTGATGGTCTGTTTGATTTGGAAGGAGCAACTATATGAAGAAAGAAAGACATAGTCTTTAACCAATGCTCCTTAAGATTAACACAAAATGATTCAGCAGAAAGTTGTGTCACAGTACAAGTAGCAAATTGAAAGCACAGTACATAACGAACAAGTTACTTACCTTCGGTAACGCTTTTTCTGGTAGATACAATATCTGCCTGTGGATTCCTCACCTTGTGAATATCCCCTTGCGTCAGCAACATTCGGAAATTCTTTTTGTAGCTTCGCGCCGACGTGGATCCGGACGTCACAGAGGCACGGCACCGCTCGCGACTCCGCTGACGTTTTCGACGCCTACAACAGGCCCACACCGGCGTGATGACATCAGTTCCGCCCTTTTTTCCGTGCCTTCGAGGCACACGGACGGACCGATGACAGTAGACATAAACACAGTATACGCAGTATAGAAATCAAGGTAACACACACAGTGTGAAGCAAATGCAATAAAACATTAGCAATAAACAACTCCTTGACAATAAAATAATACATTAAAGAAACTCTGGCATAGAAGAGTGGACAACGGGGAGGCGGGTGGGTCAGTGAGTAATCCACAGGCAGATATTGTATCTACCAGAAAAAGCGTTACCGAAGGTAAGTAACTTGTTCTTCTGATAGATACATCTGCCGTGTGGATTCCTCACCTTGTGAATAGTGTCCCACGGCAGTCCCCACTCCTGGAGGAGGGTGTCCACTCTTCTAGACCAAGAAATCCTGAAGGACAGAGCGCGCAAAATGACCGTCCCTCCTCACTTCAGAATCCAAGCAGTAATGCTTCGCGAAAGTGTGGAGGGAAGACCAAGTTGCCGCTCTACAAATATCCTCTACAGGCACACCTCTAGCCAATGCAGAGGTCGAAGACTTAGCTCTAGTAGAATGAGCCCTTATACCCTCTGGTGGTTCCTTACCGGCCAAAGAGTAGCAGATCTTAGTGCAGAGGACGATCCATCTCGAAAAAGTCCTCTTATGGACCGCTCTTCCTTTCTTGCAGCCAGCAAAGCCAATAAAGAGCTGGTCATCCAAGCGACAGTCTTTAGTCCTGTCCAAATAAAAAGACACCGACCTCTTGGGGTCAAGACGGTGTAACCTCTCCTCCTCCTTGGAACGGTGTGGGGGAGGATAAAAAGTAGGAAGGGTACTGGATTGACCAAGGTGGAAAGAAGTCACCACCTTTGGCAAAAAAGCAGCCCTGGTCCTAAGAACCATTCGATCAGCATGAATGGTCAAGAAAGGGGGCTTGGAACTAAGAGCTTGAAGCTCACTAACCCTCCTTGCCGAGGTTATTGCAATGAGGAAAACGGTTTTGAAAGTCAGGAGCCTCATAGGACATTTGTGAAGAGGCTCAAAAGGAGCACCCATTAAAAATGTCAAAACTAGATTCAAATCCCACTGAGGCACAATAAAAGGGGTAGGAGGGAACTTATTAATGAGGCCCTTCAAAAACCTTAAAACTATAGGAGATTTAAACAGAGAAGGCTGGTCAGGCAAACAGATAAACGCCGACAGCGCTGACAGATAACCCTTCACCGTGGCAACAGCAAGCCCCTGCTGTGCCAGAGAAAGGGCAAACTGGAGAACATCAGATAAATGGGCCCTCAAAGGGTCTATGGACTTCTCCCTGCACCAAACAACAAACTTAGACCACCTATAAGAATAGATGGACTTGGTGGAGTCACGCCTGGCTGCTAAAATGACATCCACCACATCGTGAGGGAGAGAAAAAGAAATCAGGTTGCCCCGTTCAATCTCCAGGAATGAAGGTGTAATGTCTGGAGGTGGGGGTGTAGAACCTGCCCCTCCATCTGAGAGAGGAGATCTGCCCTGTGAGGGAGACGGAGCGGCGGGTGAGAGGAGAGGTGGAGAAGGTCTGAGTACCACACCCTTCTTGGCAAATCCGGGGCAATCAATATGACTCGGGCCCGGTCTTGGCGAATTTTCCTCAGAACCCGAGGAATCAAGGGTATGGGAGGGAAAGCGTAAAGGAGTTGCGAGCTCCAACTCAACTGAAACGCGTCCCCCAAGGCTCCTTGCATCGGATACTGGAGACTGCAGAATGACAGGCAGAGAGCATTCTTGTGAGTGGCGAACAGGTCCACCCGAGGAGTCCCCCACATCCAAAAGATGTCGTGAACTACCTCTGGATGGAGCCTCCACTCATGATCGGCAGAGAACTGCCGACTGAGACTGTCTGCACGAACGTTCTGAACCCCGGCCAGATGATTTGCCATCAGACAAATCTGATGGTCCTGAACCCAGGACCAGAGACGCAGAGCATCTCTGCAGAGACACTGCGACCCTACTCCTCCCTGCTTGTTGATGTACCACATCGCGGTCGTGTTGTCCGTCAGGACCTGAACTGACCGCCCGCGAAGGGAAGGGAGAAAGGCCTTGAGCGCCAGACGTATCGCCCGCAACTCTAGAAGGTTGATATGAAGCAACCTTTCCTCTGGAGACCAAAGACCTTTGACCTCCAGGTCCCCCAGATGAGCACCCCACCCGAGAGTGGACGCATCCGATATTACTGTGGCAACCGATGGAGGAATCTGAAAAGGCTTCCCTTGAGACAGATTGCCTTCCACGCTCCACCAAGACAGATCCACTGCAGTTTCTCCGGAGATCTTCACCGACTCCCTCAGATCCCCATTGTGCTGATACCACTGCCTGCGGAGGCACCAGTGGAGCGCCCTCATATGCCAGCGTGCATGGTTGACCAACAGAATGCATGAAGCCATCAGACTGAGCAGGCGAAGGACCTTCAGGACTGGAACGACCACTCCATTGTAAAACAAAGGAATCATCTCCTGTATGTCGCGAATCCTTTGAGGGGGAGGGAATGCACGACACACAGTAGTGTCCAGTACCGCACCTATGAACAGGTTGTGTTGTGAGGGCACCAGGTGAGACTTGGGTACATTTATCGAAAAACCCAACCTGTGCAACAACTGAGTTGTCTCTTGCAGATGATGGAGCACCTTCTCCGGCGACTCCGCTTTGATCAGCCAGTCGTCTAGATACGGAAACACATGTATCCCCGTTCTCCCCGAGCCGCCACCACTGCCATCACCTTGGTGAAGACTCGAGGCGCAGTAGTAAGACCAAACGGAAGGACCACAAACTGGTAGTGTTGTGACCCAACCGTAAAACGGAGATACTTTCTATGCGACTTCAAGGTGGGAATATGAAAATACGCATCCTGCAAGTCGATCGACACCATCCAGTCTTCTTCCAGCAGCGCTTGAAGAACCTGCGCAAGAGTGAGCATCTTGAACTTTTCCTGTTTCAGGTAAAGGTTCAAGATCCTGAGATCCAGGATTGGCCGAAGCCTGCCATCTTTCTTGGGGATCAGGAAATACCGGGAGTAGCACCCCTGACCCCTTTCCTGCTCTGGAACCACCTCTATCGCACCTTTTTGGAACAGAGCCAGGACTTCTTCCTGCTGGCGAAGCAGGTGGTCCTCCGAACAATAACCCTGGCAAGGAGGGTAATTGGGAGGGAATTCCTGGAAAGGAAGTGCATACCCATTCTCTACAAGATTGAGAACCCAAAGATATGATGTTATTAATTCCCAATCTTGTAGAAAATGAGTAAGCCGACCCCCCACTGGGCCCACATGATCCGGAATGGCGGATCTAGGGCTGCTTTGCTGCGTTGGCCGGGGGTTGGGAAGGAGAGGAGGAGGAGGAGGAGGAAGTTTGACGACCTCTAGGGTGGGATCTTTGCCTGCCCCTGTATGACTTGTACAGCGTATTCTGCTGCTGTTGAGGCTGCTGCTGGGATGGTCTGTAAGAATGAAAGGAAGATCTTCCAAACCCCCTGAAGCATCTACCAGTAGTACCTCTGGACTGAAGACCCAAAGATTTTGCAGTGGCCCTACTGTCCTTAAAACGTTCCAAAGCAGCATCAGCCTTCTTGCCAAACAATCCTGAGCAATCAAAAGGCAAGTCCAACAAAACAGACTGGACGTCTGCAGAGAACTCCGATGATTTAAGCCAGGCAGCCCTCCTAGTGGCCACGGAGGAGCCCATGACCCTTGCCACCGAATCAGCAGTGTCCAGACCACTCTGAATCACCTGTCTCGCAGCTGCTTGAGTATCTGATATCACTTCCTGAAAATCCTTCCTGTCATCCTCAGGAATTTTCGGAATCAGCTGCTTGACAGAATCCATCAAGGCATGGATATACCTTCCCATCAGACACGTTGCGTTGGTTGACTTTAACGCCATACTGGCTGATGAGAAAACCTTCCTGGCACTCTGATCTTGCTTTCTGGATTCTTTATCCCCAGGAACCTGTGGAAAAGCACCAGCAGATTTCTTTGAGCAGGCAGCTTGCACCACCAAACTCTCAGGCAAGGGATGAGTTGATAAAAACGCAGGGTCCTCAGGTGCAACTCTGTATCTCCTCGCCACTGTTCTAGAAACTGCAGGAGCAGATAAAAGTTTCTTCCAAACCTCATAGATGGGCTCAGATAAGGCCTCGTTGAAGGGTAACACAGGTTCAATAACTGACGAGGGTGAATGAAGAACCTCAGTTAAAATATTAGGTTTATAATCAGCAGTGGGCAGAGTAATATTCAATAAACTCGCTGCTTTTTTAATAACGGTGTGATAAGGCACCACATCCTTCGATGGTACATTTGACACTGAAGCCAATTCCCACTCAGGTGACAGTTCAAGCCCACTGGCCTCACACAAGTCTTCAAAAGGATCCTCAGAATCCTGTAACTCCCCTTCTTCAGTATCTGAATATTGATATATTTCCTCTTCCAGAAGTCTCTGGGTCTTTCTCCGAGATCTTTCCTTCACAGCAGAAGTCAACGGATTCGGAATCGACTCCACGGGGTCGGTGCCGGCGTCGAACCCGAAGTCGGACGAGATTTTTCAATACGAGGTCGGGCAGAATCCTGCCTCGGAGTCGTAGGCATCGGCGTCGATGAGACTGGCGTCGACGGAGTCGGCGTCGTGCGCTTCGGCGTCGACGACACCGGTGGTGTCGGAAAATGCCAATGCGGTGGTATAGCCGGCATAAAAGGCATGAAGGGCGCAGGGGCGTAAGCCTGGGGAATACCCAAGTTAAAGGCCATTGGACCCATGGGACCAACAGGTGCACCAGACTTGAACATTGCCCTGGAATAGACACCAAACCTGGCGTTCAGGAACTGAGAAGGATCCTGACCTGGAGTTGGAAATTCAGGATATGGATCTCTGGGTCGTTCCTGAGGAGGTGGAGTTGAAACGACGTCGACCTCTTCACCGAGTCCAGGAACCGGGGTCGACGAACCCGCAGGCATCGGAACTTCGACTTCACCAGCCCCCTGCTCCTCACCTTCATCCTCCTGACCAGAAGGATTGGATGGAACCGGAGAATGGACCTGCTTCTGAGATTCGGGTGAATCCAGATGTGAAGCCTCACCAACAGAGTTATGTTCCGACTCCGAAACCTCCACTTCCTTACTCAGAAGTTTGACCTGGGACTTCGGTCTTGAACTAGAGTCCTTTCCGGAGTGATGACGTGACTCATGGCTCCTCTTCTTATGTTTATTCCTCGAAGACTTCGAAGCGTGTGCCGATGACGACTCCGAGCGCGACCTCGAACGAGACCTAGACCTCGATCTCGACCTCGACTGACGAGTTCGAGACTTCGAAGACTTTTTAACTTTCATATTTTAAGTTTTGCCACAAGGAGTTTCGTCTCTCTTTCTCTTAACGCCTTCGGAGTCATCTTCTTGCAGCAAGGACAGTCCTCGACGTCATGGTCGGAACTTAAACACCAAACACAGCATTCATGAGGATCGGTGATAGACATAGTCTTGCCACATTCGCCGCAAGCCTTAAATCCAGTTTTCTTCGACGACATTTCATAGAATATAAAGATAGACACAATAATAGTATAATAGTAACAAAGTTACTGTAAAGCTACAGTACGATCCCTGAAAACCGTTAGCGTCGATGACGCGGAAAAAAGGGAACTGATGTCATCACGCCGGCGTGGGCTGTTATAGGCGTCGGTGACGTCAGCGGAGTCGCGAGCGGTGCCGTGCCTCTGTGACGTCCGGATCCACGTCGGCGCGAAGCTACAAAAAGAATTTCCGAATGTTGCTGACGCAAGGGGATATTCACAAGGTGAGGAATCCACACGGCAGATGTATCTATCAGAATATTGAGGACAGTATCTATCTAACCTCCGACTTCTTCATCCTTGCTCTAACATTAGTGGGAGTTTAAGGAACAAATTCTAAGAGGACTATGGACTTCCATTACAGTTGACTATGACAGTACACCAGTCTTATTCTTCTTCTTCTCTCTAAATAATCTGATTATCTATCACTTCACATGGGATGTATTTTATGACATATGGGATGACTTTAGGTGCTTTGCTTATTATTGAGTGAACAGTGATACACCCACACATGAATGACGTACTACTACTAAACTAAAGTTATTAAGAGAGGTAGGGAGTGTCCACCGTAAGAACCGGATATATGCTGTGCTTGCAGTTGCAATACAAACTACTGCTACTATTCATGGTAGTATTTGGACAAAATTACAACTTCTTTTCCTTGCCTTTCCTACACTGGAACGGACGTGCGGGTGCGGTGTTACATGCTCTTCAAAGTAACACTTAGTTCATCCAGTGACCGTCTACTCTCTCTAGATACACATATGCTATCTAAGAGTCAGATAGTACCATGATCCAGGCATCCATCCATTCAAAGTATATGCACACATACGGTTTTTGTTTCACCTACCCAGGCTGTTCTCCTTCCACCCATCCTTGCTTCATCATTCACCCAGCCATGCACCATACCATATTCTTTCCTTCCCAGCCACCTCGGGGACCAAGCAAACACATATCATTCTTCTTTGCCAGTCATCATTAAATTTCTCGTCCTTCCACACTTACTTACACCCTTCTTTCGCTTTTCGTTCATCCCATCCATCAAGTTCATCTCAGATCTGATTGGGATTCTTCTCGCCAAAAACTTCACAGCTAAGTCGAAGTACATTTAGAGGAGGCTACTACTACCTGGTTGATTTATAATACACCGTGCAGAAAGCACAGTCTGCAGTCTTCAATCTCAATAAGTAAGGAATATATAGCTTACCTCTGCCCGCCACCACCGTGTGAACCCTCACAGGCACGTCCGGCACTTGTACCGCCTCCTCCCCAGAGTTGTTCCCCTCGTCAGAAACCACCACCTCCGCGCTGGCCCTGCCACCAGATGTTCCACCTACAAAGTACATTTAAGAATGTTAGAATACACCACTTACTACTATATAATATTTGGTCTAGGAGGAATAAAGAAATGTGAAAAAAACAGAATACAATGTAATCATTTGTGACTGTCTACTCTAAAGTAAAAATGTCCCTTTTTCCAGGGAAGGCTGTTGTCTTGCTGCACTTTTTGGCACAACCGATGAATGCTTGCTTTTTATTTTTAACACGCACCACTTTTTCTCCTAACAGACAGAAGCTTGACTTCTAAGAACACGCCCAGGATCAAGTTCAAACCAGGTGAGAGCTCGGCTCGACCACAAGAAATGTGTCCAATTATTCGTCAGCACTAAGCACTTTTCCATTTTCAGTTAAACGTTTAGTTTTATGACAAACTTGATTTCAATACATGTGTTTACTTTTAATAAAGCTTTTAAACTTAAATAGACTGTGGTTTTTGGTCCTCCAGACTAGAGTGGATGAGCTAAAGGTTTTGGAATTTTTGCAAGCATGAGTCCGTGCCTCTGACACTTCTTGACTCTGACTCCGTACTCTTGTCCTGCGTTGGATAATCTAATCATCATTGGGGATCAATCATCGGTGACTTTGGGAGCTAAATGACTCTGCCACACTATCTAGTCAGTAAGGAGATTGGGGGTTCAACAACAAAGTCTGTTATCACTGAAGTATGTGGAAAGTCTAACAGCACCTATTATAATTGATAAGCTAAGCAATGCATTATTTAGTGTCCATAGTTCTGTTTGTGCAGATTTGTCCCTGCAACAGTAGTAGAATGGATTGTCCTACTATCCAAACCAAAAGTAAAGTAGTATCTTATTCTTTCTTGGTGGTCATTCACCTTTTTCTTGTTGGCAATTGTCAAAGCATAAACATTTAGAAGACTTGAAAAGACATTATGGACAATCCCAGAGGACTGCACTCAGTGCATGGAGCTATTGCTGACTAGAATGGGAGTCCAATGGAATTGCCAAATTAGCAATCTTAGTTAGCTACAGAGACAGACTAATAAGAATAATCTAGTAATACCACAGGGAGTCATAGTCGAGGCAGGATAAGAATTTAGATCCAGTCTACAAGAAGATCAAAGACGATTTAGAAAAAATCGAATGAGGAACGCTAGGATAAAATAGGTACTCTATATTAAAGTTAAAACTTACTGAGGCCAGCAAAGGAGCCCTCGCCTGCCCGATCTTGGCCTGCATCCTGAACAGCACCCTCCTCCTCCTCCTCCTGTGTCCTCTTGCCCCTGGGGGGAGCTGATATACAACATGAAAGAAAGAAAGACCAGAAAACATGGATGATATTTGTCAACCAAATCAAACATTTCAAAAGAACAATAACAAAATATTTTGGCGAAATAGCAAATAGACAACTATTCCACGGGATATATTATTGACCGATCTCATGTGGTCTACTACATTATTAGTATTGCTTGATTTGCAGACCGTCGAATTGGAAACTTCTTATGTAACTCACTAAACAAAGTACTAAAAAGGTTTGCATAGGATTGGCAGGCAGCAGTCCGCAGCACGCGAAGTGACAGATAAAGTCCATCGTGATTGCAGATCAGCAACAACACTAAAGTTTCCTACTACATTAACCAGTCATTAAAATACTCAAACTATCAATCCACCACCACTATTTCTTCTTATCGCCATGTGTACAAAAGAAGGACTGGACTTGAGTCTGTAGGGGCTGATTTAGAAGCCCCTTGCGGCTCTTTTGCTCTATTGTTGTGACTTTTGTGATGCAGCAGCAGAACAAAAGAGGCGCAATGGTGCGGCGTATATTAACAACGTGACACATATGGGAGATGCATCACGTTGTAAAGCCCTGCGCCATCAGGGGGCGTTCCGGCGCAAGGGAGGGCGTTCCTGCGCAGGAACGCATCCTAAAAGTGGCTGAGGGAAATCTACAAGATTTCAATCAGTCACTTTAAGGACAATGATGCGCGACTCAAACCCTGCGCCTGCTTGAAGCAGACGTACGGCTTGACGCAGCATTGGGGAGATAGGGCACCCCAGAGCATTGATGGAGCTGCACCATCGTTGCGATGCAACTCCAGCAATGCGCCGCCTTTACAGCACAGATGCGTAACGCTTTGGTGACGTTTTGGGCCCATGGTGCATTGTAAGTACGGCGCACCATGGGTGGGGGTGGCGTGGCGCACAATTACTGGCGCATCCCTGCTACTTTGCAGGGATGCGCCGGTAATTGAAAATCTGAACCATAGTGTCTAGCATTACGCAGTTCTTTAAACTACACTCATACATAATTTCACAGGCCAATGAAATGAACACAAAATCGAACACAAATAAGCATAGGAGCAACACTACTGAGAAGGAGAGCAGTGCACCTGAAATGCACAGAAGATTTTGAAATATAATTTACCTACAATGTAATCAGCAGCATTATTGCTCTTGGTAAAAAACAAAAATTTGCAATATAATAACACACAGAGCAGGAGAAAGCAGAGTAGTAAAGAAATAGCTACTACTACTCACCAAGACCGGGGATCTCAAGGCCAAGCAGGTCGAGCAGATCGCGTTCACGGTCCAGGACATCCGTCCAGCGGTGGGTGGCCTGGTTGTAGGTGCGCCGGACCCGAGAGTGGTGGTACATAGCCCGGCACACCTTCTTCCACTGCTTCCGGCGCTCCCGGATCTCGTACCCGCTACCGATCTTGCCGCCTGTCATGATGGTCCTGGGGAGGCGGCGCTGAACGTAAAAAATTAGTGCGGCCACCTCCTCCGGGCTGAAGATCTCCCGGGGTGCGACTGTCTCCCCCCTCAAACGCCCGCACGGGAGCCGGGCATGGGGTGCGGGACCCTTCCCCTTCTCGGGCTGCTTCCCAGCTGCCTTTACCATGGTCTGGGCAGAAAGGAAGCTAAATAATAAAGAAAATAGAATAGGGAAGAGAAGAAAAGAAAAGAGTTTAAAAAAGTAGTTTAAAATTAACCAAAAGTAGCAGAAAACACAATAATATAGAGCTAGAAAAATAGAGGGATAGATAATAAGTAAAATAGATCCAAAAAAAACTTCAAACAAGCAAAGGATGGCAGAGATTCAGAGAGGATAGAAGCATGCCCAGAACCATAGCAATGAATGAGAAACAAGATGGCCGCGCCCGTTCACGACCGCGTGGGTAAGTTTGCGCAAGATTTTGCTTGCGAACACACGCGAAATTGTACTAGCGAGCCGCACACTTTGCGAGACTACACACCGCGCCCGGAAACGGAAATACGTCATGCAAACAAGATGTCTGCGCCCGTGAACGACCGCGAGGGTAACTTCGCGCCGTTGCGCTACAAGCGGCTTGCTAAAACGCACAAAACCTTGCGAACTAACACACCGCAAAAAAACAAACCGCATATTCGCACAAATTCGCGGCTTCTGAATTCAATCTCGTGCAAGTTCGCGCCCCGCGAATCCCGCGAGATTGCAGAAAAACGAGTTTTGCAAAAGTGAAAGCACTCAGTAGGTGCAAAAGTTCAAACTCATCATTAGTAACCATTCCCTGTAGTGCTTCCTGACTGGGGCCCCTCCAGAGTTCAGTTGCTAGTTGCAACAATTGTATGACCCTGCTCTGACCTCACAGCAGGCTCATAGAATAGCTACAAGTAGGCCACAAAGGTCCTGGAAAAAAAAATGCACTGCAACAGAAAGCAAATTACTGATAAGGAAGCAGGTGCCAGACTGGAATTTTAAAACAGTGACACCTTAATAAACGAACCCCAAATTAATTCATGTCAGTTGAAGCAGGGCAGGTGTGCTTGCTTTCCCTCCCCATAATCTACAGTGATGATGAACCATAGGGTGGCATTGATGTACCAGAGGGTGGCATGGGTGAAACAGATGGTGGCAGTGTTGAAACAGAGGGTGCTGTGAACCTGTGATGATGAACCAGACGTAGAAACAACATAGTCGCGACCGTTGCGTGCCGACAAGTAAGTTCGCAATTGCGAACTGGTACTAAACCCTCGCGAACTGGCAGAAACCCCTGCGAACACAAAAAATAACAAAAAAATCCGCAAATTCACGAGAATTCGCGGATTTTGCGGATTGCGAGTTTGCAAATCCGCAAATTCGCAAACGCCAGATTCGCAAAATTCGCCCATACTTAGCCAAGAATCTGTTCAAGAATTCTCTAGGGATCTAATCAGCTCCGTACCTTGGTTTTAGAATGATAGAGGTCTTGTATCTCTCTCTTGGGACTCGATCTCCCAGCAACCCGCAAGGGTAGCCTGGAAACACTGGAGCTGGATTTCTCGGCAGGAGAAAAGACAGCGTCTTTTCAGTGCATCAGTTGGAGGGTCGGCTTCCTTCAGCGACATGCATCAGCACGGCGTCGGGCAAGTAGTTAGTCGATCTGCTCCAGAACCACAGTGTGTTTGACTGGGCAAATGTAGGCATATTTATACTCCTGAAGGTGCCAAGTCTGACGTAATATTGGACATAATATCGTCACTGGTGCCTTAGTTCCTTGAAAACTCCCGGATTTCTTGGATAAATCAGTATTCAAGCAGGGGGAGGTTCCTGACTGCTGAGGGCTGGTTTTACCATGAAATCAATGTGGATTCTCGGAGTTTAGTGGAAGTAGCCATGCCGTATTAGGGCTGTGCCGGCTATAACTAAATAAGGCAATGATTCTTTTTGCCTATATAAGGACTGGATGGTTTATACCTATATATGGGCATGAATCAGGAAAGGTTACACTAGGGTCCTAGATTCTCACATAAAAAAACAAGTATTTTTCAGACCGTGGAATCAGAAGTCCGGACCCTGCTCAGGAATAATGGCTCCCCTCGCATTTCATTGCAAAACTGATGAAAAGCTGTTATGATGGGGGTATTGCCCTCCCAGCGATTACAAGTTACTACTGGGCCTCTCAGTTGGTGGTCATGAATCATTGGGTGCACTGGCCAATAACTGATCCTGCCTATAGGATGGACAAATATAACATGACACCAGGGACATATCAGGGAGCATTATATGGGGGAAAGCAGCATAGTCCATTGTTTACTCCAACGGTGACCACGGTAATGCTCTGGCAGACGTCAACTTCCGCATTGGGATGGAAGAACAAGATTACGCAGGCCACCCCCCTCGTGGAGACAGAACTGTTGGGGCTATTGGTATAGGAGAGTAGGATCTGCGTCTTATAGTTACTCCCACTTTTTGCCGATGTTTCACTGTTTTCGACTTTAGTCTGGCTGGGACCCTGCTATCCAGGGCCCCAGCCTAGCTGCTTCCTCTCTAAAATGACTGCATGTACTTTAAGTACACCACAAATTGGATTCTGGGGTACCCTTATAAGTCCCTAGTATATGGTATCCTCTATACAGAGGGCATAGGTACCCCAGAGGCCTCTCGGGGGTTGCAGCATGTATTATGCTACCCCTGAGAGACCATTCAAAATGACACAACAGGTCTGCTACAGCAGCCTGTGTAAGGTGGTGCATGCACCCCTTACTTAGATATAGGTTCACAATATATATCCATATCACTGCACATATAAACCTATCAGTCACCCCTATGGCCCTATCAATCCTGAAGGCAGGGTGCTGGGTTTTATGTGAGAGGGTGTTTGTGATGCAGCCATACCATATACTCTTAAGTGAATTGTAACCTTGCGGTAAATGCTAACTTTGGAATGGCTGCATGGAAACATGTTGTGTTTGATTTCAAACATCTCGGAATCATACCTACCTGCCAGTAACTGGTGGGGGAGGCATGATTTCACCCTACTAGAGGGAGAAATATGATTTCAACAGTACACCCGGTACAAGCTTCACATAACCTTGGCATCACCAAATGGAAGCTGCCAGCCACAGACACAAGTTTGCCCTAATGTTGCTGGACAAAGCTCTGGCAGGGGAGGCTGGACAATAGTTTTCCTGTCACAGGGAGGTGTACCCACCTCCCAGACAGGCTGTAGTTTATTGGGGCTGGGTGGGTGCACTCCAAGAGTGCTTTGATGTCTGCACTGGGGGCACATTTGGTATCTCTGTGCATAGTCCAGCTCAAACCGGTTGCAGGGGCACTCAGCCCCTGCTCTGGTGCAAAACTGGACAAAGGACATGAGTGTAACCACCCCTCTGTCCTGACCCTCCCATAGGTGGGTCCTCAGGGTTTGTCCCACACCTTCCTTGGGCATAAAGTAGGAACCCCTGACAACAGGACTTTAGATTTACCTGGGCGAAACTCTGCGACAGAATCCCAGAAATTCAACTATCTACACTTCGCTGGATGACCGAACAATCTTCCTTGGAGTAAGGGAGTTACTCCTCTGCAAGGCAGGCACCAAAAACGCATTTGTCCGGTTTGCAACTACGCAGCTCCTGAAGGGCTCCCAAGACTTTACAATACAGGAGGTGGGTTTCCAAGCTTCCCCGAGGCAGATCCATGCTCTCTGCAAGGCCACCCCCCTGAGTCTTCGATTGGCCGACCTGTGGCTTGGTGGTACAATTGTTGTGACTCATACAAAAGGTACTGTTCCCCTGTTCCTGATATTCCTTTTGTAAAGCTGGTGGGCTCTTTTCTCCCTGTGGACCATTAGTGGACTACTAAAGTAGTTTGTTTCTTGCATCATATTTGTTTGGTATTCCACGAGAAGGGGCCAATTTGCATGGGGAAGCGTAAATCAATGGAGAGGGTTGTGGGGGGGCCAAGACTATGATTTCTTCTAAATCACGAAAGGTCAAGAAGGCAAGGAAGGTGGTTAGACATGCAGCTGCCAACTGTGTCCTTGATCGTATTGATAATCTTGTAGAAGAATGTGAGGCAATTCTGGGCAATGAGACTAATGTAAAAGTAACTGGGGTCATTTCTCAATTGAATATAGATGACGTGAGGGCTGAAAAAAGGGGACAATGTTTTGCCTGTTATTCCTGCTATGTTTCTTATAAAACAAAAGGGTGCAATTGAATTGTATTTTGCCACAAGAGGGTCTCTAACTGTAACAACTAAGAGTATCATAGAGAATGACATTGATAATTTGACTCTAGTAAATAGTCGTCAGCCTTCTGTATCCGATCAATTTGTCCCCTGTGTCAACAGGTTATTTGTCCTGGCAAATATACATAGTGGTAGTCCTATGATAGATATACCGCATTCACTTGACATTGATCTGGCCCCCATCGTCAACCCAATTCCAACATTTTTGCCAAATCAAGTTCCTGTTCCTTTAGTACGATCCAGTTCCATGGGCAATAATGTCTCACAGGAGATTTGTGTCTTAACGAACTTAGTCTCCATTTTAAGAGATGAGATTGAGTCTATGAAAACTTTAATTCTAAATTTATCTGCCATGGTAGAACCCCAGATATGTGAGAGGACGCGTTCCTCACTGAACCCTAGTACAACTAATGGTAATGCATTCCCTTTGAAAACAAGCAGTATTAGGCTGAGTTTTCAAGTTGAGGGTAACATAGCTAGGGCTGGGAGTAAAATACAACCCACTTCTATGTAGCAGATTAGGGCAAGTAGATTCACAACATCCAGGTAAAGCCAAAATAAACTGCCAACATTGTTGGAGCATAAGCTGACACATCAGCTGAAGACACCAGTGAGGGAACACCCGATACTAGGTGGGGCAATACTGAGAAAGCACATAATAGAGGCAAAATCCCTGTAAGAAGAGAGGGTGCTGAATCTAGTAGACCACATAGTGCCAATAAAATGTATATGACAAATGCCCCCCAAGTTAGGTACGGGGTAAATTTGAGAGCGCCGACTCTTTGACCAATAAAGCCATTCATTGGTTACGCTACGTCAGAGGTTGCCGATCAGTAATTAGGGAAGACATTACTAAGGCAACTAGGCTAACTTCTGATGCTGACCAATATGACTGTATTGAATTGGTTTTACAAACAGAGTCACTGGCCGATATTTTCTTTGGAATTTAGAACCAGCCCTCCAGCCCACTCCTGTATCCAGCTGAGGAAATTTCCTTTAGCTCCCCAGGATCATTCATCAGGTTCATCAGGATCATCAGAAACCTCAGGATAACACTAGGGGCTCTGGTCTTGAAAAACATTGACTGACTTCCAGTTATTTTTGCAATAACTCTGTCTGGTTCAAGTGTAGGGGGCCTTGTCAGGGGAGGACCTGATATAGAAACAAAAATTACTGACAGTAGCCCAAGGCCCAGTCACAGTGCAGAGGATCAACCTGGTAATGTTAATACGGCTGTTCACTAAATTGAAGTAGTATCCTGTAAAGGGTCTGGTTGCTCCCCTGGCGTTTGCCCAAACATTAGGACTGACTGTTTGGGACAGGACAATATATGCTCCTCTACTGTTCCTAGCCAGGATAGGCTTACTAGTGTAACACAGTCAAGTACTTCCTCCAACCCAGGATCAGTTAGGTGGTCTAGGGTAAATGCTATGAATGAGGACAATATTTCACTACTTGTGGGCTGCGATCCCAATGGGGGACACTAATTTCCTGGAACATAGCAGGCTTGGGCGCCAAAGTGTCATCACCTGAATGGTTAGCGTTCATTATTGATTTTGATGTCTGTCTCTTCCAGAAGACCTGGTTATCTCAGCCACATTTTTGCCCTGGCTATTTACATTTTGTTGTGCATGCAATAAAAGGGGTTAAGGGGCGTTAACCATTTGGGTGCAACAACAACTCCCTTTAGCTATCAAAGAATTACCCTCAGGGAGTAACGATATTCAAGTTTTAAGATTGAACTTGGCCCCCATGGGATGTTTGGACATCTATAATGTCTACGTAAGGGGGGGTTAGAGGGTGTAGATCCCAGGTCATAGCGGACTTGGACTCCCCCATTGAGCTCCACTCGCCAGACAGTAATGTGATTGTTGTGGGTGATCTAAACTCTATCTTCGAGCCCCTGGTAGCTACTGACTGGTATCTTGCTGATGATGATGAAGATAGTCAATGGGGGGGGGGGGGTGCCAAAAGTAGAACTTGAGCCTGTCAAGAAATGGACAGAGGTAGTCATTCAAATTAATACTGTCTGTTATGAAAGGGGACCTAGGGCACTTAATGGCAGGACTTTGAAGGATAGGGTTGGGGCTGTTACATTTAACAATGGGCGTAGTAAAAGTAGAATTGATTATGTTCTTTATCGCCTGAAGTTCTGGCACACCATCGATGATATGGTTGTTAAAGACCGCATGGAAAACGATCATAATCCCCTGTGCGTCACCCACGATTGGTAGGAGCGGGACCTACCTCAGGTTGATTGGATTGAGCTTTGTCCCCCAAATATTGTTCCCACCAATGATATGAGGCATCTTAATTGGTCAAACGTAGCTTCCAACCTGGAGGTCTTGAATAAAATAGCTGAGGAGGTTGATAGTGCTTTGCTGGCCCTAGAACATGTTAATACCCTTGGAACTGATCTGAGCTGTGTAGCTCCAATTCATGACAGCTTGTTCAAGTGTGTTAGTGCCCATTTTTTAGCGCCCATTAAAACTAAGAAATGAGCTCCTCCAAAATCATTAAGATGGTATAATGATGATTGTAGGAGAGCTAGAATCGACTTGGGCAACGCTATTAGGGCTGCCAATTTGGATGCTGTCCGCCTTGGCAGACAGGTGTATAAAAGAGCTATCTTAAAGGCCAAGAGTTCATGGGACGAGCGCCGATGGCAGGAGCTTAAAGAAGCAAGTGACAAAAAGAATTCCAGATTACTCTGGAATATTACTAAGTGGGGCAGAGGGGCCAGTCTGAACAGCCTGAAAACTGTGGGGCATATTATCAAAGGGGTTTATCTCCGCTTTTTTGGCTTTAAAAGCCAAGAAAGCGGAGATAAAAATGATCTCCCTATTACCTAGCTGCTGCTAACACCAGTTAGCGACAGCTAGTAGGAGATAGCGACCATCTTGGGCCCCGCTTTTCATTTATCACTAATGACATGCAAAGTGGGCGTGCCAAGATGTTAGCGACTGGAAACAGTTGCTAACATCGCTATCTCCTATTACCAACTTTTGGAGATATTCGCGCTAAGCGTGAAATTCCTCAAAAGCTAACACCTGCCCCTGAGCAGTTCTTAGCCATGTTATCCAATGGTAGGTGGATAACATGGCTATGAGCATTAGCTCGGTAATGCATGAATATCGCTGACTTTTCAGCGATATTCATGCATTTCGGCCAATTTTTATCGCTTAGGAGATAAACCTTGATAATAGCAAGGTTCCTAAGCGATAAAAATCTCGGCAGCTCGGCGATAAAAATATCCCCGCTAGGGGGGCGGAGTTAGCCAGCGTCGATGGCGGACGCGTGAGCCTTCGGCTCCTTGCCTTAGCCGCAAAAATATCCTGATAACTTATCCTTCGAAGTGCCCAGACCTCTACATTTGGCCCTTCTACACCTACTGAGACCTCTGGTCGCCGGTGAGAGGCTCGGTGGCCCTGGTGGGCAGTGACCTCTGCGCGGAAAGAAAACAGAGAGCTTCGGCATCTTGGCGGCGGCGGACTAGGCCTGAAGCCGCGGACTATCCTGAAGGGCGGGCAGAGCGACGTCACCCGACGTGCGGCCGCGGAGAACCCCAGAGACTGGAGTATTGGACCACCGGGCCGAGACCCGACATTTTCTCGACTGGCGCGGGTGCGCCCTTCCCTCCCTGGTTGCCACCCTCCTTTTCGGTCATTTGCACTCACAAGAAGCGGTCCCTTGGCGGCGCAGGAGCTGTATCTTGAGCTACTTGATGGTGGCTCCACAACGGCGGAGTACCAGCGAGCGCACCGCAGGTCCGGCGAGTGCAGGTGGACCTACGACCCTCTCCCCCTCTGAGCTGTGAGGTAAAGACAGAGATATTTGTGGCAGTATCGGCCAGGGTGCGTGGAGACTTTGCTGGTGCGGTGAGGACTTGGGGATACTCCCTCATGGGCGCCATCTTGGGTGCATCACGTCGGCAACCCGGGCCTAGCGGCCTCGGCAACCGGTAGTAGCGGCTCGACTCCCAGAGCGCTTCGACCACTGCCCCAGCCCTCTGGAGGGCGCGAGACATTCACAGCTCTCTCGTCTGTCCTCTGATCGAGACGACCATGGGAAAGAACGACGCCACGCAGGCCAAACTCTCCTTCGATCGGCGTCGGCCAAAAGGGTCGGATGTGCCGGCTGCCGAAGCGTCCCCGAAGGGGGCCACAGCGACAAGCCCAGCGGGCACAGAGCTGCGAGACATTCTTGCGGCCATGGAAAAGGGAATCCAGGACAGTATTGCGTCTGTTGGTTCCAAAATAGACGCACTGTTGTACCGTATGGACCGCATGGCGGAACGGGTCGACAAACATGCGGAGCGCCTGGACATGGCAGAACGGCGACTCACGGAGGCGGAGGAGGCGCAAACCGAATGGGACAAGGACAGGAAACAGTTCGGCAGACTCCTCCAAGTAATTCAGGACAAGTCGGAGGATTTGGAGGCGCGCTCACGCAGATCTAATATCCGCATCACGGGGGTGGCGGAGACCACCCAGACCGGCAAAATGGAACTTTATGTCGAGAAACTTTTGAAGATTTTGCTCGGAGAGGAAGCCTTTTCCCCTATGTTCATTGTGGAAAGGGCGCACCGCACGTTAGGCCCTCAACCGAAGCCAGGCGCGCCCCCACGCCCCATCATCGCGAAGCTTCTCAATTATCGAGATAGAGACAATGCCTTGCGCCTGGCGAGAGACAAAGGCAAGCTGCAGCACGAGGGCATGGACATCTCCCTTTACCCGGATTTCACAGCTAAGGTCCAGGAGGAACGGAGACAATTTGCACCGTACAAGAAACAGTTGCGTGTTCTGGGCCTGGACTACGCTATGCTGTACCCCGCCAAGCTCCGTATCAACAAAGGGGGGCATTCCCATTTCTTCACAGACCCCAGAGACCTTCAGAAGTCCCTGAAGGAATGGACCCGGGAACGCAGGGACGCCCAGAAGAACAACGAGGATGACTCCGGCTCCGCATCCCGCCTGGAGGAGCAAGACTAAGTGGGTCCCCGTTGTGTACATTGCTTTCTTCACTACGGGGAAGGAACTGTCCCTCAATCGGAGTCGCTGAACCACCCCCCCGGGGGGCGGTAAGTCTGGGTTGCACTGCACTATCAGGCCTACTGGGTTGGAACAATGTACGAGACCAGCGGACTCTCGGCTGGTGCTGGCTGATGACCCGTACCTGTGCTGCTGCACGCTATCGGGGGGAGGGGGGCATTGCCATACATGGGTCCGCGCTGGCCAGCGATATGCTATTGGGGGGTCGGAGCGATGGAGGGGCATTTTGGAGTGATTGGCTAAAGACACTGGGTTACCAGCGGGGGCAGGCCTGCGAGACGAACTTGATTTGTGCGATAGCACAGTAAGAGATACTGTTCCCAGCAGGCGTACTCTGCCCCGGTGCTTTTGGCTGTGTGACTCCCTTGGGAGTCGGTTTTCAGAACGCTCTAGACTTTGTTCATATCGGGTTGATGGGGGGTGGGATCGGGGCCTGTCTGACCTGGTTGGGGGTGGTCGGCAGTGGGCGGGCAGGGGAGCGGGTGGTGGAGCTGGGGGGGGGCTGCAGAGGGGGGTTTTCGTTCCATTGGTTATGGGGAGTTCTGTGTTGCATTGAGTGAAACGCTGTGTCGAGTTGTACTTGGTCTGAAGTGCCCGTTGGCAAACGTGATGCAATGTGATGTACTGCAATTTATTCGATATACAGTGCTCCCGACTCAGGGAATGGCGCTACCGCTATCCCTGACGATACGACGGTTCAACTGTCCTTGTTATGTCTAATGCCGCACTGAGTGCCACTACACATGCCCCTCACACACTGAAAATGATGTCTTGGATTGTGCGGGGCCTGAACGATTACCGCAAACTGAGGAAGGTCTTTAGCTACCTACGCCGACACCATGTCGACCTAGCCCTCCTGCAGGAAACTCATTTGCCCGCCAATAGTAGGATGTTGAAGTCTCGTGGGTTGGTGGGAAACACAGTGGCGGCAGCCTTCACAACACATTCACAGGGAGTACTAACCTGGGTCAACCCATCCTCACAACTAAGATTGATCCCGGTGGTGGTGGATACAGAGGGTCGGTTTGTCCTTGCTAGGTGCGTGGGTAAAGGGATTGACCTACTGATCGTCAATGTTTACGGCCCCAATTACGATAACCCTGACTTCTATGCCGCCCTCTCCGCACACTGTAGGTCTCATGCACAACCCGGGATGTTATGGGGAGGCGATTTTAACTTTGTCTTTGACCCCGCCGTGGACCGCTCTTCCGGCCCTGCTCGTAGGCCGGTGGCCTCTGCCGCCTACATGAAAGCTAAATTGATCAAGCTAGACCTGGTTGATGTATGGAGGGATAAACACCCCATGAAAGGTGGCTTCACACACTATTCGGCATATCACAATATCCATACCAGAATAGACTATTGGTTGGCAACACCACCTGTACTAGGCAGTATTAGTGTCTGTGAGGTTCTCCCGCGTACCCTCTCGGACCACTCCCCTATTCTGTTGCATCTTTCCACCGCTAGAAAGGGTATCCCCTCCTTCACCTGGAGGTTCCCCCCCTTTGCCCTGCTGGACGACGCATTTCGGGGTGAATTAGCTGACGACATTGATAAGTTCTTCGCTACTAATTTGGGCACAGTGGACAACTTTTTCACGATATGGGAGTCATTCAAGGTTTATATACGAGGCATGGCTATGTCTAAACATTCCAGTGTACTGCGTACCATTAGACGAGAGTTGGCAGCACTGGAGGCTCAGCTGGCAGATCTAGAGGACCGGCAGTTGCAGGACCCTGAGCCTGACACTCACTCGGACTCAAACCCTTGCTGTCGGAGTATCAGACACTGGCAGACAGGGAGATTCTCTGCATGGGAAAATACGCTACCGCCCGGGTCTACGGGGAGGGGGACAGATCGGGTGCCCTTCTGGCTCGAATGGTTAGAGGCTCTCGGAGACCTCTAGTGATTGACGAACTGTGCTCCCCGGAGGGTGAAGTTTTCACCGATGAGGAGCAAATCCTCCTCGCTTTCAGGTGCTACTACGCCGAACTTTATCAGTCCAGGACACGGGGTGCAGAGGAAGAAATGGACGATTACCTCGACCACATCGCCATGCCCTTCCTGCCGAGCTCGGACAGGGAATTTTTGATGTCCCCCATTCAGGAGGACGAGATCCTGGAGACCCTCTCCGGCATGAGAGCGGGCAGTGCACCGGGCTCTGACGGGCTCACGGTGGGTTTCTACAAAGCCTACAAATATATCCTGCTCCCGCACCTGATCTCCCTCTTCGATACGATCTGCGAGGATGGTGAGATGCCCCTCACTATGCGAGAGGCCTTGCTGGTCACCATTTTGAAGCCGGGGAAACCTCCGGACCTCTGCAGCTCATACAGGCCTCTCAGTTTATTAAACGTGGATGCCAAGATAAACGCCAAGGTGCTGGCCAATCGGCTGGCTCTCTTGACCCCCGAGTTAGTTGCGCCTGAACAGTCCGGGTTTGTCCCCTGCAGGAACCTAACGTACAATATACGCACTGTGCTGGGGACGATGCAACATGTCCGACAGGAAAATACGGCACTAGCGATTTTCCTGGACATGGAGAAAGCATTCGATTCCGTGGAGTGGCCATTTATGATTCGGGTGCTCCGGAAACTCGGCCTGGGAGAACCGTTCCTGCAGATGATCGGCGCACTGTACCACTGTCCGTCGGCCAGACTGAAGTTAGGAGACAGAGTGTCGGAACCGATCCATATCAGCAGAGGCACTAGGCAGGGCTGCCCCCTTTCACCTCTCCTATATGCGCTGGTGGCAGAACCTCTGGCTTGCGCCATCAGGGAGTACCACAGCCTGGAGGGGATAAGTGTTCCCACCTACAAAATCGGTATATCTACGTACGCTGACGACACTTTGTTGTACGTTCGCAACCCGGAGTCGGACTTGTCCGCGGTCCTCCGGGAGGTGGTCCGCTTTGGCTCGCTCTCAGGGCTCCGGGTGAATTGGGACAAATCTATCACCTTCCCTCTCACCCCAGTGACACACCCCTTCGAAATGGAGTACCCCCTGAAGTGGTTTACGGACTCGGTCCGGTACTTAGGTATCCGGCTGCACACTGACCCGGAGGTCCTGGTCCGGGATAATTACGGTGTGGCCTTCAATAAGCTAGTCGACGACGTAGACACATGGAGTAAACTCCCGTTATCTCTCTTAGGCAGGATCGCTATCATGAAAATGATTGTGCTGCCTCGGTTTCTGTTCCTTTTCACAAACATCCCGGTGGTCCTATCGAGAGCCTTTTTTACGCGGATCACGCAAGTCCTAATCCGACTGGCCTGGGGTGGCAGGCAGCCCAGGATACAGTGGGCGACGCTGCTTCTCCCCTGTGAGATGGGGGGTCTGGGTACTCCCGATCTGGAACGCTACTACCGGATAGCGCAGGCAGCCCACCAACATGCATGGGTGCACGGAGACGCACGTACGCCGCATGTGATCCTAGAGAAGCTGTTTGCAGACCCGCTCCCCCTGCCTGCCACGATCTGCCTCCCGGTGGATCGCTCTGTCGGTAGACTGGATTCTCTTAAGGCGACTAACCATGCCTGGCATGCCCTGGCCCGCGCCCGCGGCTGTACTATATTGTATTCCCCTCTGATGCCGATCGACTGGGCACTCTGGCTGGACCCCCTAGGGGAGAAGGGTGTCATTGAGGCACTTCGTTCTCTCGGAATTACGAAGATGGAGGACCTGTTTATCGAGGGCACCCTAAAAACCTGGGATCAGCTCACCCCCACATCAGCGGGCCCCTCATTACTACAGAAATTTCAGTACCACAGGCTGCGCTCGGCGTTCCGGGAGGCATTGGGTCCGGCCATGGAGGAGCCGGAGGAGGTCCCGGAACTGACCTATGTCATTAAAAATAAGACGCCCACTCATTTAGTCTCACACGTCAACAAACTGGGAGTGGCGCACCAACAACTGCTCCATTCTAAAGCCAGGGCGGCATGGCAGGAAGATTTACAGTCGCCCATTGACGACAACATGTGGCGATACTGCTGTTCCAGCACACGTAAAATCTCCCTCAATGGCAGGCACAGATTGGTGCATTTTAAATTCCTACAGCGGGTGTATTACACCCCTGAACGACTGCACCGATATGGCCTCCGGCCCACGGCGGAGTGTGAACGATGCCGTACGCCTGTGGCCGACTTTTTCCATATGGCATGGCACTGCCCTGGTAAACAGGCCTTTTGGGGGGAAGTTTTCTCTGAGCTTGATCAGATGCTGGGAGAAGAACTGCCTCGCAGTCCAGAATTAGCACTGCTAGGTTACTCTAAGTTACTCCCCCCCTCTCTGCGTCGTCTGGCCGACATGGCGCTGCTGATAGCCAGGAGGGTAGTGGCGAGTTGTTGGATGAGAGGGCCTCTCCCCACCAAGAAAAGATGGGCAGGGGATTTACTTTACTGCAGTACTCAAACTGAACTATATAGTGACTTGCTCCCCCCTAGGAGCAGACCGAAAAACTTTTGGGGCCTCTATCAGGAATACTTGCAGGAGGGAGAGGAAGGCGGATCAGAAACCTCCGAGGTGGTGGAACTTCAGGATCAAGTATCGGAGTAAGGGGCTGGGCAATCACGGGGTTTCCCCTGTGGGGGAGGTGGGATGGGGGCGGAGAGGTGGGACAGGGTTGGCTGGTAGCTCATGGTACCCTTAGGGGTGTGATTGGATAATCATCGGTGAGGACTGTCGTGCCAGGGTTGGGGATTGGGTAGGGCACACATCAGGCACACCAAGTCTTTTCCACGACCTAGGGTACATAGGTAACTCCACAGGCACACTCATGGGGGGGAGTTGGGGTGGGGGTTTTGGTAGTTTTTTTTTTTTTGACTGTTTCCACTTCCTAAGACCTTGGTCACAAGCGATTGTCAGAGGATTGCAGGTTGTCATGCCGCACTTCACACTGCTTTCAAGATGGTATCACTATTCGTACTCCTGTGCTAGTGCAATTTCATCTCGCCGCCGGGCCTCCGGGATGCCGGCTGAAATGGCTGTGTAAACCATCAGGTTATCCTGGCTCAGTGATGTGTAGATACCGTGCAATGTGTGTTTTGTATGTGCATAAGCGACAACATTGGCTTTACAGATAATAAAGGTCTTTATTAAAAAAAAATATATATATATATCCCAGCTAAACCAACATAGCGATAATTATCGCTAGTTGTTGGTAATATGCCCCTGTCTTTCTCAGGAAGGGTGGGTTAATTATTTTAGACCACAGTATGCGTGTAACCCTTCAGGAAATCAAATTGAAGATTTAAGCTTTGTTTTTTATAAAGATGATGCTTTTAATAGCAATGACGTTTTAATAGCCCTTAATGCTGGGGCAGGAGGTAGAGCTCCGGGGCCCGATGGTGTCCCCGCCGATGTCTTTCTGTATGATAAGGCTCAGTGGGGCAGATACATACAGTTGCTGGCAAATGCTACAGCACCAGGTGCCCTGGTCCCGGCCTCCTGCAAAGGGGCGGTGATAATTGCAGTGTACAAAAAGGGCGATAAGACACAACCTGGAAACTACAGACCTATCAGTCTGATAGACACAATTCACAAAATAATTAGGAGGATGACCCTGAATAAGATTTTGGACTGGAACAAAGAGAACAATGTACTGTCCCCCTTTCAAGCGGGTTTTCGCAAATATATCAGTACCATCGTTCAAGTCTTTCGTTTTACTCTTCTCCATTGGAAGATTTTGACCCTGTGCAAAGGCAGTCTTTATGCTGCCTTTGTCGACATGCGCGCAGCCTTTGACCTTGTTCCCCGTGCACAGCTATGGGTGACACTAAAGCAAGTAGGTCTCTCTGATGAGATTTTAACTATGGTGATGAGGCTGCACAAGGCCAATCATGCTAAAATCCAAGGGGGAGGCCAAGGCAGGGTCACCGCCCAATTTCGGGTTGAGCGTGGTGTGAGGCAAGGTTGCGCCATGGCCCCAACTCTTTTCTCTTTGTAAATTAATGGAATAGTTGACAGTTTGTCACCAGTAAATACAGATGCCCCTTCGTTAGCCTGTGTAAAGGTTCCGATTTTAATGTTTGCGGATGACACGCTAATTATTTCCAAGTAGCCTCCAGCATGCTCTAGTAATTTTCGAAGAGTTTTGCTCCGCGCGGGGCCTCGAAGTTAACGTGACAAAAACTAAATTGATGATTTTTAATCTACATCCTACTTTTAAGGGGAAAGTTTATATGAAGGGGAACCGCTCGAACTGGTCAAGGCTTTTACTTATTTGGGTGTTCATTTGGGTAAAGATCTTAAATGGGAACACCATATAGATATAGCTGCTCTCAAACATCTCCAAATTGCAGGACCTCTAAGCTTGGAGCACAAAAAGTCGTTGACTAAACCAATCCAGCCTGTCTTGCAAGTCTACGAATCCAAAGCTGTTAGCTCTGCGCTTTATGGTGCAGAATTATGGGGGTTTGAGAAGATGGTACCACTGGCACTCTCTGAAAACAAGTTTTTCCGCAACATCATTAGTCTCACTCAGAGTACACCCCTGCTGCCGTTAAGATATGACTTGGTCAGGAAAGCTATTGTTGATGTCGCTAGGCTGAGCCCTATTTTATATTGGCGCAGGCTGTGGTCGACACCTGAGCTTTCCACAAATGCTGCAGGGTTTGTAGATGTTATAAAATCAGACTCCTTCCATAAGATTTGGTGGCTCGGTCATCTAAGAAATAGTTTGGAGGCTCTAGGCATGCAAATGCTCTGGGATAGTCATGCGGAAGCCTCATTCCCGTCTAAGAAATTATTGAAGGAAAAATATTGGGAACAGATTGCTTACCAGGCCTGGAGCGGAACCGATTTATCCAACAAGGCAGGGGGGTTTCTAGGGGCAAAACTTGTGCCCAAATTTGAACCTTATTGGGAATCCATTACTAAGCCTGGAGATAGGAAGCTCTATTTTCAGCTTAGAGCTGGTTCCTTGCCCCTGAAGGAATTGACCTTCAAATGGTCTGACGTAAGCACTAACATCTGCCCGGCTTGTGGGAACCATAAGGAAACTCTTGCACATCTTCTTTTTGTCTGCCCAGTCTATGTAACCCCGAGGCGTGTCTTGCTTACTCTAATATGCAAGTTACTGGGCACTAATAGTAGCTCCGTAGCCGAAAGGCTGATACGTACCAGTACCATGCCATTCATTTCAATAACGGTAGCCAAATACTTGGGGTGGGTATGGGGGCTAAGGCCGAACTCAATCTGGGGCCAATTGATTGTTTCTGAATAACATATATAAATGATGAGCTTGACCATGTACTGACTATTTGTAAATTGATTTTACCACTTTTTAACTTTATATTAAATGACTTTATTGTATTTTATGAAATTGGATTTTTAACTCTTCCATTTGCTGCTTGTACTTGTACTTTCTATTCAACTATCTTAAACATGTAATTTTTTAACTTAGATTCATGTTATTCTGTTGGAATTATGGATATTTTGTCTTTGCTTTTATGAGTTTATCCTGAATAAAGCTACTTTGATTGACTGACTGCGATCCCTTGTCTGTCAACTTGTGGGTCCCTGAGAAGGGTACTGTAACTTTGAACAGGCTTATCTGGTTGCTCCAGACGTGCCCTGACTCTCTATCGCTTGGGGAGTGTACTGACATGGTTTTTGGCTCTATTTCGGAGTGATGAGGACTTTAAGCTTGCTAACATCTATAATCTGTATTCTTACCTTGTGTTGGCCCTTTTAAGCCCTTTCTTCCAGACCTAGAAGAGGATAGCTGCTTTATATGATGATAGATCCCTTATTCTTGACTCTAATCCATCTATTGCCTATTGGCTTTGACATAATTATGTGTCCTTTGTAGTCCTGACTTTATATTACCTATTGGTATGGTTTGTGTAGGTACTCTGACAGAGCTAAGGGTTATTTCATCCTTCTCAGGCCTACAAGGCCCAGAACTAGAGAGACTCAATTTTGCTTTCTATCCCTGCAGAGCTGAGATGCTTGCAGGGTAAAGGTAATGTTTATAGTTAAGCCTGTTGTCTGCTAGGGGAAAACCAGCCAGGACTGGTTCTTATCGGAAGAATGTGTTTGTCTCTCGGGCTCAGACGTAACATGCAGATGGTCACTGCGGTTGCGCGAGGGGCCCTGGAGCTGGCACAGGAATTCGGTGGGATGCAGCCCTCTGTTGGAAATTCCCATGAGGAAAGAGCATTCTATATTAGTGAAGTGCAGAGGCGGAGTTAGTTAGTTGAGCTGGAGTTGCAGTTAGTTGAGTTGGAGGAGCGGAGAGAGTTCGAGCTGGAAAGAGTTTGAGCTGGAAGCAGTTGAGTTGGATTGAAGCAGAGGAGTGGAGTTGCAGAAGGAGTGGAGAATCAGAAAGAGTTTGAGTTGAATTGGAGCAGAGGAGAGGAGTGCAGTTGCAGGAGGAGAAGAGACAGAAGATGCTTGGAACAGAGAGAAGACAGACAGACAGTCAGTGAGCTGGAACTGAAGGAAGCAGTCAGAAGCAGTTACTTATCAGGAGGAGTTGTGAATAGCTGGAGTCTGAAGTAATGCCTTTTGGAAGAGACTGAAGTTATATCGTGGATTAATCTGTGGGAGCAGCTGGAGTGAATTGGACATTAGCACAGAGACAATCAAATAGAGTGAAGAAGCTAGTGGAGCGAACGGTTATCAGAGCGGCAGAAACCATTAGACTGAAGTTGGAAGGTGGAGAGAGTTCGTGGGGGAGAGGAATCCAGTGCAGAGTGATCAGCGCAGATGTGTGTCCAAGAGTGCAGGAGAGGATCTAAGACGAGCTAAGGCACAGACGAGAGAGGAGCCCAGATGACAGCTAGAGCAAGACCTCATACCCCTCAGGTGATATCCTTCTGTATTTCCAAACATTAACCTTGTCCTTATACTGTATGTCAAGCGCTGCGAGGCCTCCGGGTAGCTATGCGCTATACAAGTGCAATTTTCATTTCATTTCATTCATTTCTAATCCTTTTTCTTTCAGTGGTGTGTTACAGTTCCTGTTAGTTACAGAGACCCCGCAGATCTGTGTATGTGTCTATTCCCATTTTATTGTTATTGTAATAAAGATACCCCAGTTCTTAGTGAACCAGTGTGCATATGTTGTTCTTATGATAGAGAGCGTTTAAATCAGGGAATAACTCTTGCATACAGTGTGTGTCTCTTGTTCTTAAAGCGCAGGTAACCTTTCCTTCTAGTCAGGTGTTACAGCCAGAACAGATGCTGCCCCTGATCCAGTAAGTGGCCACTGAATAATTAGGGAGAGAGAGGAGCCCTTGAGCTAGGGAAACATTCATACACTAAGTGATTCGGCCATTCCATAATATTATTGTAGTAGTGAACCTTTAGTGAATAGTGAGAGAAAATTCCCAACATAGAGAGAGAGAGAGCTGAAGGTATTCATAGGAAAGTGATCGTCGTTGGTAAGCGGCGTTAATGGGAACACCAGGGGGGACACTGGTGTGTAGATCCGCCGGATTGCGGATCGGGCTGTGAGTGAGAGAACACTGGGGGGGATACCAGTGTGTAGGTCCGCCAGATTGTGGACCGGATTGTGAGGAAGAGAGCACTAGGGCTGCAGCCTAGTGTATAGGCATGCCGGATTGCGTGTCGAGTGAGCACTGATGGTGATCAGTGTGTAATGGTAAATAATCAGAACTGCCCCAGGGTAGATTAGTCTGGACCCATGTGGTCGCGAGACTATGAGGTATGAGTGTGGTGTAGGGCATGGACGTCCTTAGTAATCAGTGAGTATTCCTAGTAATCCCTATAGATTTAGTGGTGTTTTTGATGATATGAGCTTGTATATTGCGAGTTCCCCATCCTCAGGTAGGCACCCAGGTGCCTGGACAGATGGGTCCTGAGGAGGAAGGTGGTTACGTTCCGGCTGGGTTGGAGGTGCTCTGAAGAGCTGATCCTATCTGGTTCGAGAATCCGGTCGTTACATCTGGCGTAGTCGGCAAGTTTTGAATTAAGCGCAGAGGAGGGAGCCCTTGGCATGTGTTTGGATAGTTTCCCATAAGTTGTGGGGGAGTGCCCTAATCGCCAGTTACATCTGGCGTAGTCGGGCAGTTTTGAATTAAGCGCAGAGGAGGGAGCCCTAGACATGTATTTGGACTTAAACCCCTTTAAATTTGACATCTGGGAACAGTCTGTGACTTGCATGGTGAGGTGTAGTGCCTGGCCTATGGGCTTGAACAGTTGGAGTGTAAGGAGATTGCAGTACATCATGGCATTTGACTTATGCAGGGTGGAAGAAATGCTTTTCATCTTGGTGTTTGAACTGTCAGGCTTGAAGGGTGACATTACATGAGGGAGCCAATTACATCTTGGTATTGATGCAATTGTACATATGTGTGTGAAAAATGCTTTTAAATTGCCCATTAAATTGCTTGCTGCATTTGCTTATGCTGTGCAATGTGCAATGTATTCAGTGTAATATGACTTGTGGGGTTCCTTGTAAATAGCGCCATGTAAATATGGCTTGTGAGGAGCATGTTCTCATTTTGACTTGCTATGTTCCTTGTGAATTGCGCCTTGTATATATGCCTTGTGAGGAGCATGTCATTATTATGACTTGTTGACTTTCTTGTAAATATGGCTTGTGAATAGCGCCATGTGGATATGGCTTGTACAGAGCATGTTATCATTACGTAGGCAGGAGAGAGCTGGATCTCTTTCAAGTGCTTGGAGAAAATGTTTTGTAGATGTGCGCACGTGTTATGTGAAAACGTGGAGTGATAAGTTCTTGAATTTCCCATGTACTGCAGACATTGGGGAATGATTGTGTTTGAGCTGCCAAAGCGTTAATATCTTGAATTGAGACGGCAGTATTTATTTTAACATGCTGTTTGACATGCATGGTTATGTGAGCTGACGCTAAAAGTCAGTGATTGTTTAGATTAATGGTGGTTTGATTTGACTTTTTCATTGGTTGCTGGGTTCGCCTATGTGCTTTGTAAGCTTGCTGACAGAATGGTTACATCTTGCATGGAGAGAAAAGCAGTATTCATTTAACATTCTATTTGAAATGCGTCCACGAATTTGTGTGGGTTTGCCTTTGAACACATGATTTAATGTGTCTGACTCGGAGGTCGGAAAGTTATAAATCAACCAGTCGGATTGTGATAAGGGTTTTCAGCTGTGGAGAATTAGTGCGTTAACGGTTGTGAAGGATAAAATGAAACAGACCCATCATAGAATGTGCTTTTAATTAGTGAAATGCAACCGTGTGCTTTTAAAAAAAAGATGTTCTAGAAAATATACATTGTTATTTTTCCAATGCAAGCTGCCCTTTAGAACAGCGTGTGTGAGTTAACCCACTTAGTTAGAAAAATAAATGGCTATCTGCAAATATAAATCTGTCCCTTTTAATAGGTAGAATAGAAAAGCTTGCACACTAACTTATGAATTCTTGGTTATGCAATGTAAAATTACATGCTGCCCCTTGTTTAATTTGATGGTGTTTCACATGTTATTTTCAAAAAGAAAAATGAAATGTGTTTGCATGCAATGTTGTTCTAATATTTTTTTCCCTTTCAGCAAGTAGCAGTACTTTATGACAGAATTATTTTAAGATGCTAGCATGTGACTTAGTTACAAAAATTATGTCTTTATTAATTTGCTTTTTACCACGTTTAAATCTACTTCAGTTAGTTTGAAAATAATGGCCAGTCATTCTGGCCTGGGAACGGCTGTATGTTTTCAGTTTGAAGGCATCTGCTTTGACCTTGACTGATATGAGCCCGGCATCTGTTCGCGGCTCAAGTTTTGAATGGGTGGAGGCCGTGGGTAACTTCTGAGAGCAGAGAGAGCCAGCTTGTTATTCTTGGCTATGTTACAATTTCTTTCCGCGGAGAAATGTTTATATAAGGGGGGGTCAAGTCGCTCTTCCTTGCTGTCGGCGCAGACAGCTTCATTGACTTCAGATAAGGGATCCTTGCTCATACAGAATAATTGGCAGACGCTTGGCCCTTGGAGTTAGATAAATATAGTAGGCCCAGTGAGCTTCCCTGACTAGAGATTAGAGATGCTTAAACAGAATGGTTAGCAGTAGCTTTGCTCCTGCAATGAGATCAGCATTTGGCAGTGATTCAAAATTACATCGCAGTGTAGCCCGGCTCCTGCTTATTATGGTTGGAGCTGATTCAAAACTCTGAGCGCGAACATCTTTCTGGAGGGAGGGGCTGTTTCTCAGATGAGTAAGGAGTAGCTAGGCCCCAGCCCTTCTGGCTGTGTATGACAAAATTAGATTTTGCCCAAACAAATTTAAAGAATATGGTGTAAATAGAATGTTTAAATCATTCCCTGGATTTAGAAGAATTCTTTTCATGAATTAGGAGGTTTCGTTCGAAAATAAAAAGCACTTGGGGTGCTTTTTAAATGGATAATGTGTTTTTGCAAGATTGATGATGCGTCTTTCTTGTTTCAGATGGTTTTATCGTGTGGGGGCCCTGGATGAGTGTCGTTTTCTTATTTTGGAGTGCTGTGTTTTTTTGTTTTTGTTTATTGTTTTCGGAATGATTGTCCCCAACCCCCAAAACCCCTGAGGCTGACTCCAGGATTAGAAGCAGACGTACCAGGCTGAATCCAGGATTAGAAGCAGACGTACCAGGTTGACCAGACTGGAGGGTGTGCGTCCTTGGCACCGGATACAGATGAAGATGGAGAATCATGGTCTACAAAAACAAACTGTCTTTATTATGAAGAGACCAACTATAGACAAGCGCTATCTATAGTGACAATTTTTATTATAATTCACAATTGACTGCCTCAGCAGTCAGGTTACTGAATTTTTTTAAAACATTTTCATTGACCTGGAAAGTAATTCCTTGGCCTGCATTCTTGAGCCTTGCATTTTTCCCATGTTTCTATTTCAGATGGACATTATGCCACTTTTGCAGTTACCATATACAGGCCCCACTTGAACAAAAAAAAGAAATCCCAGTCCTGTTCATGGTTTTGATGTTTATGCAGTGCTACATTCATTCAAGATTCATATATGTTTTGCTTTTAGTATGCTACGCTATTTCATTATTGATACACTTGTTTATCTTTCACCTATTTCATAGTTTTCCTGTTTTCTGTAAAACAGTCTTGTCACTGGAATGACAGTAATGTTTTAAATGATGGTGCACACATGTGTTCCACAGCATGATACAGTGAGGAACTAGGTGCAAACTATTTCCTGATTTCGATGATTTGTGACCTTTACCTATTGCCTTTGGCATGGTTCAAATTTAAGTCTATGATCTTTTAGAAAAATGTATACACCACACTTAGATTATTTTCTTTGACTTATTGCTTGATATGCATAGTGCTACACCAGCTATTTTGTAGGAATGGGGTTATCCTTATTTTCCTGTTATTACACTTTCACTTTGATTCATCAACTCTTAATTAGAACAGTGGGATTAGTTCCAAGGGTGGTCACCCTAGACTTTAAGTTGTCCTGGGAGGTGTGTCTTTTAGTCGGATTATGTCCTACATCTATTAGTAATGTTTGCCCAGACCTTGAAGACCCTTTGTCATGTTTATTTGTTAGATTTTACCAAATCCTTTCTTAAGTTGACCAAAGTAGGTAGGCCTCATTTAGGCCCTTTGTTGTTTTCATTCCACAAACATGTCCCTACATTAATAGATGTCATGAGTTATCATTAGAAGTTGAGGCACATTTAGTTCTTAAGTTGACCAAAGTAGGTAGGCCCCATTTAGGCCCTTTGTTGTTTTCATTTCACAAACATGGCCCTACACCAATGGATTTCATCAGTTATCACTAGAAGTTGAGGCATATTTAGTTCAAGGGTGCTTTGGTTAGTTTCTGTTGTTATGAGATACATTTCAGCGTTCAGGTCAAGGGTGCTTTGATTTGTTTTCAGTTGGTTGTTGGATTTACATTCCCTACATCAAGTTTTAGGTGGAATTTCCTTAAGTTGTCATTTATTTTAGGGAGTCTTTTGGTTTTTGGTTTTGTTGATAGATTATGTTGATGTTTGTTTATTTGTTTGTTGTTGTTTATAGATGTTCGCAAGATAAAGTCAAGGGTGGAATGTACTGACATGGTTTTTGGCTCTATTTCGGAGTGATGATGACTTTAAGCTTGCTAACATCTATAATCTGTATTCTTACCTTGTGTTGGCCCTTTTAAGCCCTTTCTTCCAGACCTATAAGAGGATAGCTGCTTTATATGATGATAGATCCCTTTTTCTTGACTCTAATCCATCTATTGCCTATTGGCTTTGACATAATTATGTGTACTTTGTAGTCCTGACTTTATATTACCTATTGGTATGGTTTGTGTAGGTACTCTGACAGAGCTAAGGGTTATTTCATCCTTCTCAGGCCTACAAGGCCCAGAACTAGAGAGACTCCATTTTGCTTTCTATCCCTGCAGAGCTGAGATGCTTGCAGGGTAAAGGTAATGTTTATAGTTAAGCCTGTTGTCTGCTAGGGGAAAACCAGCCAGGACTGGTTCTTATCGGAAGAATGTGTTTGTCTCTTGGGCTCAGACGTAACATGCAGATGGTCACTGCGGTTGCGCGAGGGGCCCTGGAGCTGGCACAGGAATTCGGTGGGAGGCAGCCCTCTGTTGGAAATTTCCATGAGGGAAGAGCATTCTATATTAGTGAAGTGCAGAGGCGGAGTTAGTTAGTTGAGCTGGAGTTGCAGTTAGTTGAGTTGGAGGAGCGGAGAGAGTTCGAGCTGGAGAGTTTGAGCTGGAAGCAGTTGAGTTGGATGGAAGCAGAGGAGAGGAGTGGAGTTGCAGAAGGAGTGGAGAATCAGAAAGAGTTTGAGTTGAATTGGAGCAGAGGAGAGGAGTGCAGTTGCAGGAGGAGAAGAGACAGAAGATGCTTGGAACAGAGAGAAGACAGACAGACAGTCAGTGAGCTGGAACTGAAGGAAGCAGTCAGAAGCAGTTACTTATCAGGAGGAGTTGTGAATAGCTGGAGTCTGAAGTAATGCCTTTTGGAAGAGACTGAAGTTATATCGTGGATTAATCTGTGGGAGCAGCTGCAGTGAATTGGACATAGCACAGAGACAATCAAATAGAGTGAAGAAGCTAGTGGAGCGAACGGTTATCAGAGCGGCAGAAACCATTAGACTGAAGTTGGAAGGTGGAGAGAGTTCGTGGGGGAGAGGAATCCAGTG
This sequence comes from Lissotriton vulgaris, assembly GCF_964263255.1. Taxonomy (NCBI): domain Eukaryota; kingdom Metazoa; phylum Chordata; class Amphibia; order Caudata; family Salamandridae; genus Lissotriton; species Lissotriton vulgaris. The sequence continues at coordinate 367,178,920 of NC_141685.1, read as the reverse complement.
CAGAGTGATCAGCGCAGATGTGTGTCCAAGAGTGCAGGAGAGGATCTAAGACGAGCTAAGGCACAGACGAGAGAGGAGCCCAGATGACAGCTAGAGCAAGACCTCATACCCCTCAGGTGATATCCTTCTGTATTTCCAAACATTAACCTTGTCCTTATACTGTATGTCTAATCCTTTTTCTTTCAGTGGTGTGTTACAGTTCCTGTTAGTTACAGAGACCCCGCAGATCTGTGTATGTGTCTATTCCCATTTTATTGTTATTGTAATAAAGATACCCCAGTTCTTAGTGAACCAGTGTGCATGTGTTGTTCTTATGATAGAGAGCGTTTAAATCAGGGAATAACTCTTGCATACAGTGTGTGTCTCTTGTTCTTAAAGCGCAGGTAACCTTTCCTTCTAGTCAGGTGTTACAGCCAGAACAGATGCTGCCCCTGATCCGGTAAGTAGCCACTGAATAATTAGGGAGAGAGAGGAGCCCTTGAGCTAGAGAAACATTCATACACTAAGTGATTCGGCCATTCCATAATATTATTGTAGTAGTGAACCTTTAGTGAATAGTGAGAGAAACTTCCCAACATAGAGAGAGAGAGAGCTGAAGGTATTCATAGGAAAGTGATCGTCGTTGGTAAGCGGCGTTAATGAGAACACCAGGGGGGACACTGGTGTGTAGATCCGCCGGATTGCGGATCGGGCTGTGAGTGAGAGAACACTGGGGGGGATACCAATGTGTAGGTCCGCTAGATTGTGGACCGGATTGTGAGGAAGAGAGCACTAGGGCTGCAGCCTAGTGTATAGGCACGCCGGATTGCGTGTCGAGTGAGCACTGATGGTGATCAGTGTGTAATGGTAAATAATCAGAACTGCCCCAGGGTAGATTAGTCTGGACCCATGTGGTCGCGAGACTATGAGGTATGAGTGTGGTGTAGGGCATGGACGTCCTTAGTAATCAGTGAGTATTCCTAGTAATCCCTATAGATTTAGTGGTGTTTTTGATGATATGAGCTTGTATATTGCGAGTTCCCCATCCTCAGGTAGGTACCCAGGTGCCTGGACAGATGGGTCCTGAGGAGGGAGGTGGTTACGTTCTGGCTGGGTTGGAGGTGCTCTGAGGAGCTGATCCTATCTGGTTCGAGAATCCGGTCATTACAGGGAGTCACAAGGACCCTGCTGGTCTACACCTAAGCCTTTTTACTCTCACCATGTGGGTTGCTTTTTCTAAGGTTTGTTGGTCTCCGATCCGGACACTGACACCCCCCAGCACTCGACATCCTTCGTGGGACAGCTCACCTGCGGACTCTGGTCATCGTCGACGTCTCCTGGTCCCAGAGGCAGCGGAGTCAAGCTTCACCTCATCGCACCAGAAACACCCGACATCGGTGGGCATTAGTCTACCGTGCCCCTGGTCACCCTAAAGTGACCCAGACTCTGTCCCCTCTGCTTTCAGGTTCTTCACAGCTCCAATCCAGGCTTGGATCACACTGGACACTTTTCCTTTCCGCGACAGCGGCACTTTGCAGCAACTCGCCAATGAAGATAGCCACGATTCCCGACACTATTTGACACCTATGCACTCGGCTTCCCTGGGTGAAGTAACACGAGTGCTCCAGTGCTCACATGAGTGCAGGCCTTAGAACCTTCTAAGTCTAAAAGGGTTTGCTCCAAGTCTACTCCGAAGTGTCCATAATCTTTAAAATTCTAACTGCGACTTTCCCATAGGATTGTACGGGGCTCGCGGTTGTGTTCTCATACTGCACAGGTCCCCTGTGTCACTACCTTGGGTGGTTCCTTGGGGTCCCAGCGATTCTACATGCTCTAGGCACTGTGTCTAGTCGAGGTGTGGTTCTTATACCACTTTCTTATTATATGGTTTGGTCTCCCCCTGGGGCCCATTGTATATTGTGCTATTTACTTGTGTTCTAGTGTGTTGATATTGTGTATCTTGCTCTCTAATCTCATAAAGAGGTTAGTAGAGAGTGTTTAGTAATAAAAACATATATTTTATATATACACCTTGTGTGGTTCTCCTTTCATTTGGTCATTCAAGAGGTTATAATCTGGTAAACCAAGCTACTTCACACTCTCCATAGCTACCACTAGGATAGCTTTCAATAAAGGTTTTTTTTTAACCTAATCATCAGTAAGGGTTGTTTGGACTGGTACAAAGTGCCCACTTTAATTAGTGGTCAGCATATAACAGGCCATCTTCTCACATTGGTGTGCAGCCGTGGGATTCAAGCTTGCTATTGCTTTACCAGATAATGTAATTGAGTGACTAACTGAAAACCACTATAGGTACCTAGGTACATGTAAAACAAGTCTAGAATAAAGTAAGTTCTACTGAACGTAGAGTTGGGTAAGTCAAGAGTCTAGCATACCCTTTCTCCAACTCAAGAGAGAGTTTAGTAGTCCCACTAGGTTAGGTAGGTGCCTACGCCACATAACACTAGTATGTCTTCAAGAGCAGAATCCAGTAGGCCCATGTTAACTAAGTATGACCATCTTCCATTTCAGGAATTGAGGAATATGTGTGCATCTAGAAAACTGAAAGCAGGGAAACCCCTAGGGCTCATCGCCTCATAGAGGTATTGCTTTTAGATTATCTCAGAAAGACCCAAGGGTCTGACTTGGGTGTCCCTGAGAAGGGTACTGTAACTTTTAACAGGCTAACCTGGTTGCTCCAGATGTGCCCTGACTCTCCATTGCTTGGGGAGTCACCAGGACCCTGCTGGTCCACACCGAAGCCTTTTTACTCTCACCGCATGGGTTGCTGTTGCCAAGGCTTGTTGGTCTCCGATCCGGACACTGACTCCCCAGCACTCGACATCCTTTTTGGGACAGCTAGCCTGCAGACTCTGGTCACTGTGAACGTCTCCTGGTCCCCGTGGCAGCAGAGTCAAGCTTCACCTCATCGCAACTGAAACACCCGAAATTGGTGGGCATTGGTCTACCATGCCCCTGGTCACCCTGAAGTGACCCAGACTCTGTCCCCTCTGCTTTCAGGTTCTTCAAAGCTCCGATCCAGGCTTGGATCACACAGGACACTTTTCCTTTTCACTGAAGCGGCACTTCGCAGTAACTCGCCATTGAAGATAGCGACGATTCCCAACACCATTTGACACCTATGCACCCGGCTTCCCTGGGTGAGGTATCATGAGGTAACTCAGGTGCTCACATGAGTGCTGGCCTTAGAACCTTCTAAGTCTAAAAGGGTTTGCCTCAAGTCCACACTGAAGTGTTCCTAATCTTTAAAAATTCTAACTGTGACTTTCCCATAGGATTGTACGGAGCTCACGGTAGTGTTCTCACACTGAACAAGTCCCCCATGGGTCCCCTGTGTCTCTACGTTAGGTGGTTCCTTGGGGTCCCAGTGATCCTACGTGCTCTAGGCCTTGTGTCTAGTCAAGTTGTGGCTCATATACCACTTTCTTAATATATGGTTTGGTCTCAACTGAGGCCCATTGTATATTGTGCTATTTACTTGCGTTCTAGTGTGTTGATATTGTGTATCTTGCTTTCTAATCTCATAAAGAGGTTAGTAGAGAGTGTTTAGTAATAAATGCACAAGTTACTACTTGTATAATGATATATCTGTAAGAGGCATTAGTTAGTGATCGATTCCTTACCTTAGAATATTCCCAGGCCTCAGACTGGATCCGGAAACTTTTTCATCAGCAGTACACCTGAGCGTTGGTAGGTGGCATTGTGCGGCTCCGCGTCCGTCGCTGATGTCGTATGCACCAAGATTGTACAAAAGACAGAGCCACCCAATTATCCCTAGAGGACTGGGTATATTAATGATAAATCTACAAAGGTGTCCCCAAAGGAATTATTTTCCAGTTATTTGCTATTCATGAACAGTCACATAGAGTGTTTAAGGTGTCAGTAGCTGACGTCAGATCACACACTAAAAACGCGGCCATCTTAGAATGGTGAAAGCCTATAACAATGTGTGTATCCTCACATTAAAAGACCGTGTGTATGTTTGTTAAGTTTTGGATGAAAATGTTATGATGTATGGTATATTGTTTGTCCATACAAAAAGCAAAAGGTGTTATATACTACTCACACCAGGATTTGTAATGTTAGTAGTATTGTTGTTGCCATACTAAATCTTGATCTAAATAAATAAGAATCGAGATATATCCCATGTTTTGGTCAATAAATGTTCACTCTATGTGACTGTTCATGAATAGCAAATACCTGGAAAATAATTCCTTTGGGGACACCTTTCTAGATTTATCAGTATGCACCAAGATGACATCACAGAGACTACTTAGGCACCACCCATGCATGCTGATGTCAGTTCTATTCATGACTTTCCGTGTTAGGAACGCAGAGCCATGCAAGAAACTGACCAATGGTGCCATGAAACTAGGGCCCTGAAAGGGATGACCTTAACCCTAGAAATGAGTTTGCAGAACGGGGACGATGGTTGGGCCGGTAAGGAAACCATCACTATCATTTCACAAGTAGTAACTTGTGCATCTGAAAGAGACACGTTAGTGATATATTCCTTACCATATAATAAATACCCCAGCAATACCAACCCCGGTGGTGGGTCTAAGAAAAAGATTACACCAGAAAGTCACGGAGAACAGAACAGCCAAAGAAGCCGTCTCTCCGGACTTGAATGTCAAGGCAATAATGCTTGGTAAACGTGTGCAGCGAGGACCACGTAGCTACCTGACAACTTTCCTGCAAGGGAACGCCGCGTCCCAAGGCAGTAGTGGGGACTTAAAAAGAGAAGGTTGATCTGGAAGCTGTAGAACGGCAGGGATGGCGGAAAGATAACCTTTGATAGTGCACAGAGCAGAGCCCTGCTGGTCCAAAGAAAGGAGCTGCCTGACAAATTTCCTGCAAGGGAACGCCGCGTCCCAAGGCAGTAGTGGCTATCGCTGCCCTGGTAGAATGGACAAGCATCCCCACAGGAGGCTCCTTCTTTGCCAACGAGTAACATGCTATTATGCACAGAACAACACACAGAGAGATTGTCCATTTGTGCAAAGCCCGACCTTTTTTGGCGCCCACGTAGCCAACAAAGTGTTGGTCATCCACCCGGAACTGTTGTGTGCGCTTCAGATAGAACGAGAGCGCACGTTTTGGGTCCAGACGGTGGAGTCCCTCTTCCTCTTTTGAAGGATGCCGAAAGAAGGTGGTCAGAGTGATGGTGTGCCCAATGTGGAAGGGCGTGACAACCTTTGGCAGGAAAGGACGGGTCCCTAAAACCACTTTGTCCGGAAGAACAGAAAGGAAAGGAGGTTTGGAAGATAGAGCCTGGAACTCACTCACTCTTCTGGCAGAGGACAAAGTGAGAAGATGCAAAAGACAGATATGAAAGGGCTCGAAGGGAGCACTCATAAGATATGTCAAGACAAGGTTTAAGTCCCATTGAGGCATTATGAATGGCACGGGAGGAAATGTGTGCGTAATGCCTTTCAGGAAGCAGTTAATAACGGGGGACTTAAAAAGAGAAGGCTGATTTGGAAGCCGTAGAAAGGCAGAAATGGCACAATGATAACCTTTGATAGTGCCCAGAGAAGAGCCCTGCTGGTCCAAAGAAAGGAGCTCCCTGACAAATTTCCCGCAAAGGAACGCCGCGTCCCAAGGCAGTAGTGGCTACGGTTGCCCTGGTAGAATGGGCACGCAGCCCCACAGGAGGCTCCTTCATTACCAACGATAACATGCTTTTATTCACAGAACACACTGAGGGATTGTCCATTTGTGCACAGCCCGACCATTTTTGGTGCCCACGTAGCCAACAAAGAGTTGGTCATCCAGCCAGAACTGTTGTGTGCGCTTCAGATAGTCCTGCACCATCAGGATTCAAGCAAGCCGGGCCGACGATGGCTGAAATGCCAGAAACCGGTCCCCGGAAGCTTGTTTCCTTTCCGATGAAGAATTGGCTTGGTAGTTTGTTCTGCCCTGTTCCCATGATGCAGTGGGCCAGGGACAGACTAATTTGCATATAGCCAGGTTCTGAGCTGGGATGGTGCAGTGAGCTAAATAACGGTGATGGATCAAGCCCAGATCTTTGGACTGGGTAAGAGTGGTCTGCTTAATTCAGACACTCTGTTCATCACCACCCCCTTTTCTGAATCGTTTTTGGCCACTATAGGTGTGGCAGGGTATACTCAGACATGAGTCCCTTGCTCACTGCACCATCAGGATTCAAGCAAGATGGGCCGACGACGGCTGAAATGCCAGAAACCAGTCCCCGGAAGCTTGTTTCCTTTCCGGTGAAGAATTGGCTTGGTAGTTTGGTCTGCCCTGTTCCCATGATGCACTGGGCCAGGGACAGACTAATTTGCATATAGCCAGGTTCTGAGCTGGGATGGTGCAGTGAGCTAAATAACGGTGATGGATCAAGCCCTGATCTTTGGACTGGGTAAGAGTGGTCTGCTTAATTCAGACACTCTGTTCATCACCACCCCCTTTTCTGAATCGTTTTTGGCCACTATAGGTGTGGCAGGGTATACTCAGACATGAGTCCCTTGCTCACTGCACCATCAGGATTCAAGCAAGCCGGGCCGACGACGGCTGAAATGCCAGAAACCGGTCCCCGGAAGCTTGTTTCCTTTCCGGTGAAGAATTGGCTTGGTAGTTTGGTCTGCCCTGTTCCCATGATGCACTGGGCCAGGGACAGACTAATTTGCATATAGCCAGGTTCTGAGCTGGGATGGTGCAGTGAGCTAAATAACGGTGATGGATCAAGCCCTGATCTTTGGACGGGGTAAGAGTGGTCTGCTTAATTCAGACACTCAGTTCAACACCACCCCCTTTTCTGAATCAGACAGAATGAGAGCGCACGTTTTGGGCCCAGACGTTGGAGTCACTCTTCCTCTTTTGAAGGATGCGGAGGCGGAAAGAAGGTGGGCAAAGTGATGGTGTGCCCAATGTGGAAGGGCGTGACAACCTTTGTCAGGAAAGAAGGACGGGTCCTTAAAACCACCTTGTCAGGAAGAACAGAAAGGATAGGAGGTTTGGAAGATAGAGCCTGGAGCTCACTCATGCTACTGGCAGAGAACATAGCTACCAGGAAAGCTGTCTTGAGAGTGAGAAGACGCAAAGGATACTTATGAAGGGGCTCGAAGGGAGCGCTCATCAGATATGTCAAGACAAGGTTTAAGTCCCATTGAGGCATTATGAATGGCACGGGAGGAAATGTGTGCGTAATGCCTTTCAGGAAACGACTGGGGACTTAAAAAGAGAAGGCTGATCTGGATGCTGTAGAAAGTCGGAGATGGCCCAAAGATAACCTTTGATGGTGCCCAGAGCAGATCCCTGCTGGTCTAAAGAAAGGAGGAACAGAAGGACTTCGGAAAGAGGGTCAGAAAGGGGATCCACAGCCTTAGCTATGCACCATAGCACAAACTTGTACCATCTGCAGGCGTATACCGTTTTAGTGGAGGGACGCCTGGCTGCTAGAATGATATCACAGACTTCGGGAGGAAGATCGAAAGCTGTCAACTGTTGCCGCTCAATCTCCATGCATGGAGGTGGAGGCCGGGCAGGTTCGGGTGGATGACCGTCCCCTGCTGCTGCGACAGAAGATCCTCTCACGGAGGCAGTCAGATCGGGGGATTAATCACCATGTTGAGTAGCTCGGGATACCAGTATCTTCATGCCCAATCCTGAGCCACCAGGATGACTTGGGCCTGGTCGTGCCGAATCTTCTTCCGCACTCTGGGCAGAAGTGGTATAGGCGGAAAGGCGTACAATAGACAGCAGCTCCACTCGCAACGAAAAGTGTCGCCGAGCGAATGTCGCCTTGGAAATTCCAATGCGTAGAACTGATGACATTTTGCGTTCTCTTCAGTGGTGAATAGATCTAACCAAGGCTCTCCCCACTGCAGAAGGAGACCTTGCGCCACCTCCGAGTTCAGACGCGATTCGTGATCCATCAGCACAGGCAGCTGAGTTTGTCTACCCTGGCGTTTAGAGAACCTGCCAGGTATTGAACCACCAAGGTAATGCCTTGATGTTCCAGCCATTTCCAGAGGCGCAGAGCCTCCTGACATAGGGTCCACAACTCCACCCTGCCCTGTTTGTTGCAATACCACATGGCGGTGGTGTTGTCTGTGAGCACCTGCATAACACTTCCCTGGACAGAGGGAAGGAATGCCTTCAGTGCAAGTCGGATTGCCCGAAGCTCCAAACGGTTGATAAGGAGTCGGGACTCCGCCAAAGACCAAAGGCATCTGATCTCCGCCTCTCCTAAGTGGCCACGCCATCCCAGGAGGGACGCATCCGTCACCACTGTGTGCTCCGGTTGAGGAAAGGAGAGGGATCTGCCATTGACCCAATCACGGTTCGTGAGCCACCACTGAAATTGTCGTGCAGTGCCCTCTGAGATGTTGACATGATCTGACATGTTGCCCTGATGCTGTGCCCACTGAAACTTCAGTCCTCATTGCAGAGCCCGCATATGCCAGCTGGCATGTTGCACTAGTTGGATGCAGGAGGTCATCAGGCTCAGGAGCCGGAGGGTCATCCTGACTGAAACCCGGGATAGAGGCTGAAAGATCGGAACCATAGCCTGAATATACCGGACTCGCTGCTCGGGAGGATAAACTGAAACTCTGTTGAATCCAGAACTGCTCCGATGAAGGGGAGCTTCTGAGAGGGACTCAGGTGCAACATCAGCATGTTAATGGAGAACCCCAGCAAATGCAAGAGGTCGGCTGAAGTCTGAAAGTGGGTGACAACTGTCTGGGGTGATCCCGCCTTCAACAACCAGTCATTGAGGTAGAGTAAGACTGACACCCCTGACCTCCGCAGGTGAGCTGCGATCACAACTATCACTTTTGTCAACACCCGAGGGGCGCTGGTAAGGCCAAAGGGGAGCACGGCAAACTGAAAATGATCCTGGCCTACCGTGAACCGCAGGTAACGCCGGTTGGCCGGCAGGACGGAAATGTGGAAATATGCGTCCTGCAAGTCCAATGCTACCATCCAGTCTCCAGGGTGGAGGACAGCCAAGACTTGAGCTAGAGTCAACATTTTGAACTTCTCCTTCCGGAGGAAGCGATTGACATTCCTGAGGGCCAAGATGGGGTGTAGGCCCCCGTTGTCCTTCCTGGGGACCAGAATGTAGTGGGAATAACAATCATGTCCTACTTCTGGCCCAGGAATTCACTCAATGGCCCCCTTGGCCAAGAGGGACATGACTTCCTGTTGGAGAAGCGCAAAGTGATTCCCCGACATGCGGTGGAACTGAGGTGGCATGGCTAGGGGGTAGACTTGTAAAGGAGGGAGTAACCCCTATGAACAATTTGCACACCCACCTGTCGGAAGTGACAGAATGCCAGTGGGGGAGGTGATATTGAATCCTGCCGCCTACTGGCGTGGGGTGCACTCCAAAGCTCAGACTAGGAAGGCTTTGAGTCGAATGCTGCCGGAGCGGAGGTGGACTGACCCACACGCTGGCCCCCTTGTGCCGCCATGGTGGCCTCCACATCCACGGCTGCGCTGAGTTTGGTTCTGCGCAGGTTTCTGACTGAACGAGTGGGCAGGGGAGTCCCTTCCATGGGCACAAAAGGAACGAAAGGTAGACGTGGCCGGGCATGTGGTGGAGAGACCCAAGGACTTGGCTGTAGCCCAAGAGTTCTTGAAACGCTCCAGCACACTGTCTGCCTTATCGCCAAACAGGCAAGTACCATCAAAAGGCATGTCCATTAGGGACACTCTGGATGTCCCCAAAAACCCAGTGGGCCGTAGCCAGGCATGGAGATGCAGGGCCACTGTTGTGGAGATCCCTCTGCCTAAAGAATTTGCGGTGTCCAGCCCACACCAAATTGTGAACTTCGCGACATCCTTCCTATCAGCAACAGCTTGGGAAAGTATAGCCCGAACCTTTTCCGGGCACTGGGGCAGTGTCTGTGCCACTGTGTCCCACACAGCGTGAGAGTAGCGGCCCAAGAGGCATGGGGTGTTGACTGACCGCAGCCCCAAGCTGGCAGAGGAAAATAAGTTATTGCCAAACTGCTCCAGCTTTTTTGATTCCTTATCCGGCGGGGCAATAGGGAACGCACTTTGGGAAGTGGAGGCCTGAATGACCAGGCTCTTGGGAGTTGGATGATTTGTCAGAAAGGCCAGGTCACCCAGTGCCGGGCGATGACGCCTGGCCACGTTCTTATCCACAAGAACCCCTGTGGCTGGCCTAGACCAGGTGCCCATCAAAACTTTCGCCAAGGCCTCATTAAAGTGGAGCAGAGGTTCCAGAGAACTTGCCGCCGGCTAAAGCACCTCAGTAAGGAGGTTGCTTTTGTGAGCGACAGTAGGCAGATCAAGGTCAAGGGCCTCAGCTGCTCTACGGAGCACCACAGTATATGAGGCTCCCTCCTCCATGACAGTGGGAGGAGACATAAATCCAGGCTCGGAGGAGAGGTCAAGGCCACCTGCATCCTCCGAGTTCTCCGCCCACTCATGTTCAAACTCGCACTGCCATGCAAGAGGGTCCTCCGACCCCTCCCAGTCATTCCCCTCCTCCACAGCCGGAGGCACAGGTGGCAGCGGTGGGGGAGGCTCAGAGGAAAATAAATGCTTCAACAGCTCCAGGAACGGTGCTGGGCACGGCGCCATATAACAAAAGAGAAATGCCAACACTGATAGTTGATTTACAAAGATAAATTCCAAATGTAAAGACCACAGTTCAATACATATGTGTGCTACTGAATAACAATTTTTTTGAAAAACGTTTTGTTTGAACACACTTTTAAATTAGTCATAGGGTTCAAAAAGACAACGCAAGATATAAAGGAACAATCAAAGGAAGAACACTAAAGTGGAATAAAACACCCCATGCTAACAATCATTCATAATTTTCAAACATCTCACAGTCATACCTCTCACATTCAAACAATCAAACAGATACCCACTCCCACTGAGAAAAAGATGTAAACCAGTGGGGTGACACCTAAGTCTGCTGTGTTATGAAATGACTATTCATATAAATCAAAACAGTACATTTTTATACTGGATTCTTTGTAATACAGTTCTCAGCTCAATCAATACAATTAAAGTGTATAAAAAAGTCAAGATGAACTAATTCCAATTAGCACCAAGACCTAGACAGCAGACCACAAAAAGGCCTACACGTTTCGAATCCTAATTGTTGACAGGATTCTCATCAGGGCCAATAAGCTCTGTGGGAAAGAGGAGAAACAAGAGTCTGGTATCAAGAATCAACAAAAAAGAATCTCTCTGAGTACTTCAACACCAGGGTACTCAAAACAGCTTACCAAGTTGGTCCTTCAGCCAAGATAGAAATCAATCAGTAGAATTTTAGTCACCTGAACAGGTGTAAAAACAAAAAGAAAAGAAGAAAAGAGAAAACTTTTTTTGTATTTTATGAATAAATGGACAGAGAGAATTGGCAAAGGCAAGGTGACGCGGGTGTCTTACCTACAAAGGTGAGGAAACAATGCAGGATTTGGGTGTTGTCAATGATTTAGAACAGTAAAGTTTTTTTCTGTCCTGGGACCTATAACACCAGAAGTGGCAGCAGTAAGCATACGGCCGAGCAATGCATAAGGTAGCTCTGACGCTAACAATACAAAACGTTGTCATCTTACCGGAATGAATCCCATCTTTGGCTGACTATTGGAGTCTGTAGCTTAAGCGTCGCGAACAGCGTTGTCTTGAAAGTTCGTGGGCTTAACCCTAAGTTGGTGATAGAAATGAGGAATTGCGGTCAAACCATCCGCGGGTAAAAAATTTTGGGCACAGAACAAATCGGGAAGACGTTTCTAGGGAGGGCGCTTACCGGTGTGGGGAAAGCATCCGGCGGCAAGAGTGAATCTCCACTATTGATGCGACGCATACGATGCTGTGGAGGATCACGGTAGATATAGTTTCAAACCGGCCTGAAACTGAAAGCGTCTCGCATGCGCAGACCATGGTGGTAGGATCATGGGTGATGAAGTCCCCGGTGTATATAAACAATGGAGTTTATGTGTAGGCTCGAAGTACCACACTAGATCGCTCCCAGGGATCTCTGCAAAAACGGCGGACATAATTAATGCTGCAGTGAATGGGGATCTAAACATGGATTCAGGGCACAATAAATAAAACGTGGAAAGAATGGACTGGTATGCGCTCAGGTTTTGATAGCCTGAACTGGGAAAATTAAGAAACTGGAAAGAACGAAACAGGGGTGTTTAAGGGCTGTGAGGTAATATGAATTTTTATGGTCAATTGTGTCCCCTAACGTAGACCCCAACGGCTCCATGTACGTGCTTCAAGTACATGTATGTTCCCTCCACTTCCAGCTATGAAGGCGCAAATACATTTGCGTCCAACGTTAACATGTCCTCTTTCAGATCCACCATGAATGGGTCGGATATTCAGTTCCTAAGTATGCCTTGCCACCGTCTTTACATGGTGCACTTTCACGTTTTCCTGGCTCTGGTGAGTTAGGCCCTGATTCCTGCCATCGAGCCCTTTCTGCCTTTTGTCTCTGAAAGCTGCAGCCTACCGCTTCCATGACCCTTGCCTTACTCCCTGTGCGGCGAGCGGTGCCTGGCTCAACCTGCTTGCCTGCCAAGACTGTATTTTGCCTTCAAGTTATCTGCTCCGCTCCTCGAAAATACATTCCTGTCTAGTGATTTAGGAAAACATCTCCCCAGCTGCAGAGCAAAGGGCCCGGCCTTTCTGTCTCCGTGCAAGTAATTCATTGCTCCTGTTACCATGGTAGGCCCATGGCCCCTCGCATCTCACATAGACACGTAGACACATATGCACGCACTAGCAGGCAGTATAGAATAGCCTCTGCCCGAGAGACCTTTCCTTCTAGATAATACAGTTCCTCAAACACAAGATATTAGATATGATTTGGGATTAGGTTGTTCTGACACCCCAGACTTCTGTCTCCTCATGTAGGGCTAAATGTCAAGTCCCCTTCACCCTCCAGTTCCACGTCAATCACACGTCATGCTGCTGCGCGCGCATCTCTGCCATGTATTTCTGCTGACACTGCAGGATTCCTCTATGGATCCACCTACCTGTGACACTTTCATATGACGTTGTCTAGCGCACACCTCCGTGTACGCCCTCATTCACGCCTTCTGTTACGCATATGTGTTCTTATCTCTTTACTCTCAGCTGTTACGCCTTCTGCATTCATCACCACTATATGCATTGACTATATATATGATATTCTGTTAATAAAGTATTGTACATGTCCATGTCCATTCCCTTCCTGAACCCTTGTGGTGATGGAACATGATACCTGGTTCGAACCAATTCCATTTTATGGAATAAAACCCTTATAAACTCAGATGCCACGGACTCTGACTCTCTTTTATTTGACTGAGTTATTCTTATTGAACTTTACCACATAAAATTCCGTATAGGTAATTTAAATTTACCACATAATTGGCGCCCGAATAGGTACCCCTCCCCCACCTTACGCGCCGGCGGTGCGTTGCAGGCCTGGTCCCCTGCCACAGCCGTGACGGACAACAACGCGTACCCGCAGGATTTCCTGTATCTCCCTCAGGCCAACAGAGGTGACTGAGGCTGCGATCGACACCCAGACGAGGCGGTGAGGAGTGCGGAGGATCCCGACCAGAGCCCAGCTGAGAGAGCAAGGTCCGAGGTATTCAGAGGCCCACCAGTTCCGAGGTTCCGAAGTACCTACGTCACGAATCGAGTCGAGTCCAGTCCGGTCCAGTCCAGTGTCGAGTTTCCGTGGCCTTCCGTTCCGTGCTTCCCGGTGAGTACCGTTGCTGGGGACGCATCTAGACGGGTGCATTAATTTGTGTCCGGTCAAGACGGGTGTGGGTACACAGACCCGGTCTGCACTGTTTAGCAGTGTATCTGTACTGTTTAGCAGTATATCCAGTATTCCGCTATCAAGTTATTGTTCGTTTTCCGAAATGTTTTTATGTGTTTTAATGTTGTTGTATGAGTGATTGTTTGATTTTCATTACTGTGTTTATTGTATTAGTGGTGTCCAAATACGAGTAAGTATCAAGTACCAAGTATCACAGCTAAAAATGCCGCTGTTTTCTAAACAGAAACAGATAGGAACTAGAAAAGGGATACTCGAGGAAGCTGTTCCCATCCCACCCAGGGACACTCCAGGGTATTTTATGTACCACAAACACGGCTTAGATGCTGTATTATTTCTCGACTTGTGGATGGACTACACCAAAGATCTAGCAGAGAATCAGAGATGGCCCGTTACAGGGACATGGGATGCCGAGTGCATCTTGAGAGTAGAAGAAGCATTATGGAAAAAGAAAGCCAGACAGTCACAAAAATATGCCATTGAATTATGGCGTAAAGAATCACACAGACGGACAGAGAAAGCACTCAGAAAAGCAGAGAGAAGTAAAGAGGATTCCGAAAAAGCCAAAGAAAAAGAACTACTAGAAGAAGGAGAACGAGTTAGGATAGAACAACACGATAGACGTAGTAATGCTATTATGACAGGATTGTATCCAGTCCTGGCCGAGGGCCTGCCCAAGGCGACCCCGGAAGCACCGAAAGATCAGCCCCCTCCATTGGTTCCGACTAAATTACGTCACAAGACCGCAGCAGAGATTTTCCTTTCTTCTTATTTAGACGATGTAGCACCCGCATACAACAATGTTCCACCTGCACCTATACCACCCACTAATAACCGCCTTCCCCAACGACAGGCCACTCCTCCACCACTTCCTGCACCCCCCATTAACCCTATTAATCCGCTTAATCCTTTTGGGCCTGACACAGCCCTACCGACAGATCATGCTCAAGCCTCCACTTCAGGAGGTGCATCAGGAGGTTATCATACCCCGCCACCAGTACATCGATTAAATACTAGAGAACTAGCAATGCAACGTACTCCGAAACCGATTACCAGTGAAAAGGCGAAAGAACTTATCACATACTGTAGATATGACCCCATACCAGGCAAAGATGGTTGCATGTTATTAGCCTCAATACGTATAAGACGTGCTGCAGACATTTTAGTTCTGTTTCCAGGAATGATAGATAATCTAGACAGGATATATCATTTTGGTCAGACGGGGGAGGGTCAGGAATGTATTCAGGAGGCCATGGCGCATCAGAAAGTAGACATTCAGAGCCTACTATTAAGATTCCTCATAAACTGTTTCATAAGAGAACGAGACCGGCCTGGTGTAAATGAAGAAGAGATGAAGGTACTAACTGCATGGAGTCAGAATATTTCAGACGGAAAACATGATAAACAAAGTTGTATAGAGAGCATGTACAGAAAAATTCGTAAAGAAATAGTAGTATTCCATGCAAAAGAGAAAGCTGAAAGGGAAGCAGAATCAGATGCAAATAAATCCTCAGGGGAGGAAGAGCCAGAAGATAGAGGAACGATAGCATATGTAGAAAAGGGTAGATCCTTTAATAAACCGATACGTCCAGAAAGCAAGAGACTTTTTCACGCTGCTATGTCAAATCCGAAGACTCCTGAACATTTGTTTCAGGCTACCGATAAAGTACTTCAAGAACGAATAGGGTACCATGTACTCGATTCCATGGATGAACAAGAATTAGCCAGGTCAGCAGTACAATGGGCTGACAATTCTGATAAATATAGCGATGACGCATTAGCACAGACCTTTTTTAATCTTTCCCCAGACGAACAGCGACTAGCTAGTATGTATATGATACAACACCTCCTTATATTGTATAAGAGCCAACATTCTGATCCAGGTCCCTTACCTGATGTACTAGTAGAACTACTCATGAATAAATGGAGGGGCCTGGGTACCGATTTAATTAAGGTAATTCTAGAACATCGACACAGATATAGTGCTTTCCTGAATCCACAGTTTGTTTCAGCTCCACCCCCAGAAAGAAAAATGTTTTACATAGACAGACAAAATCCTTTGCGAGAAGTGCACCCAGTCAGGAATGCTGATAATACCTTTAGACGTGTGTTTGTGTACACGCCCATAACTAAAATGGAATTATTGGAAATGAAGAAACTAGTGCCCAGTCACGATAAAGACCCTGCAGGTTTCCACCGTGAAATAAAAGACATGTTACTCATGGGTGATTATACCTATCCCGACATCATGAAAATATTGAAAGTATTATTGCCTGCCGGTATTTACGAGAAACTCAAAGAAAAAGAATGGGAGGTGGGAGAGCAAAAGATTGATTGGGCTGCATTAGAGAACGAAGAAAATACTCGAATCCCAGGTCTAGGGCTTGGGGATAAAACTAAAGCATTACCAGGATTGTTAGTACAAGTATTGCCACGTTTATTAGCAACGAAAAAGGAGGACTGGGATGCAATCTCAGCCTGCAAACAGAAACCCGATGAAGACACTAGTGATTTTTATTCCCGATTTGAGAAATGTTTTATTATTAATAGTGGCCTGAAAGCAAGTAGCGAGTCATATCCACACCTTTTTGTATCCAAGTTGGTCGAAAATTCCCTGCCCCAAGTTAAGAATCGTGTACTGAAAGTCGAGAGCACATGGCAAGCAAACACGCCTTCCCAAATGTTACAAATGCTACAGTACCACCAGAACAGAATTAGAGAAGAACATGATCACGAACAAAGACGTATGAAAGACACGAAAATGAAAATGTTAGTAGCCCAGTCAGTTCCAGCTGACGGTCAGAAAAAGGGCATGACACAGTCCAATAATTCAGCAGCTCCTGTTAAAGGGACATGCAACTATTGTAAACAGCCAGGTCACTATATAAACGATTGTGCAGTTTTGAAACACAATATAGCTACAGGTAAAACTAAAGAAAGACCGCGTCAACCTAGACAGGACCAGGTCCAACAACAAGTACCACAGAATATCCAGCCTATGCAGGCTCCACAACAGACAGTACAGACCGTAGCGGTACCACAGCCACAACCGATTGCCGCGACACAACATGCAACTCAGCAGATGTACCAGTATGCCCAAACTGATTATCCCGATTATCAGCGATACACATGAAACAGCCTAGAGAGGGAAGTTGGCTTGCCTCTTATTGAGGTTCCTGTAGATCAAGAGGGTCCTTACGTTCATAGTCAAGTATTAGGTAAAGATAGAAAGTTTTTGATTGACACGACGAGGTTCCAGGGGCACCCCTCTCAGGCTCCCAGAATGTTTCCCTTGGATTTTCAGGCAAACCTATTGTAAATGAAGTATCGAAACCAGTACCTATTTTAGTTTGTCCGTTATCTCGCACTACAGATTTGTTATTAACGAAATCATGTCCAGAAAACTTGTTAGGTATCAAGACACTGAAAGCTCTAGGAGCTGTGATATGCTGTTCTCCGGAAGGAGTAAGACTGTTTTTGCGTGACTTCAAGGGTCACTATGTGTTGAGAGATATTGATCCCAGATTACAGAATGTTCCTGCACATTTATGGGCACAAGGCCCCACTGATGTAGGTTGTATGCACATTACACCATATCGAGTCACACTCAGGCCAGGAGTAGTACTACCACGAATCCGACAATACAAGTTACCTCCAGATGCTGTAGTGGCTTTACTGAAAATCATTGACGAGCTCATTGCACAAGGAGTGGTTGTAGAAACGGACTCGAATCTATGTAACTCCCCTATCATTCCAATTCTTAAACGCACTGATCCAAATGCACCTCCAGTTTATCGATTAGTGATCGATTTACGAGAACTGAATAAATGCATTGTACCACAGTACCCTGTGGTTCCAGACATCTCGTCTCTATTGACTACCATTGATTCCGAAGCAACGTTCTATACTGTAATTGATCTGAAGAACGCCTTCTTTAGTGTCCCCATTGATCCGGAAAGCCAATATCTCTTCGGATTCTGTTTAAGTGGTCGAAGCTTCAAATTTGCACGCGCACCTCAAGGATTCACAGAAAGCCCCAGCATCTATAGCCAAGCACTGAAGAGACAACTTGACAGTATTCACATGCCTGACAACACTGCCCTGCTACAGTATGTCGATGATCTACTGATCACCGCCCGCAGCGAACCTGAATGTGAGCAAGCATCACTGACGGTTTTGCATTTCTTGGCTGACAAGGGGCACAAGGTGTCCCCTTCGAAGCTGCAATTCTGTGTTCAGCAAGTGGTTTACCTTGGGCACTTGCTGTCCAAAGGGGGGAGACAGCTAACATCTGACCGTATCCAGTTAATTGTAAACATGTCACAACCCAAGACACAAAAGGAGGTACGGGCCTTTATAGGCCTCACTTCTTACTGTAGACAATGGATCCCTCAGTATGCATTTCTAGCGAAACCACTCATACAGTTGACAACCCAGGAGGCAGCGACATCGACTGTCCTCCCTTGGACTCAGGAACATACACAAGCTTTTGACGAATTAAAGAAAGCCTTATGTCAAGCACCAGTTTTAGCGACACCATGTTACAGCAAGCCTTTTACACTTTTTGTCACAGAACGAGAAGGTACTGCATTGTCAGTACTCACCCAAGATCAAGCAGGTTCACACAAACCGTGTGCTTATTTTTCTAGTACATTAGATCCAGTAGCCCAGGCGCTGCCTGCGTGCTTGAAATCTGTAGCAGCAACAGCTCTAGCAATCAGACAAAGTGATTCCATAGTGTTAGGACACCAATTGACAGTACAAGTTCCACACTCCGTGGAAGTTCTTTTAAACCGAACACAGACTCAACACTTGACTATAGCACGACTGACAGGCTATGAATTGACATTGTTTCAGCCACACATAGAAATCAGACGTTGCAATACATTGAACCCTGCTACACTTCTGCCATTAAGTGAGACAGATCCATTGGCACATGATTGTATTGAAGTCATTACCATCACGACGAAACCCAGACAAGACTTGACAGACACTGCATTACCAGATCCAGACCTGACACTTTATGTGGATGGTTCATGTATGAGAACAAGTACAGGAGAATTAGTGGCCGCATATGCAGTCACGACAGAAACTGAAGTCATAGAAACGAATTGTATTGACACCCTGTCAGCTCAAGCAGCAGAGCTCATCGCTCTGACTCAAGCCTGTATTCGAGCAAAGAACAAGAGAGTTAACATATACACAGATTCACGTTATGCTTTCGGAGTCGAACACGACTTCGGTGTACTCTGGCGAGAGAGAGGTTTCTTGACCTCTCACGGGGCCAAAATCCAACACGGTCCCCTCATTCAAGCTCTGTTAGACGCAATACATTTGCCTACAGCAATATCCATCATGAAGTGCAAGGCACATACGAAAGTCACAGATATCATTTCCCAGGGTAACGACCTGGCAGACCGAACAGCCAAACATACAGCTCAGACTCAGACTCACACAACTGATCTGACAAAGACAATAGTCCCTACACCGACACATTGCATGACAGTTAAGGATCCCGCCCTAGATGTAATTGACATACAGACACATGCTACACCAGACGAAATCAAGAAATGGATTGAACTAGGAGGGATCCAGACAGAACAGGGATGGATGACAAAGGGGAAAGCCACATGGTTTCTCCCCGACTCTATGGTTCAAGTTATCATTAACACAGTACACAGTCCTGCACATTTAGGAGAAAAAGCCATGTTAGACAGTATTCAAAACCTCTGGTTCAATAAACATTTACGAGCAGCAGCCAAACAGAAAGTGCGTACTTGCATGATCTGTTGTCAGTTCAACCCAGGTAAAAGCATTCCCGTAGAGCAAGGTGGATTTCATCCTCCCGATCATCCTTTTGAAGTCCTCCAGATGGATTATATCCCGATGGAACGTTGTCGAGGATTCAAATATGTCCTCGTAGTTGTATGTGCACTCTCCCGTTGGACAGAAGCATATCCAGTCCCAGATTACACTGCTCCGACCACTGCCAAGCAGCTGGTTCGTGAATTCTTCCCCAGGTATGGTTTGCCCCGCATCGTATACTCAGATAACGGTCAGCCATTCTCGTCCGAGCTTATGAAGCAGTGTGTCCGACATCCCGAGGCAGCAGGTCTCGTGGAACGTCATAATCAGACTCTGAAAATTCGTCTTGCCAAGATCTGTAGAGAGAAAGGCGTCGACTGGATAGTAGCTTTACCAGTTGCACTCTTTTATATGAGAATGGTCGCACACTCTAGAACAGGGCTATCCCCGTACGAGGTGGTCTTTGGTAGGCCACCGAATATGTGGGGGACGCCTCTGCCGAGAAAAATTACTGATGTTGACTGTAACATGCTGACAGATTACCTTGCTTCCTTGATGTCTGCACTACAATCATGTCGTTCACAGGTTGCTGCAGCCTTTCCCAACAACACCGAGGTGAAGCCACATGAGGTTGTTCCGGGGGACCTGGTGTTCGTGAGGAACTTCGACAGGAGAAGTCCGCTGGAGCCCCGTTGGCAGGCGCCGAAGCTAGTACTATTGACTACAAGGACTGCGATTAAAGTCGAGGGCCGTAAGGGCTGGCTTCACTCGAGTCATGTTAAAAAATGCCATGGACTGCCGCCAGACTTAGACTCCCAGCCCTGCCCTCCTCCACAGACTGACTCAAAACTCCCCCTGGTAGAGAAAACTTCTTCTCAGGAATATACATTAAAGTTGAGGTCTAGCAAGTCAGACAGTTTAATTGTTTAAGTCCTCCCCTAGGTGAATCGGTTAGACAAGTTTCTGACATGTATCCCCTAGACCCCAATAGAGAGAGAGATAGACAGAAACAGCTCAAGAAATGTGAATATTGTAAATCACTTCATAGTCACTGTATTGTGACACTATTGATTATGTTTTTTCTGAGTCTTATGATTATTGCTGTAAGTTTCCTGTTACATATATATTATCCTATTTTTAAGCGTGCACATTCTTCCTTAAATGTCACTGCCGAGCACACTTTCAGTGAACTGCCCCCGCATGAGTTGTCTTACCGACTTGCGCTGCGCAACAATACATTCATTAGTATGTTACATCATTCCCATCAGACCAGCAATGCTACTAATTGTTGGATATGTGGCCGACTCCCTCCCTATCAGAAATACAAGGGAGTTCTGCCCCTCTTTCCGTACCCGTTCACACACAATGGTTCCTGTGGTGCATGGTTTAGTTTAATGAACTCTTTAGATTCCAATTCCGTAGTTTACCAGGGCAACTGGGTATGGGGAAATCTGAACACAGTTCTGCATAAAGTATGTTTCCCTGACAAGGAGGGTCTTCCCAAAAGGACAGGGACTGATCTGGAAAACGAAGTATATGGATTAGGTAACTTTACACTTAACCTCATGATTCTGAATGTTGAATCCAAAGCCGAACCAGTCTTGCCCGCTATGTCCGTATTACCAGTCAAAGGTGAATTATGTGTCAGAAAGAATGGTTCCGTACACTTGGGTCATAGTAGATGTACTACTGTGATCGAATTCAGTGATAAGGGCAAGTCTACATTTAAAGCTTCCCGTCATTCCTATTTCATTTGTGGTCATACCGCATATATACGCTTACCTCTAGATTGGGATGGTACTTGTTACATTGCATTCCTTCTGCCACCTGTTTTCCTAGCCCCTCCTGATTATCATAGGGACTCCCATCTAGTACACGTTAGACCCAAGAGAGATCTCCCGATTGTCGACTACACTGAAACGGCATGGGAGCAATATACAGACTTCAATAAAGGTTTCTTTCCCTACTTAGGTGCTGTCTTTAATAGTAAACTGATACGTAAATTAACCAGAACCCTCGAAGCAGTAGTGAATGAAACTACTTCCGCCCTAGGCAACTTAACGGAGGAGCAGTCTGCTATGCGGATTGTTGTTCTTCAAAATCGTCTTGTCCTTGACGTCATCCTGGCCGATAGGGGCGGAGCTTGTAGAGTCATCGGATCGAGTTGCTGTGTTTTCATTCCAGAAAACGCGCCATCAGTATATAGAGCCATAACCCGTCTTCACAAGATTGCAAGTCAGATACATCAGAATCCAGGCACCTGGACTTGGTCCGGTTGGTTCTGGAGCGTACTATCAGCCTGGGGATGGAAAGTCCTATCCTTCCTAGGAATTGCCCTTCTCATAGTGTTCAGTTGTTGCCTATGTCTGCAATGTGGGCCAGCGATTTGCGGCTTGTGCGCCACATCATGTATTCCTCATTCAAGTCCACGTTCAAAATATCGTAAGAAGAAAGAAGAGTAAATGATGTTACATGAACAGATTGATAGATTAATGAGGATTGATATATCATGAAGGGTCCGTAGGGGACAAGGAGGGAATGAGGTAATATGAATTTTTATGGTCAATTGTGTCCCCTAACGTAGACCCCAACGGCTCCATGTACGTGCTTCAAGTACATGTATGTTCCCTCCACTTCCAGCTATGAAGACGCAAATACATTTGCGTCCAACGTTAACATGTCCTCTTTCAGATCCACCATGAATGGGTCGGATATTCAGTTCCTAAGTATGCCTTGCCACCGTCTTTACATGGTGCACTTTCACGTTTTCCTGGCTCTGGTGAGTTAGGCCCTGATTCCTGCCATCAAGCCCTTTCTGCCTTTTGTCTCTGAAAGCTCCAGCCTACCGCTTCCATGACCCTTGCCTTACTCCCTGTGCGGCGAGCGGTGCCTGGCTCAACCTGCTTGCCTGCCAAGACTGTATTTTGCCTTCAAGTTATCTGCTCCGCTCCTCGAAAATACATTCCTGTCTAGTGATTTAGGAAAACATCTCCCCAGCTGCAGAGCAAAGGGCCCGGCCTTTCTGTCTCCGTGCAAGTAATTCATTGCTCCTGTTACCATGGTAGGCCCATGGCCCCTCGCATCTCACATAGACACGTAGACACATATGCACGCACTAGCAGTCAGTATAGAATAGCCTCTGCCCGAGAGACCTTTCCTTCTAGATAATACAGTTCCTCAAACACAAGATATTAGATATGATTTGGGATTAGGTTGTTCTGACACCCCAGACTTCTGTCTCCTCATGTAGGGCTAAATGTCAAGTCCCCTTCACCCTCCAGTTCCACGTCAATCACACGTCATGCTGCTGCGCGCGCATCTCTGCCATGTATTTCTGCTGACACTGCAGGATTCCTCTATGGATCCACCTACCTGTGACACTTTCATATGACGTTGTCTAGCGCACACCTCCGTGTACGCCCTCATTCACGCCTTCTGTTACGCATATGTGTTCTTATCTCTTTTCTCTCAGCTGTTACGCCTTCTGCATTCATCACCACTATATGCATTGACTATATATATGATATTCTGTTAATAAAGTATTGTACATGTCCATGTCCATTCCCTTCCTGAACCCTTGTGGTGATGGAACATGATACCTGGTTCGAACCAATTCCATTTTATGGAATAAAACCCTTATAAACTCAGATGCCACGGACTCTGACTCTCTTTTATTTGACTGAGTTATTATTCTTATTGAACTTTACCGCATAAAATTCCGTATAGGTAATTTAAATTTACCACAGCTGAAGGGCGCGCAGCAATCGCTATAAAGTACTCAGTTCTGCGATGACAGAATTAGATCAATCGCTGGGGGGCCAATTACAATTTATAGATCTCAGATAGTTCATTGAGGCTTGATACAGCTGTATCAAACCTGACAATCAAGTGGGCCTCCCTTTTGGATAGTTTCAAATCAAGGTCACCTCCATGTGGGTCCCTTTCTACTTTCGAGATCACCGTCCATCTCAGGTCACTCATTTGATGTTTTAGTCTTATCCAGTGGTTCACTAGAGGTGCCGTTTCCACTTTGTTTTTGATTCTGGATTTATGTTGGGAAATTCTTTGTCGTATTTCCTGGTTGGTTTTGCCAATGTACAAGAGCCCACAGGGACAAAGTACCCCATACACGACAAATTTGGATTTGAAATTGTTAAAAGTCTCATGTTTCCATGATATGCCTTTGTGTTGAAAGAGCGAACCCTCGATGGTGTATTCGCAACTTACGCAAGTCCCACATTTGTGGTGGCCTGTGATGGGATTTAAACCCATCATTTGTCTCAGGGTGGGTTGAACCTCACTTGCGGCTGCTGCTCTTACTACATAATTAGCAATATTGAGTTCTTTTTTTAAAGCAAAGAGTGGTGATTCATATAGGCTTTCATCCAAATTTTTGATGAGATGCCAATTTTGTGCAATGATTTTTTTTAGTTTATTGGCGTTTGGACAGAAGGTGGTGACGCAAACTTGGCGATTCATTTTGGGTCTGCTTTTACGTTCCAGTAGACACTCTCCTGGGGTCCACCTTGCTCGTTTTTTGGCTTTACGAACCAGTTTCTTAAGGTATCCGCGCTCGCATGGTTTTGATTCCAGTTTTTCAGCATGGATGTTAAAATCCACATTGAATGAACAATTACGGCGGATCCGTAAAAATTGACCGTAAGGCAAATTTTCCTTCAAACTGTGCGGGTGGTTGCTTGAAAAAAGTAATGCCTTGTTTCTGGCCGTTTCCTTCGTAAAGAGTCGAGTGGCTAGTTTACCTTCCGCAGGAATAACCTCAACATCGAGAAAGGATATTTTGGTGGCCAAGTGTAGGATGCTGAACTGAATGTCAACTGTCCTGGCATTCAGCCATTTTTGGAAGAGTAGCAATGTTTCTTCACCGCCTGTCCAAATTAAAAAAACATCGTCGATGAAACGTAGCCACGTTCCGATGTATTTTTTGAATGGGTTGTTATTGTGGACAATGGTGTCCTCATATAAGGACATAAATAGAACAGCTAATTCCGGAGCAAAAGGACAGCCCATAGCTACCCCTTTGGTTTGGAAGAAAAACTCTTTTCCAAAACAAAAATAGTTATTTTTAAGTGCGAATGTAGCCAAATCAACTCAAAATTGGGTGGGCACCTGAACTGGTCTGACTCGTAAATCCAGAAAATGGGAAAGCACTGCCACTGCTTCATCCTGGGGAATTTGGGTATAGAGGGAAGTCACATCCATTGTGACTAATAAATCCTTCCCTCTATTGAAATTGATATTGTCAAGTTTGTTAATGAAGGCATTGGAATCTTGTAAGTATGAAACCACAAGGTTCATAAATTCTTTCAAAAAACAATCAACATATTTGGCGATTGGTTCAAGTAGTGAATCGCATTCTGCCACTATCGGTCTTCCAGGTGGCGTGGTCTGATTTTTGTGAATCTTTGGTAAGATATAAAAAAGAGGTGTCTTAGGGTGTTTGTTTTGTAGAAAATCATATTCTTTCGGATCTAGGAAGCCCTGCTCGAATCCTTCCTTTAAAATTGAAAATAGCTGTTTTTGTAATTCATGTGTCGGATCTTTATTGATTTTGCGATAACAAGCAGGGTCATAAAACTGTCTCATTACCTCGGCAGTGTATGCGTTGGTGTCCCAAACAACAATAGACCAGCCTTTGTCTGCTTGCTTTATGGTCACAGTTGGATCATTCCTCAGAGTTGTTAACGCATTAGTCTGTTCTTTAGAGATGTTATATTTAACAAACTTTTTTTGTTTTTCCATATCTGCAATTGCAGATAATACAGTCTCCTCGAACAAAATAATTTCTTTTGGTATTTTATTGCCTGGAGGACAAAAAGTTGACTTTTTCTTTAATCCAGTTACTTCAGATGGTAATGTGGATGTGCTGTCAGCGAAAAACATAGTTAATCTCAATTTGCGGCAGAATTCAATGAATTCAGTTTTCATCTTAACGAAATCAGTTTTTTTAGATGGTACAAAGGACAATCTCTTCGTGAGTACATTTTGTTCCGCAGCGGTCAGAATTCTTTGAGACAAGTTAAAAATTGAGGAAGCCACTAGTTCTTGTAATGCTGGCGGCGGGTTGTCATTTCCCACGCTGTGAATATCTTGTCTTTGCTCTTTGTCTGGGTTGGCCCCTCCCTAAAAAAGAGTTCGATGAGCCCTGTTGTTGTTGTGGCTGATTCCATTTGCGGTTTCTGTTTGATCTACTGGTACTATTGTCACTCTACCCTCCAGAGGAAGATGATGTATCCGAAAAGGTTATGAATTGGTTACGCGATCTACCTCGGTTATCGGATAGATAACGTCTTGAATCTGATTTCGTATAAAAGTCCACTTCTAGAAAAGGATAAACGTTTTCTAGTGTGAAATTCTTTTTGTCCTTTTCAAATTGGATGATCTTTTACGTGATAGTATAATCCTTGAATTCTTGGATCTCTTTGTCCACTTTCTCTAATAGGGCTTTTGAATCTGTTATTGTTTCGTTCCCGTTAATTTCTGATTCCAACTTTGCGATCTCCTCTAGTTCTTGTAATGAGATCCTTGCTGCAGTTTCAATGGTAAGGACCATAAGGTCTCTGCTGCACTTAGTTTCAATACAGCTAAATCCTTTTTTAAATAGGGGATCCTCGGTGAAAATTACCGGAATGTTCTTAATTTGAAGGCCTCCTGGAATAGTCCCTTCCCTTAGATGTTGAAGTAGAAAGTGACCATGGAGGTCTGTCCTGATTTGTTTTTTCTTTAATCGCAGGAGTTTATCCGACTCGTTTTGAGAAGTTGCTGTTACGCTAAGGGTCACTGAAGAAAATACCGGTGGAGCACTCAGAAGATTCTTGATATGATCTTCACTATAGGCAAAGGTGTCCTTCTCGGCCATAATAAGTGTAATTCTGACTTTCAATCGAGATTGAGTATTTCAAGTGAATGTTAATGGAAAAGATTATACATGATAAACATAAAAAAGGTGAAGAGGTAGAAAAGAAACAACCACCACCTAGAAGAAAGAGGAAAATTCCTCAAACAACCCTCTCTGGTGGGGAATGTGAGAAACCTTGCCAGGCCCGCCGATCCGGCTCCATGTCCCAATTAGGGTCCCAAGCCGGAGAGAAATTGCTCGGAATTTCAGGCAAGGACGGAGGTGGGATGAACGGAACTCATGCCGGCGCTGGGAATGGAGCCGTAGGGGGCGCCGGGCCAGAGCCCCCAGTGGATGTAGCTGCCGTCAGAGGACCTTGCAGCGCCGGGGCCTGAGCTGGCGGCGCTGCCGAAGGCGGAGCCTGTGGCAAGCAATGGCCCTCAATATTGACCGGGTGACCCAAAGGCACGCCGGCGGGAGCCCTAGGCCTGAAAAGATGGTCCATGGCAGCAAGAAACTCTTGCATCTGGGCAGGAGTCGCCGACGGACCTGGATAGGGGGGTAGGCCACGGGACTCCCAGACTCCAATAGAGCCACAGGGGAAGGACCCCTGGCCCCCTCGTACGCGTCCGGAGACCGTAGGTTGGACGTTGGAGAGCAAACGCACTTCTTTAGCTTTTTCTTGTGCCGTCGCTTACCCAATTCCGAGGGTGAAGACTTTGACCCCAAGGAGCGTTGATGATGGCTCCGCAGTTGGTCCCTCGAGCGACCCCTGGACCTCAAATGGCACAGAGACAACTGCCTGGCCTCTAGCAGCTTTCGGGACTGCTCCTGCAAAGCCTTCAGAGCCATCGCCAGACAGTTGGAACATGACCGGGAGTCATAGTCGCGCGCCAGACTGTAGAGACAGATGCCACGGGGTCGGCCACCAACATTGTGCGGCGAAAGGCCCCGAAGGATTTAAACCCAGGCATCCCTACGTGGCACCAGGAGTCAAAGACTCAAAAGAAGTAGAGACAAAAGTCTCAAAAAAGTTAGTCAAAAAGTGACTAGGGTACATGCTCTAACCAGATCTGCGCTTGCTGGCGCGGAAAAAGAAAGAACTGACATTAGCGCACATGGGAGGTGCCTAAAACTCTCCGTGACGTCATCTCGGCGCATACGACGCCAGTGACAGATGCGGAGCCGCACGACGCCACCTGCAGGGGTACTGCTGAAGAACAACTTTCCGGATCCAGACTGACACCTGGGGATATTCTAAGGTAAGGAATCTATCACTAACATGTCTCTTTCAGATACAAATATTTTATATATACCTTGTGTGGTTCTCCTTTCATTTGGTCATTCAAGAGGTTATAATCT
This sequence comes from Lissotriton vulgaris, assembly GCF_964263255.1. Classification (NCBI taxonomy): domain Eukaryota; kingdom Metazoa; phylum Chordata; class Amphibia; order Caudata; family Salamandridae; genus Lissotriton; species Lissotriton vulgaris. The sequence goes on along the minus strand of NC_141685.1, from coordinate 367,151,105 downwards.
GGTAAACCAAACTGCTTTACCCTCCTTCAAGACTTAGCCTCAAGGCTGCTCTCCATAGCTACCACTAGGATAGCTTTCAATAAAGGTTGTCTTAAACCTATTCATCAATAAGGTTTGTTTGGACTGGTGCAAGATGCCCACTATAACTAGTGGACAGCGTATACCAGGCCAACTTCTCACTCTTGGCAACTTGTGCTATATTTGATAAGTAGGATCTTATTGGGCTGTCGAGGGTCGGAGATGTCTGGACAGGAGGTAAAGTAGTTGCCTTTGCAGACCTTCAGCGTGATTATGACTTGAGTGTGGGGGGAGACCTTTCGATACCGGCAGGTCAGGAACGTGTTGCACAGGGATATCCCCAAGGGCACAGATTTGCTGGACGCCTCCCCCTTAGAAGACAGACTCCTTGATGATTACCTTAAAGACAAGCAATCTCCTTGACCTATAGAAAAATATTAAATAATACACCAGATGCACTAGAAAAGACCAGGGCCAAATGAGCAGCGGAGGTGGGCGATTTAGATGATAAGGACTGGCAGGAGGCATTGGCGTTCCCCTGGGAGGTGGCAATTCGGTCCAGGTTCAAGTTAATCCAGCTAAAGCTCTTTCATAGAGTGTACTATACCAGTGTGATGTTGGTAAAGATGGGTATTCGGAGCTCCTCATTATGCCCCAGAGGCTATGGTCAAGAGGAGACGTATTTTCATCAATGGTGGGACTGCCCAGTAGTACAAGCATACTGGGATAAAGTGACAGGGAAAATGTGGGAAGTCTGCAGGAAATATATGGATATCATGCCCTGGTTGTCTCTTCTTAATATTTGGGATGCAACTGATTTGACGAAAAAAGAAAGGACCTGGGTCACCTTAGGCAACGTGGTGGTGAAACGCAACATTACAAGAACTTGGAAGGGAGCCACGGTGCCCAAACTCCGGGACTGGAAGGCCGACATGGACTGGTGCATGCAGATGGAAAGGGTAATATATGAGGGGAGGGGGTGTCCGCATAAATGGTCCAACATTCGGGGGAACTTGGAACAAATGTAGAGGGCTGTAATGTGCTCCACTGAACCCGTACCCCCCTTGCAGGAGTGAAGGCTGCCAGGCCACAGTGTGGTCGCAAACTGAGTTATTAAGCTGTACTGTATGATTGGGTTGATCAAACAAACAGAAAAGTTTGTGAATGTTACATGCACTGTATTATTTTATTATCAACTGTGGCTAATTTGTTTTCTTCTTTAATAGCAAGATCTATAAAAAGAAAAGACAGACTTTTGATCATACCAAGCTTTTTGAAGTTCATGGCTGGCCTCCAGGTTTTTGCTGGCCGTCTTTGTGTACTCAGCCATGCGAGAACGCAGGCCAAGGACATAGTCCACAATGTCCTGCTTAGGATGCCAAGAGGTTGCTCCTGGCTTTCCTTCACTAGACACAGTGAACCCCTAACTGGATAGTCAAACAGAAGCTCAAATGGGCTGTAGCCAACCCCCTTCTGAGGAACCTTTCCGTAGGCAAAGAGAAGGCAGGGTAGTAAGACATTCCATTTTTGCCTAAATGTTTCTGGGAGTCCCATGATCATACCCTTAAGGGTCTCTTGTTGAATCGCTCAACAAGCCCATTTCACTGTGGATGGTAGGGTGTGATGAACTTGTAGTTCACGCCACACTCTTTCCACATGGCAGTAACATAACTAGACATGAAGTTTGTACCTCTGTCTGTTAAAACCTCGCCAGGGAAGCCCACTCTGGAAAAGATTACCAGGGGGGCCCAGGCCACTACAGGAGCTGTAGTGATCCTAAGGGGAATAGCTTCTCGGTACCTAGTGCCATGGACCACCGCCACTAGTATGTAACTGAGCCCAGATGCAGTTGGAGGGTTCAAGGGACCAACAATTTTAATCCCTAGACCCCCCCCAAAGGGGACTAACAACCACTGTAAGTCAAATTAAGAGGGCCTTTGTGGTGCCACCTGACTTACCACAGGCTTAGCAAGTGGCAAAAGGGTGACAAAACTCTTGTGCCTTCGGACCTATGGGGCCATTGAAAGTGAGGGACAAGCCTGTCCCAAGTCTTGCTTTGCCCTAAGTGTCCTGCAAGAAGAATATCATGTGCCAGGTAAAGGAGGAAACCTCTGAACTTCTGGGGTATCACTAACCTCCTGGTGGCACCAGGCTTGGGGTCTTTACCCTCAGAGTACAAAAGTCCATCTTCCCAATAGATCCTATGGAACCCACAAATATTCCCTGCTTTCCCAGCAGCACCTTGCCGCCTGAGGAGTTCAAGAGAGGAGCAGGTCTGCTGCTAGAAACTCAAGTCTGCCATGGAAGGCCCCCCTACTCCCAAGAACTCTGCCTGGTCAGGCCCATGTTCCTTTGAGACAGGTCTTTCAAGGGGCTAAGATCATCTCCCTCAGGAGACTGATCCTCACTGAGAGATTATGATGAGGGTAATTCCTGTTCCTTCTCTTGGGAAGTACCTGGTCCATTTTTCAGGATCCAGTGCTTTGTCAGTGGTGAGCTGTTTGGCCTGAGCATCAGTGACAGCAAGCACACTAGCAGAGATTCCCTTCGTCTCTGCACGAGTCCTGAACTTCAAGCTAAGGTTACTAGATCATTGCCCAACAGACAATCTACAAGTAGGTCTGGAAATACCACAACCTTCTTAGGTCCAGTTAACCCTGCCCAGCTGAGGTTCACAACTGCCAAGGAATGGCCAGTCCTGACATTGCTAGAGTTGGTTACTTGGTACATCTGTCCAAGTATGATCTGGTCAGGAGACACAGGTTTCTCTGTCACCACAGTGACACTGGTCCCTGTGTCCCTGTTTGGCCTGAGCATCAGTGACAGCAAGCACACTAGCAGAGATTCCCTTCGTCTCTGCACGAGTCCTGAACTTCAAGCTAAGGTTACTAGATCATTGCCCAACAGACAATCTACAAGTAGGTCTGGAAATACCACAACCTTCTTAGGTCCAGTTAACCCTGCCCAGCTGAGGTTCACAACTGCCAAGGAATGGCCAGTCCTGACATTGCTAGAGTTGGTTACTTGGTACATCTGTCCAAGTATGATCTGGTCAGGAGACACAGGTTTCTCTGTCACCACAGTGACACTGGTCCCTGTGTCCCATTGCTTCTTTTCCACTTATCAAAGGCTGTCATCTATACTTGCCCAACTTAGTGGGGCTTACTAGTAGGGTGGCAAGATCAATACCACAATCACAGATCAAAACAGCCTGAGCTTGAGTTCTGACTAAGTCAGAACTCATCTCAGATCCAAGGGTTAACTCCACTAACCCTATGGTTGTTGTTCTACCACTTATACTTGTGCTAGGGGAAGCATGTACCTTAGGGGCAGTGGTAGTAGTAGTCTCCTTGGCCTTTGGACAATCCCCATCGTTCGTCCAATAGGTCTTTCCCTTACAAAAGATATACCAAGGTTTTTTTTGCCTTTCTAAGTAATTTTGGCACTCACCCCCAATGCAGGTTTATGGGGCCCTTGAGAAGGCTCTTTCCAATCTTTGCCCTTGTACCCACTCTTATCCTGGGATTTAGAAGATTCTTGCTTCTTATTGTCACTCCATTACCATGGTTCTTCTGATTAACCTTGGTTCTGACCCATTTATCTGCCTTCTTTTCCAATTCTTGGGAATAAGTCAGATCTGAGTTCACCAAGTACTGATGCAAAAAGCTGATGCTGACAGTTATTAAGGATGTGCTCCCTCATAATCAAATTGTACAATCCTTCATAGTCCTGTACCTTGCTTTCATGAAGCAAGCCTTCCAGAGCCTTAACAGCGCTATCTACAAAGTCCACCCAGGCCTTGGCCTGTGCTTTTTGGGTGTCTCTGAACTAAATCCTATACTGCTCAATGGTTAGGCGAAACTCATCTATGAGAGCACTCTTCAGTACTGAGTGATTATCAGCATCCTCTTCTTTAACAGCGAGGAGCTTATCTCTACCTTTGTTAGCAAAAGAGAGCCACAGGATATCTGCCCACTGCTCTTCAGAGACCCTCTGAACTTTACAGGCCCTCTCTAAAGCTGTGATCCATTTATGGATATCAAACCCTACCTGCTAAGGAGGGACTATCCTGCCCAGGTTCCTATTATCAAAAGAAGTTTCCCTGATTCTAGGGACACTGTTGCTGCCACCATGGGACTCTAGTCCCAATTTCTTCCTAGCTTTCCACACTTATAGAGATGTCTTTGTCAAGGGTCAACTGATCTCTCCTGAGTCTAAGCCTTGCTTTCTCAAGTTCAAGCAGTTGGTACTCCCTGTCAAAAGAGCTGTCTCTCTTACTAGATATGGAAGTCCCTATAGAATGTCCTGAAACATTGGATTCTCTAGCGGAGGATCTAGACCTCCTTAGTTTACTCTGGACCCTCCCAAGAGGAACAAAGGATGTCTCCTCTGTTCAATCTGCACTGTGCCCTGAGGAATCAGAGTCCCCCAACTAAAGACATGGTTTTAGGTATAGTGAGGTATTGCTCCTACCTAATCTAGTGCAAACTAATGTCACTGAGGGTAGATAAAGGGTTGTGCTAGAGCATTAACTATCCAGCTATAAGTTCAGTAGGACTCTAAGCTGTATTGTATGTGCCTAAAATCATTGATTTTCAAGTAATCCACACCAAGATTATCTGGTAAAATAATGCAGGCTTGAATCCAAACCACTGCACACCAATGTGAGATGCTGGCTTGGTATATGGTGTTCACTTATGTGAGTGGGCACCTTGCACCAATCCAGACAACCCTTATCTTGATTTTAGTGGTCTTAGACAAAATTAGAAAGCTCTCTAAGTGGTAGCTCTGGAGAGCAGCCTTCAGGCTTAGTCCAGAGGAGTGTAAAGCAGCTTGTTTTACCAGAACAGAATTGTATACATATAGATTAAGTAAAGAAAAGAACCACACAGTGCATTTATTCAAATATGTATTTATTATAGGACACTCACTATATATATATATATGAATCTTTATTGTTCAATTAATTAAAATTGTTACAATATTCTATCAATAAAACAAAAACTTGTTTAGGATCTCACACAACTAGTTAAGAATGAAGTAGTCATTTAAAAAGATGTAAAGTAATTAAAATGACTGTTATTAAGATTATTGTCTTATCTAGTAGTGAGGTGTTGTGTGTTGGATTTAAGGAAAAGTTTTTATCTTAGTCTCTCTTGCTTGATGGCCTACTAAGTACTGTTATAATTCAGTTTTCAGTTTCAGTTTGGCTCGGATTGCGTCTGTGAATTTCCCTAGTCGGGCCGCAATTTGAGGTGTTTTAATAGAGAAGCACATTTCGGAAACTTCCCTGCAATTTTGTAGGCCAAGCAACCCAAAGATGGGGAGAACCAAGTGCTGCCGCTCACTGACTAGCTTTGGGCAACAGCACAACAGATGGAGCCAAAATTCATGGTGGTAATTGCAGAGTCGGCAAGCCACTAAATTATCCTGCCGGGCCCAAGTTGGGTTAAAATCCGTGATGGGCAAAGCGAGAAGTCTCATATAGGTGATTCTTCCCCGAGCCAGGACTGTCAAAGCTTGCTCCAGGTAGGGCTGCGGTTTTCCCATGGTGTAAGAGGAGTCTACTGAGGAAAGATTGAATTGGTAATGCAGGCTTTCCAAGTCCCTTTCAAAAGATATTCTCTTGGCCTGAGTATTCGCTGTTTTCCTCCAGGCTGTTAGTGGGATGTCAGTGTTATGCAGATTTTGGATGTTAATGTCCAATAATCTAATGCCTGCTGCCAAATGCACCTGCCATGGGGAACCCTCCTCTTCGAAGAGCGTTTTAATTTGTCTTTTTAATTAAAATTCTGCTGCTCGTGTTGTCCTGATATAATATTTTATTAAATCACCTGAAAAAGTGATGTCCGGACAGGTGAGACCCAACACCAGCCTTACTCTTGCTCGCCTGGCCTGTCTACGAAGAGCTAGGGCCTTTTTGTAAGCCAAAATTTGATGGTTCGCGAGAAACTTAATAAAGGCACCGGGGAAAACTAAATGGCCCTAGTTAAGAGAGGGCACTAGTTTTGCCTTAAGAACTTTCAAAATGGGTTCAGCAGTTGGACGGTGAAGTCCCTGATTAAGGCTTTTTAAAGGGAAAAAGATGCCAGCCGCTTTCCTTCTCAGATGCTTCAGATGGGCTGTAGGTTTTGCCCCTTCTAATAGCCAGAAGCCCACATAGTTGTAGCTCATACTTGTTTTAATTTGCAGGGCCCCACATTGCCAATGTATGGTCTTCTTACGAGGGTACTTCCCGAATATAAGTATCCTAGTCTTCTCCTGGTTCACCAGGAGTTTGTTCTGTTGGTTATATCCATGCAAAGCTTTAGGGGCTTCTGTAAGCCAGTTCTCGTGTGTCCATAATTACGATGTCATCCGCATACTGGAGTATTTGAAGCTGCGTTTTTCCCAGTCTAGGGGGCAATAGGCTTGCCCCGTCCAGCGCTTTCCCCAGATGTAAAAATGTAAATGGATACTTGTAAAGCACACTACTCACCCGCAAGGGTCTCAAGGCGCTTGTACGAATACCGCTGTGGAAACCATCCTGGCTTTCCCTGTGAGGCGTCCACTCATGGGCACCCCCAAGGTGGAGGCCAGGCATCCTTAGCGTTGTGGAGATTAAGCAAGCTATTACCCAGAGTTTCAGAGTGGGACTCCATGATTGGAATAGGCACAGAGGCGAGAATTATCAGGTCCGTGGAATTTTTGAATCCAAGACCCGCCAAGGCGGGGAATTGAACCCTGGTCCCGGGCCAGACCTCTGCATCAGGATCTGCCGCTCTAACCATTGAGCCGCACTTCTCCAGATCAGCTGTGTACAGATTGAAAAGTATAGGGGCGAGTACGCACCCTTGTTTTAAGCCGTTGTTAGTTGGTACCTTAGCGGTGACTAATGTTTGACTGATTTTAATGCGAACCCAGGTCCCCTGATATTGGGAAATTATGGCTTTTAGCAACTGTTGGGGGAGTCCCCGAATATGTAGTTTTTCCCACAGCTTCCCACGATCAACCCTATCAAAAGCTGCACTATAATCCACAAAGCAACAGAAAAGTGGTAACTGAGATGTCTGGGTAGCGAGGCGGCCCAGTACTAAGATGTTGTCTGTGGTAGAGCTTTGGGCCCTAAATCCTGTTTGAAATAGGGGAAGAATGTTATTATCTGTTACCCAGGCTTCCAGTTCTTTCAAAAGTATTCTGGCGTATGGTGTAGCTTCAACATCCAATAAAGCAATGAGCCGGTAAATTCCGGGTTTTGTGCTGTCCCCTTTTTTGTAAATTGGGGAGAGTATTGAGCCTTTCCACGATGATGGAACAGTAGAGGTGCCAAAGGTGTGCTTAAAACTGCTCTGCCCAGAATCACTGCGAGGCTTTAAACACAGATGGGTGAACTCCATTGGGTACTGGAGCTCCATCTGACCTCATATTTTTGATCAGTGTAATTACCTCGGCCACTGTGATATTGAAAGTTTTAATGACTTTATCTTTTGTTGGAGATTGTTGATGGGAGTACGTTTGGGTGATATCCTGTTGGGTTGAGTACAGCTGAGTTGCATGTTTAACCCACTCCAAGGCGTCCACTCTATTTTCTTTTGTCTGGCCGGTGTTGGTAAATTGCTTAATATATCTCCAAAGTTGTATGTGTCCCCTTTCTTTGAGAAAGGTAAACATTTTCACCCATTCTGTCTCGATTTTCTTAGAGCGTATTTCCCAGGCTTTCTTCCTGTGCTCTGCATGGAGAGCTGTTATTTCCTGAGGTTTGGGGCTTTTGGTGCCTTTCCTTCTTGCGTTTTGTGTGAATTAGGTCTCTTCATTTAATAGTTTGCGGAGGTCCCAGAGAGTGGGTATCCTGCACTTGGGTGCCTCCAATTAGTACCCCTAGGGCTAATTTGAATTCTGCTAAGAGTGCTTCCCAGTACACCTGGGACGAGACTGGACTCGTGACAGTGGTATGTGATTCTTTGTGAGTTACCCACTCCAGGATTTTGGGGTCAAGATTGATAAACCAATTTATTCTCCTCAGGATTTCGGAGCGTTCATTGCCGGTTGAGACCCCTCAAACTTTACTTGACTTTAGAAATGACTTCGGGTCAGGGACTCTGTTCCTTGAACTCCTTAAGTTTTTGGGTGAGGCTTGAGTCAAGGGGTTTGATTTTACAAGAACATTTCCTTGGGGTTGGGAAGCTGTTTTTTTTTAGCCATCCTGCGGTTGAGGCCCAACTGCCAAAAACTGTGTTTTACCCCAGTAGTCTATACCCTCTTCTAGTGGTAGCTGATCCCCTGAAATAAAGACTTCAGCAAATCAACAGGTCACCTCACATCCGGGGGACAAAAGGAAATCATCCCTCTTTGCCTCAGGCGTACCTTCCTGCAGCCTCCCTGAATCTCTGCTGCACATGGGGCGCTGGCGAGGCAATTTGCTTCCTTCGGCGATGAGATGCACGATCAGAGAGAGCCTCAACGACTAGCAGCGACTGCCACTACGCCAATTCCCCCACTACTATTGCCCCAACCAGGACCACCGTCAACGAGATGCCCGAGAGCTGAGGGTCGCAAGCAGCCGGACTCAGGGTATTCCCTGGCTCAATCTGCTGCTTTGCGGAGGTAGGAGTATCAGAATCTAACAAGTTTATGGTCGGTATGGTGTTTTGGGTGCTGTACCTACAAAGATTATAGAGATAAAGTGCAGATCTTTCTTGGCATCCTAAGAGGGAACCTCTTGAAAGACTCGGATTACGCAGAAGGCTGTCGCAGTCGCCACAGTGATGATCAGCCTAATACACAGCTACCCTGCAGCTCGTGGTGGTACACAGCAGACCGAGGCCCCCCTCTCACCTCTGCTCCAGAAGTTCGCTCCAGGAGGAGAAGCACTGAGCTGCAGACGGCAGGCAGCGGGCGGGGCAGGCAGCAAGCAAAGGCAGCAGGCAGCAGGGGACGGTGGTGGCGTGTGGCTGCTCCTCTTCCTCCTACCAAACAATCAGGCAGCACAGCAGGCGGCAAAGCGTTCCGCAACTCCCCCGGGAACCCCACTGCTCCAGCCGTGCCAAGGGGCAGCACTCCACAGGCCCAATACTACACAGGCCCCCGCAGCTCCTACCAACAACCAACAGGTAACGCAGTAGGCAGCACCGTGCACTGCCTCCTTCCCAGGTAATGGTTCAGGTGGGGGAAGATGGGGAGGTTTGAGTGGGCTACCTGCTCGCAGATTCCGGCTCTTGGGTTTCCCACTTTCTGGCCCCCAGCAACAGCAAACAGCGGCATCACAGCCGCAGCCACCCGCAGTCTGGCTACTTCACTCCCACGACTTCAATCAATCAATCAATCAATCACGGCATTTATGTAGCGCGCTACTCACCCGGGAGGGTCTCAAGGTGCTGGGGGAGAGGGGTATATCACTGCTCGAACAGCCAGGTCTTGAGTTGCTTCCTGAAGGAGAGGTGGTCTTGGGTACACCGAAGGTGAATGGGGAGGGAGTTCCAAGTCTTGGCTGCCAGGTAGGAGAAGGATCTTCCTCCGGCAGTGGCTCTGCGGATGGCGAGTGCGTGGCTGGTTGATCGTAGCTGGCACGCGGGCATGTAGAAGGTCATGCGGTCGTTGAGGGACTTGGGGCCCAGGTCGTGTAGAGCCTTGTGTGCGTGGGCGAGGAGTCTGAACGTGATTATCTTGCTGACGGGGAGCCAGTGCAGTTCTTTCAGGTGTCCGGTGATGTGGCTGTGTCGGGGGATGTCCAAGATGAGTCGTGCGGTGGCGTTCTGGATGCGTTGGAATCTTCTCTGGAGTTTGGCTGTGGTTCCGGCGTAGAGGGCTTTCCCGTAGTCCAGTCGGCTGGTGACGAGTGCCTGGGTGACGGTCTTCCTGGTTTCAGTGGGGATCCATCTGAAGATCTTGCGGAGCATGCGCAGGGTGTTAAAGCACGAGGAAGAAACGGCGTTGACTTGTCTGGTCATTGACAGGGAGGAGTCCAGGATGAAGCCCAGGTTGCGTGCGTGGTCCGTTGGTTTGGGAGCGGTGCCCAGGCCTGGGGGCCACCAGGAGTCGTCCCAGGCGGAGGGTGATGATCCGAGGATGAGGACTTCCCTCTTGTCTGAGTTCAGTTTAAGGCGGCTGTTCCTCATCCAGTTGGCGTCGTCTTTCATCCGTTCGTGTAGGTTGGCTCTGGCGGTGGTGGGATCGTTGGTGAGGGAGAGGATCAGCTGGGTGTCGTCGGCGTAGGAGATGATGTTGAGGTTGTGTTGGCGTGCGATGGCTGCGAGGGGGCTCATGTAGACGTTGAAGAGGGTCGGGCTGAGAGAAGATCCTTGTGGTACGCCGCAGATGACTTCGGTGGCCTCGGATCTGAACAGAGGGAGGCGGACTCTCTGGGTTCTTCCGGTGAGGAACGAGATGATCCATTCCAGCGCTTTCTCTCAGATACCGATGTTGCTGATGCGCTTCACTAGCGTTCGGTGGCAGACCGTGTCGAACACTGCGGAGAGGTCCAGGAGGATGAGGGCCGCTGTTTCCCCGTTGTCGATCAGGGTTCTGATGTCGTCTGTGGCTGCGATCAGGGCGGTCTCGGTGCTGTGGTTGGCCCGAAATCCGGACTGCGAGTGGTCGAGGGATCCGTTCGTCTCGAGGAAGGCGGCAAGTTGTTTGTTGACGGTCTTCTCGATGGCTTTGGCCGGGAAAGGAAGGAGCGAGATGGGACGGTAGTTCTTGAGGTCAGTGGGGTCCGCCGTTGGTTTCTTCGGGAGGGCGGTTAGTTCAGCATGCTTCCAGCTCTCCGGGAAGGTGGCGGTGTGGAAGGAGGAGTTGATGGTGTCTCGGAGATGGGGTGCGATGGTGGCGACGGCTTTGTTGAAGACGTTGTGTGGGCACGGGTCGGTTGGTGATCCTGAGTGGATGGAGTTCATCGTGCGGGTGGTGTCTTCGGTGCTGATCGGGGTCCAGTTGCAGAGGGTGGTGGTGGCGGGCGTTGGTTCGGTGGTAGGGTGCGTGGTCTGTGAGTCGAAGCTGTTGTGTATGTCGGTGATCTTGCGGTGGAAGAACGAGGCGAGGGAGTCGCAGAGGTCTTGCGAGGGAGTGATGTTGTTGGTTCCGGCACTGGGGTTGGAGAACTCTTTGACGATGCTGAAGAGTTCCTTGCTGTCGTGGGCGTTGTTGTCCAGTCGTTCTTTGAGTGCCGTCTTCTTGGTGGCGCGGATCAGTTGATGGTGTTTGCGGGTGGCGTGCTTGAGGGTGGTCCAGTTGTCTGTGGTGTGGTCGAGCCGCCAGGCTTTCTCGAGGGTGCGGCAGTTCTTCTTGGATTCCTTGAGTTCGTTGGTGAACCAGGGGGTTTTCTTGCTGCCGGGTCTGCTGGGAGAGTTCTTTAGTGGTGCAAGGTCATCGGCGCAGGCGGTCAGCACTTGGTGAGGTTTCTGGCTGCTACGTTGGGGTCCGTTGAGCTGGTGGGAGTGTTCTGGCTGAGGGAGGCGGTGAGCTGCTCGGCGGTGATCTTGCTCCAGCTGCGGCGGGGGACCCGTTGCGGTTGGTGGTGGGTCGTAGTTCCACTGAATCTGCTCCGAACACCATGACTGAAGCAGGACCAGCCGTGGAGAGGTGGGCGGGGAAGCTGTAGGAGTACAGAAGGGCCGCGGTCTCCTTCCTTCCTGTCCTTGCTGGCCGTTTGTGCCTGTGCCGGTTGCCAATTGCAAATCCTCGGGGTCGCGAGCGCGGGTCACAGGCCTCGAGAGCCGCGGCGGCAGCAGCCTCTCTCCTCACCAGATTCACGCGTAAGGCGTGACAGCGTGAAAACCAGGACTGGACCTGACTCACTAACACATACAGATATCTCCTAGCCAGAGATATACACAATGCACACAATACTTTTCAATAGAAACAGGTAAGTACCACGTAATACGCAGTAGTCACCAGGGGAAGACAAAACCATACACTAAAATAGGGGCATGCGAACCACAACTCGAGCCAAGACTATAGCCAGAAGGTGTAGAAGTGCCAGTGACCGAAGGAACCACCCGAGGTAAGTAACCATGAGCCCCACGGAGGCTGTATGCAGAGTGGGGAGTGGGGACATGACTGCGGGATCAATGCAAGTCAATGGGTAAGTTGGGGTTGCAATTTTAAAGAGGAAGGACCCTTCCCAGTGGACCCTGAAGAAGCCCAGTGGACGACAGAAGGCAGGAGATCCACCCCAACTGTGGATACCTTAGGAGCCAGTAAACCTGCAACAGAGAAGCCGGGCGCATTGGTGTGAAGTGGCGTCGGAAACCACAGTCAAACCAAATGGAGGACTTCAGGAAGATGCCACTGCAGGAGAAGGTGGAAGTGTTCGGTGGTACCCAAAGGTGGATTCAAGATGTGAAGGACCTGCAAGCAGAGGGGACAGAGTCCATGCCACCCAGGAGTAACAAGAAGGCACGGAAGGCGAATGTCCACCGATGTTGAGTGTTGCAGGAGACCTTGAAACTTCAGCTGTGTAGACCAGGTGATGCTTTGGAAGACTAGCTGCTGTACATGAGCTGCCCCACATCGGATGTCGAGAGTTGAGGCTTTGGTGTCCGGCGGGAGCACCAACAAGCCTTGGCAACTGCAACCAATGTGGAAGTTGAAAAAGGTGCAATTTCGGGACCAGCAAGGTCCAGGAGTCTCGCCACAAGCAGGGGAGTCAGGGCAGGCCCCGACCAATCAGGGGAGCCCAAAGAATTCGAAGAGGGCCCTCAAGAAGACCTACAGGCAGGAGGCACTGAAGTCGAGCAGCTCACCAACGATGCAAGCCCACGATGCAAATGATGCGGTGAGGATGGTGTTGGTCACTGGGAGAGCTTGAGGTGGGGCTACTAGGAGCCGGAAGATCTTGGTGGAAGGTATCCAACAAGCCTTTGCAACTGCAAGTCAACACGGTACGTATGGGTTTGGTTCCTGTATTCTGAGGAGGGATACTGGCCTCAAACTCAGTGAAAGCACATGGCAGGCCTTGAGGGATGTGAAAAACCACCACTTGTGTTGCTGAGCCTTTCAGAGTCCGTGGGAGCCCAGGATCAGCATACGGACATCTTAGTTGTGGTGCCTACAGATGCATGGGAGTGACTCCTTCACTTCAAGGGAGATTCCTTCATGTGTCTTAGATACCAAGAGGCTTTGGAAGGTTCCTGTATGGTGCACAGACACAGACATTCCATTAGACGAGCAGGGTGGTGAAATCAGGAGCAGTAGGAGTCTTCCCGGTTACAGTCTTGATGACCAGATCAAAGCCCAGAGTGCCCAGACGGTTGAAGAAGTGGTGTCTGAAATTAATCTTGCCCCACGACGAATCTAGGGACCCACCCTCAGGTAAGCCCTGAAGTACCCTAAGGAAGAAGTTGGGATGATTCAGGAGATCCTCCAGAGCGGAGCCAACTGTTCCCTGAGCGGGTTTGAACTGGACTATGCATGGATGGCACCAAGTGTGACCTGCATGCAGACTATGTTGTGCTGGCAAGGGCCCCCACCCTACCCCAATTCACTAAACCCTGTCTGGGAGGTAGTCACAGCTCCCTGTGACAGGATACCTGTTGTTCTGCCTTCCCTTGTCCGAGCTTAGCTCAGCAGCAGGAGGGCAGAAACGAGTCTCTGGCAACAGCCGTAGTTTGATACCTCCTACACAGTTTATGGTGTGGGGGGTATGATTCCAACATGTTAAACATGATAGGATTCGTTACAGCCAGTTTCGAGATGGTCACCTCGTAATGACACAGTGCCTCTCTTTATGTTATATGGCTGTCTCACTTACAAGCTGGGAGAATGGACTCCGTAGGCTGTAGAGAGTCCTGCTCATGCAGGGGCACCCTCACACTTAGAACCAAGCACCCTGCCTTCAGGATTGTAAGGCCTATCTTAGGTGTGACTTATACGTTTTAAGTGCAGTGACCTTAGATGTAGGGAAACCTATATATTTTGTGAGTAGTGCAAGCACCAGCTACCCAGGCTGCAATGGCAGGCTTGTAGTTTCAAATTGAGGGGTATCCCATCTGTGGCATAATACATGCTTCAGCTCAGGTGAGACCCCTGGTGTACCTATGCCCTGCGGACCTGAGTACATTTACTAGGGACTGATAAGGTTATCAGTGGCAAATCTGTGATGTACCTGAGTCCTTACCAAACCAATTTAGTGGAGAAAGCACAGAGATTGGGGTCCTGATTAGCAGTATCACAGTCAGACTAGTCAGAAACAGCATTACATCAAGCAAAAAGTGGGGGTAACCATAAAAGAAGATCTTACTTACCTACATCCTGTCTTCCCTTGCTCGAGCTTTGCTCAGCAGCAGGAGGGCAGAATCGTGTCTCTGGTTGGCAGCAGCCATGTTGTGCTGTCCGGGTCTCGAAGACTGGGACCTGGAGCACTGAGGGCCTCCTGGAGGAACTTTACAGTGCATGGAATCATACTGCCAGCACTGTTTACGGTGTAGGAGTATTGATTCCAACATGTTTGATACCAAACATTAAACAAAGAATCAAAAGGGGGAGTGAAAAGGTAGTGCTAGAAAGCACTTCGGTGGGCGCACCCTCCTCCAGTTAATGGTATAAATAAACAACAAGGTCTACCTCTAGAAGGTATTCTGTGAGCCAGAGTATATCAGGCGCCCGTGTTTTTGATCCTTGATACCGTTCAAAGAGGGCTCCCATCGTCGCCCCCGTTCCTGAGCTTACACCGCTCTAGTGTTCAGCTCAATCAGCCGCCCCTTCCCGGTACAGGTGCTAGTAATTATCCAAATCACTCTGGTATATAACCGCATGCTCCTCTCCTTCCTCTCACACCACGGAAGCCATGGATGAGGGAGGATTCGAGGACTTCTCGTGAACTAGTAAGTACGGCATAGCCGGTTTAGGGAGCCTTATGCCTAGGCTTTCAACACCTGCTACCATGACCTTACTCTAAACCATGGCATGCCCCACTTTTATTTTACTTTACCAACAGATGGAAGTTCCATGTACCCCTCTTCCAGACCGGCTCATGGGGCACTGACTCCTATTTATTCCAGTATGTATTTAGTCCTTAGTGTATCTTACCGGCAAATCGCAAAGTCACCTTATATGTCACCAACTTTCCTTCCTAAGGTGATTATATGAACGCACATTGGGACGCGCAGTAAATACTTACGTGCCCTATCTTTATCTTTGCAGCCCACGACAGGGCTATAACTGTTCAATATTGAATGCCATGTTGCAGTTGTATTATAATCTATTTTCTATTCACTTGTATATACACATAGCACACTTTGTTGCCAACCTTAGTGAGTGACAGAGGGATCTGACCCCGTCCTGATGAAGAGGCAGTCAGCCTCGAAACATGTTGGCAACACCAGGAGAACTAGCCCATTGTTAAGCTAAATTGTCTCCGCCACACTATTTTTAACGGTACCAGCCTATGACTAATAAATAATTTTTTGCTTTCATAAGGCCAGGTATTCTTTGAAATCTCACTTTTCCATACCACTCCTGACCCTACTCACACTCACTCAATACACTTCACATAGCACTTACAATATCTAAGTGCTCCAGCGTAGTCGCTGGTCGTAGCACGCCCGTCCAGCAGCGGGGCGGGAAGACCCTGATGATGAAGCATGACACCAAGGGTCCTTTTGGTGTGTGAGGGGTATTTTAACAAATACTGTGAATGTCTGATATACTCTGGCTCACAGAATACCTTCTAGAGGTGGGCCTTGTTGTTTATTGATACCCAACATGGCAGGGTTTCTTATAGCGAGATTAGAGATGGTCATCGTGTAATGACGCATGGCCACGCTATGTATCATAATGGCAGATGCACTTACAACCCGGGAGAAGGGACTCCAAAGGTTGTAGGGGTGTACTGCTCATGCAGGGGCTCCCTCACACTTAGAACCAAGCATCCTGCATTCAGGATTGAAAGGCTTGCTTTGGGGTGACTTATAGATTTTAAGTGCAGTGACCTTAGATATAGGGAAACCTACTTCTTTCGTAAGTGGCACTAGCACCAGCCTACACAGGCTGATTAGTTCCCCATGGGTGGCATAATGCATGCTTCGGCCCATGGGGACCCCTGGTGTACCTATGTCCTGGGTACCTCAGTACCATATACTAGGAGCTGATAAGGGTATACCAGTGTCCAATCTGGGATATACCTAACTATTTACAATATCAATTCAGGAGAGAAAGCAGGAGAGAAAGTACTCAGACTGGGGTCGTGGATAGCAGGATCCCAGTCGGACTAGTAAGAAACAGCTTAGCACCACGCAAAAAGTGGGAGTAACCTTAAAATCAGATCCTACATTTCTACAATTGTGCTTTAGGGCATCTGGATATTTTTCCCAAAAGTATGTAGGGACTAGGTTCAGCGCTGTAGGGCCATCCTGGGTCCCCTACCTATGGGAAGGGGAAATGGGACAGGATCTTTTATAGCGGAACCCTGTAGGTAGCTGTTGTTTTATTCTGTCTATCAATTGTGTGCCTTTTGCTTACTCGCACTAAGTTTGCCGGGTATGCCCTGATGTGGGTCCCAGGCTCACTATGCCTCTGGAATCAAGCTAACCTAGATGATGAGGGGTGAAAGCTCAAAACCGGTCCTAGGATGCCTGTTTTGGGTCCATAGAGCACCTGGCTTGGCAGTTCGGGCTGGACTGTTCCCATGAGGCACAGAGAAAACCCCTTGAGAAATCCATAGTCTTTGATATGCAGTTCCGTTATGTGGCTTGGAATTTTCTTAAAACGTCTCATGAATTCTGTTCAGCAAGTTCACAGTCAATGTTCTCAAGCATTTCTGTTACCAGGATGTCAATGAATTCTCTGGCTGTCCCAATGCATGTATGCAGTTGTGCTATATCACAGACAAGCAGGGCTTTAATCAGCACCCCTTACTGTGATCCAAGAAGGCCAGCAGAGGATTGGCAGTGGTCGCAATCTATGGAGCGTCTGGTAGAGTTGACTCCCTTTGGTTTAGTTGCTGAAATTAAGAATCTTGGCACAGTGAAGGTAAAGTCAATTGTCAACAGCCTTGATGGATTGGCCTCTATGAAGAAGACATAAAGCCCAAGCCCTTCTAAGAAACTTCTCTCACACTAACAACCAAATCTGACTCTCTGACCAATATAGGCGCCACCTCGGCACACTGACGTCAGTTACTTATCATGACTTTCCATGTCAGAAACACGGAGCCATGAAGAGTACTGACAATGGTGTGTTTAAAAAATGTGGCCCTGAAAGGGAACAACCTTGACCCTAGAAACTAGTCCACAGTGAGGGAAGAACGGGTGGGTCAGTAAGGAATCTGCGGTTAGATACTATCTCTACCAGATAAGGCATTACCAAAGGTAAGTAACTTGTTATCTAACAGCGATATCTAGCCGCAGTTTCCTTACCTTTGAATAGATACCCAAGCAATACCATCCCCGGAGGAGGGACTACAGGCATGTTTCAGACCGAACGGGCAAAAGGGCCGTTCCCTGAAGACCTGACTTTCCAGGCAGTAAGGCTTGGTAAACTTGTGCAGGGATTCCCTCTTCGGCACTGCCCAACTCTTCTTTGCTCCAAAGTACCCCACGAAGAGTTGGTCACCCACTTGGAACTCTTTAGTGTGGTCAAGGTAAAATTACAATGCTCTTTTTGGGCCCAGATGGTGGAGATGCCACTCGTGAGCCACTAGGCATCGACTAATGAGTTTGTTCGCCTTGGTGTTCAGGGAACCTGTCTGGTGTTAAACCACCAAGGATATGCCCTGCTGTTCCAGCCATGTCCAGAGACACAAAGCCTCATGACAAAGAGTCCACAACCCCACTTCACCCTGATTGTTGCAGTACCGCATGGTGGTGGTGGTGTCTGTCAACACTTGAACTAGCCTTCCTTTGAAGGAGGGTAGAAAGGCTTTCATTGCCAATCGGATCACTTGGAGCTCCAGCAGGTTGATGTTGAGTCCGGATATCACCGGAGAACAGAGTCCTCGGTTCTCCATTTCTCCCAAATGGCCACCCCATCCCAGAAGTGAAGCATCTGTCACTACTGTGAGATCTGGTTGGGGCATGGAGAAAGGTCTGCCTCTAACCCAATCACGACTCCTTAGCCACCACCGCAGGCCTTGTACAGTTCCTTCAGAGATGTGGACCATGTTGGAGACATTGCTGTGATCCCGCGCCTATTGGAACTCAGGTCCCATTACAGAGCCCTCATATGCCATCTGACGTGTGTCACTAACAGGATACAGGAAGCCATGAGGCCCAGTAGCCTCAGAGTCTATCTCACTGAAATTCGGGATAGAGGCTAAAACATTAATATAATAGCCTGAATATCCTGGACTCACAGCTCGGGAGGATAGGCCTGAAAGTGGTCTGTGTCTAGAACAGCTCAGTTGAAAGGGAGCATCTGAGGTGGAATCAAGTTTGACTTTGGCACTTTGATATTGAATCCCAACGAATGCAGGAGGTCCACCTGTTAGAAGTGATGTTGTGCAGTGGTGGAGGTGATGGTGGAGCCTGCCACCAACTGGTCTCCCATGGTCTGGAAGGGCAAGACTAGGAGGGTATGGAGGCAATAGCTGTAAGAGCACAGACATGTTAAGGCATGTGCAAAGTGGGCTCTAGCCCAGGGCCCCAGACTTTCAGGGGACCCCCTGATACAGACAGGTTTGTTTGGCAGAGAGTCTTACCCTGATGACCCTGAATAATTCTTAAACAGATTGCTTTAAATACCATTTTCCTTTAACTTATTTTTAAAGTGGGTGATGCATCAGAGTCTATCACAGACATTTTGCAGAGAAATGTATTTATGTTTCGTGCAGCATCCATAAAAAAGTTTCTTTTAGATCAAAACAGGACCTCACATGTGAGAAATGGGAGACTCTAACAGATTATTTACAGTAATATTGGTGAGCTGCTGCTGTGTTATAATACTGAAAACACTTGTCACTATCCCTGAATATTCAATGTAAACACATTTAGAAATTGGATGAGTGTGCCTGTGCACTATGTGACAAGACCAAAGAGGGAATGAAAGAGCTGACACTGGATCATAAATTCGAAGCTGTTTTAAACAGCTGAAACTGGATCATAAACTCTAAGCAGTTTTGAACAGGGGCCCTCAAAATCCTTAAGATGTCCCTGCGGGCAAGGGAGGGTGTTTGGCTTGACCTGACCTCTAGCTACCTGACTCACAGGGGTAGGAATAAAGCGCCACCTTGTATGCACAGGGTTTGTTAAACATTCCTGGCTCTGTGGCTGGTATATGGGTTGAGTAGTTGAAAGCCGCTTTCGAAGCCATGAAATGAGAGAAAGGCAGACTGGCGATGAGATGCAGCTGAGAGGCCCATGGACTTGACTGAAGCCTGTGAGTCCTTAAAGAGCTCCAGCACCTTGTCCGCCTTGTCTCTGAAGAGATGTGTGCCATCAAAGGGCATGTCCATGACCACATGACCGAAGCTTGAACATCCTTGGAAAAGCCAAATGTTCTCAACCAGGGGTGGCATCTAACAACCACCGTCGTTGAAATTGCTCAGCCCAGCGAGTCGGTCGCATCTAAGCTGCATCGAATGGCAAACTTTGCTGCATCTCTCCTGTAGGAGAATAGGATCTACTTACACTTTTTGCTGGTGTTTCACAGTTTTTTTACTTTAGTGTGGCTGGGGTCCTGCTATCCAGTACCCCAGCCTAGCTGCTTCCTCTCTAAATTGATTGCATGTACATTAGGTACACTCCAGATTGGTTACTGGGCTACCCTTGTTAGTCCCTAGTATATGGTACCTTAGGTACTAAGGGCATAGGTACACCAGGGGCCTACCAGGGGCTAGAGCATGTATTCTGCCACCCCTGGGAAGCCTTCCAAAATGGCACCACAGGACTGCTACTGCAGCCTGGGTGAGGTGTTGCATGCACCCCTCACTAAGATATAGGTTACCTATATCTACCTTAAATCACTGACACATATAAGCCTATCAGTCACTCCTATGGCAGGCCTGATCAATCCTGAAGGCAGAGTGCTTGGTTTTGTGTGAGAAGGTGCCCATGCATGAGCAGAGCCAC
The DNA here is from genome assembly GCF_964263255.1 of Lissotriton vulgaris. Classification (NCBI taxonomy): domain Eukaryota; kingdom Metazoa; phylum Chordata; class Amphibia; order Caudata; family Salamandridae; genus Lissotriton; species Lissotriton vulgaris. The sequence continues at coordinate 367,131,108 of NC_141685.1, read as the reverse complement.
TCTGCAGCTTTTGCAGCCAATACTCTGAGGCTGTTTTGTGATGCAACCATTACAAGAATGGGGTAACCCTAAAGGTATGGACCTGGGTAACTTAGCAATATGAACAGACAATGGTCCGCAACCTATAAATTGAGGTATACAGATCAAATCAGAAAATTAAATCATTATTTTCAAAGAAGTGGCACCTTTGATAAGTCTGCTCACTATACAGCAAAGACTAAATCTTTTTGGAGAAGAGACCTAACACCACGGTTTTTGAAAAATATATATTCTTATTTATTTTTATACATATTCAAATTTTTGGCATATTTTTCAATAAAAACAAACAGAGGCTGCCCCACAACAGGAAAGTGCAGAGATGAAAGTGTGAATCAAGGGGGTGAGCAAGTGAAAAAACAGAAAGGAAATTGCAAAGTATTAGAAAAGAAAAATTAAATATAATTCAAAAAATCAATGCTGCATGTACATAATTCAACCAAATTGCAGCAATGAGCACCTAACCAGCAGATATAAATTCATACAGCCATAAAACACAACACTGTAGTGTTCATATATCAATGTCCAAAGTTTTGCACAGTATACAGTGTTGGTACTACACTGGTCTAGGTTATGTGTGTTGAAAATGTTGACGTTTCGACTCGACTTATTCCCAAACGGTTATTTGAGCCTGGGGATGGCGAGTCTTCATCAGGACAAGAGGCAAAATACGAGGCAACCAGGGATAAATGAATAACCCTAAGACAGAAGGGGGAGAAATTACGAATTATTGACCGTGGTGTAGATATACAGCCTGACCCACAGTGGGAGAGGTATGACAGTCTCTCTTACCCTTAGTAGTAGAGGAACCGTTGATTTGGTGATCCAAAAAGAATTCACCGCGTCTCACACAGGATTCCTGGAGAGACAACAAAAAAGGGGGGAGAGGGTAGAGTCCATCCCAAACTCCGTGGTGATAATTCCCACCTCGCCTAGTTGGTGAATCAAGAGCATTCTAATTACCTTGAAGCGATATATGGGTCCATATGGAGTCATTCGTTTGTTATATGGACATGATAGATGATGCCTAAAATTAATTGAAACAACATCAGTACATCTAATGTACACTGTCTCAAGGTAACTCATGAAACGCAGGCATCTGTTTACCTTAATGATATATTTCTTGATCCTTGTAATCTATTCGTAATCTTCTTATGTGGGCATGTAGTTCATACCTATAATTAGTTAAATTAAAACCAACGTCAGAGTGTTCATTTGTATATTTGGACCAAGACAATTACTTGGGCCCTGTTTGACATTTTTTCATTACCTTAACTGTGTCAATGCACAGTATTCCAATCGAACAGGTACGGCAGACCAAACCAATGAGTTGTAGGCGCACTGTAAAAATAACAGTGTATAATGGTAAGATATGTCCTTAGTCTTGGGGATAGATGATATCCATTTTTAAGTAAACCAGAAGGGCTTACCTGATTCCCAATTAATTTAGGCGGACGCTAATGGAGCTAATCCAAATTCCATCAATTTCCAAGCTGTATAGGAGACATGAAATGGGGAGTTCGAGTTTACTCCAGATGCATAGGCGTCACAATGGCGAAATGCTACCATGATTATAATGTTAAAATTTTTGAACAAAGCGTCCAGAAAAAATGAACAGAGGTGTCCTAATTCAATTTGAATACAGAGACGATGAAAGCCTACCCGCAATGTTCCGGCTTCCAGCTTGACCATCCGAGCCTCCCAGTGCTGACGGATGTGTAAAAAGTGGAGATCACTTCCACTGTTGCGTGAGGGCGCTGTTAAATGAAGACAAAGTATATTTCAGTGATAGACCGGGGCATTAACGGGCTACCGAGGAAAACGGGGGGTCAAGCGGGGAAAGAATTAGTGACCTACCCGTCCATGCGTCCACAGAACCCACTATAACCAAGCCTCACGGTGCTTCGGGATACCGGCGGTCAATGTTACCCTTGTTTCCGCCTTAGTAAATACCCAGGCTCCATTGCGTAGTCTGCACAGAAGACGGACTACACAAAAAACAACCCGTAGCGCTATAGAAGATTTTTCACTCAAGTTACAATTGTTTAATGGCATGTTAAGATCGGCATGTTAAGATCGGCAAAACCGATTTTTTCATAGATATTGCCTATTCACAGAATCAGGCTATATTCGAGTTCAAAGCACCTCGACTGATCTTAGGTGAAAATAGAAAACGGACTGAAACCAATTCGATTAGAGTAGAAGTAAAAGTAAACAAAGGACAAGGATCAGTACAAAATGGACTGAAGCCAATTCGATAAGAGTGAAAGTAAACAAAGGACAAGGATCTGATATGTCGTGTCTGTGGTGTCTTCAGTGAACAATAAGTATCTGTTATAATAACATGCAGAATTGTCATACACGGTATGTGATTGGTAAAACATAACACATAGTTAACCAATTAAAATAACAGTTATCATTACATCATGTTTAGTATGAATTGACTGTATTGTGGAGTAGTAGCAGTACCTGATGAAGAATTGTTACAACATAGCACGTAGTTGACCAATTGAAATAACAGTAATCATTCCATCATATTCAATGTATGACATGATCAAGAACCTAAATGGTGCAGTACAGTCATGGATTCAGATTCCCAACAAAGACACTTGTTTATTCAGTTCCTCTAATTCATTAAGACCCTTGCTTACAGTGTTCAGAGTGTGTATCCACTTGCACTCTCTTCTGTTCAAGATATTATGTAAGTCACCACCTCTAGGGTTGGCCGTTATCTTTTCTATGACCCACCATCGGAGGCTATCTTGAACAGAAGAGAGTGCAAGTGGATACACACTCTGAACACTGTAAGCAAGGGTCTTAATGAATTAGAGGAACTGAATAAACAAGTGTCTTTGTTGGGAATCTGAATCCATGACTGTACTGCACCATTTAGGTTCTTGATCATGTCATACATTGAATATGATGGAATGATTACTGTTATTTCAATTGGTCAACTACGTGCTATGTTGTAACAATTCTTCATCAGGTACTGCTACTACTCCACAATACAGTCAATTCATACTAAACATGATGTAATGATAACTGTTATTTTAATTGGTTAACTATGTGTTATGTTTTACCAATCACATACCGTGTATGACAATTCTGCATGTTATTATAACAGATACTTATTGTTCACTGAAGACACCACAGACACGACATATCAGATCCTTGTCCTTTGTTTACTTTCACTCTTATCGAATTGGCTTCAGTCCATTTTGTACTGATCCTTGTCCTTTGTTTACTTTTACTTCTACTCTAATCGAATTGGTTTCAGTCCGTTTTCTATTTTCACCTAAGATCAGTCGAGGTGCTTTGAACTCGAATATAGCCTGATTCTGTGAATAGGCAATATCTATGAAAAAATCGGTTTTGCCGATCTTAACATGCCGATCTTAACATGCCATTAAACAATTGTAACTTGAGTGAAAAATCTTCTATAGCGCTACGGGTTGTTTTTTGTGTAGTCCGTCTTCTGTGCAGACTACGCAATGGAGCCTGGGTATTTACTAAGGCGGAAACAAGGGTAACATCGACCGCCGGTATCCCGAAGCACCGTGAGGCTTGGTTATAGTGGGTTCTGTGGACGCATGGACGGGTAGGTCACTAATTCTTTCCCCGCTTGACCCCCCGTTTTCCTCGGTAGCCCGTTAATGCCCCGGTCTATCACTGAAATATACTTTGTCTTCATTTAACAGCGCCCTCACGCAACAGTGGAAGTGATCTCCACTTTTTACACATCCGTCAGCACTGGGAGGCTCGGATGGTCAAGCTGGAAGCCGGAACATTGCGGGTAGGCTTTCATCGTCTCTGTATTCAAATTGAATTAGGACACCTCTGTTCATTTTTTCTGGACGCTTTGTTCAAAAATTTTAACATTATAATCATGGTAGCATTTCGCCATTGTGACGCCTATGCATCTGGAGTAAACTCGAACTCCCCATTTCATGTCTCCTATACAGCTTGGAAATTGATGGAATTTGGATTAGCTCCATTAGCGTCCGCCTAAATTAATTGGGAATCAGGTAAGCCCTTCTGGTTTACTTAAAAATGGATATCATCTATCCCCAAGACTAAGGACATATCTTACCATTATACACTGTTATTTTTACAGTGCGCCTACAACTCATTGGTGTGGTCGGCCGTACCTGTTCGATTGGAATACTGTGCATTGACACAGTTAAGGTAATGAAAAAATGTCAAACAGGGCCCAAGTAATTGTCTTGGTCCAAATATACAAATGAACACTCTGACGTTGGTTTTAATTTAACTAATTATAGGTATGAACTACATGCCCACATAAGAAGATTACGAATAGATTACAAGGATCAAGAAATATATCATTAAGGTAAACAGATGCCTGCGTTTCATGAGTTACCTTGAGACAGTGTACATTAGATGTACTGATGTTGTTTCAATTAATTTTAGGCATCATCTATCATGTCCATATAACAAACGAATGACTCCATATGGACCCATATATCGCTTCAAGGTAATTAGAATGCTCTTGATTCACCAACTAGGCGAGGTGGGAATTATCACCACGGAGTTTGGGATGGACTCTACCCTCTCCCCCCTTTTTTGTTGTCTCTCCAGGAATCCTGTGTGAGACGCGGTGAATTCTTTTTGGATCACCAAATCAACGGTTCCTCTACTACTAAGGGTAAGAGAGACTGTCATACCTCTCCCACTGTGGGTCAGGCTGTATATCTACACCACGGTCAATAATTCGTAATTTCTCCCCCTTCTGTCTTAGGGTTATTCATTTATCCCTGGTTGCCTCGTATTTTGCCTCTTGTCCTGATGAAGACTCGCCATCCCCAGGCTCAAATAACCGTTTGGGAATAAGTCGAGTCGAAACGTCGACATTTTCAACACACATAACCTAGACCAGTGTAGTACCAACACTGTATACTGTGCAAAACTTTGGACATTGATATATGAACACTACAGTGTTGTGTTTTATGACTGTATGAATTTATATCTGCTGGTTAGGTGCTCATTGCTGCAATTTGGTTGAATTATGTACATGCAGCATTGATTTTTTGAATTATATTTAATTTTTCTTTTCTAATACTTTGCAATTTCCTTTCTGTTTTTTCACTTGCTCACCCCCTTGATTCACACTTTCATCTCTGCACTTTCCTGTTGTGGGGCAACCTCTGTTTGTTTTTATTGAAAAATATGCCAAAAATTTGAATATGTATAAAAATAAATAAGAATATATATTTTTCAAAAACCGTGGTGTTAGGTCTCTTCTCCAAAAAGATTTAGTCTTTGCTGTATAGTGAGCAGACTTATCAAAGGTGCCACTTCTTTGAAAATAATGATTTAATTTTCTGATTTGATCTGTATACCTCAATTTATAGGTTGCGGACCATTGTCTGTTCATATTGCTAAGTTACCCAGGTCCATACCTTTAGGGTTACCCCATTCTTGTAATGGTTACCTTTGTGCAGCATAGCTGCGAGGGTCGTCTTTGTATATGTAATTTTAGTTTGTCTCAAGTTTTGTGTTGAATGTGCCATAATCAGTTACAGGGAAATCTGTCTTCGTATACTACACCAGCATCAGACTATGTCTGAAAAAGAAACCCTCACATATAGCGAAGACTATATTGATAAACTATTGGAAGAAGAAGGTGGGGGTTCTCTTATAGCTGGAAGTACAGTCTCTAGTGACCTCTCCCTTAACGAAAAAGTTTCAAAGTTGGAGAGATTAGAAAAAAAGTTAATAAGAACGAGATTGCATGGCCACACCTTGGCAAAATATTTACGATCTAATGTAATCCCCATTGGTCTCCAGGTAAAAAACGAACCTGCAATTTTCCTTGAGAATCCAAAGTTTAAGGAGAACTTCAGTTTTGTGTCCAACACATGTTCCAGACATTGGATGGTGTTGGGCATAGAAACTGCTGTGGTGGAGGTCGAGAGACTCACCAAGGAAATTGCAGACCTACGTAGAGAGATCATTGATGATAAGGCTCTAGTAAATGCCAAGGAAGCTCTAGAAAGACTAGAGAAGACAATTAAGGATTTCGAAATATACACTCAAGGTGTTAAGCTAGAAAAAGTCGCCAAGGACATAAAAGCGTACGATAAAAAAATCACCTACCCCTACCTCCAGGAGGGATACTTTGAGAAAGACCAACGTGGAGGTTGGACCAGCAGGGGCAGAGGTGGTTTCAGGAGGTATAACAACTTCTCAGGGTCATCAGGGAGCAGTGGGTCAGATAGTGATTCTGAACGCCCCAGTACGAGCACAGGCACAGCCACTAACAACTCCTCTCACAATCAAAACTATCAAGACCAACAGCCTTTTTTAGAGGAGGACCAATGGTGGGGTCCATCTACGAGAGGCCGCCCCTGGGGGAGACCCAGGGGTACGAGATCCCGTCCGTGGAACAGGGGAACTGGGCGAGGAAAAAAGCAAACACAGTTCCAACAGAACTCCCACGGGGAAATCAATACGAGGAGACAGCAGTACAAGTGGTAATAAACGAACCAGACAACCCTATAATCAACATCTCTGATTACCAACTTTCTCCCACTGAACAGCAAATTCTAGCTAAGGGTTTGTCCTTCGTTCCTACTAATATGCCTAATGACTTTAACCTTAGAGTAGAATTACAACAATTCTTTCGCAAAATCCGCCTCAGACATTATTTCCACAAAATCCCTTTGAATCCCTCTTTCTCAGGTAGTGGGCTAAGACCTCCATCGAAGTTTAACCCTCCCACACATCTGATTGACAACAAGATAATCACTTATGAACAGGTGGTACTGAGGGACATTAATGCCATCTTGAATACAAGAGAATATGTCCCGTATAACATAAGCAAGGACGAGAAATTGGCATTACAATCCCTTAGGGATAATAATAACATCGTGATAAAACCCGCCGATAAAGGCGGGGCGATTGTTGTTCAGAATGTGGAAAATTACAAATCTGAAATATACACACAGTTGAATACACCTGGCAACTATGTGCGCATGAAAAAGGATCCAACTAAGACCATCAGTGAAATGATCCAAAAACTTACCAAAGGAGCACTGGAACTAGGGATCATTAGTAAACATGAGCATGAATTTCTTAACAACAAGAGTCCCAGAATGCCAACTATATACACGCTCCCTAAGGTACACAAAAGGCTCAATGACCCCCCGGGAAGACCTATAATATCGGGTTGTGGGTCCCTTTTAGAACCACTGTGTAAGTACATTGATGTTTTTTTGAAACCCATAGCCATAGCCACTCCAACATATGTGCGAGACACCACACACACTATCCAACTAGTGGAGGACTTTGCTTATGACCATAATACATGTATCTTGGCAGCGATGGACATCGCATCTTTGTACACCAACATTCCGCAAAATGATGCGTTGTTATGTATGGAACATGCCCTTAATAAGAGACCTGCCCCTCATAGGGTACCAACTGATTTTATTGTCAAATTATTGGAAATTGCTATGACAAAAAATTTCTTTGTCTTTCAGAATGAATACTTTATCCAAACTAGTGGTGTAGCTATGGGCGCAAGCTTTGCCCCGAACCTAGCTATCATTTACATGAGCGAGTACGAAAAGAGATTCGTTCAAAATCAATGTAATCCTTACCTCAACAATATATTGTTGTGGGTAAGGTACATTGATGACGTTCTGTTAATTTGGCAGGGTAAGGACTCACAACTTAAGGAGTTTCACAGTTGGATCAACACTTGTTCGCCTAATATCCAATTTACCTTGGAATGTGACTCAATGTCCATCAACTTTCTGGATCTTAGAATAAAAACAGATGAAGGAAAATTGTATACCACACTTTATAGAAAGAGTAGTGAACGCAACACCCTTCTCAGATACACGAGCCATCACCCCCGCAACCTCAGGGACAATTTGCCCTTTGGACAATTCCTGAGGTTGCGTCGGAATTGTTTTAGGAAGGATGACTATCTAGAGGAATCATCTGCCCTGTTGTTAAGATTAAGTGACCGAGGCTATCCGATCAGACTCCTCAAAAAAGCAAGAAAAAGGGCCTGGCATAATCATCGTGAACATTTACTGGGCACCATCCAAAAACCTAAAGAAGACAGGCTCGTATGTGTTACAACATTTAACACAAAAAGTAACAACATAAAAAAATGTATCAACCACCACTGGCACCTAATCAGTGATGAATTGGGTGGGGCACCACCACCGTTACACGCTTTTCGGAAGGGTAGAAATATCCGTGATCACTTGGTAAAAGCTCTTTTGCCACATCAATCACTCTCATCCCAACCCACGATTTGGGGAGCTCCACCAGTAATAGGACATAAAAAATGTGGGAACTGTAAGGCTTGTCCTCTGACACGAGAATGTGATAAATTTGTACATAACGAGCGAACCTACAGACTCACCCAGCACACTAATTGTAATACATCCTGGGTGGTCTATGCGGTTATATGCCCGTGTGGCTTTCTATATGTGGGGCAGACCACGCAAAAAATCAAATGTCGGATCCTGCAGCACATGAGCCGCATAAGATGTAAGACTTTGGGCGCACCCTTGGTGGAGCATTTTCACAGATTTGAACATCATGAGGATAGCCTCCGATGGTGGGTCATAGAAAAGATAACGGCCAACCCTAGAGGTGGTGACTTACATAATATCTTGAACAGAAGAGAGTGCAAGTGGATACACACTCTGAACACTGTAAGCAAGGGTCTTAATGAATTAGAGGAACTGAATAAACAAGTGTCTTTGTTGGGAATCTGAATCCATGACTGTACTGCACCATTTAGGTTCTTGATCATGTCATACATTGAATATGATGGAATGATTACTGTTATTTCAATTGGTCAACTACGTGCTATGTTGTAACAATTCTTCATCAGGTACTGCTACTACTCCACAATACAGTCAATTCATACTAAACATGATGTAATGATAACTGTTATTTTAATTGGTTAACTATGTGTTATGTTTTACCAATCACATACCGTGTATGACAATTCTGCATGTTATTATAACAGATACTTATTGTTCACTGAAGACACCACAGACACGACATATCAGATCCTTGTCCTTTGTTTACTTTCACTCTTATCGAATTGGCTTCAGTCCATTTTGTACTGATCCTTGTCCTTTGTTTACTTTTACTTCTACTCTAATCGAATTGGTTTCAGTCCGTTTTCTATTTTCACCTAAGATCAGTCGAGGTGCTTTGAACTCGAATATAGCCTGATTCTGTGAATAGGCAATATCTATGAAAAAATCGGTTTTGCCGATCTTAACATGCCGATCTTAACATGCCATTAAACAATTGTAACTTGAGTGAAAAATCTTCTATAGCGCTACGGGTTGTTTTTTGTGTAGTCCGTCTTCTGTGCAGACTACGCAATGGAGCCTGGGTATTTACTAAGGCGGAAACAAGGGTAACATCGACCGCCGGTATCCCGAAGCACCGTGAGGCTTGGTTATAGTGGGTTCTGTGGACGCATGGACGGGTAGGTCACTAATTCTTTCCCCGCTTGACCCCCCGTTTTCCTCGGTAGCCCGTTAATGCCCCGGTCTATCACTGAAATATACTTTGTCTTCATTTAACAGCGCCCTCACGCAACAGTGGAAGTGATCTCCACTTTTTACACATCCGTCAGCACTGGGAGGCTCGGATGGTCAAGCTGGAAGCCGGAACATTGCGGGTAGGCTTTCATCGTCTCTGTATTCAAATTGAATTAGGACACCTCTGTTCATTTTTTCTGGACGCTTTGTTCAAAAATTTTAACATTATAATCATGGTAGCATTTCGCCATTGTGACGCCTATGCATCTGGAGTAAACTCGAACTCCCCATTTCATGTCTCCTATACAGCTTGGAAATTGATGGAATTTGGATTAGCTCCATTAGCGTCCGCCTAAATTAATTGGGAATCAGGTAAGCCCTTCTGGTTTACTTAAAAATGGATATCATCTATCCCCAAGACTAAGGACATATCTTACCATTATACACTGTTATTTTTACAGTGCGCCTACAACTCATTGGTGTGGTCGGCCGTACCTGTTCGATTGGAATACTGTGCATTGACACAGTTAAGGTAATGAAAAAATGTCAAACAGGGCCCAAGTAATTGTCTTGGTCCAAATATACAAATGAACACTCTGACGTTGGTTTTAATTTAACTAATTATAGGTATGAACTACATGCCCACATAAGAAGATTACGAATAGATTACAAGGATCAAGAAATATATCATTAAGGTAAACAGATGCCTGCGTTTCATGAGTTACCTTGAGACAGTGTACATTAGATGTACTGATGTTGTTTCAATTAATTTTAGGCATCATCTATCATGTCCATATAACAAACGAATGACTCCATATGGACCCATATATCGCTTCAAGGTAATTAGAATGCTCTTGATTCACCAACTAGGCGAGGTGGGAATTATCACCACAGAGTTTGGGATGGACTCTACCCTCTCCCCCCTTTTTTGTTGTCTCTCCAGGAATCCTGTGTGAGACGCGGTGAATTCTTTTTGGATCACCAAATCAACGGTTCCTCTACTACTAAGGGTAAGAGAGACTGTCATACCTCTCCCACTGTGGGTCAGGCTGTATATCTACACCACGGTCAATAATTCGTAATTTCTCCCCCTTCTGTCTTAGGGTTATTCATTTATCCCTGGTTGCCTCGTATTTTGCCTCTTGTCCTGATGAAGACTCGCCATCCCCAGGCTCAAATAACCGTTTGGGAATAAGTCGAGTCGAAACGTCGACATTTTCAACACACATAACCTAGACCAGTGTAGTACCAACACTGTATACTGTGCAAAACTTTGGACATTGATATATGAACACTACAGTGTTGTGTTTTATGACTGTATGCATTTATATCTGCTGGTTAGGTGCTCATTGCTGCAATTTGGTTGAATTATGTACATGCAGCATTGATTTTTTGAATTATATTTAATTTTTCTTTTCTAATACTTTGCAATTTCCTTTCTGTTTTTTCACTTGCTCACCCCCTTGATTCACACTTTCATCTCTGCACTTTCCTGTTGTGGGGCAACCTCTGTTTGTTTTTATTGAAAAATATGCCAAAAATTTGAATATGTATAAAAATAAATAAGAATATATATTTTTCAAAAACCGTGGTGTTAGGTCTCTTCTCCAAAAAGATTTAGTCTTTGCTGTATAGTGAGCAGACTTATCAAAGGTGCCACTTCTTTGAAAATAATGATTTAATTTTCTGATTTGATCTGTATACCTCAATTTATAGGTTGCGGACCATTGTCTGTTCATATTGTTTTGTGATGCAGGCAGACCATATACTCTTAAGTTCATTATAACCTCGCGGTTAATGCTAATTTTGGAATGGCTGCTTGGAAACATGTTGTGTATGGTGTCAAACACTTTGGAATCCTACCCCCCCCTCCGCCAGTCCTGGTGGCTGGGGAAGAATTCCACCCTTCTAGAGGGAGAAAACATGTGCACACTGGTCTGCCGGGTAATAGTTTAAACGAGCCCCAGCATCACAAAATGGATGATGAAGCCACAGACACAAGTCTGGCCTCCTGCAGCTGACCGAAACTCCGACAGGGGAGGCCTGGAAAATGGGTGTCCTGTCACAGGGAGGTGTAACCACAACCCAGATAGGCTTTAGTGTATTGGGGCTGGATGGGTGCACTCTCAGAGTGCTTTGATGTCTGCACTGGGGGCACATTTGGTGTCCCTGTGCATAGCCCAGTTCAAACTGGTTGTAGGGGCTACCAGCCCATGCTCTGGCGCAAAACTGGACAAAGGAAATGGGTGTAGCCACCCCTCTTTCCAAACCCTCCCATAGATTGGTCCCCAGAGTATGTCCAATCCCTTTTCTCAGTATAAGTAAGGGAACCCTGGCAACAGGACTTTAGATTATACCAGGACGAAACTCTGATACTGAATCCTGGAACTTCGACGCTCTACTCAAGACTAGAGGACGGAAGAATCTCCCTTGGGGTCAAGGCGTGACTCCCCTGTCCAAACAGGCACCAACGAAGCATCTTACCAGTCTGCATTTTCGAAGCTCCTGCCGGACTCCGAAGTATTTGCGACACAGGACAGAGACTTCCAGACTTCTCAGTGGCCGACACGAGATCCCAGCAAAGCTGAGACCCGCAGCCCTCACGAGTGACATTGGACCAGAACTTCTGGACACCATTCACATTTGCTAGTGCATCAACTTCCTGAGCTCTCCCAAAGTTGTACATTGGGTTACTTGTAGCCCAAGCACCATCTGCACCAAAGATTGTGGGCCTACACACCATGAGTGTTCCATGGGCCTGCTGCTTGCATTTCAGCTCGAGGCTCCTTCGCGATCCCTGGTCCATCGACTGGTGGGTCCCCTCAAAGGCAACCCTACTTTTCCATGGGCTTCCCTGGTTGCTCCAGATGTGCTCTGACTCCCTACCAAAGGGTGAGTCCATCAGACCTTGCTGGTCTGCACCGAAGCCAATCTCTGCTTTCTGCATGGGTTGCTGTTGCCAAGGCTTGTTGGGTCCAATCGGGCACCGATTCCGCAGCACTCGACATCCTTCATGGGACAACTCGAATCCAGCGCCTGGTCATCATCGAAGCCTCCTGGTCAACATGGCTGAAGAATCAAGCTTCACCTTCTCCACCCCACATTGGTGGGCATCCACTCATCGCCTTCCTGGTCCTGGCTAGTGACCCAGAATCTGTCCCCTCTGCTTTCAGGTTCTTTAAAACAGGCTTGGATCACTATGGACACTTTCCACTTGGACGCCAGCAGCATTTTTGCAGCAGATCGCCATTGAATTCAACGAAGAAACCCGACATCAAAAGACACCCATGCACCCGGCTTCCCTAGGTGAGGTAACTTGAGTACTCCAGTGCTCACGTGGGTGTTGACTCTAGAACCTCCTAGTTCTAAAGGGGTTTACTCCAAGTCCTCTTCTAAGGGTCCTTTATCCTTAAAATTCCATCCGCAACTTTCCCCATAGAACATAGCACTTCTAAACGCTTCCTTACGTGAATCTTGCGTTCCCATAGATTGGAAGTACGCAATGGTTGTTCCTTTACTAAAAAAGCCTGGAACTGATCCTTTGATTAAGTCTAATTTCCGTCCAATTTCAATGCTGCCGGTCCTTTCCAAAATCTTGGAAAAACACGTCAACGGCCAGCTCTTAGCTCACGTGGAAAGCTCGGGTTTCCTACATCCGTCTCAATCAGGATTCAGAACACATTTTTTTACAGAAACTACTTTGCTGGGGGTCACTGAGAAATTGGGCTCCTGTCTAGATAGGGGGGACACAATGGCGCTCATTTTACTTGATCTGAGCACCGCATTCGATACTGTGTCTCATACAATCATTCTTAAGTCTCTCCGGTCGGCAGGAGTTGAAGGGCCCGCATTAACCTGGCTGTCCTCCTTTCTTAGTGACCGCACATTCCAGGTTTTTTTCCTCTAAATCTTCATCTACTGTCAGGACATGGGCATAGGGAGTGCCCCAGGGGTCCACTTTGATCCTGTTGCTCTTCAATATCTATGTGAGACCCCTGGCGTCCATAGTGGAGGAGGCGGGTTTAACCCTTTACTCGTACGCCGACGACACGCAAATTATTTTTTCCTTGTCCTCCCTTCAGGTGAGGCTACGGCGGGTGTCAGAGTGGATGTGTGCCAATCGGTCAGAAAGATCGAAAGGAGAGATGCCAGAAGAACTAGAATCAGGAAGGACCATTGTAGACGGGCGATTCCATTAAACGCTTTCTGGGGTTATATATGCCCCGGCCGCAACTTATTTATCTCAGAACTATTTGGACTGACTTTAGGCACAGACCAAGTGTAAATATCCTAATGATATGCGGACTGCATCAACAGAATAATCGAAGAACAGCAATTCTTTCGGGGTGTAATCTGCCCTGAACCATATCCCACCAGGTTGCCTTTATATCTAGCGGTCTGGTTCTACCTTTATAATACAGAATGTGACCTAGCCATACTTAGGAGGTTTTCTACATTGATTCTGTGATTGCTTTATGGGACTTTCAAGAAATTAAGAAGCCCTGACGAAGTTCCGCAAGTAACGAAACGCGTTGGCTGAGGCCTTTTTTAAAGATTGAATAAATAAAGGAACCATTCTTTCACGAAACGACAAATCTCTGGAATTTTATATTTGGTGCACCATCCTTATCTTCAAGAATCTTTTGAAACTAAATGGAGACAAGACCGAGGTTGGTATTTTAGGTAAAGACAAGCATCTTTGTGGTCCTCAACATTAGCCCCTGGAAATGGGCATTCTTCCTCAACCTGTTACCCAGGTTCGTAATCTCGGGTTTATTATTGATAACAACCTCTCAATGCGGCAAGAGGCGGTTATTATTGCGGCCACTTGTTTTACCATTCTAAGATGGCTGCGGAAGATCATCTGGATGCTTCCGGACTCCACTAAAGGAATGGTAGTCTGCAGCAAACTTTTGTGTGCCTAGGTTTTAACTTGCTAGAATGGGTGGGAGATCGTTCTCCTATCTAGGCCATCCATCTGGAATACTCTCCCCACCTCCATTCGAAAAGAAACTAACTATTCGCGTTTCCAAAAAAAACGTCAAAACCTGGCTGTTTGATCACTAAACATCTACGGAAGGTTCTGCTCTGCTGCATGCTCCGTCTTGGTGCCGGGAAACTCTTTTTGGGTAGCTGTGCGCCTTATAAGCTTAACAAGAAAATAAATAAATAAATAAATAATAAATTGGTCACTTCTCGTCTGGACTACGGTAACGTGCTGTATCTAGGCGGAAGTCAGGAGGTGTTGAGGAAACTCCAGGTGGTCCAGAACTCCGCAGCTCGTCTCCTATGTTATGTCCCAAGGAAATTATCCAGCTCCCCTTTCCTTCGGGACTTACATTGGCTCCGCATTGACAGTCTTATTAAATTCAAGACCCTGTGACTTGTTTTTACAATCAAGCAAGGAACCGCTCAAAGTCTATCTTCAGGAGCTTGTCCAT
Source organism: Lissotriton vulgaris (assembly GCF_964263255.1). Taxonomy (NCBI): domain Eukaryota; kingdom Metazoa; phylum Chordata; class Amphibia; order Caudata; family Salamandridae; genus Lissotriton; species Lissotriton vulgaris. The sequence continues at coordinate 367,116,089 of NC_141685.1, read as the reverse complement.
CCATAAGTTCCTTCTCGGTCTTTACGCTCAGCAACCCAAGGCAATCTTGTTACTCCTAGTTGTAGACTTACCAGAATGGGAGGTCGCTCCTTTTCATTCCTTTGCCCTAGATTATGGAATTCTCTTCCTAGTCTCATGAAATATTAGTCTCTCTACCCCAAGTTTAGGCAAGATCTCAAGACCTGGCTTTTCTCTCAGTAACCAGCTTGCTGTCCACTTAGTCTTCAGTAGTAGACACACCTGCGCCGGGAAACCCTGTGTAGGGTAGCTGTGCACATTACAAATTCAATTAATAATAATAATAATAGAAGTTAATGGTGATTCGCGGCTTTGTTTAGACACTGCACGCGTCCCCCGTGGGTCCCCTGCGTCACTAACTTGGGTGGTTCCTGGTGGCCCCAGCGGTCCTAAAGGCTCTAGGCCTTGTATTTATGCAAGTCGTGGTTCTTATACCACTTTATCGATATATGGTTTGGTACGCCCTTAGGGCTCAACGTATATTGTGCTAATTTACTGTATGCTATTACATTTATCGAATGTACTTTTGCCTTTGCCTCATAAAGAGACTAGTGGGATGTGTTTAGAATAAATACATATATTTGATATATATACCTGGTGTGATTCTCCTTTCATTTGATCATTCACAAAATTATAGACTGGTAAAACAAGCTGCTTTACATTCCTCCACGACTTAGCCTGAAGACTGCGCTGCACAGGTACCACTAGGATAGCTTTCTATAAAGGTTGTCTTTAATCTACCATCAATAAGGGTCATTTGGACTGGTGCAAGGTGCCCACAAGAACAGTGGACAGCATATGCCAGGCCAATTTCTCACATCTCCCATCTGTTACAGCTTGGGAGAGGACACCCCTGCCTCCTCTGGGACCTTTGGCAGCACTTACACAACCGTTTCCCACAAAGTGTGGAAATAAAGGCCCAATAAGCATGCAGAGTTCTCTGACCACAATGCAAGGCTGGGAGAAGCAAAGATTTTCTTGCCACAACTGTCCAGTTTTTTTAATTCCATGTCTGGGGGAGCGGCAGGGACACACCTTGGGAAGTAAAATACCTGGACCACCAAACTCTCTAGGGTGGGGTGGGGTGGGTAATGAGGAAGTTTGGGATGCCAGAAGCAGGGTGGTGATGGTGTGTAATCGTCCTGTTCATAGGAGTCCCTCCGCTGGGTTTGGACCAGGCTCCAGAACAATGTCCTTGAGGGCTTCATTAAAAGGGAGCAAAGGTTATGAAGAAGGAGCTCCCGGCTGTAGCACCTCAGTTAAAATGTTAGTCTTGACTGCCACTGAGGGTAGCTGAAGGCCAATGACCTCAGCAGCCCTATGCAGCACCATTCCATAAGATTCTCCCTGGGGGTAGTAAGCCTGCCAGTATCCAGAGAGGTACCCAGTCCGCGGGTTTGACTCAACTTCTCATACTAGTCCATTTCCTCATAAAGGTGGTCTTCTCTTCTAAAAGGTCCAGAGACCCCTCACATTCTTCTCTCAATCACAGTCCTCCAGAATGGGGCTCAGGAAGTGACATATGCCTGTTGGACCTGCTGGAATCATACTGGCTTCAGGTCCTCAGGGATGAAAACAGGGTTGGTGTGGTGTCGCTGGTGAGCACCAGGAGCATCAGGTCAGGACCGGCTCAGGGGAAGGTCGCAATGGTCCATTCGGGGACATCGATTTTGGGGCTGCAGCCACCGCCAAGGATCCAGATGGAGCACCAGCTGACCCAACGGGGCCTGCGGGGCCCAAAGGCAGACTGGAGGGGTCAGACCACTCAAAATGAGGCACATGGCCTCATAACATTTCATTACAAGACTGGAGGCTACCATTATGCAAATTTATTTTAATGCCAACTCCAAGCAGCCACTTAGAAGCAATACATCATAAAGTGAAACAGATCTAGAATATAATCTTCCAGCTGTACAATAGCCATGCACATAGGATAGTCTGCCTCTTTTAGATGTGGCTCCTGGCAGATAGATACATTTTCTCTTCACTTTTATCTGTGATCAGTATCTTCTAGAAAGGGCAACTACGTGTGTATGCATGGTTTCTCAACTAAATTTGTATACCTTTCTGGATAGACTTGTGCCCTTTTCAACTTAATTTGGATACCTTTCTGAATAGACTTGTACCTTTTTGACCTCAAACTCAACTTAAATCCCAGCTCACACCTGATCGATGTATAATTTTCGGAAATCCTGCTCCCCCTCTCTCGGCATTCACCCCGGACCTCACCCTGCGTTTCCAACCAATCACGAGCAAACCCAAAATACAGACAAGTCGGGAACTCCAATAACGAAAATCAATCATTAAATAAAAATAAAAACCTCTAACCCTGCTGAGGGTCAGAAACCTCACTCTGGTTCAGCAAACAGCATTTAATTGGGTCTCCTCCCGGCACTTCAGCAACGATGCATCGGGAGGAAACCTGAGGAAAGTACCTTGGCAATGGAGCACACACTGTGCATGGAGAATGCTGAGGTCAAATCTGACACAAGCAACACCTCCGGACGCTGAGAAAAGACTCTCAGCAATGCCCAAATTTCACTCCTTACGCGGCCAGAGGAGACTACGACATAGAAGAGTCCCAGCCAACACCTCCATAAATACAAGGCTGCCCTGGGCGCCAATTAAAGCGTTTCCCAGGTAATCTCTTCTAGTTGAGGGACTACCTGAGCAACGCAATAAATCAACAGCTGATCGCTCACAAGCATATCCGTTGTCAGGAAGTCTTGCAGTTGTACGCTCCTGTGATCAACTGCTGACTGCGACCACAAGTATTCAAAAGCTATTTTTACACCAAAAACCTCACTTTACAGTAAAGGAGCATAACATTTAAAAGACCTGATGTAACAAAGCCTTAAGTTACATAAGCTCCTCTAACAAAGCCTTAATTTACATAAACTCCTCTGAACCTTACTAATAAGTTAGGCTGTCTGCTTTCTAAGCCATCTATATATTACTAAGTACTACAACCCGTAAAGGAGTATACAATCTAACATGTCTGATGTAGAATCAGATGATCTTGAGGTACCTACCCCTAACATTAATAATGAAGAAATTAAAACGATTATTCAACAAGAGATGTGCTCCTGCATGCGCTAAACACTCAACCTGGTCATGTCAACCAAAACACCCTTAATTGAGGAAGAAGATGGCACTATTGAAACCCAGAAAGGGGAAAACTGGAAATACAATAAAAAAAGGGGGCAAACAATTGAAGACAAACAACAACATTGAAAGAACAAGCCCAATGAGCACATTGTGAGGTCCAAGCAACTCAAATATTTTGGGAGGTATACACACCGCATCATATACAGAATGGTCTAAGCACCTAAAACTATAAGGAAAGGTCTACGCACCTCAAATGTATCAGATGTCCTAAGAGACACAACCCATCAATGTGTCCAAAGCAGCACACAATATAAAAAGTGCAAGTCATGATACACAAGATCTTGAAAGTGATCCACAAGGGGACCAAAACATGAACCCGTTGGATGACATTCAGCCTGATTCATGAAGTAAAATAGCGCCCGCAATCGCTGCGAAAAAGCAATTGTGGGCGCAATTTCCGTAATCGGCATTCAACATCAAAATAGCGAACTCGCAAACACATAATAGCGAATTCGCTATTATATTCGCAGAATCCCGGTAGGAGAGCATTAGCGAATCGGAAAAAAGCAACAAACCACGGATTCTGCAAAATAAATAGCGAATTCGCTATACAATTGCAATCGGTATTCATGAAAAATCGCAAATTGCGAAAAACCCAAAAATCGCAGTTTGCGCAGCGTAAATTAAGGACAACTCAAAGCTGGTGATAACCATAAAAGCCATGCAAAAATTACATTTAAAAAACCGTAGGCCAATCACCAACAGGTTCAGGCCTGACCAATCACACATAAGGACAATCAGCAGCAGCAGCATGAGGAGTTCCACAATGCCAGGAATGTACATGGTGGTGAGGCGTCGAAGGCTACAGCGATTAGCACGGAGGAGACGCAGGATCCAGGACAGGATTTTCCGTCAGCGGGTCACCTTGCTGGGCCAAACCAGAATGCAGATATATGCAAAATACAGGCTGAATGGGGAAATGATAATGCAGCTAATACAGGACCTTGACCCCCTGATGCAGCACCCAACAAGCCGTACCAATGCGGTGCCTACACATGTGCAGGTATTGTGTAGCCTGCACCTCCTGGCCTCTGGGAGTTTCCAGGGGATAGTAGCGGCTGCTGGGGGGATATCCCAGCCCACCATGTCACGCTACCTCCACACTTTTGTTGACGCCATGCTCACCCAGCTACACCGTCACATCAAATTTCCCGCCAGCCAACAGGAATTGGACATGACCAAGCTACAATTCTACAATGTAGCCCATTTTCCACATGTACTCGGATGCATAGACTGTACCCACGTCCCCATCTGCCCACCAGCTGCCATGGAGTATATGTTCCACAATAGAAAGTCCTACCACTCCCTCAACATCCAGATGGTCTGCAATGCTAAGACATACATCACTGACATTGTCGCACAGTACCCAGGGAGTAGCCATGACTCCTTCATATTCCGGCACAGCGGCCTCCACACACGACTGGTCAGGGGAGAGTTTGGGGAAGGACACCTACTTGGTAAGCACACTTTGTCAACAATGTCACATTGCTAAGAAGTAACAGCGCAGCACAGGCAATCACCATCTGCTCCTCTCATTCAGGTGACAGTGGCTACGCCCTCCGTGAATACCTCCTGACCCCATACCTCAACACTGCTACACCCCAGCAACGGCGCTACAATATTGCACACATACGGACAAGGAATTGCATAGAAAGGACATTTGGCCTGCTCAAGAGCAGGTTCCGCATACTGCACAAGACAGGTGGGGCCATGTATTACAGTCCTGCAGTGTGCTGCCGCATTGTGGCTGTCTGCGCAATACTACATAACATTGCAACCAAGCGCAGGATACCTGTCGACATCTCTGGCAGTGAATCTGAAGGGGACAACCGGCCACCTGCACATGCGCGCCATGCACGCGGGGAGAACCCAGCTGAAGGCCACAGACGTCACAACCACATCACAGTGAACAGTTTCTAGTGCACCCTCTTCCCTCACCCCACAAATCACTAATGCATGCTAAATGTAATAATGACACAACGCTAATGTGTGTTGCAAAATAAATGTATTTGTTTAAATCACAAAAAAGGTACCAGTTCAACTATCTTCCACTAACAGTATTACTGCATACTGCAGTGTCAAAGGACAGGGCAGGCTTATAGTCAGCCTGTGCCTGTTATTGTCAAATGTACTCAAGTGCGCCTCCTGCGCGTTCCGCCCAAGCGCCTCTGAGGCGCATCCTCTTCCGGGGCATCTGGACCTGGCGTGGGCCTGGTGCTGCGGCTGAGTGGCAGGAACTGTGAGGCAGAGTGGCTGCTGATGCTAGATGCCCCCTCACTAACATCATCACCCCCAACAGTGGCAGGTAGAGCAGGAGGGTGTAGTGCCGTAACCGCCGTGGTCAGGTGCTCCAGGACCCTGGTCATGTCCTCACAGTACTGGACAAGTTGGTGCTGCTGTGCTAGTGACCGCCGCGACAACTGTGAAGTTGCATTGGCTGCAACATAATTCGACCTGCTGTAGGAGGCCAGCCGGCTCATGAGCTGATGGTGGCGCCGGCGTGCAGCACTGCGCTGTGTAGTCATCGCAGCAGTGTTGGCCTCCATGGCTGCAGTCATGCGGGCCATTCCCTCCCCCACACCTGCCATGGCTGCAGTCATGTTGTCCATGCGGTCCCCCATACCTGCCATGGCCGCCGTCATGCGGTCCATGCGGTCAGCGACTCCCGCCACATTGCGCCCAATCTTGTGGAGCTGGAGCTGAATGGCACCTTGCTGCCGTGCCTGGCGCTGATGGATTCTCAACATGCATCTTTCGACGCTCATACGCGCCAGCCCCTGTCCATTGCCCCTCCTGCTGCTTGCTGCAGTGGTGTGCTGGCGAGTCCTGCCACGCCTGCTCTGCTGGCCTGACACTGTGGCTGGCCGCTGTGTTGCAACTGTCGCGGGCCCAGATGTTGTAGCACCAGCTGCAGGTGGTGTCACAGCAGGCGTTGCTGGTGCGGCAGGGACTGGAGGCACACTAGTCGCGGGCCTGGCTGTGGCTCTAGGTGGTGCGCCAGATGCAGGGGGCTCAATAGTGGCAGGCCTGGCTGTGGCTCTAGGTGGTGCGCCAGATGCAGGGGGCTCAATAGTCGCAGGCCTGGCTGTGGGTCTAGGTGGTGCGCCAGATGCAGGGGGCACAATAGTCGCTGGCCTGGCTGTGGCTCCAGGTGGTGCGCCAGATGCAGGGGGCACAATAGTCGCTGGCCTGGCTGTAGCTGTAGGTGGTGCGCCAGACGCAGGGGGAACACTGCTGGTGGGCCTGGCTGCTGGTGTTGTTGCAGCGGCAGGGGCTGGTGCCTGTGTTTGTGGTGGCACCTCCTCCTCCTGGGCCTCCTCATCAATTTGCAGCCTTTCACTGTTGCTGCTTTCAGCGCCACCTGTGAGGGTAAGTGGACGATCATTAGTTGCATGTATCTGTCAGACGTGCAGTTGCTACATGCATGCTGGGTGACATTCCCTGAATGGCTGTGGCTTTGCGTACTTTGGAACCTGTCTGGCTGATTGTGGTACTACTACATTGTGGCCACACTACATCTCCCACAATGCTTCAGGGCATTCCCTGATGTGCAACAATGGCATGACTATGGGACATTAGGGGAGCCTATTTGGTCATGGACATTCATAGGGGACAGGGTCGCAGTCGCATGCCATATACCTTGGGTGTCTTGGGTGGTGCGGGATGAGTCGAGACGTGTGAAGCCAATGCGCGCCTCCCTCTCAAGGGTGTCCTCCGCCTGGTCCTCCATGGGTGTGTTGGGAGGGACTGTAGGTCCGCCACCTCCAGTGCCCGACGACTCTCCAAGGCGCTCCGCCACCTTCTCTTTGGCACGACCTCGGAGGTCGTACCATCGTTTTTTTAGTTCCTCTAGTGACCTATCGGCCACACCCACGGAGTTGACAGTGGAGGCAATCCCCTGCCAGAACCTCCGTTTTTCTTTCTCCGGGACCCTCCTGGAGTCTTTACCAAAGAGTTTGTCGTGGTTGGCCACCACCCCTTCAATCAAATGTTCGAGCTCCTGCTCAGAAAATTTGAGCTTCCTCTTTAGCCCTGAGGTGTTGCTGGGGCCAGGAACAGGTTCCTCTGACATGGCAGCAATGTAGTTGCAGAGTACAAATCACCAGAATAGCAGCAGCTCTCCCACTTGCTCCCTCGAGGTCTGCCTCACTGTGGTGAATGGGGGTGGGAACTGGCTGCTTCCTGGTTGTGATGTCATCACTGTGCTCGAAATGCGACTTCCCGTTTTCCCGATCTCGCGATTTTGCGATCTCGCAAATAGCGATATCGCAAATAGCGATATCGCTATTTGCGAGTTCGCAATCACGGCGCGGGTAGCCGGAAATAGCGATTTTTCTGCGAATATCAGTAATCGCAAACGAAATTTGCGCCCGCGTGCGAATCGCATTTTTTTATCGCTAATCTTCATGAATTCAGAAATAGCGATTCGCAATTTTTAGCTATTTCAGAATCGCAAATCCCGTTTTTCATGAATCAGGCGGATTATCTTTGACTTAAACCAGGATGATCTAGACTTTGAGTTTCCCCTCTCAGAAGAAGAGCTCCCTTCACCCTCTAATGAAATTATAACCAACCCACTGGGTGAGGTGTGTTCTCTCCTCATAATATCAGACACCCGAGGAGCTCAGAATGGTATCCCAAGATCAGTAGCCAAATTCATAGAAAGATGGATTAGGAATGACCTAGAAAGAGAAACACAAAATATCCTAAGGGCAGAATGTCCCAGACTAGTGGTTCAAGAAAAGGTATGCCTGAAACCCAACCTCAACCCAGAATTAATCAAATTCTTACTCAAACTGGGTAAAGACCCCAGGAAGGGCTTAGAAAGGTCACTGAAGGGCTGCCAAAATTGCATGATTCATATTTTAGGCCCGCAGACTACATTAATTGACATGGCGGAAGTCAGCTGAGCGAAATGGCTGACAAAGAACTATCAGCAAACCCCAAAGAACTCATATTTGGAAAGGACATGATCAAGACCTAAGGCAAATACGTATCAACCTTCACAGTTCACAGCCCTAGACAAGGATCAAAACAGCATGCGTTGAGTATTCAACCCTAGTGTTTTTCCCAGGGCTGGGAGAAGGGGCCGCTCTTCTGGCCATGCCTACCAAAGGCCCTACTATAGACAATGAGGATTAGGTCGACTCAGATTCTTTTTACAGACTTGGATAACAATTACACGAGTCCCCTGGGTTTTAGAAACCATTCAAGGCTTCAAAATAGAATTTTCAAAACAATTGACACAATGCTCAGCCCTAGGAAACCTAGTACTGCCCACAGAACACCTGAAAATAGTAGAGTAAGAGGTAATGTGCATGATAAATAAAGGAGCAATTATAGAGGCATCATGGGATCGTATGAAATTCGTAATGCACTCTATTCTGGTAGAGAGAAAAAGACAAGCGTTGAAGTTGAGTCATAAACTTGAGATAACTGAACAAATCTCTCATCTACAGACACTTCAAAATGGAGGATATCCACCTCCTGAGAAACATGCTTTTAGAAAAGGACTGGCTAGTGAAGTTGGACTCAAAAGATGCCTAATTCCCAATCACAATGGCCTCAGAGTTCCAACAATACCTTCAATTCACATGGAACTGTTTTTCCAAGCTCTCCCCTTTGGGCTATCCTAGGTAATGAGAGCTATAGCATCCTTCTTGAGAGAAAGAGGGATACGACTGTCTATCTCAACAACATTCTCATTATATCCCAGCACCACTCTCAGATTCTTCAACACCTGAACACAGCAGTAAAAAGAAAAATCTATCACGACTCCCTCAAAATCTCTGGAATTCTTGGGATTCACAGGCAACACAGTAAAATCACTTTTGCTACTACCCAGGAAGAAAATCATAAAAATACGCAAAGAAATATGACTTGTATTAAAACGAGACCTATTGTACCTAAGAGAACTAGCCAGACTACTGGGCCGCCTATCTTCCTCTATCCAAGCTAGTGTCTTCCCGGGACCTTTACATTATCGAGTCCTTCAAAGAGTGAAGGAGAAAGCCCTCAGTGCTGGACTATGGTACGGAGACAAAGTAACCCTAGATCATGAAGCCAAATCAGAACTGAACTGGTGGTTAGAGAATCTAGATGCCTGGAATGGCAAAGCCATTTTCTGAAACTCCCCAGAATGAATTCTAGAGTCAGATGCAAGCCTTCATGGCTGGGGAGCGTGCTTACAGAATCAGAACATGGGAGGTCTATGGTCCTATATGGAGAGCTCACACCACATAAACTAGAAATAACTACTGGCCTTTATGCCCTGATGAGCTTCAAACAATCCCTACAAGGCAGATCGGTTATTCTAAAAATGGACAAGATATCTGCTGTGGCATACATAAATCGCTTAGGGAGACAAAATCCTCAGACCTATTGAATCTATCCCAAAAACACTGGATGTTCTGTATAGGACACAGGATAGCTCTAAAAGCAGAATACTTACTGGGAAAAAGCAACATCACTGCAGACTGGAATTTGAGATTCATCCTAGACCACAGTAACTGGAAACTCAACGTGAAAGCCTTCAGAACTTTAAATCAGTTCTGGGCCCCTCTGGAAGTAGATCTTTTCACAAGCAGACTGACAATCCAACTGCTGAAATATTTCAGCTGGATGCCTTCCCCCGGTGTTCAAGCAGTCAATGCCTTTCTCCAACCATGGAAAGGAATACGAGCATAAGCATTTCCCTCATTTCCAATGATCCAGAGAGTCCTCCAGAAAGTTAGACTAGATCAATGCTCCTTTTTACTAATAGCCCCTTTCTGGCCCTCCCAGACATGGTTTCCGACGAACTTTGAATTAGCCTGCGAAATACCCTTTCTACTTCCAGCTGCAGAAGGCCATTTACGAGACCTAGACAGAAGGGAACATCCCCTAGCCCAGACAGGGACTTTGAACCTTTTTTGGTGGAAATCGTCAGCAAATCTAATATAATCACAGATATTTTGAGACAAACTACTATACTAGGAACCCACCACAGATGCAATGGCACCCAGAGAACTTGGGTATGCTGGTGCCTGGAGAGGAACCTGGATTCACTGAAGGCTTCTATTGTACATGTAGCAAACCTTTTAGTTGAAAAATATGAGAGAGGGCTTACATCCAGATCAATTAATTGCTACAAATCAGCTTTTTCAGCAGGCCACGCTCTAATAAATTGCAAGAATCATTTGGAAAAATGCCATAATATGCTAAATTATTAAAAGTATCAGGCTAAGGAGACCACCTAAATCTAAATAAAAAACCTTATTGGATGTTAAATTACTACTACCTGGCCTGAGTACAAATACCTAGATAAGAAGAGACTTTCCATAAACCTACCCTCTCCACTATGCCTAAACTCCTGCCATAGAGTATCAGACGTTAAAGAACTAGAAGTAACTAAAAGAGTCTATGACGCCTTCTGTGTTAATTTTGTGATTATTAAAAGAACTGTGGGCCCGATTCACAGAATGAACTTAAGACTCAATCCTAAACTTACTACTATTTTGGTATTCACAGAATGAACTTACTACTTTTGGTATTCACAGAAGTTAGGATTTTGTCTTAAGTTTGTCTTAAGATGAACTTAAGACAGATTTAAGACACACTTAAGACAGACTTAAGACAAAATCCTAACTTCTGTTAATACCGAAAGTAGTAAGTTCATTTTGTGAAAGCAAAAAGTAGTAAGTGCATTCCGTGACTACCAAAATAGTAGTAAGTTTAGGATTGAGTCTTAAGTTCATTCTGTGAATCGGGCTCTAAGACTATTGAGATACAATTTTCTACCCAAAGTTTAATGCATGCAAAAAACTTTGTGAGCTAGATTGTAGGAAAGAATGTGATGCGAGAATGAACAAACATCATGCAAATGGTGTTAAGCAATTACTTATCTCTTTTGTGAAACCCTTCAAACCCATTACATCTGCTTCTATAGCAAGATGGGTTAAATAGGCAATGCAATCAACTGATATTGACCTAAAAAGGTTCCAGGCACACTCAATAAAGGGCGCTATGGCTAGCGAATCCTTTTTGAAAGGGGGTAAACTGGATGACATTCTTAAAGCAGCTGATTGGTCAAATTTTAACATTTTTGCTAAACACTATTGTAAATCTATTGAACATATGTCAGATGTAGTGTTACTACACTACTAACATACATAATGGTAGCCTCTGGTCTTGTAATGAAATTGTGATTCTCCTAATAACATGACAAGAGAATCTAGATTTCATTAAAGACATGGAGGCTAACATTATACCACCCTTCCCCTCCTGTGGGCGGATAAATAAATTACTGAACAATAGACGCATAATTTATAATACAATCTTTATTCAATGTATCACTGAAATTTCATACAACCTTTATTCAATGTATTGTTCAAAGTTTCATACAACCTTTTTTCAATGGATTGTTAAATACTTCATATAACTTGCCCGCTTTAATATTACAACTTTCTCAGTTACATGACAACAGAGCACTATTACTCTTTCTTATTTCAAATAACTCAACATAATTGATTCATCTATACTACTGTTTATGCAGGGAAAATGTTCAGAAATATGTAACTCTGTGTCCCTTCATTTAATCTTCATTGTTTCTACCGTTTGAAATGCACACAAAAAAAAGAGGAGGAAGAAAAAAATAAAGAAATGAAGAAAGAAAATGTTGTACAGAAGAAGTCTAATCTTATTAGCTCACATTTAAAAGTGGCAGACTATAATATGTGCATGGCTGTTGTACATCTGGAAGATTCTATTCTAGATCTGTTTCACTTCATGATGTATTGCTTCAAAGTGGCTGCTTGGAGTTAGCATTAAAAGAAATATGCATAATGTTAGCCTCTGTGTCTTTAATGAAATCCAGATTCTCTTGTCATGTTATTAGGAGAATCCTAAATCTTTAAATTGAGCGGGGGTCGCTCTGGCTCCCAGAAAAGCAGAGAAGCGCAGATCAGACCATGCACAGGTTCTGGAGAACAAGGCCTTGAAAACTGAGGCTCCCCAGCCGTGTCGGTTGACGGAAGGGGAGAAGTTGTAGCACACTTCGACTTCTTGTGCTTCTTGTGCCTCTTACCTGAGTGACCTGATGACCTTGAGTGATACAAAGAGGATTTGGGACTCCTGGAGCAGGCCCTGGAAATTCCTCTCGACTGTGACCAAGACCTCTGAGGAGACCAGCACGCCATTGCCTACCGGGCCGCAAGCATCTTTAAGGAGTGCTCACTCAAAGCTTTTGGAGCCATGTCCTGAAGACACAACAAACAAACCAAATGCGGGTCTGTCACTGACATAGCATGGTGACAAGAGCTAAAAAGCTTGAATCCTGAAGTCTTCCTAGACATGACTACCTGCACACAGAGGAAAAAAGGAGTTGACATGAAGGGAGCTCTCTTCACAGATCAGCACTTGACTGGCGCGGAAAGAACTGACACCAGCACGCCATGGTTGCTCCTACATCAGAGGTCTTCAATCTGTGGGGCGCGACCCCCAGGGGGGTCGTGGAGTCCTGGGAAGGGGGTCGCGCATTCCCTGGGCTCACTTCCGCCTGGCCTCTTGGAAAAGTAAACCGTCCCTGGGCAGTTCGTTTTGAAATTAAAATACTTTGAGTTTCATTGCAATTCAGGAAGTGTTCTCCGTGCTGTGAAACCGGAGCTGATCAGACAGCTAGGCAAGGTTTGCCTGCTTGCCTGAAAGGGCTGGAAATGTGCGCGCTACGGGTTAATTTGAAAGTTTAAAAGGGCATTTTGTGGATGTAAAGAATGCTTGGTACTGACTTTCATTGATTGAATCCCTCCCTGGAAGTTTAGTGACGAGCTGTGAAGTGCGTGCTTCTAATTGCAAATATATTTACATAGCGCCTACTATCGGGAAGGAGGTGTTGAATTTCAGTAAGTAGCAAGAACAAGCATTTACAATACAATGTGTCGCGCACTTATAAAAGTAAAAGCTATAGGTATTATAAATTATGTTTTTATTTATATTTTGGAGTAATTATGGAAGGAAAAAGTGCCCGCAATAGCACATTATGAGCTTTTATATCTCATTCTGCTTAGCAGTTGTCATTTAACCTTACTCACATTTCTGTGTGATCCTGTCACAAGTCCTCAACTGCTCCAAAGTTGTAACGGTGGCAAGCAAAATATAGTATTTCTGTGTGTATGGAATCGGTTAGCTTGTCTTTGCTCCCATAGTGCAGTTGTTTAGACATCACCAGGAACTCGGGATTTAGAGAGGACTGACCCTAAACATGCACACTAAGCTAGTCTGGCTCAACTGCTAACAGCCCAGTACCTCCGACAGTATGAGGCTGCAATGACCTCACAGGTGTTAGTATGGATGCAGCCCATGGGAGAGACTCCTACTAACCAAGCTGATGTCCAATGGGGCCTCAACAGACACTTTCTCTTCTCTCTACTTCACTAAACATTCCTTTTGTCAGGGGTAGGAGTAGGCTGATCTCTCACAAGGTGCAGTGGCGATCTTAGAAATACTAACAGCCACTTGCGCTACTTCCAGCGAAATACCAACAGAGACTGCAATCCAGGCATGTGCTATTAATGGGCAGTTCCGTTGGGCCTGTAATTATTCCATTGCTAGTTTTAGCTATGTATTTCACACATTCTCATGAAAACCCCATATCTTAAAAATGTCAAAATTCGATTTAGATGCATTGCAGTACGTGCGTGCAAGCATTGGGAAAATTAACTACCAGGATGCAATGCAGCTGCTATTGCCAAATCACTACAGTTAATGAGTAAAGATAACAATGCATCCTATTAAAGAAGCTGTTTCCGCACAGTGACTTGATGGGAACCAGCATGCACTGCTCTTTAACATGTGTTGCTGTAGAAGAGTGCTAAGTTTGCTTACTGTTTACTGAAGTACTGAGTCCAACTCTCATTTTTGTCAACCAGTGGAACTTTACCTGCAGAAAACTGCCTCCTGTCCGTTGATCCTCGGGACATCCTCCAGCATCTTGAGGCAGAGCATTTCACTTTCACCCTGCTCTCTCGGCAACTGGCTGCAGCTCCGAAACTGGGCTGCGTGCCACAGGCACCGTGTTGCAACAGGAAGTGCGGAGTCTATACGTATTTAATTAAGCGGGTGCCATGTTTAAATGAGGCACTAAGAAGGCCAGGTTGCATGATTTAAATAAATAAATAAATAATGATGAAAGTGGGCGCCGACTACATCATCAAGCGTGGTATACCTGCATATTAAATTAACCAGGCACTGTGCTACTACTACATTAAGTGCAGCACCCGTGCAGGTTACATTTATGCGCATGGCGGCCCGTACAGTTTAATATTGTTTCACCACCATAAAAATGATTTGTCGTGGGAATTGGGGACATTTATGGTTGTCGAGGATGAGGAGTACCAGGTTCCAGAAATTTGTTTCAGGAGGGGTCCTTACGCCTAAAATCTTTTGAAAGGGGGTCTCAGCATCAAAAAGTTTGAAGACCTCTGTCCTACATAGATGGCACAGACATTACTTCCGATGTGGACGACACCAACAATGTCACCTGGAACTGACTGGCGCCATCTACTGGCACGCAGGTGTATTGCTCTTAGAAAAATATTCCAGATCCACTATGTCGCCTGGAAAATTCAAAGGTAATGAATCTGTGGCTTGATGTCTCTATCGGGTCTCAGAGCCAGGTAATGGTTCAATTTCTGATCTGAACCACAGCAAGTATGCATAATTCCTTGGGTGTTGGGGCCAAAAGAAATCCTGAATGCTAGAAGTGCTCGCAGATAGGTATTTTAGCACATGGGTTCACATCCAACTAACTTCTGTCTTGTGTGGGCAAAGGAGTATAATGTTGGCACTCCATACTTAACCTTAGTGCCAGGTTCTGGGTTAATATCTGGTTAGGGCCTCAGCATGCAGGCAGATTTTAATCGGTGCTGGGACCAAAGGGAGTTAAGGATGATTGAGTTGCTCCCAGATAGGTAACTTAGAGAATGGGTGCTCATCCAACTAGCATGTAGTGGAGGTTCGTGTAGTAAAAGCCCTGCTCTTAATGAGGTAGGTGAACTGCAAGCTTAAAGTAATGAGAGAACCACTGATTTACAACTGTTCACATATTTCACCAACATGTAAATGATCCAATTGTTCATGATTAGTTCAATCATGGCAGCCACATGTAGGACAAATCAGGGAATGTGGTACATTGTAATGATCACTTGGAGACTGGGTGTCCACACCACAGTGTCCCATTCTCTTTCTGGGGGCTTCCCAGGAGTGCTCTGGGAGATCTCACAACATTTCCCAAGTCATTCTGGAGTTTGAGAGAAGTTAGCCGGGCATATGATGTCCCCTATTCTAGTGGGCACCTTGCACCAGTCTAAACAACTGTTATTGATGGTCGTTGTAAAGTAAACCTTATAGACAAGCTATCCTTGTGGTAGCATAGACCAGCAGTCATAGGCTGAGACTTCAGAGAGCATGTGAAGAAAGCTGTTTTACCAAGTATAATCCCTTGAATACCAAATGAAAGGACACCACACAAGGTATATATCAAATATATATGTATTTATTTCTAACACAACCCCTCTGCACTCTTTATGAGGTCAGAGGTAAAAGTACATCACAAGTTACTCAATTAGCATACGATAAGTTGCACAAATACAGTTATGCCCTAGGGCCTCACAAACCATATACTAAAGAAGTGGTATAAGAACCACGACAGAAACAGTGAGTAGGCCCAGGGCCTAGGGAATCGCTGGGGCTACACTAAACAACTAAAGGTTAGGAAGTAGGAGGCCCACGGGAGACGCGTGCATTGTCTAAACACAGTCGCGGGTTACCATTGACTTATAATGGGAAACAAAGAAGTTACAAAGTTTCTGTTTAAGGGCACTACCCGATGGACTACGAGAAAACTCCTTTAGAGTAGGACACTTCGAGAGTCAAGACCCATGGGAGCACCGGAGTACTCATGTTACCTCACTCAGGGAAGCCGGGTGCATAGGTGCCTTTTGGTGTCGGGTTTCGTCGTCGTTTTCTATGGAGAGCTGCAAAGAAGTGCTGCAGGCGACCAGAAGAAAAGTGTTCAAGTGGATCCAAGGGTGGATTGCTGAAGTGAAGAACCTGAAAGCAGAGGGGACAGAGTCTGGGTCACTAGCCAGTGACCAGGAAGGTACCAGGAAGGAACCAGGCAATGTCGAGATGATCTCAGGTGAAGAGGTGAAGCTTGTCTCTGCAGCCACGAGGACCAGGAGGCGTCCACGACAACCAGTAGCTGGATTCGAGCTGTCCCCCAAAGGATCTATTTGACTGCAGTGTCGGTATCCAGACTGGACCCAACAAGCCTTGGCAAATGCAATCTATACAGGAAGTGAAGATGGGATTCGGGTCAGACCAGCAAGGTCTGAGGAGCTTCTCCTTGGCAGGGAAGCTGGAGCAAGCCTGGAGCAACCAGGAAAGCAGTTTGGTTTCAAAGGTTTGTCTTCAGGGGGCTCACTAGCCAACAGGCTAGCAACCAGGAAGATGCGTTGAGCTGAAATGCAAGAGCGGGCCCACGTGGCACTCGTGGAGTGTGGAGGATTGAGCTTTGGTGCAAATGGTGCTCGGGTCTCGGGCTTCTCGTACCCCAATGCACAACTTCGAGTTACCTCAGGAGTCGATGCAGTTAGCAAAATCCAGGATGTCCAGGGTATCTGGTTCCATGTCTCTCATGTCCACCACGGGTCTCAGCTTTGCTGTGGATGTGGGTCGGAGTCAGAGAAGTTTGGAAGTCCAGTTCCTGTGTCGCTGAGTCTTTGGGTTCCGGCGGGAGTGGCAACAAAGCAGACCGGCAAGCTACTGATGGTGCCTGTTTGCACAGGGTGGTCACTCCTTGACCACAAGGGAGATGTCTTCAGTCTTCTAGTCAAAATAGAACATCGAAGGTCCAAGAGTTCTGTATCAAAGTTTTGTTCCAGGATAATCTAAAGTCCTGGGGACACAGCTCCTATACTTATACTAAGCTAAGGGGCTGGATTACCTGCCTAGGTCCCTCCTATGGGTGGACCTGAGAAGGGGGTGGTTACACCCCTTTCCCTTTGTCCAGTTTCATGCCAGAGTGGGGCCGGAGTGCCCAAGCAACTGGTTTGAACCAGGCTATGCATGGAGTACCTTTTGTGCCCCAGGCAGTGTCTCAAAAAGCATCTGTTGATGCAGCCCTCCCTGTCCCAATACACATCTGCCTGTCTGGGGAGGTGCTGGCACCTCACTGGACAGGAAACCTACTGTCCAGGCCTCCCATGCCAGAGTTTTGTCCAGCAGCAGGAGGTCAGTGGCAGCAGCATCCATTTTGTGATGCTGGGTCTCTGTTGAACTTTAACCGGGTAAAGCAGTAACATACATGACTTTTCCCTCTAGAAGGGTGGAATGCTACCCCCCGCCAGAACTGGCAGGGGGTGGTGGTAGTATTCCAGAGTGTTTGACACCTTACACGACATGTTTTGATAAACCCAAACCAAAGTTAGCATTAACAGCGAGGATTATAATGCACTTAAGAGTATATGGTATGGCTATATCATAGAACAGCTATAAGGAGATGGTTCCGAAAGCTGCAGAGGGGCTCAAGTCATGCTAGGGCACCCTCTCACTTAAAACCAAGCACTCTGCCTCCAGGATTGTCGAGGCCTACCATAGGAGCGACTTATAGGTGCATATGTGTCTATATGTATGGGTTGATTACACCACCTTACCCAAGCTGAGTGATTAGCCTGTGGTGTCAGTTTGGATGGCCGGCCAGGGGTGGCATAATACATGCTGCAGCCCCTGGTAGGCCTTGAATGCACCTATGCCCTGGGTACCTATGGTACACTATACAGGGGCTCACAAAGGTGACCCAATACCCAATCAGGTATGTACCTAAAGTAAATGGTATCAATTTAGAGAGAGAACAGCTGGGCTGTGGGTCTGATAAGCAGGCCCACAGCCACACTAAAATCGAAAAAACAGAAAATCACAGCAAAAAGTGGGGGTGACCATAGGAAGCAGACCCTACTCTCCTACAGAGTTTAAAAAAGATCACATAGGTCATTTTGCGTTAATGGATATGTGAACCACATGCACGCGTTTTACATATTCTAATAGGATAGATCTCCTGAATTTTTTCCTATTTTCAGAAAATTTTAGAAAGTCTGGAAAACCTGCCTGCCATTGGTTCCCAGCTGGTGGTTCTCGACGACGATCTTCTTGAGTTTGCTCGTTCTGCAAGAAAAAAAAGGAATTAAAATGTAGTGATCTGCGCAGGCAAGAGGACAATAACTGTAGATGCATTTGCAGTACAAGGCAATGTTTTTGCAGTGTCTTTTTTCAGGGAAAGTGCACACACTTAGAACAAGCATTGGCATAGCCAATAGGTCTCGCCTTTGGGACCTTGTCAGTGTTTAGCGAGAGCTATTGGCTTTGCCAATGTGTTGTAAGTTATGTTGAAGAGCAGCGTGGCTGTGATAAACACCTTGCATAGAAACCCGCACTGACTGTGCTTGCTCATTATGTATTGAAGGTAAGTAACAGTTACATGGATTCGTTTTTTTTCCTTAAAGACAAGTCACTGGAAAATGCAACGAGGGCAAACGGAGTAAACAAAGTGCGCTCCAAGCCAGTTGGCTCTGTGGCCTGAAAGGTACCTCTGCCATCTCAACCCGTTTGGTCTGTGTGTGACCTAAGGGTCAGCAATGTTGTCTAAGCCCAGATCTGTATAACCTCAGAGGTAGGTCTACTAAGATCTTACTCTGTAATATCTGCATTTCCTGAGGGAGAGCTCTGCAGTACAAGAAAGAGCCCGTAGAATCGGTGAGCGCCGAGGGAGAGCTTTGATGCCTCAGGCTTGAACTGTAAGATCTATGTGCCCTGAGGGACAGCTCTGCTGTCTAAGACAAGAACCTATAAGATGTGTGTCCCTTGAGGTGTGCTTCCTGTCTGAACCTATAACATCTACGTTCTCTTGGACATATAACCCCCCTGTTCTAAGCCCGAAGCCTCTCTGTGGCACAGGAGTTTACAAGGAAGGAATTTTGGCCACGTCATCTCATTGCCTCATGAGCACCATCCGCACTTTTAATTCAATAAACGGACCTCTCTTTAGCAACATGCCTGGCACCTTCTCCCGGATTCCTGGCTCTGCAAAGGTGTGAAATACTGATTATGCCCAGTTCAATGCGGACTTGCGCGTGGAACACTTAGGGCATAAAAAAGGCTTTAACAGGCATCGCACAACTTGGTACCATATTACAATAATACAATGCGTGGCCTCTGCCTGTGTCTGGCGCACATTGGGATCATGGACAGAATTATTTATTTTGAACTGGCAGTAGCTGTAAACATGAAGGAGGGATAAAAACAAAGTTGAAAGAAGCACAGCCGCGAAAGCAACCTTGGTTTGTTTACTTAGGAACTGGGAGACTCCTATCCACCAGGGACCCAGGGCCAGATTTACCGAATGAACTTAAGACTCAATCCTAAACTTACTACTATTTTGGTATTAACAGAATACACTTACTACTTTTGACATTCACAGAATGAACTTACTACTTTTGGCATTCACAGACGTTAGGATTTTGTCTTAAGTTTGTCTTAAGACAAACTTAAGACAGACTTAAGACAAATTTAAGACAGACTTAAGACAAAATCCTAACTTAAGTCTGTCTTAAGTTTGTCTTAAGTCTGTCTTAAGTTTGTCTTAAAACAAACTTAAGACAAAATCCTAACTTCTGTGAATACCAAAAGTAGTAAGTGCATTCTGTGAATGCCAAAAGTAGTAAGTGCATTCTGTGAATACCAAAATAGTAGTAAGTTTAGGATTGAGTCTTAAGTTCATTCTGTGAATCGGGCCCCCACTGTCCGAAGGGACCGAGGAAAAACAGGGCAAACCCCGTGTGAGGAGGGGACGAGGAACAGGCTAACTGCCTGCAAACACTTCAAAAGGTTGTTTTCCAAGAACTGAAAGCGACTTCCTCTGAAAGTGGAAACTGATTTTTTTTTACCCAGGCTCAGTACACTGGGCTGGGTCTGTGGCAGAGACTGCACCATGAAGACACGACACTGAAGAGGAACCATAGTTTTGGGCTAACTGTAGCGTGGCCTACTGAGGGGTTCAGTTTTACCCGGAGCCCAGACGATCGCTGATGGCACTGCCAAGGAGGAAGATAAGTGCCCTCTCCATGGGACTGCTCTGTGCCTCATAGGACAGGGAGAAGGGTTCACTCACTCAGTCACTGCCCCCACCTTCTGTTACCAGAACCCCGAGTTCACTAACTAACTAGTCACCCTGCGCTGTTACTTATGGCCACAATAAGACTCACTGGATCCAGGTGACTTTTCAATACTCACTCCTTCCTTAACTCATTAGCAAAGAGACATTGAACCATTAACTCAAAGATCAGGTCATCGGTCCCATCCTCTTCCCTAATGCACTTAGGAGTCCACAAACGTACTCAAAAGCAAGTGTGCACCCACCCACAGTCGTCATTGGTCACTTAGTTAGTAAGCGCCACATGAAGTGAGCAGCCACACCAGTTGACATTGGCGGACATCACAGGGTTTGATACAGTTGGTGGACCCCCTCCTTGGAGCCAGGCAAAGCCTTTCTGACCGTGGATAGCGCCTCAAAGAAACACAATGAAAAGGTGCTAGACAAACGGATACGACGCCTACAGAAGGAAGACACCGGTGACCAATTGACGTAAAACCGAATAAGGGGTATTTTATGTACCCACGAAAGATTGGCGGTATACGTAATACTTGCAGTACACGGTGTGAGGCATCGCAGCCCAGGGCGTGAGCCTTTGCGGAGCAGGGAGTGCTGCGGCCCCTGGCTCCGATGCGCCCGCCCCGGGGGCCTCATTTATGAGGCCGTGCGTCACTTTTACGCCGCCGGTGCGTCACTTTTTGTGACGCACCAGTGGCGTAAAAATTGCGCCTTGTTGCGCCATATTTACAAAGTGACGCATCTAGGTAGATGCGTCACTTTGTAAACCCCTGCGCCATATTATACCTGCGCCTGGTATAATGTATGCAAGGGGGGCGTATTGACGCAAGGAAGGGTCATAGAAGTGACGCAGTGAAATCTATGAAATTTCACTGCATCACTTTTAGGACGCCGTTGCGTCAAAATCTTGCGCCTGCCTCACAGCAGGCATAAGTCTGACGCAGGCCCTTTCACATGGGGTTTGCCCCATGTGAAAGGACGCATTGCTGGAGTTGCATCACTTTTGTGACACTCTACAGCAATGCGTCACTTTTGCGCTTACAGATACGTCAGAAATACTGACGTATCTGTAACGCCTTGCGACATGATGCGTCATACATTAAATATGACGCATCAGGAATGTCACAAGGAGTGCGCACTGAGAAGTGAGGCATCGCTGCTTTCACGCAGCGATGCATCACTTCTCATAAATGAGGCCCCGGGTGCGGAGGTTTAGCATGGCTTCGACCGTCTACCAGGTCACCTCCCTGGTCAACATGTTCGTGCGGTACTGGTGGGTGAAAGGCATCAACCGTCGCAGCGACCAGGAGGAGTTCACCGAAATCCGCACCTAGTGGTCTACCTCCACTGCAGCTACCAGGACCTGAGCCGGCTAGGCAGCGGCTTGTTTATACTCGATTCGTAGTCGCCATTGACAAAGCCAAATGAAGAAAAAAATGCCTAGAGTGTCACACCGCTAGTGAAGCCTCCAGCCCAGGTGGGCGGGGCTAAAACTGGACAGGGTGCCGCGACCCATAAGCGTGCACATCGGAATCCGTATTGATTCCAAAAGGCCCTCGCATGGCAAGAGCAATGCATGCGCGCTGCTAACGCCAGGCGAGAACTAATAAACCATTGTAAATTTCATTCAACAGTCGATCCCAACTGACTTGTGCTCCAATTGAATATAGGTTTTGACAAAGCTGTAAAAAAAAAGCCAAGAAAAGAAATGAGATAAATACCTGAATCAAAATGAAAATTGGGGCCTAAAGACGTGTAGAAACAAACTGCACGGTTTCGAAGCTTCCTCACTATCTATAAAGAAGTGCATAGAATAAATAGGAAGGTGAGTGTATGCACTACAGACGTAAAAAAGAGTAGGCCATAGTGTAATAAACATCAGGCTAAACTATCTTAACAGTTTTTAGTTACGATCATGATCACCCGCTTCCCATTTGACTATAAATGTTTGTGACGGTTTCTTAAGTTCTGAGTGTAATGCTGGTGGTCCGTCATGGCATGGCTAAATTTCGTTTGAAAATCACTCACAAAAATAGAACATACCTCTTTTATACAACTGTCCTGGTTACTGAATTTATCTAATCGTTTTGCGACTTGAATCACATTATTTTAAAATATATTTAAATTTTGACGTCTGCAAGTTCTTCCTTTTTAATCGATGGTATTATGATGTGGCTCTGGCATGATGTGCATGTTAGTTTGCTTTCAAATTATAATTACAGTGTCTCCTGTGGAAGATGGAACAAAAAGTGTATTAATTTCATGTTACACATACCCGATAATCTTTCTACCTTTTATTGTGCAAATGTAGGACTTTTGTTTGGTGCGCAGAAAATGGGTAGCCAATCCTTATATGGAACTCTTTTGGATCTACTATTTCAAACGTTTTAGCCTAACAGATCTCTTTTCAGATCGCAGTTAGCCTTTTCAATCAAGAATTGTAGTGACAATATTGCATTGAATTATAGGAACTCAATCCCTTTTGTTCTGGCTGACAGTACAAAGATGAGCGTTTCCAACTATTCTGCTCTGACTGGAGAGCCGATGGTGTAGTGTAGTTCCTATATTCTCAATAGGCTCTGCGCATTGGAATAATATATTCAGCAGTGTAGATGAAGGACTGAGGTCGACTAGGTCTCTACTGACTATATTAGACTTAAGGTTTGCCAGCTAGCTCAGAGGTCACTAGAAACTTTTTCGAGTAAACGAGGAGGAGTTTAACCTCCCTGGATAGACAAGAAGGGATTAGCTTCCGACAACCATATAACATGACAACTTTGCTCCCCAAGAATAAGAGTAAATCTCTAGAGTCGTGTGAAAACAATAGACAGCTATTTCACTCAGTCAATCGTGCGTTCTTAGTTTCACCAGAGTGCAGAGAATATAGAGACGGGCGTTTTCAATAAAAGGTATTATTTATTGAGCAGTCTTCCTTCTCATGCAAGAGAAATGTATTGCCACAACTGCAATACTTAATGTAAAGTAAAGTACGTACAGTAAAACGAGTATTATGAAATAATACTGTAAAAGCATTGATATGGTTTCTTAGCCATAAGATACTTTAAAATGGATAAAATATATACATACATATATACATTGACTAACATGCTCAACTGGTGCTTCTAAAATACGCCTACCCCGGTGTACCTGACCTAAGCCTAATACGTGGGAAGGAGTAAGTAAGTAGCAGTTTAAGTTAAGTTGGTTTTGCGAAGAATCTGACTCAAGAATTCTCTTTAAGGGTTTAGTCAGCACTGTACCTTGGGAATAGAATGTAGGAGGTCTGGTATCTCTTTCCTCAGGACTTGATATCCCAGCAACCGGCTGGAAACGCCGGAGCTGGATTTTCTCGGCAGGAGAAAAGACAGCGTCTTTCTCAGCGTGTCAAAGAGGAGGGGCACCATATCAGCTGGGCTCTCTGACAAGTAGATAGCTGCTCTCTTCCAAAACGACCACCGTGTGTTTGCTTAAGGCAACGTTGGTACATTTATACCTGAAAGGTGCCGAGTTTGACGTAAGGTTTGGACATAAGACGTCAATAAAGATGTCACTAAGAACTGGCCGTTCTTACAGTGCTTGCAGGAGTTCTATTACAAATCAAAACAAAGCAAATGGGGATTTCCCAGGTTGCTGGAGGTTTGGTGTGTCGAAAGAACTCGTTGTGCCTTCTAGGAATCCAAGGAAGTAGCTTTTGCCGTGCCTTGGACTGCAAGGGCTATTTACTTAAATATGGATCTGATTCTTATGCCATTATAAGGATATTATTGATTATAGCCGTACAAGGGCATAAAATAGCAATATTGATTCAGTTTCCTAGATAAAAACACAATACCCACTCCACGATCTAATGTCCATCATTACTAAAACTAAGCAATAGTAAAAAAAAGGTGCATGTGTATTCCAACCCACCCCAAAATAAATTTTTGCATTTGAAATGGTGTATACGAAATACACGAAAGATTGTTGGTACTGTACGTTTATCAAGCAGTGTAATCATTCAGTAAAAAAAAAAGGATGTATATATATTTAGCTGAACGATTTGTGAAAATTACACATGAAATGTCTCTTAATACAGAAAAGAAGGTTGAGACTATTTCATCACATATAAATACAATTGCTTGTAAGTGTGCTAGAGGCTGAGGTAATATTTTGTCTCTAGAATTACTAAAAAAAGAAGCTCTGTTCTTTAAGAATAGTTCTACTTTAATCAGAGTATATGTGTCAGAAAAAGGGTAAATATTTTGGAATTTTGAAAAAAAGAATTTCGTTTTCAGGGGAGAAAATAGTTCCAAATGTTTTCAGTAGCTTTTGTTTATCAAAGCTCAAGGTCGAATTCAGAGTTCAGGGGAACGCTGTGTGCCAGTTTGCTTAAAAAGTTATTTTTTCTGTTCAGGGGAGAACATAATTTCAGACAGATGTGCAAAAAAGCAGTCTACAGCTTCAGGTGAAAGTTCGACCATGGTTGAAAATGCTGTAACGGTGCAGTCGTGAGAATGATTGCTATCATCGATGTCAGGATCAGCAATGCTCACAGAAGGTCGTACCTGGGTGATGTTGCTCTCATCTCGTGCTTCACTGCCACCTAATTGTAGTGGTGAAGTTTCAACGAATGCCGTCATCAGGATTGGTAACCGCTGGGGACAACACGATGCATGAGCCGTTACAGGACTTAGCAAAGTATCGATATCCATTGGTACTGCTGATTGTACTGTAAGACAGGTGTCCAACAAGCATTCTTCTCCGCATAGCATACATCGAAGCACAGGTAAGATGCAGTTCTGCCATATAGGTCTGACTGAAAGAAACCAGGTCATATTCAGATCTCAAGCCGGGCTAATCCAAGGACTTTAGTTATGCGGTCCCGATAGCGTATAGCTAGGAACGTTTCTTCCTTCATTGCTGGAGTCTTGTCTGCGATTTGGCTTGCCATATCGGAGCAGAAGAGTCAAAAATAAAATTCCTGCTACGAGTCCCAAAAGTAGTGGTAGGCCGCCAAAGACAGAATGGACAAAATTGGGAAAGATGCCCAGAACTACTTCGAAGGGTGTTAACAATCCCGAAAAAATTGTCTTAAATACATGTGCGACGCCACTGGTATCTGACATATTTAGAATTTGGCTTAGCATTTCTACGAAATGCACGGGGCAATTAGTTGATAAAAGTGTATGTATCTCTGCTGTTGTCCTTGCAACTTGAAGATCATACGTTTCTTTTGATGACGTTAAAGGCACGGTTGTCTGTAAAAGAACAGACTTCATTCTGCTTAAAGTATCAATTCGTATAGAAGAGATAATCAAAGAAAGCCAAATCGTCGCCTCTGTATGAGGAGGGCCGTTTGGATACACTACTTGCATACAGCAAGTGACCATGGAACTAATGCTTACGAGATATGCTTTCCCTGGCACCATGCCACAACAGCTGTGGTCCGTTATTAGAACTTAACTCCCGTTAGAAAGTTGTCTAAAGAATGGCTCTATCTGTGTTGCAGGTGTGCCCTGCTGGTGGCATGAAAGGTTATTTGAAGTCCCTTCACAGGCCCCATGCAAATTAATAGGATGTATGACGGTACCACGCGTACTTTTACAACGCGTACCGTTACAACGCTACTTTTACCACGCAAGTCGTTACAACGACTTGCGTGGAGGGGCGCTGGATAGTAAATTTTTTAATTTACTATTCCAACTCCAGTGCCCGTGGACTCTAGGGAAGGAGTTGGATAGTAAATTAAACTATTTACTATTCTGGAGCGCCCTCCAGCGCAAGTCCGTTGTTACGACTTGCGTGGTAAAAGTAGCGTGGTAACAGCACCGCGTTGTAAAAAATGCGTGCTAACCGTTGTATACCAAATTAATACCTTGGCACAGAAGTATACCGCTTAGTGATCGTTTACAATTATTACCACTAAGAAATACATTCTGGTTCTTGTCACTATAACATGTGTGTGTGTAAGGTAAGTTCCATGATGACTTAATGTACCCTTTACCCAACCTTTCATACTGGCCTGCTGGTATATACTCTTGGCAATTTTTAAATTGGAAAGTTGTTATCGGAATTGTGATTATTCCGTGTATTATCCATTCAATGACAGGTCTTTCTGACATTTCAATGGTAATCTCTCAAGTTTTTCAATGCTCAGAATCGTATAGTCTGCTCCTTTTTGTGCCAAACTGATTTGTTTATCAGTAAGGTTAAAGATAGAGAATAATGACGTTGTGTTTATCAGACACCATGGCACGTAGCTTGAACGCAGATTTTGCAACGTCCAGCCTAGCTGTACAATAGAACGTAATTGAAACTGACTGTTGTAACATTAGCAAGTCCTGATCTATTATATCGATAGCAGATGATACAATTCTGTCCAGTGAATATATTCTGGAGGACAGAGTCATTAACCCATTGTCCACAACAGAAAGCGATTTTTCCAAATTAATACGATCAATTTCTCGTATTTTCTCTGCTGTCTCAATTTGAGTTACTTTCCAAGCTTCGTTGTATGCAGCGTATATACTGGCCACTATGAAACGTTTTTGCCGCTGTTTGGTGGTCCCATTATGAAATTGCGCAAGTCAGCACCGTCTTTAAGTAAAGTCAAGTGTTGCTTAATTTCTGCCAGTGTGGATGTCTGTAGCCATTCAAGGCACAGTTTTCCTACACTGTATGTTTTTACTATCACTGGATGTTGTCTCTGGGAGTATCTAGGGTCTGGTCTGGTCATTTTGGACCCCTGTATTTTGTTCAGGAATCTATCTTGACAGTTATTTGTGTCTGTTGGCCAGATTAACTACTTTTTCCAATCAAGATGTGTTCTGTTTTGATGTAAAATATGGGATACCTCTATCTCAATATCTGTGGTTGTATTATCAGGTATTGGCTTTGGAATAGACGGTTTGTTTAGGTCTTTAATCTTAGCTAGGCCAATACAAGTAATCTGTTGAATGGTGTCATTCAAGAACAGTATTTGTTCTGGGATCATGCAGGCTCGAAATAATGCTTCTAAACCTTGGACATGCCATTTTTTTGTACCCCAGATGGTTTTTGTTTCAATGTTGTTTTTCCAGAAATCAAAACCAAATGTAATCCTTTTTTCATAAAATGTTTCTGAATAAATCAATTTAGTATTTGTCAACATAGTTTTTATCCCTGTTTTATCTAACAGTTTATAATAAAATGTTTCTGCATCATTGTGTTAAACCCTGAGAAGTATGGGAATTTCTCAAAAAATGTTTTCGAACTGCTTTTAGGTGGAGTTGCACAATGTTCCCATTGATTATACTTAAAAACATTTCTAGGTTGAGCAGATTTATGCAAATAGTTATGTGCAAAGTGGTTATAGCAGTACATTTGTCCATAGTTCGATGAACCCTGTAAATAATCATGTTCTGTAAATTTTGCTGACATTACTAAATCTGACATCATATTATTTATGCTTTCAAAGTCCCAATCATCAGAGAATGTACTTGGTTTTACAAAGTCACTTAATGAAACTTTGAATTGATGTGGATATTTCAAGAGTTCGACCGGGCCATAGATTTCGTAATCCGTTTTGTCCCAAACTACCCCACCGGGTATTGGAATGGCTGTGACATTCACTGATGATAGTTCTCTTTTCTCGATGTGAGATGACTTGTGTGGCTTTAGGACCAAGTTGATGTTCTGACTTGCTGTGTCCATTGTACTGTATTTTCCCTCAATGAATTTTCCCAAACAAAGTACCATGACGAGCCAAAGCAGGAGGAAAAGTACACCTAACACAATCCAAAATTCAATCCATGGAGAAATCAGATAGGTTTCTTTGAGTTGATGACAGAGTTCTGTTGCTTTGTCTTTAAAGGTTTTTGTTGCTGGCGTTTCTTCAGGTTCGCTTGGATCTTCAGAAAAGATATCGAAATTGATGAAGTAGCCAGATGCAGTTCTGTCAATTGTTGGAATTGCTTTTTCAGTTTTTCTTTCATTAGCATAGTCTGAGGCTACATCATTGTAGACTGGTGTTTCTTGACGAACTGTTTCAATTTGGGTTTCAAGAGGCACAAGTTCCATGGCATTGCTGCATAGTCCTTTTTTATTCACTGCCGGTTTATCAAATGTGATTAGTCTCTCAGTTTGAACCTCTTGGATTGTAGCAAGTTTTGGAGTTCTGCTAATTCTTGGGAGTCCACTGGGCCTACTACTTATTATTGGCCACATGATTGTGGTTTTACCAGGTCGATGGATACAACTCGGTTCTCTTTTTTACCAGCAAGGGGCGGTAGTACAACTGATCTTGTTCCGCTGACAGCTAAGACAGGTACTGCTTTTCTGTAAGAAGGCCCAAATTCCTTCTTCACCGCAATCTTCTCTCTGACCAGATCCCCAATCTTTGGAATCTAGACAGACCTTGCTGGGACAGGTGGTTTATCTTCAGTGGCTGTTGGCTGCTGTTTTAACTTTATGTTGCTCAGGGCTTTTCTTGTTTCATTTAAGTCCTGTAAAACAGCCAAACGATCTTTGATGTCAAAGCATTTTTTCTCATCTTCTACCACTGAAGTCTGACTATCTAAATCCTGAATATACATTCTAATTCCGAACAATAGTTCGTACGGGCTGAAACCTTTTAGAGAATTTCTTGGCAGATTGTTAAGACTACGTTGGACACTTGTTAAATGTTGGACCCACCCATCACCCGAACCTAATACCTTTGCCGTTATAGATTGCTTTATGTCTCGGGTTTTTCTTTCCACAATCCCATTTCCCTCAGGATGGAAGGGACAAGAGTACCGCAATGCAATGCCCATGCTGGTCATGGCCTCCTTATAAGCTCGAGAGCTAAAAGCAGGACCCTGGTCAGAATATAGCATGCCAATTGCGTATGTGCCGATAAAGACTCGCAAATCTTTTATAACAGTTCTAGCGTCAGCCGAGCGCTAGTGTCTGTATTTTTAAGTGAATCTAGTCTTAAAAGGAAATTAATGCGATGCTGGAATTTACGTATAGATAGCCTTATGCTAACTACAGAAATGGCCATGGCAATACTCCGGTCGGTTCGCTACTGCGATCTCTGTTGCAGTTTAGACAGCTCTTTGCAAATTTATAATGTTGCAGGCTCATCCCCGGCCACCAGTATTCTGATTGTAATTCTTTCAGAGATTCCTTGATCTGTTTGTGCCTTGGACCCAATCCCATGTGTGCGTCCGCTATTAAGAAGACTCTCCTGTTCGTGTTTGGAATTACTCTATCCCCCACTCCAGGGATTCGAGCAAAAGGAACAGAGTTTGCATCAATTACGTATGTATAATTATTATTATATATTTTTTTTTTAAACCTTTATTCTGCAAAAAGAGAATACAGTTACAGACCTACAACCACGGAGGCTGGTCAGTTCTACGTAATATCCGTAGCACAATAATACACAGCTCATCAGCCGACAACACGAGGGCCCGGCAGCGAAAAGGCACGATATAATGGAGAGCTTGTGGCAATAAGAGGATAAGTAAAAGGTTTCACATTTTGTATTTTTTATAAATAACAAAAATTAGAACACAAAAAAGAGTTGAGGCGGTACCATGCAATGCAGTGACTGTCTCATACGGCAGGGGGAGACAAATGATTAATGGGTATAGCTACAAAGGAGGAGAGATCTTGGAGAGGGGGGGCCGAGAACAAAACAATACATCACATATAACTGAAAGCTAGAAAACCGAAACGCACAGTCAAGGGAATTGAGGAATGTCGGGAGCTTCAGTAAAGGGGGGAGTGCAGATCTCTCCTCTGTATGAATTCCATTGACCCCATATCCCTCCCCATTTCTTGGGCCTACCACGGAATACATACACGATTTTTTCCCTAAGCATGCACCAATCCATGCTTTTTTCCCAAGTTGAGACTGATGGAGCCCTCTGAGATCCCTTATATTTTACTTAGTTTTCTACCAAGCAAGTCAAACAGTGATTTTTTCACACTGTTGTTTCACTATTTTTAATCTGACGTCCAGGCAAACGCTAATAAAGGTCTTTGTTTGCCTTGATAGCCATTTTAGCACACATCACTTTATATTTCTTTCTTGCACTGCACATATCAGCCTCACCCTCTAGTCTAACAACTGCGGTGACCATACCATGGTTTAGTAATGCGTCGCTAAATTACAACGGGGCGACTGCACACTTACCTTGGTATTGGAGTCCTACATGATGAGGCTCCGCCATTGGGTGGGCTGATAGGACTTAATCAGCTACAGTTGATAGTCTTTTGTTAGATTCACTCTTGTACAATTATACCAGTGAAAATAGTCATACCTCAGCACCATTTGACTTACAGGCTTTGTTGTTATTTAGGTAGTCTTACAGGGGGTATTAGCCTGTTTTGTCGTTAAACACTTCCCTCGGACCCTCTCTTACGAGTTGTTTAGATAGCCCTCTGAGATCCCCACAATTGAGCAATATCTCTTTTCACAATCATGTTGCCCAATGTGACCCATTAAGTCTGGGCAACAGTGCAGTCATTCGGCTCCCAAATGTTCAACAAACAGCGTCTGGCCTCAGGCAACAACTCAACACCCGTCACTTCACCCATCACCGCATGCAATCGATTCCCAAAAACCACTACCTCCGGACATTCCCATATAATATGAAGGAAGGTAGCAAGCACACCACAACAACGCCTACACAGCCCATCCGCAGAATAACCCATATGTATCAAACGTGGACCCGTGACATAAACACAGTGCAGGATCTTCAGTTGCACCAGACGGAGACCTGCCGGAATCGCGACCTCTTTAGGGGAGGATATCGCAGCCTGCCAATCTTCATCGTCCAACTCCAGCCCATCGCCAGTCCAGGCACCCCGAAGCTGTACAAGGAGGTCCGAACGGTCATTGATGAGTTTTTTATAAATGAGGGAGATAGTGCTGTCAGGAACGTGCCCGTCAAGCACTCTATCTTCCAGGGGAGAAGACTCCGGGATCGTAGTTCCAGCTGGGAAAACCGAGTCAAGTGCGTGGCGGATTTGGAGATATCGGAAATATTCCCTATCACTCAAATTGTATTCCTGTTTAAGTTCCTCAAAAGTCTTAACTTTGTTTTCGGCCCAGAGATCACCCACTTTAATGATGCCAATAAGGTCCCATCTATCAAACCCTTTTGACGTCCATAGACCACCTAGTTTCTCCGCAGCATATAGGGGGGTCGCTCTAGTCAGCCTGTCCGTCCATCCCGTGGCCGCAGTTGCACTACCCCATACTCGTACCGCCACCCCGGTGGGGCCCGTCAGGTTCTTCCTGGCGGCTCTAGAATAGAGCGCTCTATTATAGTCGCCCCCGGGAAGCTGCCACCTATCCATCTCGAATGCGGGATTCGGAACAGGACCGTACATGGCATGGTTAACAGCGCTTAATTGAGATGCCCAGAAGTAATGCTTAATATCAGGCAACGCTATACCACCATCGTACCAGGGCAAAGTCAATTTTGCCAATGCTATGCGAGGTCGCACGCCCCACACCAGCTTCCTCTGGAGGCCTTCAATTTTACGGAAATAGTTAGCCGGCACCAGATCAAGTGTGTTTTGGATGGCGTACAAGAATCGGGGACGAGCCATCATCTTGAACAGGGCCGCTCTTCCCAAGGGGGACAAAGGCAAGCCACACCGCGCCGCAACATCCGACCGGAGCCTGGCAAGCGGAGGTAATAAATTCCGCTCATAACATACCGTGGGGTCCAATGAAATGTAGATCCCCAAGTACTTAAAGCGGACTCTAGAAACGGGTATCGGGCAAATGCGGGGCAGAGAAGGTAATTCTCCTGTGAGCGGGTAGATACAAGACTTGGCCCAGTTGATGACCAAACCGGAATTCCTCCCAAAGGAACTCAAGACATCAAATAAGACTCCCAGCGATTTACGGGGAGAAGTAAGGTACAACAATATGTTGTCGGCATATAGTGATATACGATCTTCGAAGTCAGGGGACCATTGAATGCCCTTGAGCGAGGGCTCCCAACGGAGCCACGCAGCCAGGGGTTCAAGGGCAAGCGCAAACCGGAGTGGTGACAAAGGGCAACCCTGTCTCGTGCCGCGACTGAGAACGAAGGGTTCCGAAGCCCTGCCGTTAACCACCACCTGAGCAAACGGCTGCTCGTACAGAAGTCTGACCCACCCGATAAACTTAGGGCCAAAACTAAACTTAGCAAGGGCCGCCCACAGATATGGCCATTCCACTTTGTTGAAGGCCATCGAGGCATCGAGTGAAACCAAGATGGCCGGCTCATCAAGGGACCCCGCCCTTGCCAAGACGCCATGAAGACGACGAAGATTGAGCGCAGTGTTTCGATGAGGGATGAAGCCAGATTGGTCCGGGTGTATCAAATCACTGATCACCGTAATCAGACGGCTAGCCAAAAGCTTTGCCAGGATCTTGGGTTCCAAATTCAAAAGCGAGATCGGCCGGTACGATGAACAGTGTTCATGGGGCTTGCCATCTTTATGGATGACCACAATGGACGCCAATCTCTGATCCCGGGGAAGGGACCCGAGATCTTGCGATGCCGAGAACATCCGACGAAGATACAGCGCCATTTTGTCAGGGCACAGCTTGTACAGTTCGACTGGTATACCGTTCGGGCCTGAGGCCTTCCCGGAGCGAAGTGAGCGAATAGCGAGCGCTACTTCATCGGTGGAGAATTCCGCCTCCATAAGCTCTTTGTCTGATTCCGACAGGCTAGGCAATGCGATATCCCGAAGCAACAAGTGCGAGTCATCCTCCGGCCGATCCGAAACCAGTGCATAAACCCTCTGAAAGTTCTGGGCAAAGACCTCAACTATCTCAACCGGGTCCACCACTCGCGTACCATCCACTCTTTCAACAACAGGCACCACCCGTTTCAATCTATTTCTTTTGTCTAGCCAAGCAATCAGCTTTCCCGCCTTGTCACCAACATCATACAAACGCCCCTGTTGCTCACGATTCATTGCCCTGGCCGCATCAGTCACCAGCGCTCTATATTCAAACTGTTTAAGGGCCAAAGAATATAAAACCTCAGGCGTAACCCCAGACTCCATCCGTTCCTCCAACCCAGTGATTTCACTTTCCAAGCCCACCACTTCTGCATTCTTGCGCTTCCTCTCGCTAGCAATCAAGGATAGACTCCGACCACGGATCACAGTTTTATAAGCCTCCCACAAAGAGACAGGGGAGGACACCGATCCCTCATTCTCAGCAAAGTAGAAATCCATACACTTAACCACCTCTGTTCTAATTTTGGGGTTGCGAAGGTGCCAGGGGTTGATCGGGGCAATCCGACCCCCGGCCTCCAACTTTACATAAATAGTGAGCCAGAGTGGGGAGTGGTCTGAAATCCCTCTAGCTAAATGCCTGATTTCCCTTACAGAGACCATCTGCACCGCCGGTACAAGGATATAGTCGAGTCTCGAGAGACTCCCATGAGCTCCCGAGTAGAAGGTATACTGGAGCTGCCCAGGGTGCAGTTGCCTCCTACAATCCGCTAGACCCAACACGTCCAAAAATTTTCCCAGCCACAGCTGCGATGTGGGGAGGAGTCTAGGGGGGCTACGATCTTCATCCCCACTAACAACTGAATTAAAATCGCCACCCACGACCAACATGCCATCAGGGAACCCCAGGACCACCCTGCCCAAATCACTAAACGTGGTGGAGTGTAGAACATACACAGACTAAATGGAGATCGTCTTCCCCTCCCACCGACCTGTTATAGCCGCATAGCGGCCTCTATTGTCCAGCACTGTGTCATATATCTCCAGGGGGGGAGGGAGTTCCTAACCAAGACACCCGCCCCCCCTCGACCCAGTGGTAAATCCAGAATGGGCCACCAAACCGTAGCCCCGTCTATTTAGTACATGGCACGTATTTCCTACCAAATGTGTCTCCTGGAGTAAAACTATATCCGGGGAGCACCGCTTCAAATATTGCAAAACTATCCCCCGTTTTATCCTATCACCAAGACCGTTAACGTTCCAGCTCAACACCCTCAGCCCCCTACCCCCCATCCCAGAAATGAACACTCTGTCCCCTCCGCCACGAAACAGGCACATAGGATAAAATATGAAACAATGTGCGGCCTCGATACAAACAAGAAAGGAAAGACCCCCAACACCCCCAAAAGAACCCTCAAAAACACGCAACCCCACCCTGCACCCCTGAGGTAGACCAAAAAGCCACCCCAACTTGCAGTGTGCCTGTCGCCCCATTAAACTAACCGACAAGAAGAGAGAAAAAAGTCCCCAGAGGAGGAAGAGTCCCGATTCCCCCCACCCCCGGGTATCCACACTGACTTCCGTGCCTCGCATTTCTTTTAGGCAAGTTGCACGCGCTTGACTCTCCAGGGCGCTGCAGATCTGTTGTTGTGATCGCGCCTAATGACTTCTGCGTCTCTAATTATTTTAGGCAAGTGGCACGCGCTTCTGCTGGCCGTGTGCAGACTCTCCTGTGCGCTTCAGTTCAGATGTTGTTAACTAATGTGCTTGGTGATTTTTATTTAACCACGGTGTTAAAATTTGCAAAGGTACGTTAATAGCCGCCTCACTGGGACTATGGTTGCTTTTAAATTCCAAAGCATTACCACGTCTCAAATTTCGGAACCCTTCTTGTCGCTGACACCTTTACGGTTAAAGGAACGGCTTACAATATATCATTTCTATGATAGCTCTCATGTTATGGAATTAATTAAAATCAACAAGTTATGTAAAAAGCCGCCTCACTGCCGCTTCTGCTGGCCATGTGCCCACTCTCCTGTGCGCTTCTGTTCAGCTGTTGTGAACTAATGTGATTGGTGATTTTTATTTAACCACGGTGGGCTCTCATGTTTTGGAATTATTTAAAATCAACAAGTTATGTAAAAAGCCGCCTCACTGCCGCTTCCGCTGGCCCTGTGCACAATCTCCTATGTGCTTCTGTTCAGCTGTTGTGAACTAATGTGATTCGTGCTTTTTAGGTCTCGCTGGTGTTAGCAGCGCATAGCGCTGCTCCAGCGAAAGACCTATTGTTGTGGGTTTCCTGGGAATGGCTGAGAGGGGGTGGTTATGCGCATAACCTCGGCGATGTCACCTCGAGGACACGCTCCGCTGGCGGGCTCGCATCACGTGTTCAGACTCTGCTGGGCGCTGCAGCTCTGGTGTTGTGAACGTGCCGAACGTGCCTAATGACCGCGCCTAATGACTTCCGTCTATCAGTCTAGCCGTCAATGTGCCCCGACGCCCCCACTCACCGGGTCTCTCATACTCCTCCCGTCCTGTCCCGGGGTAGTGGCCCTGCGCGGGATATGTAGGCGGCTAGTACCCTTTCCTTCACAGGAGCACGGGGTAGGCTCCCGTCCGCTTTCTGTCTGTGCTGTTGGCCCTGCCTTCAAGCAGGCAGTCCTGGGCAGTCCAGCCTGTGCAGAGGGACCGGAAACACTCAATCCAAGAAAGGTACGTTGCTTGTTGTGGTTGGCATTTGCTTGCAGCGTTTCTCAGTAGTATCTACCAACTTTGTTTGATGCGCTCTAAGCTTTCAATTAGCTAGATAAGAATATTTACATTTTAAAGAGCTGCGAATGTTGCTGTATACAAGGAGGCGCGATAGGCCAATAATCACACAAGCTGATGAAGTGGGGAGCCGGGATCCCAAACTAGGTTTCTTCTTCTTCTTCTTCTTCGAGAGAGAGAGACACACTTTCTGCTCTGCCCCAGCTCACCTCAGTCTGAAGTTCCAACGCTCACTCTGACCTGAATGGCAAAATTATTTACTCTTATAGCCTTAGACAAACGTTACCATTTATAGACTGTTTTAGGAGGAAAAAAGATTGCCTCAGCTGTGCGAGATCCTGTCTTCCTTGGATCCACCTGTTGGGCAGACTTCACTGCAGGCTCTCTGAGCTGGATGCACCCTGTTTAGTGGCCTCTTTATGCCGGGTGAGACCACCGCCTTTATCCTCTGGGACTCTCTCCCAGCCTCTCATGGCCCTTCCAGCGAGATTCAAGCAGACCTCTTCTCTGAGGTATTGAGCCCCCTCACACCCCATTGGGCCCGTGCATGCAGGCGCAAAGCCTTGAAGCACCCTCTCTGGGGCTTTGCCTGTGTGGCGCTCAGTCCGATGCCCGCAGCTCTCATTCTAGGCCCTGCCTGTACTGTGCAGCTCACCAGGATCCCCTCCGGGCTCTTTGCCTGAGGGGAGCCAAACCACTGTCCCTCCATCGAGGACCCCCATGGGGTGCGCATCCACCCATTCCTATTTGTACTGCAGAGTGCAGAGCCACTGCCCCTTCCTCTTGGCCTGGCCTGTGGGGCTTATAGCGCAATGTCTCTGCCTGTAGAGGGCACCTGTGCATTAACCCCCCTCACTGGGCCCCGTCTGTGGAATGCAGGGGTAATGTCCTTCCATCGATGCCCCCAATGGGGTGCGCATCCCCCCCAACCCTTTCCCATTTGTACTGCAGAGCCAGAGAGCAGAACAACTGGCCCTTCCTCGTGGCCTGGCCTGTGGGGCTTATAGCGAGATTTCTCTGCCTGTAGAAGGCAGGTCTCCATTAACCCCCGTCCTGCTCCCACACCTGCAGAATGCAAGGGGTAATGTCCCTCGGTCCGTACCAGTTCCCGCTCCCTCACACCCAGAGACATTCAACTTCTGCTCTGCCTTTCCCCTCGAGGTTGAGGATCCTGCGGGTGGGTGCGCTGCACGATGGGACTTGGGAGTCCCCTCCCCGCATATGCTCCCAAGTACTGAGTGCTTTAACGTCAATTAGGGGCGGCTGCTACACAGCCCCATTGAGCGCCGCCGGCCCCTGAATGCATCTGCCTAGAAATGAACACGAGCCGGGGAGTAGGTGAATGGTCAGGAGAGGGGGCTCTCCCGGAGGAAGGGGCGGGGAGCTATGATTTTATGGAGCGCTCAGAAGCAGCGCCTTTCAGATTTATGTGCACTTCGACAACCGCAAAATCTGAGGAATCCCTTCGAGGGGGCTTCAGAGGGACTTTTGCAACCTTCTCAATGCGGGCTGGGGCTGATCTCTGGAGGGGCTTGGCATCAATAGTAATGTTTCCAAATTACCATCATGACTCTAGCGCCTAGAGACCCTTAAGGGTGATTGTGCCGCTTTACAAATGTGGATTATCATGTCATATGCTAGGATTCCCATATAACTGTAATTACTAATCAAAGGCCGGCTTAATATCCCACCCGCATTCTGTTATCCCCGCACAGCTGGCCAGGGGGCGTCCTCCGCAGAGGGGTCTGGGCTGCTGCTGCCCTCACACTGCACTACAGCTAGTGCATACTGGCCGGGGTCTGCAGGAAAATGCACCGCTGATACAGCGCCTCTCAAGAGACAACCGCGTAGGAGCTATGCAAATGTTTATAAGTGTGAATGCGGTGGCACTGGTGCCTCTCTGGTGCCTATTAGACTCGCAAGTCCTTGGGGAAAAAAACAATTTTGTTTGTAATTATTTTGGTGCATTTATGACAGAGCTGCACAAAACTTCATCTTAAAAGGATGCCCTGCCACGGTCTAAGGTAGCTCTGTGCCACCACGGCTCACTGCTTTTCTCTGCCCAGCCACAGGCTCTGGTGACTTGAGAAATCCGTGGATCACAGGGCTCGGGTGGCTTCCTGACACTGTGGAACTGTTCCTTCTATGTTGTCTCAGGGATACCCGTCTCTGTCGGAATCTGGCCTTCCCCTGGCACGGCTAGCATTGGGATGCTGTGGCTCACAGTACTCTGCGCCGCCACAGGCGGGGACTCACTAGAGTCAAATCTGTAGTTGCACAGTTCATTAAAACAAGCATTTGCAATGCAATGGGTCTTGCATTTGCGAGAGTTTGAGCTATTGGCATTGTAAATGGCAATGCCTTTTATTAAAAGCGTTTGAAAACCTGGAAGCTGTGCGTAAACAAGCACTTTGTAATTGTAGTCCTTGCTTATGAGAAGCAAAGCAGGCAGTCTCTTTTACTGACAGCCTTGCTTCTCGTAAGACAATACGTACAAAGTGCATGTTTATGCATGGCTTGTAGGTTTTCAAAACAAAAGAATAAAAGGCATTGTCATTTACAAGTCAATAGCTCCAACTATTGCAAATGCGAGACCTATTGCATTGCAAATGCTTGTTTGTCTTGTACTTGATGTGAAAGAATAGAGGGAAATGACCACCAAACAAAAGAACACTTATTTCAATTAATTAAGAGGAGGTACACCTGTTTGGAGGAACTCTTTTCCTATAGGGACATTTTCTTCTAATGAAGTTCGGTATTAAGACATTATTTCTATTAAGAGAAGCATAAAAAGCATATGCTTAGCAAATAGTTTTCACAGTTGATATTTATTGTTTCGGCAATGCTTAGTAATCTACCTTGGTTGCCATTGGTTGTCAATGTGTTAACAATATCTATAATCTAGAACTAATCTAACTTCAATTATCATAGCATTCTGTGGAGTCTAATGTTATTCATAATTTCACGTTGATAGGTCACATGTTATGTTTGTGTTCAGTCTGACCGTCTTTCCAACTCGTTTCTAGGTAAAATGATCGACATGGGCATTTTATTTAATGTAAAGAAAGATCCAAGGTGAATGTGGTGTGCTTTCTTAAAGAAATATTTTTGCTCGTTCATGGATGATGTACATATTTGCGTATCATATTGTACAATTAAGCACTATAGGTACAGGAATTTTCCTTTTTTGTTTGAAGATTATTTAGATTCTTTCGATTGATATCAATGAGAATGTATTTTACATTTTGGAATGTAAAGTTTGGTGGGTTTAATGAATAATACTTGTAATTACTTAAAAAAAGAAAAATTGTTGAGCAGAGCAGATGGCAATAAAACATGTATACAGTAAATAATGATCCAAGGATCATTATAAATGTCAGGCGAAATTTAGTAAAATCCGATAATTCATGACATTTAACAATAATCATTAATATACGGTTTGGTAAAAAACAAGAAATACATAACAAGAAAGTGCCAAGTGCGATCATTTCACAGTCATAATTTCAATAAATAAAGTGCAGGTAGTGCAAAGTACAATAATCTAGCCAAAGCAGACACCCTTATATTGCTATTATAGCCTTTACTTTTGCCCACACAACAAGATGTATTTTTCTAATTTGATAAACCTTCCACTTATGCAAGAACCCTGCACAAGAGAAGTGCTAGCATACCTGGCCAAGACTTTTTATATTAATAAAGTGTCATGTGCTAAAGTGCTAACTATCCAAAATGTATTTTCTTAATTTGAAAACCTTCTACTCGGGCAAGGGACCTGCCATAAAGAAGTGATACGAAACCTGACCCGCACTGCTTATATTAATAAGGTGTGCTTGTTAAAGGGCTATGTGACAGTAGTGAGTTGATTACTATCAAAGAATTTCCAGTTTTTTGGTGAATTTTTTCAGTACCCCAACTATTTGGGCGTAAGCCTCTTCAAACTTTTTTGTCCGTCTCATTTTATTTACCCATTTAAAATAAGATGGTATCTCCTCTGATTTCCAATTTTGGAGGATTAGGGAACGGGCAACTAAAGTACAGATCGCCATATAGGTTTCTTCATCACTGGACAAATCAGTTCTCCTTGTAGAGATGCCAAAAAGGGCAATCTCGGCTTTGGGTTCAAATACCTTATTTATAGCCTAGCTTATTGAAGAAAAGATTTTGAACCAAAATATCTCGAGTTTCGGGCATGTGTAAAAAATATGAAGCCAGTTGCCCTCCTCATGAAGCTGACATCTAAAGCATTTGCTTTCTACTCCAGAAATGTGTTTATTTAGAGCTTTAGGAGTAAGGTAGGCCAGCCAACGGGATAGAAAAGACATCCTTTTAAAATTGGCCGCTCTAAGAGCCTTACCTCCTAGCTGGGTGATCTGCTCCCATTCCTGCCTGGAGAAGGAGCAATTGGTTTCATGAGATATTTTAGCCAGAATTTCATCGACCAAAGGAGATTCTTCACCCTTTCTCAGTGAGGTGTAGCGATTCCCCAATCCTTTTAATTTCACTTTATAGAGGGCAGTAGGCAAAGGCATTAAAATTACACCTGCAGAGAAATTATGTTTATTTATAAAGGTTATGATCTGCAGAAATTCCAGAAATCCCGTTTTTAATTTATTATCAGATCTAACCAGAACCTCTTGCCAGGTGATGAGTTTCCGAGATGTAAAAAAAACCCAGATCACCAAAACCAGAATCTCTTCACTTTTTGAGCTTACTCGAATGAATTTGAAGCCCCAAGATCTTACACTCCTCTAATTTTAAATAATAGAACCCGCCACCCCCTACCTGTTTAAAAAAGGACTGTAATCTATAGGAAAAATCACAGATAGTCTTGTACCTGGTCTTTTTCAGTAATTTAGCTGTTTTTAAAAAAATCGGAACTTGCGAACCTGCCTCTTGTACCATTTTTTCATAATAGAACATATCAAGCATTCCATTGGGATCCAATAAATGTGCTGTGAAATCCATAATAGCTTCCAAATAATAAGTACGTATATTCGGTAGAGCTAGGCCCTCTTGTGTGATTCCCAACTGTAATGGAGTCGATTTCACCCTCAAAACTTTCTTATTCCAGACAAAATCCCTGTTCATAGACTCAATCTCTCTAAAATAATGGGAATTCATCTTTAACGGTACATTTATAAAAAGAAAAACCAGTAAAGGAAGTATCGACATTTTAATAAGTGCAACCTGGCCAATCAAAGTTAATGGTAAAAGAGTCCATCTCTCCAGCAAAGTTTTAATTTTATTTTGCATTGTTAAATAATTCAAGCTAAATATTTGTTTGAACTGATTGGAGACATAAATACCCAGGTATCTAATCAGTTCTTTTTTTAAGGCTTGTGATCTTAAATTTAAAGGTAGAAAATTACAATCCGAATTCAGTACCAGTACCTCGATTTTGTTTTGATTAATTTTGTATCCACCAATCAGTTCGAATTGACTAGATTCATATAAAGCTTCATCAAGATTTAATTTATCGGGTCGTAGATATAAAATAATATAATTGGCGAATAATTTATTTTTTGCCATTCCTGCTATAGGTGGTTTAATTTCAGGATTTCCACGAATTCTTATCGCTAGCGGCTCAATGAAAAAGGTAAACAGGATTGGGGACATCGGGCAACCTTGCCTGGTACCTCAATTAATATTAATTGCCCCTATCGAAATGGCATTAACTACCACCCTTGCTTGAGCACCCTGATAAATATTTTTCAGCATATTAATTATCTGAGCCGGAAAGCCAAATCTTTGCATACCGATGAATAATGCATCACAATTAACCAGGTCGAAGGCCTTTTCGGCATCGACCATTGAAATTAAAGTTGGAATTTTATTAGTAGTAGCAAAATCAAGCGCCTGAATCAGAAACCCGGTGTTTGATGACATAGACCTACCTGCCACAAAGCCCGACTGATCAGAGTGAATTAAGGCCTGGGCAATCGGGGAAAAACGTCTGGCCCATATTTTTATTAAAATCTTAAAATCAGCATTAAGAAGGCTGATTGGCCTATATGAGTTAAAGACCTTCTTGTTTTTCCTAAATGTCCTCAAGGAAGAGGTTGAGCAGTGTTTTGATATCCAACTGTTTGGTAGTAGTAATAGCTGCTTTATCATCTATTAGAGTCTCTAGGGATTCTGGGACAGGATCTGAGGCTGGCAATTGTATAGTGTCAGTAACTTTCTGATCCTGGTTGTGAGTCAAATATAGTGTTTTAAAAATCTTTGACTTCTGAGTTGGGGCTACTCTAGCTTTCCCCCGCGATTTAACCCTGTCAAGTGTTTTTCTGCAGCTTTTACCCAGCTCCGAATCCCGCAGCACTTTCTCTTGCTCAGAACCACCAAGCCCCGATGTCCACAAGCACGGTCATCATCACACGCCAGACCTGCCGAGGTGTGCCGCCATTGCGACAGGGGGGCATGGTCACCTACAGATACCCGGAGGTGTGGTTCTCTGGCATAGCCAGCCGTGCACTAGCCCTATTACTTGTAATTACTTGACTGCATTACTTGTAATTACTTGACTGCATTACTTTCCAAGCGTTTACAATTAGTCTATTGCTTTGCCTGCTCTGTTATCATAATTGTATGTTATAAATTAGTTTGTTTTGTTTCATTTAGGTTCCTTTAAATCCTCTCTAGAGTTTTCTCTCACTTTCCTCTCTGCGCTCATTAAAGGACAGAGAGAGAGAGAGAAAGAGAGAGAGAAAAAAGGGAGAGAGAGAGCAAAAGGAATAGAGGGGGAGAGACAGAGAAAGAGGGAGAAAGAGAGAGAAAGTGAGGAAGAGAGAGAGGGAGTGAAAGGAAGAGAGGGAGAGAGAAAGAGAAAAGGGAGAAAGAGAGAGATGGATAGAGAGAGAAAGAGAGAAAAATAGAGGGAGAGAAAGTAAAAGGAAGAGAGGGAGAGAGAGAGAGAAAATGGGAGAAAGAGAGAGAGACAGAGTGAAAGAAAGAGAAAGAGAGGGAGAGAGAGAGAGACACAATGAAAGGAAGAGAGTGAGAGGGACAGAGAGAGAGAGTGCTGACACTGCCGACACTGCGTACCCAGGTCTCACTGCTCACCTGTTGCCACCGGTGTGTATCCAACCATTTGCCGGTATACACTGCAGTGCACCAGGTCCCTTATCTGAAACAGAGTCCAGATTTATGAATGGCAGAGTTCATATAATTGCACACGTCATCATCCTTGCCTGCCCCTGCGCACAAAGGCTGCTGCACCTCAGCCCCTCCCGCCACCCAGCGGTGATTGCCCGACCCTGCACACTCAGGT
The DNA here is from genome assembly GCF_964263255.1 of Lissotriton vulgaris. Lineage (NCBI taxonomy): Eukaryota > Metazoa > Chordata > Amphibia > Caudata > Salamandridae > Lissotriton > Lissotriton vulgaris. The sequence continues at coordinate 367,072,971 of NC_141685.1, read as the reverse complement.
CTCACTGCTCACCTTCCACCACCGGCATTTCTCCAAGAGGGCCCACCATGTGCTGAAACTACTCCAAGCCAGGGGCCCGGGGCCCGCGACCTTAGCAGCCTCCACATCATGCAGCCCGCACCACAGACCACCATTTCACACACATGAATCTGGGTCTTGATTTCGCAATGGCAGAGATCATATCAGAGCGCACGGCATCATCGCAGGGTGCACACCCGCTCAGCTCTTTAGGTGGCACTGTGAACTCTGTGAACCGCTAGGCAACACCACGTGGCGGTAGGCCCACACTGCCCACTGGCTCAGGCCTACACAGCGGTCCAGCAGGGCTCACACAAATCCTTACCAGTCCGGCGCATCATCACAGGCTGCACACCCGCTCAGCACTTAAGGTGCCCCTACCTCAGGGCACCGAAAGTCACCGTCCCATGGCTGTAGGCCCCTGCTGGCAGCAGTGTATCCAGTGTCACCAACTATTTGCAACGCAAGTCATAAACCCTTTATGATTGAGTATCATGGTGCGGATGCCATCATGTCACCTGCGGCAGAGGGGAATGTGATGTGGTAGGGCCCTCATGCATAAATAATAACCATACGGATACACTCTGCTAGAGAGTGGAAATGGCTTCGAGCACCTGCGCCCGGCCCTTTTTATTGGCAGGGTCACATGTCCTGTGACACGTGTGCTGGATGGGTTTGGTATGGGTGTTAACCGGCTGTGAGGGAATGGGTGTAGCACGCTGACAACTAGACCTGTGACCAGTAGATCCCTACAGGGAAGACCTGGGACATGTAGCATTGTTGTACCCCCCTGTCAGCATAAGCTGGCCTTTAGTGTGCCAGTCCAGTGTAGGAGTGTGAACAATGACCACGGGACTCTGAGCGTGGTTCCGTCCTGGGCTGGACAAGGAAGTAACTAATGCATGTGTCTCTGTTGTAGTGTCGGCGGCACCCGGACCGCAATTGGTAATGTTGCACACTGTGACTCAAGTCCCAAAACATGAGCAACATGGACGTGAGGGGTATGAACTGACCGTACATTTATCCATACTTCCACACTTGAATGATCATAGACATGACACATCGGTGTGAATATGAATGTTTAATGCACATTCAGTGCAGTGTTGTAACTGGAGCAGTACAGGGGCATGCAAACCCCACTTTACATTGTTAGCCCAAGGAGGGCCAGCCAGAGTCCTTTAGGGAATGACAAGTTTATCGGAAGAGGAAGAGTTCAGTCTGCAGTCTGATTGCTGTGTCATTGGTAACCAAACAGAATAGTTCATTCCATATTGAGGTCCAAGGTGAGTGTCGCAGAGTGTATCGGGGATAGTGGAAGGTGATGATGCAGAGGGCAAAACCAAGCAGAAACAGGCCATATGGCGGAAATGAATACTACTGCTTTATTCTTACCAGTAAGGAAGATTCATCCACATCTTCGTCCTCTGCTGTTTCATGTGCCTCAAATGTGGGTGGTGGTGTTTTGTCTCCAGCACTGTGTGGCAGTGACACCTCAGGGGCTGGATTTGAAATGTCTGTCACACAGTGTGGCACTGACACTTCAGGGGGCAGAGATGTGGATAGAGTGGAAGCAGCAGCATTCATCTGTGCCAGGCCTTGTGGCAGCAATGCCATGAGGAGGGTGTGCAGGGCATGGAAGAACCCAGCTACCTTGCTGTTGTGCAGCCGTTGCAGCAACTATTTCCGCCTGCGTCCTCTCCATGTTCTCCATGATCCTCCGCATGTGTCCCTACTCCCGGGTGACATCGCTGGAGCCACTCTGACTAAACAGTTGTTCTAGTCTCCAAGTCAGGATTCCAGAAATGTCAGGCATGGATTGTTGGACAGCATGGAGCGGACTGTGGGTGCCCGTTAGGGACTGTGAGTGGTCCCCGATGAGACTTAAACACAGACGTATGGCATCTAGTTTGTCTGCCATGTGGTCAAACCCCACCCCACCTGTTCAGCCATCTGCTCCTGGCAGCCCAACACACGGCGTTGGAAGGCCATGTGTTGTTTGTGGGGGTCCTGGGAGGAAGCTGTGGTGGTGGATGCAGCCTGCTGTGTGGTCTGTGCAGGGAGTAGGGTCTCCTTGATGGAGCTGGGCTGCCCTGCTCCTGGAGGTGGGTTGACATAGCTGTCAATAAACTCTTGGAGGGCGTCGGTGTCGAAGGTGTGGAGGTCCTCTTCATAATCAGAGAAGAGAGTTTGGTCTGCTCTACAGGAGGTGATGGTTTTCCCTCTGCAATGCGAAGGGGAGATGCAGTTTAACATTGTGTTTACATGTATGTTGACGCATTGTACATTTGTACATTTTTACATACAGACTGCATGACATGGTACATTGTGACTGTTTGGGAGGAGCTGCCTATTTAATGTGGGACGGATGTGTGTTTGTACTTGTACTTTATCAACTCACATTTCCCTCCTCCAGACTCGACATACCAGGTAACGGAGACTGCTGCGCACCATCACGCTTCTCAAACCAGCAATTATTTGTTTTTAAAGAACTGCTTTTAAAAATTCACGTTGCTCTCACATGTGTACACACCCCCTTTCCCCAGTCCACCACTGACATCGTCAGATTGTTGTGGAGGGAAGGCGGGCCGGAAGTGAATACTACTTCCCCTCATCTTAGCGCGCAGGTTAGCAGGCTAGTTGCTCTGCCCACCAGGAGTATAAGAGCTGAGTACTCCCACGCGCCGACAGACTTGACATACCAGGTAACGAAGACTGCTGCACACCATCACGCTCCTCAAACCAGTAATTATTTGTTTTTAAAGAACTGCTTTTAAAAAAATGTCCACTTCATCATTCAACTCTCCCCCTCTAAATCACTGTTGGGCATTCTCCTGTACCGTCCGCAGGGAGCACTGGGGCAATTCTGTAGTTCTCTGTTGGAAGCCACCATCTCCTGTGCCTTCCTCTCATCCAACTTCACACTACTAGGAGACATAAACCTCCACTTCGACGACCCCCTGGACAAAGTGGCAGGTGACCTAACACTTGATCTGGCTACTTATCTTATTCACTTGAAAAATCATCATGCTACACATATAAAAGGCCATTTACTAGACCCTATCTTCTCCAACATCTCCGGACTAAAAACCAGTAAGCCCCTACCCATCCCATGGTCTGACCACTTCCTAGTACCATTCACCTGGCAAATCACTACCGACCCCCCCCAGGAGCCACCCCCTCGCATACCAGAACGCCCTTGGGCAAAACTGGTCCGGGACGACTGGAAACGTGAACTTGAAGGCACGACCCCCACACTTGACTCAGATCCACTCCGTGCTGATAAGCAAATTTTATCCTGGATCGAAAACTCTCTAGACCAAGTCCTGCCAAAAAAAATTCAGCTTAAAAAAAATAGAACCCCCAACTCCTTGTGGTTTACCCTAGAACTTCACGTCTTAAAAACACAATGTAAAAAACTTGAAAGCACATGGAGAAAGGACTGGGCCATTAATAAAAAAAACAGAATACAGAACAGCCATCAGGTCCTACAAAGCCACCCTGAAAACCACCCAGGCAGCCTTCTTTGAAGAAAAAATCAAAGCCTCCGACAACTCCTCTAGGGAAACATTCCGGATTGTTAAAAAATTGTTGAAAGCCCCTCTGGGTATAGAGGCAACGAACTTGCCGAATTCTTCTCCACCAAAATTCAAAACATCTTAAAATCCCTTCCATTCCCCTGCCACCCCCCAGGTCACCACCCCCTTGCTCCCTCACCCAATATCTCTCACCTTGACTCCTTTTCCCCCTTACTGTGGAAATGCTTCCCCATATCCTAAACTCAATCAAAAGTGGTTCTCCCCTTGACCCTGCACCTTGCAACATCCTGAAATGGGTGACACCCACTATCACCTCTCACACTAGAACAGGGCATTGTTCCCCCCACCTGGAAAAAAGCCACAGTAAGAGCACTACTAAAGAAACCCCATCTGAACCCCTTAGAGCTGGGCAACTACCGGCCCATCTCCTTACTCCCCGGAATCAGCAAGGTGGCAGAGAAATTTTTGAACCAACAGCTCTCCACCTTCCTTGAATCGAATGGCCTTCTGCACTGCTCGCAAAGTGGCTTCCGGCCTGGCCAGGGCACTGACACCGCCCTGCTAGCAGTCGTAGAAGAAGCGCGAAAGATCCTAGACTCTGGCGGATCCACAGCAGTGATCCACCTAGACTTGAGCGAGGCCTTTGATACGGTGGACCACCGCATTCTTGTCCATCGTCTAAACAGCAAGAAAGTTACAGGGACAGCCCTGTCCTGACTCAAGTCATTTTTAGAAAATAGAACATTTCAGGTTTCCGAAGGCAACACTTTATCCAGAGCCATTCCACTACAATGCGGGGTCCCTCAGGGCTCTTCCCTTTTCAATGTTTACATGTCCCCCTTAGAAGAGATCGTAGCCCCTTTTGGCATTTAATTGGTCCCGTACGCAGACGACACACAACTTGTCGTCTCACTTAAACAGACAGACCAATCTCCAGCTGTATGAGCAAGTCCCTCCTCAAACTTAACGGAGATAAACCCGAAATCCTAGTGCTAGGCAGTCCACCCAGGTATAAAGCAGGAATATCGATGGGTTAATATCGACTAGCATAAATATCGAGGTAAGAATATCAAATTTAAAAAATATCGTTGAAGTAAATATCGTTGTTGTAAATATCGATTTTGTAGAATGACAAAAATATCGTCAAAATAAAATATCGTTGTATAGAATATCGTTAAGAGAAATATCGTTGTATATTATATCGGCAAAATAACTGAATGTGTTATATAAGTGTAGAAAATTATGTTTTATGTTTAAATATTATTAATTAAATGTCTATTTTTATTATTATAGTTTTCAAAATGTTAAAAAAATTCAATATTAGTAAATATTTTAGGAGCGGGTTATTGGTATTATAGGGGATAAGGGTGGGTAGTAATTTAAAAAAGTAGTGTAAATAATTTGTATAGAATGGGAAAAAAATTGAAATTTAAATAAAAATGTTATTTTGAATGGCGAAATTAGAAATAATTTTTAAATTACAGAATAATTTATTTAATGATTTTTGTAAAAAATGTAGTAGCGGGTTGTTGGTGATATAGGGGTAAGGGTGGGTAGTATATTAAAATATGTATAATTTCAACACGAAAATATGTATAATAAAATTTAAATTTAATTTAAAAAAATTATACATTGAAATACGAAAAAATATTATATTTAATTGAAATTTAATGTATTAGATAATAATCTTGTAATTAAGAGTGCGATTTATTTTATATAGTGTTTAAAAAAATTAAATATTGCTATAAAAAAAGGAAATTCGAAATTTCAATATTTAAATTTTAAATTTTACATTTTAAATTAGAAATTAAAATTTCAAATCACATTAGAATAAGTCAAGTGTGTAATATTTTATGTCTGTGTTTTTGTTATAATATATGCTAAGAATGTATAAAAAAAATTACAAATTTTGTGTTAATAACTAAAAATTTGTTAAAATTATTTAAAATGTGATAAAAATTTCGAAATTTGAAAATAAAAAATTGGTTAAAAATGTTGTTATTGTTATGTTAAAAATATTATATTGTGTGATTGTAATTTTATAGTCTATTTTGTCGTATCATAGATAAGAGTGGTTAGTAATATATATAAAGTTATGTTTATGTATTATTATATCACAAATATTATGGTTTACTGTCCAGCTCTTTCCCTGACTTATGTAGGATTGGAGTTAGCATAGTTATTTATTATAGTTTACTGTCCAGCACTTTCCCTGACTTATGTAGGATTGGAGTTAGAATAGTAAATTGTTATGGTTTACTGTCCAGCAATTTCCCTGAGTTTTGTTGGATTGGAGTTAGAATAGTAATTTATTATGGTTTACTGTCCGGCAGTTTCCCTGACTTATGTTGGATTGGAGTTAGAATAGTAAATTATTATGGTTTACTGTCCAGCACTTTCCCTGACTTATGTTGGATTGGAGTTAGAATAGTAAATTATTATGGTTTACTGTCCAGCAATTTCCCTGAGTTTTGTTGGATTGGAGTTAGAATAGTAATTTATTATGGTTTACTGTCCAGCACTTTCCCTGACTTATGTTGGATTGGAGTTAGAATAGGAAATTATTATGGTTTACTGTCCAGCACTTTCCCTGAGTAATGTTATATTTGGAGTTAGAATAGTAAATTATTATGGTTTACTGTCCAGCACTTTCCCTGAGTAATGTTATATTTGGAGTTAGAATAGTAAATTATTATGGTTTACTGTCCAGCACTTTCCCTGACTTATGTTGGATTGGAGTTAGAATAGTAAATTATTATGGTTTACTGTCCAGCACTTTCCCTGACTTATGTTGGATTGGAGTTAGAATAGTAAATTATTATGGTTTACTGTCCAGCAATTTCCCTGAGTTTTGTTGGATTGGAGTTAGAATAGTAATTTATTATGGTTTACTGTCCAGCACTTTCCCTGACTTATGTTGGATTGGAGTTAGAATAGTAAATTATTATGGTGTACTGTCCAGCACTTTCCCTGAGTAATGTTATATTTGGAGTTAGAATAGTAAATTATTATGGTTTACTGTCCAGCACTTTCCCTGAGTAATGTTATATTTGGAGTTAGAATAGTACATTATTATGGTTTACTGTCCAGCACTTTCCCTGACTTATATTGGATTGGAGTTAGAATAGTAAATTATTATGGGTTACTGTCCAGCACTTTCCCTGACTTATGTTGGATTGGAGTTAGAATAGTAAATTATTATGGTTTACTGTCCAGCACTTTCCCTGAGTAATGTAATATTTGGAGTTGGAATAGTAAATTATTATGGTTTACTGTCCAGCACTTTCCCTGAGTAATGTTATATTTGGAGTTAGAATAGTAAATTATTATGGTTTACTGTCCAGCACTTTCCCTGACTTATGTTGGATTGGAGTTAGAATAGTAAATTATTATGGTTTACTGTCCAGCACTTTCCCCGAGTAATGTTATATTTGGAGTTGGAATAGTAAATTATTATGGTTTACTGTCTAGCACTTTCCCTGAGTAATGTTATATTTGGAGTTAGAATAGTAAATTATTATGGTTTACTGTCCAGCACTTTTCCTGAATTATGTTGGATTGGAGTTAGAATAGTAAATTATTATGGTTTACATTCAAGCACTTTCCCTGAATAATGTTAGATTTGGAGTTAGAATAGTAAATTATTAAGGTTTAATGTCAAGCACTTTCTCTGAGTTATGTTGGATTGGAGTTAAAATAGTGATTTATTGTTGCTTGCTGTTAAGTATTTTCTATGAGTTATGTATTATTTATTTGTTATTTTTATAACTTGTTTTTAATTAAAACAATTATTTATAAAAAAAAATTATATTTTAGAAATATTATTATATATAATGTTGCAATATTATTTTGATCAATAAACAAATATGAATATTTTCAACATTTTTACATACATATCACAAGTTTCAACATTTATTAAGTACAATAGTAATATAGTTTTGTACAAATTATTTTTATTCATACTTTCATTTGTTGATGCAAACATTTACATAATTTTAATATACATTTTTCAATTTTTTTTTACATTTAACATTGCAATTTTAGTCATATATACATTGTTATATTACATTAATTAGTATATTAAATTTTAAATTTATTTATTAAAATTTAATATGTTAATTAATTTACATGTATTTGTATTTTTCTAAAGTATGTACATAAAATGGTGCTTATTTTTATACATATAAAAAAATGATTTAACAATCAAAAACATATTTTAATATACAATAATTAATTAATATATAATTATATTAAAAATATTATTGTATATTTTACATTAATCATATGTTTCTTCAAAACAATAAGAAAATTATTACAAAACATGGAAAAAAATGCTATTTATCACAATTTAAAATTTTTAATAATGAGGATTTAGTCCTATTTTTGTTTTTATTCTGCTGCCAATTTGTTTTTGGTACTTCACTTTTTAGTCTATCGACATCGTTGTTTTGGTCTTTTTAGAAAACGGAACCTCGCGGTTGGGAGCTGCTTCGTGTTGGTGAAGGTAAGTTTATTTTACATTAATTTTAACTACATTTTAAGACATTATAGAGCTAGTTGTAGTGTGTACGTGTTGCTATGTGTTGTACTTTACAGTTTATGTGAAAAGTACGTGTTATTTAAGGTCGTTATTGATAACGTACTTTGTTAGATATTTCTTATGAAATTAAGGTTTATGGATTGTATAAATGAATTAGTTCAGGTGTTTTCCTATGTTTTATATGTTATGTTTAGGCTTTGTGGCTTTCGTATTTATTGTGGGTGGGTTTTGTTTGTATTTATTTACAGGTGTTCATTTTGGTGAGCAGATGGATTTTATCTTTTTTTTGTAAAATACAGGTAAATGTTTAACTACATTTCCTGATTTTTCAGGATTTTGGAGTGTTTTTTTCGTGATTAATTTTCGGGATTTTTATGGTTCCGTTCTCCAGAGGATTTCTACGTGGGACCCTTATAAAACAGTTGTATTTTTTGCATTTTGTGGGGATTTTTTTAAACCATGTGGATTGATTTTGGTTCTATTCGTATTGAAACCATCTTCTTGGAACACATTCTACAGCTGCAGAACCGTAAGTTATTATTATTTTTTAGTTTGGGGTGGATTGTGCTATATTGTGTGATTTTGTTCAATGTCGTTTTATTATGTCTTGTAATAGAAGATTAAATTTATTTTTACATGACATAATTTAACTACATTAAAAAAAAGGTTTGTTTTATTTATTGTTTGAAACGTTTTTATGTGTTGCTTGTTAAAGGATAGATTTTGCTATTAGGTCTAAGTATTCAGGACCTTCGATACTTGGGTACATTCTGGTTTTTTGCTGTAGGTATTCGTGCATATTTAATGTTTGTTTACTTAGTTTAGGGCCAATTTTAGATAGAGATTGCTCTATTCTTAGTTCTTGGTAGCTTTGCTCTTTTTTGATGCTTTGGATTAGTTTATGAAGTGTGGGTTGTGTTCTTCCTATTGTGGCTTGGAAGGCATTATGCCATCCTTCGACTGCGTTGTTAGTTTTGGCTTTCTGTACTATAGTACTAGCATACACATTCCACCATGGAATTTGGAATTTAGGTTGTCTGCGGTGGCCAGAACAATGTAATCTTCCCATCCAGGTATCTTCAAAATAGTCTAAGAAGGGAGTTAATTTTTTCTCGTTGGTGCGGTAGAAAGGGCTGTCAATTAGTAAATTGTAATAGTTAGCAACTTCTGTTGTTGGCACATATGCCAATGCAATTAACTTTTTAATCTGATAAGCAAAGTTACTGTTTGTTGAATATTCAATGCTTGAAGTAGATTTTTGTAAGTGCCTCCATATAGTTTGGTTGTAGCAATAATAACACCCTTTTATTGAGGTGTGAGGATATATTTTAAGTATAGCTTGAATCACGGCTATTTCAAAATCTATTATGATTCTTTGTGGATAGTAATTATCAGTAAAATCTTTGATAGTTGTTAAAATTTCTACGTAGGTAGCATTTGTTTTATTTGGCAGCAGGGTATAAATTAAAGGGATATTTGTTTCTTGGTATTCACCATGGATGGTGTAAAGTTGTTAGAAAGGTTTGGGACATACTTTAAAAGTTCCGTCCATCATCCAAGTTTCACACGATTTTAGTTTTTGCAAATTGCTATTTGTTGCAAAAAGTAAAATTCTTTTATCATGACTGTGGTTATCATACATTAAGAATGTATCTTCATTGTGTGTAATAGTATATTCAGGATATATTTTAATGTCTTGAAAAGTTTCAGGTGCTGGTGGAGTTGGTTCAGAAGCTCGTTTTGTTTTAGCTATTAATCTTTTCAAGTTGGGGATTGAAGGTAACTGTCCTGTTACATGTTCTGGCACTTTGCTTAAAACATTTTTCAAAATACTGGTGCTTGTTTCTTGTGAGCCTGTACTAGCTTCTCTCAATGTCTCTAGTGCTTCTCTTACTTCGACTTCTGTGACATTCGGTGGGTGGTTATGCTCACGTACATTTACAACATTGTTATCAACAGTAGTTGCTCTACCATAGCATGCAGTTGAGTAATATTTACTACATTTCCAATGGGTTTTATTCCCTTTGATTCTTTCTTGGGTGTAGGTGTAACCCATGTAGCTCAGCATTATTTTCCCTTTTTGAGAAGTAATAAAAGTAGCTCCTGTTGCCATGTCTAAGGTAGATCTGTGAAGACATATATATGTTTTTTTAGTTTAAGTGATAAACATTTCTTGAGATGTCTATGTTAAAAGGAAAAAGTGCAAAAACGTACTTACAATATTGTTTTCCTGCTAATTATATGATTTCTGTTCTTCTATGTAGAGTTTCACTCTTTAATGTTCTGTAGTTGTGGTAAAGAATAATAAAAAAGAATGATTTAGTTTCATAGTTGTTTGTTTTTAATTTCTGATTATTAATAGACACAGTGGGTATACTTACTTAATGTAGTAGAAGATGTTGTTAGTGTAGTTGTAGATTGGTAGATGAAGTTTGTATATTCTGTAAAAGAAAGTTAATTTGTGTTATTTATTGTATTAGGATATATTAGTAGGTAATAACATATCAAGTTTTTTGCAACGTTACTTTGCTATTTTTTAATTATTTAAAAGCTTTCTAAGTAGACATGGATAAGGCAGTTCATAATTTCATTTCATTATTATCTTGTGGTGGTTGTTGATAGGATGTTGTAGTTATATTTAAAAAAAAATAAAGACCATGTTTTTAGTTTAGGGAGTTTAGCTAGTTTTCGACAGGTTTGTATGATACATGAAATGGAACTTCACTTACTTGAGTTGTAGTATGCTGTGTTGTAGTCGTTGTAGTAGGTGTGTATTCTCTTCTCTTCAGCAAGGTAACCATTTTTTTCCAAGTTTGGGCCAAAAATGGTAATTTAAGTTAAGTCTGTAATTGTATTTATAGTAATGAGTTAATTAATGGTTGTATTTGATTGGTTCAATTAAATATTTTTTTAATTCATTGGCTGAGAACATTAGTTTGAATTTGAAAGCCTTTATTTTGTAAAGAGTTTGTAGCATCAATAATTGTTTTTGATTTTATATTGCAAAATGTATTATATGTGTTTTATAATAATGGAAAATAAATATTACAATGTAAAAGTTAGTGAAATGGGATTTAAAGTAATCCGATAAGAGTGTATGATAGTGTTTGGTAATGTTTATATTAATAATGTATTTTTTATTATTATATATAAATAAATAATACATATTGTATATACATATATGTTAGAAAAGCTTTTTTTTAATTTAAATAACTATGAAAAAGTGAATAACTGAAAGGTATTGTGTATATAAGGTTATAAAGAAATTGTCGATATTTTTTGTATATTTATATAAGTAGAGAGGTAGTCGATATTAGTGTTGTCGATATTAGTGTAGAAGGTAATGTTATTTTAAAGATTGTCGATAATGTAGTAGTCGATATTTATGTAGTCGATATAATTGTTAACGATATTAGAGTAGTCGATAAAAAAATATCGATATTTGTGTAAATCCTTGTTTAAGTATATGGTGACGATATTTTTGTAGACGATGTAATTGTGACGATATTTTTGTAGGTCGATGTTTTTGTAATCGATATTTCATCATGGAACCGTCAACCCAAACTTACCCCAAAACTGATGTGGCCAACCTGCATGGGACAAGCCCCCTCTCCGAAGAAATAAATAAAAATCCTAGGTATTTGGCTGGACCAGGACCTCACTTTTCAAACTCAAGCAGTGGGAATCTGCTTTGACCTGCTTCGCACGACACGCAAAATCCCCCCCCCTTCTTCCCCCACAATCCCAAAAACTACTCATCCAGGGCTTTATCCTCTCCAGACTAGATTACGGGAACGCCCTCTATCTTGGCGCCCCGTAATCAGTCATAAACAAACTCCAACTTGTCCAGAACTCTGCAGCTAGACTGCTAACAGGTACAAATAACAGAAGCACGGCCAAGCCTGCCCTAAACTCACTACACTGGCTACCGATCCAAGAGAGAATTAATTTCAAAACTCTCTTCATAACACATAAAATTCTCCAGGATAATGGCCCCTGATCCTGAAAACCCTGATTAAACCCCACAAAGCCAACAGGAACCTAAGATCCGACCACCTCCTCTTGGCCCACGTCCCAAGAATCAAGAAGGTGCGATCGGAGGACGCCTCTTTTGCTATAATGCCCATAAGCTGTGGAACTCGCTCCCCCTGAACATTCTGAGGGAATCCAATCTGTCAAAAATCCGAAGGCTCTTGAAAACCTGGCTCTTCCCCTAGGTCACTTCCGTTTCCTAGCTACACCCTTCGAGTCCAGCGCTGGGGAATCGCCCTTGGGTAGCCACGCACTCTACAAATCCTATTCCAATTCCAATTCCTATGCCAAATGTTATTGGCCAGTTTCTACACACAAGCGGCACCAGTTATGTCCTCAGTTCTGATGTGGATATGTTGTCAATGTTGATTTGCTCTGCATGTTATGTGTGTGTGCTGCATTTTGGGAGAGTTGCCCCTGCAGCTCTGATTTTGCTGTCCCTCATCCATTTCATGAGGTGTGCCTTTGACTTCTTTGCTTATACAGTGCTGAGATGTTGCAGACTTGGGTATTTTGGTCTCTTGGTGGGAGTTAAGAGTCTGGGGCATGGTTTGTCCGCAGATATGTTGCTGACGCCAGGGGTTGTTTGTGCATGTGCATGTGTCAGAGTGTGACCTGCTCATTTACAGATGTGGTCGACACTCAGCCACCTCAGTGTCGTGTCGTGCAACATTTCATGATATATTGACTTCAGCAATGCTATTCGCCATGCAGTGTCACTTGCATTGTCAGTGTTGCTCACAGACACGCCACTTTGCTGGGTTTAACACATGTGCATGGGTTGGTTGTGAGATTGGTGGTGTATGGGAAGGGTCCCCTCTGGACACATAGTCGATGGGGGCTTACTTGTAATGTAATGTAAGAGACATTTCTATCGCGCTTCTTTCACTCCAAGGAGTATCTTGGCGCTCACCCAACCCAGATGGCGGAGTTGGAGGGAAAAAGGATGACTTACATTCTACACCACAATTACACCAAAGTTCTACATATTGCATCGGGCAAAGAGAAGATCCAAGTTTTTAATGCCTTCCTGAAAGAAATTTCTTGGGAAAATGAACGTAAAAAGGGGGGAAGCTTATTCCAGGCCTTGGTGCCTAGTACAAACAGGGATTTACCACCTTTTGTAGCCAGCTTGAACCGGGGGGGTGTAAGTAGATTCTGACTGGCAGACCTCAGACAGCGCGTCGGGTGATATCTTTTGAACCCATTGCATATGTATTTTGGGCCTTGCTGGTGAAATGCCCTAAACATAATGAGAAGAAGTTTAAACAAGATTCTTTTACCTATTGGCAGCCAATGAAGGATGTTAAGTGCTGCTGAGGCTGAAGACCTACGAGGCCAACGCAGTACAAGGCGGGCCGCCGCGTTTTGGACCATTTGTAACCTGTGGAGAACGGTTTTATTGGCTCCAGCATATAAGCCGTTACAGTAATCCAGCCTAAAATTTATTAAGGCCACTGCGACTGTTTTCCTCGCCGATAGCGGAAGTAGATCAAAAAACTTCCTCAGTGCTTTTATGATCTGAAAGCACGTCCCAGCTACTGCCACAGCTTGGGGTTTGAAAGATAGTTGGTCGTCAAATTTGATGCCCAAGTTGCGGGCAGATGTAATAGTGTTGGGGGGAGCTTCTGCCTCCGCTGGCCAGCACATTTTTGGGGAAAACAAATTATGACTCCCGAGTGGCAGAATTTCTGTTTTTCCAGCGTTACATTTTAAATGATTGTTGGTCATCCATTTAAAAGTTGCTGCTAGACATTCCTTGAGATCTTCCTCGGCACCTGGCCGTTCCCTATCTAGCACCAGAATGAGTTGGGTGTCGTCAGCGTATGAAATCGAACTGATCTGGAAAGACGCGATCAGTTTCACTAGGGGTACCATGTACAGGTTAAAAAGTACAGGACTTAAACTTGAGCCCTGAGGTACCCCTGAGCTGACGTCTTTAGCCTCAGACTGATATTGGCCCAGCACTGTTGGCGTCTGTTGCTAAGGAAATTCCTAAGCCATGCCAAGACCTGTCCTCCTACCCCTGCGGCAGCCAACCGGTCCACTAAGATGCTATGTGAGACCGTATCGAAGGCTGTCGACAGGTCAAGTAGGATAAGGACAGCCTTCTTTCCTTGATCCATAGCCGCCCGTAAGGTCTCTGCTGTAAAAAGCAGTGCCGTCTCGGTCGAGTGTTCTGACCGAAATCCTGACTGATTAGGATGGAGAATGTTGTTCTTCTCTAAAAAGTTAGTCAGTTGACTGTTGACGAACTTTTCAGTCAGTTTAAACAGGACAGGTAGCAAGGAAATAGGGCGCAGGTTGGAGAGGGTGGTGGGATCAGCAAGTGCCTTTTTTTGGAGAGGCTTGACAGCTGCAAGCTTCCAGTCATTGGGAATGTCTGCCGTAGTTAGAGAGGAGTTAATAATCCTGTTGATTATAGGATTAACCATCTCAACTAAAATATGTAACACTGGGGGAGGGATAGGGGTCAAAAGGGGATCCCGATTTGCTAGCCAAAATAGCCTTGGAGGTTTCTTCAAGAGATACTGGGGCAAATTCCTCGAGACGGGGAGAGGTCTTCATCTCCACTATCTGTTCAGCAACCACAGTCGCGGTTGTTCCTGATGGAAAAGACTTCACGATGGTAAGGATCTTATCATCAAAGTAATCAGATATCGCATTACAAAGATCTTGAGATGGAGGAATCTCCTGCGATAGAGCTGATGGATTCATAAAATCCTTTACAATCTTGAAGATTGCTTTTTGTTCTTGGCCTGCCATGGATAAGGCCTGTAGATAATGGGTTTTCTTTGCGGATTTTATTCCCGCATGGTACTTCCGTCTCGCTGCCCTATAGATATTGCGGGCGGTGGCCTCATAATTTTGTCGCCACCTCCGTTCCAGTACTCTGACCTCGCCTAGCTCGAGTTTCAAGGTCATTGAGAACCAAGGAGCACTCTTTTTGGTCTTGATGGTTTTTGAGTTGTTGTTTCTAGATGAGCTTAACAGGGTTCTCGCTCTGGCAATCCAGTCACAGAAAGTCTGATTGTCTGCCGAGGTGAGATCGGTCAGAACTGGTATACTGTCTTTCAACTTATCAATCACATCGGGTCTACTGGGTAGTAATTTCCAATTAGGGGTAGGTTTGTTTTTGGGTTTGTTTATGCGCATCGTAGAGTTGACGATGGACTTCGAGTTCCATACAATATTAAAAGGAATAAAAAGTGATCAGTCCATGTCTGAGGGCTAGGGGATTTGACTCTCAGGCAGGAAGAATTGGAACAAATACAATCCAACAAATGTCCCGCCTGATGGGTGGGTTCCTGGTTCAAGAGTGTAAGTCCTAGCACATCAATAATGTCCATAAAACAGCCCACACCAGGTTCTTTAGGGGACTCTAGGTTCAGGTTTAGATCGCCCAATACTGAAAAATGGGAGAATCTAAGTGCTAATTCGCTCAACGCGTCGCCCACTGTTTCTAGGAACTTCGATGGTGGTCCCGGGGGGCGATAGATGAGGGCCCCAGAGAAGACAAATGAGTCGTGAATCTCCAAGGAGAATGCAAGCGCCTCTGCCCCCTTAATATCTGTCAATTCTTGAGTGGAACACTTAAGAGTATTGCGATAAATGATGGCAAGGCCTCCTCCCCGTTGTTCAGGTCTGTCCAAACGTTGGATAAGAAAATTTTGTGGAAGGGCTATGGCTAGGTCGGGATTACACCAAGGTTTTAGCCATGTTTCTGTGACCAAAAGCCAGTCCAGATGAGTTTCGACGATAAGGTCATAGATGTTCTGGGCGTTCTTGGATAGAGATCGTGCATTAATTAATCCACCCCATAGGGCAGGGGAATCTGCAGATGTTTCCATAGGGGACTCGGGAGTCAGCGTCATACGACACTGAATACAGCAAATGGGGCCATGCCAGTTATCGGGGGGTAGCGCGCCGTTGCAATGGGCATGGAGCCCTTTATAGGACAACAAGTATTCCCTCGACATACCTAGATCGAAATAGGAGGATGGCGACGGAGATCGCACAGAGTCTCCCGCCTCTCACTTGCTGTTTCTAGGTGTGCTGCAGTGTGCCAAGGGGATCAGAGACATGCTCTAGAGTCATTGTGGGTGTGCACTCTGCTATACCTCATTGTGCCCATCTCCCCCTGTGCCCCCAGTCCCTGGTCGTTACTCACCCTGTTGCTGTTGTGTCATGTCATGTTGAGCAGTGTCCAGTCCCCCAACTCCTGTCACCGTCTCCACACTGATGACTGTGGACACCATTTCCTCCATCTCACCCAGCTCCTCCTGTGGCGCTGGACTCCCACCTCCAGTTTGCATTGCTGCCTTCTGGTTGTTGGCGAGTTTCTGTTTGGTTTTGCACTTCACATAATTCCAGAGCCTCTTGACCTCTTCCATTGTCCTCCTCAGCACTCCGACTTCATTCACCTTGTCCACGATGGACTACCATATTTTTTAAAATGTTTTGCCAATCATACAGTGGAGGTGACGAACAGTAGTTGATGGTGTTCTATCACCTTCGTTATTCGGATCCTGTTTTCCTGTGGACTGAACCACATCTTCCTCTTCTTGTCCTTGCCCTTCCCTGACCCCGAGGTCCCTGGCTGCTCCTCCCTCTGGCTTGAGGGGTTCTGGTTGTCCTCTGTACTTGCTCTGGCTACCTCCATTGTGCTTCGCAGTTGTTTTGCTTTCGTTTGTATTTTTTTTTCTTCTACTTTTATAGTGATTTTACCCGCCTGATGTGTTTGACTTGCAGGCCTGGTGCAGCATATCACTGATATTTCATCGCAGTTGGGCCAATCACAACTTTTTTTGCGGTGGGGTTTAGATGTTTATTGCCGTCCGGTGACTTTATCGTGCACATTTGACACGTTATCGGGATAATATCGCATGTTACGGCCATGTTGTGAATAGGACGTTCACACCCTCCCAACTGGAGCGGTACTGCCAGACACCAGAACTACTGGAACCCTGCTTACAGATGTTCCACGTTCTCCAGACACTCTCGGAAATCCTCCTCAAATGGCCTATTAGTACAGCCTAGGCCCCCGACCTGATGTTCCCTTAAGAAACAAGCCAGGTCCTGAGACTGGGTTTCGGGCACCTGCAGACACGCAGTCCCACCCACTCCTTCTCCTCTGAGACAGGACGTGAGCCCCTACACCAGGAGGACCTAACTGGGCTTCTCTGAACCTCTTCCACCACGCTAGGCTGGAAGACACCTCGGCCACTCCTTTTGGAATCACTCCCAATCATTCAGCAAGCTCCTTATTTCAGAGAACTCACACCCAATTATTCAGCAAGCTCCCTATTTCAGAGAACTCACACCTACGTCCAGTGCAACACACCCTTCATCCACCCCCCCCCAGATTGGTAAGACAGTTTCTACCGCCCCTGATTTCTCAACCTTACCACCACGTGACACAGGTACCATTACTCCGGGAACAGGACGGGGAACACATGCACTGGACACACTTTCGCTGCCACCACTGGATCCCACCCTTACTGGTGAACCCAGAAAACTCACACTGCACTTAGGAAATGATCTACCCTCCCGAGCTAGGGACACCTAACTCACAGTGCACCCGAAATACATTTGCAAAGAAATGACATTTAGAACAAACTTAGAAACAATAATCCTTTTCCATGTAACTATCTAAAATGCAGAGTTTTGAAGTGAAGCCAGTTGTAGCTGTGGTACTGCGCAAACACAAGTCCTTTTCCCACCACTGATAACCAATGTTGGAAATGGGATTTCTGGTTGGCTAAGGCTTGTGCCAAAGCCTGGCAGAAATCACCACTCTAGTCAGGGCAAGGAAGTCACCCGCCAAAGATAACCCCTGCTCACCCCCTTGGTAGCTTGGCACGAGCAGTCATGCTTATCCTGGAGGCGATGTGTAAAGCATTTGCGCACGCACCCACCAGCAACAACATCCCAGGCCCCAAAAAAGCAACTCCACACAAGGTTATATAGAAAAAGAAACAAATCTTCAGTTTGAGGATCAGAAGAAAGGCCCATCACGGCTACAATGGCAGAGCTTTCCCACAGTCTATGACCCCTTGAGAAATCCATACTCTTGGATATGCAGTTGGTAGCCCACCCGGAACTCTTTAGTGTGGTCAAGGTAGAACGACACGGCACTTTTTGGGCCGAGATGGTGGAGTCACTACTCATGATCCACTAGGCATTTACTACTGAGTTTGTTCACCTTGGTGTTCAGGGAACCTCCCTGGTGTTAAACCACCAAGGATATGCCCTGCTGTTCCAGCCATGTCCAGAGACACAAAGCCTCTTGATAAAGAGTCCACGACCCCACTTCACCCTGATTGTTGCAGTACCACATCGTGGTGGTGGTGTCTGTCAACACTTGAACTAGCCTTCCTTTGATGGAGGGTAGAAAAGCTTTAATTGCCAATCAGATCGCTTGGAGCTCCAGCATGTTGATTCCGGATTCCACCGGAGACCAGAGTCCTCGGTTCTCCATTTCTCCCAGATGGCCGCCCCATCCCAGAAGTGACACATCTGTCACTACAGTGAGATCTGGTTGGGGCATGGAGAAAGGTCTGCCTCTAACGCCACCACTGCAGGCCTCACACAGTTCCTTCAGAGATGTGGACCATGTCAGAGAGATTCCTGTGATTCTGCACCCATTGGAACTTCAGGCCCCACTACAGAGCCACATATGCCATCTGGCATGTGTCACTAACAGGATGCACGAAGCCATGAGGCCCAGTAGCCTCAGAGTCTAGCTCACTGAAATCCAGGATAGAGGCTAAAACATTCATATAATAGCCTGAATATCCTGGACCTATAGCTCGGAGGATAGGCCTGAAACTGTCAGAAATGGGAGGGTCTAACATAGATTATTTACAGTAATATTGGTGAGCTGCTGCTGCTGTGTTATAATACTGAAAACACTAGTCACTATCCCAGAATATTCATTGTAAATACATTTAGAAATCGAGTGTGCCTGTGCACTATGTGACAAGGTCAAAGAGGGAATGAAAGAGCTGAAACTGGATCATAAATTCAAAGCTGTTTTGAACAGCTGAAACTGTATCATAAATTCAAAGCAGTTTTGTACAGGGGCCCCCAAAATCCTTAAGATGTCCCTGCAGGCGAGGGGGGGTGTTTGACTTGACCTGACCTCTGGCTACCTGACTCACAGGGGTCGGAATGAAGTGCCACCTTGTCTGTGCAGGGTTTGTGATACATTCATGGCTCTGTGGCTAGGATATGGCTTTACTGGTTGAAAGCTGCTTCTGTAGCCATGATAGGAGTGAAAGGCAGACTGGGGATGAGATGCAACTAAGAGGCCCATGGATTTGGCTGAAGCCTGTGAGTCCTTAAAGCGATCAAGCATTGTGTCGGCTTTGTCTCCGAAGAGACGGGTGCCATCAAAGGGCATGTCCTTGACCGAAGCTTGAACATACCTGGCAAAGCCAAATGTTGTCAACCAGGGGTGGCATCTAACAACCACCGTCGTGGAAACTGCACGGCCTAGCAAGACGGTTGTATCTAAGCTGCATCGAATGGCAAACTTGGCTGCATGTCTCCCATCTGTTACGGCTTGGGAGAGGATACCTGGGCCTCCTCCAGGACCTTGGGCAGTACTTACACAACCGTTTCCCACAAAGTGTGGGAATAAAGGCCCAATAAGCATTCAGAGTTCCCTGACCACAATGCAAGGCTGGAGGAAGGAAAGTTTTGCTTTCCACAAGTGTCCAGCCCTTTAGATTCCCTGTCTGGAGGAGAAGCAGGGACTTGCCTTGGGAAGTAGAATCCTGGACCACCATACTCTCTGGGGTGGGGTGGGTAGTGAGGAAGATTTGGGTGCCCGAAGCAGGGTGGTGGTGGCAGGTAACCGTCCTGTTCATAGGAGTCTCTCTGCTGGGTTTGGACCAGGCTCCAGAACAATGTCCATGAGGGCTTCATTACAGGGAGCAAAGGTTCCGAAGAAGTAGCTCCCGGCTGTAGCACCTCCATCAAAATGTTAGTCTTGACTGCCACTAAGGGTAGCTAAAGGCCAATGACATCAGAAGCCCTATGCAGCACCATTGCATAAAATTCCCCCTCCTCTGTAGCCTCGGTGGGGGTTGTAAGCCTGCCAGTATCCAGAGAGGTATCCAGTCCGCCGGTTTGATTCAACTCCTCATACAAGTCTGTTTCCTCATAAAGGTGGTCTTCTCTTCTAAAGGGTCCAGCGACCCCTCCCATTCTTCTCTTAATCACAGTCCTCCAGAATAGGGCTCAGGAAGGGACCTATACCCTGTTGGACCGGTTGGTGTTGGAATCATACCGGCTTCTTGTCCTCAGGGATGAAAACAGGGTTGGTGTGTTGTCACCGGTGGGCACCAGGAGCATCAGGTCAGGACCGGCATAGGGGAAAGTCGCAATGGCACAACCAGCACCAGTCCAGACCCATGGTTGGGTCCAGTGTGGGACATCTGTTTTGGGGCTGCAGGCACCGCCGAGGATCCAGATGGAGCACTGGCTGACCCAGCGGGGCCTGCGGCGTCCAAAGGCACACTGGCGGGGTCAGACCACTAAAAATGAGGTAAACTGCCTCATCAAATTTCATTACAAGACTGGAGGGTACCATTATGCAAATTTCTTTTAATGCTAACTCCAAGCAGCCACTTAGAAGCAATACATCATAAAGTGAAACAGATCTAGAATATAATTTTCCAGCTGTACAATAGCCACACACATAGGACAGTCTGCCTCTTTTAAATGCGGCTCCAGGCAGGGAAGTACATTTTCTCTTCACTTTTATGTGTGACCTGTAGCTTCTAGAATCTTCTACATGTGTATGTATGGTTTCTCAACTTAATTTGTATACCTTTCTGAATAGACTTGTGCCTCTTAGACCTCGATCTCACCAAATCCCAGCTCACACCTAATCGATTTCCAATTTACCGAAATCCTTTTCCCCCCCTCTCTCCGCCCTCACCCTGGACCTCACCCTGCGTTTCCACCCAATCACGGGCTACCCCAAAATACAGACAAGTCGGGAACTCCAATAACGAAAATTAATAATTAAAAAATTAAAAATTAAATAAAAACCTCTACCCCTGCCGACGGTCAGGGAATTCACTCTGGTTCAGCAAACAGCAATTAATCGGGTCTCCTCCCAGCACTCCAGCAACGATGTGTCGGGAGGAAACCTAAGGAAAGTACCTTAGCAACGGCCGCACACGCAATGCACAGAGAATGCTGCGGTCAAATCCGATGAAAGCAACACCTCTGGACGCTGAGAAAATACCCTCAGCAATGCCAACATTTCCCTCCTGAAGCGCCAGAGGAGACTACAACATAAAAGTGTCCCAGCCAACGCCTCCATAACTACGAGGCTGCCCTGGACACTAATGGAAGCGTTTCCTAGGGAACCTCCTCTAGTTGAGGGACTACCAGGGCAATGCAATAAATCTACAGCTTATCTTTCACAAGCATATCCGGTGTCAGGAAGTCTCGCAGTTGCAGCTGCTGACTGTGACCACAAGTATCCAAAAGCTATTTTTACACCAAAAACCTCACTTTACAGTAAAGGAGTACAACATTTAAAAGACCTGATGTAACAAAGCCTTAATTTACATAAGCTCCTCCAACAAAGCCTTCATTTACATAAGCTCATCTGAACCTTACTATTAAGTCAGGTTGCCAGCTTTCTAAGCCATCTATATGTATTACTAAGTGCTACAACCCGTAAAGGAGTATACACTATAACATGTCTGATGTAGAATCAGATGATCATGAGGTACCTACCCCTAACATCAATAATGAAGAAATTAAAAAGATGATTCAACAAGAGATGCACTCCTGCATGCGTGAAACACTCAACCAGGTCATTTTAACCGCAAGACCTTTAATTGAGGAAGAAGATGGCACTATTAAAACCTGTAAAAGCCAAAATGGGAAATACAATATTAGGGGGGGGAAAGATTGAAGCAAAACAACAACATTCACTCAATCAATCAATCATAGCATTTGTAGAGATCACCAGTCACCTGTGAGGGTCTTAAGGCACTGGGGGGGGGCTGCTGCTACTGCTCGAATAGCCAGGTCTTTAGTAGTCTCCTGAGATTAGCAGGTCCTGAGTCTGCCGTCGGAGGATGGGGAGGGTGTACCAGGTCTTGGCGGTGAGCTGGGAGAATGATATGCCGACGGAGGTCGCTGTTCGGATGCTGGGGACGGTGGCGAGGGCGAGGTCGGCGGAGTGGAGCTACTGGTTGGGGGTGCAGAAGGTGAATTGTTTGTTGAGGTTTGCCGGTCCGGTGTTGTGGAGTGCCTTGTGTGCGTAGGTGAGGAGCTTAACCCCTTCCATGCTCTTGACGAGCTCAGCTCGTCATGCGGTACAGTGCTCCTGTGCTCATGACAAGCTGAGCTCGTCATGACCACACCCGTTTTTATTGCTGTCCAGCACAGCAGAGGAATCTCTCAAGCAACGATGTGGTTAAAGGTGATCCTCTGTTGACGGGAAGCCAGTGAAGGTCTCTCAGGTGGGGTGTGATGTGGCTGCGGTGCGAGATGTCGAGGATCAAGCGTGCTGAGGCGTTCTGTATGCGTTGAAGTTGTTTCAGAAGTTTGGCTGAGGCTCCTGCGTAGAGGGGGTTTCCGTAGTCCAGCCTGCTGCTGACGAGGGCCTGGGTGACTGTTTTCTTGTTTCAGTGGGAATCCGTCTGTTGACCTTGCGGAGCATGCAGAGGGTGTTGAAGCAGGAGGACGAGACGGCCTTAACTTGCTTTGTCATGGAGAGAGTAGAGTTGAGTTGAGCAGAGTGCTGTTCCTAGTGCAGTTGGCCACCATGAGTCGTCCCAGGCCGAGCTGGTGGAGCCGAGGTTGAGGACTTCGGTCTTCAATCCTGCGTTGTAATGGCATCCGATGTAATGGAACCTGCGTTGTAAAAGTTGCGATGTTACAGCATGCGTTCTAAAATAACGCGTTGTAACATCATAGATCCGTCCAGGAGGATGAGGGCTGCAGTTTCACCGTTGTCTAGCATGGCCTGATGTCATCGGTGGCGGCGATGAGGGCAGTTTCGGTGCTGTGGTTGCTTCTGAACCCAGACTGGGACGGGTCCATGATGCAGTTCTCTTTGAGGTAGCTGTCTATTGACTGTATTCTCAATGACCTTCGCCGGGAATGGGAGCAGGGAGATGGGTCACAAGTTTTTGAGATCCTTCAATCAATCAATCAATCATAGGCATTTATAGAGCGCTCTACTTACCCGGAGGGTCTCAAGGCGCTAGGGGGGGAGGGGGTGCTGCTACTACCCGAACAGCCAGGTCTTGAGCTTCTTCCTGAAGGCGAGGTGGTCTTGGGTCAGGCGCAGGTCGGTCGGGAGGGAGTTCCAGGTCTTGGCGGCCAGGTAGGAGAAGGACCTTCCTCCTGTTGTCGTTCTTCGAATGCGGGGACGGAGGCGAGGGCGTGACTGGCTGATCGGAGGTGTCGTTTGGGAGCGTAGAAGTTGATGCGGTTGTTGAGGTAGCTCGGGCCTTGATCGTGAAGAGCTTTGTGTGCGTGGGTAAGGAGACGGAAGGTGATTCTCTTGTTGACCGGGAGCCAGTGCAGGTCTCTTAGGTGTCCGGAGATGTGGCTGTGTCGTGGGATGTCGAGGATGAGTCTGGCTGAGGCGTTCTGGATCTGTTGGAGTCTCTTCTGGAGCTTGGCGGTGGTTCCGGCGTAGAGGGCGTTGCCGAAGATCTTCCGTAGCATGCGCAGGGTGTTGAAGCATGACGAGGAGACGGCGTTGACTTGCTTGGTCATGGAGAGGGAGGAGTCCAGGATGAAGCCCAGGTTGCGTGCGTGGTCTGTCGGTTTGGGTGCGGTGCCCAGGGCGGGGGGCCACCAGGAGTCGTCCCAGGCGGAGGGCGAGGATCCCAGGATGAGGACTTCCGTCTTGTCCGAGTTCAGCTTCAGGCGGCTGGTCGACATCCACTCGGCCACCTCTTTCATTCCTTCGTGAAGGTTGGCTCTGGCGGCGGCGGGGTCGTTGGTCAGGGAGAGGATCAGCTGGGTATCGTCGGCGTAGGAGATGATGTTGAGGTTGTGTTGGCGTGCGATGGCCGCGAGGGGGCACATGTAGACGTTGAAGAGGGTTGGGCTCAGCGAGGATCCTTGAGGGACGCCGCAGATGACTTCGGTGGCCTCTGACTTGTACGGTGGTAGACGGACTCTCTGTGTTCTTCCGTCGAGGAAGGAGATGATCCATTCCAGCGCCTTCTCCTGGATTCCGACTTTGCTGAGGCGCTGCACTAGGGTGCGGTGGCAGACGGTGTCGAAGGCCGCGGAGAGGTCTAGTAGGATGAGGGCCGCTGTTTCTCCGTTGTCCATCAGGGTTCGGATGTCATCGGTGGCAGCGATGAGGGCGGTCTCGGTGCTGTGGTTGGCTCGGAAGCCAGACTGTGAGGGGTCGAGGGATCCGTTCGTCTCGAGGAAGGCGGCTAGTTGCTTGTTGACGGTCTTCTCGATGACTTTGGCTGGGAACGGGAGCAGCGAGATGGGGCGGTAATTCTTGAGTTCGGTGGGGTCCGCTGTTGGTTTCTTGAGTAGAGCGCTGAGTTCGGCATGCTTCCAGCTCTCAGGGAAGGTGGCGGTGGTGAAGGAGGTCTTGATGATGTCCCGCAGGTGGGGTGCGATGATGGCGTCGGCCTTGTTGAAGACGTGGTGAGGGCAGGGGTCGGTCAGAGATCCGGAGTGGATGGAGCTCATCATGCGGACGGTTTCTTCGGTGCAGATCGGAGTCCAGGCGCGGAGGGTGGTGGTGGGGGGCGGTGGTTCGGTCGAGTTGGACGTGGCGTTCGTCGGTTGGGTGTTGAAGCTGTTGTGTATGTCCGCGATCTTGTTGTGGAAGTAGGAGGCGAGGGAGTTGCAGAGTTCTTGCGATGGGGTGATGTCGTTGTTTCCGGCGTTGGGGTTGGAGAGCTCTTTCACGATGTTGAAGAGTTCCTTGCTGTTGTGTGCGTTGTTGTCCAGTTGGTCCTTGAATGCAGTTTTCTTGGTGTCGCGGATCAGTTGGTGGTGCTTCCGGGTGGCAAGCTTGAGGGTGGTCATGTTGTCCGGTGTTGGCTCCCTTCTCCAGGCTTTCTCGAGGGCTCGGCAGTTCTTCTTGGAGCTCTTGAGTTGGTCGGTGAACCATGGGGCCTTCTTGCTGCCGGGTCTGCTGGGCGGGGTCCTCAGTGGGGCGAGTTCGTCTGCGCAGTTGCTGATCCATTTCGTGAGGTTGTCGGCGGCCTGGCTGGGGTTCGCTGAGCTGGCGGGAGGGTGCTGGCTCAGGGAAGCGGCGAGCTGGTCGGCTGTGATCTTGCTCCAGCTTCTGCGGGCGACCTGTTGCTGGTGGTGGTGGGTCGTCGTTCTTCTGAAGGTGAAGTGGACGCAGCTGTGGTCCGTCCAGTGGAGTCCTGTGGCGTGGCTGAAGGCGATGTCTTTGCTGGATGAGAAGACGGCGTAGAGTGTGTGTCCGGCGAGGTGGGTGGGGGTGGTCACCAGTTGCTTGAGTCCGAGGTTGGCGAGGTTGTCGAGCAGGGTGGTGGTGTTGCGGTCGTTGTTGTTCTCCAGGTGGAAGTTGAGGTCCCCCATGAGGATGTAGTCAGCGGAGGGGAGGGCATGCGGGCTGACGAAGTCGGCGATGTCCTCGCTGAATTGTGTGCGTGGTCCCGGGGGTCGGTAGATCAGGGTGCCTCTGAGGGTGGTCTTCGGGTCGGTGTGGATCTGGAAGTGTAGGTGTTCGGCGATAGTCAGGATGTCGTCGGTGTAGGTCGTGATGCGGATGGTGTCCCTGTGGATGATGGCGATGCCTCCTCCTATCTGGTTGGCGGTGCGGTCCCTCCGGGTGATCTTGTAGCCCTCTGGGATGGCGATGGCGATGTCGGGCGCTGAAGAGGCGTTCATCCAGGTCTCCGTGAGGAAGGCAACGTCAGGAGCAGTGGTGTCGATGAGGTTCCAGAGTTCGATGGCGTGTCTGTGGACTGAGCGGGTGTGCAGGATGCACTTGAGGTGGTTGCTGCTGGTGTTCGTCTTGGCGGGTGCTGGTGCGAGGCAGGTCCGGATGCAGGTGAACTTGCAGGCGGTGCAGCAGAAGGGTCCGTGGGAGCGTCTCGGGGTGGCACTGTAGCATCCCGGGACTCGTCCGTCGTTGAGTGCGATGAGGGTGGCGGCGTCGTACGTCCGGCGGGTGGGCTGGGAACTGCGGGGGCCAGGGGTCCTGGCACTGGGCGCGGTCCAGGCACGGACGGGCGCAGACGGGCTTACCTTTGGCGCACCTTCGGCGCTCAATCGGTGCTCCCGCTGCGCGCGTCCGCTGCGCGGTCGCTGAGGGGGCGTCATAAGAAGGGAGCCAGGAGGGCGGGTCAGCTGGGAGGCGGGGAGCGCGTGGTCCTAACAGCAGGCGGGGGCGCGGCAAAAACCGGCGCGAAAATCGAGTCGGGCGGCCCTGCCGCGGCTGGGGCGCGGGGCTGGATCGGCGATCGAGGCGGGCGGCCCTGCGGCGGCTGGGGCGCCGGGCTGGAATGGCGTCAGCAGGCAGCAGGCAGGCAGCTGGTAGGAGGCAGGCAGCAGGCGGGGAGCGTGGGGGCAACCAGGCCGAGGGCACAGTGGTCGCTTAGGGTCGGCCTTCGGTTTTTTGAGTAAGGCGTTGATCTCGGCGTGCTTCCAGCTCTCTGGGAAGGTCGCTGTCTCGAAGGAGATGTTGTTGGCTTTGTGGAGGTGGGGTGCGATGATGGTGCTGGCTTTGTTGAGATGTGGTGTGGGCATGGGTCTGACGGAGAGCCATAGTGGATTGTGTTCATGATTTTAATGGTGTCATTGTCGTTTATGTTGGTCTAGGGGAGCAGGGGGTCGGTGCGGATGGTGGCCGTGGGGTCGGAGGCCTCGGTAGCTGTCGGGTCATTCATGGCATTGAAGCTGTTGTGGATGTCTGCGATCTTGCGATGGAAGAAGGAGTCAAGGGAGTCGCACAGGTGTTGCGAGGGTGGAATGTCGTTGGCGTTAGACCTGGGGTTGGAGAGTTCCTTCACAATGTTGTAGAGCTCTTTGCTGTTGTGTGCGCTGTTGTCTAGGCGGACTTTGAAGGAGGCCCTTTTGGCGGTTCTGATGAGGTGATGGTGTCTGCAGGTGGCATTCTTGTGGGCTGCGTAGTTGTCCGGTGTCTGTTCACGGTGCCATTTCTTTTGTAGTTTTCGGCAGGCATGCTTGGAGGCCTGGAGGTCATCGGTGACCCAGCTAGCTTTCTTGTTGGTGTGTCTGCCAGGGGGCTTCTTGTTTGGGTGAGAGTGTTGACGCAGTCGTTGATCCACTGTCTGAGGTTGCGATCGGCGGTCCCGGGGTCGGTGGGTGGGCTCTGGATGAGGGTGGTGGTTAGCTGGTCTTCAGTGACTTTGCTCCAGCAGCGGCGAGGGATCTGTTGGGTGTGGTGGTGCGTGGTAGGTTTCTGGAAGGAGAAGTTGATGCAGCGGTGGTCGGTCCAGTGGAGTACGGTGGTGTGGCTGAAAGAGATGTGGGAGCTTGCGGAAAAGATGTGGTCCAGGGTTTGGCCGGCAGAGTGGGTGGGTGTTGTGACGAGCTGTCTGAGTCCGAGGTTGGCGAGGTTGTCAGTCAAAGTGGTGGAGTTGGTGTCGTTGTTGTTCTCGATGTGGAAGTTCAGGTCCCCGAAGAGGATGTAGTCTGTGGACGCAAGGGCGTGTCTGCTGACGAAATCGGCGATGGGGTCCGTGGGGTCTGTAGACGAGGGCTCCTCTAAGGGTGTTATTGGGATCGGTGTGGATCTGGAAGTCCAGGTGTTATTGCGGTGCAGAGGGTGTCGTTGGTGCTGGTTGTGACTCTGAGAGTGTTTCTGTGGACGATAGCGATTCCTCCTACTGTTCCATTGGTGCGGTCCCTGCGGGTGATCTCGTAGCAGTCTGGGATGGCTATGGCGATGTCGGGAGCCGAGGTGGGGTTCATCCAGGTCTCTGTAAGGAAGGTGATGTCTGGGCAGGTTGAGTCGAGTAGGTCCCAGAGTTGGATGGCGTGTTTGCAGGCGGAGCGGGTGTTGAGCAAAATGCATCTGAGGTGGTTGCGTTCTTTCACGGTGATTGGAGTGGTGGGTCGGATGCTGGTGAAGCTGCAGTTCCGGCAAGAGAAGGTCCTTTGATGCGCTTTGGGCGTCCAGGAAGCAGATATGTGATCGACCGGTGTTGAGTGCGAGGAGGGAGCTGGCATCGTAGCCGAGACAAGCGCTGTGGCGTTCGCGGGGGCCAGGGGGTCTGGCACTGGGCGCCATCCAGGCAGGACGGGCGCAGACGGGCTTGCCTGCGCCTGCGGCAGGCCCACTGCGCAGCCCCGCAGAGGCTGCCATATAAGGGGAGGTGGGAGGGAGGAGCAGCTGGGAGGCGGGAGCGGGGCGGTGAATGGACGAGCTGGGGGGCAGGCCGCAGGGTACGAAGCAGCGGGAAAACTGTAGAGTGGGGTACAGAAGGCAAAAGGGGAGAAAACAGGAATCACAGTGCAAACCAAAATAAGGGCAGAAAACGACTATCAACCCCACTACAGGCTACAATACAATAAGGCAAAAATACAGCAATACTACGATAAGGCTGAGAGGAGAGAGGGGCAGAAAGAGCGCAGAGAGCTCACTCAAGCTTCTACAGCGGTAGCAGCAGGCCAGGGGACGCACAGTGCGGCGTGGGGGGGCGAACTGCCTGTAAACAGGGTCAAGGGTCGATCCCTTCACAACGCAGCAGCCGCCATATAAGGGGAGGTGGGAGGGAGGAGCAGCTTGGAGGCTGGAGCGGGTCGGTGAATGGGTGAGCAGGGGGCCGGGGATGCAGCGGTGGGAAAACAGTAGAGCGGGGTACAGAAGGCAAAAGAGAAGAAAACAGGAATCACAGTGCAAACCAAAATAAGGGCAGAAAATGACTAAACCCACTACAGGCTACAATACAATAAGGTAACAATACAGCAATACTACGATAAGGTTGAGAGGAGAGAGGGGCGGAACGAGCGCAGAGAGCTCGCTCGAGCTTCTACAGCGTTAGCAGCAGGCCAAGGGACACACAGGTGGTGCTGTGCGGCGTGGGGGGCGACCTGCCTGTAAACAGGGTCAAGGGTTGCCTTGAAAGAACAAGCCCCATGAGCACATTGTGAGGTTTAAGCACCTCTAAGCACACCGCATCATATACAGAATGGTCTGAGCACCTAAAACTATAAGGAAAGGTCTATGTACCTCAAGTGTGTCATGCGACCTAAGAGACATAACGTATCAAGGTTTCCAAAGCAGCACAAAATATCTAAGTGCAAGTCATGATACACAAGATCTTGAAATTGATCCACAAGGGGACCAAAACATGAACCCGTTTGATGAATATATCCTTGACCTAGACCAGGATGATCTAGACTTCGCGTTTCCATTCTAAGAGGAAGAGCTCCCTTCGTCCTCTAATGAAATTATAACCAACCCACTGGGTGAGGCGATGTTCTCTCCATATAATATCAGGCACCCGAGGAGATCAGCATGGTGGTCTCAAGATCACATAGCCAAATTCATAAAAAGATGGATTAGGAATGACCTAGAAAGAGAAACACAAAATATCCTAAGGGCAGAATTATCCCAGACCAGTGGTTCAAGAAAAGGTATGCCTGACACGCAACCTCAATCCTGAATTAATCACATTCTTATTCAAACTGGGTAGAGACCCTGGGAAGGGCTTAGAAAGGTCACTGAGGGCATGCCAGAATCGCATGATTCATATTTTAGGCCCGCAGACTACAATAATTGATATGGCGGAAGTCGGCCATATTAACAGTACACCGTTTGACTTAGCTCTACTAAGAGGATGGAGTTAGTGAACCCTGATCCTATTAGGAAACACCAATGCTGGGGATAAATGCAAGCGACGAAGAGTAGTCCTTACCAAGTTAAACTCTAAGCTGAGCGAAATGGCTGACAAAGAACCCTCTGCAAACCCCAAAGGACTCCTATTTGGAAAGGACATGAGCAAGACCGTAGGCAAATACGTATCAACCTTCACAGCCCTAGACAAGGCTCAAAACAGCATGCGTTGAGTATTCAACCCTATTGTTTTTGCCAGGCTGGGAGAAGGGGCAACTCTTCTGGCCGTGCCTACCAAAGGCCCTACTACAGATAATGAGGATTAGGTCGACTCATATTCTATTTACAGACTTTGAAAACAATTACACAAGACCCTTGGGTTTTAGAAACCATTCAAGGCTCCAAAATAGAATGTTCGAAAACACAGACACAATCCTCAGCACCAGGAAACCTAGTACTGCCCACAAAACAACAAAACATAGTAGAGGAAGAGGTAATATCCAAGATAAAGAAAGGAGCAATTATAGAGGCATCATGGGATCATATGAAATTCAAAAGCCCTCTCTTTCCGGTAGGGAAAAAAAAGACAAGGGTTGAAGTCCAGTCATAAACTTGAGAGAACTGAACAAATCTCTCATCTACAGACACTTCAAAATGAAGGGTAACCACCTCCTGGGAAACATGCTTCTAGAAAAGGACTGGCTAGTGAAGTTGGACTTGAAAGATGCCTACTTCACAATCCCAATGGCATCAGAGTTCCAACCATACCCTCAATTCACATGGAACTGTTATCTATTCCAATTCCAAGCTCTCCCCTTTGGGCTAACCTCTGCTCCCTGGTATCTCACCAAGGTATTGAGAGCTTTAGCATCCTTCTTGAGAGAAAGAGGGATTACGACTGATTGTCTATCTCAACAACATTCTCATTCTATCCCAGCACCACTCTCAGATTCTTCAAGACCTGAATATAGTAGTAAAAAGAAAAATCGATCTTGACACCCTCAAAATCTCTGGAATTCTTGGGATTCACAGGTGATACAGTAAAATCACTTTTGCTACTAACCAGGAAAAAAAGCATAAAAATACGCAAAGAAATACGAATTGTATTAAAACGAGACCTCCTGTTCCTAAGAGAACTAGCCAAACTCCTGGGCCACCTATATTTCTCTATCCAAGCTATCTTTCTGGCACCTTTACATTATCAAGCCCTTCAAAGAGTGAAGGAGAAAGCCCTCAGGGCTCGACTGTGGTACGGAGACAAAGTCACCCTAGATCATGAAGCCAAATCAGAACTGAACTGGTGGCTAGAGAATCTTAGATGCCTGAAACAGCAAAGCCATTTTTGGAAACTCCCCAGAATTCATTTTAGAGTCAGATGCAAGCCTTCATGGCTGGGGAGCGTGCTTACAGAATCAGAACATGGGAGGTCTATGGTCCTATTATACAGAGACCTCAAACCACATTAACTAGAAATAACTACTGGCCTTTAAGCTCTGATGAGCTTCAAACAATCCCTACAAGGCAGATCGGTTATTCTAAAAATGGACAGACAACATATCTGCTGTGGCATACAGAAATCGCTTAGCGGGTGCAAATACTCAGACCTATTGAATCTATCCAAAAAACTTTGGATGTTCAGTCTAGAACACAAGATAGCTCTAAAAGCAGAATACTTACTGGGTAAAAGTAACATCACTGCAGACTGGAATTTGAGATTCCTCCTAGACCACAGTAACTGGAAAGCCTTCAGAACTTAAATCAGTCCTGGGGCCCTCTGGAAGTAGATCTTTTCACAAGCAGACTGACATTCCAACTGCTGAAATATTTCAGCTGGATGTCAGACCGCGGTGTTTAAGCAGTCAATGCCTTTCTCTAACCATGAAAAGGAATACAAGCATAAACATTTCTCCCATTTCCAATGATCCAGAGAGTCCACCAGAAAGTGAGACTAGACCAATGCTCCTTATTACAAATAGCCCCTTTCTGGCCCTCCCAGGCATGGTTTCCGACGAACTTGAAATTAGCCTGCGAAATACCCTTTCTACTTCCAGCTGCAGAAGGCCTTTTAAGAGACATAGACGGAAAGGAAGATCCCCTAGCGCAGACAGGGACTTTGAACCTTCTTGCCTGGAAAGCGTCAGCAAATCTAATGAATTTACAGATCTTTAGAGACAAACTACTATACTAGGAAGCCACTATAGATGCAATGGCACCCAGAAATCTTGGGTATGCTGTTTCCTGGAGAGGAACCTGGATTCCGTGGAGGCTCCTATTGTACACGTAGCAAAACTTTTAGTTGAAAAATATGCGAGAGGGCTTACATACAGATCAATTAATTGCTACAAATCAGCTTTTTTAGCAGGCCACGCTCTAATAAATTGCTAGAACAATAGGGAAAAATGCCATAATATGCTAAATTATGAAAATTATCAAACTAAGGAGACCACCTAAATCTTAATACGAAACCCTATTGGATGTTAAATTAATACTACCTGGCCTGAGAACAGATACCTAGATAAGAAGAGACTTTCCATAAAACTAGTCTCTCTACTAAGCCTAATCTCTTGCCATAGAGTATCAGACGTTAAAGCACTAGTAGTAACTAATAGAGTCTATGACGCCTTTGGTGTCAATTTCACGATTATTAAGAGAACTAAGACTATATGAAATACAATTTTCCACCCAAAGTTTAACGCTTGCAAAAAACTTTGTGTGGTAAATTGTAGGCCTGGGTGGTAAATTCTGTTCTGCTTGCAGAATTTACAGACTTTTGGTAATTTTCAGTTCTGTGGAGAACGCAGAATTGCCAAACATTCCGCGATTTGAGGCGTAGCAGATTTTTTTGCTTGTTCGCGGTTTCAAAATGTGTTTTCGCAAGATATTTCTCACCGAGCACGCAAACAGCATTCGCAAACAGGAAAAAAGCATAGCAAATGGGCGGAACAAGCAATTACGCGTGTTCACGGAACGTTTGCGTGCTCTCAGAAATTTTTTACCATTTCGCAGAGCTTTGCGTAGCACAACTACGGAAATTCCACCCACCCCTAGTAAATTGTATGAAAAGAATATGATGCGAGAATGAGCGAACAACGTGCGAATGGTGTTAAGCAATTACTTATCTCTTTTGAGAAACCCTTCAAACCCATTACATCTGCTTCTATAGCAAGATGGGTTAAATACGCAATGCAATCATCTGATATTGACCCAAAAAGGTTCCAGGCACACTCAATAAGGGCCACTATGGCTAGTGAATTATTTTTGAAAGGGGGTAACTGGATGACATTCTTAAAGCAGCTAAATGGATAAATTCTAACATTTTTGCTAAACACTATTGTAAATCTTCTATTGAACATATGTCAGATGTACTATTACTAAACTACCAACTTCCATAATGGTAGCCTCTGGTCTTGTAATGAAATTGCGATTCTCCTAATAACATGACAATAGAATCTGGATTCATTAATGACACAGAAGCTAGCTTTATCCCACCCTTCCACTCCCGTGGGTGGATAAATAAATTACTGAACAAATGATGCATAATTTATGATACAATCTTTATTCAATGTTTCCTTGAAAATGTCATACAACCTTTATTCAATGTATTGTTGAAAGTTTCATACCACCTTTTTTCAATGGATTGTTAAATATTTCATATAACTTGCCAGCTTTGATATTACTTGTCCGCTATGATATTACAACTTTCTCAGTTACATGACAACAGAGCACTAATACTCTTTCTTATTTCAGATAACTCGACATAACTGATTCATCTAAACTGCTGTTTCTAGAAGGAAAATGTTCAGAAAGAATTAACTCTGTGTCCCCTTCATTTAATCTTCATTGTTTCTACCATTTGGAATGCACAAAAAAAAGAGAAGAAAGAAAAAAATAAAGAAATGAAGAAAGAAAATGTTGTACAGAAGAAGTCTTATCTTATTACCTCACATTTAAAAGAGGCCGACTGTACTATGTGCATGCCTATTGTACATCTGGAAGATTATATTCTAGATGTGTTTCACTTTATGATGTATTGCTTCTAAATGGCTGTTTGGAGTTAGCATAATGTTTGCCTCTGTGTCTTTAATGAAATCCAGATTCTCTTGTCATGTTATTACGAGAACCGCAATTCTTTAAATTGAGGGGGGGTCGCTCCAGCTCCCAGAAAAGCAGAAAGAGCGGATCAGACCATGCACAGGTTCCAGAGAACAAGCCTTAAATGCTGACGCTCCACCCACAGCATCAGTTGACGGAAGGGGAGAAGTTGTAGAACGCTTTGACTTCTTGTGCTTCTTTTGCCTCTTACCTCAGTGACCTGGAGACATTGAGTGGTACGAAGAGGACTTGGGACTCCTGGAGCAGGCCCTGGACCTTCCTCTCGACCGGGACCAAGACCTCTGAGTTGACCAGCACGGCATTGCCTACCGGGCCGCAAGCAGCTTTAAGGACTGCTCCCTCAAAGCCTTTGAAGCCATGTCCTGGAGACACAACAAACAAACCAAATGCGGTTCCGTCACCGACATAGCATGGTGACAGAAGTCACAAAGCTTGAATCCTGAAGTCTTCCTAGACATGACTACCTACACACCGAGGAAGAAAGAAGTTGACAAGAAGGGAGCTCTCTTCATAGATCAGCACTTGACTGACGCTGAAAGAATTAACATCAGCACGCCAAGGTGGCTCCTATATAGATGGCACAGACGTCACTTCCGGTGCGAACAACACCAACTATGTCACCTGGAAATGACTGGCGCCATGTACTGGCACGCAGGGGTATTGCTCTTACAAAAATATTCTAGATCCACTATGCCGCCTGGAAAATTCAAAGGTAATGAATCTGTGACTAGATGTCTCTATCGCGTCTTAGAGCCAGGTAATGGGTCAATTTCTGATCTGAGCCGCAGCAAGCACGCAGATTTCTGTGGGTGTTGGGGCCAAAGGAAATCCAGAATGCTAGAAGTGCTCGCAGATAGGGATTTTAGCAAATGGGTTAACATCCATCTAACTTCTGTCCTGTGTGGGCAAAGGAGAAAAATGTTGGGACATTGCCAGGTTCTGGGTTAATATCTGGTCCAGGCCTCAGCATGCATGCTGATTTTAGTCAGTGCTGGGGCCCAAGGAAGGTGAGGATAATAGAGTTGCTTGCAGATAGGTAACTTAGGGCATGGGTGCACATCCAACTACCATGTAGTGGAGGTTCATGTAGTAAAAGCCCTGCTCTTAATGAGGTAGGGGAACTGCAAGTTTAAAGTAATGAGAGAACCACCGATTTACAACTGTTCACATATTTCACCAACATGTAAATGACCCAATTGTTCATTATTAGTTCAATCATGGCAGCCACATGTAGGACACATCAGGGAATGTGGCACAATGTAATACTCACCTGGAGATTGGATGCCATTGGCACCACAGTTTCCCATTCTCTTCCTGGGGGCTTCTGAGGAATGCTCTGGGAAATCTCGCAAAAGGTCCCAAGTCTTACAGTTCAAAAAAGATCACATTGGTCATTTTGCGTTAACGGATATGTTTTACAGATTCTAATAGGATAGATCTCCTGAATTTTTTCCTATCTTCAGAGAATTTTAAAAAGTCTAGAAAACCTGCCTGCCATTGGTTCCCAGCTGGGGGTTCTCTTCGACGATCTTCGTGAGTTCGCTTCTTCTGCAAGAAAACAAAGGAATTAAAATGTAGTGATCTGCGCAAGCAAGAGGACAATAACGGTAGATGCATTTGCAGTAACAGGCAATGTTTATGCAGTGTCTTTTTTCAGGGAAAGTGGCAGTGCACATACTTAGAATAAATCAATGTGAATGTCATTCAACAGCCGATCCCAACTGACTTGTGCTCCAACTGAATATAGATTTTGACAAAGCTGTAAAGAAACAGCCAAGAAAAGAAATGAGATAAAGACCTGAATCAAAATGAAAATCGGGGCCTAAAGACGTGTAGAAACAAACTGCACGTTTTCGAAGCTTCCTCACTATCTGTGAAGAAGTGCATA
This sequence comes from Lissotriton vulgaris, assembly GCF_964263255.1. NCBI lineage: Eukaryota > Metazoa > Chordata > Amphibia > Caudata > Salamandridae > Lissotriton > Lissotriton vulgaris. The sequence goes on along the minus strand of NC_141685.1, from coordinate 367,037,041 downwards.
GAATGAATAGGAAGGTGAGTGTATGCACTACAGACGTAATAAGGATTAGGCCATAGTGTAATAAACATCAGGCTAAACTATCTTAACAGTTTTTAGTTACGATCATGACACCCGCTCCCCATTTGACTATACATGTTTGTGACGGTTTCTTAAGTTCTGAGTGTAATGCTATTGGTCAGTCATGGCATTTCAAAGCCCTACATTTCGTTTGAAAATCACTCACAAAAATTAAACATACCTCTTGTATACAACTGTCCTGATATTGAATTAATCTAATCGTTTTGCCATTTGAATCACATCATTTTAAAATATATTTTAATTTTGACATCTGGAAGTTCTTTGTTTTTAATCGATGGTATTATGATGTGGCTCTGGCATGATGTGCATGTGAGTTTGCTTTCAACTTATAATTACTGTGTCTTCTTTGGAAGATGGTAGAAAAAGGTAATTAATTTCATGTTACACATTCCAGATAGTTTTTCTACCCTTTATTGTGCAAACGTATAACTTTTGTTTGGTGCGCAAAAAATGGGTAGCCAATCCTTTTTTTTAAGTTCAAGTATAATTTTATTAGGAGAAACAAAGTTGATATTACAAAAAGCAAAAATGAAATACATCATCATCAAAAAGGATAATAAACTAGGTTATCACAATAAATATCATATGATAAAGAAGGCAGGGGAGGAAAAAGAAAAAGGAAGAAAAATAAAAAGCAAATGAGGCTAGTCAATTAAAGTGTACTCTCACAGGGGCTATGTAACGTGGGATATAATATAAAACGTGCGGGAAGTTAAATGCTAAAGAAAGAGAAGGAACAAAAGGTTATTCAGGGGGGCTTTGAAACTTCTTGCTGAAAGGGGGGTAAGTGAGAAGGTCGTTTGGCACAGACATCTAAATAAAGGGTAACAGGAAGCCATAATGCATGCCTTTTCGGGGCCAAAGTAATGGGATAAACGAATGCAGTGTCCAGTCTGTGATTATAACAGACATTAAACCACCAGGCTTTGAAAGTAATACTCTCTGAACTTTTCCAGTTAACAGTTATCTGTTGAAACGCAACCGCTAGTAACAAATCAATAATATGGACATTTGTTTCAACTGCAGTCCAGGAAGGGGAAAGTGAACCAAGGAAAATGTCAATGATAGAGAAGGGGATAGAAGTCTGGAAGATAGAGTTGAGTTGATCCCACACTTTAGTACAAAATGCGTGTGTGAGAGGGCATAGAAAAAGCATGTGAAAAAGTGTGGCATCAGGGGTGGAGCAAGACCAACAGAGGTCTGGAACCGCAGGGAATCTTTTGTGAAGGAGAGATGGCGTGTAAAGGAGTCGATTGTAAAGAAAGAAAAGTGTTTGTGTAAGAGAGGCAGCTCTGGACGATTTGCGGATCTTAATCCAAATTTTATCCCACAAGGAGGTGGACCACTAGACGGCAAGGTCAGATTCCCACTGCTCCTCCACCGTTGTTTTAGGCCGAAGGGAAGGAGGGTTATGGAAGGAGTGATAAATGGAAGACGCTGAAGAACCGGAACGGAGTTGGAAATGTAGAGAAGAAATCGGAGTAGGGGAGATCGGAGGTGGAGGAGAATGAGATAGGGAATCATAGACAGACATAACTGCAGTCTTAAGTAAGATGTATTTGTGAATAAAGGAAGAAGGGAGAGAGAAGAGACGACTGAGAACCTGAAAAGGTATGAAGTCAGATCCAGAGAAGAGTTGGGAGACCCAGATTAAGCCTCGTTGCCTCCAAGTTTTCCAATAGAAAGGTTTCAACTTAATAAGAATGCTGTTATTATACCAAATCGTGGCGGTAAGGAGTTCAGTGATTGAGGAGGGAGGAGGTGGAGTAGAGGCTAAAAGTAGTTTCGCTGTGTATTTGTGAATTTGAGTGGACACAAATTGGGGTTTGCGAGAAAAGGAAAGATATTCGGCAAAGGAAAAGGGAGAAAGAGAAAGGCGTTCGAGTTCAGCCCAAAGGGGGAGAGGATCGGTAGGATCCTTAAGCCAGATAGCTGCCTGTTTCAAGAGGAAGGCTCGATGATAGGCAGGAAAATTTGGGAAGTTAACCCCGCCTTCCGATTTAGGGAGACGTAGTTTCGATAGAGACATGCGTGGTTTCTTACCAGACCATAAAAAGGAGGATAAAGCAGTATTGATTTTAGCAAAAAATTTGGCAGGGATGGAAACAGGGATATTAGAGATGGTATAAAGGACAATTGGGGATAACATCATTTTAATGGTATCAAGGCGACCCCACCAGGAAAGGTATAGGGGATGCCATCTAGAGGTGAGGTCAGATAACTTCTGAGTGCATTTAGTAAGACATAATGAGATAGTATCCGAGATAGAAGGAGTAATATGCAAACCGAGGTATTTTATATGGGTCGGGCTCCATTTGAATTGAGACGCCGCAAAATCAGACTTGAAGGTGAATTTGGTAAGGGGTAGAATTTCGCATTTGTCATTATTCAGTTTATAGCCAGAAAGATGGGAATAAGTGTTGACTTCGGCTAGGAAAGTTGGAATAGATAGCGATGGATTCGAAATGAAGAGTAAAATGTCGTCTGCATAGGCAGCGAGCTTGATTTGCGAGTGAGAAAGAGGGAAGCCGTGAATGTTTGGGTTTTGACGTAGCTTGGATAAAAAGGGTTCGAGAGCAAGATTAAAGAGGAAGGGGGAGAGAGGGCAGCCTTGCCTTACGCCTCTTCCGAGGCTAAAAAAAGAGGAAATCAGACCATTAGCACAAACCGCTGCTCTAGGATTTGCATAAAGAAAGGAAATGAGGGAAATGAAATTAGGGCCAAACCCAAACCATTTTAGTGCGGAGAAAAGGAATGGCCATTCAACTCTGTCGAATGCCTTCTCGGCATCCAGGGCGATTGCGGCTAGAGAATTACTAAAGCGCGATGATTTAGATAAAACATTAAAGAGGAGTCTGGTGTTGTCGGAAATGTAGCGACCTTTAACAAATCCTGATTGTTCAGGGCCAAGGAGATCTGGGAGAAAAGAATCCAACCTAATGGCTAAAGATTTGGCGCATATCTTGTAATCAATGTTGACAAGTGATATCGGTCTATAATTCTTACAATGTTGAGTGTCCTTCCCCTCCTTTGGTATAATACAAATATAAGCGTCTGAGAAAGTGCCCGAGGAAGCACTGTTGGTCTTGAAGGAATCAAGAAGAGAGAGTAATTTGGGCAGCAAAAGAGTGGCAAAGTGTTGATAAAATTCGACTGTGAAGCCATCTGGGCCGGGTGCTTTGTCTTTCTTAAGGGAATGAAGTGCTTTGTGTAATTCGCGAATAGTGAGGGGGGTTTCGAGAGAAGTAAGGTCTACAGGAAAGTTGGAAGGAGGTTGAATGCTAGTAAAAAAGGTGGAGAGAGAATGAGCAGAGGGTTGAGTGCCAGAAGAGTATAGTGTAGAATAGAATCGGGAAAATTCCTCCAAGATATCCACATCATTACGTTGGAGGATGGAATTAACATCAAAAACAGACTCAATATTCAATTTGTTTTGTTTAACTTTCAAGTAGTTAGCAAGAATTTTCCCCGCCTTATTCTTCCCCCCATAAAATTTCGAGCTGGATTTCAATAAGTACAGGGATGCATCATCTGTAGACTGTTTGTTGTAGTTCATTTTCGCGATAACAAGAGCTGTTAAACTTTCCTGGGAATGAGAGGTATAGAAGGCGTGTTCTAGAGCTTTGATCTGAGATAAAAGATCACTGGTACGTTTACGGGCAAGTTTACGTTTCGTAGCAACATGTCTGAGAATAAAGTCTCTGGCTGCAGCTTTGTAAGCATCCCAGATTGTGTGAATGGCTAAGGAGGGAGTGTCATTAATAACAAAAAATTCGGTAGTAAACTCAATAAAGGAGGTAGTAAATTTGGGATCAAGAAGAAGGGCATTGTTGAAACGCCATCTTTTGGGACCATTGGATTTGGGTAGAATGTCGATGTTAATTAGAACTGGGGCGTGATCGGAGAATACTATGGGGCCAATCTCAGCTTGGGTAAGGGATTGGGACAGATGGTGAGAGAGAAAAATATAGTCAATACGTGATTGGGAGTGGTGAACCGGGGAGTAAAACGTAAATTCTTTACTGGTTGGGTTACATATTCGCCAGGCATCAATCAGGTTATGTTGGGAAATGGCGTGCGTAAAGAGTTTGTGGGATTTATTAGGAACAAAAAAAGATTTGGAGTGCCTGTCCAAAAAGGGATCGAGTGGTAGGTTGCAATCGCCTGCTAAGATAAAATTGTCATCAATACATTCAGTAATACGAGAGGCAAACGCACTCCAGAAAATAGGATTCCCACCTGTGGGAGCATAAACATTGAGCAAGGAAAAGGGGACACCTTTAGAGGAAAGTTTAACAAATACCCATCTGCCATCAGGGTCAGATTCGGATTGCAGTACAGAATGAGAAAGGGACTTTCGAATCAACAAAACTACACCATTTCTTTTGCCATCACCAGGAGCAGAGAAGACCTTCCCCACCCAACCTCTTTGGAGCTTAGCAGCCTCGGTATCAGAAAGATGGGTTTCTTGCAAAAAGGCGACATCTACATTTAATTTAGCTAAATGGGAGAGAATCTTTTGCCGCTTAATAGGCGAATTTAAACCTTTAACGTTCCATGAAACAATGCGCACTGACATCAAGAACAATTAAGAAGGGAGAGTGTAAACAGGAAACATAAGAAAGCCTCATAATATCTAAAAAAGGAAAGATGGAAGAGGGAAAAATAAGAATGCTCAAAAGAGAAAAGGAGAAAAGGAACATAGAGAGGGAATAGCATAGAGAAAAAGAACAGTGCAAAGTAATGAGAAAATCTAGATATGAAGGCAATAGTGATCAGGGCCAGGGGAAAAGCAGCAGAGGAAAGGAACCATAGGATGCAAAGAGAAAATATCATGAAGAGATGGCAAGGGAAGGAAGGTAGAGCAAGTCGAAAAAGTAAACAATGGAAAATGGTAAGAAAATACTGAGAAAGAACATGAGGGACAATGTAATACCATGTTAGTAAAAGAGTCCTGAAGATATACGATAGGAAAAGATCAATATAGAAGGGTAGTAGAGACGAAGAGCACGTAAGTAAAAAGAAAAGGTCATGTACAAGGTAAAAAGAAGAGCAAGCAGTAAGAATTGAAAAGAGAAGAAAAGGTAGAGGAAATTGTAGAATGTTGCGAGAGAATGAGTAAAAATGTAAGATAAAGGGGAGAAAAGATGATGTAAAAAAAGATTGTAGAAAAGAATTGGAAAAAGAGAGAAACAACAGAATAACAATAAGAGAATGAGATAGGAAAATCAAAAAGAAAATCAGGAACAGACTGAGAGAAAGTGGCAACAAAAGAGCCAGCAATAACCCAGAAAAAAACCAGACGAGAACATTCAGAACGAAAGGGATCATGGCAACAATGGAAAAGGAAAATGTAGGGTAGTACTTACAAGGAATGGTGGGAACGGATATGTTCAAAGGGCAGGACACAAAAGGGAAAATTTGGAGATGTGAGGAGGGAGGGAAGGCCAACCAACGGAGGTCAGGTGATGGAGCAACAAGACGTCCAACCTGAGAGACGCGACGGAACACAGAGAAACAATCTGTGGAAGATAAGGAAAACAAGAAGTTTAGAAACAGGCAAACGGCAACAATTCCAGGCAGAAAACAAGATTAAACATTCGAAGAACATGTAATGAACCAGCACATGCAAAGAACACTGAAATTGTGCAGCAGCTGAAGAACCTGTGGAAAGAAGAACAAAACAGTATATCGAAAACCAGGAACCATGAGCATCAAGGTAATCCAAAAAATATTAGAAGCAAAAAGTCAAGGTGGAGATGAAGAGGAAGAGCTAGAAAACTCCATGTCGGCAGATCCGCAAGAATTCAGAAAACTTCGGAGTCGAAGAGGGTCCTCAAAAGTCATAGTCTTGTTGTTATGAGTGACTTTGAACAAGCAAGGATGAAAAAGTCCATATCTGCCTCCGATGGAACGTAGTTCTGGTCTCATATCAAGAAATGCTTTGCGACGTGAAGTAGTAGCTTTGGCATAATCCTGGGCAAAGAATAAAGTGGAATCTGACCACTTAAGGTGAGGTATCACCTTAGCCGCTAATAGAACCTTCAGCAGGTCTGTGTATTCAAGAAAATACATTATTACGCCTCTAGGCTTCGTCGCAGTGGAGATAGTGGAGGGAGCTCGACCAAGCCTGTGCGCTCGTTGGATATTAAGAGAGGTACCCTCAGGAAGATGCTGGAGCTTGGGTAAGAGGGATTTGAGGAAGGCGATGGCGTCAGTCCCCTCGCAGCCTTCCTTCAGGCCGTATAGGCGTAGGTTATTGCGCCTATTTCTATTTTCAAGGTCCTCCACTTGCTTCTGGAGTGACGAGACACGTGCGTCTATGTGGACCACCTTGGTGGCGGTTTCCTGGAGGGATGACACAGATTTTTCTACCGTGGAAACCCTGGAGTCCATGAGGGACCAGTTGTCGGTCAGTGTTTGCAATTTGGAGTTTGTCTCCTCCATGAAGGGACGCAGAGCTCTTATTTCCTCAAGGAGAAGCTCCAAGGAAATGGCTGTCGGTGACTTTGGTGGTGACGGAGGATTGTGATTCAACCTCTTTGGGGTAGTTTTCGATCCTGACGGAGGAGGAACATCCATTGTGAATGATGTTTCGCAGGTGGAAGGGTCTGCAGAGGCTTCTAAATGAGCCAATGTAGTAAATAGTTTGGAATTCTTGATGAAATTTCGTTTGGAAGTCTTGCCAGGACACTCCGCCATGAGGACACAGGTAGAAAGAGTCACCAGTAAAATATGAACCAAAGGAGTACTGCAGGTAGTAGAAAGAATCAACAAAGTCGATTGGAGGAGGAGTAAAGATAAAAATCCAAAAAACCAGGTGAATGAGGAAATTAGGATATGGAGAATGAGAACAAATCAGGTTAGTAATGAAATTAGAGCTGACGTAGTTTAAAGTCTAAAATGGCTGCCAAAGCTGATGAGAAAACAGCAGGTCAGGTGATAAGGAAAAAAAAAAAACGATTCCAAAATGAGAATGAAGTCACCTGTAGAAGCTGTAGCCGTTTAATAGCATTTCCTGCTGAACTGGGGTGTATCCAATTATTTGCCGGTGACAGGAGGCTGCCGCCGTCGCATGTTCGTACCTCAGACGAACGCCGTGTGAAAAAACAAGATGGCGGTCGCGGCTGAAACAGAGCCGCGACAGGAGCAAAACAGGAGCTGCGAGGCAAAGCCGAGTGATTCTGCAGTCGGCATATAGCTCAAAAAGTGCAGGAAGCATTCCGGTGGCGATTGCTGCTGATCATGTTGAAGAACGAAGGCTGGAACCGCCGCGAATCTCCGGTAAGAACGGAGCTCTACTCCGGGACCGCCATCCGCCTCGGGCGCTAAGCCACGCCCCCCCGGGTAGCCAATCCTAATATGGAACTCTTTTGGATCTACTATTTCAAACGTTTTAGCCCAACAGATCTCTTTTTAGATCGCAGTTAGCCTTTTCAATCAAGAATTGTAGTGACAATATTGCATTGAATTATAGGAACTCAATCCCTTTTGTTCTGGCTGACAGTACAAAGATGAGCGTTTCCAACTTTTCTGCTCTGACTGGAGAGCCGTTGCTGTTAACTTTTGATCACTTCCGAATATTCAAGGTGCCTTATCGGCGTTAAATTGCCAATAAGCCCTACTATCCCCGCCCCCCCCCCTTTTAGGTCTCAACTAGCGATCGCTAGGCAAGAGATTTAGTAAGGGGCACCAGAACATGCTCCCAAAGACCCATGGAATGCGGTTTATGGGCAGTGCATGTGAGGCATTCAAGTGCAAAGCTGGCATCTGGCATCGGACTTGAAAGCAGGTTTCTCTTTGAGGGCGTCGGGGCTCCACCCCCTTTAATTTAGCTGGCACTGGTCTGCCAATATAAAAGGAAAGTGTTGTGCTTTACTGTCTTGATTTATAACGAATTCACACAGCCTAAACATACGTCATACTCATTAGGTTTTTCTTTTCAGGACAGACTGGGGCTGCTAAGCACTGCCTGCTACTCACGGTGCGATGTTACTGCAGTCTGAAGTGAGGCTAACGCTGAGTGGCAAGGTCTGCAGCTTTTGCCCGGCTGACAATCTCCCATCCCTGGGGCCTGTGATGTCATCAGCTCGGCAAAAGCATTGAATTGCTGACCAGTCTCCACCCCCTGATGTCGTGGGGATAGAATCAGCCCTGGGCGTTTTACAGTGAAGCCTTGTAGAGCTGGGGCTTCACGTCAATCAGGGAGTGGAGAATTGGTCACCCCACCCTTTCCCAACTCGTCACTGTGACAACTTGGGAAAGGGTGAGATAGAGGCTGCAAACAGTCTGGAAGCCGAGAAATCGAGTCTGCGCAGCATTTCAGAGCAGCCTGAAACCAACTTGTGGTCGGACCCAGGCCTTGTCTCTGGGGCTGTAATGAACAGGCAAGTTTTGTTGTTTCAGGAGTTCAGAGTTCGTATAATCATTTTTTTTTCAAAGTTTCTTTCATTGTGGTAGCATGGGGCACTGGCTTTGGCATTACGACGGTTGCGTGGATTTTAGCAGCGTACAAAAGTTACTCTCACTGTTGTCTTTATGTGAAACTCTCACATAAAGACAAATTGAAGTTTAAATCAGTAAAGGAGACCTCTGCTCTCTGCGGGAGCTGTGTTCGGCTGACTTGAGAGTCCCTTCAAAGGATTCTTTTTAAAGGGCACTGCAGGCAGCAGGGAACAATGTGGACGTAAAAGTTCCTCCATAAAAATGCCAACAAAAGAAAGTTGAATAGATCACATTTCAAATGCTGATTGCCAGGAGTGCAGCAGATGGCAGACTGTAGACTTTTGATTAAAAAAAAGTCCACATTTATAACAGAATCAATCAGCTTGCCTTTTATCACAATCTCACTTTTAGCATTCCGTAATCTTGGACTTGTGCTAGGCTTTCCACATAGCGAAACAGCATTAAAAATTCAATAAAGTTCTTCCACCCAGTTAAATTACTTTCATTAGAGAGGAAAGTCGAAGTAATCACGTGAGAGGAGAGACAGAGCCAAGCCTGGCGGCTTAGTGGACTAATGTGTCCTCTGTAGGGACTCTGTGTTTGACCACAGGTTCATATCCCGATGGGTCCACCTCCTTCTGAGGTTGATAATATGAGTACCAAGGAGTTGGATAACAATAAGCATCTGTTATTCAGCACCAAATTACCCTTCTGGGTAAACATGTGCTTTACAAATACACAAAATGTCTGATGAGCCTCACAAGTGTATTCTGTGTAACAAAACTGAAAGTGAAGCAATGCATCAACCAATGACAACCTCTGTGTGACTCAATGGCTGCAGAGGTTGTGTAGCATGGGAACATAAATTAACTCTAGATGTTCTCTCTGCAGGGACAGCTTGGATATTGGCCTTTCTACAAAAAAAAAAACACCCCTCCTCCCTGGAGTTTGAGAAGCAAATTGTGACAGTATGGATCAGACACTGGCCTAGTCTTTCAGTCAGAACAGGTTTATTTTGGTATTGAGCTGGTAAACATAAACATAAGGATGGGCCTGGCAGGTAAGGACCACATATTATATCTGCACCAAACTCATGGAATGTTGGTAGGCCTTAATGCTCGTGAAACATTTACCTTCAGTCCACCGCCTTCTTCCTTCCGAGCTGTGGGTAGGCCTTAGCAGTGTGCCTACACAGGCATGAGTAGGCAGGCCTGTATCAATGGCAACAATGTCCTGCATGCCAGGGTGGAAACGTTTTTAGGGTTTGTATTTTGTGCATTGACTAATATTGCTATGAAATGTATATGGATTTGCATATATAGAGAAATATTAACATAATAGAAAATTAAATGAACTTTCTATCATGCATGGAATAGTTTTGATTAATGTGCTTGAATTAAGCCACATTTCTGTGCAAAATGCCATCGTTGTGATGTTTGTGAGTAAAATGGCAAGTGCCCCATCTGAGATTGCAATGACTGGGATTGTCAAGTTCAAACTGATTCTATCTACTATTAAGGGAGTTGTGGTTGAAGAGCCCCTAAAAGAGAGAACTATTGATTTGGGGTTATCAAACGCTGACCTTTCAGACCAGCCCTTCGTGCACAGCTTGATTACCCAGAAGGGCAGTCAACCCTTTTAGTTACTGTGAGTCACCAGGTCGGGGGGAAAGAGATCAGATGAAGAACAGGCACAGAACAACAGGGGTCCTAGTAATCCAGGTCCGAGAGGAAAAGCTGCAGATAAAGTGGAACCAAGCCCAAGAGAAACAAGTCCATCTGAGTTGAAATGTACTTATGGGTTTATTTTTATTACTTACAGAGTGGACACTACAGACATCAGTCTCAAGGCGCACACGTTTGCTTTTTAAATGGATGTATGTTTTTCATTATTATTATGAAATGTAAGAATCAAGTATCACTTCTTGCTTTTTTGTATTTTATTGTCTAGAACCTCTGATAGTCGGCAACTGTTATGGGTCACTGATGTGCCCAATGGTAGCGTAATCGTTTTGGGGCAAATGCATACAGTATTTCCTCAGTAGATAACAGGTTCCAGTGCCACCTACCTTGCCCACGCATGGCAGGACACTTGGGGGCAGATTTATGAGTTCTGGTGCATCTCTGCAAATCAGCAGAGATGCGCCAGAACTGATGCGTCAAGCAATTCCCTCCTTGCGGCACCACAGATGCGCCGCATTTACAATGCGGCGCACCATGGTGCAAGGAAGGGCAGATGCGTGACGCATCTTGTGGTGTACGGGCGGCGCATTGCTGGAGTAGCGTCGCAAGTGCGACGCAACTCCTGCAATGTACAGAGGCCACCCATACATAACGTGGTGCTGCTTCAAGCAGGCGTAAGGATTTGACGCAGCAGCCTCGTAAAACTGACTCAGTGAAATCTTGTAGATTTCACTGCGTCAGTTTTACGGGGCTTTCCTACGAGGGAACGCCCACCCTGCGACAGAACGCCCACATGAAACCTGACGCAGGTTTCATGTGGCGCAGGGCCTTACAACGTGACGCATCTGCCTAGATGCGTCACATTGTAAATAGGTTGCAGGGATGCGCCACGTTTCCGCGCCATTGCGTCAAGCAACGGCGGCGTAAACGTGGCGCAAGTCTGTCATAAATCTGCCTCTTGGTGTGAACTATCAGGAGGACTAGAGTTAAAAGGCTAGAGCCTAATGCCTGGCTTGTTGGAGGTACTCTTAGAACCTCAATCTCAAAACAAGCCGAGCATTCTCATGATTTTTGCTTTCTTGCCCGCCCTTTTACCTCGTTGTTCAAGCCTACCCGTCCAAAGGGAAAATGTGTGATGCTAGGTAATTATTTTATTTTACTGTGACAATTTTTCTTTCATCAGCACATTTAACAGCACCTTGAGCTACATCCGTTCAGGATATGCTCTATAAAATCCTTGCTTGCAAGTGACCTACATATAGGAGGCAATGGCCTTCTGAATTGCCAGTTGGTTCTATACTGACATCATCGTTAGGGCAAGGCAGGAGGTAGCATTCATGTTTCTAAGCTCATCTTAAGCAACTACCACTACTAGCAAATGACTATCAGTTCATCTGTATAAAAAAACTAACGTTCTAGATTGAAACACGCCCACCTTACAAACAAAACTTTTTTGAAATGTGAAACTTTTTTTCTGTGCTTACAAGATGATTGTTGCAGGATTTACTTAACAAATATTTTGCAGGCTTTGCTTGTGCTTGGTCTCTTTGAGCCCAGACTGACCCCTGGCTCGGCTCTAGGTTGGCTCTTCCTGTTAACTTGTTGATTCACCCACCTCTATTGAAAATAGGTAACATATGGAAAACACAAAAAACAGTAGACATGTATTTGTAAAAAACCCCAAAGGCCTCACCAAGACCCACCTCAAATCTTGAGCACTCCACCACTTTGGAGTGTCCAATTTCGATCTTGCAGTTCAGTAAAGCAGGGTGGATTTAGGGGATTTCTCATCTTTCAGGTAAGCCAGAGGATGTGTAACTGCAAGTCAACCACGGTTCTGTCGTTTTGGAGGATAAATGTCATGTATACTTAGAAAAGTAGGGGCCACAGAGCAGGAAGATGGCAGCTGGTGTACCGTTTGCATCTCTTGTGGTGTTCCTAGGACCTATGTGCCGTCCGCTGGTATTCACTTTTGATGCAGACGCCATGGAGTCCAGCTCTTAACTTCCGCCACATTTGCACCTTCCTTTATCAATCCAGTCTCACCCAGGCACCTATCGATACCTATTTAGCCATCCATGTACGATCCCACTCTAAGGCATCCATTGGCGCATCGTTACAGACACTGGTGCATTAATACATTAACAAGTGTGTGTCCGTGAACCGTTTGTGGCCCCATTGTGTTGTGTCTGCTGCACGACACACTGCTGCACGCCACACACTACTGCATGCCACACGCTGCTGCACCCCTCACACTGCTGCACACCTCACACTGCTGCATGCTGCACACTGCTGCATTACTCACACTGCTAACATGCTGCACACTGCCGCACGCCTCACACTGCTGCATGCCACACTGCTGCACACCACACACTGCTGCACACCTCACACTGCTGCATGCCTCACACTGCTGCACGGCTCACACTGCTGCACACCTCACACTGCTGCATGCCACACTTCTGCATGCCTCACACTGCTGCACGCCACAAACTGCTAAACCCCTCACACCGCTGCACGCCTAACACTGCTGCATGCCTCACACTGCTGAATGCTGCACACTGCTGCACGACACACACTGCTGCATGCCTCACACTGCTGCACACCTCACACTGCTGCACGCTGCACACTGCTGCATTACTCACACTGTTGCATGCTGCCGCACAACTCACACTGCTGCACACCTCACACTTCTGCACTCCTCACACTGCTGCACACCACACACTGCTGCATGCCACACACTGCTGCATGCCTCACACTGCTGCACGTCTCTCACTGGTGCATGCTGCACACTGCTGCATGACACACTGCTACACGGCACACACTGCTGCACGCCACACACAACTGCACGCCACACACTGCTGCATGCCTCATACTGCTGCACGCCTCACACTGCTGCACGCCTCACACTGCTGCACGTCTCACACTGCTGTACGCTGCACACTGCTGCATTACTCACACTGCTGCATGCTGCACACTGCCGCACACCTCACACTGCTGCATGCCTCACACTGCTGCATGCCTCATACGGCTGCACACTGCTGCCTTACTCACACTGCTGAATGCTGCAAACTGCTGCATGCCACAATGCTGCACGCCACACACTGCTGCACACCTCACACTGGTGCATGCCTCACATTGCTGCATGCCTCACACTGCTGCACGCCTCACACTGCTGCACGCCAGGCACTGCTGCACGCCACACACTGCTGCATGCTGCACACTGCTGCGTAACTCACACTGCTGCATGCTGCACACTGCCGCACAACTCACACAGCTGCACACCTCACACTGCTGCATGCCTCACACTGCTGTATGCCACACACTGCTGTCTGCCTCTCAGTGCTGCATGCCTCACACTGCTGCACGCGGCACTTTGCTGCATTACTCATACTGCTGCGTGCTGCACACTGCCGCACGACTCACACTGCTTCACACCTCACACTGCTGCATCCCTTACCCTGCTGCATGCCTCACACTGCTGCACGCCTCACACTGGTGCACGCTGCAAACTGCTGCATTATTCAAACAGCTGCATGCTGCACACTGCTGCACAACATACTGCTGCACGCCACACACTGATGCACGCCACACACTGCTGCACACCCTCACACTGCTGCACCCCTCACACTGCTGCACGCCTCACACTGCTGCATGCTGCACACTTCTGCATTACTCACACTGCTAACATGCTGCACACTGCTGCATACCTCACACTGCTGCATGCCACACTGATCCACACCACACACTGCTGCACACCTCACACTGCTGCATGCCTCACACTGCTGCACTAACAGGTTTAGCAATCAGGAACATCTAATCACCCAAGTCTTAACTTGTAAGACGGAATACGCCATCTATGTATTACAGTGCCCTTGTTTGTTTGAAGTATGTCGGGAGTACAAAGCTGGCTGTGCACAAAAGCATACTTCAACATTTAAGAGCAATAGCCAACCAGGACAATACGTATCCGGTGGCTAGACATTTCCGTGATGTACATCAGGGTGACAATACCAGCCTCACATATTTTGTTATTGACGCAGTCAAAGCCAGTAGGCGATGAGGAGACAGGGAGGCCAAACTTCGGAGATTGGAGACTCGATATATATTATAGCTGGTAGAATGTCTCCAAAGGACTTAATGTAACTGAATACATGTATACATGTTTACTTTAATCTCCAGCACCTCCAGGAAGAAGTTGGGCACTAATCAAGTTTCAGGTATTAGAAGGTAGCCGGATGGCGTGTCCTTAGCCATTTGATTTTACAGTATAACACTCATTAGACTAACCTGTTAGTCAACTTCCGACCCATCCTCTTGTTGAGATTGGATATCCCCGGCTGGGGATATGATCAGCCAACATAAGTTGCCGCTAGGTCTAGTATAGCTTTAATAGTAGGACACAGGTGATTCCCTGATGCATTTTGCACAAATTATCAAATGAATATTCTTAGTAATCTATTAAATCCTCCTAAGCGTAGGAATTCAGTACAGTTGCTGCTAGAAGATGAGAATGTACTATTTTAAATACATTCGTTTTTTTTTTGGTCTTTTATTGTAGGTTTATGTACATTAGAAGGACCACACTTGTAACCTCATGTACACATTTTCACTTGGTGTTTAGTACGGTTATTTGTAATTATGTCTTTAGAAGACATGACCGAACACATCATACACGTGATATGAGCTGTAGTTTTACATCAGCATTGCTTTCTATAGGGGATGTATAATCAGAGGCACTTCTGCACTTTGTTTCCAGAAAAGAGGGGGGGTCCAAAAAAGACTCCAAGGCTATATCAGTCTTCACGTGGTTTGTGTAAGAGGGGCACACTCAAAAAAACTCGGGACCTCTTGAGTTTTGAACAGATAAAGTCTTTTAGGGGGTAGTGAGTGTGCTTACAACAGTTCTTCGTATCATCAGGCTGAATCCTTACTCATATAGATTGAGTCAAAAGTCCATTTTTTATGTAGAAAGGAGATCTTTATTGATTCAAGTAAAAACATGAACAGCCGACACGTGTTTCGCCCCCTTTGGCCATTCGCGCCAGGGCTTTTTCAAGGCTGTAAAAGATCAAAGTTGCATGTATATATTTAGTAAAAATTGCCAAAGACTGACCTTTGACCCCAAGCCAAGTGAATAAAGTGTTGAAAAGGAAAAAGGAAAGTGATTAGGGTGAAGCAAGAAAGACTCCAGTTTCTTAAGTCCGATGCTTTCATGCATGGTGTGATTATTGGAGGGGGGCGGTTTAGGTTTTTTTAAAAAGAGGTGCTCTTTAAAGATTTGTGGTGGCACTTTCATGTTGAAGTTCCTAATTTTAACCACTGTATGGAAGAGCCGTGATGACATACTTAAAAGATAAAAGGCAAGGAAAGAGGTTGATGCCAGGCGGAAAAGAGGGTGCACCTATGTAGTTTTAATACTTAGTTGTGTGAAAATTGTCTATAAAAACAGCAGGTACGGTGAGTTCGACTATTAAGAAGTTAGAATTCAGGAAATCAACGAAGAGCATAGAATAGTCCAGAATGCTCATAGTTAGTACTGCATACCTATTTACATATAAGTCTGCTCATTGCAGTTCTTCCTCATTATTGTGCAAGATCCCGAGTTAACAAATTTCCCTGGGCATCAAGATCCTGACCCAATGGGGACTCCTTTCTCAATAGCTCATTATAAGCCATATCACTGAAAGATACTGAAAGTACCGGACTTGTTAACTGATGTTATCATCTCTCCATCACATGTTAGCCAAACAACTTGTTACTGTCTATGCTATATGCTGATCCCAGGTATATAGAAGAGTAATTTATGTGACCTCCCATCCGATAAAATCGATACACACTTATGCTGACGTCCCTACATGTAAACCCTAACACAGGGACTCCCTGCCCCCCACAATAATGTTCCCTATTATTTGGTGTAACATTGCTCACTTCCCCTGAAATCATAATAACATCAAATTAACTGCCGACTACCTCCATTGCCACTTCCGTAATGACCTAAAGGCGCTACTTCATAGACACCTTTGTCGTCCGTTTTAAACTATAAATATTGAATTAGTTTAAACAACTCCACTCTGCAATGGTGGAAGTTAAAAATATGACCTCATGCTCTGGCTGAAGTCCCTTGTCCATCTTTATTAAGTCTGTAACACTGCTCAAATCCTCCGGTTTCACCAGCAAATATATATGCGATTAATAAATGAAAAGAAACTAAAAATCACTTCAGTGTGTAGGAGTAACTACTGAGCCTGCTTAAACTTGAACGTATATTTTGCACGTTACGTTAAAATTATTAGCAGTAAAGAAAATTACTCCCTTGTTGTCAAACCGCACTGGCTCTGACTTCCGGGTCATCCCTTGCCCTTCCGGTTTAAAAGAGGCAGCCCGCAGCTATGCAAACATGCACACGCGAAAGCAGAAGGAACGACCTGCAGGCTCCTGACTACAGAACTTAGGGATTTCCCCTTACAAGTAAGTGCGCCAACCGGCTATATGGACAGGCTTGTTCCCCGCAATATATTTCCCGTGCCCGTGTGACCCATACACTCACCATATACCGGACCCTTTCCCTTTTTTTTACTCTTGCTAAAACGCCGTCTGTAAATAACCTCGCTGGCGGCATTACTTTATTTTGACCAATGCTTGACTATTCATCATAGGCAGACCTCATTACTGACTTTAAACTGGATGTTCTGTTTGTCACTGAGACATGGACTGATGAATCATCAGAGCCAGACCTAGCTATAGCAGTACCGGACGGATACAAAGCATACCGCCAGGATAGATTCAGACAACGAGGGGGCGGGCTGGCTATAATAGCCAGAGATTCTTACCCTGTCAGAATGGTTACTATCCCATCCACATCCTGTGAAGCCATGCAGTTTGCCATCAAGTTATCACCTTTGTTTAACTTCAAAGGAATACTGATATATCGTCCCCCTGGAACAAAAACAGCCTTTCTCAACAGCATTAACACAATGATGGAATCAGTTGCCACTGAGAGTGCATTTACGGTCCTAGGTGACCTGAATTTTCATCTGGACCAACTCCATCTAACTGATGCGGTCACCCTAATTTCCGACCTGGAAATACTAGGGTTAAAACAACGGGTCACCTCCCCTACTCACCTAGCCGGCCACATTTTGGATCCTATATTCTCCAATTTAGAAGGCCTACAAATAATTAATATTTTACCTCTGCCATGGACGGACCATCACGCTATTTTTGTTACTATCACCATCAATACTCCTCGCGATAACAAACCCACTCCTATTCCTCAAATGCCTTTTAAAGATTGGAAAAACATCAACCTGGACGCCCTAAGGTCAAAACTGGACCATACCTGTCCAGTACTATCTGCCGACCCCAATTCAGCATTACTTCAAATCCACTCCTGGCTGGGTTTGGCCACGAATCAATCAGCCAAAGAATTATCTAAAAATAGATCTAAACCCACTGCCCCCTGGTATAGTGAAGAACTAAGGGCATAAAAACAAACCAACCGGAATAAGGAGAGACAATGGAGGAAAACCTACGATACAGCAAGCAAAGCAACCTATAAGGAATCCCTGGCACTCTACAAAGCCATGATTACAAAGGCGAAAAAAGATTACTACACTGACCAAATCCAAAAATCCAAAAATTCCAGTAGACGATTGTACCAAATCACAAAATTACTGTCAGGCAATTTCCCGGATCTCACTCCCCCCGTCACAATCTTTATGCGACTCCTTAGCCTCTTTTTTCTTTACCAAAGTTGACAATATCTATCAGGCATTCTCAGCAAAATCACTCCCTAGGACAGTTAATTCCTTCACCCCACCACCAGCCAACATGTTCTCCAGCTTTCATCCAGTCACAATGGACCAAATCAAAATCATAGTGTCCACTATTAAATCGGGATCGGCCCTGGACCCTTGTCCACTCTCAGTGCTTCTGCCGGTAATGGATTCCATCATCCCATTACTCACCTAAGTCTGCAACTCTACTAGCAGGCACTTATCCAGACCCCTTAAAAAACACACTACTAAAACCCCTGTTAAAAAAACCTTCCCTGGATAAAAATGAGCTAAAAAACTACAGGCCCATTGCGAGTCTCCCTTTTGTGGCAAAGGTGATCGAAAAAGCCATGAACATTCTGATTTCTGAATTCATTGAAAAACACCATCTCCTGGATGACACGCAATTTGGATTCCGGAAATACCATGGGACAGAGACAGCCTTGATTAAGGCCGCCGATGATATCAGGGTAATTCGGGATCAGGGGGGAACAGCCATTCTGGTAATGTTGGATTTATCAGCGGCCTTCGACACGGTCGACCATACAATCTTGGTCGATCGTGTCGAGGGATTCGGAATCTGCCACTCTGCCAAAGATCTAATTGCTTCCTTCCTAGCCAAAAGAACGCAGGCTGTCATCTTAGGCCCATTTCAATCGGCGCAACTTTCATCTCCCTGTGGGGTTCCCCAAGGCTCATCCCTTAGTCTGACACTTTTTAACATTTATGTGTCGGACCTTGCTAAAACCATCAAAGCACATGGGATGAGCCTAACCTCCTATGCCGATGATACCCAGTTGGAAAAATGTAAGAAGGGACTTATCGACATAGGAGAATGGATGGCCACTAATTGTCTCAAATTAAACTCAGATAAAACTGAGGTGGTCATATTTGGGCCTCTTCTCCCAGCCTGGCCATCAAGCTGGTGGCCAGATGCCTACGGTACCCCTCCCACCCCAACCGCCAAAGTAAGGAATCTTGGTATTGTTTTCGATGAAGGTTTACACTTCATGGATCATGCCAATAAAACAGTTTCCACAGCACATCTAAAACTAAAGATGATCAGAAAAATTCGACCTTTTCTCCCGGAGCCTGCCATTAAAACCTTGGTCACCTCCCTAGTATTTTCTGCCCTTGATTATTGTAACAGCCTCTTTCTCAATGCTCAATCCAGAGTAATAGCCAAACTACAAACTATCCAAAATGCAGCAGCACGCTTGCTCTCAGGCAAAACAAAATATGAATCAATTTCAAGAAGCATAAAGGATTACCACCGGCTCACCGTTCGAAATAGAATCCAATTTAAGTCCCTCTGTATCGTCTTCAAGGCGCTCAATAACCAAGGACCTCACTTGCTGAAAGAGCAGCTCCAACCATACAAACCAAGCAGAATGTTACGTTTAGCTACCCTCGGCCAACTGGTCATTCCTCGTACAAAGACTGTATCCTGGGGTGATCGACGCTTCCTGGTGGCAGTACCGAAGCTCTGGAATACTCTACCCCTAATCATCAGGCAGAGCCCCTCCCTTCTTCACTTCCGTAAGCTCCTAAAAACTTGGCTGTTCAATCAATGATTCCTCTGTCCCCACGTTTCTCACCACAAGTAACTGGTTTCTACTAGCGCCAAGACGCCCTAGGGTATATGCTGCGCTTTATAAATATAAAAAATAAATAAATAAATAAATAAATACATCCCAGGTCATTAATACTATTCCCACTAATTAATCCGTCTTGTATTTATGTTGTTTAAAAAAACAGTGACGGCTCTTCTCTGAAGCACCACATTTCCAAGCACAAAAATATATATGACATAGGCTATGTCCCGCAAAAAAACTTAACTTTACAACATCAATCAGAGAAAATACCCAAATGTACTCATAGTGATTAAATTACAAGTATCCCTGTGCACTGCTCTTCAATCTGACCTGATTTAAAAATGTCACAGTGTAGACAATATTTGCTTTTGTAACTAGTCCCGTAGAGATAAGGCAATAGCCAGCTTAGCAACTGCTTATACCGTATAAAGTGCATTTTTCTCTGTTAATGAAAAAAAGTGTTTGTAAACAAATCCATGAAGATGGTAGACAAAGATCTTACCTAAATGAAAATGTTGTATTAACAGATTTATACTTTGAAAAATCGAATGATTGTTGGCAACCAGCACAATAATGAGGAAGAACTGCAATGAGCAGACTTATATGTAAATAGGTATGCAGTACTAACTATGAGCATTCTGGACTATTCTATGCTCTTCGTTTGTGTTAACCTGATCACTTGGAATCTTATGGCCTGTCCTGTCTGATTTGATTTGATTTCCTGAATTCTAACTTCTTAATAGTCGAACTCACCGTACCTGCTGTTTTTATAGACAATTTTCACACAACTAAGTATTAAAACTACATAGGTGCACCCTCTTTTCCGCCTGGCATCAACCTCTTTCCTTGGCTTTTATCTTTTAAGTTTGTCATCACGGCTCTTCCATACAGTGGTTAAAATTAGGAACTTCAACATGAAAGTGCCACCACAAATCTTTAAAGAGCACCTCTTTTTAAAAAAACCTAAACCCCCCCTCCAATAATCACACCATGCATGAAAGCATCGGACTTAAGAAACTGGAGTCTTTCTTGCTTCACCCTAATCACTTTCCTTTTTCCTTTTCAACACTCTATTCACTTGTCTTGGGGTCAAAGGTCAGTCTTTGACAATTTTTACTAAATATATACATGCAACTTTGATCTTTTACAGCCTTGAAAAAGCCCTGGCGCGAATGGCCAAAGGGGGCGAAACACGTGTCGGCTGTTCATGTTTTTACTTGAATCAATAAAGATCTCCTTTCTACATAAAAAAATGGACTTTTGACTCAATCTATATGAGTAAGGATTCAGCCTGATGATACGAAGAACTGTTGTAAGCACACTCACTACCCCCTTAAAGACTTCTGCCCTTTGTATCAATCTATGACATAATAGGTCAATCGAAGTTACCAGTGGTATCTTTTTCTACTGTATGGTACACTGATTCTGTCTGCAACCAGATGCAAGCTATATATTTGCACAATATCTGCTAATTTGCATTTTTGCACATTACAAGGCATGCTTTGGAGATGACATTTATTATCAATACATAGACTTTTGCAGTTGGAAAATGTAATATGGTTATTAATTGAACGGAGCTCAGCATTATGCTTGTATTACATGCACTTATAAATGTCAGGATGATTGAGAGGTATTGTTTACATTGCGTATTTGCACAACAAAGCACGTTTTTGCACTTTACAAGACAGATCGAATTCGGTACATGAAGATCCATTTTGATCTGCAAATGTTTTTCTTTACAAACTATGATGATATGGGCCATATGGATGGCCAGTATTTTACGTATATCATACAGGGTCCCATATCAATTAGTTTGTACTGCAGAGACTTTGGGAATTACCAGTAGTTTTAACAAGTAATATGCAGATGGTTTATATTACATACTTTGGAGGACCACTATGAAAACATGTATTTTACTGTTATAATGCCGAAATTATGTACTAATCATTAATAGAAATGATTTGGAATGAATTATGATCCCCTTTCTATGAGAGAACAATATTTAATTTTGTAAGTGTATTTTACTGAATGTCAATATTTCTTCTATATCTATTTGTGTTACTGTCAAGTGGTATATTTAAAACTGGCGCTGTCACTTTAAAATGAGCGTTTGACTGATGGACGTTGTCATGTGAGCAAGGCTCCAGGGAGCCGAATCGTCATGCGGCATATATCTGCTACAAAAATATAAATATTTGCACTAACTGTATGGTCTGTGTCCGAGAAGTTTTTGCAGCAGGGCAAGAACTGCTTTCTGCTGCTGAGACGCGGTTATGAATATAAATAAAAAAAATAAATGGCCGACGGAACAGCAGCTAAATAAACCAGCAGATTTCGTAACTACTTTGGGTCTGTGCTCCACGTTTCTTTTCTAAGGGAGAGAGCGCAAGCAGCTTGCTCGTGGGAGTGGAGTGGCGAAGATATCACTAGTTTATATACTAGAATAGAACATCAACATGGACTAGAAGCTGTTAAACATGCACTGGAACAACACCAGTTACGTTTTGCAAGACATAATATTATGATTCTTGAATTCATACAATTCTGTTTAACCCACAATATTTTCTTATTCGAGGATCAACTGCATATTCAGAGGTCTGGGACGGCGATGGGCACCTGCTTTGCCCCCAGTTATGCAAACTTATCCGTAGGCTGGTGGGAGGAGCAGGTGCCCAGGAGCTGTACAGTTGGAGGAAAAGAGGGGAAGGTCATATGTTGGCATCGTTATATCGATGACCTGTTCCTTGTATGGAGTGGTGAATGTGACACAGCACATGAATATATCAATGTGCTGAACAAAAATAACGTTAACCTTCATTTTTCGGGAACAGTTAGTCCGGTGGCAGCGGACTACCTGGACTTGAAGATATTTGTAGAAGAAGGACATCTCCACACACGCCTATTCAGAAAGGAAACTGCTGGCAATTCTACACTCTTTGCCAGCAGTAGTCACCCTCCCCAACTGATTAATAGTATCCCCTATGGGGAACTACTTAGGCTTCGCAGAAACTGCTCAAGAGAGTCTGACTTCGAAGCGGCTGCTTCGGAGGGCGTATCCCGTTTTAAGATCAGGGGGTACGGCGAAAAACTGTTGAGTAATACTCTAAACAGAGTAAGGAAAATTGAAAGACATACCCTTTTGACTACTAATCCTGAACGGAGTAGACGTAGGGGGCAAGCGGGTGACAATAAGGGAAAATTCAGAGTAATAACTCTTTATTCGTCAGGGGCAGAAAATCTAAGAATGATGCTAAAGAAGAACTGGCACATTCTCCTGACGGATAATGTGCTTAAGGAAGACCTACCGACCCATCCTCTCCTAACTTTTAGAAAAGCCAGATCAATAGGCGATATGCTAGTGACAAGCCACTTTGAGAAACTGCCCCAGAGAATTAACACCTTAAGGGATCAAAAAGGCTTTTACCCCTGCGGCCGCTGCAAAGCGTGCGCAGGCAGTAAACGGGTCCTTTCGTACACTATAGCTGATACAGGGAGAAAAATGAGCATTAACAAATTTATCACCTGTAGTACGCAGTATGCCGTCTATTGCTTACAGTGCCCATGTGGCTTACGCTACATTGGGAGCACTATTAAGGAGCTCAAGTTAAGAATACTTGAGCACCTAAGAGCCATTGACAAAGTGGACCAGGCTTATCCGGTGGCTCGCCACTTCGCGGAGGCTCATAAGCAGGACCGCAGTAAACTCCAATACTTCGGTCTGGACATTATGCCTCCTAATATACGTGGTGGTGACCGACTACGAAGGTTAAGGAGACTGGAATCCAGATACATCATAGATCTTTCAACAAAACACCCGAAAGGTCTCAACAGTG
This sequence comes from Lissotriton vulgaris, assembly GCF_964263255.1. Taxonomy (NCBI): domain Eukaryota; kingdom Metazoa; phylum Chordata; class Amphibia; order Caudata; family Salamandridae; genus Lissotriton; species Lissotriton vulgaris. Next base: position 367,013,633 of record NC_141685.1, on the reverse strand, counting down.
GGGAGGAGATGGCTTTTCATCTGGGGAAATAAATTAGATCAAACCCCTTACAACAGTAAGATTGAGAAGATCCAATATGTCATATTAGTTTTATATAGTTGTGATAAGACCTATCTGAATGACATTGCATCTTCAATAAAGAGGCCCTAAACTAGCACACAAGAAGGTTTTCTATGTATAACAGAATAGTTGAAATTTGTCAGGTGAAGGACATTGTAATGTATATACATTGCTCAGTTTACAGTGCGAGATAAGTCTTTCCTTCATTCTATGATGACACTTTTAGATCGGGAATCTGTATTGGGACCAAATGATACATGAAATTCCCCTTTATTGACAATGTGTCTTTGAAGATATGGTAATTTAATTTAGATAACTGTGACTTGAGTATATCTGAATTATCTGAAAGAAAGCTATTATAAATTGGAACTATCGAACCTCATTAACAGAAACTGAAATATGATTTATTTTCTAGGTGATTGTTGGATGATTATTCTACAGAGATTAATTGCTATATCTATAATTATAGATGATTTATTATATTGATTTTGTAAAATATGTATTACCTGCCGCCACACAAGCAGCATCTAGCCTTATGAACCTTCCAGTTTTATTTATAAGTAACTTCAAAATGACTGTTATCGAACTTGAAGCCTTATAATATGATGGACTGCATCGATTTATTTGATAAGGGACATTAGCCGATCCACGGCTTAATTATCTTTTCCATTTTTGGAATATGTATATCAAATATACCATAATTTGAATGGAGCAACTGCCCATCTATGGGCTAAATGTCTATTAAATGTATAGTGATGATTTGCCTTAATAACACAGTCAACACTGTAAGATGGCCGCCCCTATTTCGTTTGTGGTGTAAGTCGCTTTTCTTTGTTGATGTTCCAAATGATGTGGGTTTGGCATAATGATGTTTAAAAACATGTTGACACTAAACGCAGTGTAACACACACTGACGAAGGCAGCACGCCGAAACGCGTCTGTGTGTGCCCCTCCGCTGAATAAAATCTAGCGTGTTTGAAACATTTCACCCTCCGAGTGCTGTTTCATCTTTTCGTTGGAGTTCTGGGAGGATTTGGAGCATCATATATATATATATATATATATATATATATATATATATATATGTAGAATTCAAAAGATGCTCTGCTTCGAAGGATCACACAACTGCAGGTAAGTTTTCACTTATGTTTATTGCTTTGCCGAGTTAGAAAAGCCATCTGTCATTGTTTCACTCATCCCAACGCGTTTCAGTGCTTCCTGCACTTTCATCAGGGGAACATGGCTGGGCGGATGTAAATGGCAATGTCCGTCTTCTTTTAGTAAAAAACACGGAGTGTACTTTGTAGTACAAGATCCCTTGCGCAGCATTCTGGGATTAATAGTTCAGCCAAAAGTTTATAACCATAGTGGGTTCCGCCAGGGCATGTGTAATTTACAAGTTGCAGTGTCCTATTTTCGGCTCACCATCTAATTAGGTGCTTCAGTGCACCCCGGTTGTGCTTTTCTCCTCGGTAATTTTCGCTCCTGCAGTCACCTTTGTAAACAGGGAATTCCCTGTACTTGGCTCCTCCACCGACGGCTCCCTCCTCCTTTCCGAGGCGGTGCTTCCTTCCACGACGCAGCTGTCGTGCAAAAATGTAGAATTCAAAAGATGCTCTGCTTCGAAGGATCACACAACTGCAGGTAAGTTTTCACTTATGTTTATTGCTTTGCCGAGTTAGAAAAGCCATCCGTCATTGTTTCACTCATCCCAACGCGTTTCAGTGCTTCCTGCACTTTCATCAGGGGAACATGGCTGGGCGGATGTAAATGGCAATGTCCGTCTTCTTTTAGTAAAAAACACGGAGTGTACTTTGTAGTACAAGATCCCTTGCGCAGCATTCTGGGATTAATAGTTCAGCCAAAAGTTTATAACCATAGTGGGTTCCGCCAGGGCATGTGTAATTTACAAGTTGCAGTGTCCTATTTTCGGCTCACCATCTAATTAGGTGCTTCAGTGCACCCCGGTTGTGCTTTTCTCCTCGGTAATTTTCGCTCCTGCAGTCACCTTTGTAAACAGGGAATTCCCTGTACTTGGCTCCTCCACCGACGGCTCCCTCCTCCTTTCCGAGGCGGTGCTTCCTTCCACGACGCAGCTGTCGTGCAAAAATGTAGAATTCAAAAGATGCTCTGCTTCGAAGGATCACACAACTGCAGGTAAGTTTTCACTTATGTTTATTGCTTTGCCGAGTTAGAAAAGCCATCCGTCATTGTTTCACTCATCCCAACGCGTTTCAGTGCTTCCTGCACTTTCATCAGGGGAACATGGCTGGGCGGATGTAAATGGCAATGTCCGTCTTCTTTTAGTAAAAAACACGGAGTGTACTTTGTAGTACAAGATCCCTTGCGCAGCATTCTGGGATTAATAGTTCAGCCAAAAGTTTATAACCATAGTGGGTTCCGCCAGGGCATGTGTAATTTACAAGTTGCAGTGTCCTATTTTCGGCTCACCATCTAATTAGGTGCTTCAGTGCACCCCGGTTGTGCTTTTCTCCTCGGTAATTTTCGCTCCTGCAGTCACCTTTGTAAACAGGGAATTCCCTGTACTTGGCTCCTCCACCGACGGCTCCCTCCTCCTTTCCGAGGCGGTGCTTCCTTCCACGACGCAGCTGTCGTGCAAAAATGTAGAATTCAAAAGATGCTCTGCTTCGAAGGATCACACAACTGCAGGTAAGTTTTCACTTATGTTTATTGCTTTGCCGAGTTAGAAAAGCCATCCGTCATTGTTTCACTCATCCCAACGCGTTTCAGTGCTTCCTGCACTTTCATCAGGGGAACATGGCTGGGCGGATGTAAATGGCAATGTCCGTCTTCTTTTAGTAAAAAACACGGAGTGTACTTTGTAGTACAAGATCCCTTGCGCAGCATTCTGGGATTAATAGTTCAGCCAAAAGTTTATAACCATAGTGGGTTCCGCCAGGGCATGTGTAATTTACAAGTTGCAGTGTCCTATTTTCGGCTCACCATCTAATTAGGTGCTTCAGTGCACCCCGGTTGTGCTTTTCTCCTCGGTAATTTTCGCTCCTGCAGTCACCTTTGTAAACAGGGAATTCCCTGTACTTGGCTCCTCCACCGACGGCTCCCTCCTCCTTTCCGAGGCGGTGCTTCCTTCCACGACGCAGCTGTCGTGCAAAAATATATATATATGTGTGTGTGTGTGTATTAGCTACTGGCGGTCGCCAGTAGGTATATATAGTTTGGACCTAGTTTCCATAGGAAATCCGTAACATTCTATTGGGAATAACTTTGGCGCCGGTTGACGAATCTTTGCGATTTTCTCAAAGAAGATGGCCCGTTCCGCTCCGCTTATTCCCTGAAAGTCTCGGGTAGATTCGTCAAGCAGGGACTTCAACATCCATCAGGCTGTGTAACAGCCACGCCCTATTAGGCGGGGTGATTGAACTTTATAATGCTCGGAAACAGCGCGCTTTTCACAACCTACCTGACTGCCACTGAAGAAAGGAAATGAATTCCTGAAACGCGTCTGGCAACTTTAAAGATGTGATGCTTGTATCTGGATGCAGTGCTTGCTGGCATGATGTTGACCTTTTAAAGAATAAACTTCAAGTATTTTCCTGTGGCCTCCCTCACTTGTGGTGCTACCTGAACTGTGTTTATATTTCACGGCGTTGCACAGCCGTGGAGAGAGGCCAACTGTCAACACAGGCCTGTTCTGCTCCGGATGGAGCTGAATTCAACAGGAGGAATGAGTGCACAGCGATAGAATCAGGGCTTAAACCGGCACGAAGTTTGAGTGGACATCAAAAAAGCGGGGTAAGCGCAGCACCAGCGCAGAGCGCCCACCCACTGGGGTAATACTGGTGACCAACTTGTTTTAATTAGCGCACCCACTAAGGAAACACATTAAGGACTTCAACATCCATCAGGCTGTGTAACAGCCACGCCCTATTAGGCAAGGTGATTGAACTTTATAATGCTCGGAAACAGCGCGCTTTTCACAACCTACCTGACTGCCACTGCAGAAAGGAAATGAATTCCTGAAACGCGTCTGGCAACTTTAAAGATGTGATGCTTGTATCTAGATGCAGTGCTTGCTGGCATGATGTCGACCTTTTAAAGAATAAACTTCAAGTATTTTCCTGTGGCCTCCCTCACTTGTGGTGCTACCTGAACTGTGTTTATATTTCACGGCATTGCACAGCCGTGGAGAGAGGCCAACTGTCAACACAGGCCTGTTCTGCTCCGGATGGAGCTGAATTCAACAGAAGGAATGAGTGCACGGCGATAGAATCAGGGCTTAAACCGGCACGAAGTTTGAGTGGACATCAAAAAAGCGGGGTAAGCGCAGCACCAGCGCAGAGCGCCCACACACTGGGGTAATACTGGTGACAAACTTGTTTTAATTAGCGCACCCACTGAGGAAACACATTAAGGACTTCAAAATCCATCAGGCTGTGTAACAGCCACGCCCTATTAGGCGGGGTGATTGAACTTTATAATGCTCGGAAACAGCGCGCTTTTCACAACCTACCTGACTGCCACTGAAGAAAGGAAATGAATTCCTGAAACGCGTCTGGCAACTTTAAAGATGTGATGCTTGTATCTGGATGCAGTGCTTGCTAGCATGATGTTGACCTTTTAAAGAATAAACTTCAAGTATTTTCCTGTGGCCTCCCTCACTTGTGGTGCTACCTGAACTGTGTTTATATTTCACGGCGTTGCACAGCCGTGGAGAGAGGCCAACTGTCAACACAGGCCTGTTCTGCTCCGGATGGAGCTGAATTCAACAGGAGGAATGAGTGCACGGCGATAGAATCAGGGCTTAAACCGGCACGAAGTTTGAGTGGACATCAAAAAAGCGGGGTAAGCGCAGCACCAGCGCAGAGCGCCCACCCACTGGGGTAATACTGGTGACAAACTTGTTTTAATTAGCGCACCCACTGAGGAAACACATTAAGGACTTCAACATCCATCAGGCTGTGTAACAGCCACGCCCTATTAGGCGGGGTGATTGAACTTTATAATGCTCGGAAACAGCGCGCTTTTCACAACCTACCTGACTGCCACTGAAGAAAGGAAATGAATTCCTGAAACGCGTCTGGCAACTTTAAAGATGTGATGCTTGTATCTGGATGCAGTGCTTGCTGGCATGATGTCGACCTTTTAAAGAATAAACTTCAAGTATTTTCCTGTGGCCTCCCTCACTTGTGGTGCTACCTGAACTGTGTTTATATTTCACGGCGTTGCACAGCCGTGGAGAGAGGCCAACTGTCAACACAGGCCTGTTCTGCTCCGGATGGAGCTAAATTCAACAGGAGGAATGAGTGCACGGCGATAGAATCAGGGCTTAAACCGGCACGAAGTTTGAGTGGACATCAAAAAAGCGGGGTAAGCGCAGCACCAGCGCAGAGCGCCCACCCACTGGGGTAATACTGGTGACAAACTTGTTTTAATTAGCGCACCCACTGAGGAAACACATTAAGGACTTCAACATCCAGCAGGCTGTGTAACAGCCACGCCCTATTAGGCGGGGTGATTGAACTTTATAATGCTCGGAAACAGCGCGCTTTTCACAACCTACCTGACTGCCACTGAAGAAAGGAAATGAATTCCTGAAACGCGTCTGGCAACTTTAAAATGTGATGCTTGTATCTGGATGCAGTGCTTGCTGGCATGATGTCGACCTTTTAAAGAATAAACTTCAAGTATTTTCCTGTGGCCTCCCTCACTTGTGGTGCTACCTGAACTGTGTTTATATTTCACGGCGTTGCACAGCCGTGGAGAGAGGCCAACTGTCAACACAGGCCTGTTCTGCTCCGGATCGAGCTGAATTCAACAGGAGGAATGAGTGCACGGCGATAGAATCAGGGCTTAAACCGGCACGAAGAATAAACTTCAAGTATTTTCCTGTGGCCTCCCTCACTTGTGGTGCTACCTGAACTGTGTGTATATATATATATATATGTATATATATATATATATATATATATATATATATATATATATATATATATATATATATATATATATATATATATATATATATATATATATATATATATATATATATATGTCATGAATACCTTCTCCAAAGAAAGTCAGAAGCCACAGTAGGGGAATACAACGGAGTCTCTTTATTGAGGTTTAAACAGATGAGCGTTGGCGTATGCATTTCGGCAGCTTCCATTTCACAAATAGGGGCTAACATCAGCCCTTTCAAACCTAAGTCAAAATTTAATCCCATCATGCCTCGTGATTCGATTGATGTGTTTCAGGACGTGGTGGTTGAAGACCTTAAGAAGTTGTATTATAAAGTGAAGCACAAAAAACGCTACAAGAGCAAAAAAGAAAATGAGTATTTCTCACTCATTAAAAAACTGGGTAACGACCACAATATTATTGTAACTACTGCGGACAAGGGGGGAAATGTAGTCATCTGGCCCCAGGAAGCCTACATTAGTGAAGCAAAGAGGCAACTAAATGATACAACATGTTACTCTAAATCCAACATCAAACATTTCAATGATGCTAAGGATGTGTTGAAAAAGTTGCTATATCAATGTAAAAGGGACGGTATGATTTCCGCTCAGGAATTTGACTTTCTCCATGTAGAGTTTCCAATCTTGCCCAGGTTATATCTACTCCCAAAAGTTCATAAGCAGGTTGAACCAGTCCCTGGCCGGCCTATCATCTCGGCCGAATGTCTGACATAATATCGACAGACAGAATATCGAAATACAAAAATATCGGCACAAAAATATCGACATCAAAAATATCGGAGTCATATCTTCATAAAGGTAAGTACAAAAATATCGAAAAAATAATATCGTAGTACAAAAATATCGAAATTAAAAATATTGTTTTTTTAAATGTATTATTAATAATGTAAAAATAATTTTAAAATACATATAATTTTACAAATATTAAATAAAAATATTAAAACAAAATTAAAACTAATACATATACATTTAAAATAAATAAAACACTTAATATTTTAAAGTAATTTTTTTTTTAATTTCATTTAATTGATTTAATGTAAAAAAAATATTTTAACCCTGTATGCCTGTACCCCAAAAACCCAAAACTGACCCTGAACCCTAAAAATATCCCTGTACCCCAAAAACCCAAAACTGACCCTGAACCCTAAAAATATCCCTGTACCCCAAAAACCCCAAACTGACCCTGAACCCTAAAAATACCCCTTTACCCAAAAACTGAAAACTGACCCTGAACCCTAAAAATACCCCTTTACCCAAAAACTGAAACCTGACCCTGAACCCTAAAAATACCCCTTTACCCAAGAACTGAAAACTGACCCTGAACCCTAAAAATACCCCTTTACCCAAAAACTGAAAACTGACCCTGAACCCTAAAAATACCCCTTTACCCAAAAACTGAAAACTGACCCTGAACCCTAAAAATACCCCTTTACCCAAGAACTGAAAACTGACCCCGAACCCTAAAAATACCCCTTTACCCAAAATTAATTAATATTATTTAATTACCAATTAATTATTAATTAACAATAACAATAAAGTAAATATATTAGCACATTAGCTGTAATTAATTAAATTTAATAATTAATATTATTTTTCCCAATTAATTAATTAAGAATAACAAAAAATTATATATAAAAAAATTAATCTAATTAATGTAATTAACTAATTAATTTTTAAAATTATTTAATTACCAACTAATTAATAATTAAAAATATGTACAAAATGATATTAATTAATTAACTAATTATTATAAATTAATTACCAATTAATTATTAATTAAAATATGTACAAACATATATTAATTAATTAATTATTATTACATTTCTTCCCACCCTATTCCCCTATAAACCCATAACCCGCTACAGAACATATTTATCAATTAATCAATTATTAAAATTAATTAAAAATTAATTCTCAATTAATTAATTAATAATTCCTACTAATTAATAATTAATTTAACATAATTAAATTACTTCCCACCCTATTCCCCTATAAACCCACAACCTGCTACAATAGTAAAAGACAATATTTAATTAAATTACATTAAAAATAAATAATAAAACATAATAAATACAATATAATATACACTAAATTTATTTAAAAATTGATATTAGTAACATCGAAGTTATATAAGCTCAAATACATTTACATTTACATTTACATTTACATATTTATTTCGATATTATTGACATCGATACTTAAAACTTCGATATTACTGATATCATACTAATATCGATATTAAGACTGTCGATATTACTTACCTTCGATATTGTGTCCCATCGATATTTAAACTTCGATATAATTGTATATCGAAATTTAAAACTCAATATTTTGTCTGTGTACCATCTCGGCCATTGGGGGGGTGGCAGAACATGTCACACAGTACATTGACTATTTTTTGCAAAATTTGGTTAAAGATTTACCTACTTATGTTAAGGACACTAGTGATTTTATTGCCAAAATTAACAACATTCCATGGAGTAGTGATATGTTGATGATCACTTTGGATATCGAGTCGCTCTATACGAGCATAGAACATACATCTGGTCTAAGAGCACTCGATTTCTTTCTTGGCAAAGGACCCATTAACTGCTACTGCCACAACAAAGTACTAATGGAATTAACCACTTGGTGTCTTAATAATAATTTCTTTTTATTTGGGAAGGATATTTTTGTACAGAAGCATGGAGTTGCTATGGGGGCCTGTTTTTCCCCCAGCTATGCGTGTTTACACGTAGGCTGGTGGGAGGAACAGGTCCTCAGGCAGCAACATGCGATTACTTTTGATGAACATGTTTTATTGTGGATACGTTATATAGATGATGTTTTTGTTTTATGGCGGGGGGATCTTGCCAGTGCTGACAACTTTGTAACGAGTCTAAACACCAACTCAGAAAATCTAAGATTCACTAAAGCCATCAGTGACTGTGAGGCTGAGTTTTTGGATGTAAACATTTTTATACACAATGGACACCTAGCAAGGAAACTGCATAGAAAAAGCACTGCTGGCAACAGCATTTTGCATGCCAGCAGTGCTCATCCTAGACATGTAGTGGATAACATCCCACTAGGCGAGTTACTCAGGATCAAACGAATATGCAGTACAGAAATTGATCTTGAAATCTGCACTAAGGAAGCCTTGGAGAGATTCAGACAAAGGGGCTACCGTGAATCTACTCTTAGGGTTGCATTACAGAAGGCCAACAACAGAACTCGGGAATCCTTGCTAGATCAGACGCCTAATACCAGTCCTGATAGTGTCCCACATGATAACACTGGAGCACCCAGACTCATAATGGCCTACAGTAGGCAAGCGAGACAAGTAAGATCTATTATGTCACAAAGGTGGCCAGTCCTATTAACTGATCAGGTATTGAAGCCCAGATTGCCTGATGGTCCCATTGTGACCTTTCGGAGGGGCCCCTCCCTGAGATCGCATTTATGCCCTGATTTTCCTGAACTTAGGAAGAAGGGAGAATGGATGAAATCTTGTTATGGTTTCAAACGCTGTACCTCGTGCAGGGCGTGCAAATTTGGAAAATCAACTACTCAGTATTACACACCTTTTAGTTCTGACCCAATTAACATCAGGGGTCAGTTTACTTGCAAAACTGAGTTTGCCATATATGTCCTGACATGCACATGTGGACTCAGGTATGTCGGCAGTACACGACAACCTGTGCATGTCAGGATCCTCCAGCATCTGCGGACCATCGTGAATAATGATCCAACATATCCGGTGGCCAGACATTTTAAGAGCAATCATAACAATGATTTACAATGCCTATCTTACTTTGTCATCGCCTCTATAGATAAACCTGTGAGGGGTGGGGACAGAGATAGGATGCTTAGGAGACTTGAGTCCCAGTTCATTTTGGAATTAGACAGTAGATGTCCAAACGGGCTCAACAACACAGAAGATTTGTACATTCTCCTGCAAGTCTATGTTGCTCATTTTTTCTCTGATTACCTTAAACAATATTCGCTAGTACATTCCTGTGTTTTTGGCATTTCCTTTGTATACAGAATTTCACACGTACACTTTAGTATTTTTTTATTTTTCCTTATCACATATTGCTTCATGGTTGCAACCATATAAGCTTTTTCCCTCCTTATTTTCTTGGGGTACACTTTCTTATTTTCATTTGGACATAGCCACATGGGACTATTTGTCTATCTCTGTTTTCCTTACCTAAAATCACATTAACATTGTTAGTGATTTTTTTTCTTACTACTGGTCCATGTTTTGGTTCAAAATCATTGTTGGCCTTTTTTTCTGGCATTCAATATCTTTGTTGCCATGTTACATGATAGGACATATAAAACCCATAAATATTGGATTTTATCCGATTGTTTACATTTCTGCATCATTTTGCACAATATTGCACTTCGTCACTTTATGATGTTTATATAAATAACATGATTTGCACATTGCATTTGCACTTTATTAGGATTTTTACTATAAAGTTTGCACATAATTGCGTAATTTGCACAATGTATGGGTTTTATCTAAAAAGATTGTATTATCTTTTTAAATGAATTGTAACATGAGGCGCCTTTTTGCTTGATTCTGTTTGTATTTCAGACAAATTTACTATATGCGTCATTATATTTGTCGCATTTGTTGGCCATCAAGATGCACTTTATTGTTAACATGGACTTTAGCAATTTTTCTTGTGGATTTTAACCCTATTGATGTTGTTGTAGTGAATTGCAATTGATAATTCTATTTGTTTGGAAAACAGACTGTTTCAGTGCTCAAAATGGAGTATGTCCTTTCTTTCCATGATCACATGGTGTAGTGTTTGTAAAAAGAAAAAAACGTTAATTGAGACCAAAAAAAACTGTGAAGCACTGGGTGTTTAACTGTGTATGCTACACTAACTGACTGTCTGTGAGCAAGGGCGGATGCCCGAAACGCGTCAGATTTTGTTGGACTTGGACTTTCAATAAATCCTGTGCCTTCATTTACAATTGGATTCGTGTGGTTTCTCTTGGGTCGATGTATGCAGAGCCTTGGATTTACCTCTGTTGCTGCATCTAATGTTCGGATGGTGATTGTTTCCGAGACGAATCCACTCCCCTCAAGCTGGCTGCGGTGTTCAATCAACTTACACTGCCTTTCCTGGAGGGAATTTCTTCAACTGCAGCCCCCGTGCTCTTCGAGTTTAATTTCACTCGTGTCAGGAATGGTATCAGCGGCGTTTTAAACACACCGGGCGGCTGCCTGACGCTGTCATCACCTTTCCTGCGGTGAGTGCTCGGAAATCCTTGAACGCGGTGGGGAGGAGTATTTGGCACCAGCGTGTGACCCTGGGAGCTGATTCTGCTCGGGTCGCTTCACGCTGAACAATTTCAAAAGTAAATTAACCAGTCCAACGCCATGTCAGCTGAAACTCTGCGAGGTAGAGAGGCGGCGGCTGCTGCACTCTACGCTAATCTGCCAAAGGTTTTGCCAAACCCTGGAACTAGTAAAAAAATGGATTCAGTTGCGGATGAAAATTCAATTGAGAACCAAATACGAGCAACGCTCAAAAAAGGGAAAAAAGCATGTATCAGGAAATGTCGAAATGGTGGGAACACAAATCCCTCTCAATGTATCTGGAGGAAAATCGTGTGCCACGTGGGTTGCGGATTTTATTAGCACCCAGTTACGACAAGCCCAATCCCAATATGTTGAAAGAACGGGGCCAAACCAACTTGGAGTCCTCCACAAAATTAATACAAATTTTGGTGAAATATGCAGCTATCGATAGAGAAATATTAATAAAGGAGATTGAAGACCTTAATGCCATTTTATGCAAGTTTGAACCACATGAAATCATCACTAAGGGCCGCAAGGAAATCGAAGAAAGATTGCTGAAACAGGAGGAAAAAATCAAGGCGAGGAAAGTTTATAAATTCGCCAGAGACAAGGAAGACTACGCCCAAGGTCGGATTTATACGTTTGCGCGTAAGTTTGACAGCGCAAAAAGAACAAAACTGGCGCAACAAGTGCAACAAGCTAAACACAGCAAAAACACAATTCAGGCGGGTGGCTCCACTTCAGCTCAGGGAGCATCGCTTACGACCGGCAATCAAGAAATAAGCGACAATGAATCGCTCACAAGTGGCCTCACATCTGATGAAGATGGCAATACTCCATGGGATAGCAACTCCCTGATTTTGGATTTAGGGGAGGAGGTCGATTTTTTGGTCTCGGATCGACTACAGACATTGAGGCCTCGGACAAAATTCCAACAAAAGGGACAGAAGCAGCAGTCAAGCGAGCCAAATGCAACAAAAGAAGGAGTGAGCGCCGGAAAAAGCGGAAAATCTCCCAAAAAACCGAAGCGACAGTATTGGCGCAAAAAAAGATAAGTGATAATACCATTATTAATTTATCTACTGTTACCCTAACTGAAGCAGAGAAACAAGTTTTAAGTCTAGGGTTAACATACTGTCCAGCTACTGACTTCAACTATGCCAAGACTCGCATAGATGTCTATCTATATATTAGAAAACTAAAAATGAAAAAAAAAATTCAACATTAAGGAGGGGCTTATTGAACAAGGAAAAGAGCGATCTCGCACTGATGAGACTGATAATGTATCTCTGGCTCTACCGTCGAGGTACGCTAAATCTTTGTTGACTTTGCACCATTTGGCCTCTGAAAATGCAACACCTTCCAATACTAACTCTACTCAGGAAGAATTGAGCGCAGCTTCCATTTCACAAATAGGGGCTAACATCAGCCCTTTCAAACCTAAGTCAAAATTCAATACCATCATGCCTCGAGATTCGATTGATGTGTTTCAGGACGTGGTGGTTGAAGACCTTAAGAAGTTGTATTATAAAGTGAAGCACAAAAAACGCTACAAGAGCAAAAAAGAAAATGAGTATTTCTCACTCATTAAAAAACTGGGTAACGACCACAATATTATTGTAACTACTGCGGACAAGGGGGGAAATGCAGTTATCTGGCCCCAGGAAGCCTACATTAATGAAGCAAAGAGGCAACTAAATGATACAACATGTTACTCTAAATCCAACATCAAACATTTCAATGATGCTAAGGATGTGTTGAAAAAGTTGCTATATCAATGTAAAAGGGACGGTATGATTTCCGCTCAGGAATTTGACTTTCTCCATGTAGAGTTTCCAATCTTGCCCAGGTTATATCTACTCCCAAAAGTTCATAAGCAGGTACAACCAGTCCCTGGCCGGCCTATCATCTCGGCCATTGGGGGGGTGGCAGAACATGTCACACAGTACATTGACTATTTTTTGCAAAATTTGGTTAAAGATTTACCTACTTATGTTAAGGACACCAGTGATTTTATTGCCAAAATTAACAACATTCCATGGAGTAGTGATATGTTGATGATCACTTTGGATATCGAGTCGCTCTATACGAGCATAGAACATACATCTGGTCTAAGAGCACTCGATTTCTTTCTTGCAAAAGACCCATTAACTGCTACTGCCACAACAAAGTACTAATGGAATTAACCACTTGGTGTCTTAATAATAATTTCTTTTTATTTGGGAAGGATATTTTTGTACAGAAGCGTGGAGTTGCTATGGGGGCCTGTTTTTCCCCCAGCTATGCGTGTTTACACGTAGGCTGGTGGGAGGAACAGGTCCTCAGGCAGCAACATGCGATTACTTTTGATGAACATGTTTTATTGTGGATACGTTATATAGATGATGTTTTTGTTTTATGGCGGGGGGATCTTGCCAGTGCTGACAACTTTGTAACGAGTCTAAACACCAACTCAGAAAATCTAAGATTCACTAAAGCCATCAGTGACTGTGAGGCTGAGTTTTTGGATGTAAAAATTTTTATACACAATGGACACCTAGCAACGAAACTGCATAGAAAAAGCACTGCTGGCAACAACATTTTGCATGCCAGCAGTGCTCATCCTAGACATATAGTGGATAACATCCCACTAGGCGAGTTACTCAGGATCAAACGAATATGCAGTACAGAAATTGATCTTGAAATCTGCACTAAGGAAGCCTTGGAGAGATTCAGACAAAGGGGCTACCGTGAATCTACTCTTAGTGTTGCATTACAGAAGGCCAACAACAGAACTCGGGAATCCTTGCTAGATCAGACGCCTAATACCGGTCCTGATAGTGTCCCACATGATAACACTGAAGCACCCAGACTCATAATGGCCTACAGTAGGCAAGCGAGACAAGTAAGATCTATTATGTCACAAAGGTGGCCAGTCCTATTAACTGATCAGGTATTGAAGCCCAGATTGCCTGATGGTCCCATTGTGACCTTTCGGAGGGGCCCCTCCCTGAGATCGCATTTGTGCCATGATTTTCCTGAACTTAGGAAGAAGGGAGAATGGATGAAATCTTGTTATGGTTTCAAACGCTGTACCTCGTGCAGGGCGTGCAAATTTGGAAAATCAACTACTCAGTATTACACACCTTTTAGTTCTGACCCAATTAACATCAGGGGTCAGTTTACTTGCAAAACTGAGTTTGCCATATATGTCCTGACATGCACATGTGGACTCAGGTATGTCGGCAGTACACAACAACCTGTGCATGTCAGGATCCTCCAGCATCTGCGGGCCATCGTGAATAATGATCCAACATATCCGGTGGCCAGGCATTTTAAGAGCAATCATAACAATGATTTACAATGCCTATCTTACTTTGTCATCGCCTCTATAGATAAACCTGTGAGGGGTGGGGACAGAGATAGGATGCTTAGGGGACTTTAGTCCCAGTTCATTTTGGAATTAGACAGTAGATTTCAAAACGGGCTCAACAACACAGAAGATTTGTACGTTTTCCTGTAAGTCTATGTTGCTCATTTTTTCTCTGATTACCTTAAACAATATTCGCTAGTACATTCCTGTGTTTTTGGCATTTCCTTTGTATACAGAATTTCACACGTACACTTTAGTATTTTTTTATTTTTCCTTATCACATATTGCTTCATGGTTGTAACCATATAAGCTTTTTCCCTCCTTATTTTCTTGGGGTACACTTTTTTATTTTCATTTGGACATAGCCACATGGGACTATTTGTCTATCTCTGTTTTCCTTACCTAAAATCACATTAACATTGTTAGTGATTTTTTTTCTTACTACTGGTCCATGTTTGGGTTCAAAATCATTGTTGGCCTTTTTTTCTGGCATTCAATATCTTTGTTGCCATGTTACATGATAGGACATATAAAACCCATAAATATTGGATTTTATCCGATTGTTTACATTTCTGCATCATTTTGCACAATATTGCACTTCGTCACTTTATGATGTTTATATAAATAACATGATTTGCACATTGCATTTGCACTTTATTAAGATTTTTACTATAAAGTTTGCACATGATTGCATAATTTGCACAATGTATGGGTTTTATCTAAAAAGATTGTATTATCTTTTTAAATGAATTGTAACATTAGCCGCCTTTTTGCTTGATTCTGTTTGTATTTCAGACAAATTTACTATATGCGTCATTATATTTGTCGCATTTGTTGGCCATCAAGATGCACTTTATTGTTAACATGGACTTTAGCAATTTTTCTTGTGGATTTTAACCCTATTGATGTTGTTGTAGTGAATTGCAATTGATAATTCTATTTGTTTGGAAAACAGACTGTTTCAGTGCTCAAAATGGAGTATGTCCTTTCTTTCCATGATCACATGGTGTAGTGTTTGTAAAAAGAAAAAAACGTTAATTGAAACCAAAAAAAACTGTGAAGCACTGGGTATTTAACTGTGTATGCTACACTAACTGACTGTCTGTGAGCAAGGGCGGATGCCCGAAACGCGTCAGATTTTGTTGGACTTGGACTTTCAATAAATCCTGTGCCTTCATTTACAATTGGATTCGTGTGGTTTCTCTTGGGTCGATGTATGCGGAGCCTTGGATTTACCGCTGTTGCTGCATATATATATATATATATATATATATATATATATATATATATATATATATATATATATATATATATATATATATATATATATATATATATATATATATATATATATATATATATATATATATATATATATATATATATATATATATATATATATATATATATATATATATATATATATATATATGTCATGAATACCTTCTCCAAAGAAAGTCAGGAGCCACAGTAGGGGAATACAATGGAGTCTCTTTATTGAGGTTTAAACAGATGAGCGTTGGCGTATGCATTTCGGCCATGTGGCCTCTTCAGCGCCCCAGGTGTGACAGGTGAGATTTGCCGCCCAACAGTTCTGCCCCAACTCAAATAGTTCTAGGTGGCTCCACCCACAAGCGTAGATCAGTGTCACCTGCTTCAATGTAACGGGGGTAAAACAAACTACATGTCCCAGCATGCAATGGTTCTTGCCAGGACTGTCGCCAGTGTGCGTGTAGGACAGGGTCTGCAACTAGCTTTCACCCGATATCCCGCACTGCTTTTCCACAATGTTGAAGCTCCTTGCGTCCCCACCTGCAAAACAACAGCCACAGATAGGTAAACTTCCACGGGGGTAAATGCGGCAGTGCGCCTCGCCCAATGCAAAGTTGCATCGCTTCTGTTCCTCCTGAATGCAGTGGTGAGCCTGGTCCTTCCGATACCTCGGACTATAAGGAAGATTCCGCTGAAACAGAACAATGCCAGTGATGACCAGGTCAGTTTGCATGCAGGGGCTTCTGTTGCACGTCGCTGGCTAGCAGTGCAGTTTTATGCCACAAATACCTTCTCCAAGGAAAGTCAGAAGCCACAGTTGGGGAATACAACGGAGTCTCTTTATTGAGGTTTAAACAGATGAGCGTGGGCATATGCATTTCGGCCGTGTGACCTCTTCAGCGCCCCAGGTGTGACAGGTGAGATTTTCTGCCCAACAAACAAATATATATATATGCTGGAAAAACAAACATGCATTGACAGTTCACTTGATCATTTCCGGCATGCTTTTATTAACAGTTTCCCCCATTCGGGTTTGCTTAGTGCAATGTTTTTAGTGCATGATGGGTTTCGTAGTCGCTCAAAGTGAATACAATTATTTTTGTTTGCTATTACTATTCAACCACACATTTCTTTAAATATGTCAGTCAGATGTAACAAACGTAGGGTTACTATTTACGCTGCTTATGGGTCCACATAGTGCACATGATTTACAGAATTGACTCATACTATCATAACTCACAAAACATTATGGAGATCTTCACTCATATTTAGTCCGTTCGACATTTTGGTGTCCAACTCTATTAGGAATTCCAATCCCATCTGTCTCAATATTCTCTCCCTATTGCCTCCTCTTCTTAATCCTGGTACAGCCCCAATAACAAAATATTTAGGATATTTTATGTTGTTTTGATGGACAAGTTTAAAATGCCTCGCTACTGGGTACGTGGGATCAGAGTTAACAATAGCCCTGATATGTTGCAGAATTCTGTTGTACACTTGCAGTTGGGTTCTTCCTACATATTCTCAGGGGCATTTAAGTACATATACTGCAAATTCTGTCCTGCACATGTAGTGCTCTGTGATGTTGATTTGTTTTTCACAGAATGCAGTTGAATAGCTGTGCATGTTGAAACCAAATTTGCAGGCTCCTCAAGAGCTGCACCTCAAAAAAAATAATTTTAGGAGACAGCCAGCACTGGTTAGAGCTCACTTCAGGGCTGCTGCTTACCAATGAATTCCTCATTGATGGTGCTCATCTAAATGTCAGTGACGGTTTAATAGGGAGGATTTGAATTAGAGTAATATCTGTTAATACTATGGGCCATTGTATGTTGATAATCTTTCTTACATGCAACTCCTGTTTGCTGAAAGTAAGATTAACCTCACCTCTTGTGGCTTATCTATTTTCACTGTTGTGGGGGTTAATATAGTAACAGACCCATTTTGTTCCGGACCGTGAATAGGATGGCATCGCTTGGTGGTGCATTGGCTTTAAGCCTGGCTTTATTCATATTCATGATGTTATATCCCCGTGCTGTGAATCTACTTGTCACTTCATTTTGGCAAGATTCCAGATTGCTCTCAGAACTACAAATCCTCGGTATTCTTAGATATTCACTGTATGGGATACTCTGGATTAAATGCCTGGGGTGTGAACTTTTGGCATGGAGGATCGAATTACCAGCCGTCTCTATATATCTATATATCTATATATAATTGCACATCCAAAACATTAATTGACTGATTGCTGATCTGTGCTGTAAATTCAAGATTCAAATTATTCATGTTGATCTGATTACAAAAACCATGGCACTCTCCTCCGTTCACAATAAAAATATAGTCGATAAACCATCACCATTTTATCCAATGGGTTTGCAACAACTAACTAAATTGGAATTTGAGGGCCTGGTCCTCCCCCCAGCCCACGTGAAGACAAGCGTAACGGGGGGAGAAGCAGGCCCCCATTGCTACCCCCCTCATTTGCTGGAATACCACTTTGTTAAACATGAAATAATTGTTAGTCAAACATAAATTAATCATTTTAATTAATATCATGTTGTGCTTGTACACTCCTTTTTGTCTTTTACTGAGGAAGTATTCTACTACCTTTAAGCCACCATTGTGCTTCATACTGGTTTACAGTGATGTAATGTCCATGGCTATAAATAAATAATAATAATTATTATTATCATTGTTTATAAAGCGCAGATGACACCCTACGGGTACCCTGGTGCTGTAATACAGATGTCTAGCTGAGTGTAGATAATGTGCCCCTTGCCAGAAGTAGAAGATTAACAAGATGTCAAAGAGCATACTCGAGGATAGAGCCAGGTTTTTATCCTTTTTCTAAACTGCAGGATGTTGTCTATTTGTCTGATATCAGGTGGAAGTTTGTTCCAGAGGCGTGAGGCTGCTGTACTAAAATCCCTGCCTCCTGATTTAACTTTCCTGACTCTGGGCACCTTCACCAGATTGGCCAATGAGGAGTGAAGCGGCCGGGGAGGGACATACCATATGAGCTTCTCCTGCATAGATTTGGGTTCATGGCCGTGCAAGGCTTTGAACACTATACACAGTGCCTTGAATTGTATCCTCTGTGAGACTGGAAGCCAGTGCAACTCTGAGAGTGCCTGGGAGGCGGAGGAGCGGCCTGATTTTAGTAGTGCCAGCTTGGCCGCCATAGTGTGTATTCTCTGTAAACTCTTGATCAGATACTGTGGTGATTCCAGTAACAGAGTATTACAGTAGTCCAGTCTACTGAGGATAGCGCCTCAGACTATCAGTGTTCTGGCCTGTTTGGAGATCATTGGGAAGATTCTCCGGAATGCTCTAATCAAAGTAAAGCAGCTTCCAACTGTTTTGTTAACATGTTTTTCAAGTGTCAGTTTATTATTAAACATGACTCCCAGGTTACGTACTGTAGTACTAGGAACCAATGGAGTGGTGGTGGAGGCAGGTCAGAGGTCGGGCGTAAGTGTAGGGGGTATTCTACCTGCTGCACAGTGTATAATCTCTGTCTTATCGGAATTAAATTGAAGAGAGTTCTCCCTAAGCCAGAGTGCTGTGTCCTGTAGACAGGCGTGGAAGTCTTCTAGGGATACCGATTGCTCACCTCTAGAGACAAGATGAGCTGCGTGTCAGCTGCATAATTCACTAGATTAAGGTTATGAGACCTTATGATGGCAAGTAAAGGGCTCATATAAATGTTGGATAATATGGGGCTAATCGTCCGATCCCTGTGAGACACCATGCAGGGTGTTAGAGAACTGGGACCTAAAGGGGGGAAGGCTACTGCCTGTTGTCTATTTGATAGATATGATTGGAACCACTTTAAGGCCGAGCCGGCGACCCCCTCCTCTTCAAACCTGGACGGAAGAATCCCATGGTTTACCTTATGAAATGCAGCAGACAGGTCGAGAAGAACCAGTATGGCTGACTATCCCCTGTCTGCACGCATCCGTAGGTGATCCATGACGATCACCAAGGCGCTCTCAGTCCCATGGCTTGGGCGAAATCCAAATTGCACCATGTGCAGAATGTTGTTTGTTTCTAAGAACTGGGAGAGTGCTTTACTAACTACTTGTTCCAGAAATTTAATTGGATATGGTAGAAGAGAAATGGGTCTGTAGTTCTTTAGACAGGCCAGGTCGAGTGACGCTTTTTTCAGGAGGGGCCTCACCAATCCCTGTTTCCAGCAGGTTGGCACAGAACCGCTAATCAGTGATTGGTTGCAAATTTGCCATAGTGCCGGAAAGAGTTCAGAGGTCAGCGCCTTCACAATTTGATGTGGCTGCAGTTCCAAGGGGAACTTTGACGATATCCCCATGGCCATTTTATTGAATTATTCTGCAGAGAGTGTGTTAAAGTGATCTAGGGAATAGGATTTCCCCACCCTAGCCCGTCTTGCAGATGATAATTCCTTACGCGTTTTACCCGAATTAAGCCCATCAATAATGTTACTAATCTTGTCCTCAAAGAAGGTTGCCAGACTATCACATAGTTCCTGACTAGGTAAAATCTCATTCTTTGAGCAGTCTGGATTAATCCTATTATCTACTATCCTAATGACAATTTGGGTACTGTTATGTGCCTTCAGGATAGAGGCGGCAAAGAACTCTGTCTCTGCTACCAGAATTTCTTTTTTGTACTCAGCTATGGCCACCCTCCAGGAAATTTTGACCTCATCTGCATAATCCATACGCCATTTCCTTTCTGCTTGCTTGCAGGCCAGCTTCAAATTTCTACATTTTTCATTGAACCATAGGGCTGATGGTCTACCAGATTTTTTTTGGTTTTTGACCGGAGGAACTTGGTCCAGCCAGGTAGTTATTTGTTCGCAATATGTTACATAATTCTCTTCCACCTGCTTATTTGCTTCACTGCCCACGGTAGACAGAAATATCTGAGATACTGTTGCCTTTTTCAGGAGGCCCTTCCAGTCCCTGTTTTGAAAGTTGCTGACTTTCTTAGGGGTCGGTTTATTAATCCTGAGATTATATCTCTGAAAAATAATCATGTGGTGGTCCGACCAAGACACCGGTAAGGCCTCAACTGTTCCCATTATCTGTTCATTAGAGAACACTAGGTCCAGTGTATGTCCCCCTCTTGTGTGTGGACTCCATGACCCATTCTTGTAAATTAACATTTTCACAGGATTTAATGAGATTGTAATATTCCAAATCCAGAGACCCGTTGGACCACAAATTAAAATCCCCTAAAACGTGCAGTCTGGAGTGGGTCAATGAATCCACAAAAGAAGACTGCTCCTAGATTGTGTTCCTAAAGGTATCTACAGAGTTAGGGGGAGAATGCGTTGCCAATGGGGGAATTTCATAAAAAGTTACGGACTAGCCTCACACACCGCCCGGTGTCATGCTTCATCATCGGCTGTCCTCGCCCTCTAACAACTTGGTTTGATAGAGGGTGGGCATACACCTGGAGACAGGGATGCACTTCTAAATCTAAGAGATGGCTGTGGGGGGAGTGAAAAAGTGTATTAAAAACCATTACCCTTGTCCATATCCTAAGTTTATTCAGTGATCAAAGGTATGGTAGTTAAAAGAAGTGGTTGGTGATATGGGACATTAATCTCGCTTCACCATGTTATAAAGGGTCGACATGTTTCTGCTAAAGGGTCCCCGAAGGGTACGCAGCATTCTACAGGACCAAATGGGAGGTTATTACCTAGAGGTCCACTTCCCGGCACTTAGTGTCAGAAAAATTGACTTGCTAATAATGTGTGAAGGGGCTGTGAATTACAAGTACACCTACAGAGTGACTCCTATAATCTAGCCTACTTTCTCCATGCGAGTGCAGAGGTGGAAGGACCTACTGAGACTTTTGTCTATCTTTAGTGCTTCCAGCAGATTTCCCTTAGGCGTCCTCTCGGTCTCCCCGTCGATGTAGTGGGTCAATGCCAGATTGCTCAGGACTTCGATAAACCCTTGCTGAAAAAGAGGACTGGCTGTTCCAGGAGGTATATAGCTGACTATACCAGTCAGTACTTGTCCTTTGGAAACCTTTATTAGGAATCCCAAAAGTTCAATGCCCTCTTGCTCATCAATATTAAAAGGGACAAAGTCCCAGGTTTCTTTAAAGGTGACCCCACATCACCTCTTCTGCCACTTATTCGAGGCTTATGGAAGGATTTGTATCGAAGTGGACAGGACAAGAACAGATCCAGATCTGATCCAGGATGTGTCCATGTTTCAGTCATGAACAATACATCTAGTTCATGCGTTTCTATTAACAATTAGGTTTCCAGGTAGTGCTTGGGCAGGGACCTAACGTTAAGCAGCCCACACCTAAGGCTACCTCTTTTCGTAAAGTCAGATTCAAGCCCAGTAGTCTCTTATAGCCTGACCCTGCCTCTCCTACCCCATACTGCCCCAATCTTATGCAGCTGTTCCTTAGAGTAGTAATACCTCCTGTCTCCAGCTCCGACTTTCTTCTAACAGGTAGAGTGGCTGGTGCTGAGCCCGGTCGGTGCGCAGAAGTATGCTGATGAGCTTGCATTTGGTGTGCCTTTGGCGCGCCGCCGGCGTGTCGGCTGCGTGGCCACGCCAGCGTGTCTCAGCATGTCTCATTCCACTCCAGATTGTGTATTTTTTTGAGCAAATCCCCCCCGTGTCTTTGATATACGATGGTAAATCTGATACAAAATCCTGTAAAAAGTAGTCCACATACTTCGAGATAGACTCAAACAAACTTTTTTAGGTTGTCCAGATACCGGTGTTGTTCCTTTGTGTACTTTGGGGATGAAATACAGTACTGGTGTTACCAGGATTTTTTTTTAGGGAAATTGACTTAATCTTTCATGAGTAAAGCTTTTCGCTTCCAATGGGACAGCTTATTACCCACTATTTGTTTGACATTCAGGAGATCCTGGAAAGTAGCTCTTCTACTGCAGGCTTTATCCTACAAATGCCTCTGTGCTTCTTTTAGTCATTGTTCCTTTGGCCATAAAGCTATATTTCCTCCTTTATCAGCCTTGTCAATGACAATCTCTTTGTTGTCACCAGGCTTCTTCATTAAGTCAAATAATGTTTTTCTTGATATTTCCATCTACGATTTTTGAGGTTTACTGTACGATTAAATGTTTTAAATTCCTCTAAGTCTCGGTCATTGAATACATTGATTGCATCCCTTGGCATGATTGGATTGGAGCGAAATTTCGATGCCGGTTTGAATGGACTCACGTCTGGCTTGGTTATGTTGATGCCAGCTTTGCTCATAGCTTCTTGTGCTGACAAGAGTTGGACTCCGTCATTGCTTTCGAGTGCTTGAAGTGTGTTTAATGTTGCCACATCGGAAGCCTTTACCTTGCTTTGTTCAGAGATGTTGCTCATAGTTTGTTCATTTGATGGATGATTTGTCACATAAAATACTTCTTTAATTTTAAATTTCTATTGAATTTGTATACGTCAATCCTGAACAGTTTGTAATTAAATTTGCTCTCTGGACAGAAGGTCAAACCAAGGGAGAGTAACTGAGTTTCTGCTCTTGTTAGGACAGTTTTTGTGACGTTAATGACTGTGTTACAATTGGGTGCTGCTATTGTCTCCATTGTTTGACTTATGTTCCTTTGCTGGCACTTGTTCCTTGATTTGCTCCTCTCCTGTCTTCTTTGGTTTCTGCGCTTCCTTGTTTGCGTGGAAGATTCCGAGGACGCAGCAAACCGACTTTTACAATTTACATCATTGTAAAACCGGCATCATGGTGCTTATTTTCAAACGTGGGAAGGTCAGCACCAGACTTGTAAACATGCTGAGTTATATTACATTAAAATAAGATGAGGTACAGAGATTGAAATGCATCCTATTCACTTTGTTACGGGTTCCTGCCGCTCTTGATGATTCGTGACATTATGGCGCTTAAAATGCTAGTTCTGTATGCCACGGGAGTATACATAAAAAGGATTCACAGATATACATTCCACTACATTCAAAACCTCACTCAGCCTCATCTATTCCAGCCTCTCCGGCTCATCTCAAGCTCTTTACAGCGCTGGGACGCCCCTGGGTAGCCAACACGCTTTACAAATCATCATTCCATTCCATTCTGTGTATACAAGGCAAATGGAACTGGACTTTTAATTCAAGAATTATTGCCAGACCGTCTGGCATCACATTGGTGTATTTGTCGTGAATTAATCAATTTGTATCAAGTATACCTTTAAACGAGCTTTGTCTCCAAGTGGAGTTAGGAGATTTGTGCCACCTAAACACAAACAGTGTATGACTCGAATGCCTCAGTGTGAACCCATGGTGGATACCCTCTGCATTTAATCCCTACCTGTACTGCGTGTTCGTGCATGTCTGGTTGTGCTCTCCATCACGTGTGTTTGAGTGATTATGTGTTGGAAAATATATGTGAATTAAATAATAAACTAAGCGAAAAGAAACTATTTACATAAGTGGAGTTGCAGATGTTATTTTAGGAGTGGGTCTTGGTTAGAGGGAAGAGCTACGCTGGACTACAAATGTACTGTTAATGCTTCGTCCGAATTTAACCCATTGGGGATCTTGGAATCTAGCAGGATAATGTACCTGGATATATATATATATATATATATATATATATATATATATATATATATATATATATATATATATATATATATATATATATTTAAATCGATATTGTGGACAAATATATTAGTGAAAACTATATTTTTGGGGGGATATTTTTATAATTTGAAATATAAGTATAGGGAGTCAATATTTTGAAAATGTATATTTTTGACTTAATATTCTGGTAAGTAGATATATTGTACTCAATATTTTGACAGTGAACTTGTGAAAAATATCTCTTTGGCTTAGGACTGTGGTTTTCTAGCCCCTTGCTTACACTGTTAGCTAACCACGTATTAGCTACCAGTGCATGTTTTTGTGGATCCCTTTCTTTCATATATTATTGGTAGTGTCTAAAGGGTGGACTACTCCTCCTTGAGTTGCTTAGTGCTCATTAATTGCACAAGGGACCTAAAATTCTGGGCCTCCATTGCTCCTACTCACTCATTCTAATCATGCAAACATAAGATGGATCTAGGTTTCAAATGAAGTACCATCTGCCCTCCTGTTCTCTCAGAACATCTGACTGTACTTAACTGGGCTCATCCCGAACTGTCTAATCAGAGCTTTCTTCATTCACTCAAGTGAATTAAATCAGCCACAAGCATTCTTCCAATTACTGCTGTCTCTTCTGTAGGTAAGCAGCTCATTAAAGCAGCAGCTTCATTCACATCATTCAAGGCCACCACTCTCAAAGCTCAAAGGCCATTTCAATAATATCCTTTCTTTTTCCAGACATGTTGGAAATGGCCCTTTTTGCATGGTTACCCCAAACATTTAGCTTTCCTCTTTTTCTGTTTTTGACTTAGTTTTTGCTGGCATTAGGAGTCTGAGAACTTTACCACTGTCGACCGGAGCTAAAGTGCAGGTGCTTTTCTATAAAATATGATGACAAATGGTTTATCCATAAAGTGGTATACCACATACCCAGGGCCTGTAAAGAAATGCCACTAGTTGGCCTGCAGCACTGATTGTGTCCCTCTACAGAAGTAGCCTTTCAAACCTGACTAAAGCCTGCCACTGCAGGGCCTAACGGTGCAGTTAGCTGCCACCTCAACTTGGCATTTCCAAATAAGGACGTCATTACGATGCGGTTGGAAATGGCTCTCAATGCATTCAGGTTGTTCGCAACCTGTTTCGAAACCCATGATTCCTACCGATTCAGAAACATATCCCACGGACCAATTTCAATACAATGTAACTGGTTGGTCATTTCTAATCGGTTCCGACCGGCATTTGGAGAGTCCGAGTCAGTCGGAGCCGAATCGTGCAGCTCAATGGGCAGCGTTTCGGACCGACTGATTACGATGCTGGATTCCGACAGCCATTCCGAATCGGTCTGTCCCACACAAAACGGCTGTAGGAAATTAACTTTGGAGGCCCGTAGCAGGCCCCCCTTCACCCAGAGGCCTCTGGTGAAGGGTCGTGGAGGTACCCATGTGTCCCTTCTGTCCAACCATGCACAGTGTGGCAGGCACCATGGGGTGCCCACCTCAGGGTGCAAGCTTTTCCACAACCACCCCTTTTTTCAATTGGAGCCTGTGCTGTCAGTCGGAACACAGGCTCCCATTGCAGTCAATGGGAGTATGACCGAACAGTGTTTGGAACCATCGTAATTGGTTAGCCAGACTCCCCGAACCCGAGTCGGTCGGAAACGATATCGACAAGGAGTCGGTCGGAGCGCTTTCCAACCGACATCGCCATGAGGCCCCAAGTGCCAACCCATAAACTCCCCGTTTATTACATATAAGTCACCCCTAAGGTAGGCCCTAGGTAGCCCTAAGGGAAGGGTGTTGTCTAAGTAAAAAGGTAGGACATGTTCCTTTTTGTTTTGTATGTCCTGGTAATGACAACCACCCAAGTTTCTTTTAAGTACTGTGAGACCAGCTCCTCTTCTAGGTTAACAATAGGAATTCCTTAAATACCCTTTTCAAGTGTAATTCCTGATTGCAGATAAGTAGCTGCTTTATGTTTTATATCACTGGATTTGTCATAGTGGTAAAGTTGGTATCTGGTATTACTAATCTAGAAATCCCATTTTTACCTCTCTTGTGTGCCTTATAGCCTGTCTTCAATACATATCTGGGGTTGAGTGAGAGCTACACTTTGTGCATTCCCTCTAGATAGGCACAAGTACAGGAAACTCAGCTGTATTCATCTGCCTACAGACAAGCCTTCCTGGGCAAGAGGGAGAGGAGGAGCTGACACATACACCTCAATAGGTAGTAGCTTGTCCTCAAACAAAACACTCCCTCTCCACCCCCCACCATCGAGCATTGCAGTCGAGGAGCTAAGGCCCTATGATGAAGCACAACACTCTTTTAGAGTTTTTTTAGAGTGAGGGAGGGCTCTAATTCCAAAAAGGGAACCACTCCAATGAGTCCAAGAACAACCTAACCTGTTTCAGACTCTTTTACACATTACCCACTCCACTCCACACAGGAACTGCATACCAATCATATTACTAGAGGAGGGTCTGACACTTTGGTATTTGCTCTGCTGTGTTAGCCTGCTCCCTTCTGCATCTGACCTGGATGGTGATAAGGACTGGACCCGCACTCCACAACCTTTTGCAACCTAGGTACCTCCAAGGGATATTTTTCTTTCCCCCTGTTAGTAAATTTCAGGAACATCAAAGATTTCTTTCGCACAAACCACCATTGCTAGGCTCTGCTGATCCAGAGTTTGACTCTGCCTGCCTTGCCCTCAATCAGTCCTGGGTTTTCTTTTTGGGCATCCACATGCATCAACACAGTGCACAGATCATAAACCGCCACATCTGTCTGCTCAAACCCAGACCATAGTGTTTGGCGACTTCGCTGAAGATGGAGCATCCGAAAGCAGTCCAGCGTGACCCAGCACACTCCGCACACATTAAAGAAAGATGGCTGTCTGTCCTCTGTGACTCGATTTACAGCATCATGTCCAGCAAGGGGAGACTCCTGCAACGCCAGTCCCGATCCCGATGCTGACAGCACCGCTCCAATTCTCTGATAAAGGTACTGTGCACTCCGGCAGTGACAAGGTCCCTACTGCGCTCCAGCACTCTCACAGGAGGCCCTGAACGGAGTAAGTAGATCAGTCTTCCACAAACTTGACACTGCATTTTAACTGTAATAACTATGGAAGCATTGCTTCGCACTGACCCGTGGAGAAAGTCTGCTCCCGATTTACACGATGGATGGCTGTCATTTCCCTAGCATAACTGTAAAGAACCTACTGAAAGGGCAAGGGCTCTTTCAGCATTGTGCATTCTTGAAGTATTAGGAACTTGAGATGCTTTAATTGGATTCTTAACATTTTTTTCTTGTTTTGAAGAGTAAACAAGATACTATTTTCATACTTCATTGTGGATTCTCGTTTTATGGTATTTTCACTGTGTTACTGTATCCAAGTATGCACAACTGCTTTACACATTGGGGCATATTTCTGAAGGATTTATCGCCTAGTTAACGGCTCCTTACCGCAGACAAAGTGGCGATAAAACTATCGCCCCATTCATAAACTGGTGATAACATTCCATATCAGGAGTTCACCTGCGATAACAGCTGCAAAAAACATCACCACAGATTACCACAGATTGCTAATAAGTTGCAGAGTATTTGTTGATGTGCCAAAAGCCCCAATAACACCACTCCTCAACATTCTCAACAGCGAGCCAGATTGGCTATAAGATCACAAAACAGGCCATAAGGGGAGTTAGTAGCAGGAAATTAACACCTGCTCTGATCTGGTGTAAAGTCTGACGACAGCCTAAACCAGGAAAGGGAGCACAGCCCACAGCCACACCTGAAGACAAACAGAAGCCATGGAGCTACTGATCACGCAGCTCGGAGTCCCAACAGGACCACAACACCCATCACCCATGGGACCGCCACCCCCAGGACCCCAACTGCCCCCCGGACCACCACAGAGGCAGCTCAGACACAGACAGCAGACCTTCAGAAAACACACCAGCCTCACAGACTTAACACCAGAGTATGTCAATGCCCACTACAGGCTCAAAAGGACAACCATCCTCCGCATCCTGAACATCATTGCCCACAGGCTGGCGGTACCAACACAGTGGACAACCAACATCCCACCTCAGACAAAGCTGCTGGCTATGCTGCACCTGTTGGCCTCTGGTACCTTCCAACCAACAACCGCCAGAGTCGGAGGTGTCTCACAGCCAGCCCTATCAAAGTTTGTCAAACCTGCCCTGGATGTCATCATCAGCTTGGTACCCCAGTAACTATACTTCCCCCACACTGCGCAGGAACAGCTGGAGACCAAGCAAGGTTTCTACGCCATAGCTGGATTCCAGCACGTGTTGGGACAATTGGCTGCATACATTTCCTACTTGTTCCCCCTGCCAACACTGCACACAATTACCGCAACAGAAAGCACACACATTCCATCATTGTGCAGGCAGTAGTGGACCACCGCGTACTCTTCACCAATGTCATCGCCAACTACCCAGGCATTGTTCATGTTTCCTATATCTTCCAACAGTCCATCATCAACCAGCACTTCCAGGCTAGCACCTACGAAAATGCACTGCTCCTTTGTAAGTACCAAGTGATCACACAACACACCTCAACTCTACCATCATGCAACTCACAACTCTGGGAATGCACACGTCACAAAGTCACATACAACATGCCAAACAACATGCCCACCCACCAGACACGACAGCACTACTTACTGTGTGAACCTGGGCTAGCCAAGTACATAAGCCGTCAATGGCATGGCACCTCAGACACACATTAGCAGCATGTGGGGAGAGGTGGGAACCAGGCATTTGTGAAGGAGGCAAGTGACCTATGAATGAGAATGTACACAATGGCAAGAGTGGCGTGGATGTGCTGGCCAGACTGCAGTATGCCTACCATACACATATCCATGTCGACATACACTGCTGGTGTTTGGAGTGTAGTGAACAGTGGATGCAACCGTGCCCCCCAGCCAGTGTGGGAGATCATGGAAATGTAGCTTGTGACGTTCCCCCCTGTAAGCATGTGCGGTGTGGGCTGGCCCTGCGTATGACAGGCCAGCGTAGGGGTGTGAATAAAAAGCACGTAACTCTGAGCGTGGTTCTCTTCCATAATGTCCAATGTCTCTGCCAGGCCGGCGCCTCTCACCCTGCCACGAAGCTGACACCGCGAGCGGTAGTGCCTGCGATCCTGTACGTCTGCTGCACCCTGTGCCACTGGTCCCCGAACTTGTCTTGCCCTCCCCTGTGCACCCAGGCCTCACTGCTCACCTGCCGACACAGCCGTGTGTCACGGAGGGCCATCCACGTGCTGGTGCAAGCTCCAAGCCAGAGGCCCCCGACCTAGGCAATCTCCTCAGACCATTACGGCCTCCGCGACACAAGCTCGCAGTACTCCATTCTCGTTGACGTACATCACTGGCTGACACAGCGGACCTGTAGGTCACACATTTGGAACTGAGTCTTGATAACACTATGGCAGAGGACATGGCAGAGGTCATTGTATTATGGCTCTGTTTAAATCACTATACCCCCTTTGATGCGGTGCCACCAACGCCATGCATAGCATTCCAACCGCACATGTCTGTGGGCCCTTGCTGTCTTCGGCCTTTGGCCTACACTGCGGTCCTGCAGGCCTCACACCAATTCAAAGCAGTCTATATCAGGCAGGACATGGCATAGTCGCTGGATGAACACCCACTCAACTCTGGTGCCACTACCTCCGTCAGCCACAAATCTTCACCCCTTGCAATTCCAACGTCGTGTGTTAGAGATCCAAGAGAAGATGGCTGGACAGTGGCTGACCTGCACTGACCGCTGCATCTGGCCTACACTGCGGTCAACTAGGTGACAGATTTGGAACTGAGTCTTGATTTCTTCATGGCAGTGTTCATGTCACAGTAAGCAAGGAGAGGAGTGAGAGGAAGACGTGCTTCAGTCTGGAGGAGGAAAGGGTGTCCGTTACGGAGGTGATGAGACACTACCAACAAATGCACTGGGGCCACTAACTGTGCAACGCAGGCCTATGACACATGGCTGTGGGCCACTGCTGACCGCTTCCTCCGGCACACACTGCGGTGGAGAAGGTCACACAATTTGAACTGAGTCCTGCTCTCTTCATGGCAGAGTTCATATCATCTGGTGCCACTGAGTATGTGCCCTGAAATCCATGGACATTCTCTGGTTGAACTTTGCTGGCGTCTGAGTTCATGGGCTGGGGGTTGTCTTCATCATCATGTAGCTGATACTGACATGGTGGTAAAGAGGAGTCTGTAGAATTCAACTACGCCATTTGCCTGTTTCTGCTTGCTTATGCCCTCTGCATCATGCCCTGGAAGGACACCTTCCACTGTCCCCCGCAACCCTCCATGACATTCATCTTGGACACCGATGAGGACCCGCTCAGCTCGCGTGGCCCCACCTCATTGCAGCACAAGTCACCGTCCTGTGGCAGTGTGCTTGTGGTGGCCGCAGTGCATCCGGGCCCACTAACTCTGTGCAGCTCAAGTCATGGAGCTTGCCGTTTGAAGCTTGTACTGCTGATTGTCTGATCACTGTTGTGGTTGTTGCCAGCACCAACCAACCCCTCAAGGGTGGCTTACACTACCCAACACCCATCTAGCACAGGTGTCACTGGACAGGTGACCCTGGCAATAAAAGGGGCCAGACGCACGTGCCTGTCGTCAGTTCCACAAACTCACTGTGGGGCAGATTTACAAGCCCCTTGTGACACATTTACGCCCTGTTGCGTCACTTCTGTGACGCAGCCGCAGCGTAAATCATGCGCCACATTGCGACTTATTTACAATGTGATGCATCTAGGCAGATGCGTCATGTTGTAAAGCACTGCGCCACATGAAACCGGCGTCAGGTTTCATGTGGGTGTTCTATCGCAGGGTGGGCGTTCTGTCACAGAAAAGCCCTGTGAAACTGACACAGTGAAATCCACAAGATTTCACTGAGCTAGTTTTACGATGCAGCTACGTCAAACCCTTACGCCTGCTGGAAGCAGGCATAAGGAGTGATGCACCACGTTAAGTATGGGCAGCCCCTGTACATTGCTGAAGTTGCATCGCGCTTTCGACACGTCTCCAGCTATATGCATCTACCCATCCTTGCGCCGCATTGTAAATGCGATGCATCCGTGTTGGCACAAGGGGAGAATTGCGTATTGTATCTGTTCTGGTGCATCTCTGCTGATTTGCAGAGATGCACCAGACATTGTAAATATGCCCCTCAGTGTCTCTGTGCTGTCATTATGTATGCATGAGGGCCACAGGCCATACCACATTACATTGTGCTGTGTACAGTGGGTACAACCTTGTCACCGCAGGCAGTGGGGTAGACCTGGGACATGTAGCGGTGTCGTACCTCCATGTGAGCGTAAGCGGATTGGACAGGCGTACGACAGTACAGCGTAAGGGTGTGGCTCTACCACATGTGGATCTGGGTGTGGTTAAGTTTAGGCCTTGCCAAGGAAGTGACTAATGCGTGTTTCTCTATTATAGTGTCTGCGCCACTCCTTCCCGCAATGGACAATGTTGCTATGTGGCATGCCCCGGGAGTGCGCGCTCGGACGAAGGGGTACATGAGGGAGGGCATGCCCGCTCGGGGTCTGGGATCACACATCCCAACTGTTGTGTGTGTCGCTATTAGCGCAGCATGCGCCAAATGTCTACCCACAACGCATGGCGAGTTCAGCCAGGCAGGTGCTCTACATCTGCCTCAGTCCTGTCCTTACAATGGGCCTACACACATGTGGCTGGCCACCTTCAGCGCACATCATCACTGTGTCGTTGTCAGGCTTGCGCAGACAGGCACGACAATGGTGTGCCGTAGGGGTGCAAGTGATGCAACGGTGCGCACACTAGTGACTATGCTTGGGGGGCAGTGAGGCTATGTAATACACATTTATGACGCTCATTTGCAACAGGCAGTTAATGTCATACAGGAATCACTAAGTCACACATATCACACACCAATGAAGCAGTGAGCCTGCCAACACATTATGCAGTGCGTAGTCATGAGTCATGTCTCTCTGCACTATCACAGGTGACGGAGGATATGCACTCTGCGCTTGGATGATGGCACCCTTCCGAGCCCCAAACACAGAGGCCCAGAGGCAGTACAATTTGGCCCACAAACGCACCAGGGGAATTATGGAGTGCACATTTGGGGTGTTGACGGTAAGTTTCAGGTGCTTGGACGTCACAGGTGGAATGCTCCTGTACAGCCCAGACATGGTGTGCAAGATGATAATTGCACAACATATGTGTACGCAGCAATGCCCCATGGATTCGAGTGCCAGATGCACCGGACGATGATGATGAAAATGAGGCAGGTGGACCACACCCCACTGCAGCCGCAGTAGGAATTGCCCGTAGGAACACTATCATTGATAATTTCTTCTCATGTTGACGTCACATTGTGACGGTAATTGGCAATCAGGGGACAGTACGATGAATGACCACAGGCACAGCATGTGCAAATAAATGCATTCCAAAAACATTCTCGGCATGCATGTCACTCATCTGTACAGGCACATCACACAGACAAGTGTGATTGCAACATGTAGTGCTCGCAATTTTGGAAATTGGTAATGGATGGTGGGTGGGTCACCTCTGTGCATTGAGATTGTTTAGGGTGTCATATATTCGAACTGCCAGTCTGTGTGTCACAGTTGTAATGGTATCCCACTCTTTAGCGTTTCACATGTGTTCCAATTCATTCCATTGTGTCTGTCATTTGTGGCCTGGAAGTGAAAACAGGGCTTCTTTTGGGCTCTGATGTGTGCAGCCATGATGCAGGGATGCACCCGCTGACTCAAGTCCCATGACATGGGCAACATGTACGTAAGGGGGAGTCACTGCCCCTACAATAGTCAATGCTTTCATTATTGTTTGGTCATGGACATGGCGCGTCTGTGTGCAGGGGGTGTTTTTTGTCCCTCTGCAATGTAAAGAGGAGATGCTGTTTCACAGTGTGTCCCATGTATGTTTCCGCATTAGCGCAGGTTACATACAGAATGCATGTCAGTGTGCATTGTGACTGTTTGTGAGGGGATGCCTATCTGATGCGGGACAATGGTCATTTGTTTTACGTCACGGCTGTGGGGTTGTGCTCTTACGTTGTCATCTCACCATATTTTTGACTCTGCTTTTATGGGGCATTTTCCCGCATGACGCGTGGGAATCGCAGGCCTGTCGCTGGTTATCGCTGACGTTAGTATCGCGATTGGCCTCATCGCTACTATTTCCGCGTTCGTGTTTCGCATTTTTGCAGCATCACGTTGACTTTAACACAGACATTTGACGCGTTGTCGTGGGCCTATTGCATAGTACCTCCGTGTTGTGAATACTGAATTAACACAGAGTTATTTTCCCGCGATGGACTGCAATATGAAGAGCTGTGTTAAACTAATTTTGCGGTAATTATCACACGTTCTTGAGAATATCTCCCATTGTCTCCTATGTTAAGCATGAATGCTCTGTTCCACGCTACCAGAAGGTGAGCACAGACTGATTCAAGAGTGTGAGTGATTTATCCTGATTAGAATCGCGGTCCCTACTTGGACAGGGTGCATGTCTTGGCCAACTAGAGACCCGATTTCTAACAACACATGAGCACAACCTATTTTGGAACCTTTACAGATAATCCTGCAGAGTTGGAGGTAGTATTGATTTCCCAAAAGTAGCTTTTTCTGCCTCAAAATTTAGGGCCCAATTACGATGGCGATTAGGACCACCGGACAGGCTTTCGGCGGTCCCGCATTGGGAATTTTGATGCGACCACAATTCCTATATTTTGCATTGTGACGGGGGCTGCTGGCTGCAGCACCGGCCTTCGTGCAAAAAATGGGCGCTTTACATATCCCTGCACTATGTGGTTGGCACCATGCAGTGCTTGCCAGATGGTGCAGGGATATGTAGGGGGCACCATAGGTGCCCCCCAGGTCCCGTGTCTGGGGTACAGGAAGTAAGGGGGGCCCTCTAAGGGCCTCAAATGTCCCTTTATGCAGCCTTTTCAAGGCGGGTTGACTGCCATGAAAGGGCCAGCTGAAAGGAAGAAATAACTTACTTACCTGTATCTGCAGTTATCCAGTATTGGTATCTTTCATAGATCCACATGCTTGAGTCATTCCCCGTCGCTGAGGTGGGAGTCCTACAGTAATATAAATAAAGCAGTAATTAAAAAAAAATCCATAGACTCTTGGAGGCAGCCATGCATTTATTAGCCTATCTACCTCTTTTCTAAAAAGGCCAAACTTAAGTACAACCAATCATTAACCAGCACCCTCTAGAACCTTCCCAAGAGAGGCTGAATCCCTCAGATTTTCCAGTATAATATTGGATAGTTAGGCTGGAATGCAAGGGGAGCCTCTCCGGGGAGGATGGTGGGTTGCACGTGAATCTATGAAAGATACCAATACTGGATAACTGCAGTTACAGGTAAGTAACTTATTTCTTATCCAGGATTGGGGTATCTTTCATAGATTCACATACTTGAATTAGAGTAGCAAGCGGTAATGTGATACAAATAAGCACCTTTAGTGGATGGAGGCTAGTGCTAATAATATTTAAAAATGTATTCACAAAAGGAGTGTCTTGTGAAAATACTGGTGTAAAGGTAAATACATATAAAGGCATTGGCATGTGAAATAAACATTTCTATCATCAGCTTAACCGCATCGCTGCTGCGGTGATTTTTGCGCTGTGCTGCAAATTACCAATTTGCTGGTGTCATGACGAGCTCAGCTCGTCATCAGCACACGACCCCCGTGGGTGATGACGAGCTGAGCTCGTCATCAGCATCGAAAGGGTTAAACAAGTTTTCCATCTTCTATAACCAATAAAGGTACATTTCAAAATGCAGAACAATATTGACAACAGAAAAGAAATCCTCTAATTAAAGAGGCTCACCTTACTGAAACAAATGACGTTGCACTGCCTGTCCTCCTGCTGCATCAGGACGCTGCCTTGACTCCAGACAGTAGTGCTTCGTGAACGTGTTGGTCGTCTGCCACTTCGCAGCTCTGCAGATTTATTCCAGTGACACCCCTGCGAACATGACAGCTCTTTTTGAGTCTGCTCTGTTGAGATTGCTCTTGTGGAGTGCGTTTTCATTGCTTTGTCAAAGGCTTGTCTGTCTTGTTGTGGCAAAACTGAATTGTGGTGCTAACCATCGTGCAATGGTAGCTTAAGAAACCGCAGTGCATGACGGCCTTGTCCATAGGCTAGGAACAATTTACCTGTTTTACTGATAGACTTAGGGGCATATTAGCAAGAACCTTGTTAAAATTATCGCAGTTTTAGCGGCTGGAAACTGCTGCTAAAACGGCGATAATGGCCTTGCTAATATGGGTTAGAGAATTCCAATAGAAGCCCAGGTTGGATGTCCTGCACATCTAACCTGGGCTTCTATTGGAATTCTATAACGCATATTAGCAAGCCCATTATCGCCGTTTTAGCGGCAGTTTCCTGCCGCTAAAACAGCGATAATTTTAACAAGGTTCTTGTTAATATGCCCCTTAGCCTTTCGCAGGTATGATTTAAGACACCTCTTTATGTCTACAGTGTGTAGAGTTTGTTCCGCAGATGTAGAAGGGTTAGGGAAGAAAGTCCTGAGAATGACAGGTTTGTTTAAGTGGAACTGTGAAGGAACCTTAGGGATGAATTTGGAATCCGTCCTGAGGATAACCATTTCATTTGTAAAACGAAGAAAAGGATGGTTTATAGTGAACGCTTGTATTTCGCTAAACCTTTTAGTAAACGTTAGGGCGAGCAGGCGTGCTACTTTTCACGTCAGGTATTTGATGTTCGCCCTATGGATGGGCTCAAAGGGTTGCTTCATGAATTGTGACAGGACTACATTTAAGTGCCACTCAAGGGGTGGAGCTTGAACAGGTGGATAAGCACGGAACAGACCTTTCATGAATTGCTGTACAACTCTGGTAGACCAGAGAGATAGACGTTTTGGGGAGTATCTATGTCGAGAGATAGCTGCAAGATGAACCTTAATGGAAGATATACCAGCCCAGATTTTGCCAAGAACAGTAGGATTTACTCTGGAGCAGAGATATCTGGATGTACTTTACTTTGACAGCACCAGAGGCAGAATTGCTTCAATTTCAGTCTGTATATCTTGTTGGTGCTATCCACATCAGATCTGGTGATAATGTCTTTACACTCTTGAGCATTAGTAAAATCCTTAAATTCAAAGAATTCAGGAGCCAAGCATGCAATCGGAGAGATGCTGGCTCCGGATAACACATCTGACCCTGGTTCCTGGTCAATATGGTTGGTGTCGGCAGTAGAAAGATGGGCTGGGCTCCTGAGAGGAGGAGAATCTCTGTGAACCAGTGCTGATTGGGCCATCTGGGGGCTATAAGAAGAAGGCATCATTGTTCCATTTTTATTTTTGTAAGGACCTTGGTTATCGTTGGAATGGGTGAAAAGGTGTAAGCATATATTCCGTACCAGAGGATTAGAAAGAGCATTCCCCTGAATGTTTGTGAGAGGGTATCTGCTTGCGAAGAACCAGCATTTGGAATTAGTGTGGGTCACAAACAGATCCAGCGCTGGCTTCCACCAATGTGAAAAAATCCTGTCCAGTTGGTTTTGTTCGAGCTCCCACTTGTGGCAGTTGTCTTTGGTCCTGCTGAGGGTGCCCGCCAGAGTATTCCGAAGCGCTGGAACATGTTCCGCTTTTAGGGATATTCCGTGAAATGTGAGCCAGCTCCAGAGCTGTTGGGCATCCTGAGAGAGAGTAAGAGATTTCGTTCCTCCTTGTTTGTTGACATAAAACATGCTTGTGGTGTTGTCCGTATGGACTAACACCGATTGACCTTTTATCCGAGGGAAGAAAGCTTACAGGGAGACAAAAATGGCCTTTAATTCTAGCATGTTGATATGCATCCGTCGCCGGGACAAGGACCATTTTCCCTGAATCTGAAGGTCTTGAAGATGACCTCCCCAACCCTTCATGGACGCATCAGTGGTAATTATGAATTTCGGGATTTGAGGTATAAAAGAGAGACCTTAAGAGATGTGAGGTTCACCTTGAGAGATGTGAGGTTGAGTGTCCGCCATTCGATCACCTTCCTCATGTGTGGAGTGATAGTTATCATGTTGTCGAAGGATCCCATAGTTTGAATCAATAGACATTGGAGTTCCTCTTTCAACGGCCTCATTTGAAGATGAGCTAGCAGCACTAGGTCGATTGCTGAGGAGAGCATGCCAGTAAAGATTTGTATGTCCTCACTGAAGCACAGTTTCTTTTCAATAGTCTGAGTTCCAAGGTTTGCAACCACGCCTGCCTTTCCTGCAAGAGGAAAGCTTTGTTCTGATTGGTGTCCAGGTCGGCCCCTAGGAACGTCACTGTCTGAAATGGAAAAACCGATGATTTTCGTTGGTTTATAGTAAGGTCTAGTTTGCGGAACAAATCTCTGCAGTCTCTTGTAGTAGTAGCAGCTAGACAAGTCAATGGAGCTTTCAGGAGCCAATCTTCCAAATATGGAAATACTTGGTGACCCTGGGTCCGCAGGGCGGCCATCTCTGGGGCCAGAAACTTGGTGCAAATTAGCGGAGAAGATTAAGGCTGAAAGGTAGGACTTGAATGGATAATGAGTAGCAGCCACTGTGAATCAGAGGAATTTTCTGTGTTTGGGGTACATAGGAACATGGAAATAAGCCTCCTCCAAATCCAGCGACGTCATGTAGTCCCGTCTGTTGAGGTGCTGAATGATGTCTGAGACTGTAACCACTCTGAACATTTGATTTTTAAGGAATTTGTTTAGCTGTCGGAGGTCCAAAATAGGTCTCTACTCTCCTGATTTCTTGCGTATCAGGAAAAAATATCAGGAAAAAATGGCAGTAAAAACCTTTTCCTCTTTATGCAACTGGACCACTCTCTATTGGCCCTTTCAGTAGCATAATCTTTGCTTGTTGTTAGAGCAAGTTAAGATGAGGGGGCGTGCGATCACCTGGGTGGTGTCTTTGGTGGGCACTGGATAAATTCTGGTGAGTGGCCATAAGATATCAAGTCTAAGACACATCTGTCCATTGTAATATCGCGCCACTGATGCATATGGCTGCAAATGCTCGCACCAGTTGGAGGGAGACAAGCAGAAGCTGGTACCCTGATGTGGTCACTGCTTGTGATCGTAGTTGTGTTCTTGCAATGTTGGTTTCCTGTGTGAGCCTTGCCTGGATAAATCAGCTGTCAATAGGTTTGCTGCTGGTAACCCTGACGATACTGCAGTTGAAAAGACTGATAGTGTTGAGTGCACTGGAAAGTACCTCTCTAGCCTGAAAATCCACATTGTCGTTCCCCACCGAAAGGGCACGTACGATACTGAAGGATACCCAATTCTTTTGCTGTGTCTGTATCAGTTGTTATGGCTAGTAGGGCTTTGTCTATATGTTTTCCAAATAAACTGTCTCCATCATACACCATATCCAGTATCTTCGATTGTACTTCCGGACGAAATGACTTTGCCCTTAGCCATCCCTGGTGTCCTAAAACAGTCGCACCAGGTAGTTGTCAAAAACCTGTTGTGGCTATATCCATGGCACAGTCTATCATTTCGGCTGCTGTGTGCTCTCCCTCAGCAAGGACTTTACAAAATTCCTGTTAATTTTACTCAGATATAAACTCCAGCATGGCCCCGATATAGGACCACATTTGCAGATCATAGAGGCCCAGAATGGCTAGTGCATTAACAGCCTTGACAGAGATTGCGGACATGGATGAGAATCTCATCCCAGTGGAATCCAAATGGCGTCCTTCCTTGTCCGGTGGAGACGTGATGGGAGCGGAAGGATTTTTTTATCTCCTCTACGCCGCTTGGGAAATCACTGAATCCGGTTTGGGATGACCCATAAGTCATGCAGGGGAATCCTCAGGCGCTCTATATTTTTTGTCTAATCTTGGCAGTACAAGCACTACAGTCGCTGGTGTTTTCATTACTTTAAGGCCTTCCTAACAGAAATGGTCTATAATGGGGATAGATATTTCTGACTTTCTTGATTGCTCTTTAAATTCATAAAGGAAACAATCGGATTGCTTGACTATAGTGGGTAGATAAAATCTGGACTTAGCCCTGTCCATCAGATTATGAAAACCTCCAATGTCTTCCGGAGGTGAGTCAGAAGGACGACATGGAGCAGGGGATCGTGTGGATATGATATAGGTACCCGATTCATCAGTGGGTGGAGGAGGATCGTGCATTCTCCCTCTTCAGTCTCTTCTTCTGAAGAGGATGGATATTCGGTAGGAGGAACAAGGATGATGGGTCATGGTGTCATCCTAGGTGTGGAAGGAGGAGGCAGTATTGGTGTAAGCGGAGTCATAGGTGGTGCTGGTGGAGACGGTGGCACAGTAGTCTGTTTCTCTTGGGGTGTGAACCTTTTTCTGTAGTCAGTGAGCATAGCCTTGATGGATCAACATAATATCTGAAATGCTGATATTGTTTAGTAGGAGCTGGATAGTAGTGTTGGTATTAATGCTCCTCCTCATATTAGTCCTCATCCTCCTTCTGACACTTGGCATTGAGTTCAGAAGTGCTATGAGTAGTCCCAAAGGGCCCATTATCATTTGTTTCCTCTATTTCCAGAAGGTGGCTTGGTGGTAAAGGCAAAATCTTGCCTGTCGATTGGAAATCAGGTCGCAGAGACGTTTTGGACAATCTAGATGGTATGAACAGCATTTACAGGGACTTCGTTGGCGGGAGCGGCGTTGATGGATCTGTCAACGATCGTCGTCAATGTACTCATCAATGCAGATGCCTGTCGACGGTGGGCTCGTTTTTTTTAACTTTATTTATCCATTTTCACATTTACACAATATAAATATGAGCGATCACTGTCGTTGTTCACAATTTCAAGTAGTACATAAGAAAGAATGTGCAAACAAGTCATGCATTTTGATATTAAAGAGTCCCATCCTATAAGGAAGAAAAAACAACGGCCCATATTCATGGTTAGCCCCACAATGCATGAAAGTCGTCCATCCGCCCAGATGCCATCCATCACACCCAATGTATTATGTTCATAAAAGCTGAATCGTTATAAATACACCAGTATAATAAAAACAAAAACAAAAAAAAACATACACTCTGCCATATGCCGAATATGGTGTAAGTCGACAAACCAGTTAACCCACCCCAGCCGGGACTATGCCTTGTTCTAATTGGGTAACCGGGGGTTGTTGATGTGACTCCAAGTACGCCCTGAATGGACACCATATATCTCGGGGTGAGATGAGGAAGGTAGAGTGGTAGCGTATATCTCGCTATTTATGTTGCATGATGCCAAGCTACTCATCCTACTCTTCAATGTGGGTACTGATTTGCGACCCCAATGAATAACAAACAACAAACTTGTGAGCGGAGGGTCCCAGGGAATATTTAATGACCACAGAGTTACAGCCCCCTAACCAAAAGCACAAATAAACAACAGAATAACTGTGGGTCAACAGAAGTGTGTCTTTTATGAAGTGTGTCTGGATGACTAAGTGTGTGTTAATCGGGTTGTTAGAACAGCACACAACAAAGTATCGCACTATGTGGGAAGATATCCATCAGTTACTCGCCCTTTGCCGCCCTGTCATCATTTGAAACATTTCCCAAAATTTGGAGTCCCCGTTGTTGCCATTTCAACAAGGGAAGGATGTTATGCGGTAAAGGAGATGCTGTTTGGTAACTGAGGAGCAGTGCAAGGAGAAAAAGTGCTCTATACTAAAATTGGACAATGAACGCTGAGGGACTTTATTCTGGTACCGTTCATTTCCAAGGTTAAAAAACAAATCAGTGCAAAACGACCAGTGAGTAACCCTAATAGTCACTGGCTTATCTTGATGGTCGACATGCTTCTGCGGTAGTTTAAAGATCGCTAAGTATCTCCCGCTTCTTCAGGACCTATGGTATTTGCTACTGCTCAAAGGTGCGATAAAAAAATTATTTGATACAGATATCACCTGTTCAAACCTGGTGATCCTCCTAAGTGTGTAGGGGAAGTCCACGAAAGACGGCATCAAGACACAGACAACACAAATAAAAAGACACATACAAAGATAAAAACGACATTCACATGATTAGTGTAAGTGATTTTATATTATCGACTCATGATATGGCATTCATATATGACCAATTACCAATCACCAATCAATTTTATTCCTCTCGCTCACCTATAGGGTAAGAGGAACGTGCCACTCCTTGCCTGGCTACAGCTCAGGAAGATAGTGCACCGCTCTATGATGTAGAAAAAGTGAGATGTAAAGTCATTAAAACAATGCGAGTGCCAGACATGAAAGCGCTACAATTAGTCTAAGTGAGATATCACTGTCCATGTTTGTACCATGTGTATAAAAACAACCCCAAAAATTCTCTTGGGTTTGCTCTCTTTTGTTGGTTCTTATGTCATTAGTATATAGTTATCCACCAACTCTAGTCTGGGCAGAAACGGTCAACGTCGTTAACCAATAAGGCTTGGCCATGAGGATATAGGTCTCCCAGTTTTGTGATCTCAAACTTCGTAAGCGTACGCTGCACCACTTTCTCCCCTGTTAGTGGGAGCCACCGGGCATTGGGAAGCGGAAGGGAAGTGGAATGCAGGGTGGGGGAAACATCCTTTACGACGCAACTTTTACCACGTAGTGCCTTTACAATGCAGGCTTTTCAACGCAAGTCATTACAACGAATTGTGCTGGGGGTGCTGTAGGATAGGTAATAGTTTATTTACTATCCAACACCTTCCCTACTATCCACGGGGACTGGAGTTGGAATAGTAAATTAAACTATTCACTATCCAGCACCCCCCAACGCAAGTCGTTGTAACAACTTGCATTGAAAAACCTGTGTTGTAAAGGCATGCGTGGTAAAAGCAGTTCAGTTCATACGTCTTTATTTCAGAATATTTCATCTTAAAAAGACAGTCGTAAAAATGCACCACACTGTACAAAATACAATAGATACCCATATTAAACTGTCAAGCGTTACATTAAAAGGGATTTTTACACCAAAAAATTCAAGCCTAGTCACAGTACATCACTGATTCGATCTGCCAAAAATGTCATACAAAACTGGTAATATAACATGAAAAAAACATGATTAGATCAAAAGACATACTAAGAAATGTATACACGATTATAAAACAATTAAAGCAATAGATCAAATGTCCGTTAGGTGCTTTGCTCTGATAATCCATGGCCACCCAAAAAACTTTGCTACAGCAATGACCACAGGATCTGTAGTATTTGTCCTCAGAATGCTTAAGGCCTCTAGCTCAACCCGTGTTCTCATGTTAGTATATATTGGTTTTAAACATTTACTCCGGGGGGCTAGATAGGCAGGGCAAACAAAGAAAACATGGCCTATTGACTCTTTTTGGTCCCTGCACCATGGAAAAAACTCACTAGAATTACCACATTTTTTAGAGGTAAAAGACCTCAGTGGAAGTGACCCGATCCTAAACTGGTGATATAACTTTCTATCTCCACTCTTGGTGATAATATCCCAATAATCCTCATAAGAGGGGTCAAGCTTATGTACCAAAAATCTACCAGTCAAAGAGGTGGAATCTGTCTGTGTAATAAATTCTTGTCTTATTGTAGCCCAATAAAGTGCTTTAAAATCCCTTTTTGAGGGAAAGACACTTTTTTTCTAGGGACATCCACAACTGACCTAGGCCCATATTAACCAGTAGTGATTTTACTTGTCTAAACCAAGGAATGTTGCCTGAACCCACTATGGATCTGAGATCCGAGATTTCATTTGCAAAGAGTGCCAATTCCGGGGTTTTCCATATCCTGCTCCACAGTGCTACGGTTCTAAAACGGGCAACATCGTCTATAGAATTACAGCCTAGGTCAAGTAACAGGGGCAAAAACAACAGGTGATGGACAGAATGCAGAACAATGTCATACATTCACCCCAGTACAGAGATCTGGGCCTAAATCCATCGTTGTTTTGCTCCCCATGCTATTCCAGTTTGGACCCAGCCATATGCAAAATAAG
Organism: Lissotriton vulgaris; assembly: GCF_964263255.1. Taxonomy (NCBI): domain Eukaryota; kingdom Metazoa; phylum Chordata; class Amphibia; order Caudata; family Salamandridae; genus Lissotriton; species Lissotriton vulgaris. The sequence goes on along the minus strand of NC_141685.1, from coordinate 366,970,125 downwards.
TCTTGACCCTGTGCCCCATGGGAACAGCCCAGCCCGAACTGCCAAGCCAGGTCTTCTCTGGACTGGAAACAAGCATCCAAGGACCGGTTTCGGGCTTTCAGCCCTCAGCAGCCTGGATAGCTTGATTCCAGTGGCATGGAGAGCACGGGACTCACGTCTGAGCATACCCCTCCCACTCGGGGTGACAAAAGCAAACAGGGGCTTCTTAGGGCTTCATAGGGCTCGATTGGGGAAGACCAACCGGGTTTCGAAGAAATTTGTTTTGAACACTGACGAATGAGGAAAGGTCCGAAGAAGCCCATAAGTCCGCACCGTACAGGATCGCTGAACTTATTTTGGCATTAAATATTTTTAACGCAGGACCTATCCTTTTGGTCATAGAAGATCTCTGTTCCTTAATTAGGCATCCTGTCAGCTGGGAGAACTTTAAGGAAAGTATGTGAAGCCGGGGTTTCCAACATAGCCTATTTTCCAATACCACCCCAAGATAAGTCATAACTTTCACCTGCTCTAACCCGTATCCATTCATGCTAACATGGCCAGTCTGCGACCTATTTTTAGATAACACCATGAATTTTGTCTTGGTGACTTTGACTTGTAGGTTGTTGTGTTGACGAAATTCCTCAAACTTATTTAGAGCGGTCTGGAGGACCTTCTGAGTTTTAGAAAGTATGAGGGTTGTCATATGGATACTGCGTTACATATATTGCGTTAAGTTAGCATGAGTGCATTACATGTTTAAACAGCCTTTTTTCCTTCGGCTTCAGTTTTGCACACGACACATACTGGTTGTTGTCGCCTTCACCCTAGAAGCGGTGAGGTGGTTTATTTGAGAATAATATGTTATTTCTATGCTATCAGCTTTGCCTGGTACACTTGGTACAACTGTCTGCACACTGAGAGCTGCACACTCTAAAATTAACCTAACACAAGGTTGCTGGGAGGCTTGAGCCTCGCACCACATTAGACATAACACAAATAATGTTGATGCCAACATTTTGGGCTCTACGCGGGTTTAAGATAGAGTTACACGGAATGAACGTAGACACTTGGTGCTGCGCATGAAGAGAGCTGGTAGCTGTTGATGTGAACTGCTCCTACTGACATTGAGAGGTATGGGGCCGCCCTGCTAAAGCCCAAATGAGACCTTCTTAGATATAATATAATATGCTAGATAGGGTGCGCGAAATATAGGTGATATAGATTTCTATAGAAATTGCATTATAACATGCTAGCACCTTTTGCTTACTATGGATTAGTGACTATGCTGCTGACTCTGATTTTTATAATCTGCATTTTGGTATTATACAAGATACTGCGTTTGAGAACTTTGCATTGAATAATAAATATTTCAAACTTGCACTTGTGTTCTTTGACTCTCAGTTTTGGTTTGAAATGATTATATAACGAAAGAGTGTTCATGTGTTCCACGACTCCTGAGGTATTCTAAAGATCATGTTCTGGTTTGTCTAAGACATGGATCATTCCATAATGATCCATGAGACACTGTAGCTAGCTAGGTAAGGAGATTTCTGACACTGAGATGAGTTTTTGGATCATCCTAACTCACTGAGGTTCTAGATCTCTATGCACAGTTCTGTGGGAGAACGGAAACCCTGCTACATGGCGCCCAACGGATTGGTTGGCCGTATTTCATGACACTCGAGTAGTATATCATTCAAACCTTAACACCTTCATTCCCGTTTCCGGTAAACGGTGGTGTCGGAAAAACCTACCTATTTTTGAAATAGGTCTTTTCAAGCTTGAATTTTTCTATAAACGGTTTCTTTGACTTACTACCCAGTTGTGCTACAAACTGTTCTTTGTCTCTTTACACTTCCTGTGCTAACATGGCCGTGGAAATTGCGCAGCATAGCCGAGTCGCGGTTCGCGACCACTTGCGGGCATATAATGTACCTGCGGAAGGCTTGGCTGTGGTTCTAGTGGTGAGTGCGGAACATGCGTACCCGTACGAATTGTTTTATTCCTGGGTGACATTTCCGGAAATGGACGCTAATTCGGGTGTCTATCATTCATACACTGCCTCGGCTGTACCGGCGGCTTATGCTCCGTACAGGGCACTGGAAGTACCTATCGATGCTTGGCAGCACGGAGTTTGGTTTGGTGGCGCCCTACCCCATTCTTTAACGGCTCCGAGGTTAGGTCCTTTATCCATTCCGGGCACAAATTGGCCCGCTTTGGGTGGATTTACTCCTCATCCTAATCGCACCACTTGTGGTGTAGCTGACCTGCGGCGTCTTCATGAGGTCGCGGTTGGAGTGATTAGAGCGCTTGTACATTACATTGGTCGTAATATTCATGGCGCAGCCCCCGCAGGTGCGCAGCTTCGGGCGGAACAGGCTGGTTTAAAAATCAGTCCTGTCTTGGTGAATTCCGTTATGGGCAGAAAGCCAGACAATAAGGATGATTTTCCTTACTGGCTTGCCGAGAAATTCGACCAGCTGGAGGCTGTGTTTCCTAATACGACTCCGAGTGAAAAACACCGGATTCTTACGCTTAGTTTACCGAAAGATTTGGCCCCGGAACTTGCTGACTGTGAGACATGGGGTAAGACTTTTGCAGCGGTTTACTCGAGGTGCTTTGGCACACCGTCAGTGTCGAACCTGTCTGCGATCCTCAAACGTGTTCAAGATGATCACGGACCTGAGTCGGCGGTTGAGTTGGGTATGCGCCTGAACGGTTCATTTGAGACAGTTTGCGGTATTATCCTTGCCAATGTAAAAGGGGATGCAGTGAACTTTCAGGTGGCAAATGGTCTGGCGTTAATTCCCGATGCCGAGAAACCCCGTCAGCTGGCAAGAATTATTGTGGCGGCTTATAAAACGGTTGGCCGCAATTCTAAGGGTGCAAAGGTTTTTCTTGAAAAAGAAAAGAAGCAGCCCCAGGGACAGTCTTCGGAAACAGGTGGACAGCCCAAGTCCAAAAAACAAAATTGGCCTAAAAAGCAGAATCAGGGTAAGCAACAACAACAACAGACACAGGTTTCGAGTCCGGCGCCTTCACAACCTGCGCAGTCAGAGCGCGTTTATGAATTGCGCGATCGCGCTACGATTAAATCGCCTGACAGATATCAGGCATCTGACCAACGCTCTCCTCGTTCCTTTCAGGACTCATCGGCTCCGTCAACCGGTGGTGGAGGGGGCGGCAGGGGCAGGGGTGGCCAACAAGGACGTGGCCAGCCCCGCACGCGAAGTGAAGGGGATCAGCGGGACGACTCTACGCCTAAGAGACCGCAGTTTGCCAAGAAGAAAGTCGCTGCCTTAACGGCGCATCGATATGCCCCAGATAGTGAGAACGCGGCTTCGGAATCTGACGTGGGCTCTGACCTTGCTGGACAGCGCGGCGGAGATTACCATAGTGAGAGAGGCCCTCCGTCCACTGTTGAAGGTGACAGCGACTGAGACTTTTATTGTGATTGAAACAGCAGATACACATGTTGCTCCCCCTGAAAGACTTTTTGAAATTGTCCTGTTGATTGAAGGTGACATGCAGCGAACTGTAAAAGGGGTATTTTGGGAGCATCTTTCGGATACGTATGACATTTTGCTTTCGGAGGCTGACTGGCCCCCACCTTTTGTTCTCGCAGCTCCGCGAGGGGAGGAGGTAATCCTCCCCAGTTTCGCGCACACTGTGCCGAGAGTGGAAGCGCTGCATTTTGCAGAAGAGTGGGCTCTGGCGCTTGCGCCGGCTGTGTACCGGAATCAGTGTGGCTGGGATCAATTGTCCCCTAGCCATGAGATTCCTTTACGGTCACAGCCGCAGCCACAACCCCAGTATCCCATACGGCGTGAAGCTAAAGCTTCGGTCGCGGCTATCCTTGAACAATTGGAATATCAAGGTGTAATTGAAACGTGTGTGTCACCAATGAATAATCCCCTTTTTACTGTTAACAAGCCGGACGGATCATATCGTCTAGTTTTGGATTACCGGCATTTGAACTCGCATTGCCGTAACTGTGCAGTACAGAATACTCACGGCTCTGCCCTAGTGAATAGTCTTGAGCGTAAACGGTTCAAAACCACGCTTGACATTTCCAATGGTTTTTATGCACATAGATTAGATGGTCTAAGTTCCCAATGGACCAGTTTTACGTGCGGCGGCGTACAAAAAATGTTTAAACGACTCCCAATGGGATATAAAAATAGTCCTGGAGTGTTTTCCGCCCGCATAGTCTCTCTTTTGGAGAGTTTCGATCCAGTTGCATGTTCTTATGTGGATGACATTTATCTCACAGACGACGAACTTTGGGTGCATCTGTGTCGTGTAAACAGCATAATTTGTAACTTTGCAGACATGGGTTACAAGTTTAACTTTGCAAAATCACACATTGCGGAGTACACAGTGTTGTTTCTAGGTTATGAACTTAACCATGAAGGAAAGGGATTGGCTCCTCACTTCCTGGAGAAGTGCGCGCAGTTGCGCTCTCCGACAACGCTGAAAAAATTACAGTCTTTACTGGGTTTTTTAAATTTCGGGAGGACATACATTCCGGAATATGCCCAGAGTATCAAGCCTTTATATGCCTTGGTACAACCATCTTTTTCCAAATCATGCTGGCTGCCTGAGCATTCAGCCATTCTGCAGTCTTTGCAGGCTGATTTGCTCACTTCTGACTACTTACAGACCCGTGATAACCAGACCAACCTGGTGATAAGAATTATCCCTGGGACGGTGGGTTTCACGTACCTGACTTTTAATGAGGGGGATACTGTACCTATTGCTTACAAGTCACACTTGTACACTTCGGCTGAACTGCGTTTTTCCACTGTGGAGAAAGTTTTAACGGCTGTGCAGATGGCAATTCTTAAGGAACGTGCCCTGTCGCAGGGAAAGCGCATGTTGGTAGTTACCCCGTGTCCTGCCTTGGAGGCGGTCACGAAAGCCAGTGTACCGAATTCTAAAGCTTTGCACCCTCGGTGGATTCAGTGGGCTACATCCTTGACATCTCAGGATGTCACGTTTGTTTTTGACGCCGCTTTACGGTCGCAGGAGTATTTACAGTATGAATTTGTTCATCCTGCTCCTTTAGCAATGCGACCGTTGGAGGATTTCCACTGTATCATTTACACGGATGGTTCGGCGCAGGTTGCGCATGGCTCTAAACATGCCTACGTTTCCGCTTGCGCCATTGTGGTCGGTGCTATGGTGAACGATGAGTTCAAGTCCAGTGTCGTGCACACGCAGACGCTTGGGGACTGCACCGCACAATTAGCTGAGCTGCGTGCTCTGATGCTTGCATTGGAGTACGCTGATCCTTGTGTGACGACTTTAATCGTAAGTGATTCTTACTACTGTGTCCAGTCTTACAATGAGAACTTGTTCTTTTGGATTCAGAATGATTTTCATGATTCCAAGGGTAGCACAATAAAACATAAAATGATCTGGGTCCGAGTGGCAGAACTTAAAGAGAAACTGCCGCTCGTGTTTGTGATTCATACTCTAGGCCACCAGCGCGTGGGAGTCCACGCTGTTGGCAACTCGCTTGCTGATGAAGCAGCGAAGTCAGCGGTATCAAAATACTTAGTGGCGGCGGTCACGAGGTCCAAAAGCAAAATAGATGATGACATCTTGGCAGCTGTTGCTGCCACGGCGAAGGGAGGTAAATATCCTGCGGGGTTCCCTTCGAAGTACACATACCACTTAAGTCCCAATAAGGTTCCTTATGTGAAAATTCCTGAAGTTGGAGAGCGTCTAGTTCCCAACTCGGATCGCAGAGCTTCTCTGATTACAGCGGCTCATGAAGGCGTGGCGTCTGCGCATGCGGGCGTCTCAGCCACTGTATCTCAGCTACAACAGAGGTTCTGGTGGCGGGGACTGTACAAACAGACGCGCGATTATGTCCTTATGTGTGACATTTGTCAGCAGATCAAGCCTTCTACTGCTGCGCGTCCGCCTCAGACACAGTTGTACATCTCTAATAAACCACTTGGATGTGTTTATTTGGATCACTGCGGTCCTTTTTCTTCTGATACTGCGTATAAATACATCTTAGTAGCAGTTGACTCATGCACACGCTTTGTGTGGTTATGGCCGCATCGCAGCGCTGATTCACGGACTGTCATTAAGGATTTGCGTGTCTTTGTGGGAATCTTTGCTTGTGGTGCTTTCCATTCGGACCAGGGTCCGGCTTTCGCCTCTAAGGCGTATAAGGATGCTATGGTTTCGTTGGGAGTACAGGTGAAGTTTTCAAGTCCCTACAGGCCTGAGGGCAATTCTGTGGTAGAAAGAATGAACCGCGACTTAAAGCAATCTTTGACAGCCCGAGTTATAGGCACTGGTAGAAACTGGCTGACCCACCTCTATGGCGTGCAGCGTGCGCTTAATAATCTCCCTAGAAGGTCTCTGGGTGGGCGGACCCCATACGAAATGCTCTTTGGTATCAAGATGTACGTCCCTGACCTTGATGGCGCAGGCTGCCAGGCCCAGGCCGCGGCCTTTGACGTAGATGAACATTGCAATGTTTTACAGAATCTACAAAAGACCAGAGACAGTCTTGCAAAGGAACACTTGCCCTCCACGTCGGATGATGCGTTGCAGATCCCGGTAGTTGGCTGGCTACCCCAAGGTGGAGAACTGGTTCGAGAGAAGATCGATAACAAAAAAGAGTTTGGTCCCTCATATCGAGCGCCGGTTCGAGTCCTTGGAGTGAAGGGCACAAGAACAGTCATTTTACCACCACTTCCAGGTCATAAAGAAAACAGATTTATTTCTATTGACAATGTCAAGACACACAGGGTGGCCGATTCTTCATAGCATGACACCGGCTGTATCCTGTCCTTCCATGGTGAGGCACTCTGTGCTGGCTATTACATCTGGTGCAGATCAGGAGGTGTCCCTCGAGATGCCTGCCATATCCAGTCCTTTATTAAATACTATTCCTGTTACTAACATTGATGAGGTGACCTATGCAGATCCTGCTGATTTATCTATGTCCGATTTACATGCTCGTTTGGCTAACCAGTCCAGATTCTCTTTTGACTCTGATTCGGAACTTTCAAAGAAACCATCGACTATTGCAAAATATGCCACGTTGTTTAAAAAACATTTTTTAGTTCCACCTTGGACATACATTTGGCTGATACTATTTTCATTTTATCTTTTTATGTCAATTGGTTTTGTGTTTTATTTTTTCCGCCTGATTGATGGCCATTATGTGAAAGAAAGAACAGGAATTCGGTACCTTAATGGAACATTGGCCCCTCTTTCCTCCTCACATTCAGCACACAGACTAAAGAGAGACTTACATTCAGTACAAATTACTGCTTGGCCTGTCCTTGATGGGATTGTGTGGGATGCGGTTAGGTTTCAGATACATGGCCCCACAGAGGTTATTAATGTTCCTAATGTGCTTAGAGTAAACATGGGAGATGTGATTAAGCAAAATATTCATTCTGATGATTGGGATCTTCAGGCCGTAGAAGCATTGTTCTCTGATTTGAAATATTATGCGGCCTTTGATGATGAGGATTTATATTTAGATTCTGTCAATTATGGTGATTTGTTTTGTTACCAACATTATGGAAATCATTTCTTGCACAAGACAAGTTCCAGGCGGGTTCCTGTGAATTACACTCAGTGGGAACATTGCCCTACTCCTTTACAGGGGAGCTCAAGTACGTTTCTGGGAAAATACTCTTACTTTACAGATTTTAATCAATCAAATCCTGAGTCGTTTTATTTTAAAGTGAACCAGAAATTCATGCCAAAAGTTAGACTAACTGACACAAAATTGTTGTATTCAAAGTCCTTTCTAGAAAGGTTATCTGTGGATGGCTATGAGTTATGGAAGGATGCTATTGACCTTAAATCGGTTTGGGGTACCAAAGATTGGCAGGTACAAGGCTCTGAGGCTTTGCATCGTGCATGTCTCATCCCGAATCACATGTTGTTTTTAAATTCGACTATTTCCCGAACAACATGTTTTGGATTGGCTACATCTAAAAAATTAAATACCCCTACTATCCCTGAGTTGGAAGAATATTCAGGTTGGAGTAATTTCACTACATTGTCCATAAGTGAGATACAAGCACTTATGCAGAATTCCTCCTTTAATATTTCCAGTTTTGATCCAGATGGGTGGCTTTTATGGCAAAGAAGCTCTGATAATTGCCAACGTCGTTTTTTGGGTTTGTCTGAAGGTTTTACACACATCAGGCCAGATCCCAGGTTTGACACAGATCACACTGTTACAACTTATTCAGTAGGCAAAATGTGTCAGAACTGGTTACAACATTCCACTTTAGCTGCAGTTAAACTGCATCTGTCACAGTTGAATGAGAATATTGAGCTAAATGATTTTATAAAAGGCCCGACTATGGGTAGGTCTAAACCCTTTATTTATGCTGTTTACAATGAAATTTGGAAATTTTCACAAGTCGAAGCAGCTAAACGCCTGAGGGCTATTGATCAAGCCAATTTGGAAAAAGTGCTTGCAGTGGTCGATAACAGTATTAACATGCTTTCTTCCAGAATTTACACATTGGATAATATTGTTTCTTCTGTTGTTGATATTGTACATGATGAGGTGTCCACGTTATACCATGGTCAAAATCAATTGCGTTCTGTAATGCAGTTTGCCTGGACTCTACAGACAATTAAGGCTGGTCGAGTTCCCTGGACCTCATTGAACGTTTCATCCCTTTTCGCACCTTTTAATCTTACTGAAAAACAGCGCATGCTTTCAATGCGTGATGCATCATTTTCTATGTTACATATTGAGAAGCTAGAATCCTTGCCTTTTTCTGTTGCTGAAACCACTACTGCCACATGGCTTATTCATGGTTTAATTACATTACCATTTCCTTTATATAAATTTACTAACTGTATGCGGTATATTGCTATAGGACGATATGAACCACTAGGCAATGCATTCCTACATGAGGCATGGTCATTACCATACACATACAGATGTCTGAAGGATGGGAAAGAAGTGAATCTTAATGGTGAGGAATGCACACAGTCACCTGACCATTCATTAATATGCAGACACATTCAGTTACACGGTTCTTGTAATCAGGACCGCCCAAATTTAGCATGTGTTTTAAAAGGCACGCCAGTTCCAGCAGTGGTTCCCACATTCACATTATTAGCTAATGGTAGTTATTTGCTTTTAAACAACGAATTATGTTGTGGTTTATTAATTGGTGTGGCTTATGTGGTAACTGTATCAGAGCGTGTAGTGTGCTGCAAGAATGTTCTATACCCACCCACGCATGGTTCTTCAGATGTCTCCATCTGGCCACGGATTCCAACCTTGGAAGCAAAATTCAATGGTTTAAGCAGAATAAGGGCCCTTTTGTCTCAAAAACAAGTGACCCTGAGTTCGGCCCGGGAAACTTATGTCCTTCACATAGCCAACACCCGCACAGAGGTGCAGGCGCTTTTAAATACTGATTTGCCGTTTCATTTCTGCGAGCTGGTACACCAGATTTTTAATGCTTCTTCAACGACTGGGCTGGCACATTTTTTCAAGTTAGTGAGCAGTGGCCTCGTGACTACGTTTGAGAAGGTTTTTGGTATCATTCCCACGTTTTTTCACACTATTTTTTCGAGTTTGTTTGGTGGACTACCTGTGTTACTGGCTGTAGCCGCAGGCATTCTGTTGGTGTTTTTCTTCATAAAACATGGATGCCCATCCTGCGCAAGACGCCGTTCAACGCCTCCTGACACTGTGCCGTAATCGGATGCTCAATTACTATGGAACATTGCCGCTTGCAGCATTAAGCACGGCCTATAGATTGTCATTTCGGTTCACCGACTTCACGTGTGTCCAACCTGTGTTTCACTGCCTGAACTGCGAGTTCGATTGGGCCATTGATTTGTGCCTATGCTTGAGGACTGCTCCTGACGTCGATTTTGATCAGCTAATGCGTCCCGTGGTGGCTCATGAGTTGATCTGTTCTGGCGAGAGAGTTATGGCCTTGGCAGCAATAAATTGAGTTCTGGGCCAATGGGAGATCTCTGCAGCGGCGGATGCCTTTCTGACACACAGCGATCTGGTGAACCCACCGAGTTGTCCTCTGACGTTACAGGAGGATCCGATGCTGGAGGAGCACGTATGTTCTTTCCCATTGCTGAATTGGATTGCTGAACTATTTTCGGATGATGGCAGTGATTTCATACTGGAGGCTGTTGCAACTTTCTTTGCATATACTTTCCATTCATGACATACCTGGGAGGAGTGCTTTGTTGTGAAATATGACTTTCCCCTCGCTGAATTGGAGAGATGGAGTGTGTTCAGCTGATGGAGAATTCAATCACGTGATGTCGCTGAGGATAACGTCACTGTAGCACATGACTTTGGATATTGGATAAGTGCCTTGTTTTTTCTCTTACAGACATTTGGATTAATGCGACCTGGTCCTACTTTCTGGTCCATATTTTTGAGACCTGGCGAATAACTTTTGGTTCGAAAGTTTTGTTTTTATTTTTAGAATTGAGGCCACTGTAGGCATTCATACATATTCATTCATACATATTTTTAGCTTATTTTAGCTCAAGATTATTGAACTTTGCTTTCAATTTTTGTATCTGATTTAGTATTGCCTTTTCCCTTATGTTTGACGGTGCTCGGACCAATGGGGGGGTGTCATATGGATACTGCGTTACATATATTGCGTTAAGTTAGCATGAGTGCATTACATGTTTAAACAGCCTTTTTTCCTTCGGCTTCAGTTTTGCACACGACACATACTGGTTGTTGTCGCCTTCACCCTAGAAGCGGTGAGGTGGTTTATTTGAGAATAATATGTTATTTCTATGCTATCAGCTTTGCCTGGTACACTTGGTACAACTGTCTGCACACTGAGAGCTGCACACTCTAAAATTAACCTAACACAAGGTTGCTGGGAGGCTTGATCCTCGCACCACATTAGACATAACACAAATAATGTTGATGCCAACATTTTGGGCTCTACGCGGGTTTAAGATAGAGTTACACGGAATGAACGTAGACACTTGGTGCTGCGCATGAAGAGAGCTGGTAGCTGTTGATGTGAACTGCTCCTACTGACATTGAGAGGTATGGGGCCGCCCTGCTAAAGCCCAAATGAGACCTTCTTAGATATAATATAATATGCTAGATAGGGTGCGCGAAATATAGGTGATATAGATTTCTATAGAAATTGCATTATAACATGCTAGCACCTTTTGCTTACTATGGATTAGTGACTATGCTGCTGACTCTGATTTTTATAATCTGCATTTTGGTATTATACAAGATACTGCGTTTGAGAACTTTGCATTGAATAATAAATATTTCAAACTTGCACTTGTGTTCTTTGACTCTCAGTTTTGGTTTGAAATGATTATATAACGAAAGAGTGTTCATGTGTTCCACGACTCCTGAGGTATTCTAAAGATCATGTTCTGGTTTGTCTAAGACATGGATCATTCCATAATGATCCATGAGACACTGTAGCTAGCTAGGTAAGGAGATTTCTGACACTGAGATGAGTTTTTGGATCATCCTAACTCACTGAGGTTCTAGATCTCTATGCACAGTTCTGTGGGAGAACGGAAACCCTGCTACAGGGTGTCATCCGCAAAGATAAGGAGCGGAAACTTTGTACCACCAAGGGCTGGGGCGTCAGTAGGTGTTTCATTAAAGTACTGCACGACCCTGTTAATGAATAACAGAAACATTGTTGGTGCAAGTACGCAGCCCTGGCGTACACCTCGGGTGACTGGAAATCTCTCTGTAACCTGCCCCTGAGAATCCCACCTACCCTGCGCAAAATTTGCATCATGAAGTCTTTTTACTATATCCAAAAGATCTCGTGGCATTCCTAAAGTTCCCAATGCCTCCCATAGTTTAACTCTTGGAACTAAATCAAATGCAGATTTTAAGTCTACAAACGCTGCATAAATGGTGCCTCCACCCAAAGTAACCACCTTCCAGTAAATTAAAATGAATCTGAATACATGGTCGATCGTACTGATACAAGATCTAAAGCCTGCTTGTAATGGGGACAGAACGTTCTCAAGGTCTATCCAGTCCTGAATTTTATCTAACACCATCCTAGCTATAATTTTCTGGAAGGCGTCTCTTAAGCTAATAGGGCGGTAGTTTCCCGGGGCGAACAATCCCCCTTTTTTAATATTGGTAAGATCTCGGCCCCTGCCATGAGTCTGGGATTGGAGCCCCTTTCGCTATGGCATTAGCTAATAAAGTGATATATGGCACCCAGTTTAAAGAATCATATTTGAAAAGGTCGGCCGAAATGCAGTCCATGCCTGCCACTTTTCCGACTTGAACCAACCTCAGTGCGTTCTCTACATCTTTGCACGTGAACACTAGGGAGGGACTTGTGATCAGGGACTTTATAAGAGAGTCGCCGGAGACACAAGCTGATTCTTATTCATGGCCCCTAAACTGCGACTCAAAATGTTCGACCCAGTCAGCTGCAGACACATGATTTGCGGGAGCTGGCAATTCTGCAGTACTTCCCCATTTAACGATCTGCCAGAACTTAGTCTGGTTTCTTAATCTGCTTGCCTCTAGTAGGTCCTGCCAATGTTTATCTTCCCACTCTTTCTTGGCCTGCCTTTGGGTTTTTTTATACTCGAGCCTTGCTATCCTGATATTTTCAATAACTCGTGATTTTAAAGCTTTAACAAGCGAGCAATATGCCAAAGGCACAATTTATTGTACCATTTAGTCCCCGTTTTTTTTGGTATAGGTTTGCCAGGTTTGGCACTTTTAGAGAAAAGAGTTTTCAGAACACTAAAGAGCTGCTCGTGGAGTACACTAACATTCACAATTTGGTCCTCCAGTTCTACCAGTGCCTGTAAGGCACAAAGGGTAGTTGAGACCTCATGGGTGACCCTACCCAGAATTGAAGGATCATCTAATGCCCTGTTCCACCTAACCCTACGCTTATCATTTGTAAGAAGCGTCTCAGCAGTTACAATCTCGGCTGGTCCAATACTCTCCCGACAGTCATTGATTTTTAAGCTGAGAAGGAGCGGGCTGTGGTCACTCTCAGGGCGAGCAGTAATTACCATGTCCGCGAGAAGGGACCAATGCTCAGCCTTAATAAAGATGTAATCAATTCGACTTGAGGTAATACCGTTGTCGAATGTTGCCCTGCCAATTTTGCCAGAACGCGAACGACCATTAACGGCTCTCAACCCCCACTCAAGGCAGAGACCCAGCCACTTTAATGCGGCCTCTGACCACTTCTTAATGGGTTGTAGTTCTAAATGAGGGATATTCCAGAGTGCATCTTCCTCAGCAAAGATATCTTCCCCCTCAACAGAAAGGGGTTCGAATGTATAATTTAAGTCGCCTGCCATAACCACAAACAAGTCCCTCCCTATTAAGTTAAGGAGGAGATCCAACTCCTTGATAATACTCGGGATCCGTCCACCAGGCAGTCCACGAGCATAGATATTAACAATGATTAGCTCCTGAAGATTGGGCCGGGACAACTTTATCACTAGTAAATCCGGGTTGTGTACTATTACTTCAGTTGGTCTATAGCCAAGCGACTGCCTCACCCAAATAACTAAACCACCTGATGGTCTACCCCTTAGGCCTCTGGTAGCAGGCTTATAAAAATTAATATATCCCAAGCGAAAAATGTAATCCAAAGCCCAGCTTTCTTGAAAGATTAATATGTCATGATCGTCTACAAAATCGGTCCATTCGCTTATAACAATTTTACTCTTTAGCCCCGCGATATTCCACGAGACAATTTTAAGCAAAGAGTCCTGGTTTATTAGCTGGATTTCCATAGGCTGGGTTTCCATAGGCTCCCTCGGGAATGACTCTGATTGCCTACCTCCCACTAAAGGATTCTCTCTATCTGGGGAGCCCAAGTCCAACGTGTCCACACAATTATCAACCATCCTGCCAACCTTTACCGTATCCCGAACATTCGCTACTAGAAGTGCATGCTCCTCCCCAAAACAAGCACTTAAAGCTACACCACTGTCCACACCAACACAACGAGACACCACTCTGGTATTCGCTAAGATATCCCTCGCCCTACTAGGATAGCCTCTGTTTGGGGCCCTACCCAAAAAATTGGTCACAATATTGCCACTAGTAAGGTTGGAGAGTCAATCCACCCACTGTAAGACTATAAGCGGATCAAATTGATTTGTCAAAGGGAGATAGTGCTCCACCCTAACAGGGGGATTATCAACATAAAATCTCCTTCTGTGAGGATAGAGTGGTGGATAGGATGGTCCACAGCTCTCATGGGCATGAAAGTAGTTTAGGCCTAGGAACTGAATATCACCCACTCTCCCAAATCTTGGTTCTCTACGAATATACTCAACTACCCAGGGGTCTCTAAAATTCACAATGACACAATCACCCTCTAAATCCTTAGTACTACGACCCACCCAACTCACTCTCCTCACATTTAGTATCTCTGTGTTCAAGGAAGGAGGAAGAGTTCTATTCTTGTTAAGCCAATAAATGACTTTGTTTTTTAACTCCCAGTGAGATTCTACTATCTCAGCCCCAATTCCTGGTAGTCCCACCAGTATAATCGTGTAAGGTACTGACTCAGGGGGGAGGTTTACACATGGGAGGCGCTGTTTGATACACTCGCTAGCCGCCACCCCTACCCCCGTGCCCCTATTCCCGGTAGAGCCTGTTGACTGTATATGCGGTACAGACTGCATACTAGCCGCCACCCCTGCCCCCGTACCCCTATTCCTAGTAAGACCTGGGGAGTTACTCACTAAAAGGCGCTTCTCCACACATGATTGTGCAGGTCGATTTACTGGCTTTTCAATAATACCTGGTTTAGCAGCCCTAGTGCTAGTTCCCCCTCCTTCGGAAATAGAAGCATTGCCTTTTTTATCCTCTGTAGCTTTCGCAAGCATATTAAGCTTGCCGGTGTTCACAGTAATTAGCTTTTCAAGCTGTTCTAATTTGGAGTTAATCATTTTTGTTCTCTCCAATAGAGGTAGTATCAGAGATTTAACTAATTCTCAATTTTTCCTAAAAACCCCTCGTTAGAGCTGCTTTGGGGAGATAATTGGGAGGGACCTGGGGACGATGTTTGCGAGCTGGGGGATGGTACCCTGGGATGTGAAGTAAGATTTGTGTTGGCATTTTTTGGAATTGTAGCAGGGCCACCCTTCTGTAAACCACACCCTCTCTTCCTTTTGCTAGTGTTCATTTTAGCATTACTTTTAGTATGTTTGCTAGCTAGCAACACCGAATTTTGGCCTTTGGGAGGGGAACTATGTGGCGTTGGTGATTTGGAGGCCCTGCAACTCAGACCACTAGCAACTGTACTAGTAGTTGACAAACATAGTATAGAGCCAACCATTGAATTTTCAATCCCCACCGGCAGGGGACTAAGTGTTGGACTCTGGGTGACAAGGGGATTTAATGTTCTTGGTTGATCGGGATTGACCGCAGATCCAATAGTACCCAATAAAGAGCGCTTCCCAGTTCTAGGGACAACCGTTTCTCAGTAAGTGCTATTTCTTTTTCTAACACCACAGCTGCACGTTTAATAAATTGATCAATAGTACCTGTAACTGCCCCACTAGAAGTAGAAAGGGTAAGATTTCTACCCTTCCTAGGACGTTGTGCCATTATAACTAAAACCAAAGGACAAAGACACAATAAGAATACAAAAGATATACACAAGAAAATAATAAGATACGATTGTAATGCATAGAGCATAAAGTCCAAGGAAACAAGCAACTAGGCTCGGACGGCCTCAGACGGTCCCGCCCTTGACCCGGGCTTTTCCCGGGCTCATCCCGTGCGCGCGCGAGGAGCTTGATTATATAGATCAGGTGGAGGGCTAATCAGGGGAAGAGGCACCAGCTGGGAGCAAACAGAGGATGCTGGTCCTAGCAGTCCCCCGAGCCCATGTCCGCGCCGAAGCAGTCCAAGGCGCAGTCCCACACCTCCGGCAAAGAAAACAAAGGTGTCCCAGCACGAGCCAAGGGTCAGAGTGTCAGGAAGCAAGCTGCGAACGGCACCGTGGTAAAAGCATGCGTTGTAACAACGTACATCCCAGGGTGGCAGCGCCGGTAACTCGCCTTAGGTTCTCCCAAGCCCAGCTGGTGGTGGTCACAGTCTGAATGTCATTTGGGTCACTAGGAGCGGCCTTAGGAAGCACCATGGATAGTTTCTTGGGCAAGACAAAGTCAGACTCCGGGCGAAGAAACGTAATTCTGGCACCAGGGTGATACCAAGCATGGGCGTAACTGATTTGGGCTACCAGATAGTAAAAATGGAAATCAGGGAATCCGTAACCTCCTCTCCCGTAGGGGAGTGTAAGTACCTGCCACCGTACTCGAGCATGTTTACCCCCCCCTTACTAATCTAATAAGCAGTGATTGCAGTGTTAGAAAAAACGGTTGGGGAGGGGTATGGGAATGTTGTTAAAGAGGTATAAAAACTTGGGCAAAACCAACATTTTCAGAATCGCTACTCTATCCGCGATAGATAATGGAACCCTCACCCAGCGCTCTATTTGTGCTTCAAGGGAGCTGACTGCTCGCCTGTAGTTGAGGCATATGATTAAAGCTGTGTCTAGGTGGATATGAATGCCCAAGTATTTTATGGAGTCAGTGCACACTCCAGGAGGAATTCACACTCCCAAGGTTTGGTGCTGGAAGTCAATGGGAAGATCATCGATTTATAACAATTTATGCCGAGGCCTGAGTATCGACCGAATCGGATTATCTCTCATATGAGAGGTTGGAAAGACGGTGTGCTCATTGACGGTGGAGGCTTCATTGGCGGTAGAGGCGTCATCAATGGCAATGGTGTCTTCGTTGTTGCAGGCGTCGATGGTGGTAAATTTGTCACTGAGACCTTCGTTGACGGTATTGGTAGCGTCAACAATAATATCGGGGCATTGATGGCCGCCGTCAATGTCGTAGGCGCCGAACGGTCTTGACAACGAGAGAGTAGTCATCATCGTTGAAGAAGAAGGTGTTAACGGAGATACTGACACCAAGAGGGATCTGTGGCTAGATGTATGCCTGGAAGGCCCTGAAGAGGTGGCAGATTCCAATTTAGCTTTAGAAGTCCCAGAATGATGTGGCAAGACTAGCCAGGAAGAGACGTTGGGTTCTTTCTACTTTTCTTTGGTCTGATGAGAGGTTTTAGGGTTTTTCTTGACCTCTTCATACTGACCTTCAGATGACCTGGGCCTTTTATGGGATTTAGAGGAAGTGTCACTCTCCTCATCAAAAGATGCTCCCTGTGTCTTCTTAAGCCAAAACAAAAGTCTGCCCTCTCTATCTCTAAGAGTCTTAGATGAAAAAGTGTGGTAGATTTTGCATTGTTTTGCCTCATGATCAGGATAGAGGCAACAGATGCAATCCTTGTGGGCATCATCAATATGTACCCTCTTCTTCCCACAGGATTTGCAAGGGCTAAATATTCATTTGCTGTCAGACATTCTAATATCCAGAAGAAAATTAGACTTATCTGAGAGATACACGATGTATTGTGAAAATCTGAGGGATTCGGCCTCTCTCAGGAAGGTTCTAAAGGGTGCTGGTTACTGATTGGTTGTGCTTAAGTTTGGTCTTATTTTAGAAAAGGAGGTATATAGGCTATTAAATGCATGGTTGCCTCCATGATAGCCTGTGGAAGTTTTTTAATTACTGCTTTATTTATATTACCGTGGGACTCCCACTTCGACAACTGGGAATGATTCAAGCATGTGAATCTATGAAAGATACCCCAATACTGGATAACATTGTAATCCTTATGGCAGTGCCTGGCAGGCACCGCCACTGTTGTAGGCGCTACGAGCCCCTCCACCGTACCAGTGGGCTCAAGGAGCCGTCGGATACATGGTAGTTGGTCTTTCCCACTGCCAACACACCGCCCGCCATCGTAATGTAATGGTTGTTATTCAGTCACCGATGGCGCTGGGACCACCACCGACGGCCTGTCTGTGGCGGTGTTGGTGGCAGACTCACCGCCATCATAATTGGGTCCTAAGTGTCTGTTTTTCTAAGGCTTTGCTTTCTCCCTCCAGTACTCTTGCACACTGAAATGTAATAAAGTACATAAAGAAGTGGGTAGTGCTATAGGGATGATAATGACAATCTATGGAAAGCTGGTACAAAGTAAAACAGCAAAGCTTTGATTTAAGTGCAGGTCCAGGCCTCTTATGGCTACAATGGAAGAGCTTTATCGCAGTCCGTGATCCCTAGAAAAGTTCATACAGTTGGATAGGCAGTTCTGTTATGTGGCTTGGAATGGTATTAAAAAATGCCTTATAGTAATTCCTCACAGTCATTGTTCTCATGCATTTCTGTTACCAGGTTGACAAACCATGCTCTGGTTGTTCCAGTGCATGTATGCAGTCATGCTATCTTACAGACGAGCAGGGCTTAAATCAGCAGCCCCAAGTGTGATCCATGCAGACCAGCAGCAGCTTGGTGCATCTGGTAGGAAGTCGACTCTCTTTGGTTAAGGTGCTGAAATGGATCATTTGGGCACAGTGAAGGTAGATTCAGCTGTCAACCGCCTTGCTTGATTGGCCACTCTGAAGAAGACAAAAGGATCAAGCCCTTCCATGAAAAAACTCTCCAACTAACAACAGAATCTGACTCGTGACATAAGCCCCTACCATCACCCAAATGCCAACATGAATGAAAGGCTAATTAGCACCCCCTGCTAAATAGAATGAATTTCTAAGGGCAGCTCTGTCTCTATCCTTACACTCTTCTGTGTCTGAGGTTCTACCTTCTGTTTAAGGAATGCAGGCAAAAGACTTTCACTGACTGGGGGGGCTATGTCAGCACCCCCATCTTGTAATGACAAGTAACAACCCCAGGCAAACCAAGATTCCAAAGTGCAATGAAAACCAGCAAATTAAAAATGACACTTTACTAAAAATGATTTTTATAAAAAATCATCAGAGTGTTTAATAATTTTCTTAATACAAATTACACAAAAAATGCATACATTTTCTAAAAAACCATATACATAATAATTAAAACAGACTGAACATAAAATTAAAAAATGATGGTAAGGTGAAGTAGGGCCGGTTTCTTCAACACGTTTCGACACCAAGTGTCTTCATCAGGAAAGTACCATCATATAATTAATCTAAAATTAAAATTAGAATAGACAGTCTTTAATACAGATTTGTACAGACTTTTCTACCTAAGCACCCCGATCTTGTGCCATGTCAATGGCAGTTCAAAGTTGATCCACTAGCCTATTTCACAGATACACTTTTAACCAACATGGAGTCCTGCACCAAAAACACACAACACACGCTTGACACTCATACACGGATGTCAGTGATGGATCTGAGCATGACATATCAGGGGAACCTTTACACAAGCAGACCTGTAGGTATCACACTCAGCTCCAGGAACATAGAAAAAGGATTTTCCCTTGCTAATGATTCAAAACTATATGATGCTACCACGTCTCACTGTATAAGTTCCAGGAGCACAAAAGGTAGTTGCCACGCCATGGGTAACCTCAGAACCAGGTTCTAGATAATTGTTTGGTCTGGCCCTCAACATGCGTGCAGATTTTTGTTGGTGCTGGGGCCCAAGGAAAGCCAGAATGCTAGAGTAACTTGCAGATAGGTAACTGAGGGCATGGGTGGGCATCCAATTACCAACTACTATACAGTTGAGGTTTCTGTCGTAAAAGTCCTACATTATAAAAGAGGTAGGGGAACTGCTAATTTAAAGTAATGGGAGAACCACAGATTTACAGTTCATGCATTTCCCCAACTTGTAAAAGATCTACTGGTTTATGATTAGTTCAATCATGGCAGCCACAAAGCTAGGAAATAAATCCTGTTGGGCTGCTAACTATAAAAGAATGGCATTCCCTTCAAGATGGCTATCGTGTTATACACCGGAGCATCTCCACAGATTTATCCCATGGTACAAAATAGCTGCTTTCCCTGCCATCAAGCAGACTAAGGTTAATAGTTTGTATTTGTTTTACTTGTCCATACTTACCGAATTCATGGAGTCATGTATTTACAGCTATTAGTAGGCATGGGCGAATTTTGCGAATCTGGCGTTCGCGAATTTGCGTATTTGTGAACTCGCAATTCGCAAAATCCGTGAATTCATACCGTGCCCGGCTCCCGTGCGGGCGTTTGAGGGGGGAGCAGGTCGCAGCCCGGGAGATCTTCAGCGCGGAGGAGGTGGCGGCACTAGTTTTTTATGTTCAGTGCCGCCTCCCCTGGACCATCATGGCAGGCGGCAAGATCGCTCGCGGGTACGGTATCCAGGAGCGCCGGAAGCGGTGGGAGAAGGTGTGCCGGGCCATGTACCAACACTCTCGGGTCCGGCGCACCTACAACCAGGCCACCCACCGTTGGACAGATCTCCTGGACAGGGAACGCGATCTGCTCGACCTGCTCGGCCTTGAGATCCCCGGGCTTGGTGAGTAGTAGTAGCTATTTCTTTACTACTCTGTTTTCTCCTGCTCTGTGTGTTATTATATTGCAAATTTTTTGTTTTTTACAAAGAGCAATAATGCTGCTGATTACATTGTAGGTAAATTATATTTCAAAATCTTCTGTGCATTTCAGGTGCACTGCTCTCCTTCTAAGTAGCGTTGCTACTATGCTTATTTGTTTTCGATTTTGTGTTAATTTCATTGGCCTGTGAAATTATGTATGAGTGTAGTTTAAAGAACTGCGTAATGCTAGACACTTAGGGTCAGATTTCTAATTACCGGCGCATCCCTGCAAAGTAGCAGGGATGCACCAGTAATTGTGCGCCACGCCACCACCACCCATGGTGCGCCGTATTTACAATGCGGCGCACCATGGGCCCAAAACGTCACCGAAGCGTTACGCATCTGTGCCGTAAAGGCGGCGCATTGCTGGAGTTGCGTCGCAACATGGCACAGCTCCAGCAATGCTCTGGGGTGCCCTACCGCCCCAATGCTGCGTCAAGCCGTACGTCTGCTTCATCAGGCGCAGGGTTTGAGTCACGCATCATTGTCCTCAAAGTGACTGATTGAAATCTTGTAGATTTCCCTCATCCACTTGTAGGATGCGTTCCTGCGCAAGAACGCCCTCCCTTGCGCCAGAACGCCCCCTGATGGCGCAGGGCTTTACAACGTGATGCATCTCCCATATGCGTCACATGTTAATATACGCCGCACCATGGCGCCTCTTTTGTTCTGCCGCTGCGTCACAAAAGTCATGTAACAATGGAGCAAAAGAGCCGCAAGGGGCTTCTAAATCAGCCCCTACAGACTCAAGTCCAGTCCTTCCTTTGTACACCTGTCAATAAGAAGAAATAGTGGTGGTGGATTGATAGTTTGAGTATTTTAATGACTGGTTAATGTAGTAGGAAACTTTTTAGTGTTGTCGCTGATCTGTAATCACGATGGACTTTGTCTGTCACTTCGCGTGCTGCGGACTGCTGCCTGCCAGTGCTAGGCGAACCTTTTTAGTAGTTTGTTTAGTGAGTTACATAAGAACTTTCCAAGTCGACGGTCCGCAAATCAAGCAATACTAATAACGTAGTAGACCACATGAGATAGGTCAATATATCCCGTGGAATAGTTGTCTATTTGCTAATTCGCCAAAATATTTTGTTATTGTTCTTTTGAAATGTTTGATTTGGTTGACAAATATCATCCATTTTTTCTGATCTTTCTTTCTTTCATGTTGTACATCAGCTCCCCCCAGGGGCAAGAGGGCATTGGAGGAGGCTGCTGCTGCTGCTGAACAGGATCGGTCAGGCGAGGGCTCCTTTGCTGGCCCCGGTAAGTTTTAATTTTAATATAGAGTACCTATTTTTTCCTAGCGTTCCTCATTCGATTTTTTCTAAATCGTCTTTGATCTTCTTATCCTGCCTCGACTATGACTCCCTGTGGTATTACTAGATTATTCTTATTAGTCTGTGTAGCTAAGTAAGATTGCACATTTGGCAATTCCATTGGACTCCCATTCTAGTCAGCAATAGCTCTATGCACTGAGTGCAGTCCTCTGGGATTGTCCATAATATCTTTTCAAGTCTTCTAAATGTTTATGCTTTGACAATTGCCAACAATAAAAAGGTGAATGATCACCAAGAAAGAATAAGATACTACTTTATTGTTGGTTTGGACAATCCATTCTACTACTGTTGCAGGGACAAATCTGCACAAACAGAACTATGGACACTAAATAGTGCATTGTTTATCAATTATAATAGGCGCAGCTAGACTTTCCACATACCTCAGTGATATCAGTCTTTGAAGAACCCCCAATCTCCTTACTGACTAGATAGTGTGGCAGAGTCATTTAGCTCCCGAATTCATCAATGATTGATCCCCAATGATGATTATCCAACGCAGGACAAGAGTACGTAGTCAGAGTCCAGAAGTGTCAGAGGCACGGACTCATGCTTGCAAATTGCAAAACCTTTTGCTCATTCACTCATGACCAAAAACCACAGAGTCTATTTAAGTTTTAAAGCTTTATTAAAATTTAAAATATTTAATAAAATCAAGCTTGTCATAAAACATAAACGGTTGATTAAAAATTGAAAAGTGCTTGTACTCATTATTTATTTCCCACATTTATTGTGGGCGAGCCGAGCTCTCACCTGGTTTAAACTTTCATTTTTCTTTTTGGTGCGGAATCATTGGTCCCTTCGTCCTAATGAATTCTTCTTAGAAGTGAAGCTTCTGTCTGTTAAGAGGAAAATGGTGCGTGTTAAAAACCAAGCATTCATCAGTTGTGCCAAATAATGCTGCAAGACAACACCCTTCCCTGGAAAAAGGGACATTTTTACTTTAGAGTAGACAGTCACAAATTAGTAGATTGTTTTCTGTATTCACATTTCTTCATTCCTAGACAAAATACTACTGAGTGGTGTATGTCTATGAAATCTAACATTCTTAAATGTACTTTGTAGGTGGAACATCTGGTGCTGGGCCCAGCGCGGAGGTGGAGGAGGAATGCTCTGGGGGGGGAGGCGGTGGAAGTGCCGGACCAAACTGCTGTGCGGGTTGCCACGGTAGTGGCGGGCAGTGGTAAGCTCTTATATTCCTTACTTATTGAGATTGCAGACTGCCTAGTGTGCTGCTCCCCGTGAGAAAAAGTAAGGTTTGTCCAGATGAGAGACATGAAGAAGAATGATTGACATTTAGGGGCCTATTATGATGGCGGACAGACCTGAGTCCGTCCGCCACCATAGAGTAGGAGGGACCGTCCGCAGGGGCAGTGGCGGTCCCTCTGTGGTAATTAGGATGTGATCGCCACCCTGGCGGTCACATCCTGTATTTTTATCATTGCGGCGGGTGCTGCTTGAAGCAGCACCCGCTGCAATGATAAAAATGTAAGTTGTGCATTTGCATGCACAAAGCGGCAGACACCGCGCGGTGCCTGCCTCTTTGTGCAGGCAAATGCAGGGGGGTACCATAGGTACCCCCAATGTGCACCCCCACCCCCCCATTCACCTCTGGGGGCCCCCAAACAAAAATCTGTATGCCTTTGCACGTCGGAAATGCCGCAGTGTAAAGGCATGTGTAGTCCAGACATCCTAATATGGCTGGCGGTGTCTGATAGACACCGCCAGCCATGTTAGTGCTTTTCCACAGCGGACGGGAGGTGACCGCGGCTGCGGACTGCAAAACGATCCCCCAGCCATCCTAATCTGGCGGGGGTCTTTTTCAGTCCGCTGCGGATTTCCCGCATCCTCCGGGCCGGCGGTGGATTCCGCCGGCCCGGAGGATGTGGGAAATCCGCAATCCTAATCTGCCCCATAGTTTGAATGGATGGATGCCTGGATCATGGTACTGTCTGACTCTTAGATAGCATATGTGTATCTAGAGAGAGTAGACGGTCACTGGATGAACTAAGTGTTACTTTGAAGAGCATGTAACACCGCACCCGCACTTCCGTCCCAGTGTAGGAAAGGCAAGGAAAAGAAGTTGTAATTTTGTCTGAATACTACCATGAATAGTAGCAGTAGTTTGTATTGCAAGCACAGCATATATCAGGCTATTACGATGGCCACTCACTACCTCTGTTAATACGTTTAGTGGAACTCGGTCATTCATGTTTGGATGTATCACTGTTCACTCAATAAAAAGCAAAGCACCTAAAGTCATCCCATATGTAAGCAAATACATACCATGTGCAGTGATAGATAATCAGATTATTTATCTTCTTCATTTTCCTTTTCTAGTATTCATTGGCACTGTAGGGTGAAAGTTAAATTAATTAAGCAGTAGCCCTTGTAACAGAGTATTCTCAGTGCCACCCGTAATTGAAAAGTAAGAGCATCACCGCCTGCATGACTGGTACAGTAACGCAAGTCTGTCTCACTCATCATGGCGGGCGTCTGTTTTTCTCGGGTGCAAGTTGACTGCGCTGGCATTATGACGGCTTGCAGAAGTTAACGTACCAATTTTGCTAAACAAGAGAGAAGAAGAAGAATAAGACTGGTGTACTGTCATAGTCGACTCTAATGGAGTGAGTCCATAGTGCTCGTAGAATTGATTCCTTAAACTCTCACTAATGTTAGAGCAAAGATGAAGAAGTGGGAGGTTAGATAGATACTGGCCACAATAGTTATGTACTGCACTTGCAAGTTGCTAGTTCTACTGTGACACAACTTTCTGCTGAATCATTTTGTGTTAATCTTAAAGAGCATTGGTTACAGACTATGTCTTTCTTCATATAGATGCTCCTTCCAAACCAACCCGGAAGGAGCTGGCTAGACGGGCCCGTCAACGGAGGCTGGAGGCCACTGTCGCTGAATATCGCCGGCTGGTGGCCCAGGAGGAGGGGGACACGCAGTCTACCACAACATCTATCGGGACAGCTGCATCCTCCTCCGCGCTCCCTGGTTCACCCAGACGGCGCAGGTCTCCAGCGGTACGGAGCCGGGGTACCGCAGCCACCCGCCACCGTCGAGCAAAGAAATCAGCTGCCCCCCACAGCAGTTGCAAGAAACGCATGCACCGCCTTTCCCTGAGGGTTTCCTACCTCGAGCAGGAGCTGCTCAACACGAAAACCCTGCTCGAGACCCTCCGCAAGGAGCATTCCGACCTGGCCCGGAAATTCAACAGCAGCAGCCAGCAGTAGGAGGAGACTGTCCCTTGCCCCTTTTTTAAAGACTTCTGGGGGGTGGGAATTCGGAGTTGGGTTTTTTCACTTTTTTGGACTTTTCACGGACATTCGTTGGGGTTAGGGAGTGGGGGTGGGTTGGGTCTTGTGGGAGATTATTTTTGTCAGGGATATAAATATACTTTGAACTTTATCTTAGCATACGTGTTTTTTTACTGCTTTTGAGGCTGGTGGGTGGGGGTTTAACAGTAACTTTGTTTTGGTGACACTTAAGTGGCATCTTGATTCAAGTTGTGCAATTAATTGCCCAAATGTTTTCAAAACTAAGTGCCTCTCACAGAGTAAGTGAATTCAATAGTCCTAGGACTTTACTAGTACTAGCGTCAGTCTCTCGTCTCTCGTCTCTCCTAATACTCCATTATATTTCCCCCCCCTAAACACTTATCTTACCTGTCATTTGTGTTTGGAAATAGGGCTAGGCACAGTGCTGGCTGCACGTCAAATGGCGATATGGCAATCCTGGGCGGATGAAATGTCATCATTGCGTTCGTACTAGTAGTGTCACACAGTGGCAGTTGCAGCATCTGAAAAAAAAGAAAATGAAACCTTGTTGTCCTTACCGTAGCATTAGAATGGTACGATAAAGAATATAGCAGGTGACAGTACACTAGAACAGTGCCACAATGTAGCCTAACAAATGGTAAAGTATTGAAAGTATAACTAGTACTTGCGTTGAATTTCTTTGACATTGGCTACTACTACAAGAAATAGTACTGAAGCTGAGTAAGTCTAGAATATATCCTCGGATTCCTTCACCAGCCTGTTGCTATGACCTTATCCTCCCCAGCAAGTGTGTGGAATTATTGCTGTCATTTAGTCACACATCAATCAAAACCACACAGCCCGGGGGAAGAGGGTTAGGGTTTGTAAATTGGATGGGAATGGGGGATTTTGGGAAAAAAATTTTGAGAGAAGAAAAAAAAGCACAGCATGGACAAACAATAATTGAAGATAAAGAAATCTTTGGGTACAAAGCTAACCATAAATCTTTTAAGTGACATAAAGGAAGTACATGCACTACTGCATGCATTGTTACTGAAAAGTAAGTAGTACTTTTGACAACCGTGAATGACAGAATGCGACAGTACAGGGCTGGAGCGTTTTCACTTGCCTATCTCTGCACTCAGAGAAACACTTCTTATATTAAATTAGGTTTAAAAAATAGCCGAAGTAAAACCTATAGTATGGCTGTAGGGATCAATTTAGAGAGATCCAAGAAATGCAGAATCACACTCATAGAAGTTCACAGCAATAACATTTCTTAAAAAATAATTTGAAAAGAATGGATACTGTATCTGTATGTTGTTGTAGTTGTCCTGTTGAATTTGGTAAGTAAGTTGCACGCATCAAACCATTTCTCTTATTAGTGGCACTCCTCCATTCCAGCTGATGCTTCGTCCATCAATGTTGGTGACCAGATGACACCCTGTCCACTGCCTGCCTGGCGGATGCTGAATTGCGGCTCGCTAATGTGAAGCCTGACTTCATCCTTTTTTTCCCATTACACAGACTGAAACCCGGCCTGTAATTATTGATGGAAAAACAGGAAGTGATTTTTAAAACACCACTGACAAATAAATATAAGGTATGTACGCTGTGTAGTGCAAAAAGTCACACTTTCAGTTTCCTAATAGACAGTAAGCATGGGCGAATTTTGCGAATCTGGCGTTCGCAAAAATTTGCGTATTTTCGAACTCGCAATCCGCAAAGTCCGCAAATTCGCAAGAATTTTTTTTTGTGTGTTCGCAAGGGTTTCTGCCAGTTCGCGAGTGTTTTGTACCAGTTCGCAATTGCGAACTTACTTGTCGGCTCGCAACGATCGTGACTATGTTGTTTCTACGTCTGGTTCATCATCACAGGTTCCCAGCACCCTCTGTTTCACCACTGCCACCCTCTATTTCACCCATGCCACCCTCTGGTACATCAATGCCACCCTGTGGTTCATCATCACTGTAGATTATGGGGGGGGAAAGCAAGCACACCTGCCCTGCTTCAACTGACATGAATTAATTTGGGGTTGATTTATTAATGTGTCACTGTTTTAAAGTTCCAGTCTGGCACCTGCTTCCTCATCTGTAGTTTGCTTTCTGTTGCAGTGCATTTTTTTCCAGGACCTTTGTGGCCTACTTGTAGCTATATGAGCCTGCTGTGAGGGTCAGAGCAGGGTCATAGAATTGTTGCAACTAGCAACTGAACTCTGGAGGGGCCCCAGTCAGGAAGCACTACAGGGAATGGTTACTATTACTAATGATGAGTTTGAACTTTTGCACCTGCTGAGTGCTTTCAGTTTAGCAAAACTCGTTTTTCTGCAGAACAGCAATTGTAATGCCCCAAACAAACATAGGCAACTGAACTCTGGAGGGGCTCCTCAGGAAGTACTACAGGGAATGGTTACTAATGATGAGTGAACTTTTGCACCTGCTGAGTACTTTCAGCAAAAGTGATCCAAAGAAAGTCAAAAGGCCTCAAATCCAAAAAAGTACAGGCAAATGTCAACCTGAGGAGTTATTCTGATAAAAATCATCATTTTCAGAAGGTCTATGCTGCTTGCTAGTGGATTTCTTGTGCAGAATTGCAAATTTTGTAATTTCGTGAGTGCGAGATTGTCGCTGCCTGCCGCACCTACATGTTCGCAATTGCGAAATCTCGCGATGCGTCGCCAAACTCCCACGGGATCCCGCAGCAAGATCCAAAATGGCGCAGCACTCGCAAAATATCGAGAAAAACAACTCGGCAAACGCTGAATGACGGTAAGTGAACGCCGCACGCCACAAAATTGTATCACCAAGAAAAAAAAATCCGCTGCGTGCAAATTTGCGGATTTTTGGTAAATTCGCGAGCGTTCGCGGATTGCGAATTTACCGAAAATCCGCAAAATCCACGAGCGGAACGGATTTTCGGCCCATCCTTAATAGACAGTACAATATTTTTGAAAGTGCGTACTCTGTCTGAGTCTCCTTTTGAAGGATAAATAAGTATGGGCAAATTAATTTAGCAGATCTTTCCCCTCAAGCTAGGTGTACTGTAAACTGTGTTTTAGAACAAAATTAGACCTTCCCTGCACTGCTCCCACCCAGACCCTTACTAAAGCCAGTCGCAAAAATGTAGAAGACCCCCAATCAGATCTCAAAAAACGAGGCCTAGTAGAAAACTGGTAACAAAACATACTTTGAAAGTAAAAGTAGGCCCAAATCCCCCCTTACCCACCGTGGATTGTATTCAAACCACTTGCAAGCAAGCAAAAGTATCCATACACAGAATCGCTCCAAGACTCGCAAACCCCCCCACAAACAGCCCCCCACCCAAACACATGCAATACAAATACTGCTAACCTTAACGAGCCCTAAGTTAAGAATAGTGGCAAACGCTTTCTTTAACTATGCCAAATCCCCCCTTTCCCACCATGGATTTTCTTCAAATCACTTGTAACTAAAATTACACATTCCCACGAGTGCTCTAAGACCCCAGAACTCAGATGCAAAATTCTAGAACACCCTGAAACACATGCAATCCTGCTGCTAGGGCTAACCCTAACAAACCCTAAGTTACAAAAAGGGCCAAAAGGCTTTTCCGCATGGATTTTCTCCAAACCAGTTTTATCCGGTATTAGACCTTCCCAGCAATGCCCCAAGACCCGCCAACCCACCCGCAAAAAAGCACAACACCCCCAAACAGCCAAAAAGGAAAATCTCATACTTACAATATTTATCGGCCTTCGGTCCAAACGCGCTGGGCAGCTAGGTCATAACTCCCGTTTTCCACCACGGATTTCCTGAAAAGCAAATGCAATCAAAATTAGACTGTCCCAGCAGTGCTCCCAGACCCCAAAACCCACCCACTAACTCCCAGAACCCCCCCAAAGAACACCTCAAAGACAAGCAAGTCAGCAAAAATGCAAAAATAATTTCGCCTCCGATTTGGTCCAAAGCACTTTAATCCGGTATTAGAGCTTCCCAGCAATGGCCCCAGAGCCGTCAACCCAGGAGAAAACAAGTAGAAGACCCCCAACCAGCCAAAAAGCAAAAGTACAAAAATTGGGACTTAGTCATTTTTATGGCAATTTCCAAAATCACTCCGCGCGCGCTCTGCAGCTAGGCCCTAACTTCCCTCTGCCACCATGGATTTGCTTCAAACCTCTTGCAGTCAAAAGTATCAATAGCCAGCAGTGTTCCCAGACCCTGGAACACACCCACAAACACCAGGAAGCCCCCCAAACAGGCCCCCGAAAACGCTACATTGAGCGAAATGTCAGAAATAGCAAAAACCTTTTCCTCATGGATTTTGTCCAAACCACTTCTATCCGGTATTAGACCTTCCCAGCAATGCCCCAAGACCCGCCAATCCACCCGCAAAAAAGCAAAACACCCCATAACAGCCAAAAAGGAAAATCTCATACTTACAATATTTATCGGCCTTCGGTCCAAATGCGCTGTGCAGCTCGATCATAACTTCCGTTTTTCACCACGGATTTCCTGAAAAGCAAATGCAATCAAAATTAGACTGTCCCATCAGTGCTCCCAGACCCCAAAACCCACCCACAAACACCCGGAACCCCCCCAAAGAGCACCTCAAAGACAAGCAAGTCAGCAAAAACGCAAAAATAATTTCGCCTCCGATTTGGTCCAAACCACTTTTATCCAGTATTAGAGCTTCTCAGCAATGGCCCCAGAGCCTTCAACCCAGGCGAAAACAAATAAAAGACCCCCAAACAGTCAAAAAGCAAAAGTACAAAAATGGGGACTTCGTCATTTTCATGGCAATTCCCAAAATCACTCCGCGCGCGCTCTGCAGCTAGGCCCTAACTCCCTTCTGCCACCATGGATTTGCTTCAAGCCTCTTGCAATCAAAAGTATCAATAGCCAGCAGTGCTCCCAGACCCCGAAACCCACCCACAAACACCAGGAAGCCCCCCAAAAAGGCCCCCGAAAACGCTACAGTGAGTGAAATGTCAGAAATAGCAAAAACTTATTCCTCATGGATTTTGTCCAAACCACTTCTATCCGGTATTAGACCTTCCCAGCAATGCCCCAAGACCTGCCAACCCACCCGCAAAAAAGCACAACACCCCCAAACAGCCAAAAAGGAAAATCTCATACTTACAACATTTATCGGCCTTCGGTCCAAACGCGCTGTGCAGCTAGGTCATAACTCCCGTTTTCCACCATGGATTTCCTGAAAAGCAAATGAAATCAAAATTAGACTGTCCCAGCAGTGCTTCCATACCCCGAAACCCACCCACAAACACCAGGAAGCCCCCCAAACAGGCCCCTGAAAACATGATAGTCAGCAAAAAGTCAAAAACGTTTTCAAGTCTGATTTGGTCAAAACCAGTTTTATCCGGTATTAGACCTTCCCAGCAATGCCCCAAGACCCGCCAACTCACCCGCAAAGAATTAGAACACCCCCACAAGTGCAGACTCTTTCTTCATTGGGCGTAATCCAGCCCTCTGCTTTGAAGGAAATAGGAGTCTGGAGGAGGAGGATAGAGAATCATGTTCTTGTGAACTTGTGAACCTGAGGAATGCTGACTGCGGCACCTTCAAATCAATAAGCAAATAAGTGAAGACAGTTCTGCTGATGGGCTTGTTTTTGTGATTAGGTGATTACAGTTTTAATTATATTAACTGTGCAAAATAAAGAAAGACAGACACACAGGAATAAAAGTGAATAAGGACGAAAAAGAAAGTTATTGAACCATTGGCTCATTTTCAGGGCTCGGTGTCAGGGAATAAGAGTTCGTCCTCAAACTCTGCGAATTCAGGCAGGAGTAGGTCAGTGTCACCTAACAGAGAAGAAATTCCCTCATCTAAGTTGCTGTCCTCCTCGTCTTCTTCTGGTGTGTATTCTCGTACTTTGTAATCTGGTGGTATGAGGTGCTGATTCATCTTGATCATTGTTAACCTCTCCACATTTTTGGGCGAGAGGCGGGTCCGTTTACAAGTTACAATGCCACCAGCAGCACTGAAAACACATTCAGAAGACACGCTTGCGAGTGGGCAAGACAAGTAGTTTATAGCCAGGTTGGAGATCTGTGCCCACAATTCTTTTTTCCCATGCCAATACGCCAATGGGTCAGCATTAACATAGACCTCTGTTGAGTCATTCAGATAGTCCTGCACCATCGACTGAAGGTTCTCCAAGGTTCCTCCACTTTGCTTACTTTTTGCTGGGACCTTTTGAGAACCAAACCTAGCAGAGTTAGCCAATCCTCTTCTTCACCCAAAGTTACTGTTGTGTCTGGTGCAGATGATCCAGTTGCCGGTGTTTTACCGGCTGAGAGGTCACTTGTGCCAACCCCACAGGTGCAGAAGTGGATTCTTTTGACTGGGGATGGCCTGCTGATGCTGATGTACTACCTTTTCCTTCAATTTGCTGCCGTTCTCTTTCAAACCTCATGGCTGACAAGGCTAGCCAATGTTTGTACTTTGTAACATCTTCATCACCAAAAGGACAGAATGCTCTGCCTGCCAGCGCCTTTTTGTAGCGTGGATCCAGAATAGTAGCACAAATGTAATGCTGTTCTGAGTGGATCATTTTAAGACGTTCATCACCAAGTAGGCGCTCTAATAATTTCTCCGCCAAAACAAAAGCGTCTTGCTTTTCTTTATCTTTTTGAAACATGGAACACACCGCCTTCAGTTGGTGCTCCAGCATGCGCAACAATGGGTTAGCTTTTCCCAAATTACAGTCCTCCCTGCTGACTGCACGCGAGAAGACCTCAAAAGGACGAAGCATGTCTGTCAGGCTTTTAACTAGCTTCCATTGCTCCGCATCTAGCCTCAGGTCCTTCTGAGCTGTACCCAGTGTTAAGAAATAATGATCGAGTACCGTATACTGCTCATACGGATGCTCAAGCATGTAGAAGGTTGAGTTCCAACGTGTTAGCACCTCCTGGATGAGTGCTTTCACTGGCATTCGACGTTCATGTAGCAGGCCCCTCAGATGATTCCGGGCCTTAAAAGAATGGCTGAAATGGTTGCACATTCTTCTGCAGGTAGCCACTAACTCGCACGATGGACTGTCTTCTTCACTCAAGAATTTTTTAACAACCAGGTTTATACAGTGCGCCAAACACGGCACTCTGAAATAGTTACCCAGCTCCATGGCCTTAACTACATTGGCGCCATTATCCGTGGCAACATAACCAATCTGGCGTTTTTTTGTGGACAGCCAGTGAAAGTTAAAGTGTTAAACTCATTCAAAATGTTTTCTGCAGTATGACATTTCTCCAAGCCAAACATGGCTAGTGTTGCATGTTTCCGAGCAGCTTTAAAAACTTGGTCCGGGTCAACACCTGCGTTTAGCTTTGCTTTAACCCCTGAAAAAGAGACCCAGTGTGCAGTGATGCACACGTAATCAGCGCCTGCGGCACTGGTCCACATGTCTGTTGTCAGATGTATAGTGTGAACAGCACTCTTCTGCAAGGCTGCCCCAATCGCCTCCAGCACATCTTCATGCAGTGCTGGAACCGCAACTCTGGCAAAATAGAACCGGCTAGGAACCTTCCATTTAGGGCAGAGCGCTGCCACTAATTCTAGAAAACCATCCCCTTCTACAAAAGAAAAAGGGAGAAGGTCCAGAGCTAGCATTTAAGCCAGCTTAGTGTTATACAGACGCGTGAGTGGGTGGTTGCGTTCATATGGCGCGTCTGAAAACAACATGGTTCTAATGTTGGCCTGGACCATGATTTTACGGGATGATGATGATGACTTCTTCGACCCAGTTACGCTTGCTGATGAACTTTTTCGCATTGGTGTCTCACTCTCTCCCACACTCTTAGTGTGACTCATAGGGGGTGTGCTTACAGGGGTACTGGGTGTAAGTGAAGTGTTTGACACTTCTTCCTCCTCATCATCATCAGATGAAACATCAACGTTTTCTTGACTTGCAATTCGGGCTTCCTTGATCTCCTTTAGGTGCGCAAACCATTGGACAGCGTGCTGTCTCTTAAGATGACCTCTCTGGCCTCCGGTCTCATAGTTGGTACCAAACTTACCACGACTTACTGCAAACTTACAAATGCTACAAATGGCTATGTTTTCCTTTTTTGGGCAAACACTAAAGAAATCCCAAACTGCGGACTTGAAATGTCTGTGGGGGCCGGAGGAGGCGATACTGGTGGTGGTCATGCTGCTAATGCCAGATGAAGTGGAGGATGTGTATTGCCGAACTTTACCACGTTGTGCACTTTCACCACCACTAATTGAGGTCAAGGTGGATGGAGGTCCCTTCTGGCGAGGAAGAAATATGGAAGCGGTAGGTGGTGGTGTACTAGTTAACACCAATGATTGTGCTGTTGCCATTGCCTCCTCGCCAACAACATCATCACGCTCAGCAGCTTTTCGGGCTAGGGTCAAAATGTCTGTTTGCTGCATGCCCGCTGAGCCTGGAGTAACGTGTATGATGACTGCGTCGTCGTCGTGAGAGTATACGCCACTTCTTGTTGAGCGTCATCATCACACTCCATAAGTACGAGACTTTCGGGGACCTTCCTTTTACGCTTAGCTACCTTTGTCAGATCATGGTGTGCCTCACTTTCAGACCGCAGTGCTGGTGGTTCCCAATTTTGATCCATATCATCAGAAGGAGGTGGGTTTGAAGAAGATGTAGACACCACCCTTGATCTTTTCCTTGCTAGGGATGTGGAAGGCAATGAATGATCATCAGGAGGAGTGGCTTCCTCAAATGATACCTCGGCTAGATTGTTGATTTCCTGATGTGCCCCTACTTCGGGAGGAACAACTATTGTGGGCACTTGTGACCCTCATTGCACCTCTGCTTGTGCATCTCCTTGCGCTGCCTCTCCTTCCACATGTACTTGGGCTTGTACTTGCACATGTGGTTGTTGTTGCGGCTGTGGTTGTTCAACACTCGTCAGATGAGTTACAACAACCTTTGTTGATTGAGGGACATTGCTGCTACTTTCTTGCGATGAGCCAACATCACTGGTCGATGGTGATTGAACAACTAGACTAAGTGCCTCTGCAGCACTCAAGGGCTTGGACTTAAGTTGGCGTGGTGGTGGCGGCACTGAGCCCAATGGTGGGGGGGTGCTGCTCCCAGCTTGGTCCCCAGCAGATCCCGCTGCAGCTGCAGGCGTACTTTTTTTTTTACTCCCCAAAAATGTGGCGGGCGGCACACCAGTCTCCTTGGTAACTTGCTTCTTCTGCTCCTTACTGGCAACTTTCTTGCTAGAGGAGCTACGGGGAACTTTTTTTGGGGCCATCTTCTTCAGAGGTCAGAACAGCAGGCCGCAGTTGCACGAGTTGCAGAGTTGTCTGTGGCCAGACGTGACGTCGCGTGACGTTATGCTGCACACACACACCGCTGCAGGACTTCTTCCTGGCACTGGTGGTTCTCTTGAGTCTTGTGCACCTAAAAGCAACGGAAGACAGAGGAACATCAGTTCAGTTATACACCCCAAAAACTCGAAAACCACATAAAAATCAGCACAATCCCATGCCATCCAAGCCCTCCATGATGTTTAAATTCAAGACACCCCACAGAATGACTAGGCCCATGCACCACTCACTTCCCCTGGGCCTAATGTATGAAAGCTAGGCAAAATGGGTGCAGGCCTGAGAACACTGCCTGCATTCAAAATGGCCCCTTGCCTCCCAGCACATGCCTAGGGCCTGCCTGTACCAGCACTCAAAATGGCCCCCACCCACATGGCCAGTCCCCATGAACACCCTAAAAAATCGAAAAACACAGAAAAATCAGCACAATCCCATGCCATCCATGCCTCCATGATGTTTAAATTCACGACACCCCACAGAAAGACTAGGCCCATGCACCACTCACTACCCCTGGTCAAAAGGCCCCAACAACAGCCCAAAAATCGAAAAAACACTGAAAAATCAGCACAATCCCATGCCATCCATGCCCTCCATGATGTTTAAATTCAAGACACCCCACAGAAAGACGAGGCCCACGCACCACTCACTACCCCTGGGCCTAATGTATGAAAGCTAGGCAAAATGGGTGCAGGCCTGAGAACACTGCCTGCATTCAAAATGGCCCCTTGCCTCCCAGCACATGCCCAGGGCCTGCCTGTACCAGCACTCAAAATGGCCCCCACCCAGATGGCCTGTACCCATGAACACCCCAAAAAATCGAAAAACACAGAAAAATCAGCACAATCCCATGCCATCCATGCCCTACATGATGTTTAAATTCAAGACACCCCACAGAAAGACTAGGCCCATGCACCACTCACTACCCCTGGTCAAAAGGCCCCAACAACAGCACAAAAAATCGAAAAACACAGAAAAATCAGCACAATCCCATGCCATCCATGCCCTCCATGATGTTTAAATTCAAGACACCCTACAGAAAGACTAGGCCCATGCACCACTCACTACCCCTGGTCAAAAGGCCCCAACAACAGCCCAAAAATCGAAAATTCCAAAATTGTAGTTGCAGCAACTGTAATGCCCCAAACAAACTTACTTGTGAAATTTCTAATCCAAAAATGATCCAAAGTCAAAAAGGCCTCAAATCCAAATATCCAGCAGCATCCACAAAAAGTAATCCTTCCAGGTCACGATGCAAATGAAAGTGACCAGCACATGAAGAAAACACTGGGAGGAGCCTGCTGGACAGGAACAGGAAGTTGGAGACTGTGGGGCACTTCCTTCCCCCCCCCCCCAAATGGACTCCTTGCAAAAAAAAGTGCAGGCAAATGTCAACCTGAGGAGTTATTCTGATAAAAATCATCATTTTCAGAAGGTTTATGCTGCTTGCTGGTGAATTTCTTGTGCAGAATTGCAAATTCTGCATTTAGCGAGTGCGAGATTGTTGCTGCCCGCCGCATCTATGTGTTCCCAATTGCGAACTCTCGCGATGCGTGCTGTGCAAGGTGGCAAGCCGTGATTACGTAATCGCGGTCACCAAACTCCCGTGGGATCCCGCAGCAAGATCCAAAATGGCGCAGCACTCGCAAAATATCGAGAAAAACAACTCGGCAAACGCTGAATGACGGTAAGTGAACGCCACACGCCGCAATATTGTATCACCAAGAAAAAAAATCCGCTGCGTGCGAATTTGCGGATTTTCGGTAAATTTGCGAGAGTTCGCGGACTGGGAATTTACCGAAAATCCGTGAGCGGAACGGATTTTCCGCCCATGCTTAGCTATTAGTAATGCTATTAATCATCCGATCCTGCCTAAAGCAACATTAGTTTTATTTTATTACTTAGAAAGCCAGTCAATTCTTAACAAAACCTAAACAATAATTTGTATCGCTAGCTCTATCCATCGATCACTCCCTTATTCTTCAGAAGTGGAATTCTGGAAAGATTTTTGGTTAGCAGAATGGAGGAATAAAATGTACCGCACTATGAATAGAAATTTGCCTAGCCTAAGAGAAGTTAAGTTTCAATTCTATTAAGGACGCAGAGGCGAGGATTATGCTCATTCTTTCTTCGCCTTTATTAACACATTTTTCACAGCATCTTATCACCAATTTAATAACAACTACATTTCCCATAACCATGGAAAAGAAAAACAACAGTCTCTTCACAGTCCTTTCACGCTGTTGATGTCTCCCAATAAATCATGCTGTCACTTCCTGCACTTCCGCTTTCTTCGCTGGAGGATCTCTCCCCTGTTTAACCAGATTGCTTCGCATTCTCGTTTCCTGAAAGAAACCACATTGATCAATCACCGTTTTTTGAACAGGAATACAATTCATGCAAAATAGACTCAAGACCTGCAATTGACATTATAATGCTAACATGAAAACCATCATTGTACCAAAGCATTGCAAGAGAAATTTCTTGACCTCAAAGAATTGAAAAAGAGATGACTTACATCCATAAGGGGAGGGACAGCAACCCACGTGCTTGCTGGGAGGGATAATCCTTGCCTCCTCGTCCTTAATAGAATTCAAACTTACCTTATCGTAGGCTAGGCAAATTCCTATTCTATGTCGGACTGGAGGCGAGGATTATGCTCCTTCAAAGCTTGTCGACAACCACCTGAGCCACATTCAGCAGCGGCTTAAAATAAAACCTTTTAAAGGTGGAATCCGATGACCAATCCGCTGCCCACATGAGGTCTTCCAAACGCACTCCCAAGTTGAAAGCCTTTGACGACATGCCCCTCTAGCAGAGTGCACACCAAAAGCTCTCGTGTTAATGCCCACCTGTTGTATGATCTAAAACACCCAACAGGCTATAGTGGGAGAGGACACTGCTCTGAAAGGCTTTTTAAGGGCTATCAGGAGTTGTCGTTCGCCGGGGGGTCGAACTTCCTCTGTGACTTCCTCATAGGCTTTTAAGCA
The DNA here is from genome assembly GCF_964263255.1 of Lissotriton vulgaris. Classification (NCBI taxonomy): domain Eukaryota; kingdom Metazoa; phylum Chordata; class Amphibia; order Caudata; family Salamandridae; genus Lissotriton; species Lissotriton vulgaris. The sequence continues at coordinate 366,932,754 of NC_141685.1, read as the reverse complement.
TTGCACCACACAGAGCTTAGGTGTGTCCTCAAAAGCAGGATAAGAGATTGTGCGTGTATTAGATTTAGTGCGTCTACTCACTGTGAAGGTAACCCCTTCGGGAGAAAAAACCTTTGCTGCAATATCCAGTGCACGAACGTCTGAAACTCTCCTACACGACACCAAACATAGCAACATCGCCAACTTGGCCGATAATTCCTTTCTGGAGAGGAAACGAGTCAGCTGCCATGACAACAATAGATTCAAAACCTGATTCACGTCCCAGAGGACCAAACAACGGGACTCCTGTGGAAGCGATAATCTAATACCCCTAAGGAGTTTACAAATGAAGGGATGCTCCCCCAAAGGGGCTCCTTCTATCGGGGCATGCCTGGCCGAAATAGCCGAACGGACAGTATTTACCAATCTGTAGGCTAAACCTTTCTGAGCCCACTCCCCCAAATAATTCAGGACATGAGTTAAATCTGCAACCAAGGGATCCCCCTCTAGTCACATACACCAACATACCCATTGCGTCCAGACCGACCTGTATCGTTTGGACGTGCTGTCCGCCCAAGCTCTGGACAATAGGAGCGCTGAGTGGCTCGAAAGGCCCAGCAGTCGCCAACGTTGCCTGTAATCTGCCATGCCATCAGCTGGAGCGAGCCCTCCTCCACCAGCCAGTGAGGAGTCCCCTCCGGACTCAACAGGAGATTGGGAGTTGGAAGGAGTCGGATTGGAGAATCCCAAGAAAGTTCCAGTAGAACTGGAAACCAAACTTGCGACCTCCAAAACGACGTTATCATGACCAGCGAGGCCCTCTGTCCGAGGACCTTGGCCACCACCCGGGTCATCATGGAAAAGGTCGGGAACGCATAACCACTCTCCCGACTCCACTCCTGACTGAAAGCATCTAACGCCACCGCCAAAGGATCCGGCCTCCAACTGAAGAACCGGGGACGTTGAAGGTCCAGCCGACAGGCAAAAAGGTTGATGGAGAAATGACCCCAACGGTCCTGCAAGAACTGAAAAATCTCCGGATCCAGTTTCCAAACACTGGTGTCTCGGAGATGACGGGAGTGCCAATCTGACACTGAGTTCTCTTTCCCTTGAAGGTATTCCGCTGTGACAGATACCTGAATGGAGAGGCAAAACTCCCAAAACTGCTTCGCCAAATTCGCCAGGGCCTTTGACCGCGTGCCGCTCAGGTGATTGATATACCTGACTGCCGACACATTGTCGATCTTTAGAAGGACGGACGCTTGGACCCTGTCCTTGGTCCAACACCAAACCGCAAAGGAGCCCGCAAGGAGCTCGAAGCAATTGATATGAAGCTGTTGTTCTTGAGGAGACCAACTTCCGCCTGTGGAGAATTCCCCACACCGTGCCCCCCAACCAGACCGACTTGAGTCTGATTCTATCACCAAGTCGGGAGCAGAACCGAAGATCGCTCTTCTGTTCCACGCTTCCATGTGCGACAACCACCACTCCAACTCCTCTCGAACTTCGTCCGTCAATGAAACCACTTGGGAATACATCAGGCCTTTCCGCAGGTGATGCGCCTTCAGGCGCTGCAGGGCCCTGTAATGCAGCGAGCCAGGGAAGATTGCCTGAATGGAGGCGGAGAAAAGACCTACCAGTCGGGCAATCTGCCGTAGGGAAGTCCCCTGCTTGGCCAGAGTTTGACGAATCTCGTGACAAACCTTCGCCACCTTCCTGGAGGGCAGACTGAGCATGGCTAAAACGGAATCTACAACGAAACTCAGGTAAGAAGCCTGCTGAGTCGGGACAGGAGGGATTTCTGTTCGTTGATTACAAACCCCAACCGTTGGAGCAAGTCCACCGCGATCCACAGAAGAACCGGGGACGTTGAAGGTCCAGCCGACAGGCAAAAAGGTTGATGGAGAAATGACCCCAACGGTCCTGCAAGAACTGAAAAATCTCCGGATCCAGTTTCCAAACACTGGTGTCTCGGAGATGACGGGAGTGCCAATCTGACACTGAGTTCTCTTTCCCTTGAAGGTATTCCGCTGTGACAGATACCTGAATGGAGAGGCAAAACTCCCAAAACTGCTTCGCCAAATTCGCCAGGGCCTTTGACCGCGTGCCGCTCAGGTGATTGATATACCTGACTGCCGACACATTGTCGATCTTTAGAAGGATGGACGCTTGGACCCTGTCCTTGGTCCAACACCAAACCGCAAAGGAGCCTGCAAGGAGCTCGAAGCAATTGATATGAAGCTGTTGTTCTTGAGGAGACCAACTTCCGCCTGTGGAGAATTCCCCACACTGTGCCCCCCAACCAGACCGACTTGAGTCCGATTCTATCACCAAGTCGGGAGCAGAACCGAAGATCGCTCTTCTGTTCCACGCTTCCATGTGTGACAACCACCACTCCAACTCCTCTCGAACTTCGTCCGTCAATGAAACCACTTGGGAATACATCAGGCCTTTCCGCAGGTGATGCGCCTTCAGGCGCTGCAGGGCCCTGTAATGCAGCGAGCCAGGGAAGATTGCCTGAATGGAGGCGGAGAAAAGACCTACCAGTCGGGCAATCTGCCGTAGGGAAGTCCCCTGCTTGGCCAGAGTTTGACGAATCTCGTGACAAACCTTCGCCACCTTCCTGGAGGGCAGACTGAGCATGGCTAAAACGGAATCTACAACGAAACTCAGGTAAGAAGCCTGCTGAGTCGGGACAGGAGGGATTTCTGTTCGTTGATTACAAACCCCAACCGTTGGAGCAAGTCCACCGCGATCCACAGATGGGCCCACAATTGCACTGGACACAGGGCCATGATGAGAATATCGTCCAAATAGACCATCAATTGGACCCCCCGAGCCCTCAAGTATTCCACTGCTGGTTTGATAACCTTGGTGAAGCACCACGGGGCCAAGGAGAGGCCGAACGGAAGGCAACACAACTTGTAGGCTTGTCCCTGCCAAAAAAAGGGAAGGAATCTCCTGTGCAGACGGAAGAACGGCACTACTAGGAACGCGTCCTTCAGGTCCAATCTCACCATCCAATCGAGTGGCTGGAGGACATCCCTGAGCAGGTGCATGCCCTCCATCTTGAAATGTCTGTACACTAGCCACTTGTTGAATTCCCGCAGGTTGATGACCGGTCTCCGACCCCCATCTTCATTGTCCACTAAAAAGATGTTGCTGAGGAATCCCATAGAATGAATCTCTGTCCGACATACTGCTCCCTTCCTGAGCAAACCGGCTACCTCTCTGTCCGCCGCACAAATCACTATTAACAGAGGCCAAACTCTTTGCCGGGGGGGGCCCAAAAAACTCTATCTGGACACCCCTTACCATCTGAAGAACCCAAGCATCGCCAGTAAGAGCTTCCCAAGTGGGGGAAAACAGCGCCAGCCTGCCACCCACTCGCCACTGCACCGCGGGTAAGACACTCACATTGGTATTTCCCTCGTGTCCTCTGTAGTTTCCCCGTCCGCTGAAACGCTGACCTCTGGTTGGGTAGAAATTATTAAATCGCTGGTGTGTTTGGTACTGGCCACGTCCGGAGCCTTGCCCCCTTACTTGGGGCTGCTGGTTCTGGCCTCGGTCGGGCGGGCGGCTCCTGCCCCTATCGGCCCCGCGGAAAACCAGAGGGCTAAAGACCCTTTTTATGTTCGCCTGCGCTTTATCCAGGGACGTGGATGTTGCGACAAATTCCCCAAGTTCCTTGATAAAGGGTTCGCCGAACAAACCTCCCTGCGCTGATGCTCATGTCTCCGAACAGGCCAGGTCGCCCAACTTGGGATCCACCTTTATTAAGAGTGATCTACACCTTTCTGTTGAGAGAGTTCGCGTTCCCCATAAAACAGATGGTGCGCTGCGCCCAAGCCGACAGAACCTCCGGGTCAATAAGGGCACCAGAGCTACGAGCCCCCTCTGCCATGTCCAAGATTTTGGTCATTGGACCAATAGCATCCAGCAACTTGTCCTAACATGCATGCCACAACTGATCTATCCCTTTCTTGGGATCTTTTATAAACTTTGCCAGGAATGTGGCCATCTTTCCCCCTATCTCCGGGGTTAGTGACACCTTACCATCCAGTGTGGTACGGGGGCACTCCGCTCTCAACCTACTCCTAGCCTCATTCTCTTAGGGCGTCCTAAGACGAGACACCACATAAAACCCCGCCTTCTCAGAGGGGACCCATTCCGCTGACCTAGGGTGCACTATGTCATCTGGGTCCAGCATATCCGCTATACCCACCTTCGGAGGGTCAGTAGACCACAAAGGCCTCCAAGATCTCGAGGAGCCTGTCTCATCGTCCGAAGCATCTGGGGTATCCCCTTGCTGAGTCTGATGGGAAGCTGGTTGAGTGACCTCAGCCGGGGGGCAGTCTGTTGGGGCAGTATAATGGGGCAGTATGATCTAAGAATGCCTGCATAAGGCGCTCAAATGCGTCCTTATCAACTCTTTCTGTACACTGCTTTTTTGCTTTTTTTCTACCTGGGCTGGCCCCACCGCCCCCAAGGGGGCGGACCCGCAGCGTCGGGGGTGCCATCTTCGCACACAACTGTTCTATCTTGTCCACCAAGCACTGCTCCATCGGAGTCATAAGTTCTGTGACTGCCCTGTAAATGGAATCATCTACTTTATTATAGAAGTCGTCATCCCACTGCAGGTAAGTTAAGGAGTAATCTTGCTCCAATGTGCAAACCAAGCACCAAAACCAACACAAGCGTCACTGAGATAAGGCTGGGTAACCCCTGAAGCCACCCCATGCGTAGCGTGAGAGAATTCAACTGAGGGTCTCTCAGGTAAAACATGTTAATGGCCACAGGCCCAGATTTCAGCGGGAATGTCAACCCTTAGGACACCGTAAGACTCACAAATACAGTGGGCCAATTACTGCCTGCCCCAGGTGTCCGTGAAGCAATGACTCGAGGCCCCATACCAACAAGTACCTACCCGTGCCACCGAGCGTGTGAAGGGAAAAACCCAAGGTGCAGCGCACCACTACCGACCCGCGACGCGGCGTTTGAATACCAGGGGGGAAAAGGATTACAGACCAGGCAGCAGCACTGGGCGATTTTGCAGGCAGAAAGTGGGTGCAGACAGACCTAAATGGTGACCGGAGCACGTTTCAGAGCTGGCTGACAGAAATGCGCTCCGGGAGCACAGAGTCGCGTCGCCCCCACAGCACCCTCTGGCGGGCGAAGGACCGCACCGCGGTCCTGGAGGGTGGCTAAGCCACGTAAGGAGCGCACTTGCGTTCCCACGGCAATTAAAGGAATCTGTAGACAAAAGTTAAAATTACACAGATCCCCACAACAAAAGCGCGCACAAGCACATGTAAATCGCTAACAAATGGAGACAATGAAAAGCACTTAACTCTAGCTGCCGAGCAGTGAAGAAAGAGGAAGTGCAGGAAGTGACAGCATGATTTAATGGCTGGGAGACATTGACAGCGTGAAAGGACTGTGGAGAGACTGTTGTTTTTCTGTTCCATGGTTATGGGATATATAGTTGTTATTAAATTGGTGATAAGCTGCTGTGAAAAATTAGTTAATAAAGGCGAAGAAAGAATGAGCATTATCTTCGCCTCCGGTCCTGACATAGAATTTCAAAGAGGCCTGTGCTAAACGTGTAGCGGCTTTGAATACATTTAATAACATTTGGCAATATTGGCACTAAGCGAGGAAGGGTGGGAGCAACTATTTTTTGGGCTGGTAGTCGATTCAGATCAATTTATAACAGCTTGTAAGCGGGGGGGGGGGGACAAAACCCCCATAAAACAGGAGATAACATTCCCCCACCTCCTTTGATTGTTACAATGATACACACTTTATGTAAAAGATTAAGCTCGTCGTGAATCTTATTCTTAAAAAGGAAAGGAAAAGAAGTAAATTATGCTTTAGATAAAGGGTGTTTGGCACTAGGAATAGACTGTTATATAAGGTCTTTATACCCGTCTAAAGCAGACAAGCACTGCACTTTATGTTTGCCTTAGGACTTTGATATATTAGAAAGATGACTTGAACTCAAGTCCATCAAAATAAATCACTAAGCAAAGGGGTAAAAGGCAAATAAAAGTGGAGGAGGGAAGGGAGGGAGGAGGAAACGGAGGGAGGAGGAAACGGAGGAGGAAACGAGGGAGAGAGACAGGGGACTAACACAAATCCATAGCACTTTAGTGTTGTTACTCTCAATACTGATTAAGAATAAACATATTTTTTTTATGATTCATACATTTAAGGAAAACAGAAGATAAATCATACAGGGCCAGATGTAGGTGGCTAAATGCAGGGCGGTAACACAGAAATTCGCAGAATTTCTGCGTTATAGACCAGTATTTGGCTGAGAGTAATGTAGGTGAGTTTTAACCTACTTGCAAAATAAGGAATCACAAAATTGGAATTCCTTATTTTGCTCTTGCATTTAAGGAATCGGAAATACTAATTCCTTAAATGCAATGTAAGTAGCACTAAAAAAAGTGCACTTCAGCCTTAAGGAATCGCTAATTACCACCAACTTCAAGCCCTTCACACCGGCAAACCCGAGTACCTGGCGAAAAAACTTACAAAAGCAGGCCAATCCAGGAACCTGAGAAGCTCAAGCTCCCTCCTACTCATCCCAGCCAAAATCAGAAGGAAAAGAACTGCGGACCGATCTTTCCCTGGAAGCGCCCCCAAAATTTGGAATTTCATTCCCCCGCACATTAGAACCATTCCCTCCTTTGCAGAATTCAAAACACAACTCAAAACCCTGTCCCTCAACCGCTCCCCAGGAATCGATAGCTTGGGACAGATAGCAAACATCGAGCTCTGCTCCAACCCTAAGACTCCGAAGAATCTCGAAGCCAAAAAATGTCCTGCACTACAATGTGTTGCTCTTTATTTTTGACGCTCGTCGGTTGATATGTCGCACCTCTATCTTGTATCTGATGATTATATTCTATGCACCTACTGTAAAGCGCTCCAATACCCCTGGGTCTGGACAGCGCTATAAAAACCGTCTTAAATAAATAAATAAATGTGCGCCACATGTGCACACATGCACATTTCAGGGGTGCAACAGGGTGTCCTTTGGACACCCTGGCACCCTTGAAATACCTCCCGCTATTTGCGATTCTGTAGTCCCGAATCGCAAATAGTGAATCTCTTCCAATTTATTCCTATTTTCCTCCTAGCCCATAGGAATGAAAGGCTAAGTATTCCTTAATAACGAATCTCAATTACCGATTTGTTATTAAGGAATATTAAGGAATCGCTAATATTTTAGCGATTCCTACCTACATTCAATTTAGCGAGTCCTTAATAGCGATTTGGTAAAAATCTCTATTAAGGCCTCGCTAAATTGAATTTACCTACATCTGGCCCACAATCTTTTAAACTCAATCCAACAAGGAAAAATAATGTATTGACTTAATAATGTATTTATTCTCTCCCTTTCTTTCAATAGCACCTTAGCACACCTGCGCCTTATTATATAGAATCTATTTTATAGAGTAAATTTTTATTCACAATGCAGTATCAGATCAGAAGTCCTAAAAAATGTATTAATTGGATTCTCTCTCCCTCTTGTCTCTCCTCTTCACTATGTATGATTAGTTGCCAGTCTTCAAGTTAATGTTTAACATCTTGTTGGTTCTGATCATAATGCAGAGCTTTATTTACTGTGACTTTTTCTGTTAAATAAAAAAAATCATTGCAGCCACATGAAGAACTCATCAGGGAATCTGGTACAATGTAATGCTCACCTGGAGATTGGGTGTCTTTGACAGCAAAGATTCCCCATTTTCTTTCTGCAGAGAGCTCTGAGATATATCACACATTTTTTCAAGTCTTGCAGGAGTTCAAAAAAGATCACATGGGGGATTTTGCATTAACAGGTATGTAAACCACATCCATTCGTTTTAAAGATTCTCATAAGGTAGATCTGCTGAATTTTCTCCTATCTTCAGAGAATTGAAAGAAGTCTGGGAAAACTACCTGCCGTTGGTTCCAATCTGATGGTTCACTGCGACGATCTTGAGTGTGCTCATTCTGTTTGAAAAAAACAAATTAAAATGTAGCGGCCTGCGCAAGCAAGAGGATACTAAAGGTAGATGCATTCGCCATTAACAGGCGATGTTTGTGCAGTGTCTTTTTTCAGGTAAAGTGCACAACCATAGGATAAACCGTTGTATCTTCCACCCAACAGCTGATATCAAAGGACTTGTGCTACAAGTGAATATAGGATTTAACCAACCTGTAATGTAACTGACCAGAAAAGAAATGAGCTAGCAACCTGAATGAAAATAAAAATAGGGTCCACAGATGTGTGGTAAAAAGTTGTACTTTCTCAAAACTTCACCACTATCTATAAAGAACGGCAAAGAATGAATAGGAAGGTTAGTGTATACACTACACAATACGTGTTATGCTCTTAGTTAAATTAATGCAAAAAGAAAACTGGATGGACAGAATGCAGAACAATGTCATACATTCACCCCAGTATAGAGATGTGGGCCTAAAGCCATCTTTTTTTTGCTCACCATGTCATTCCAGTTTGAACCCAGCCATATGCAAATCAGTCTTGACCCTGTGCCTCATGGGAACATTTCGGCCCGTCCCACTCGGGGTGACAAATGCAAAGAGAACAATTTATGGACAGAATATAGAACAATGTCATACATTCAACCCAGTACAGCGATCTGGGCCTAAATCCATAGTTTTTTTGCTCACCATGCCATTCCATTTTGCCACTGGATTCAAGCTAGCCTGGCTGATGAGGGCTGTAATCTCGAAACCAGTCCCAGGATGCTTGTTTCGGGTCTAGGGAAGACATAGCTTGGCAGTTCGGGCTGGACTGTTTCCATGAGGCACAGGGTCAAGACTGATTTGCATATAGCTGTGTCTGACCTTGGGTGGCGAATTGAGCTAAAGAACGATGATGGATTCAACCCAGATCTGTCACTGGGGGTGAGTGTCTGAAAAGTTTCAGCCCTCCATCAATCATCTCCTTGTGTTTGCATAATTAAATTAACATCAGGCTAAACTAGCTTGACAGTTTTTAGTTACTATTATGATCAAGCATGTGCCATTTGACTATACGTATTTGTGAAGGTTTCTTAAGTTCTGAGTGTGATGCTGGTGGTCCTCCATTCTGGCATTTCAAAGTTCTAAACTTGGGCCCTAATTACGATGCCTCTCGACGAGCGCCCGATGGGCATCGTTGCGGTAAAGGGACTGGACGACAGGTAGTCGGCAGTCCGACCGCCTAATTAGGATCCAATAACAAGACTCAGGTGATCCTTGAGGACTCATTTAGCGTTGTTTAGAATTTTAAATTCGTCACATCAGTGAACATAATTCCACATCACTCAAGAAATTTTCTCAAAACAAGTATTTTTATCATAGAATTAATCTAGGCACATATTTAAATATCTTTACAACATAGCATTGGAAAAAGATCCACCCCTCTAATCATGTATGGCAACTCAATGTCTACTGCCTCATTGATTCTAACATATGCAGTACTAACTGACACTTTTTACACAAAGGTATATGGTCATATGGTCAATGTTAACAATTTAGCCATATATTCACATTAGTTGTCAGTATACACGCAATTCAAGCACATTCACTGGTAATCGTGTACAGTAAAGAAGTGTAGTTGCGTCGATGTTTCGGTCTCACAAACTATAAATCCTCAAGACCATCCTCAGGACATGTGTTGCACAATGAATCTAACATAAAATACCATTTAAATAGTTAGAAACCATATATACAAAATGTCTTGAGTACAGAAATGTGTATCCTCTGCCCTCACCAACCAAGGTGACTAAAAGTGTACACAACACCACCACTATTCAACTACACCTCTTATTCAGTGCATTACCATCGGTGTGACACCCCTACAACTAAAATCCATATAAGCCTCTAGTGCAAGACACTATTTACTTGTTATAGTGTTTTGTTATGCCACTGCCTCAAGCAGAGGAAAATAGAAGACTTGGGAAGAAACGCCTCTGGAGAATTCTCTGAAGATGTCTGGTGAAATGCAAGGGTGGATTCTTGAAGAGGACAACCTGCAAGCAGAGGGGACAGAATCTATGCCACGCGGGGATGACCAGGAGGCACAGAAGCACAATGCCCACCCTTGGGAGGGATCTCAGGAGCGTTGATGAATACGTTGTTGCTGCAGCTCTGGGGATCAGGCAATGCTGAAGAAGACAAGGAGCCATTCATCGGCTGTCCCATATCGGATGTCGGTGTCTAGGTGGTCAGTGTCCGGTGGGAGCACCAACAAGCCTTGGTAGCCGCAAATGGCGTGAAAGACGATAAAATGCAATTGTTGGGTCCAGCAAAGTCCAAGGGACTCACCAAGTGCAGGCAAGTCAGAGCAGGCCTGAGCAAGCAAGGGAGTCCACCAAAGCAGAAGAAGACCCTTGAGAGGACCCAGAGCCAAAGGCAGAGGAGTTGCAGGAGGACCTCAGGCAGCTCATCAAAGATGGGGGCAAGGAATGCAGCGAGGATACTGATCTTCTAGGGTGGAGGGCTGGAGGCTGGAGCTTCTTGTAGCCTAAAGATTCCTGGGTTGCAGAGTCAACAAGCCTTGGCAATGACAAGTCGATGCAGTGCACAGGGAGTTCGTACCAGCGGCTCCGACGAGGGATACTGTCCTCCAAAGTGCAGGGTAGGCAGGCCAGGCCTCTGAAGAGCCACAAAACTACCACCTGTGTTGCTGATCCTCAGGAGGACAGGAGCAGCAGACTGCTCTGCTTTATTATGGTGCCTGCAGATGCAGGGGAGTGACTCCTTCACTCCACGGAAGATTTCTTCAGATGTCCTTGATGTCCACAGGTCCTATGGGGAACCTGAGCGGAGCATAGACACAGACAAGGCAGAAGACTTGCAAAACAGCGAGACCAGAAGAAGCAGGAGTTTTTCTTGATGCAGTCTTGGTTCCAGACAAAGTTCAACGAAGTCCAACTGTCTAGATATTCAAGTGTCTTGGTTTCAGAGGCAAGTCTTGTTCCACTACAAATCTGAGGATCCACCCATGAGGGAGCCTCTAAATACCCAAGGAAACAACTCTGCTGTCCCTCACAGAGGACGGACTGGACAGAGCAAAGGATACTCCCCTGTCCTTTGTCCAGTTTCGCACCAGAGCAGGAACCAAGAGTCCCTGAACTGGTTCAAATCAAAGCAGAGTATGCAAGGAGGGCACCAAATGTTCCCTTCAATTCAGTCTAGTGGTGCTGGGAAGCGTTCCCACCCCAGCCCAATACACTAATTCCTCTCGGAGGTGGTCACACCTCTCTGTGGCAGGAAACCTATTGTTCTATCTTCCCCTGCTCAAGCGCAGCTCAGCAGCAGGAGGGCCGAACAGTATCTGGGGTCGGCAACAACACTAGCTTGCTGGCAGACCCTGAAAGGTTGTAACAGGGAGCACAGGGAGCTCCCCAAGGCCCCCCAGTACATGGGATCATACCTCCAACACAGAAATCTGTGTTTGAGTATGATTCCAAGATGTTTGATACCAAATATGACCAAGTTCGGCACAGCCATTATATAGTCAGACATTTCGTAATGACCGATGTCCGCTATATATCTTAAAATGGCTGACCGTGTAGGAGAGTAGGGTCTGCAATTCTATGATCACCCCAGATTTTTGCTTTTTGCTTCACTGGTTTATGACTTCTCTGGCTGTGGGCCTGCTAATCAGACCCACAGCCTTGCTGTTCTCTCACTAAATTGACACGTGTACCTTAGGTGCATTTACCAATTGGTACTGGGCCACATTATCAGACCCTGTAACTCAGGGCATAGGTGTACCCAGGGCCTACCAGGGGCTGCAGCATGTATTATGCCACCCCTGGCTGGCCATCTAAATCTGACACAACTGGCTGCACGACAGCTGGGGCAAAGTGGTGTAATAACCCTTTGCTGTAGATATAGTATACCTATATCTAACCCTAAAATAAACACATGTATTCCTATCAGTCACTCCTATGGCAGGCCTTAACAATCCTGAAGGCAGAGTGCTTGGAATTATGTGAGATGGTGCTCTGGCATGAGCCGAGCCCGTCTGCAGCTTGCGGAACCAAGTCCTAATAGCTGTTCTATGATAACGCATACCATATACTCTTAAGTGCATTATAATCCTCGCGGTTATTTGCTATCTTTGGTATCGCTTTATCAAAACATGTCGAGTAAGGTGTCATACGAATTGGAATACTAACCCCTCGCCAATTCTGGCGACGGGGTTAGCATTCCACCCTTCTAGAGGGACATGACATGTATGTAACTGTGAACCCCGGTTAAAGTTAACTTGAGCCGCAGCATCACAAAATGGATGCTGCCACCACAGACACAAGTCTGACCCCCTGCAGCTGGGAGTCCTTCCAGCGAGGGGAGCTTGGACAAAGGGTTTCCTGTCAGGGGCGGTGCTAGCACCATCCCAGACAGGGTTTTGTGTATCCTAGGTAGGCAGGGCTGAATAGGAAGGTGACTGCAAGTGGCACCCCGGTGCTCACTGTGCATCTGCCAGTTTGAACCAGTTTCAGGGGCACACCAGCCCCTGAGCTGGGGAAAGTCCGGCATGGGAGAGGGGTGTAACCACCCCCCTTCCTGGTCCCACCCATGGGCAGGACCTAGTCCCGTACCAGCCCCTTTCTTTAGTATAAAGGTGGGAGAGGGGACCCTTCCAAATTAGATCATCTTTGAATCTTGAAACTACTTTCTACGAAAGGAACTCTCGACTTCTTCTCAAGATTTCTCCCTTGTGACTAAGGAGTAGTCACCCTGCACCCGCAGGCACCATCCAAGCATCGCGTTTTGCTGTAAGTCTCTCCTCCGGATCAAGACTGCCCTGCTCGATGAGACCCGGCTTCCCTGGCACCTCTGACCTCTACCTGCATCATCAGCCCAGCTGAGATTCGTGGGTGTGACGAGACCTCGAGGGACCGGCCATCTTCAAGACTGCACGACGCTTGCCCAGCACGACCGCCGAGGGATCCTCGAGTGAGTGCTTTGGGGTTTGAGAAGCCATAACCCTGAGCAGCTCCAGCACCGAAGTCCAGCCCCCCAGAATCCACAAGATCTGCGTGGGGCCCTTCTGCTCTTTGCTGCTCACCGCGTTGTCCGGCCACTTGCCTGCTGGCTTGTAGCCCTCTTGACGACAAACGACGACATCTTCAACGCTGGTCTGGTTGCTCCAGACTGGCCCTTGATCCCCTCCAACAGAGGAGCACCCCGGACCCTCCTGGTCCACTCCAGATGCCATTTTGAGTCCACCGCGTGGGCTTGCATTTGCCAAGACTTGTTGCCCCAATCCTGGGTCCAGCGAGGTCAACAGCAGATACCATCGTGGGACAGCTCGCACCTCCATCCTGGTCACCGACAACGCCTCCTGGTCCGTGAGACTGCAGAGCCCAGCGTCGCCCACTCACCTGGTCGAGGTGACTTCGTCCGGTGCCATCCTGGTGCCCATCTAATCACTGGCTAGTGATTCAGAACTTGGTCCCCTCTGCTTACAGGTGTCCTCCATCTTCGATCCAGGCTTGGATCACTTCGAACTCCATCACTGGTCGCCTGCCAGCAACTTCTTCTTTCAGGCTCCATAGACTGCAACGAGGATTCCCGACATCTTTTCAGACCTATGCAGCCGCAGCCCCTGGGCTAGGTAACCTGAGCATTTCGGTGCTCCAGCATAGCTTAACTATCTAAGTGTCCAGATCCTTTTTCGTTTCAGCTCTACCTAGTCGGATTCGTCCGATAACACTAACTTTACGAAATCTAGCATCCATAGACTTTGTCCCGCATCCCGCGTGAGAGTGCACACTCTGCACCCGATCTCCCTAGGCCTCCTGCTAGTAATCTGAAGGTTCAGTAGTCAAGTCCTAGCGATCCTAAAGTCATTGACATTAGTTACTTACCTGCTAGTATTTCGCATTCCACTTTTGTAGTATATGGTTTTCCGTGCCACTCGGGCATTTGCGTAAATTGTGTGACTTTCAGAAATTCTTTAAGAGCTTTGTATTGTGCTTAGCGCCCTGTCCTCATAAAGAGTCCAGGGCTGTTGTGTTCTAAATAAATATACTTTTATTTTCATAACAACTTGTGTGGTGTCCTTTCACTTGGTGTTCAAGGGGTATATGTGATGGTATAACAGCTGGCTTAACACGCCCTCTAGAGTTTAGCCTAAAGACTGCTCTTGTCCATGCTACTAGGATAGCTGGTCTAAAGGTTGACTTACAACCAATCATCAATAAGGGTCGTTTGGAATGATACACAGTGATCACTGGAATAGTGAGCACTACATATCAGGCCAACTTCTCACAGACCGCACTTACAAAACCTAAAGTATTGACTCCAGGGTTTGTAGGGGTGTACTTCTCATGCAGGGGCACCCTCATACTTATAAGCAAGCATCCTGCCCTAAGGACTGAAGAACCTACCATAGGGGTGACTTATAGTTTTTAAGTGTATTGACCTCAGATGTAGAAAAACGTACATCTGTCATGAGAGGTGCAAGCACCACCTCACACAGGCGGCAATGGAAGGCCCGTAGTCTGAGTTTAAAAGGACCCCCATAGGTCGCACAAAACATGCTGTAGCCCATTGGAGACCCCTGGTGTACATATGCCCTGGGCACCTTAGCAACATAAGGGAACACCTTTTAAATGTAATGCAATAGTTTTTTTGTTATTTTTAGTTCTGTAGTGGATTGTGGGGTTTATAGGGGAATAAGGTCGGAAGTAAATTAATTGAAAATAATTAATAACATTTTAAAATTATTATGCATTATTTAATTGATAATTATTTTTGTTAATTGGGTAATTCATCTTTTCTTAGCTAAGCTTTGGGTGTGGGTTGTGGGTTTTTGCAGGAGTATAGGGTGAGAAGTAAATTATTATAAGTAATTAATAAATACTTTTGATTAAATATCAATTATTGAATTGATAATTATTGATGTTATTTGTATAATTAATATTTTTTATTTTTGAGTTTTCGGTGCAGGTTTTAAGTTTTGTAGGGGTATAGGTTGGGAAGTAAATTAATTATAATTAATTTATCATTCATTTTTATTATTATTAATTATATAAATTATTATTTTTTTAAGTTTGAGGTGTGGGTTCTGTTGTTTGTCGGGTTATAGCTTGGGAAATTAATTAATTACACTTTATTATTGATTAATTTTTAATTCTTTGTAAGTTTTTGATTGATATTTATTTATGTTAGTCATATATTTGGTTTAAAGTTAAATTTAAGGTACGGGTTGTGGGTTTTGTATGGGTATAGAGTGAGAAGTAAATTAATTCTAAATATTTAAAAAATATTATTGTGATAAAAATTATTTAATTGATAATTAATTATGAACATTGTGTAATATATATATTTTTGGGGGGTGTTTTGTGGTTTCAGTATGGGTAACAGATGTGTAGGAAATTATAATAGGTAATAAATATTGTTACTTTTTAATACTTTTTAAATGATAATTCATTATGTAAATATGTAAATAAAATATTGTTTAGATTATATGTGTGAGTTGCCTTTTTACTGAAGTTAAATAAATATTAGTTTATTCTTAGTTAATTAGTAATATTAGTTGTTTAATTGATCATTAATGATGTAATTTATTTCATTCATTTTTGTTTAAATTTATATAATAGGTGTGGGTTGTTTGGTATGGATAAAGGGAAGAAAGGTAATTAAATGAAACTGTTTTATTAGCAGGTAATTAGTATTAATATTTGAATAGATATTTATTGATGTAAAATGTGTAAAATAATATACATTTAAATATGAATTTAAGATCTGTGATGTATAGCTTGTAGAGGTATAGGGATAGAAAGTTATAATAAAATTAAAAGAGTACCTTTTTAATTGTAATTTATTATTGTAAGTGTTAATTCTGTTATACTTTTTAATTGTGAATAATAGTGCATTTATTAGTTGTTATTATTTTGACAATAGATTTTGGTATTTTGACAAAAATGCCCCACTGGGGCATCACGAAAGGAACAGGAGGAAACATGTGAGTGATGCCCTTCAAGAATCTATTTACAACAGGGGACTTGAAAAGAGAAGGCTGATCAGGAAGCCTAAGAAGGCTGAAATGGCAGAGAGGTAGCCTTTGATAGTGCCCAGAGCAGAGCCCTGCTGGGCAAGAGAAAGAAGAAAGAGGAGAACCTCTGAAAGGGGGGCAGAAAGGGGATCCACAGCCTTTGCTGTGCACCATGCCACAAATTTGTTCCACCTGCAGGCGTATACCGATTTTGTGGAGGGACGCCTGGCTGCCAGAATGACATCACAGACTTCAGGAGGCAAGTCAAATGGCCTCAACTGTCACGGCTCATTCTTCACGCATGGAGGTGGAGACTGGACAGGTTTGGGTGGAGGACCGTCCCCTGCTGCTACGACAGAAGGTCCTCCTGAAGAGGCAGATGAATCGGGGGATCGACTGACATGCGGAGTAGCTCATGATACCAGTATCTTTTTACCCAGTCCGGAGCCACAAGAATGACTTGGGCCCGGTCGCACCTGATCTTCTTTCAGCACTCTGGGCAGAAGTGGTATAAGCGGTAAGGCGTACAACAGACCGCAGCTCCACTCGCGATTAAAAGCGTCTCCAAGCGAGTGCCGCCTTGGAAATTCCAACGCGCAGAACTGATGACATTGCACGTTCTCTCCTGTGGTGAATAGATCTTACCAAGGCTCTCCCCACTGCTGAAAGAGACCTCCGAGTTCAGACACCATTTGTGATCCAACATGCACCGACGGCTGAGTTCGTCCGCTCTGGCGTTCAGGGAACCTGCCAGGTGTTGAACGACCAGGGACATGCCCTGGTGTTCCAGCCATTGCCAGAGGCGCAGAGCCTCCTGACAAAGGGTCCACGACCCCACCCCGCCCTGTTTGTTGCAGTACCACATGGCGGTGGTGTTGTCCAAGAACACCTGCACTACACATCCCCGGACAGAGGGAAGGAAGGCTTTCAGTGCAAGCAGGATCGCCCGCAGCTCCAGAAGGATGATATGGAACCGGGACTCCGCCGTAGACCAGAGGCCTCTGATCTCACTCTCTCCCATGTGCCCCCCCCATCCCAGGAGGGACACAATGGTCACCACCACGTGCTCAAGTTGGGGTAGGGAGAGAGATCTGCCGCTGACCCAATCGCGGTCCTTGAGCCACCACTGCAACTGTCTCGCAATGCCCTCTGAGATCAGGACGTGGTCAGACAGGTTGCCCTGATGCTGGGCCCACTGAAACTTTAGGTCCCACTGCAGAGCACGCATCCGCCACTTGGCGTGATGCACCAGAAGGATGCAGGAGGCCATCAGCCCCAGAAGCCGCAGCGTCAACCTGACCGAGACTTGGGATAAAGGCTGAAAGATCGGAATCAGAGCCTGAATACCCCAAACCTGCTGTTCGGGAGGATAAACCCGAAACTGTGCCGAATCCAGAACTGCTCCGATGAAGAGGAGCTTCTGAGTCGGACACAGGTGTGACTTCGGCATATTGATGGAGAACCTCAGCAGGTGCAGGAGGTTGGCTGTAGTCTGGAGGTGGCTGACGACTGTCTGGGGCGAGTCCGCCTTCAACAACCAGTCATCGAGATAGGGGAAGACTGACACCCTTAATCTGCGCAGATGAGCTGCGACCACCACCATCACGTTCGTGAACACTGGAGGGGCGCTGGTAAGGCTGAAGGGGAGCACGGTAAACTGAAAGTGCTTGTGGCCTACCGTGAACCGCAGGTAACACCCGTCGGCCGGCAGGACGGGGATGTGAAAATATGGGTCCTGCAAGTCCAATGCTACCATCCAGTCTCCGGGGTCTAGGGCAGCTAAGATCTGAGCATCTTGAACTTTTCCTTCCGGCGGAAGCCGTTGATGTTCCGCAGGTCCAAGATAGGGCATATGCCCCCTTTGCCCTTCTTGGGAACCAGAAAGTAGTGGGAGTTACAACTACACCCTACTTCTGGCCCAGGAACGCGCTTGATGGCCCCCTTGGCCAAGAGGGCCGTATCTTCCTCTTACAGAAGTTGCAAGTGATCCCCGACACGTGGTGGTACTGCGGTGGAATGGCTGGAGGCGCCGCCTCGAAGGGGAGGGAGTAGCCCCTTCGGATGATTTGCAGCACCCACCTGTCCGAAGTGATGGTGCGCCAGTGGAGGAGGTGATAGTGAACCCTGGCCCCCACTGGCGTCAAATGGGCCTGAAAGCTCGGACTAAGAAGGCTTTGAGGCGGATGCTGCGGGGGTGGATGTGGACTGGCCTTGCCGCTGTCCCCTTGCACCGCCCCGGCGGTTACCACATCCGCCGCGCTGGATGTTAGTTTGCGGCCCGCGGCTGGCAGACCGTGAGGGGGCGCCTCTTCCTTGGCCCTGAAAGGAGCGAAAGGCAGAAGTTTGCTGGCGCTGGCCCGACAGGCCCAAGGACTTGGCCGTAGCCCTGGAGTCCTTGAAACGCTCAAGCGCACTTTCTGCCTTGTCGCCAAAGAGGCGACAGCCTTCAAACAGCATGTCCATGAGTGTGTCCTGGACATCAGCCGAGAAGTTGGCAGACCTCAGCCAGGCATGTCGGCGAACCGCCACCGTCGTGGAAATCGCACTGCCTAGCGAGTCCGTGGTATCCAGCCCACATCAAATAGAGTACCGTGCTGCATCCTGCCCTGAAGAGGACTAATATTGTCCGCCACTGTTCTATGAATTAATGGTGTCATCTTTTGTATTATATTGCTTGTTTAAATAGGTTATGTGTCGCATTTTATTATGTGTTAAAAAAATGTTTTAATGTTTTTATCTTGAGTATATATACTTAATACACAAAATATTTTGTACTTTTTAATTATTGGGTGCTTTATACTCATCGTTTTCTCCCTGGTGTTATTATATTTGATGCCTTTTTTTCACAGCATCCTGCCCTTCCGCAAGTTCTTGAGCGAGTTTTGCCCGGGTCTCCTCCAGGCAGTCTGGCAGCACGTTCGCAACCATGTCCCCCAGAGAGTGGGTGTAACGGCCCAAAAGGCAAGCAGTGTTGACCGACCGCAACACCAAACTAAGTGAGGAGAACAGCTTCTTACCAAACTGGTCGTACCTTTTGGATTCCCGATCAGAAGGGGCAGTCGGTAATGCGGTCTGGGAGTTAGAGGCCTGGATAACCAGGCTCTTGGGGTGGGGTGGGTGGACAGGAAGCTAGGGTCGCACGGGGCCAGGCAGTGGCATCTGGCCACGTTCATATCTACAGGGTGGCCTGTAGCGGGCTTGGACCAGGTGCCCAACAGAACATCAGTAAGGGCCTCATTAAACGGCAGTAGAGGCCCCGAAGAGCATGCCTGCGGTTTGAGGAACTCGGTGAGGAGGTTAGTCCTCGCGACCGCGACGGGGAGCTCAAGAGCCAAGGCCTTGGCCTCCCTCGTCAATACCACGCTGTAAGCAGCCCCCTCCTCCATAGCCAAGGTAGGAGGGGAGACAAATCCAGTGTAGGGCGAAGTGTCCAGACCACTGGCCTCCCCTAGCTCAACTGCCCAGTCCGGATACGACTGGCACTCCCGTGCCAGAGGGTCCTCAGACCCCTCCCAATTCTCCTCGCCCCCCCCACCATCTCCTGATAGTCAGTTCCAAATGATGGGGCCGGATCATAGAAGAATTTCTTTTCTCCCGTTGTCGAATGCAGCATCGAGCAACTCCAGTCCGACGCCGGATCCGGACCGAGGGGGGGACAGGGGACAACGTCATCCGGGGATGGCGTAGAGGGTAACACCCTGGGGGATGGCGCCGGCAGAGGGGTCATAAGGTCGACGAGCGGCGACCCAGATCCGGACCCGGATCCAGTGGGGCCCTGTGGCGTCGGGACGGGAGTCGTTGACGGCGCCAGGGGCCGGAGCCTCCGTCCCGCTAGGGAACCCTGATGGACCCCAGGGGCCCAGAGGCACCTCTGTAGGGCCCGTCGGAGGGGAGCGATTCCTCATGGCCACGAGGAAGGCTCTGATCCCCTCCGGCGCAGCATTCAGCCCAGGGAGCGGCGGGTATGGAGGTGGGCACGGTGTCGCCCGAACCCCCGGCCGCATTGCACGAGAGTCGGGGGGAGTCAGAAGAGCGGTGTCGTCTCTTCGACTTCTTGTGCCTCTTACCTGAGGACTTGGAGCCCGACGAGTGGTGTTGACTCGCTGAGCTGTATTGACTGTGGCCCCGTGACTGGTACCTCGACCTCCTCCTGGACCGGGACCGCGAACGGCATGGGGCCGACTGCTGGAGCTCGAGGCGCTTATGGGACCCCCCCCGCCTAGCCTTCGACGTCAAGGCCCGGCAGTCGGGGCACGGCCCCAAGGCAATAGAGGCACCAACGGTGGGGGTCGGTAACCAACATCAGGCGGTTACAGTCGGCACAGGGTTTGAACCCGGGCATCCCTATGGGCACTGAGAGTCGTATCGAGTCGAAAAAAGATCCAAAATAGATCGAAAAAGTTAGTCAAAATTTGACTAAGTAGTATTGCTTTTTCTGGATCTGCGCTTGCTTGCGCAGAAACAAGAATAACTGACATCAGCGCGTGAGGGCGGCATCTAAGTACTCCAACGACGCCAACCCGGCGCCAACGACGCCAACAACGGATGCGGGGACGCAAAACTTTCCGGATCCAGTCTGACGCCTGGGGATATTCTAAGGTAAGGAATCTAACACTAACCTGTTTCTTTCAGATCATTGTACTAAATATGTAATTTGTTAATTTATAAAACATATAGGGCCTGATTACAATGGCAGGGATACCGCCATCTTAACCAACTTTACCGCCCCCCCCCCCCACATTTGGATGGCCGGCGGCTGTGTGGCGGTTGGAAAGACCGACCGCCACGGAGTCAATGGACATCAGAGGCTGAGTAATGCCTACAATGGTTCCTTCCTGCCGGCTCTTTTCATAGCGGTGAACTAGCCATGAAAAGTCTGGCGGAAAGGGATATTAGGGGGCCCTAGCAGAATCCCCCTTACCTTCTGGCCTACAGACATGGGACCTGGTGGGCTACATATCCCTGCACCATGTGGCAGGCACAGCATTTTGCCAGCCACGTAGTGCAGAGATATGTGTGGGGTGTTTGTTTTGTACTGTGGCGGGTGCTGCAGAGCCCGCAGTACAAAACATGGGCAATGCAACCACCACAGTGACAGTCGCATCCTAATTTGCCCTGTGGGACCACCGCATTGTAGGTGGGCGGTCTGAAATCCGAAACAATAGCGGACGGACTGAGGTCCGTCCGCCATCGTAATCGGGCCCATAGATTTTTTATATTCAAATATTTTTATTTTTTGTTATTTACTATATTTTTGAAATTATTTATTTTACTTGAAGTAACTGGAGTGGGAATAGTACAATTTACCCCTCCAAAATAGAACACTTTCCCTACTGTTGCACTCATTGGAGTGGGAATAGTAAATTTTACACCTCCGCAATCCAACACTTTCCTTACTATAGTACTGAGTGGAGTGGGAATAGTATATTTTACCCCTCCGACATCCGACAATTTCCCTACTGTTGCATTGAATGTAGTGGGACTAGAACATTTTCTACCTCCTGAGTTCAACACAATGGGGCTCATCACGATATCGGTCGCAGTTCTCGACTGACATTGCCATGGTCTCGGACTGACTGACCTTCGGTCGGTGGGCCCAACATTGCAATTACGATGTGACCTCACACGCTGCAGTCGCAAGCTCCCATTTCTCTATGGACCTTGCGTTGCAGTCGGAAATGGGAGTTTCTGTTAATCCCTGCCCATGTTGCTGCCAAGCGGTGCAGGGATTAACAGAGGGGTGCCATTAGTGCCCTCCAGGCTCTCAATTGGAGGCCGCTGAGGCATGGGGGCCCTGGCAGGGGCTCCCAAAATTGCTTTCTGACAGGTTTTTCATGTAGGAAAACCCGACATGAAAAGTCTGTCAGAAACCAAAATCATAATCCCCTTGGCGGAAATGCCATACATAGGGGATTATGTGAGGCCTCCAACTAGCCGAAGGGCTCCTTGAGCCCATCGGAAGCCATTCAGTTAGACAGGCCAGTTTAAACTCTGACCACCTACATTAAATATCTATGTTTTAGACAAATGTATTAGTGAAAATAACATTTTTTAGATATTTTTATAAATTTAATTAGATACGTATAGGGACTCAATATTTTTAAAATCAATATCTTTGACCCAATATTTTTGTAAGTAGATATTTTGTACTCAATATTCAAGACTGTGGTCTTCTAGCACCTTGCTTACCATGTTAGCATTTCCAAATAAGGGGCTGATTATGATGCCAGATGTGCCCGAGTCTGCTAGGCATCCTTCCGGAGCAAGAACCAAATAACCTCCAGTCGTCGGGTCCAGTCCAGAAATTAGGATGCGACCGAACCATGTTTGGTCTCAATCCTATACTTTACTATGCTTTGCAAAATACTACGGTGCAGTTCATCAATGCTCCCTGAGGCAGGCACCTCAAGGTGATGGCCACCGGGTGCAGGGATCAACGGACGGGCTCTCGGAGTCCGTCGGAAGCCAGTCGAAAGACTGGTTTCAGATTTCCTTCCAACTGAGCCCATGGAAATGGCTGGGTCGGAAGGGAATCCGAACCAGTGATTACGATGCCCCCATCGTAATCAGCCCCAAGTGCCAACCCATAAACTTCCCTTTTATTACATACCAGTCACCCCTAAGGTAGGACCTAGGCAGTCCTAAGGGAAGGGTGATGTATTTAGGACATGTACTTGTTTGTTTTACATGTCCTGGTAATGACAACCACCCAAGTTTGTTTTTACTACTGTGAGGCCTGCTCCTCTCATAGGTGAACAATAGGAATTCCTTAAACAACCTTTTCAAGTGCATTTCCTGATTGCAGAGGAGTAGCTACCTTATATTTATATCACTGGATTGGTAATGACATATCTTATTTAGTGGTAAAGGTGGATCTGGTATTACTAATCTAGAAATGCCAATTTTTGAATGCAGACATTTCTCTACTTTAAACTTTCTTATGCGCCTTATAACCTATCTCCAATACATGTCTCGGGTTGGATGAGAGCTACACTGTGTGCATTCCCTCTAGATAGGCACAAGTACAGGACACTGAGCTGCATTCATCTGCATACAGACGGGTCTTCCTGGGCAAGAAGGAAAGGAGGAGTTGAAACATACACTTCAAGCGGTAGAGGCCTGTCCTCACACAAAAAATTGCCACGCCCCCCACAGATAGGCTGTCAGTCAGAGCTGGGTTAACAGAAGACTTGAGCACCACAAAGGCTTTGGAATCATCTCACATGAACACCTTTGGGTATAAGTATTGGGGTTATGAACCCCTATCTCTAGTTCACTTTGGGGGCCTAAGGAGAGTCTGCCAAGAATAGGAGCTGTGCTACAGGAGGGACTGACACTTTGCTAACTGCTTTTCTGTGTTGGCCTGCTGATTGCTGGGATGAGGAGGGTCAATTACAACAAAGGGAGGACCGAGAGGGCATTAGGGTCCAGTATACATGCTCCAAACTGATACTTGTAATCTGACATTTATGCAAATCCTATGGGGAAAGTGGCAGATAGGATGTGAAAAAATTCTAACAGGTTAGGTTGTTCTTGAAACCATTGGAGTTGTTCCTTTTTGGAATTAGAGCTCTCACACACTCTAAAAGAGTGTCAAGATTCATCATAGGGTTTTTTTTGGCTCATCGTTGAGCCGCCACTGCGATGCTCGACGGGCACCCTCAATAGGGCTCTTTGGCAGAGATCTTTTTTCCAAAAGAGGTTTGTGAAGTGCCTGTGTAGAACCCTAAGTGTAGTTGTGTATAAGAAGTGTGGATTGGAAATAGGGAGGGTAAGTGACTAAAAAAGTTCTCGTAGGACTCGAGACTAAATATTTTTTATTCTGTGGATCTACCTGTCTCATTAAAAAGCATTTGATGCCACCGGGGGAAGTAATGATCTCTGGTGGCTTGTTTAATTTGAGGTCGACATGTTTCTTGCCATAGATTGTCAATAATGGATCTATGGCCATTCTTCAAGACCAAAAGGAAGGATGATTGATAAATGCAGCTACACAATGCTTGGACCCAAAAATGTAGTTGCTGTGGTGCAAGCAGCAAGATAAAAAATTATTTACCGTAAACCTTAGGCTTTCCAGTTTAGAGCCTAACGAAGATGACTTGGTTCAGGTTGTATGTGTCTCAATGTTGTCTGGAGAGGCATGCTGAACTGCAGCGCGATTGTTCAAGCAAAGTTCTTGCAGCAACCAGCGCCATCTCCGATAGGCCTGGATGGTAAGTTCCGTTCCGCTTGCAGAATTTGGGTAATTTCGCGTTCCAAGGAGAACGCAAAATTGACCAAAATTCTGTGTTCCACGAGTTCGCGAAATTTTTTGCTTGTTTGCGTTCTCAAAATGCGTGTTCTTGAGATATTTTCCCCAGAGCACGCAAACAGCAATTGCAAACATGAAAAAAGCTTAGGCGAACAAGCAACGCCGCCTGTCCGTGTAATTTCTGCGTGTTTGCAGAGATTTTTTACCGTTTCGCGGAGATTTGCGTAATGCGATTACGCAAATTCCACCCACCCCTAACAAAGAACCCCCTAGAGTGTGCCAGTTGAGCATTGCAGTGCCGGCTCCGGCTCGACGAGGAGCAAAGGCCCTATGATGATGCATGACGCTGTTTTAGAGTGTGCAAGGGCTCTAATTAAAAAAAGGAACCACTCCAATAGTTCCAAGAACACCCTTACCTGATAGGACTCTTTTACAGACTGTCCGCCCCATTCCACACAGGAAATGCATACCAATCTGATTACTAGAGGAGTGTCTGCCACTTTGCGATCTGATCTGCTGTGTTGGACTGCTGCCTGCTGCTCTGACCTGGGTGCTGAGAAGTATTGGACCTGTTCTCCACAACATTTTGCCTACCAAGGTACCTCTAAAGTCTTGATTGCTTGCCCACTGTTAGGAAATTTCAGGGATATAAAAGATTTATTTTGCACAAATGACCGCTGCTAAGCTCTGCTAAGCCAGAGTCTGACTCTGACTGACTTGCCCTCAAATCAGTCCTGGGCCTTCACAAAGTGTCGGCAGCCACTTTTTGGGCATCCACATGCATCAGCACAGTGCACCAATCAAGAACCACCATGTCTGCTTGCTCAAATGCAGACCATCGTGTTTGTCGACTTCGCCTAAGCGGCAGCATCGGAAGGTAGTGTAGTGACCCAGCGCACTCTGCACGCATCAAAGAAAGATGGTCTTCTGTCCTGTGTGACTCCAATTACCACATCATGTCCAGCAAGGGGAGACTCCAGCAAGGCTGGTCCTGATCTCTAAGCTGACGGCACCGCTCCAATCCCCTGATAAAGGTACTGTGCAGTCCGGGAGTTACGAGGTCCCTGCTGCACTCCAGTCCTCTCAGAGGCGGCCCGAACGTAGTATTAGATTAGTCTCCCACAAACTTGACACTGCATTTTAACTGTATTAACTTTGGAAGCATTGCTTCGTGCTGACCCAGGGAGAAAGTCTTTTCCTGATCCACAGGGTGGATCGCTATCATTTCCCCAGCATAACCATAAAGAATCTACATTCAGCATTGTACATTCTTGAGGTATTCGGAACTCAAGATGCTTTAGTTGGATTCTTATCATTTTTATCTTGTTTTGAAGAGTAAAAGGGATACTATTTTCATACCTCATTGTGGAGTCTCTTTTTGTTGTTTTTTCACTGTGATACTGTATCCAAGTATGCAGAATTTCTATACAAATGGTCTCTTATGTTAAGCCTGACTGCTCTGTTCCAAGCAGAAGGTGAGCACGGACTGATTCAAGTGTGTGACTGACTATACTGACTAGAATTGCGGTCCCTACTTGAACACGGTGCATACCTTGGCAACTAGTGACCAGATTTCTAAAAATGCATGAGCACAACCTGTTTTGGAACCTTTACAGATATTCCTGGAGGTTTGGAGGTGTTATTGATTTACCAAAAGTAGCTTTCTCTGCCTCAGACTTTAGGGGCAGATTACGATGACTGTAGGACTGCCACAAACAGCCCGTTGGTGGCGGTCTCAATGCCATTGGAATTATGTTTTCCACCCGCTAATTTACCATGGCGGGCAGATGATTGGTCGTCGAAAATACCGACCGCCACGCATCTTCTGGGCTCCTTAAGCCCGCCGGTGCATCGGTGGGAAATCCAATCCCTACAATTGTGGCGGTGCCTGCCAGGCGACACCATAGGGATTATGATGTCCCTTTCTGCCCGCCTTTGTATGGCAATTAACCCGCCATGAAAAGGCAGGTAGAATGGTACATTGGGGGCCCATAGCGGGCCACCCTTCCCCTCCTAGGCATAAACTGTTGGTTTTGCGGGGGCTCTATGGTGCCCCCTTACATATGCCTGCACCATGTGGCAGGCAATGCATGGTCCCTGCCACGTAGTGCAGATATATGTAAAGTGACCCCCTTTTGCATTGTGGGGTGTGCTGCAGCCAGCAGCACCCGCTGCAATGCAAAACATAGGCATTGCAACCGCCATGATGGCAATCGCATCCTAATTCCTGGCTGTCCCAAACATGTATGCAGTTGTGCTATCTTATGGATGAGCAGGGTTTTAATCAGCATCCCCAAGAGTGATGCATGTAGGCCAGCAGCAGCATGGCAGAGGTCACAATCTATGGAGTATCTGGTAGGGAATCGACTCTCTTTGGTTAGGGTGCTAAAATTCATAGTTTGGGCACAGTGAAGGCAGAGTCAGCTGTCATCAGCCTTGCTGGAGTGGCCACTCTGAAGAAGACACAAGGCCCAAGCCCTATCAAAAAAAAATCCCTCCCACTAACAACAGAATCTGACTCTCTGACATACGCTACACACACAACAATATCCCAGAGTCTACACACAAATAGAACCACGTGTTCTTCTCCTAGCCAAGGCTATCTCTACAAAAATAATAAATCCTGAAAAAATATTCAATACATTTTCGGATTCCCATCACTCACCATACCAGGTGACATGCTTCATCATCTGGGTCTCCTTTAATAGTCAACCTAGTGGCTATAAGGGCTACAACACCACCATATTGATGGAGGAGTCCAAGGATGTCGGCTTGGATGACCGTCAGAGGTACCGACAGAAAGAGCGGTGCCACCTTTATCCTGAGCCGTTGCCAGGTGAGGTGAGGTATTTCCCCCGAATACTCGAGATACCTCAAGAGATACGAGTATTCTTTGAGGTGGAATTACGAATTGTGAGAAACAGGTGACAAGGTAGTATTGTTTCCAATTGGGACATATGCATGGACACACTTTATATTGATTTTTTCATTTTCACTTTTGCAGTAGCAAAAATAATTGGATAGGCCCTGATGAAAGCACAAGGTACAGGATTGCCTAGATGTGCTGAAACATGTTGACCATTTGACTATTAGAGACAGCTGTCTGTTGAAACTGCTCTTTTGCACCGTTTTTAATTTGGACCGTGGCAGACAAGAATAACATTTTGGTCTTACCACATTTCAATTTTAATTTCACACTCACGATTGCACTGCACCTCTATCCCTTACACTCCATAAAACTTTTTTGCTCACATCTGTATCAATAAACTATCTAGTATAGTGATATAAAACATCCTTGGGCTCCTCCATCAATATGGTGGTGTTGTAGCAAAGGAGACCCAGATGATGAAGCATGTCACCGGGTATGGTGAGTGATGGGAATCCGAAAATGTATTGAATATTTTTTCAGGATTTATTATTTTTGTAGATATAGCCTTGGCTAGGAGAAGAACACATGGGTCTATTTGTGCGTAGACTCTGGGATATTGTTGTGTGTGTAGTCAATGTGGGGCATATTATCCCCGTAGGTCTTTAAAACTTTGCCTCTGACCCTGTGGAGTGGTGTGGCTCACTGGGTAGAGGCGGCAGACCCGGAAGCAGAAGATGGCCCGGGACCAGGGTTAAATTCCTGACGCGGCAGGGTCGTGGACCAGGGTCAGCGGACTCGATAATTCTCGCCTCGGTGCCTACTCTAACCAGGGGTCACACTCGGCAACTCTGGGCATTAGCTTGCCTCATCTCCACAACGGCCCCCACACACGCCGGGGATGCCTGGTTTCACCCTGGAGATACCCAGCAGGGTCCATCTCACAGGGAAAGCCAGGACGGGTTCCCCAGCGGTCTACAGCACGGAGATACCCCAATGGGGTGATTCATGCGCTTTACAAGACATCATTACATTACATTACATTACATTACCTAAAATGTGTTGTGTTATGCCTCTGACATAAGCCCCTACCATCACCCAAATGCCAATATGCATGAAAGGCTAACTAGCAACGCCTGCTAAATAGGTAACAATGAATTTCTAAGGGCAGCTCTGTCTCTAGCCTTACACTCTTCTGTGTCTGAGGTTCTACCGTTCAGTTAAGGAATGCAGGCAAAACACTTTCACTGATTGGGGGGCTATGTCAGCACCTCAATCTTGTGTCATATGAAAGACAATCCAAAATTGATCCACTAGCCTATTGCAGAGACACACTTTTAACCAACTTAAAGTTCTGCACCATACGCGCAATACACACTAGACACTCACACACAAACATCAGTGAAGGATCTGAGCATGACATATCAGGGGACCTTTACACAAGCAGGCCGGCTATTAAATCAAAACTCTATGTTGCATGCACGACTCATTGTACATGTTCCAGGAACACAGACGGTAGTTGGCATGCCAGACTTAACCTCAGAGTCAGTTTCTGGGTACATTTTTGGTATGAATCTCGACAAGCATGCTGATGTTTGTTGGTGTTGGGGCCAAACGAAATCCAGAATGCTAGAGTCACTTGCAAATAGGTAACTGAGGGCAGAGTGCACATCCAACTACCTTACAGTGAAGGTTTGTGTCGTAAAAGCCCTACATGAAATGAGTTAGGGAAATACGGGGCTGATTCACAGAACTAACTTAAGACAAAATCCTAAACTTACTACTTTTGGTATTCACAGAAGTTAGGATTTTGTCTTAAAACAGACTTAAAACAGACTTAGGACAGAATCCTAACTTAAGTCTGTCTTAAGTCTGCCTTAAGACAAAATCCTAACTTCTGTGAATTCCAAAAGTAGTAAGTTTAGGATGTTGTCTTAAGTTAGTTCTGTGAATCGGGCCCTGCAAGTTTAAAGTAATGGGAGAACCACCGATTTACAGTTCATACATTTCGCCTAACCTGTAAATGACCCAATTGTTCATGATTAGTTCAATTATGGCAGCCACATGTTGGACTCCTCGGGGGATCTGGTACAATGTAAAGCTCACCTGGAGATTGGGTGCCATTGGCAGCAAAGCATCCCCATTCTCTTCCTGGGGGGCGTCTGGGGAGTACTCTGGAAGATCTCACATTTTTCAAGTCTTGCAGGAGTTCAAAAAAGATCACATGGGGTATTTTACATTAACAGGTATGTAAACCACACATATGCGAGGTAGATCTCCTGAATTTTACCCTAACTTCAGAGAATTGAAAAAAGCGTAAAACCTGCCTGCCGTTGATTCCAATCTGATGGTTCACTTCGACGATCTTCTTGAGTGCGCTCATTCTGTGAGAAAAAAACAAATTACAATGTAGTGGCCTGCGCAAGCAAGAGGATACTAAAGGTAGACACATTTGCCATTAACAGGCGATCTTCGTGCAGTGTCTTTTTTCAGGTAAAGTGCACAACCATAGGATAAACCGTTGTATCTTCCACCCAACAGCTGATCTCAAAGGACTTGTGCTACAAGTGAATATAGGATTTGACCAAACTGTAAAGAAACTGCGAAGAAAGAAATGAGCTAGCGACCAGAACGAAAATGCAAATAGTATCCACAGACATGTGGAATAAAGTTGTACTTTCTTGAAACTTCACCACTATATATATATAAAGAAGTTTATAGAATGAATAGAAAGGTGAGTGTATACACTACAGCTGTAATAAGTGCTATACCCATAGTTAAATTAACATCAGAAGAAACTAGCTTGACAGTTTTTAGTTACGATCATAATCTTGCATGTGCCATTTGATTATAAATATTTGTGACACTTTCTTAAGCTCTGAGGGTGATGCTGTTGGTCCTCCAGTCTGGCATTTTAAAGTCCTTAACTTAGGCCCTAATTATGTTGTTGGTCAGGTAGTTAGAAGTCCCGACCGCCTAAGTAGAATCCAGCCAGCGGGGAGGCAGTCGGAAACATGCCTTTTGGCATAGAAACATGTTCTGCAGCTTGGAAAAGGACCACAGCACAAGCCCCAATACCAAAAGGCATGTTTTTAAACATCCCTGAGGAAGCCACCTCACAGTATGTGCCACATGGGGGATGGATAATTGGATCCTAGTAAAGGCTGGGGAATTGTGGGGGCCCTGCTAGGGCCCCTAAAGTCTATTTCTGCCAGCCCTTCAGGCGGTCAGACCGCCATTAAAAGGCAGTGTGAAAGGGCCATTGTAATCCCTACGGCGGTGCCTGAGCAGGCACCGCCCCCAATTTAGGGATTACATTCGATTCAGGTCAGAGAGGCCACATTGTAATGTGACGGTCTGACTGCTGCTTCAGATGTTGGTGAGACCGACACTGACGTGTCGTCGGGGGCAGTCCCACCGACACCATAATGAGCCCCTTTGTTTGAAAATCACTCACAAAAATTAAACATACACCTTTTTGTACAAATGTCTCACTTATTGAATCAATCTTATTATTTTGTGATTTGAATCACATAATGTAGGAGGCTGCCTTAGTATATGGTGCACACTTAAAGGAGTGATGCAGCTAGCACTAATCAAAGCAACCCTTACAGTGATTGTTGTGGTCTTTGATAACGTTAGGCTCTCAAAGTGGAAGCTTATCTTGAAGTAGTGTAAAGCAGCTTTTTTTTACCACATTTAATCAATAGTGTAGATTAGATTAAACCCAGTGTTTATGAAAAATAAGTCTATTTACAACACACAATACAATCAATATCACATTGGTATATGTCCTAGACAGAGATATCAATACACATTAAAATCAAGTAAGTAGCACAAATATATACTGACCTCCAGGGAGAGCCAAAACCATATACTAAAGAAGTAGAATGCGAGCTGCTAGGAAGAATGGAATTTGGACCAAAAGACTCAGAGGAGCTGTGAGAGCGAGGAACCTCCCAAGGATAAATAACCAGGAACCCCACAGAGGCTGTGTGCAGAGTGGAAACACAGCTGGGTGCCCAATGGATGTCAATGGAGAAGTTGTGGTTGCAGTTTTAAAGAAAAAGTACCCTTTCCAGAGGATGCCGAAGAAACCCTTTGGAGAGCCACCCCACCAGTAAATGCACCAGAAACCAGGTTGCTTGCCCCAGGGAAGCCGGGAGCATAAGTGTGAAGTGATGTTTGACACTCCCGCAGACAACAATGTAAGACTTGAGAAGAAAGGCCTCTGGAGAATTCTCTGAAGATATCCGGTGAAATTCAAGGGTGGATTCTTGAAAAGGTCAACCTACAAGCAGAGAGGACAGAGTCTATGCCACGCGGAGGTGACCCGAAGGCACAGAAGAACAATGCCCTTGGCCAGGAGCTTTGGAAAGTTGACGAGGAAGTTGCGACTGCAACTGTGGGGATCATGCGACCCTGAGGATGGCCAGTAGCCACAAACTTGCTTTCCCATGTCAGATGTCGGTGTCTAGGTGGTCGGTGTCTGGCAGAAGCACCAACAAGCCTTGGTAGCCCCAACTGGCATGAACAACATCAAGATGCAATTGTTGGGACTAGCAAGTTCCAAGGGACTTACCAAGTGCAGAAGAATCAGAAAAGGCCCGAGCACGCAGGGGAGCCCAACAAAGCAGAAAAAGACTCTCAAGAGGACAAACAGTCCGAAGTCAGAGGAGTTGCAAGAGGACCTCAGGCAGCTCACCAAAGATGGGGCAAAGAATGCAGTGAGGATACTGATCTTCGTGGATGGAGGTGCTGGAGGCTGGAGCTTCTTGTACTCCAAAGACTTCTGGGTTGCGGAGTCAACAAGCCTTGGCAACGCCAAGTCGATGCGGTGCACAGGGGTTTGGTACCAGCGGCTCTGACAAGTGATACTGTACTCCATATTGTAGGGAAGACAGGTCAGGCCTCTGAATAGCCACAAAACCACCACCTGTGTTGCTGATCATTAGGAAGTCCATAGGACAACAGGAGCAGCAGACTTCTCAGCTTCCTTGCGGTGCCTGCAGAGGCAGGGGAGTGACTCCTTAACTGCAAGGGAGATTTCTTCATATGTCCTTGATGTCCACAGGTCCTATAGCGGACCTGAGCAAAGCACAGACACAGACAAGGCTGAAGACTTGCAAAACAATGAGACCAGGAGCAGCAGGAGGCTTCTTTGATGCAGTCTCGCTTCCAGGCGAAGTCCAACAAAGTATGGCGGGGGGGAAACTAGTGTGGATGTCGGGTGGATTGCCTCCGCCAGGCCGGCAGTGGCTACCGCCAGCCTGGCGGAGGCAATCCGCCCAACATCGTAATGGTCCCCAAGTGTCCAGATGGTCGAAGGGTGTTGGTTTCACATGTGAGACTTGTTCCACGATGAATTGGAGGGTCCACCCTGGGGGAGCCCTTAAATACACAAAGAAAGGGTTAAAACGACTCTGAGGTCCCTCCCAGACGAGGTACTGGATAGAGGGGATGATACTCTCCTGTCCTCTGTCCAGTTTTGCGCCAGAGTGGAACCCAAGAGTTCTTGAACTGGCTCAAAGCAAAGAATTATTATTTATTATTTACATGATTATTTATGTAGTTTGTCTATCTATTTTTTTTTAAGTTTGAGGTGTGGGTTCTGTGTTTTGTAAGGGTACAACGTGGGTAGTTAATTAATTATACTATATTATTAATTTATTTTTAATTATTTATAATTATTTAATTGATAACTATTTATGTTAATTGTATATTTGTTTTAAAGTTAAATTTAACATGCAGGTTTTGGGTTTTGTATGGGTATAGAGTGGGAAATAAATTGATTATCATTATCTAAAAATGATTGATTATGATAAATAATTATTTATTTATACTTATGTAAATGGTGTAATATATATATATATATAATTTTTGTGGTTTTTTTATGGGTAAGGGAGGTGTAGAAAATTCTAATAATTAATAAATATTTGTAATTTGTAATAATATTTTAATGATTTTTAATTATGTAAATATGTAATCAAAATATTGTTTAGATTATTTATGTGAGTTGCATTTGTAGGGGTTGAGTGTGGGAAGTTAATTAAATATAAGTAATGTATTCTTAGTTAAATAGTAATATTAATTGTTTAATTAATTATGTAAATTATTTCATTTTTTTTTTTAATTATATATTAGGTGTAGGTTGTTTGTTTGGTATGGATGAAAGGTGGAAAGGTAATAAATGAAATATTCATATTTTTATAGAAATTTAAATGTGCAAAAGGAAATTTAAATATAAATTTAAGATGTAAATGTAATGTAAATGTAAATTGATACTTGTATAGCGCACTACTCACCCGCAAGGGTCTCAAGGCGCTGTACGAATACCGCTGTGGAACCCATCCTGGCTTTCCCTGTGAGGCGTCCACTCCTGGGAACCCCCAAGGTGGAGGCCAGGCATCCTTAGCGTTGTGGGGGCCGTTGTGGAGATTAAGCAAGCTATTGCCCAGAGTTGCAGAGTGGGACTCCATGATTGGAATAGGCACTGAGGCGAGAATTATCAGGTCCGTGGAATTTTGAGCCCAAGACCCACCGAGTCGGGGAATTGAACTCTGGTCCCGGGCTAGACCTCTGCATCAGGGTCTGCCACTCTAATCATTGAGCCACACTTCTCCACTATTGAGCCACACTTCTCCACATGTGTGGTGTGTACCTTGTAGAGGTATAGGGTAGAAAGTTATGTAAGTAATACCAAAATTAAAAATAGTACCTTTTTTAATTGTAATGTATTATTGTATGTGTTCATTATGTTAAGCTTTTTAATTGTAAATAATATTATATTTAAGAGTTGTTATTTTTACGACAATAGATTTTGATATTTTGCTAAAAATATTTTTGTATATTCATTTATAATATTTATTTAACATTGTAATACATTTTTTATTAAAAATTACAGATTTTAAGAAATGTACATATTTTTATTTTTTGGTATCTACTATAGTTTTAAAATTATTTATTTTAATTGAATTGAAAAAGACTGTTTCAAATGCCATATAGAGTGTATTTGCAGTAGTGAATTTTACTCTTCCACAATCCAATACTTTCCCTACTGTTACAGTGACTGGAATGGAAATAGTAAATTTTACCTCTCACCCCTCCCCCCCACAATCCAACACTTTCCCTACTATTGTACTGACTGGAGTGGGAATAGTAAATTCTACCCATGTACTGGTATATTGAATGGCATGGGAATAATAAATGTGATCCCTCCTCATTTCAACACTTTCCCTACTGTTGGACTGACTGGAGTGGGCATAGTAAATTGTACCACTCCAAAATTGAACATTTTCCCAACTGTTGCATTGACTGTAGTGCGAATAGTAAATGTTACCCCTAACCAATCCTACTCTTTCCCTACTATTGTAATGACTGCAGTGACAATAGTACAGTTTATATCTCTGCTATCCAACACTTTCCCTACTGTTATTTCGAATGGAGTGGGAGTAGTAAATTTTACGCCACCGCAATCCGAAACTTTCCCTACTGTTGCAATGACTGCAGTAGTAATAGTCAATTTTACCCCTTTAAAATCGAACACTTTACCTACTGTTGCACTGACTGGAGTGGGAATAGTAAAATGTACTTCTTCGCAATCCAGCACTTTTCCTACTGTTGTACTGACTAGAGTGGGAATAATACATTTTACCCCTTCGTAATCCAACATTTTCCCAACTGTTGTCCTGACTGGAGTGGGAATAGTAAATTTTACCTCTCGGCAATCCAACACTTTCCCTACTGTTGCAATCATTGGAATGGGAATAGTAAATTTTACCCCTCTGCAATCTAACACTTTCCTTACTGTAGTAGTGAATGGAGTGAGAATAGTACATTTTACCCCACCAACACTTTCCCTTCTGTTGAATTGACTGTAGTTGTACTTGTGAATTTTACACCTCCTGAATTCGACACATTTGAGGCTC
Organism: Lissotriton vulgaris; assembly: GCF_964263255.1. Lineage (NCBI taxonomy): Eukaryota > Metazoa > Chordata > Amphibia > Caudata > Salamandridae > Lissotriton > Lissotriton vulgaris. The sequence goes on along the minus strand of NC_141685.1, from coordinate 366,897,715 downwards.
ATTACAAAGTTGTTTGCAGTTCTCAACTGACATTGCTGCGGTCTCGGGACCTACCGACATTCAGTCGACATTAACAGGGGGTCGCCATAGATGCCATCCAAGGCCACAACCGGAGGCCGCTGAGGTATGGGGGCCCTGCTAGGGGCTCCCGCAGTTGCTTTCTGACAGACTCTTCATGTAGGAAGCCCAACATAAAAAGCCTGTCGGAAACCAACATCATAATCCCCATGGAGCAAATGTCGTACATAGGGAATTATGTGCGGCCTCCGACTGGCCGGCAGGATTCTCGAGCCCATCCGAAGCCAGTCGGGCCACTTGGCCGGTTTAAAGTCCGAATGCCTACATTGTAATTAGGCGGTCAGACTTTACACCTACAATGTTGGTCAGTAAGCTTTCGACGAGCAGTCGGAGGCTCACTGACGACATCATAATAGAACCCCTTTGTATACTATTGATATGTTGTAGTGGGAATAGTATATGTTTAAATTTCAAAATGTTTTAGTTTACTTTATATTGTTTACATTTATATTAATAGGTTGTTAGTTTGGTTATTTTAAAATAATAATATATATACAATTATTATTGTTTTTAATATTTTATTTATTTTTAGTAAATTCTTTTTTTTGTTTGAGTTTTTTATTTGTAGTTAAAATGGTTTGTTTTTTAAAATATTTCATGTACTTGTCTATATGTATTTATATATATATTCACTGAAAAAAACATAGGTTTCACACACTTTATAGTTAGTATTTAGTATTTAAAAAACCTTAGAAATTCACTGAAAAAACCCATAGGTTTCACAAGTTATAGTCAGTGATGTCATGAGTGATGTCACTGACCATGTCATGAGTTATGTAATATGTGACGTCATCAGCAGTGCATTGCCGGCGCACAAGTTGTAGTTAGCTGAACTAACTATAACGGGGGAACTTCAAAGGTTTTGTATGAGTGAAATGTCACGCTAACTATAACGTGTGAAACCTATGCTTTTTTCAGTGAATTTCTAAGGTTTTGTAAATGATAATTATTAAATGTATTAATTGTTATATTTTTTTATACTGATTTACAATCACCACTGAGTCCCTTAGAATTCAGGGACGGCCCTCTGGGCGCAACTTTTACATAAGATCGCCGCTGCGATACTTTAGAAAGGTTAAACTTTTAAATCCGGACTTTGTATTCCATAAAACTACACCATCCGGTATCAGTTGCATATGGTTAATTTATTCCATCTTCTTACATTTCAAATTAATATGTTGTATATCACATTTAATTTATATCCAGAAATTAAATTTTCACAAGGTCCCAATGCATTTCGTGCCATCTGGCACTTCATCAGGGGAATCTGTAAATTAATATATATGGTGAGGATCCACACTTAAACATCATATATATTGCGTAACATCATATTACTTGCGTAACACACTCATTTTATTGAAACATTAATTTTGTTTGTTCTGGAACACCATCAAGAGAAAGCATCATTATCATTGTCGATCAAGGTATTGTACCTAATGTTTAAGTTAGTTTGACTATTTCACGAATTAGATTTTATTTTTACGATTTTGGCATGAAGACAAAATGCATTTATTTGAAAAGGTTTACTACCACCCCTCTAGTTGGTTTATAATCATATTATATATTGATGACATATATTATAGTAAACATACTTATGAGTAGAGTTCCAAGATCATTGAAATGAATTGTTCTTGCTCCTGTTATGTATGATGTTTAAGTGTGGATCCTCACCATATATATTAATTTACAGATTCCCCTGATGAAGTGCCAGATGGCACGAAATGCATTGGGACCTTGTGAAAATTGAATTTATGGATATACATTAAATGTGATGTACAAAATATAAATTTGAAATGTAAGAAGATGGAATAAATTATCCATATGCAACTGATACCGGATGGTGTAATTTTATGGAATACAAAGTCTGGATTTAAAAGTTTAACCTTTCTAAAGTATCGCAGCAGCGATCTTATGTAAAAGTTGCGCCCAGAGGGCCGTTCCTGAATTCTAAGGGACGCAGTGGTGATTGTTTATACTTAACACCTCAAGGACGACGAGGTGATACCTCCGTGGCACACTACACTATATTCAATTGAGATCAACCTTTGTGCGCAGTCCAAAAAGTTTTTTGTCTTTTATTTCAACCAAGTTGGTCCGTACTGACAACAGCACAGTTTGAATAAAAAAGAAGAAGATTCAAGAACAAAAGATGTTGACATATGATGACATTACAAGGATTACAGAAGCACATGCAGACACGTTTGTATTCGCTGCAGAGGATGTCACAAAAATGTATGCTTTAATTGATGAGGACACCACACCCATTCAGAATAAGAAAAGAAAAGAGAATAATATCAAACAACTATTATATTTAACAAAACGTGAGATCAATCAACGCTTGCATGCAAGCACTCTCATAAGATATCACAGAGCACAGAGGATACCCAGGGGCCTAAGAGTACCACTAAAGCCTCTTCTTTGTAAAAATAATCAGAAATTCGTCGAACTGTGGTATGCCATACTAAATAAACGATCGTTAGATTTAATTTTACTTATTATTGAAGAACTTTCGAAAGTTTTAGAAGAGCTGAATAAAGAAATAACACAAGCAAAGAATGACCTACAAGAATCACTGGAAAAGGAAGATTGGAATCAAGTGATGCTTGATATAAATTCACAATTGGACAAATACAGAGATGAGATAAATTAACGCAAGGTTCGGAAATATAAAAGAGACACGATAGACTATAAACTGGGGGAGGTCTATTTATGGGCTGAACTATATGCTAGGAGACGCCAAAATAAACCTCAAACAAATACCTCTGAGACTGAAACATCATCATCTGAAGGCGATACACGCCATATTCAACCAAGATCAACTGCAGCAACATCAACTACACGCCCGACTACTCAAACTCCTACAACCGAGCCTTTTTTAGAATCAGGCCAAAAAGACACCGCAGAGCCAGGCGGGGCAAAAGGAGACGAACCTTCAACAACTGTAACAAAGGAACCAACAACCAAGCCCAAACGAAAGAACAGATAATGGAAGAAAACGATTTGGTTGATTAACATTTCCACATATCAGCTCACTTAGCAAGAGAAACAGGTATTACAGAAAGGAATATATTTTGTCCCTACACACAACGTTAATAAACTGGAGCTACATATCAGCCTTTTCAAATTGACACGCAACTTGAAATTACGACCTTTCTTCGAAAATGTGCTTACATCTAATACTGAGAAAGAACTTGACACTCAATTGAAACATTTGAGACCTAAAAGTACTTATCAGGCACCTATAAGCCACAAGTCTATCAATCTGTTTGAGACTTTGGTTAACACCTTGGCTGTTTTGAGTTTTCCCCTCCTATGCTGAGCTTTAAATTTTCCCCATTGTTCATGACGAGCTCAGCTCGTCATAAGCACAGCTCAACCGTGCCGCATGACGAGCTGAGCTCGTCATGAGCAGCGAAGGGGTCAAACAAGAAATCAATCAAATTGATTACAAACATGGTACTAAATTCCACAACTTGTCTAAGAAAGAACTAAATGCCCTTAAGAATATTGCCAATAATCCTAAAATCACAGTTCAGAGGGCTGATAAAGGAGGTGCAATTGTATTGATGGACACTGATTTCTATATCACTGAAGTAGATGCTCATGTCACGGATCAATCTACATACGCTCCTTTAGGGTTTAACCCTACAATTAAATTCCAGGAGTTCCTGCAATCTATTTTTGAGAAAGCATGTAACAATGGCATCATCACAGAAAAAACAAAATATTTTTTGACAGTAACTTTTCCTAGAACACCTACAATTTACATGATTCCAAAAGTTCATAAAAATTTGTTACATCCACCTCCCCCCCCCCATCAACACCAGAGAGAGTAAACATGAACCGATAGGATAGTTTTTAGACTTGCATTTGAAAGATTTTGTAACCAAAGCTACATCATACGTAAAGGACACCACAGACTTTTTGAAGAAAATGGCTCAAATCACGCTCCAGGAAGGTCAAAAAGTATGGCTATGCACCATAGACGTAAAAAATCTGTATAAGTCTATTCCACACGACCTAGGCATCGAAGCAGTAGAATCCATGTTATTACAATCTGACATTGATCATGACTTTCAAGTATTTTTGATACAACTACTGAATTTTTCATTATATCAGAGTTACTTCAAATGGAAAGAAGAGTACTATTTACAACTCAGTGGTACTTCAATGGGGAATTGCATGGCTCCTTGCTATGCAAATATATTTATGGATAACTTTGAAACTAATTACATATTAAACGGAAAACAATGGAAAAAATATGCACGGATTTATCTACGATTCATCGATGATATTTTCGTACTATGGCAGGGTCCCTATGTTACTTTAATTCAAGAATTGGACAATCTAAATAAAATCAATGACCGAATACAATTTACATACCAGGCTGATAAAACAACAATTGCCTATCTGGATGTTCTATTGAAGATTGAACAGAATGAAACTACTACCACGTTGTACAAGAAGGCCACGGACCGCAATAATCTGCTACACTATCAAAATTTCCATCAATCATCGTTGAAAAATAATCTTCCTATTTCACAAATATATAGGACCAAAAGGATTGTTTCAGATTCAGCAGAATCAGACAGACAAATAAAGATAATGTTGGAAAGATTCCACGACCGAGGATATCCTCCTGAAATTTTAAAAAGAGCAGAAACCAAATGTGCAACAAAAACACGGAGTGATCTCCTACAACCTGTTCGTAAAGCGGAAACCAAAAGGATGGTGGCGGTCTCAAAATATTCCACAAAGAGTCATGTGTACAAAAAAAAATATTGAAACATTGGCAGATTCTGGCGAATGAACAAGACTTTAAAGGCATTTTTTAAGAGAACCCCAGATTTGCTTTTACCAGAAGCAGAAACATTCTAGATCTTTTAAAGAATCCAAACATAAGTGAACCCATCATTCAATTCAAAGGCACACAGCCCTGTTTGAACTGTAACAATTGTAACGCTATCATCAAAGGAACTAAAATAAACCACCCAAGGAGTGGGAAAGCCATAGATTTGAAAGTGACAGCCACGTGCGACTCCAAAAACTTAGTTTATCTGTTGAAGTGCCCATGTGGCTTAGTCTATGTTGGGAAAACTATTAGAAAGATCAAAACCAGACTATTCGAACATAAGAGCAGTATCAGAAGGAATGATGAAAAATCAACAGTGGCATTGCACTTCAACGAACGGAGACACAATGTCTCACAATTAAAATTCTTAGTGTTAGAGACACTTGATAAAGATGTCCAATTTGATCTCAATCGTAAACTACTGCAGAAAGAAAATGAGTGGATTTTTAAATTGGACGCTTTAAAGCCTCATGGGCTAAATGACAGCACGGAATTGTCGTGCTATCTGTGATATACATTTATCATCTAATAATGGTTATAAATAGTAAACACTGCATGATGAATCGTGAATCTTTAATTTAAGTCAAAAGTATGTTTTAATCCTTTAACGAAGCACGTTTATTTACATATGTTACTTATTCAAGAGTATAAATATAATGTCGTCTTTTATTTGGATGTTTATTGATTTATACTTTGATTATGAACCGCTTTTTCATATCACAATAGTTAGTTTCTCATACCTTCCAATATGGCCTCCACACTTACACGTTTCCACATTGATCAGCATGACATTGTTTGTTTCTAAAACCTAAGTTTTAATGCTTATAATGGCGGAAAGCTAACACCACGCTTCGGCGTTGCAAGACACTTTAGGCATCTACGCGGCAACTTTGCGGCACTATCGGTAAGCGATAAGCGTTTTCATGGTTTCCTTTAGAAACTGTGGCATGATTTGAGAAAATACACACCATGCGTTAGAGCTCCAAGAAGCTCCTGAGATCTATGCGGTGGACCTGCGGGTTCAGTAGTGAGGTTAAAACGTATTTGTGGTTTCGCTATGAAACCTAGGTATGCTTTGAAATATAAAATGCAGGCGATACTATTTTATTTTTTACATCAGACAGTCTTATTATCGTTTTAGAATAGCTTGATATTTGCGTAGTACACTCATTTTATTGAAACGTTAATTTTGTTTGTTCTGGAACACCATCAAGAGAAAGCATCATTATCATTGTCGATCAAGGTATTATACCTAATGTTTAAGTTAGTTTGACTATTTCACAAATTAGATTTTATTTTTACGATTTTGGCATGCAGACAAAATGCATTTATTTGAAAAGGTTTACTACCACCCCTCTGGTTGGTTTATAATCACATTATATATTGATGACATATATTATAGTAAACATACTTATGAGAAGTGTTTCCAAGATCATTGAAATTAATTGTTCCTGCTCCTGTTATATATGATGTTTACGTGTGGATCCTCACTATATATATTAATTTACAGATTCCACTGATGAAGTGCCAGATGGCACGAAATGCATTGGGACCTTGTGAAAATTGAATTTATGGATATAAATTAAATGTGATATACAACATATTAATTTGAAATTTAAGAAGATGGAATAAATTAACCATATGCAACTGATACCGGATGGTGTAGTTTTATGGAATACAAAGTCCGGATTTAAAAGTTTGACCTTTCTAAAGTATCGCAGCGGCGATCTTATGTAAAGGTTGCGCCCAGAGGGCCGTCCCTGAATTTTAAGGGACGCAGTGGTGATTGTTTATACTTAACACCTCAAGGACGACGAGGTGATACCTGCGTGGCACACTACACTATATTCAATTGAAATCAACCCTTGTTATGTTATGTTATGTTATATGGGGGGATTTCTATAGCGCTCGGCTACTACGAGGAGTGTCCCTTGTGCGCAGTCCAAAAAGCTTTTTGTCTTTTATACTGATTAACTACATTATTTTTAATTATGAATTTTTAGATATTTTATTTTTTAAATTACATTACATATTTTTATATAAATTGAAAAATAAATATTTGTAAAAATATTGAAATTGTAATATATATATATTTTTATATTTTTTTTATTTATATATATTTTATATAGCAGGCTAATGATATCCTATGGAAGGACATTCAAGTTACTGTAACTACAATTAGAATTACTTTCTAGGATCAGTAGTGGGCAGAAAGATGCAGCACTGAGGTCTCTCCTGATAACAGGTGAGTAAATCGGAATTTATAGTTCGGCTGATTGTAGAGGAATTTTTGAAAGATCCAAGACTCCACACTTAGAAACATTTCTAAGTGAAACCAGTCAACGTTAGCCTAGGGAAGGAAATTCAAGTTACTGTAACTACGGTTAAAATTACTTTTCATGATCAGTAGTGGACTGAAAGATGCAGCACTGAGGTCTCTCCTGATAACAGGTGAGTAAATCGTAATTCACAGTTCGGCGGATTTTTGAGGAAATTTTAAAATTTCCAAAACTCTACACTTAAGAATTTCCCAGTAAAACATGTCTATGTTAACCTATAGAAGGAAATTCAAGTTACTGTAACTACGATTAGAATTACTTTTCAGGATCAGTAGTGGGCTCAAAGATGTAGCACTGACGTCTCTCGTGATAACTGGTAAGTAAATCGGAATTCGTACTTCGGCTGATTTTAGAGCAATATTTCGCTCAATAGTGAAGGAAGGGGGCAGGGCCTGAGGAGACATGTGTGCAAACACGCCCTGTGGCGCATTTTAGGTTGGGGAATATATTCCTCTTCAATCCTGAGGTCACCTGTGAGCCAACTAGCCCATCAGGTACCTCCAGTTTGCGCAAGGGAGCTGGGTTGCAGAGAGGTGTTCAGAGGGCACGCCCCCTTTTTACAACACTCTGCAACGCAACTCCGTGGCACTTACTAGAGGTACCCGTTGGACTAGTTGGCCCCCATTTAAAACACAAAGACCCGGGGGTGGTGGCCCCCAGGGTTCGGGGGGCCTTAGAGGCCCCCCATCATCAATGTCTTTGCCCCGGGGGTGGCGGTCGCCGGGGCTGCGGGGGCCGTGTTCCCCCCTCTAGCACAATTACTTTGCCCCGGGGGTGGCGGTCCCCGGGGCAGTGAGGGGGGGATTGGGCCCCCCCCACACTTTTTAGGGCTCGGGCCTGCCATACACTGCCAGCGAGTCCTTTTCCGAGGGTAATTGAAAATGGACCTGGAAATTCCACGCATTTCTGCGTGTTATTTCCAAGGTCCATTCTCATTGGCCTTGGCGTGCGTGCTGTTTTTAAATAGAACATGCAATAGGCCATGGGTGGTCGTGTATCTCCGCCTATGGCCTATTGGTGTCTGTTACGCGCAAGCCCATATGTCTTCAATTATCCCGCCCTGACAAGGGCGGGATAATTGAAGACATATGCTGGCGCACGCGTGCACCATTCGCGTCCGTTTTTTTTTCTCCACAGGACCTTTCCCCAGCGCCTGCCCTACTCCCCTCCGTCCTATCTTTCAGTCCACGGGCAGAACAGCAGGCAGGGCACTCCGGCGCTCCAGCCCGGAGCCCAGGAGCCGAGGCAGCGGCCCCTTCCTTTTCTGCCTCTGAGAGCCACGCAGTATAATTAGAGTGGCCATAGGTCAGACGTACAGCTTTTGGATTTTGTCACAGATGACGTGCAGCCATTGAGCATTACTTTCAAGGGCGGGCTGCTTGAGCAGACAGTATGCACTGGTTCAGCTCACTGCTTCTTGGAATGAACTACCTGTCATGCTCTTTGGTATAGACCTAGCACTCACTGCTCTCTCCTATTGTGTTGCTGTTTTATATAGCGCGTACTCGAGGCGAAGGTATCAGAGCGCTATATATGAGCACCAATTACATTACAGAAGTTCGCATTAGTTTTTTAGGCACAATGAGTTTATGGGATTTGCTCAAAATCACTGGATGGTGAGCGGGCGCAGAGACTTGAACCCAGTTCCCCAGCTTCAAAGTCGGCAGTTCTGGCCGTTAGGCCACATCCCCAGCGCAGACTGCAAGCAGAATTCTCTCCGGCGCCCCAGCCCTGAGCCGAGGAGCCGAAGCGGCAGTCCCTCCCTTTTCTGCCTCTGAGAGCCACGCAGTATAATCAGAGTGGCCATAGGTCAGACGTGCAGCTTTCAGATTTTGTCACCGATGACGTGCAGCCATTGAACACTACTTTCAAGGGCAGGCTGCTTGAGCGGACAGTATGCACTTATTCAGCTCACTGCTTCTTGGAATGAACTACCTATCATGCTCTTTGGTATAGACCTAGCACTCACTGCTCTCTCCTATTGTGTTGCTGTTTTAAATAGCGCGGACTCGACGCAAAGGTATTGGAGCGCTATATATGAGCACCAATTACATTACAGAAGTTCACATTAATTTTTTAGGCGCAATGAGATTATGGGATTTGCTCAGAATCACAGGATGGTGAGCGGGCGCAGAGACTTGAACCCGGTTCAAAGATTCAAAGTCAGCAGCTCTGGCCGTTAGGCCCCGTCCCCAGTACAGACTGCAAGCAGACTTCTCTCCGGCACTCCAGCCCAGAGCCCAGGAGCCGAGGCCCCTTCCTTTTCTGCTTCTGAGAGCCACGCAGTATAATTAGAGTGGCCATAGATCAGACGTGGAGCTTTTGGATTTTGTCACCGATGACGTGCAGCAATTGAGCACTACTTACAAGGGCAGGCTGCTTAAGCGGGCGGTATGCACTGGTTCAGCTCACTGCTTCTTGGAATGAACTACCTATCATGCTCTTTGGTATAGACCTAGCACTCACTGCTCTCCCCTATTGTGTTACTGTTTTATATAGCGCGGACTCGACACGAAGGTATCAGAGCGCTATATATGAGCACCAATTACATTACAGAAGTTCGCATTCATTTTTTAGGCACCATGAGATTATGGGATTAGCTCAGAATCGCAGGATGGTGAGCGGGCGCAGAGACTTGAACACGGTTCCCCACCTTCAAAGTCGGCATCTCTGGCCGTTAGGCCACGTCCCCAGTACAGACTGCAAGCAGACTTCTCTCCGGCGCTCCAACCCGGAGCCCAGGACCCGAAGCAGCGGCTCCTTTTCTGCCTCTGAGAGCCACGCAGTATAATTAGAGTGGCCATAGGTCAGACTTGGAGCTTTCGGATTTTTTCACCGATGACGTGCAGCCATTGAGCACTACTTTCAAGGGCAGGCTGCTTGAGCGGACGGTATGCACTGGTTCAGCTCACTGCTTCTTGGAATGAACTGCCTAGCATGCTCTTTGGTATAGACCTACCACTCACTGCTCTCTCCTTTTGTGTTACTGTTTTATATAACGCGGACTTGACGCGAAGGTATCGGAGCGCTATATATGAGCATCAATTACATTACAGAAGTCCGCATTAGTTTTTTAGGCACAATGAGATTATGGGATTTGCTCAGAATCACAGGATGGTGAGCGGGCGCAGAGACTTGAACCCGGTTCCCCAGCTTCAAAGTTGGCGGCTCTGGCCGTTAGGCCACATCCCCAGTACAGACTGCAAGCAGACTTCTCTTCGGCGGTCCAGGCCGGAGCCGAGGAGCTGAAGCGGGCGTCCCTTCCTTTTCTGCCTCTGAGAGCCACGCAGTATAATCAGAGTGGCCATAGGTCAGACGCGCAGCTTTCAGATTTTGTCACCGATGACGTGCAGCCATTGAGCACTACTTTCAAGGGCAGGCTGCTTGAGCGGACAGTATGCACTAGTTCAGCTCACTGCTTCTTGGAATGAACTACCTATCATGCTCTTTAGTATAGACCTAGCATTCACTACTCTCCCCTATTGTGTTGCTGTTTTATATAGCGCGGACTCGACGCGACGGTATCGGAGCACTATATATGAGCACCAATTACATTACAGAAGTTCGCATTCATTTTTTAGGCACCATGAGATTATGGGATTTGCTCAGAATCGCAGGATGGTGAGCGGGCACAGAGACTTGAACACGGTTCACCACCTTCAAAGTCGGCAGCTCTGGCCGTTAGGCCACGTCCCCAGTACAGACTGCAAGCAGACATTTCTCCGGCGCTCCACCCCGGAGCCCAGGAGCTGAAGCATCGGCCCCTTCCTTTTCTGCCTCTGAGAGCCACGCAGTATAATTAGAGTGGCCATATGTCAGACGTGCAGCTTTCGGATTTTGTCACCGATGACATGCAGCCATTGAGCACTACTTTCAAGGGCAGGCTGCTTGAGCGGACGGTACGCACTGGTTCCGCTCACTGCTTCTTGGAATGAACTACCTATCATGCTCTTTGGTATAGACCTAGCACTCACTGCTCTCTCCTATTGTGTTGCTGTTTTATATAGCGCAGACTCGACGCGAAGGTAGCGGAGCACTATATATGAGCACCAATTACATTACAGAAGTTTGCATTAGTTTTTTAGGCACAATGAGATTATGGGATTTGCTCAGGATCACAGGATGGTGAGCAGGCGCAGAGACTGGAACCCGGTTCCCCAGCTTCAAAGTCGTCATCTCTGGCCGTTAGACCACGTCCCCAGTACAGACTGCAAGCAGACTTCTCTCCAGCGTTCCAGCCCGGAGCCCAGGAGCCGAGGCGGCGGCCCCTTCCTTTTCTGCCTCTGAGAGCCACGCAGTATAATTAGAGTGGCCATAGGTCAGACGTGCAGCTTTCGGATTTTGTCACCGATGACGTGCAGCCATTGAGCACTACTTTCAAGGGCAGGCTGCTTGAGCGCCTGCCCCCGGGATTTGGTCCCCCGGGGGCTAATTTAAAAAAAAACAGGCTGGGTTTTTTTTCACAGGGTAGGTTTTACTTTAGCCTTGGGGGTCCTTGCGGGACCCCCTGAGCAGGCCTAGGGGGTCAGGGTTTGTCTACCCTGCCCCCTTTGCGTGTTTTGCACGTTTGTTTTCTGCTTTCGGCACAAGATGGCTGCCAACACTTCCTGGTTTGGATATACTCATAATTTTACTTAGGATTTTCTCAGGAACTACTGAACGGATTTACACCATTCAACAAAAATCTGCAAACAGAACTCTACCTTTTTGCCAAATTTGGTGTAATTCCGTTCAGCCGTTCGGGCTGTAGCCCTGGCTAAAGGTCCTATGGAAAATTGCATGGGGAAAACACTTTTTGGGACCTCCCTTTTTTCTCGGCCCCTGCTTCATGAATCACCCCAAACCTTTCAGGGAAGGAGCAGAGCGGAGCAGGCCATTTTCTAGGAGAAAGTTGCGAAGATTCATCCACCGGCGCCAAAGTTATTCCAAATAGAACGTTGTGGATTTCCTATGGAAACTAGGTCCTAACTATAACTACCTACTGGCGACCGCCAGTAGGTAATATATAAATATATATATAAAAAAAATAATTTTGACTGTTATATTTTGCAAAATAAATTAAATATATTTTCATTATGATATTATTTAATTCATGTTTATTAGTCAAATGTATATATATATTTAAAAATCAATGCTTTAGACAAATATATTAGTGAAAACAATATTTTTTCGATATTTTGCAATTTAATTATACATATAGTGAGTGAATATTTTTAAAATCAACATTTTTGACTCTATATTTTTGAAAGTTGCTATTTTGTACTCAATATTTTGTCAGCGAACTTTTAGAAAGCTCCTCTCCCTCGTTGGTTTAGGACTGTGGTCTCCTAGCCCCTTGCTTGCCCTGTTAGTTACCAACTTATTAGCTACTAGTGCAAGTTTTTGTTGATCCCTTTCTCTCATATCCAGGTGGTAGTGCCTAAGGGGTAGACTACTCCTACCTGAGTTGCTCAGGGGTCAATCACTGGTTAAGGGACTTACATTTCTGGGCCTCCATTGCTCCTATTCACTCATTTCAATCATGCAAACATAACATGGATCCAGGTTTCAAATCAAGAACTACCTGCTCCCATCTTCTCTCAGAACATCTGAAGGTACTAAGCTGAGCTCATCCCATACTGTCTAATCAGAGCTTTTGTCATTCGCTCAGAGTGAATTTGATCAGCCACAAGCATTCTTCCAATTACTGCTGTCTCTTCTGTAGGTAAGCGACTCATTAAAGCAGCGGCTTCAAACACATCATTCAAGGCTTGCTCTCTCAAAGCTCACACGCCATTCCAAAATATTCTTTCTTTCTATAGACATGTTGGAAGTGGTACCTTTTGCAGAGTCCCCCCCTAACATTTTGCTTTCCACCTCCTCCTCTGTGTTTGACTTTGTTTTTTCTTGCTTTAGGACTCTGAGCACTTTACCACTGCCGGTGTTAAAGTGTATGTGCTCTTATCTAAAATGAGATCACAAATAGTTTATCCATGAAGTGGTATACCACATACCCAGGGCATGTAAATCAAATGCTTCAAGTGGGCCTGAAGCACTGATTGTGTTCCCCCACAGAGGTAGCCTGTCAAACCTGACTAAGGGCTGCCACTGCAGGGCATAAGGGGTGCAGTTTACTGCCACCTCGACTTGGCATTTCCAACTGGTGGCCACCCCATAAACTCCCCTTTTATCACATATCAGTCACCCTAAGGGTGCCCTAAGGAAAGTGTGCATTTTAACTAAAAGGTAGGACATGTACCTTTTTCGTTTTACAAGTCATGGTAATGACAAACACCCAAGTTTAATTTTACTACTTTGAGGCCTGCTCCTCTCATAGGTTAACAATAGGAATTCCTTAAATACGCTTTTAATGTGTAATTTCTGATTGCAAAGGAGTAGCTGCTTTATGTTTTCTGTCACTAGATTGGTAATGACAAATCCTCTTTAGTGGTAACGTTGGATCTGGTATTACTACTCAAGAAATGCCACTTTAAGAAAGCGGACATTTCTCTGCTTTTAACTCTCTTGCGTGCCTTATAGCCTGTCTCCAATAAATGTCTGGGGTGTGTGAGAGCTACACTTTGTGCATTCCCTCTAGATAGTGACAAGTACAGGACACTCAGCTGTATTCATCTGCATATACGCTGGTCTTTCTGGGCAAGAGGGAGAGGAGGAGCTGACACATATACCTCAATAGGTAGTGGCTTGACCTCATACAAAACACTGATTTACCTCTGAAGGGCCCTAAGCATAGATGTGTATAGGAAAAGTGGATTGGAAATAGTAAGGGTAAGTTACTAAAAAAGATCAAGTAGGACTCAAGACTAAAGACTTTTTATTCTGTAAATCTACCGGTCTTACTAAAAAACAACTGATGTAACAGATGAAAGTAATGATCTCTGGTAGCTTGTTTAATATGAGGACAACATATTTCTTGACTTATCTTGTCAATAACTGATCTATGTCAATTATTCAAGATCAAAAGGAAGGATGATTGATAAATGCATCTACACAGTGCTTGGACCCAGAAATGTAGTTGCCGTAGTCCAAACAGCAAGATAAAAAATGGTTAATTACCATAAACCTTAGGCTTTCCAGTTTACCGCCTAATGAGGATGATCTGATTCGGTTTGTGTGTGCTTTTTCTTGATGGTGTCTGGAGAGGCACGCTGAACTGCAGAGAGTTTGTTCATGTGGAATTCATGCGGCAACCTACCCCGTCTCTGACACCTTTGGAAAAAATTATCTCCACCAAAAAGCCCCCTAGAGGGTGCCCATCGAGCATTGCAGTGCCTGCTCCCACTCGATGAGGAGCAAAGGCCCTATGATGAAGCATGACACTCTTTTAGAGTTTGTGAGGGCTCTAATTCCATAAAGGAACCACTCCAATGGTTCCAAGAACAACCTAACCTGTTAGGACTTTATTCCATACTACCTGCTCTAATTCACACAGGAACTGCATTACAATCAGATTACTATAGGAGGATCTGCCACTTTGCTGTCTGCTCTGCTGTGTTGGCCTGCTGCCTCTGACCTGGGCGGTGAGGAGGACTGGATGTGTTCTCCACAACCTTTTTCAACCTAGGTACCTCCAAGGGCTTGTTCGCTTTGCCCTTGTTAGGAAATTTCAGGGACAGCAAGATGTCTTTACAATTGCTGCATCGTGTCCAGCAAGAGGAGACTCCAGCAGCGCATGTCCCAATCCTGATGCTGACGGCACTGCTCCAATCCAATATACTTACTCCCTCTGGAATCTGGTACAACGTAATGCTCACCTGGAAATTGGGTGCCATTGGCAGCAAAGCGTCCCCATTTTCTTCCTGGGGGATTCTGTTGAGTGCTCTGGGAGATTTCACAAAATATTTCAAGTCTTTCAGGAGTTAAAAGAAGATCATGTGCATTAACATGTATGTAAACCACACATATGCGTTTTACCTATGCTCATAAGGTAGATTTCCTAAATTTTTCCATATCTTCAGAGATTTTAAAAAAGTCTGAAAAACCTACCTGCCGTTGGTTCCAATCTGATGGTTCACTGCGACGATCTTCTCGAGTGCGCTCATTCTGTGAGAAAAAACGAATTAAAATTTAGTGGTCTGCCCAAGCAAGAGGATACTAAAGGTAGACACATTTGCAATTAACAGGAGATGTTTGTGCAGTGTCTTTTTTCAGGTAAAGTACACAACCATAGGACAAACATTGGTTTTTCCACCCAACAGCTGATCTCAAAGGACTTGTGCTACAAGTGAATACAGGATTTGACCAACCTGTAATATAAATGCAAAGAAAAGAAATGAGCTAGCGACCTGAATGAAAATAAAAATAGGGCCCACATACATGTGGAAAACAGCTGTACTTTCTCGAATCTTTACCACTATATATAAAGAAGTGCATACTATGAATAGGAAAGTGAGTGTATACACTACAGCTGTAATATGTGTTATGCCCAAACTTAAATTATCATCAGGCTAAACTAGCTTGACAGTTTTTAGTTACGATCATGATCAAGCACGTGCCATTTGACTAAAAATGTTTGCCAAGGTTTCTTAAGTTCTGAGTGTGATGCTGGTGGTCCTCCAGTCTGGCATTTCAAAGTCCCAAACTTGTGCCCTAATTACAATGCTGGTCACACGAGCGTCTGACCAGCATCGTTGCAGTAATGGGACTGGTTGACAGGTAGTCAGCAGTTCCGACTGCCTAATTAGGATCCAGCCACTGTGAAGGCGGTAAGAAACATGCCTTTTGGCATTGAGCCTTGTGCTTCAGCCCAGAAAAGGCCTGCAGCACAAGCCCAGTGCCAAAAGGCAATGCTTTTAAACATCCTTGCACCCTCTGGCCGGCACATCATGGGGATTGATGTTTGTGGAGCCACCTGTCGTACGCCCCTGGCCTCACAGCGGATGCTTGGTAGGGAGGTTTGGAAAGTTGACAAGGACGTTGCGGCTGCAGCTGTGGGGATCACGCGATGCTGAGGATGACTAGTAGTCACAAACTTGCTTTCCCATGTCAGATGTTGGTGTCTAGGTGGTCGGTGTCTGGCAGGAGAACCAACAAGCCTTGGTAGCCACAACTGGCGTGAAAGACATCAAGATACAATTATTGGGACTAGCAAGGTCCAAGGGACTTACCAAGTGGAGGACAGTCACAGAAGGCCCGAGCAAGAGGGGGCCCACCAAAGCAGAAGAAGACCCTCGAGAGGACCAACAGTCCGAAGTCAGAGGAGTTGCAAGAGGACCTCAGGGAGCTCACCAAAGATGGGGGCAAGGAATGCATTGAGAATACTGATCTTCGTGAATGGAGGTGCTGGAGGCTGGAGCTTCTTTTTTTTTTATCCTCATTTTGCGATTGTATGTATAAGGAGTTTCGGGAGTCTGTTGTTTCAATGTTCTATGCCGTCACTGCCCCATGTTTCTCATGCTTGGTTGGGGAGTATCCCTTTAGGTGTTGTTTCCAAACAGGTTCCTCCTTTCTCCTTTATCATTGTCAATAATTCTATTTCTTATGGGGGGAGGAGCTAGCCATCCTGGCTACTCAGCAGAAATGATTTCCACCTGAACTATTGCCATCGCTTTAATCATTGGATTTGGTTACCGGATCTATATAAAAGATGTTAGTTAACTGTTTGGGAATACTGTTCCCATAATTCCCAAAAGTCTGACTTTTTGCTAGTTTTCCCCTTCCTATCACGTTTATTCGTTTTTAATATGGACTTTATCCAGTTGGCGTGTATAGGAGGTGCTGGTTTAACCCAGTTAATACAGATCTCTCTCCTTGCTAACAGTATTAACACAAACAGTAGCTTTTCCTGTTTTTTAGTCAACTTACTTGTATTCATATCGTTAGTGAAGTAAATCCCAAAAATAATGAGTTATACTTACATCTATTTGAAGTCCCAACGCCATAAGTATCGTCTTACCAACTTCATACCAAAAGGAGGTGAGTGAAGGGCATTTCTGGAACATATGGATGTCATTCGCCTTCTCCATTCCACATTTGGGACAGGATTTTGTGTTTGTTCCTTTAAATTTCGATAGTCTTTTTGGGGTCAAGTGGTTACTTTCCAGAGTGGCTGGTTTTAAGGTGGACCAGCATTTTTCTAAAGATTTTTGCCAGAGAGTCTGGAGGTCTAGTTCAGGCATATCTTTCCTCCATAATGTTTGGGGAACTGGACAGTCTTCCTCTCCAGCCACTATGAGAGACCAGTACCATTTAGATATTTCCTTTTTTATTGGTGAGGATTTTGTCATTTCCTTCTCCAATTTTTGTTACCCATTTTTTTTTCCGTGAGAGATTTGGCTCAACTGGTCAACTGATAATATTTGAATTTAGATAAAGTTGAATTAGTGGTTGAGAGTATTTGGTCCCAGTTGATTGTGGAGTTGTCTATCAGAAGTTGCCCCCAGCTTTCGATTCTAGCTGCTTTTAGTGGTAGGGTCAGAGAATCTTTTAAACAGTCTGGTATGCCGGGGGAATCCCATATCAGAGCCAAATTGCTGTAATTAGGAATATTTACTGTGTTTCTAATTTGATACCATATTTTTGCAGCATTGTATAAAATCTTTAGTTTTATTTTGTTAAAGAATTTTGGGTGGCCAAATTTGAATAAAAAATGGTCTACTTTGCCGGTCTTATTCTGTAGAAAGACTGGGTAGGATTGATACTTCCTTAACAGGGGTCTCATGTTCTTAAATTGAAATGCCCTATAATATTCAAATAGATCTGGACTGGCTATTCCTCCTTGTTCTTTCTTCCTCCTTAGTTTGATCCATGCAATTCTTGTACTTTTAGACGAACAAATGAAGCTGGCTAATTCACTCTGGATTTTCTTTAAAGCATCTTTCTGGAATTCCAGGGGGATAGTGTTAAAAATATATGTAAATTTGGGTATGATTGACATTTTTATGATGTTAGATCTTCCCAGAAAGGTTAAGGGTAGCCCATCCCACACTTTGAGTAGTCTCCTTGTTTCTGCAAGGACTCTGTTCAAGTTCAATTGGGGGATTTTTTCTAGTTAATTGACCAGGTTTATCCCCAGGTATTTTATTTTATTTCTAGTGTATGGAGTATTGGGGTGCGTATTCCAACTCATAGCCTCAGTTTTTGCTTGATTTGTTAAATAGCCTGATATGCTTCCGAACTTAAATATCGTGTCCTCTATTGCATTGGTGGAGTTTTCAAAGTTATCTGTGAATATCATCAAATCATCCGCATAGAGTGCCACTTTCTTTGACCAGTTTTGATGTTTAAAAGGAGATATTAAGGTATGGTTTCTCAGGGAACATGCAAGAGGCTCAATATAAAGGTTAAAAAGTAGGGGGGATAGTGGACACCCCTGTCTTGTCCCTCTTTGTATTTCGATGTTGTTGGTGAGGGTTCCGTAGATTAGTATTTTTGCTCTTGGTTTTTTATATATTTCCTTATCGTGTAGCCAAAGATTTCCCCTAGATTGTATTTTTAATGGCTTGGTTTAAAAAGGCCCACTTGACTCTGTCGAATGCTTTGGCTGCATCAAACGTGATTATGGTTAGAGGTATTTTTTCGCAGATGGCTATCTCAATTGTTGCAAATAATTCGTGTGTTATTATGTGTATTTGTCTACCTTTTATAAATCCTTTCTGGCCAGGGTTGATCAGCTTTGATATTACTGTGGATAACCTCTTTGTTATGACTTTCATGAAGATTTGGTAATCACAATTTAACAGTGAAATGGGTCTGTAGGATTCACAGAGTTTTAGGTTTTTTCCGGGTTTTAAAATGATACTGATTGTCGCATCATTCCATGAGTCGGCAATTCTTTCCTGTTTCATGTATATTTTATTTATTCATTCTGTTAGGTGAGCTACCACTGAATCCTTCAGTGCTAAATAAAATGTGTTTGGTAGTGCGTCAGGGTCAGCAGCTTTACCTCTTTTCAAATCTTTTATAGCAACACTTACTTCTTCGAGTTTAATTTCGCTATTTAGCTTTTTCTTCTCCTCCTCCGTTAGTGATGGGAGTGGAACAACATCTAGATATTTTCTAATTTGATCATCAGTTAAATTCATATCTTCTTTGTATAAATTGGAAAAAAACGTTGCAAACTCCCGCATTATTACGGAGTCGTCAAAACTTGATATCATTTGGTTGTTCTGAATACAAGATATTTTATTCCTTGTTTGGTCTGTTTTAGTTATCCACGCCAGCATTTTTCCGCAGCCTTCCCCATATTCATGATTTGACATTTTGCTTGCTTCCCATTTTTTTCTCACTATGTTCTCCAGGTAGTTGGTTAATTTCTCCTTAAGCTCTCAGGCCTTTTTTTCTAGTGTTTCTTTCGATTCTGTGGGGCTACCTGCCGCAATTTGCTCTTCCATTAGTTTAATGTCATTTTCCATAGTTCTGATTTCCAGTTTCTTGATTTTAGACTTGTAGGCTCCCAGATTTAGCAGTTTGCCCCTGATACAGCCTTATAAGTGTCCCAGATAGTTTGTTTTGAGGTACCGACTTGTTTGTCCTCAAAGAAGTTTTCAGAAGTATTTATTAATTCATCAATACATTTCGGATCAGACAGTAAAGTCCGATCAACTGTCCACCTTGGTGGTGTATTGTTATTTGTAATATATAGGGATAATTGGGCTGCAGAGTGATCAGACAGGTGGGCTGGTATGTGCTCAATGCTTCTCACGCTACCTAATAGGCTCTTATTTAACAGAAAGAAATCAATTCTGGATCTATGACCCAATTTTTTGTTGTGGTATGTAAATGGCTGCCTGTTGTCTCCCTTTTGTTTCCACATGTCCATCAAATCTAAGTCTTTTTTATAGTTTCCTAGCCATTACCTCATCTTAGGTAGGTTTACATGTTTACTATGGGGCGATCTGTCCGTTTTGGGATCAAGTAAGATGTTCAGGCGACTACTTAAACGTGGCTGTTTGTGCAGACACTGGCGTAGTCTACCTGTTCCCCTCTGAGCATAGTGTTTAAGACCGCTCGGTTAGCGCCAAGAAAGCTGCGAGTGAACGTGCGCTGTACAAATTTGGTTAAGATAAGATAGATAAGATTAAAGTCACCACCTAGTATTATGGGGGCAGAGGTGGATAAAAGCTCAGAGTATAGTTTTTGAAGAGGGATCGGATCGTCTAGGTTTGGGCCATAGTAACCAACTATAGAGAACATATTATTGTCTAATCTTACTTTGACAACAGCTCATCTTCTCTTGGTATCCACCAACTTATAGTCGATCTTGGCTTTAAGTGATTTTTTAATGATGATTGCTACCCCTTTTAAATTACAATCTTGTTTGGTACATAAACATACATCCACCCAGTTTAATTTTTTCGCTATTTGATCCCACCCCGTGCTTAATAGATGTGTCTCTTGCAGTATGATTATTTCACTGTCGGCTTCCTTCAAATATTCAAGAATTCTAATCCTTGGGGAGGGAGGGGGGGGGGAGTTTAACTAAAATAAAACAGAAAAGTGGATGCCCAGATGATTAATGCACCCTCTGCTTATACTGAGGCGGGGATGCGCTAAGTGTAACCCGAAGATTTAATCGGACTGCTTTCTGGACTATCTATTGATGTAACGTTGGGGGCTGTAAGACATATATCCGGAATGTATTTGACATGCTTGAATTATGCTACCGCTGTCACCCTTTTCATATCTGTGCATCTGCAATAAAAACTAAGTTTAAAAAAAAAAAAGAATTCTAATCCTTCTATTGATCGTTCTAAGGCCGTTGACATTCCACAAGAGAACATTGATTTTTTTCTGTTTTGTCGTCATTTGTTTGTGTATTCTAGGTTAGTTTGAGCTTTATGGTTTCCCGATAACTCCTTTATTTTAGTTAAAGAGGACATTTTTTCTTTTTTTTCCCCCTATTTTGCTCCCCACCCATGGTCTAGTTTTATTTTGTGGTAGTGATTTTTTGTGTTTTTTCATTTCTCCCACCCTGAGGAAGCCTCCCTTCTTCTTTCTGGGCAGTATCTTCGCCCATTTTCGATCTCCTATTTCACCTAAGATTAAAAATATCACTTTCCATTTTACTTTCCTCTTTTTTTTTGTTTTTTTATTTCTCCGTTCGTAATTGGTCCTTAATCTGTTCAATGAAGGTTTCTACCTCTTTGGGGTCCCTTATATTATGCATTTTGTTCCGTCACATAATCGGGAGGGCAGCGGGGAACTTCATTTGTACTGTGGCCCGAGGGATTTTAATTCCTGCATGGACTGCCCCAGTTCCCACTGTCTGTCCTGTGTGGCTTTGGACATGTCAGAGCGGATTCTAAAAGACCAGTTATCTTTTTTCAGGGTTCCATTTTTAAAGCCTTCACTTAAGATTTTTTCTTTTAGTGTATACGTCTTAAAATTAATTAAGATTTTTCTTGGTGTCCTTCTTTCTTTGCTCTTTCCAAAGGGATCTCTGTGGACCCTTTGAATATCCTCCATCAGGTTTCTCTCTTTGGTCCAGGGGTAAAATTCTTCTAACAGGGAGATGATAAATTTCTTAATGTCCGTCCCTTCCAGATTTTCTTAAATTGTTTTTTCTCACTTGGTTTTCTAGCGATTCTAGTTTTTCTTTGATAATTCTGCAGCTATCTTTTAGCGAAAACCTCAATGGGAGCACAGAGGGAAAATAGGACTGGGTCGCCCTCCACTCAAACTTAGACCAATCAACAAAAGACCTTGTCCAACGGACAACAACTTGTGTCCGTTACTAAACGAATAGCACAGTCTATGTGTACTGCTACCTATTCTGGTACCCTACAATTTATGGGGGGACACTTCACTGCACTGCGCCCAAGTTCACGTTCAAAAAGGCCCATCTAACTTGACAGATACACAGAACAACAAGTACAAGTTGTCTGACCCATCTAGGTCAATAACAGGGATCCACACCCTTAGTGTTAGACCAACTTCTACTTAGAAAAAATGTGAAAAACAAGTGACACCTCACGGAAACACCACCAACGGGGTAACTGGTATGTAATTTCCAGACAAGCCCCTGTCCCATCATCGGTAGTCACTTGCTTCTCAATGAAAGAAGAAAGAAAGTGTCCAAAACAAACAACCAAAAACGTGTCACAAACAGTGGAAAGCAGAAAACATCTGCTAGTGACAAACACACAACATAAAAAAGTGCATAAAACACAGCATCCAGTTCCCTTAATCAACTTTATTCGTAGGGAAATGAGTGTATGCTGTACATATAAAAAGGCTGGTAGCTATTCATACATACCATTACCTATTGCCAATGCCGACATGTTTCACTGCCACATCAATTTAGGCAGTTTCATCAGGGCTGCACTATAGGCTGCCACTCCACTCTTAGACACTTGTTCTGTGTTAACTGCCAAGGAAACAGGCGCATAAAAACAACAATTAAAAGCATGTAAACCCATCTACGGAAGCCGTATATATGGTGCCATATGTAAACGCTTTTTTACCCAGAGCTAGCCTGATTGTTCATACCGGTCGCCCAGGGGTTTAAAAGAAAGTCTTGAACTCTTAGACACTTGTTCTGTGTTAACTGCCAAGGAAACAGGCGCATAAAAACAACAATTAAAAGCATGTAAACCCATCTACGGAAGCCGTATATATGGTGCCATATGTAAACGCTTTTTTACCCAGAGCTAGCCTGATTGTTCATACCGGTCGCCCAGGGGTTTAAAAGAAAGTCTTGAACTCGAAGAAACAATACAACGTGACACCACCCTTCTTGATACCAAGGAGCAATTGAAAAGGATCCAGGACAACTTGTCTGAGTATAGAAACTACATGGTCACTCAGAAATTGAAAGGTCTAACTCGTAATTTGGAGAGATTCACACATGAATGGGCATTCCCCTATGTAAAGGATGAATATTATCAGACGTCACAAGATCCGCAGACCTTTGGAGGGCGACAGAGGGGCCGGGGAGCAAGAAAACAAACGAGACAGACCCCAAACCACTGGACATTTGACAACATTTCCAGTGAAGAAGAAGAAGATACACCATAGGGCAGCCGTGTGAGATTCAACCAACAGAACCGGAGTAACGAGGATCTGGGTGCCCTTCTGAGGTCTTTTTTATCCCAAGGCCAAAGGAACAACCACCACGGGGGAGGACAAGCGGGGGGAAGAGGCAGAGGAAACCAGCCCAAACTGGCCAACCAGCCACGCCCACAATGGTAAGCATTCTCGCCCAGGATGACC
The DNA here is from genome assembly GCF_964263255.1 of Lissotriton vulgaris. NCBI lineage: Eukaryota > Metazoa > Chordata > Amphibia > Caudata > Salamandridae > Lissotriton > Lissotriton vulgaris. The sequence continues at coordinate 366,874,294 of NC_141685.1, read as the reverse complement.
CGCAGCAGAGGCAGGATTCAGAAATAAGGAATAACATTGTTGTTAATCTCTCTGATCATGTCCTTACAGTGAATGAAGAGAGAGTACTCAACAAAGGTCTTGGGTTTATTCCCACTCCTACCCACGATGCCTTTAAATGTAGGATCGAATTCCACAAAACCATGAGGAAGATTAAAGTCAGGAAATTTTTTAAAGACAAGAAACCTGATGAGAGTGCTTCCTTTGGGACCGATCTGAGAAAACCGTCCACTTTTTGCCCACCGCCTCATCCATTGGTCCCGAGGTGGTAGTTTTGAGTCGTTGGTCCTACAGGATATAGAAAGAATTGAGAAAACTCAAAAAAAGTTTGAACATAAAAATATGACCAGGGATGACTGGGAAGCAGTCAAGAGCCTCCAAGATAATTACAACCTGACAATAAAGTCAGCAGACAAGGGTGGGGTGATTGTCCTCCTCAACTATGATGCAGAAGTAATGCGCTTATTGAGTGTAAGGTCTAATTACCAACCTCTTAGCAAGGATCCGTTGGAAGATCTACTGAAAATCATCCGTGAGATGGTGGGGACAGCGAAAGAGAAAAATGGATTTCAGTAAAAGAGGCGGAGTTCCTGGTTAATACCAACTCCAGGACTCCGTCCTTTTACATACTCCCTAAATTCCATAAACCCACACGTCCACCTCCGGGACGTCCTATTGTTGCTGTGTTGCCTTCTGTGAATTCCAAAGTCTTAAAATTAGGATTTTTCTCAATTTAGTAGTAGTAAAGTTAGGACTCCTAACTTTACTACTACTAAACTGAGAAAAATCCTAATTTTAAGACTTTCGGCATTCACAGAAGGCATTTAGGAGTCCTAAAGTTAGGAGTCCTAACTTTACTACTACTAAATTGAAATAAATCCTAATTTTAAGACTTTCAGTATTCACAGAAGGCATTTAGGAGTCCTAAAGTTAGGAGTCCTAACTTTACTATAACTAAATTGAGAAAAATTGTTATTTTAGGCCTTTCTATATTCACAGAAGGCATTTAGGAGTCCTAAAGTTAGGAGTCCTAACTTTGCTACTACTAAATTGAGATAAATCCTAATTTTTAGACTTTCGGTACTCACAGAGGGCATTTAGGAGTCCTAAAGTTAGTAGTCCTAACTTTACTACTACTAAATTGAGAAAAATCGTAATTTTAGGACTTTCGGTATTCACAGAAGGCATTTAGGAGTTCTAAAGTTAGGAGTCCTAACTTTACTACTACTAAATTGAGAAAAATCCTAATTGTAAGACTTTCGGTATTCACAGAAGGCATTTAGGAGTCCTAAAGTTAGTAGTCCTAACTTTACTACTACTAAATTGAGAAAAATCGTAATTTTAGGCCTTTCTGTATTCACAGAAGGCATTTAGGAGTCCTAAAGTTAGGAGTCCAAACTTTACTACTACTAAATTGAGAAAAATCCTAATTTTAAGACTTTCGGTACTCACAGAAGGCATTTAGGAGTCCTAAAGTTAGTAGTTCTAACTTTACTACTACTAAATTGAGAAAAATCGTAATTTTAGGACTTTCAGTATTCACAGAAGGCATTTAGGAGTCCTAACTTCTGTGAATACCGAAATGAGTAAGTTCATTTTGTGAATACCAAAAGTAGTAAGTGCATTCTGTGAATGCCAAAAGTAGTAAGTTCATTCTTTGAATACTAAAAGTAGTAAGTGCAATCTGTGAATACCAAAACAGTAGTAAGTTTAGGATTGAGTCTTAATTCTGTGAATCTGGCCCATTTAGTCCTTGTACACCTGCATACCCCAGGATGCGGCGCTGGTGGCAGCAGCCCGCGCCCTGGGTGACCAGGAATGGTTTTATGATACCACCAAGGCATTTGTACTTCAATGTATTGAGTTGGAGCTCACAAGAAATTATTTAGCTATAAGAACCAGCTCTATCTCCAGGTCTCGGGGACTTATATGGGGGCCACAATGGCTTCCAGCCTAGCTTGTATCTACGTTGGGCAGTTTGAGGAGCACGTCATCTATCCGAATAACAACCCCTTCCAGAGTAGTCTCCGACTCTGGAAGAGATATATAGATGACGTGCTCTGCATCTGGTCAGGCACCGAGGAGAACTTGCTTAAATTTCTGAATTGGCTCAAAGAGCAAGATGCTAACCTTAAGTTCACCTGGACCTATGATAGGCACAAAGCTGTATATCTAGATCTGGACATTGAGTATAGAGACAACATGATCAATACCTGTGTACACCAGAAGCCCACAGACAGGAACTCTCTCCTCTCCTGTAATTCGTTCCACCCCAGGGCGTTGAGAGAAAACCTGCCCGTGGTGCAGTTTTTAAGATATAGACGTAACTGCTCTTCCACAAACTCTTTTTTGGAGCAATCAGAAGAACTGGCATCCAAACTGACGAATAGGACTACCATAAAAAAAGTCGTCAGACAAGCTAAAAAGAGAGCTGTAAACACACCAAGAAGTGCACTTCTGGAAAAAGTTGTCAAACAAAGAGAAGAATGCGTACCGGTGGTGATGGCATTTGACCCGTTGGCGACCAAAATAAGACAATCTATCCGGAAGCACTGGTCCCTTCCATCAAATAATGAACTTCAAATGCCGCCACCTAGAGTCGCGTTCAAAAGAGCACGTAATCTTAAAGACAAACTTGTACATTCTCGTGCCCCCACTGAAAGAACCAGTTTGACCTCTACGGTTCCAAATGGGCACTATCCCTGTGGGACGTGCTCTGTTTGTCCGCTCACTAAAAAGAGTACGAGCGTGAGGCTTACATCAGGAAAGGAATGGTTCCTGAACCACTTCAGTAATTGCAATTCTACCAAGGTGGTGTACAGACTGACGTACCAATGTGGTTTATACTACGTAGGACTTACATCTCGAAAAATCAAAGTCAGAGTGCAAGAGCATTTAAGTACCATAAGGGCAGGCAAATTAACAACTAAACTGGTACAACACTGTTTTAAAGAGTAACATACTTTTACTTGGACAGTGTTAGAGAAGGTGAAAGGGACTCCTTAGAACATAGAGTGCATTCTGCTCTCAAAGGAAGCACGTTGGATTTACAGCGAAAAAACAGACCAATGGGGGCTCAATTAAATCATTGAATGGAACAGGATTATATTGTGAGTCCATGGATAGGGTTGTTATTGTTTCTGGAAGTGGTAGCTATTTATGGAGACTTGAGAGTGTAGCTGGCAGGGTCATGTTGACAAGCTTTGTTCCTCTTGTTACCATCCTGAGCTGCTCTGTGATTCAATCTGGGTATCCGCAGTATTGATGATGATCCAAAACACCTACTAGTAGCCATAATAGGGTTTCCACACTAGATGAGCGCCAAGGTCATTATTGGTGCTTGCAGTACACAACATGTATGTCCTTTAAGAAACATACGTTCTATAGGTATTCTTCTGTACATGCAGTTCTGGCTAGTATGGAGTGACACAGAAATGCTACACAATCAGATTCTTGTTTGGTTCCAACTAGATGAGCATGCCACGTTTTTCTGGCAAGTATGCAGCCTATTGGAGCGTACAGTATTGTGGCTGCATTTAATTACATTGTGACTAGTCTAAGATGGCCGCCTTTTACAGCATTGAACTCTGCGTTTGTGTTTTTTGTGCGTGCAAATTACTAGGAGTCTCCCCTTAGTCTATTGATTACTTCAGACTCCAGGCGATTATTATGCCACTACATTTTAATCCCCACGGGCACTGGCATTGACTTCTACCGGCATTGGTCCCTCAATATTCCATACCTTTCCAAGATGGCCGCTATTTTCGCTACCACGTCATGTGACCACTTGCGGGGGGCGGAGGCTGCAGCAGGCTGTTATCACAGCGCGCCCGGGACACACACACTGTGAAGGAGACGCAGCGCTCATGCAGGGACATCACGGTTAGAAGTATCATAGTAGAGTGATTGAAACTGAGGCGTGTGTGTTCGTGTTTCGAGCTGAACAGTCATGGATAAGGCATGGGGAGGGTTTGTCCCAAAACGTGGGCTATCGTGGGCTATCGCATGATGATGTGTGAGGGCTAACTACCTGATAAGCGAGGGTGTTTTACATCTGCATCCCGCATTTAAATATGCGACGGTCAGAGGCTAATATGTGAGCATGGCTTTGTGTGCCCAATGCTTAGTATGGATGCGTGCTACTGTTTGACACCATGAATTTACAATTGCAGGAATTTACAGTTGCACAACTTTTTAACATTGAGCCACAGTATGTATGGGCATTCCCGTGTGACGGCTCGAAAAAGTGTTCTTTTAGCCTCCTAACAATGAGATAGGCTTAAAATGTTTCTGACAGTTGGAAAAATGTGTTTGTTTATATCGTCAGAATGCTAAAGGCTACGTGAAGGTGAGAACTCACGTTTGGAGTACTCCTGCATCCCTTTCAACCCCTGGGAGGCCGGTATGAACAATCAGGCTAGCTCTGGGTAAAAAACGTTTACATATGGCACCATATATACGGCTTCCGTAGATGGGTTTACATGCTTTTAATTGTTGTTTTTATGCACCTGTGTCCTTGGCAGTTAACACAGAACAAGTGTCCAAGAGTGGAGTGGCAGCCTATAGTGCAGCCCTGATGAAACTGCCTAAATTGATGTGGCAGTGAAACATGTCGGCATTGGCAATAGGTAATGGTATGCATGAATAGCTACCAGCCTTTTTATATGTACAGCATACACTCATTTCCCTACGAATAAAGTTGGTTAAGGGAACTGGATGCTGTGTTTTATGCACTTTTTTATGTTGTGTGTTTGTCACTAGCAGATGTTTTCTGCTTATCACTGTTTGTCACACGTTTTTGGTTGTTTGTTTTGGACACTTTCTTTCTTTTTTCTTTGAGAAGCAAGCGACTACCGATGATGAGACAGGGGCTTGTCTGGAAATTATATACCAGTTACCCCGTTGGTGGTGTTTCCGCGAGGTGTCACTTGTTTTTCGCACGTTTTTTCTAAGTAGAAGTTGGTCCAACACTGAGGGTGTGGATCCCTGTTATTGACCCAGATGGGTCAGACAACTTGTACTTGTTGTTCTGTGTATCTGTCAAGTTAGATGGGCCTTTTTTAACGTGAACTTGGGCGCAGTGCAGTGAAGTGTCCCCTCATAAATTGTAGGGTACCAGAATAGGTATCAGTACACATCGACTGTGCTATTCTTTCAGTAACTGACACAAGTTGTTGTCCGTTGGACAGGGTCTTTTGCTGTCTTTTAGCGAGCCTATATCTTTATGGTTTACGTCCACTTTTTTGCTGAGAGTCTCTACTGTGGATTCAACCGCGGTGACTCTTTCTCCAAGTTCGTTAAGTTTTTGGTGTAAATTTTCACACATTTCATGTATTTTATTCTGGTTAGTTTCTGACACTGTAAATCTCTCCCTCATTTCACCCATCATTTTATCCATGAATTTTTCCATGAGTTTTTCGGTCTGATTAACAGTGAGGGAGTCATTCCCTGGTTTGATTACAGCCGCTTCAGGAGGTTCTGTTGTGTGAGGGGTGATAGGATTCGATACTGACTCCAATCAAAGAGCTTCGTGTGGATATTCCCCCTACTTATGGTTTTACTTATTGCCTGTACTTTATCATTTAAATTTGCCATTTCCACTCCCTCATCCATTAGAGTCAAGTCAAGTCAAGTAATTTGTATAGCGCGCTACATACCCGGAGGGTCTCAAGGCGCTTGAGGAGGGAGGGGAATTACTTGTCGAATATCCAGGTTTTAAGTTGCTTTCTGAATGCTAGGTGGTTTTGAGTGAGGCGGAGGTGAGTGGGGAGAGAATTCCAGGTTTTAGCCGCCAGGTAGGAGAAGGATCTTCCTCCCATGGTGGTTTTGTTGATGCGTGGAACAGCAGCAAGGGCTTGGTTGGATGAGCGTAACTGGCGTGAGGGGGTGTAGAAGGAGACTCGTGTGTTGAGGCATTCGGGTCCAAGTTCGTAAAGTGCTTTGTGTGCGTGGGTGAGGAGTCGGAATGTTATCCTCTTATTGACAGGGAGCCAATGGAGGTCTTTTAGGTGATTAGAAATGTGATCTTTACGCGGGATGTCTAGTATGAGTCTGGCTGATGCGTTCTGGATGCGTTGGAGTTTTTTCTGCAGTTTTGCGGTGGTGCCGGCGTAAAGGGTGTTTCCGTAGTCCAGGCGGCTTGTGACCAGTGCGTGGGTGACCGTTTTTCTAGTTTCGGTGGGGATCCAGCGGAATGTTTTTTTGAGCATGCGAAGAATGTTGAAGCAAGATGATGAAACGGCATTGACTTGTCTGGACATTGAGAGTGAGGAGTCCAGGATGACGCCCAGGTTCCGTGCGTGGTCCGTCAGGATGGGTGCTTTTCCAAGGGCCGCTGGCCACCAAGAGTCGTCCCATGCGGAGGGGGAGGTACCTAAGATAAGGACTTCTGTTTTGTCTGAGTTCAGTTTCAGACGGCTGAGCTTCATCCACTCTGCTACTTCTTTCATTCCTTGATGTAGGTTGGTTTTGGCGGTGTTAGGGTTATTGGTGAGTGAGAGGATCAGTTGAGTGTCGTCAGTGTAGGAGATGATGTTGAGGTTGTGTTTTCGTGCGATGGTCGCGAGGGGGCTCATGTATACGTTGAAGAGGGTGGGGCTGAGTGAGGATCCTTGTGGCATGCCACAGATGACTTCAGAGGCTTCTGACTTGAACGGTGGGAGGCGGACTCTTTGAGTTCTTCCGGCAAGGAACGAGGTGATCCATTCCAGCGCTTTTCCTTGGATTCCGATGTTTCTGAGACGTTGTAGCAGGGTGCTATGACAGACTGTGTCGAAGGCTGCAGAGAGGTCGAGGAGGATGAGGGCGACTGTGTCTCCATTGTCTAGTAGTGTTCGAATGTCGTCTGTTGCTGCGATGAGTGCGGTCTCAGTGCTGTGTCTGGCTCGGAAGCCGGACTGTGAGGAGTCGAGGGAATTGTTGGTTTCGAGAAAGGCGGCGAGCTGGTTGTTGATTGCTTTCTCGATGACTTTGGCCGGGAATGGAAGGAGCGAGATGGGGCGGTAGTTTTTGAGTTCGTTGGGGTCCGCTGTGGTTTTTTTAGAAGGGCGCTGAGTTCGGCGTGTTTCCAACTTTCCGGGAAGGTGGCGGAGTTGAGGGAGCAGTTGATGACGTCTCGGAGGTGTGGTGCTATGATGGAGTCCGCTTTGTTGAAGATGTGGTGAGGGCATGGGTCTGTGGGGGATCCTGAGTGGATGGAGGTCATTAGGCGGATGGTGTCCTTAGTGGAGATTGGGTTCCAGTCATTAAGGATGTTCAGGGGGGGTGAAGGTTCGGCAGAAAGTTGGGTGGGTTGGTCTTCGGGTTGGTTGTTGAAGCTGTTGTGGATGTCTGCTATTTTGTTGTGGAAGAATGAGGCTAAGGAGTCGCAAAGGGTTTGAGAGGGGGTGATGTCGTTGGAGTTGGCAGAGGGGTTGGTAAACTCTTTGACGATGTTGAATAATTCCTTGCTGTTGTGGGCGTTGTTGTCTAGTCGGTCTTTGAGAGCGGCTTTCTTGGCTGTCCGGATCAGTGAAGGATTAGGAGGCTCGTTCTTATCTTGCTGGGCAGTGTAGCTGCTCCTGACTTGAACCAGCTGCTGAACTTTAAAAAAAGATCTTAAAGAGGGGGTTACTTTAAAACCTTCTGTTCTGATTGAGGGTTTCCTTGCTCTTTGCCTTTGCTGTTCTGGTCTTTATACTTTGCGATAGGCTTTCGATGTTAGGAGACACTCTCTGTTTTTTTTTGTGCACCTAGGGGCCACGGTCCGTTTTATTGGCGGAAAGTTTGTTTTGAAAATTGTCTGTTTCTGAGGCAATAGGAAGGTTTCACTCTACCGCCACTCTCACTGAGGGATTGCTTGCCTTTACCCCCCTCCGCTTTTCTATTTTCTGGGGTATCTGGGGTATCTGATCTGAATACTGTCTCTTTATTTGCCTTCTCTCTTCCCCTCATCACCTCTCCACCGTCCTCTGCAAGGTTAAATTGTTTGCACCCAACGATCAAATCCGGAGCAACAGCCAACTCACCTCCTTTTCCCCCCTGTACCTTAATCATGGACGAGTAGATTGTCCTCTTGATTTCCTGTTGGAGCTTAGGTTCTTGGCGGCTCGATCCGGCTTTAGATGTCAGCAGGACCCCCCTTTCTGGTTGTATTTGGCAGTCAGTCTCTTCTAGGATAGTGAGTGATTTACGGCGCCTCGCCGGATTTGGTTCCTTCGCTGCTGTTGCCTTTTTCAAGCTTGGGTCTCCAGACTTATTGCTATCAGTAGTGTAGGAGGAGTTCCCGTCAGCTCGGAAGCCTCTCCCCTTCACTACTTAAAAATACGGCGAGTTTGTTATTAAATCAGTTTCCACCGTTTCTCTGGCGCTGCATCTGTTTCCAGGGCTGCTGCCACTGCCTAGATTCCCCCGGAACAAGAAGGGAATTCTCCCCAATGCCTTCCTATAGTTTCTGCTCACGTCCAGTGCCGACGCCCAGGTCCCATCGTACGGCGTCCCGGCGTTCGGCGTCTTGCTTACTTCGGAGGTGCTCCAGCGAGGGCAAACTTGCATGCCGGGTCCTTTGGAGTCACCAGCGAGCACCAGGGTACACCAGGTAAAATAGCTATTGTGCTATTGTCATTTTTTCGAAAAGTAGATGAAAAAGTGTAGTTTGTTTTCAATTATGCATCGGTGAAGTCGGAGCTCCCGACCAAACGTCTTAGTCGGCCGCCATCTTCCTCCTCAGGGAGAGTGACTCTTGCTGGAATTGCAACAAGGCTGCTGGAATTGCAACCGCTGGAGATTCTTGTAGCCCAAAGACTTCTGGGTTGCAGAGTCAACAAGCCTTGGCAACGCCAAGTCGATGCGGTGCACAGGGGTTTGGTACGAGAGGCTCTGACAAGTGATACTGTACTCCAAATTGCAGGGAAGACAGGTCAAGCCTCTGAAGAGCCACAAAACCACCACCTGTGTTGCAGATCCTCAGGAAGTCCATAGGACGACAGAAGCAGCAGACTTCTCAGCTTCCTTGCGGTGCCTGCAGATGCAGGGGAGTGACTCCTTAACTGCAAGGATTATTTCTTCAGATGTCCTTGATGTCCACAGGTCCCATGGCGGACCTGAGCGAAGCACAGACACAGACAAGGCAGAAGAATTGCAAAACAACGAGACCAGGAGCAGCAGGAGTCTTCCTTGAAGCAGTCTCGCTTCCAGGCGAAGTCCAACAAAGTCCAAGTGTCCAGATGGTCGAAGGGTGTAGGTTTCACATGTGAGACTTGTTCCACGATGAATCTGAGGGTCCACCCATGGGGAGCCCTTAAATACACAAAGAAAGGGTTGGAACGACTCTAAGGTCTCTCCCAGAGGAGGTACTGGATAGAGGGGATGATACTCCCCTGTCCTGTGGGGACATGTGGGAAGTTAATTATTTATACTTTACTATTAATTAATTTTGAATTATTTATACATATTTAATTGATAATTATTTATGTTATTTGTATATTTGTTTTAAAGTTAAATTTAAGATGCAGGTTGTGGGTTTTGCATGGGTATAGAGTGGGAAGTAAATTAATTATCATTATCTAAAAATGATTGATTATGATAAATAATTATTTATTTATACTTATGTAAATGGTGATATTTAATGATGTAAATATGTAATTAAAATATTGTTTAGATTATATGTGTGAGTTGCATTTGTAGGGGTGAAGTGAGGGAAGTAAATTAAATATAAGTGATGTATTCTTAGTCAAATAGGGATATTAATTGTTCAATTAATTATTAATTATGTAAATTATTTCATTTTTTTAAATGTATATATTAAGTGTAGGTTGTTTATTTGGTATGAATAAAAGGTGGAAAGATAATTAAAAAAATGTTTTATTAGTAGTTCATCATTTTTAATATTTTAATAGATATTCAAATGTGCAAAATGTGCAAAAGTAAATTTAAATATAAATTTAAGATGTGTGGTGTGTACCTTGTAGAGGCATAGGGTAGAAAGTTATGTAAGTAATCACAAAATTAAAAATAGTCCTTTTTTATTGTAATTTATTATTGTATGTGTTCATTGTGTTAAGCTTTTTAATTGTAAATAATATTGTATTTATGAGCTGTTATTTTTATGACAATAGATGTTAGTATTTTGATAAAAATAATATTTGTATTAATTTATAATATGTATTTAACATTGTAATAAATATGTAATTTTTTTATTAAAAAAGTATTAAATACTGGCTGAAGACGGCTGTGATGCCAGAAACCGGTCCTAGGAAGCTTGTTTCCGGTCCAAGGAAGGTATGGCTTGGCAGTTCGGGCTGGACTGTTCCCATGAGGCACAGGGTCAGACTGATTTGCATATGGCCATGTCTGAAGTGGGGTGGCAGAGTGGGCTAAAGAACGGTGATGGATTAAACCCAGATCTGTTGACTGAGTGTGATTGTTTGATTGGTTCAGATGCCCCGTCCATCACCACCCCCTTTTGTACCGTGTTGAAAAACTGGCTGCAGCACAAGCTCCTGTTAATCCCTGCATCGTGTGGCAGGCACCTTAAGACTCGAAATGCCTCCCTGCAATGCTCGAACCCCAGACTCCGGCAGAGTTGTACTAACCAATAGCACCTCGGGCGTGGCCAAGCAGCATGGCCGACAGGACGTGAGTTCCACCAGCTCCCGGACTGTGGACCCAGAAATCCTGTTTATATCATCCTCTTTGGGCTTCTACCCACTTGAAATCAGGAGTCGAGGGCTCCTCTCCCACCGGTGGCCCCTTACCTGTGCGGCAGAGGCGGGACTCCGTGTGTAACACTGCAGAAGATGCTGGCGCTGTGCAGACCGGGCCTCTGCCTACCTGAGGCCGGGGTCTGCAGCCTACTACGGAGTGGACTCGGAGGGGCGGACCTGCCTGGCTGCTGTCTCCGGAGGTCGCGGTGCCGCTTGACGACGACGGAGCCCGCTGCCATCTGGGGCTCCGTCCTGAGGGAGGCTGTGGGCTGCCGGCGAGTCTTGCTGCCGGCCTTTCTCCCTGGCATTGCTTCGGGGGCTGCGGGAGAAGACGCGGCGGGTGCCCCTCCCCTTGGCCGCCGCTCCGTTGGCGGCGCGGAGGACTCGTCTATTGCTGAGCGCTGCCTAGGAAGCTTTTCTCCTACCCTGGGAGTCCTGGAGGGATTCGGCGGACTCTGTGGCGGACGGAGGGTGAGCGGCCCTGGAGGCACAGGAGGCCTGGTCTGCGACTCCTTTACCTGCTCAGCCGGCGTCTCGCTACTGCGGGAGTGCGGCCATTGCCTGCAACGGAGGGCCTGATTGCTGGGGGGCTTGCTGCCCATTGACGACGCACCGCAGCGCCCTGCCCTGGTTGGAGACCTACTGGTGGGGGGCCTGGGTGCCCGGGATGCCCTGCCTATGGCCGTGCGGTGAGGGGGTGTAGGTCGGACTGTCCACTCCTGCTTGTTGGCCCGAGTGCCCCTGGGGGCCGGGCGGCGCGAGGGGCCTGCACCCTACAGAGGCCTGATCATCCTGGACCCCGCTGCTGGACGGTGGACTGGGTGGCGTGTTGCCTAGCCACCGATTTGCCCTAGCAGGCCCCATTCCTTTCCTGGGCCCCTCCAGTGGGGGCTGGATGTGGCCCCGTATTGCCTTTGAGGACGCTGCCTTGGTGACCCTGTGAGGACCGGCGCGTGCGCTGCCCTGCGCAACCTGGACAGCGCCTGTGGCCTGGGCTCTCCCTCAGAGGATACCCCTGTGGTGTGTTTCCTGAGTACTGGCCTTGGCGAAGCCGCTTCGGTGGGGAGTCCCTCAAGGCTCCTCGCTGAGCCCCCTCTTATTTAATGTTTATTTTTCCCCACTTTTCGATATCATCGCCCAAACTGGTATAAAGGTCACCTCCTACGCTGATGATATCCAGCTTATGTTTTCATTTGATAACATCTCTCCCTCAACTTTTGATCCATTAAAAAATTGTCTCCGTACTATTGCCCACTGGATGGACAATAATTTTCTTAGATTGAATGCTGGGAAAACGGAGGTTCTCTTTTTTCACCAGCCTTCTCCACTTGACCCCAATATTTGGTGGCCTACCGACTTAAGTACCCCCCCCCTCCCAAAAGAATCTGTGAAGAATCTTGGAGTGAGATGGGACTCCAACCTTACTTTTTATCATCAAGTGCATACAGTCTCTACTGCCTGTCTAGCCAAGATTAGAATGATAAAAAAGTTCATTCACTTTCTGCCGAGTAACACCAGGAAGATTGTTGTCCAGGCGTTGATCACTTCACACCTGGACTACGCCAATGCACTCTATTCTGGCCTGTCTGTAGGGCTCAGTCATCGCCTTCAGACAGTACAGAATGCGGCGGTGCGATTGGTTACCGGTCTCCCCCTACGTGAGCACATTACCCCTCACCGCCGCAAACTCCACTGGCTACCACTGCAAAAAAGGGCTGAATTTAAAGCTTTGGTACTAGCTCATCGGGCAATGCAGGGTAAAGGCTCCGCATATCTGTCTTCCTGTTTGATTCCTTATAATAACTTCAGGACCCTACGTTCCTCGTCAAAAAACTTCCTGTCGGTTCCTAGATTTAGGAAATCCCGCTCAGGTGGGAAAACTTTCCCAGTGTTGACATCGGCCCTATGGAATAAACTTCCTATTGCCATCCGGCTGATCAAAGATGAACAACCTTTCCGGCGAGCACTCAAAACTCACCTGTTCTGCTGAGTTACTTCTGCCTCATTTTACCATCAAAGGTCTGCATGTAGTTATACAGGAGCGCCGGGACACCCCGTTGGGGTAGCTGTGCGCGATATCAAAACACACTAAATAAATAAATAAATATAGCTGGGGACGACCGACCTGCCTGGTAGGCTTCCTGCGTTGAGGCCCTCTGCCATTCCCTCCCTCCCCCCTCCCCGATAGTGGGATTGCGGTTTATGGGGAGAGTGGCCCCGCACTCCAGGTGACGACGCTCTGCTGATATTGGCGACCCCCTCCCGGTGACTGCTGGCCTGGAGATTTTTAGGGTTAGCAGGCTGAGGACAACAGGCATACAGTGAGCTGGCCCGGGGGAACCGGCCTGTGCCGCGCATTGAGGCGATAGTAGCTGGGAGTGCTTTGGATACCCCACTGGAGTACTGGTCGCGACGTCTTGGATAGTGGCAATATGCAAGGACAGGATGTCGTGCTCCACGCAACCCTACACTATTACATAATATACCACCCCGCGCCTGCCCTCGCAACGGATCCCGCGCCAGTCGGGTCAGGACGGAGGGGCAGAGGGCTCCGACGAGCCTTCCCGGGCAGAACTGCTGAAGGCCATACAGGGCTCACATACTGCACTGGAGCGGCAGATTGAGACGGTCTCAATTGAAGTCAACCTGCTCCGCACAGATCTCCGGAAGGTTGCGGATAAAGTCTCGGACGCTGAGGGCAATATCCCACAACTGCAGGGTGAGGTGGCCTCTCTGAAGAAGGCGGTCACGCACCTCACGGCCACGACGCATGCCCTGGAGCGCAGAGCTGAGGACGCAGAAGGGAGGGCGCGCCGCAGCAACATCAGGGTCCTAGGGGTACCGGAACGGCTGGAGGCTGGTAATGCAGAGAGATTCTTGGAGACCTGGATCCGAACGACGCTGTGTCCGAGGGGCCTCTCGGTTGTCTTTGTCATCGAGTGGGCACATCGAGCTCTGGTCCCGCCGCCGCGTCCTGGGGCTCCCCCCCGGGCGCTGATCGCAAAGATTCTGGACTATAGGGATCGTGATTGTATCCTGCGAGCGGCGAGGGAATCAGCGGATCTCACCATTGAGAATAGCCGGGTGTCCATCTACCCCGGCTATACCCAACAAGTTCAGGAGCTGAGAAAATCCTTCTTGGGGGTAAAGCAAAAACTCCGGGAGATTAAACTACAATACATGCTGTTGTACGCAGCCAACTCAAAGTGCTCTTGCAGGGGAAAGCGCATTTCTTTGAGTCCCCTGCTGAGGTGTTGGAATGGTTGGAAATCAGGGGCGACAACCTCCCGCCGGGAGAACGCGGGGGCCCCGAGAGACGTGGGGTACTCGCCCTTCGTGGCGACGACATGGCAGACAAAGGCGCCGGTCTGGGTCGGCAGCTCTTGAGGAACCCAGGGCAGAGGGCGCTATGCTCTTAGAACATTTGCCGGCTGACACTGGGCTGGGGGCCTGGGCCGGCCCGGGACTGGGGATGTCCTGGTCCCAGATACCCTACAACCTATGGTGCAGAACATGATCTTCACGCCCCCGGTGGTCCCGGAAACCGGAGGGACTGAGGTGCTGGCAGAGACAGTTCCACCATGAGGTGATATGTAGCCTGAGCATTGTTTGTCTCTATTATAGTGGGACTGTGGGTTGTCCTGGCCTTGAGGTGGATGTTTAGGGCCCGGAGTGCTTGGCCTCTTCCTGCGGGGAGGAGCGGCGGACCTCTATCTTGCTGGTTCGGGACTGTATGGTGGGTTGGGGGTGCGTTTGTTGGGGCGGTGTCTATTTGGGACTGCTCCACCTGGTTGAGCCTGGAGACCTTCCTGTTAGACTTGGTTCCCATAGGGAGTTGGGGGGGGGTCTGGTTCTATTATTTGTGAGTGAGTGTTGTGTGGGGTGGATGGGGTGGCTGTGTACGTCCTGGCACTGGCAGGGGGAGGGCAGGGTAGCATGTTTCGTTGTTGCTGTCATCTTGCTCGTGGGCGGGGGTGGGGGGTTGTATTTTTTGGGATTTGAACTGTTAAATTGGTTGGCAGAATGGGGGATGGTTTTGGGAGGCATTGTTCAAGGCATCGAGTGTACTATTGTTCGGGCCCGTGTGTGGCGGATCGCAGATAATGTACCCAGTAGCCCGGATGGGCGTACTCACCGATTATGGGTTATAAATTCTTAACCTGGAACGTGCGCGGACTGGGCACTTGTACTAAAAGACACAGAGTCCTCTCCTTCCTCCGGCGCCATGGGGTCTCCATTGCATGTCTCCAGGAGACTCATTTGAATGAGGAGGGTGCTCAGAAGCTGTCCAGAAAATGGAGGGGCCAGGTATTCCATTCCTCCTTCACTACGTATGCCAGGGGGGTCCTGATCTGGGTGGCACCTGGGGTTCCCTGTGCTGTCCAGTATGTTGAAGAGGACATAGAAGGCAGGTACCTGCTGCTGCGGGTGAAGTTGGATGGTAGAGACTTCCTGCTCCTAAATTCGTGTGCGCCAAATGTAGATGACCCTGACTTCTTTTTCCATCTCCAGGAAATCCTTGTCTCGGACCTGGACGCCCCCTTCCTTTGGTTTGGGGATTTTAACTGCGTGTTGGATCCGGATTTGGACCAGCAAACCCCTCCCCCCGTTCTGGCACGAAGCCGCGTATGACGGCGCGACTCCGGGAAGTGATGCATAATTTGGGAGATGTAGATGTGTGGCGCATGGGCCACCCCGCTCAGAAAATATATACTTGTTACACCCCGATGCATGATACCCATAGTAGGCTGGATCGTATCCTTGCCGCTAATATTGCTGTGTCTCTCTCCTTGACTGTTACCCACCAGGCCTGTTTTCTGTCGGACCATGCTCCGGTGACGTGCGTGGCGCAGTGGGTTGACCAGGCTTCCCGTCCCCGGACCTGGAGGATGCCGATGGACATCTTGCAGGACCAGGTGGGAAGAGACCATGTGGCGACGGCCCTGACTAATTATATAGATCTAAACTGGGGGGACGGTGATCTGCCCTATTCCACTAAATGAGAGGCCCTGAAAGCGGTGGTGCGTGGGGCATGCATGGGCCTTATGTATGGGGTCCGGAGGCACTTGCTCTGTGAGTTGCGGGACGCGGAGGATAGACTCCGGCGATGTCAGTCTCTATCGGATCCCGTCGACTCGGATCGAGAGACAGAAAGGGAGGCCCAGGTGTCCGTTCATGACATTCTTACGCGTTTGGATAAGTATACCCTGGGTCAGTATCAATAGCGTCTTCATCGTGAGGGGGACAAGTCTGGTCGACTGTTGGCCTGGATTCTTAGGTGAGAATATTATCGGAGCCCTGAAGGCGGTGTATACTGCCGACCCCTCGATCACGGACGCCTCCTGTCGGCCTTATCTCCAGGGATTGACTCTCCAGGCCCTCTCGAAGGAGGCAGCGGAGGAACTGGGCGCGGTTTTAACGCTCCGGGAGGTCAGAGTGGCGTTGACCGCCCTTCCGCGGGCTAAGGCCCCGGGCGACGACGGCTTCCCGCCTGAATTCTACCAGTCGTTTGGTGATGTCCTGGGCCCCCTCCTCTTGCAGGTCTATAATGAGGTCCTGGAGTGTGGCGTCCTCCCGCCCACCATGAATCAGGGGGAGGTTTGTATGATTCTAAAACCGGGAGGAGAAAGTTGCGACCCTGCGGTGTTCTTGCCTATAACTCTGATCAATACGGACTTGACGATCCTTACCATACTATTGGCCACTCGGCTGGCTCCGCACATGGCACACTTGGTCCATCAGAACCAGTGTGGATTTATCCCTGGTCACAACACCGCAATGAACCTGCGGCGCCTGAACCATATCCTCCATGAGGTGCGTGGTAGGGGGGATCCCCAAGTCCTGGTGTCAATTGACCTGGCCAAGGCCTTCGACACTGTCAGCTGGGGGTATCTCTTGGAGGTGCTCCGAATGGCGGGGCTGGGGCCAGTGTTCTGCAATTGGATCCGGATCCTGTACGGAGCACCCCGGGCTAGGGTCCGGCTTGGGTCGGCCCGCTCTGAGGAATGGTCTTTGGGAAGGGGCACTCGACAGGGGTGCCCCCTGTCGCCACTCCTCTTCGCCCTGGCGATGGAGCCCTTGGCGGTCTCTGTTCGTACGGAGATGGAGCAGTGGGGTATCAAGCTGGGAGATACTGTGAACGTGATTTCCCTCTATGCGGACGACGCTCTATTTTATTTAACCTCCCCAAGAGAATCGCTGCCCGCTTTACTGCGATTGCTGGACCGCTTTGGTGCGGCCTCGGGACTGCATATAAACCCGGGAAAGTCCCTGATCTTTCCTCTGGCGGGCTGTGAGGTCGATCGGGGAGTGAGCCTTCCATGTCTGGGGCTGAAATGGGAGCTGGAGGCCTTCCGATATCTGGGAATCCAGGTGGCCTCGTCTGATGAACAATTGGTAGTCCGAAATGCTGACCGGGTGCTCCGCTCCCTGCACCAATCTGTGTCCTTCTGGAACACGCTCCCTCTTTCCCTCATGGGGCGGTTAGCGGTTGCTAAAATGGTGATGTTGCCAAGAATGCTCTATGTCCTGCAAAATACACTATGCCTGCTCCCCCGCGAATATTTCGTACGCTAAACACGCTGCTCACATCTTTGCTCTGGGCAGGCAGGCGTAGTAGGGTCGCCCTGCATACCGTGGCCCGGAGCTGGGAGGAGGGAGGCCTAGAGGCTCCGAGGTTTGACCTCCATTATTATGCAGCACAGCTCCTGCCAGCCGCGAGGTGGTTCGCGGCACGGATAATTGGGAACTACGGCTCCTGGCAGGCAGGGCGGCCGAGACAACACTGCAGGTAGCTCTGATGAAGGGACGGGGAGCAGACGATGCCCTGCCCTATGTAGTGCGACATGCCGCAGGGGTCTGGCAGCGGTTTGTTGAAACGATCATGCGGAGGGCCCCCTTTCACAGGGAGCTGCCAGTGTGGATTTTGGCCCTGGTGACGCTTATGGAGGAGAATATGTCCTTCCGGGATTGGCGGGACCGCGGATGCGAGACTCTGGCGGACCTTTATCCAGACGACTCCTTCATGTCATTTGAACGAGCTACGGAAGCCTTTGACCTGAACAGGGGACAATATCTGCACTATAGGGGACTACAGGAGATGGCAAGGGCGACCTGGCCCCAGTTCCCAGAGGCGCCCCCGTTGACCCACACCCTCAACATCCTTCTTTCCTGCGGCAGGGGGAAGCAGCTGATCACATTACTGTACTCGGCCATGCGACGGGATTCCGCCCAGCCGGTCGCGCCGTCCTGGGCGGCCTGGAAGGCGGACCTGGGGATTACTCTAGAGCTGGGACAGCGCAAACGCATTGGGCTCCTGACTCGGAAAGTGTCGTGCAATGCACGATTTAAGCTGATCCACTTTAATTTTGTCCATCACACTTACATGACCCCAGTCTCCCTGAACCATATCTCTGCAGATAGGCGGGACAACTGCCCTAGGTGTGGGGCGGAGAGAGCCGGTTTCTTGCATTTAGCCTGGGAGTGCCCGCGGGTCGGTAGCTTCTGGGCGGTGGTGGTGGAGCACATTGGTCGTGTCACGGGCCTCCGGATTGCCCTGACTCCGCTTCATTGTCTCTTGGCCCTGGTCCCCAAGCCCAAAAAGAGGAATTTGTCTTACAATTTGCTGCAGTTGCTCCTGGTGTTGGTGAGGCGGCGCGTGGCTATCACTTGGATGGGGCAGAGGGCCCCTGAGTTATCCCTGTGGCTTAGGGATGTTAGGGAATGGTCCTTGGCTGAGGAAACACACATGCAGCGCACGTGCCGAGATGAGAGGCTTCAGGAGGACTTAGTAGCATGGAGAATGATGTGTGCTGAGGGGTTGACTAGCAATGACTCGGATGCCACCAGTGCTGAACTGTTTACCCCTGAGGAGTCTGGATCCGAGGAGGATATAGCGGGAGGCAGGGAGGAGGGACCTGGTATGGGGTAGTGCCCTATTGGACCCGCACGAATGTTCCCTATTGTATTGGTATGTGATTTGCTTTGATTCCCGAAGGTTTGCTTGTGACTGTGTTATCTGCACCCAAATGGGCCATAAGGAGGTAACCAAACTATTTACACGTACTTTACTAGCGATGCCAAGTATGGGGGGGATATTTTTTCTTGTTACATGTTAGAATGGGGTTTTTATCAAAAAACGAAATGTAAAGGATGATGGGAGACTGGATCAACGGAAGGCGGGGGAAAAAAACAAAACAGTGGATACTAGTGCTGCACATTTAGTTCATGTCAACGTTTATGCTTTTATATTTTTGGCACTTTCCAACTTTACGCCGCCTGGCCTCCGGGCTGTGGGCTACATGGCTGTGTATTATCCTGTGTGATGACTTTGGCTATTCTCGTCTATCAGTGCCTATGAATAGACTTAATTGACTGTACCTCCTATACTTTCCGCAATAAAAATATTTTTTTAAAAAAACAATAGCACCTCTCTTTTTGATAACCTGGGCAAAAAAATAAAACATGCATTTCTGTTTCCTCTTGTGTGTTGCATGCTGGACACCCTTCCTCGTTCTGCCCTGTCCATTTGTTAGTAAAAGCACGTACGGGTAATGTGCTATATCTAAACTGTACGTACAGTTTCCTTGCCACCTGTGGAAGGATATCATCCATAAAGTTTTCAAGTTCGTAATTATCCTTCACTGTGAGGAATTGAGATGTAAGGGTGCCCAGTTTGGGGTTTGAGTACATGGTCTGGAGCTTTTGGGTGCGATAAATCCTTGGTAGTAAAGCTCGAGCCCCTGGAGTACTCCACAGGATTAGTTTGCCGAGCTTTTCACACATGAGCTTTACATGTGCAAACCAAGGAACCTTTTTCAGCAGACCCGGGTAGGATAAGTTTGTTTGTTTCTGCCTGGTAAGATACTAGTTCGGGAGTCGCCCGGAGTCTTCGCCAAAAAGTTAGAGGTCGTAACGCGACCTCATCTTCCATCGGCGAAATGCCCCGATCTAGTCACAAGGGGATTAACGGAGAACCCACTGGCAGACCCATTATTTGTCTTAAGAATCTGTTCTCCACTACAGCTAGAGTAGATGACGAACAGTGTCCCCAGAGTTCCGCCCCGTAGAGTGTGGCTCCCCGCGCTTCCGCCCTATACATTTCAATCATAGGGCCAATAGGTTTAGATGGTGATTCCCTTGCCAATTTGGCTTTGCTCCCAGCAATCTGGGATAACTTGAGCTTAGCCTTGGCTATTTGGGCCACCCACTGCATATCTTCTGTAAAAGTAACACCTAAATACTCAAAGACAGACACCCTTTCCAAAAACATCCCATTTAATTGCGGATTAGGCCGTGTTGCCTTGGGGGGATTAACAATCATAAATTTAGTTTTAGTGGTGTTAATCGCCAGACCCCTGTTGCAGAATACAGAAAAGCTGTCCAACAACCTCTGGATACCCATCGGTGTCTTGGATAACATGAGGGTATCGTCAGCAAACATCAATGCTGCCACCTTGGTGTTTGCTAACTTCGGGGCATCATTGTTTGCGACCTCAGCCAGTAGTGGGATTAGTGCGTTTACAAAGAGGCAAAACAGGGTTGGTGTGAGCACACAGTCCTGTCTCACACCGCTGCCAACTGGGAGCCTGTTGGTTAATTCACCTCCCTTTCCACATCTTACTTGGGTATAGGTAGCATCGTGCAGTTTGATCAGCATATCAAGTAGATAGGAAGGGATCCCCATATCTCTTAAGACCCCGCCACAATTTGGGTCTGGGCACGAAGTCAAAAGCAGTTTTCAGGTCCACAAATATCAAATAGAGGTTGCCACCCACCAATTATACCATCTCCAAGTAATTAGTTGGAATCTAAATACTTGGTCCACTGTGGAGGTGTTCTTCCTGAATCCTGCTTGGTAGGAGCTAATGATGTCATTTTCTTCCAGCCAGCCCTGGATTCATTCTAATATTACCAGAGCAAACAGTTTTTGTGTGATATCGATAAGACTGATCGGTCTATAGTTTGGGGGTTTAGTGGGGAGCCCTTTTTGAATATTGGGACAATTTCGGCCCCGGCCCAGGTGTCAGGAATGGGCATGCCTTTCATGATGGCATTGGATAGCACCAACAAATACGGGCCCCAAATTGACGGTTCTTCCCGGAACAAATCCCCGGGGAGTTTGCCTAAGCCAGGTGCTTTTCCGGCTGGTAGTTTTTCTATCGCTAGAGTAACCTCGCGTAATGTTATTCCTTCATAGACCTCATTTGCCTGTGTACTAGCTAATACTGGTTGATCTTCTGCACAAGCAGTTTGTTAACAAGGTATGCCCCTGGATTTTATTTGCGGATCCTGTTCTGTATCGATTGCAAACAGAGCTGTAAAATGCTCAGCATAAACACTTCAGCTGGTAAATTGAGTTCGCCCGCGGGATTCCCCTCCTTGCAACCCGTTCTTACTATTGCCCAGAATGTTTTCATATCCCGAGACGGTAGGGCAGATTTAATATTCAACCATTATTTTCTTCCGCGGACAGTTTTGCACTAGAGACAACTTCTTTGTACTGAGCCCAACTGATTTTTGTTAGTGTCTTATTTTCCCCTTTAATGGCTGCTAGCAACTCTGTCTTGGCCTTGCGACACTCCTCATTATATATGTGGTGAGATTCTAGTTTTTTTTTGGAAATATTAGCTAAATTGTCTATGAGCTGATTGTGGAGTGTTGCAACCAAATGTGTTTGGGCTGGATTAATCCCATCAATCATAGACGTGCCCAGTTCCTGCAATATTGGAATAACCATTTCATACAATTCTTTCAACTTCTCTGGTGACTGTTTCATTGTCCCCCATTTTATTCTTCTCCTATTGTTGGTGAGAATTAACCTGTCGTCAATGGGGGTCTTACTGGCAGGCAATATACCTGAATCTGGAACACTATAAGATAATGTCAAAGCGTGGTGGTCACTGTCGACCCTTGGGATGACCTCAAATTCCTTGAACCTATGCCAGGAACTACACTCAACCATAAAATAGTCTATTTGGGAGGCCTGGCCGGTTCTATTGAATGTGGGCTTACTCGGCCTATCCGAAGGAGTACGGTCATTACAGGCCCTCAGGGAGAGGGTCAAGGTGATGGCATTAATTTGTAAAACCAAGGGTGACCAAGATTTAACTGGGCAGGTTTGTGGATCAGGTATAGCCCACTGTAGGTCCTGCTCATTGGTGATAACATCATACGAGCCTGAGAGGGGTTCGAAGTGGAAATTTAGATCTCCGCCCACAATCAGTCCTGAATTAGGTGGCACCTTCGGGATGAGAAGATTTAACTCCTCAAGCGTTTTGGATTCCTTGGCCAGGGTTACAGGCTGGGAATAGATATTAATGATTGCTAGTTTCAGTTTGGATGGAAAAGTAAGCAGTACTAATTGGATATCTTGGGAGTAGGTATTCAAGGTAATTGGATAACAGCCCACATGAGAGGCTATTATTATTATTATATTTCTTTATTCTGTTTTACAGAATAGAAAACCATAAAAGCAGTGTTACAGTCGGATAAAAACACTTATTTACAATTAATACACATTCATTACAGTTTTAAAAGTAGACTTCCCACACTAGCATTAAAAATCGTTATTTGGACAAAGGTATAAAAAAAAATTCCAGTTCATAGATCATAAAAGGGCACTACAAATTTGTTCTATGTTTACAAATACATTTTAAAAAAATGACGACGTGGTAACAGGTGCATTCAGACTCTAAAAACTGTAAATGCAACATAGCTGGGTGGCATTGCCTAAAACCCTACTGTTTTAACAGAGGTAACAACCATAGTCTCCGAGAGGCTCCGCAAATGGATAATCCGCCCGACGGCCTTCCCCTCCACCCTGTAGTAGCTGGTATGTTAAAGGTAACAAAACCGACCCTTGCACAGTCCTCTCTTGCCCATGTCTCCTGGAACAGGCAGGCATCAAACTGATCAATGAACAAACCCCATTCAGGAGAAGAGAGCTTGCCCTTGTTGCCAGCCAAATTCCAGGATAGGATCTTAAGTTCTCCACCAGGGCTAGATGTTCCATCCACTGGTCTAGGGGCAATTTCAGATAACAATTGGGAATTGAGGGAATTTATATCATCAATAGGAAGATTAGTGGAGGTGGTTGGTATAATCTCTATTGGGAAAGAAGAGAATTGGCATGCCACTGCCCCAGCCCTAGGAGACATCTAATGACATGTCACTAATTCTGGTTTCAAGACAGCCGGAGATGACTACTGGAGGTTCCCCAAATTTTTCGACACATTCCCTTCCTGATTATCCTTGACGCTCTTATCGTAACACATGGCTTCAACACATGGCTTCTATGGTTGGTGGTCAATCAACATCTTCCAAGGGACCATATCGATTGTTTACTGGCAGGTCATAAAACAGGGGCCTGTTGTTAAAATGACAATGGGTCATATGTTGTCCCTCCACCCTCTGGTTAGTGTGGCCTAAGAGAGTCCTTGGCATCTCCTGGTTGGCATAGTTATTATAAAAGTAATCAAGGGAGAGTATTCTCACTCCTGTGTGGGTCTTAGCAGAAGCACTACTTTTGTTGAGTAGGGAGCTTACCATCTGGGGGGGTTTAAAATTAACAATCACACAATCGCCCAAAATATTTATTTTGTTAGATCCCACCCAATCCACTCTCCGTACCATCAAAATTTACCCTGCCCTCTCCTAGGGAAAGGGCTGTTGCGTGTTTATCTAGGTTCCTGATCGATACTGTGACCTTATGCCCCAATTCGGCTATAAATCCATTTATTCCCTATATTGGCATAACCCTTCAAGTGCGATTTTCTGAAAAGTCATCTCTGGCCTCACCCGAACAGAGCCACATTCCAGCATAGCTCTCTGCCACTTCCTTTGCGACCAATTAGTGCAATGACAGAGCAGTAGTCACTATCTGATATTCCTAGATAACACTCCGAGTTCTTCAACAAGATAAAAACTCAGCAAACCTGGAAATCCCCGCTTGCTATGTTTTGATTAGTAATGGAACTCTAATGAGCAACTGATAACTATCACTTCCTAGTGACATCTTTAATTGACGTCTTATGTCCAGCAAACTTGCGTCAAACCCGGCACCTGTCAGGTATAAATATTACCAACGTTGCCTTAAGCAATGTGAGCTGTGAGCTGCAAGCTACTGTTGCTGATGCTGGCTGCCTGCAAGACCCCGTGTTGGTAAATCTAGCACTCTGTCGCTGCAGCCTGCTATCCTGTGGTGGTGAAGCTGCTGATACCATTATCGCCGCTAAAGCGCGAACTATGGTGCAGTACGCTTAAGGAGCTGAACAGCCGTCCTCTGCGAAGACATCCAGCAGATTCCAGCTGCCCGCGGACGCTGTCCCCCCTCCTTCCTCGACGCGCTGAAGAAGAAGCCGCTGCCTTTCTCGTGCAGAGAAATCCAGTCCCGGCGCTTCCGGTTTGCCCTCGCGGGTGACTGGGATATCGAGAGAGACCCCTGAAGGAGATACCAATCCTCCATCATTCTATTCAGAGGTATGGTGTTGACTAAACCCTTAGACGAGAATTCTTGAAACAAACCTTGGCAAAACCAACTTAACTTAAAGCTACTTACTTACTCCCCTTCCACGTGTTAGGCTTAGGTCAGGCACACTGGGGTAGGCTTAGTTAGAAGCACCAGTTGAGTATGTTAGCCTAATGTATATATGACTGTATACATGTTTTATTACTTTTAAACCATTGTATGGCTAAGAAACCATATCAATGCTTTTACAGTTCTATTTCGCAATACTTATCTTACTGTACGTACTTTTCATAATAACAATTATTGCAATTGTGGCAATAAATTTCTCTTGTACGAGAAGAAAGACTGTTCAATAAATGTTAACCCTTTATTGACAAACGCCCGTCTCTCTATTCTCTACATCTCGTGAAAGTAAACTGCATTAGACTGACTGAGTGAAATACATGTCTATTGTTTCACATGACCCTAGAGATTGACTCTTGATCTGAGGAGCAAAGTTGTCATGTTGCACGGTTGTTGGAAAGCTGAATCCCTTCTTGTCTGTGCCAAGGAAGCTGATCACTTCCTATGCAGAGAAGAAAGTTTCCAGTGACCTCTGAGCTAGTTGGTAACACAACCCAATTAAGTTTAGCATAGTCAGTGGAGGCCTGGAATATCCGCAGTTCCACGTCGATACTACTGTTTATGTTATTCCAATGCGCAGGGCCTAGTGGGAAACTAGGAACTACACTACATGGCGCCCTAACGTTTGGTAAGGCGATAAACTAACGCAAGACTTGTAGAGTAACTCAGTCGTGCATATTTCACACCCCTTTCTCCCGTAAATACTCCAATAGACGTCTGGAGTGGGTGAAAGGTTAAAATCCGCCCGACCTTAGTAGGAAGAGATTCCTATGTAAAGCTCTGGTTTATTCAACGTTGAAGGATACAGTGTTCCAAAATATTGTGCACCTAATCTTTGTCTCCTTGGAGACCTACTCTGCAAACCTTGCATTTTTACAATGCCAGAAAACGGAACCAATGGGGCCGCAGCAGATGCGACTCAGCAGGGTCCCGAATACACAGACCCGGATGCTATTATCATCCCGGTCCACTTAAGAAGATCTATAACTTTAAAACTTATAGAAAACGGACTGACACCTCAAGGTGGTACAGTAATTTTCGTGATAGAGGCTCACGAATATCGGCAGACAGGGGTATTCTATTCATGGATAAACTTTCCAGCGGTAAACGCTAGAACAAAAGAGTTTCACTATTACAAAATAGAGAAACCTCCGGAAGAGTACGCTCCTTTCGAGGAGATTGAAATTCCACTTAAATTTCAAGAGCACCTGCTCTGGTTTAATGGCGCCCTAAAACATACTGATCACATAACTAGGCTCGGTCCACTAGGTAGACCAGGAGCAACGTGGCCGGTTCTAGCCAGCTACACACCACATCCTGACATTGTAAAAATGTCTAGAGAAGAGCTGTTAGTACAGCTAAACACATTAATAAAAATACATAGGCAATTAGTCCAATATGTAATGCGGACTGCAACAGTCCAGCCAGCTGTTAATACACCACAGCTGACCCCTCATCAGGGGAACACAAATAAAATTACACCACAGAACATACAGTCATGTCTTGGTAAAACACCCGTAAAACGGGAACAAATTCCTTTCTGGTTAGCACAGAAAATCACTCAAATAGAGGCAGTATTTCCTGATACTACCCCTATAGAGAAACACAGAATCTTGACCATCTGCCTTCCTATGGGAATCGCACCACACGTGGAGGACTGTGACACTTGGGGTACAGTCTTTGCTTCCATTTACACAAAAACACACGGTGTTCCGTCTATGGCGGTAATACCAGAAGTGCTAAAACAGATTCAAAATGAATTCGGTCCAGAGCCCGCTTTAAATCTAGGTATGAAATTACTGAAAGACTTCAAGCAGGTCTCGGCTATATTATTAGCCAACATTAGAGGAGAAGCAGCATCTGTGGCGATCCGCCAGAAGTTGAAGGAAACAGATATAAAAGATCCTGTTGAGCTTGCAAAAATCATAGAAAAGTGCTATGAAGAATTAGGTAGAGACAGCTTGGGTGGGAAACCGGTAAAGCCCCAACTGCTCGAAAATCCTGAAAAAATATTTATTAAAAATAATTTAAACACTCCTAAAAAGAGCTGGGATGGAAATAAACAATCCACTCCCAAGGAAAAAGTTTTCCAGTCTAGAGGAAGGTCTCCTCGACGGAGGGAAAGAACTCCGACTCGAGAACGCCAGTCTCCCCAGAGGGAGCCCTCTGAGAAAAGATATAACCTTAGAAATAGGGATAATCTAAAAAAAACTGATAGATATCAAAGTATTGATACACGTCCCTCTCGATCTCTTCCACAGAATTCGGAAAGAAGAGGACGGTCAGACCCAGGAGAGCACACCAAGTCCAAAGACAAGGAACCTGCTCAAAATAAGAAATCTCAATTTCAGAAAAAGAAGGTAGCCAGTATTAGAGTAATCAACCATGCCGAGAATACTGAGGACACAGTTGAAAAACGGGGAGTGGGCATTGACAATGTTGGACAGTGCAGCAGAAATCAGTATAGCGCGCAAGAACTTGATGAGTCATCTGGAGACAGTGGACACGAATGAATACATTCAGGTTGAAACTGCCGACGCCAGACTTAGCGAGCCCCATAGAATATACGAAATAACATTGCGTATAGAGGGTGATAAGACTAGGAAAATTAAGGGTCTATTTTGGGATAAGCTCTCAAAAGGCTATGATATTCTGTTAGCTGAAAAAGATTGGCCCCCAGAGTTTGTCAGGGAGTGCCCTCGTGGCGAAGATGTGATTATGCCAGCCTTCTCGAATCACATACCGATTCACAAAAAATATACATATGCAAGGAAATGGGCAGTGGCCCAGGCACCTGCATTATATAAAAATCATGTAGGATGGGATGAGGATTCACCTCCTCACAAAATCCAATTAAAAAGTGAACCAACTGCCCAACGGCAGTATCCCATAAAGCAAGAAGCTAAAAAACAAGTCAGGGAGATCTTAGATCAACTTGAGTACCAGGGGGTGATTAAAACATGCACCTCTCAAATGAACAATCCTTTGTTTCCTGTCTCCAAGCCAGACAATTCATATCGTCTAGTTTTGGACTACAGACACCTTAATACATGTTGCAAAACCTTTGCAGTACAAAACTCGCATAGTGCAGCCCTAATGAATAACATAGTTAGGAAAAAATATAAAACGACATTAGACATTTCTAATGGCTTCTTTTGTCAAAACATTGCACCAGAAAGCAGATATTTGACCGCTTTCTCCGCATTTGGATCGCAGAAAAAATTCTGTCGACTCCCACAGGGGTTCAAGAACAGCCCAGGACTATTCTCAGCTAGGGTAACAGAGTTACTACAAATCTATGATGATTTAGCATTATCTTACGTAGATGATATTTATCTCACAGACGACGACTTGGATACTCACTTGAAAAGAGTGAACACCATTACACTTGGGTTCGCAGCAGAGGGTTACAAATTCAACTTTAAAAAGTCCCGAATTGCCCATCTGACAGTACTATTTTTAGGGTACGAATTATCAAGTGAAGGGAAAAGCCTAGCGGACAACTTCTTAGAGAAGTGCGCTGTACTCCAAGCTCCAAAAACGCTGAAGAATTTACAATCCATTCTAGGTTTTCTGAATTTCGGAAGAACTTACATACTAAATTACGCAGAGAGGGTTAAACCTCTCTACGAACTAATTAAACCTGATTTTAAACAAATCAATTGGACTCAAAAACACACAGAAATTTTGAGATCACTGCAAACAGACATGTTAGCAAAAACAAAATTAGATACACGTGACAACACGATCGATCTTGTAATCCGAGTCATCCCAGGAAGATGCGGATTCACGTACCTAACCTCTAATGAGGGAGAAAAGGTACCTATTTCAATTAAATCTCACTTGTACACACAAGCAGAAAAAACATTCAGTCCCACAGAAAGAACTGTGAAAGCAGTGCAAATCGCATTAGCAAATGAACGAGAACTAGCACACGGCAAACGGATTAATATCCTTACAGCGGAATCCGCCTTCGAGGCGCTATTCAGCCCAGTAAACCTGCCTACAGTGTCACTGGATCCGAAATGGATACAGTGCATAGATTCTCTAGGAGCGGAAGACGTGAAATACTATTTCGCCCCGCAATTTGAAGAACTGAATGATTTAGAATATGAAGAAGAATATCCTCTGCCTATCAAAATTCTGCCTCTCCCACAATATGCCTGTATAATCTATACAGATAGCTCTGTACAGCATTTCAACGTAGAGAAAAAATCCTACGATGCAGCATGTCCGATCATTAAAGGTCGTTGGCTGTGCGGTAAATTCAGACCGAAAGTAACAAAAACTGAATCTGTAAGAAACTGTTCAGTTCGGAGAACTGAAATCAGATCTTTAAAGATGGCGCTTGAAAATGCAGAACGTGAATTCCCGACACTTATAGTGTGCGATTCTCATTTTTGCGTCAACTCTTACAATAACAAACTGCAGAGTTGGATCGAAAACGACTACAAAGATGACACAGGTGCCACAATAAAGCATAAATTGCTCTGGAACGAGGTAGCTCTTTTACACAAAGAACTACAAAAGACTCACGTGATTCACGCACAGAGTCTTCAACGTGATGGCGTTCACGTTGCAGGGAATTCAATGGCTAATACAGCCACAGCGGAAGCAACTAAACCGGCTTCCGTAGCCACAAAAAAGCGTACAGATAAATACATAGACGGGGAAACCATGCTGGCAGTAAAAACGACCGTAAAAGGCGACTGTGTAGCACTACCCGTAAACTATCCACTCAATTATGCATACATAATCGATGCAAACTCCGTTCCTTTTGCTCGAATCCCTGGAGTGGGGGACAGAGTAATTCCAAACACGAACAGGAGAATATTTTTAATAGCAGACGCACATATGGGTTTGGGTCTTAGGCACAGAGAGATCAAGGAATCACTGACTGAATTACAATCAGTATTCTGGTGGCCGGGAATGAGTGTAGAACACCAAATATATGCAAACAACTGTGAAAACTGTAATAGGGATCGCAGTAGCGAACCTTGCTATCGGCTACCAGTCAGAAAGAGCGTAACGCTGCCTACACCCCGTCCTGCGTCCTATTAACAGTTAAGACGAAAAGCACTTAAAAAATGAGGCCCCCAGCGCTCGGCTGACGCTAGAACGGTTATAAAAGATTTGCGAGTCGATATCGGCACATACGCAATTACCACGTTCCATTCTGACCAGGGTCCTGCTTTCAGCTCTCGAGCTTATAAGGAGGCCATGGCTAGCATGGGAATTGGGTTGCGGTATTCTTGTCCTTCACACCCCGAAGGGAAAAGTGTGGTAGAAAGAAAAAACCGTGACATAAAGCAATCTATAACAGCAAAGGTATTAGGTTCAGGCGCTGGGTGGGTCAAACATTTAATAAGTGTCCAGACTAGTCTTAACAACATGCCAAGAAATTCTCTAAAAGGTTTCAGCCCATACGAACTATTGTTCGGAATTAGAATGCGAGTTCAGGACCTCGATAGTCAGATGTCAGTGGTACAAGAAAAAACAACGCACTTTGATGTAAAGGATCGTTTGGCTGTTTTACAGGAACTGAATGAAACAAGAAAATCATTAAGCAACATAAAGTTAAAGCAACAGCCAAGTACCACTGACGAGGCACCACCCGCAACAGCCCCAGCAATGCCTGTCTGGATTCCAAAGATTGGGGATCTAGTCAGAGAAAAGATCGCGGTGAAGAAGGAATTTGGGCCTTCTTACAGAAAAGCAGTACCTGTCTTAGCAGTCACCGGAACAAGATCAGTTGTGCTACCGCCCCTTGCTGGTAAAAAGGAGAACAGAGTCGTGTCTATCGATCTGGTAAAACCACAAGCATGTGGCCTATAATCAACAGTAGGCCCAGTGGACTCCCAAGAAACAACAGAATACCCAAACTTGCAACAATCCAAGAGGTTCAAACTGAAAGACTAATCACATTCGATCAGCCTGCAGTGCACAATGAAGGACTATGCAATAATGCCATGGAACTCGTGCCTCTTGAAACACAGATTGAAACAGTTCGTCAAGAAACAACACCAGTCTACAATGATGTGGCATCAGAAAGTGCTACCGAGAGACAGATTGAAAGAACAATCCCATCAATTGACAGAACTGCCTCTGGTTATTTCATCAACTTCGACAACTTCTCTGAAGATTTAAATGACCCCGAAGTGATGCCAGAAACAAAAAAATATTCTAAAGAATCTACAACAGGACTCCTTCAACAAATCAAAGAACTATATCTAGATTCACCGTTGATTGAGCATTGGATTATCTCAGGGGTATTCATGGAAAGGGGCGACCATTCGGTCCCCCCGAACGTATGGCGGAGTACCACGATCCCCCCGGGAAGCCATCTTGGGCGGGAGGCGAGTCTCGGCTGGTATGCCCGAAGCGGCGTAGCCGGGGCGCGCCTTTTTCCCGCCCTGGAGTGGGCTGGCCTAGACACTGACGCGGCCGGCCACGCCCTTGGGGCAGGCAGGGGCGGGTTTACGCCCGCCCTGAAGACGGATAAAAGGAGCAACAAGCCAAGGAAGCATCCTCTTGTTCCTGTGCTCTGAAGCTGCACCACCTCGCTGCACGTGAGCTCGAGACGGAACGAAGAGCCAATTTTGAGCGTTTTAATCTTTCTTGTTTGTTTTGCAGATACTCTATCGGAGAATGCCCAAGAAGGCGGGAAAGCGAATGACTACCGACCAGATGCTGCGTGTTCTTATGAAAGAGGTGACCGACCTAAAGAGGCGAATGGCGGATAAAGACGAGGAAGGGGGGCCGAAACGTCCTTTGGCAGGAGCAGCTCCAGGAGGAAAAGGCAAGAGGCCCAGAAGGGGAGCAGCTGGGGGAGACATCCCGGTTCTCCGTACCCCACTCGAGGCACCAACTCCCGTGCCGGAGGAAGGGAATCCGATTCCCGTGGTGGTCACCCCCGTGTCCGGGGAGGATATGCCGCCCGAGCTGGCAGCACAATTAGCAGCGTGGTTGGGTAAAGGTAGCAAGGGCGCCACGGCTGACGATGCGCAGGTGTTGATGAAGCAACTGCGTGAAACAAGGGAAGCGACGAAGGCACCATCGCCGGCTGCGGCAGTAGAGAAACCACCTGGGACAGGTCCAGTCGCAGATACAGCTTCCGGTTCAGGTAAGCGGCCATTGCCGATTGCGAGGGATGAGTCGGCACCCTCTCGGAGGGAAAAGTTGGGTCAACATGTCCCTCTGGCTATCAAAGAGAAGATATGGGCAGAGGAGTATATAAACATCTTCTCGTTGCTTACCGATCATTATGAGATGGAGCATGTTAAGGGCCAGAAGGAGCTCATGCATCCGAGTGTTTGGCGCGCAAAGATGGCCACCTTTAAGGTAAATGAAAATATTGGCAATTGGGGCAAAGCATGGGGGATTTTTACATCCATCATGGGTGAACGTAGGCCCGATTTGCTGTCCGAATTGCCGATTTATCAGTCACGGATCATGGGGTATTCTGTATCACACGAGGGCAATCAATGGTTCTGTTACGATAATATTTTCAGAAAAGCGAAGGAACATGATAAAAACTTAACTTGGGATTGTTATGATTCTGTGTCTTGGTCCAAAATGGAAGATACTGGTATGTTGAAGTTGCCATTGGTAGGGAGTAGCGTGGGTGAATCCTCCCGCCAATATGCTGGGACGCCCTTTCGATCAGGTACGAGTAACGACAACCACTCGAGGCCAATCGGCAACGCAGGAAAAAGGGGGATTTGTTGGAATTTTAACAGAGGTAAATGTACCAGGCCCCAGGGGTCATGCAAATTTAGGCACGAATGTGGTGGGTGTGGGCAATCATCCCATCCTGAGTCCATGTGCAGAGCCAAAACGGGTGATAACGGGGGTAGAGGAGGCGCAAACAGGTCTGACATAGTCCGAGGGGCGCCTTTACCTACTCCGATTGATACCATGGCAATGATTCCCTGGCTCAGCGAATACCCGGATCACGCTTCCGCTGGGGTGTTGCGGAACGGGTTTTCATATGGTTTCCGCATCCCAGTGGGGGAGTTTCAGGGTATAGCGAAATGTAAAAACCAGATATCGGTCTTGCAGCATACGACCGTGGTACAGGAAAAAATCGGGAAAGAGGTTACTCGAGGTCGAGTCGCCGGTCCATTTAATGTGCCACCAGTTGCTAACTTTGTTTGTTCCCCTTTAGGGGTGGTCCCCAAGAAGGACCCGGGGGAGTTTCGGCTGATACATAATTTATCAGCCCCACGTGGTCTTTCCGTAAACGATGCGATAGACCCGGAAGTGTGTTCGGTGCGGTACGCATCCTTCGATGAGGCCGTAGCCATATTGAATCGCCTGGGGCCCGGTGCGCTGATGGCAAAATCAGATATTGAGTCAGCGTTCCGGTTGCTCCCGGTACATCCAGACGATCAGCGTCTCCTTGGTTTCATGTTTCACGGTCACTATTACATGGATAGGTGTATGCCGATGGGGTGCTCTATATCTTGTGCCTATTTTGAAAAGTTCAGTTGTTTCCTGCAATGGGTCTTCACAAAGAAGACGGGGTTTCAACATGTTATGCATTATCTTGATGACTTTTTGTTTCTGGGGGGCAGCCGGGGATCCGGAATGTGGACAGGCTTTGAATGAATTTTGTGTCTTGATGAATCATTTTGGCGTGCCATTGGCACCAGGTAAGACTGTGGGTCCCTCGACGTGCCTCGAGTTTTTGGGGATCGAGCTCGTCTCCGAAGAAGGTTGTTTTCGTTTACCAGGTGACAAAGTGTTAAGATTCAGGGCATCCCTGCAAATGTGTATAAATGAGTCTAAGGTTAAGCTACATCAATTACAACAATTGGTGGGACAGTTGAATTTTGCCCTAAGAGTAATACCGATGGCCCGCCCCTTTTCCCGCTCGATCGCTCAAGCCATGGTCGGCCTGAAGGAGGGTCATCATCGCACAAGGCTCTCGGCAGAGGTTCGCCAGGACATGCGCATTTGGTTGGCATTTCTGGCGGATTTCAATGGTCGAATTGTCTGGAACAAACCGGCGGTGTCCTCTGAGGAGCTGGGGCTGTGGACAGATTCGGCAGGGAGCATTGGTTTTGGTGCCATATTCGGCACTCAGTGGTCGGCACAAAAATGGCCGTCATGGTGGCATGATAGTGGACTGACAAGTAACATTGCTTTTCTGGAACTTTTCCCCATTCTGGTGGCCCTGAGAACTTGGCCCGAGGGGTTCAGAGATCACTCTGTGGTATTCTGGTCTGATAACATGACCGTGGTTGAGTGTATCAATAGCCAGGCAGCACGATGCAAATGGATTCTGAGATTGCTCAAGGAAATTGTATTACTGTGTATGCAATTGAATGTGCTATTTAAGGCAAGACATGTGCCGGGGGTGATGAACCAGGCGGCTGATGCGCTTTCTCGTTTTCGTATGCAGGCCTTCTGGGGTTTTCTGCCCACAGCGGACCCGGTGGCGGCACCCTTTCCCGAAGCTCTCTGGTCTCTCGGTGCCCCGAACTTCGTAACCTCGTGGGAGAGAGTTTAGCACCCAGGACGAGGAAGTCATATGAAGGGGCGTTCCGTTCCTATTGGGCCTTTTTGGGGGCTGCTAGAGGGGAGCTTTGGGGCCAGGAGGAGTTGGTAGTGAAATTCCTGCTGTCTTTACATCAGGCGGGCAAATCAGTGGCTACGGCCCAGAGGCATCGGGCCGCCATTTCCTTTGTGGCTAGGGCTCATGGGATCCAGGACCCGACAGCGTCTTTCGTTGTGCAAAAAGCGCTACGTGGGTGGCAACGCCTTGAGGGTCGCAGAGTAGATGAAAGGCGCCCGATAGGTTTGGATAGGTTGGCCCTGTTGTTATCCATACTCCCTGCAACGTGTTCATCCCAGTATGAAACAGTGTTATTCCGAGCCGCTTTTATGCTGGCATTCCATGGGGCTATGCGGGTAAGCGAACTAGTGGCAAGGAACACCGAAAACGACTGGGAGGGTTTTGGGGTTATTCCAGAAATGACCAGGCGCACACCTGAGTAACCGCAAGGTATATGCTAATCCAGAGTACAGCAGTCCAGGCAAAAAGGGGGCGGGCGGTAATCCCTCGTAACCGCTCAAGGTGGGACCCAGGGGATCCACACTAATTGTATAAAAACAACAAAGCCCTTGCACTGTAGACAAACAGTAATTGCTTAGTGATTTACAGTATCAATGAAAAAATTAGAGCGAGCACATCAAGACTTAAGTGAGTAGGTCAATTGATGCAATGCAAAGAGTTCAAGAAGCTGTAAAGTTCTTGGTGTGTAACACCGGTTTTAATGTTCCTCTGTACTGGCCAACACGTGTTTCATCGCAGGGAACAGACTGCGAATCTTCAGGGCTGGGTATAGATACAAAAAATGCATTTGTAATGGTGTTTAGCAAGAAAATAAAAGTTTAAGTGGTATGTGTGACCGGGGTGAAAAAATGGCATGCCTTGGAGTGACATTGTGTCAATAGTGACTTGATACAGTAGGTGACTGTAGTGGGAGTGAAAAGTGAATATGATGCTTGTAAAGCATCAGCAGTTGGTGAAAAAGTGACTGTATTCTGCGAGTCTAGAAACATTTATATTGACACTGACCAGTGTGAGAGAAAGTGAAGGTGACGGAGTAAAAAGTGGGTGTTTGTGTATATCTAAATCGAATGCGCACCCCCGGATGACTTGAGTGACTGTCCGAATATACATATCGATGATACTTTATGGCATGTTTATATTTCATAGAATATACCTAAACGTCGCTTTCTCGAAACATTCTTCATTTTGCTCGTACATAGCGTTCTATTAGAAAGGCTCAAGCATGGTTTACTTGACTTGTGTGAACATAGTTAAATCGTAGAGACGAATTATGATAGTTATCTTTGGATGAGCAAAAACGCCCAGGGGGATTTTGGTTCTTATGTCTAGGGGGAGCGTCCACCACTGATGATAGGGACAATGGTTGTGCCCACTAATACTCTGTAGGATTGCTGCAGGTCAGTGCACAAAAGGAATAATATATTGGCGATAGGAGGATAACTGGGAAGTAGGTGCAAGGACGTGGGAATAAGAACACCTCAGGGAACATCATCTGGAATACAAATCTTAACTGTCTAACCACGTAGTCTGGAGTATTGTGGTGGAAATTGCTGAGTAATTATAGGTCTAGGGTAAAAAATTTGATCATGACAGGTAGTACCCTAAAGGGAAATCTAAATTGTAAAGAGTTTCTACAGAAAATGTAATGACATTCAAAAGACTCACCCTCATAGGTTGTTAAACGGTAATGGTGATTTGGCCACCCGGTTGGGAACAGAAGTGTAGATGAAAAAGAAGTATAAACGAAGCTCGCGTAGTTGGCTGTCTCTAAAAATATACGTGATGCGTGTTTAAATTAAAGTGAATACATTTGAACGGCTTAGAGACGAGAATAAACACCAAAAATGAGCACTCTCGTTCGGTGAACATACCTCATTAGTATTCAATGGAGGCCTCAAACCGGGAGGAGAAGATTTAGCGCGGTAGCGCTCGAAATCAAAAACAGGCGGATACACCTGTGTAACAAGTAGATTCACAAAAATAATGATGTAGAAATACGATTCCTGGTAATAGGGCACTAAATTTTAACTTTTGATAGTATATGGCCAAGGGGCGAGCGTAGTTTACCTGAATATCTGCATTCCCCCTCCTGTAGTTCCCGGCGCCGTGTTTCGAAAGACGGTCACCTGACAGGAAGTGGGGACGCTTTTTATAATCTAGTTCCGCTTTCGTTTGCCAGAAGAACTAGACCGTCATTGTAGAGTGCTGATTCTACAAAGCCTGTCTATATTTAGAGGAAATACTACGTAATAACGTGGTGTAGGAGGGGAGGGGGGTAGAGGAAAGGTGGTTTTTTATGGGGATTGCTCCAAATAGTGGGTGTTCCATAAAGGGGGGCACAGTATAAAAAAGTATAAAAAACAGTATAAAAAACCTACGGGAACCTGAGGGGTGGAACAGAAATTGATGAATCAGTTTATGGTTCCGTTGATGTCCCTAGAGATTGTATAATATTCCGGTATGGGGAAGAAAAGTGTTGGAAATATGTGTGGAAATTCGCTGTAGCTACAAATTATTACAAGGATAAAAAAACATTGGTGAACAACATAGGTGAAAAATATAGGAAAAGGATAATTGAACAAATATATATAAAAATACAGACGACAACATAAAGGATTCATTCATGTTCGTTAAGCTTGTGACATTCGATGAATCACTAGAATTCATGTGACATTACTGAAGCAGGTATACATCCTACTGGTGTTAACCTATGTCAAGGATCTATTTGTACTGGTGATGCAAAATGAAAATGGGAAGAACAAGGTGTGTACAACAAGTCTTGGTTCAGTTACCCAGGAAATATTGCATCTCGGGGTCATAATTTAATCCGAATTCTATGCTGCGTAAACGCATGATCCAAGTTGCTTCCTTGCATCTGAGGGCTAGTTCACGGTTGCCCCCTCTCACATGTACTGGCACTGTTTCAATACCATAGAAACATATACGAAAATCTTCAATGGCAGGTTGGCATTTGGCTATATGAAGGGCAACAGGATATTTAGGGTCTTGTTTCTGGATGGCCCTCATGTGTTCTGAGATTCTATCTTTTAAACTCCTGATGGTGCTGCCCACGTATTGTTTCCCACATTGGCATTCAATTATGTATATTACATATTTGGTGGTACAGTTAATGTTAACTCTGATGTCATACGTGTCTTTGTTAGGTCCATTACATTTCGTGGTTTTGTGTTTAGCCCATTTACACATTGCACAGAAACCGCATTTGTAGAACCCCTTGCTGCGTTGTGTCAGCCAGTCGGGGGTCATATCTGTTCGTGGAACAGTGGGGCTAAGTCTATTTCTCAAGGTCCTTCCTCTGCGGAAGGTTATCTGAGGAGATGAGGGAATTATGTCTTTTAGTATTGGATCATTTAAAAGCAGACTCCAATGTTTGGTCATGCTGTTGCGGATGGATTTATGTAGACTATTAAACTCGGTAATCATTCTCACTGTAGAGTCTTTCGCCTTGTTCGAGTTGTTCATTTTCAGTGTCTCAGGTCTCGTGATCTTTGTCAGTCTCTTTTTAGCTGAGGTTAGGGTTTCTTGAGGATAACCTCGTCTCTCGAATCTTAATTCCATGTCCTGTAGTGTGTTGGCCAGATCACTGTCTCTACTGCAATTTCTTCTAGCCCTAAGGAATTCTCCAAAAGGTATGGATCTGATCTGGTGTGGTGGATGGAAACTGTCTGCTCAAAGAATAGCATTGCAGGACGTAGGTTTCCTGTAAAGTCTACTATGTAGTTCATTTTCAAGGACATAGAATTCCAGGTCTAAAAACTCCATTTGGGTTTTGCTGGATTTCATGTTGAACTTCAACTCCCAGTTGTTGTGGTTGAGGTGTTCAAAAAAGCTCAGGAGTAGCTCATCTGAACCCGTCCAGAGTAAGATACAGTCGTCGATGTAGCGTCCCCAAAATAATATGGAGTCGGTATATGGGATGCCTTGGGTACCCCAAAGGTGGTCCGCTTCAAAAACGCCCATGAAAAGATTGGCGAAAGATGGTGAAAACTTAGAACCCATGGCTACTCCGCGTTTTTGTCTGTACCAGTTTTTTTGAAACATGAAATAGTTATTGTTAAGGATCAAGTTCATCATTGAGATTAGCATTTGTGTGTGAGCCCACAGGGATGCTGGTCTGTTGGATAAAACCCGCGTGATTGCTTCAATGCCCAGGACTGGATTGATACTTGTATAAAGAGCGACAACATCCATTGTCACTATAGTGGTGTTCGGTTGCCATTCCAGGTCGCTTAGTATACTCAAAATATGTTTGGAGTCTTGTATGAAGGAGGGTAGGTTTTTAACTAATGGGCCTAGAAATACGTCTACGTATTCTGCCAGTCTCTCGGTAGGGCCCCCTATTCCCGAGACAATAGGTCTGCCTTGTGTATATCTAAATCGACAGTCACTCAAGTCATCCGGGGGTGCGCATTCGATTTAGATATACACAAACACCCACTTTTTACTCCGTCACCTTCACTTTCTCTCACACTGGTCAGTGTCAATATAAATGTTTCTAGACTCGCAGAATACAGTCACTTTTTCACCAACTGCTGATGCTTTACAAGCATCATATTCACTTTTCACTCCCACTACAGTCACCTACTGTATCAAGTCACTATTGACACAATGTCACTCCAAGGCATGCCATTTTTTCACCCCGGTCACACATACCACTTAAACTTTTATTTTCTTGCTAAACACCGTTACAAATGCATTTTTTGTATCTATACCCAGCCCTGAAGATTCGCAGTCTGTTCCCTGCGATGAAACACGTGTTGGCCAGTACAGAGGAACATTAAAACCGGTGTTACACACCAAGAACTTTACAGCTTCTTGAACTCTTTGCATTGCATCAATTGACGTACTCACTTAAGTCTTGATGTGCTCGCTCTAATTTTCTCATTGATACTGTAAATCACTAAGCAATTACTGTTTGTCTACAGTGCAAGGGCTTTGTTGTTTTTATACAATTAGTGTGGATCCCCTGGGTCCCACCTTGAGCGGTTACGAGGGATTACCGCCCGCCCCCTTTTTGCCTGGACTGCTGTACTCTGGATTAGCATATACCTTGCGGTTACTCAGGTGTGCGCCTGGTCATTTCTGGAATAACCCCAAAACCCTCCCAGTCGTTTTCGATTAATTTGATTTCCAGTAAAGGCTGCCCCCCGTGTTCATCTCCTCTAAAACCACAGTTTACGAAGAAGCACATCGACTTTATTGACAACTAAATATTTCTCTAGTCCAATATGGATAGGGATAAAATAGCAGCCGATTTATTTGAAAATCTAGCCAAAGGCATGCCAACCCACACTGCCACGGCCAATGCTGGCCCACCCCGAGTGGAGGGCCTTAAAGACAAATTCAAGAAACTAGAGAGACTCAAAAAACAAGAGAACTCACGTTGGTGGGATTCTACGACTCTTAAACAATATATGCGTCTCAAACAAATACCGAGAGGCTTACGCTCTCATACCTTCCCGACATATGATGATCTTGATTTAGACCTAGTAAAGAAATGGGAAGATTCTGTAACTAATAACTCTTTTGCCCTTATGGACATCCTGATAGAGAGTGCAGACCGCAAGTCCAGTAAATTACTGGGAGAAATTGCGGCAATAGAACAAGAAATAAAAGATCTCAATATGCCTGAACCCACTGTAAAAAACTACACCATTCTAGACGAGGTATTATTGAAACATCAGGAGGAAATAAAAAACAGAAAGGCGAGACAAATTAAGAGAGACGATGCGGACTACCGGAATGGTAGAATTTTCACTTATGACCGCAAATATGATTCACTAATTCGACCAAAAAATGCTAAAAAAAGTGGAAACAATTCATCTGCCCCCAGCTCTGTCTCATCCAGTAATGCATCCCTAAATTCTGCAGGTGTGAGCGAACCTGAACAGGAAAGGGGAGATTTGCAAGACAGCAATAGTACTCCTTTTTTAGTGGAACTAGAACGTATGCGCAAAGGCAACAAAACCCAACCCCAGAGGGATTTCTCAAACCAAAGACCCATAGAGGCAGCCGGGGCAGCAAACGAAGATTATCGAAGCAAACTAAGATCAGGCACAAAGAAATAGGAAAAGAGCTTAATGAAGTTCAAGTGGTGAACCTATCCTCTTTCCCATTAACTCCTGACATGACCAACCTTCTTGCAAAAGGTCTTAATTTCAACCCTTTCTCAACCGGGGACACATGCCAAACAAAAATAGACCTCTTTAAATTTTTACGGAACCTTAAATTGAAAAAGCACTTTGCTGGAAAAACCACCAACCTCAAAAATGTTAAAAACATTCCTGATGTTTTCACTGATGATGTAACAACAATAAAAGATATACAAGCAGTTCATCTATTGTTATCTATTACTGATTGTGAGGACAGCCCCCTAGAGATGGGACAGCTTCTAGAAGAACTGAACATAGACACAGACTTGGGGGTTGTTAGTGGTCTCAAAAGTAAATCAACATGGACACCGACACTACCTGGTGGTAACAACATTGACACTTTTTACAAACGGGTTCTTGATGACATTAACAAAATCAACACCAAGAAACTAAATGAAACTTTTACTTTTAAAGACAATCTTACCAAAGGAGAGCGTAGTGCCCTCATTACACTCACACAGACTCCCACCATCGTGATCCGCGAGGCGGACAAAGGAGGTAACATTGTGATTATGAATGCAGACGATTACAACAAGGAAATACTTAACCAACTAGCAGACACCTCTTGTTATGAACCAATTGCACTTAACCCTATGGGTACTTTGACTGTGACCATCAACAACCATCTACAAAAATGGAAAGAAGATGGTCTCCTGAATGAAGACGAACACCTATATCTCAAAGTACACAAACCAACACACCCATGGCTTTACACCCTTCCCAAAATCCACAAAGATCTCCCTTTTCCACCAGGCAGACCTATTGTCTCGGGAATAGGGGGCCCTACCGAGAGACTGGCAGAATACGTAGACGTATTTCTAGGCCCATTAGTTAAAAACCTACCCTCCTTCATACAAGACTCCAAACATATTTTGAGTATACTAAGCGACCTGGAATGGCAACCGAACACCACTATAGTGACAATGGATGTTGTCGCTCTTTATACAAGTATCAATCCAGTCCTGGGCATTGAAGCAATCACGCGGGTTTTATCCAACAGACCAGCATCCCTGTGGGCTCACACACAAATGCTAATCTCAATGATGAACTTGATCCTTAACAATAACTATTTCATGTTTCAAAAAAACTGGTACAGACAAAAACGCGGAGTAGCCATGGGTTCTAAGTTTTCACCATCTTTCGCCAATCTTTTCATGGGCGTTTTTGAAGCGGACCACCTTTGGGGTACCCAAGGCATCCCATATACCGACTCCATATTATTTTGGGGACGCTACATCGACGACTGTATCTTACTCTGGACGGGTTCAGATGAGCTACTCCTGAGCTTTTTTGAACACCTCAACCACAACAACTGGGAGTTGAAGTTCACCATGAAATCCAGCAAAACCCAAATGGAGTTTTTAGACCTGGAATTCTATGTCCTTGAAAATGAACTACATAGTAGACTTTACAGGAAACCTACGTCCTGCAATGCTATTCTTCGAGCAGACAGTTTCCATCCACCACACCAGATCAGATCCATACCTTTTGGAGAATTCCTTAGGGCTAGAAGAAATTGCAGTAGAGACAGTGATCTGGCCAACACACTACAGGACATGGAATTAAGATTCGAGAGACGAGGTTATCCTCAAGAAACCCTAACCTCAGCTAAAAAGAGACTGACAAAGATCACGAGACCTGAGACACTGAAAATGAACAACTCGAACAAGGCGAAAGACTCTACAGTGAGAATGATTACCGAGTTTAATAGTCTACATAAATCCATCCGCAACAGCATGACCAAACATTGGAGTCTGCTTTTAAATGATCCAATACTAAAAGACATAATTCCCTCATCTCCTCAGATAACCTTCCGCAGAGGAAGGACCTTGAGAAATAGACTTAGCCCCACTGTTCCACGAACAGATATGACCCCCGACTGGCTGACACAACGCAGCAAGGGGTTCTACAAATGCGGTTTCTGTGCAATGTGTAAATGGACTAAACACAAAACCACGAAATTTAATGGACCTAACAAAGACACGTATGACATCAGAGTTAACATTAACTGTACCACCAAATATGTAATATACATAATTGAATGCCAATGTGGGAAACAATACGTGGGCAGCACCATCAGGAGTTTAAAAGATAGAATCTCAGAACACATGAGGGCCATCCAGAAACAAGACCCTAAATATCCTGTTGCCCTTCATATAGCCAAATGCCAACCTGCCATTGAAGATTTTCGTATATGTTTCTATGGTATTGAAACAGTGCCAGTACATGTGAGAGGGGGCAACCGTGAACTAGCCCTCAGACGCAAGGAAGCAACTTGGATCATGCGTTTACGCAGCATAGAATTCGGATTAAATTATGACCCCGAGATGCAATATTTCCTGGGTAACTGAACCAAGACTTGTTGTACACACCTTGTTCTTCCCATTTTCATTTTGCATCACCAGTACAAATAGATCCTTGACATAGGTTAACACCAGTAGGATGTATACCTGCTTCAGTAATGTCACATGAATTCTAGTGATTCATCGAATGTCACAAGCTTAACGAACATGAATGAATCCTTTATGTTGTCGTCTGTATTTTTATATATATTTGTTCAATTATCCTTTTCCTATATTTTTCACCTATGTTGTTCACCAATGTTTTTTTATCCTTGTAATAATTTGTAGCTACAGCGAATTTCCACACATATTTCCAACACTTTTCTTCCCCATACCGGAATATTATACAATCTCTAGGGACATCAACGGAACCATAAACTGATTCATCAATTTCTGTTCCACCCCTCAGGTTCCCGTAGGTTTTTTATACTGTTTTTTATACTTTTTTATACTGTGCCCCCCTTTATGGAACACCCACTATTTGGAGCAATCCCCATAAAAAACCACCTTTCCTCTACCCCCCTCCCCTCCTACACCACGTTATTACGTAGTATTTCCTCTAAATATAGACAGGCTTTGTAGAATCAGCACTCTACAATGACGGTCTAGTTCTTCTGGCAAACGAAAGCGGAACTAGATTATAAAAAGCGTCCCCACTTCCTGTCAGGTGACCGTCTTTCGAAACACGGCGCCGGGAACTACAGGAGGGGGAATGCAGATATTCAGGTAAACTACGCTCACCCCTTGGCCATATACTATCAAAAGTTAAAATTTAGTGCCCTATTACCAGGAATCGTATTTCTACATCATTATTTTTGTGAATCTACTTGTTACACAGGTGTATCCGCCTGTTTTTGATTTCGAGCGCTACCGCGCTAAATCTTCTCCTCCCGGTTTGAGGCCTCCATTGAATACTAATGAGGTATGTTCACCGAACGAGAGTGCTCATTTTTGGTGTTTATTCTCGTCTCTAAGCCGTTCAAATGTATTCACTTTAATTTAAACACGCATCACGTATATTTTTAGAGACAGCCAACTACGCGAGCTTCGTTTATACTTCTTTTTCATCTACACTTCTGTTCCCAACCGGGTGGCCAAATCACCATTACCGTTTAACAACCTATGAGGGTGAGTCTTTTGAATGTCATTACATTTTCTGTAGAAACTCTTTACAATTTAGATTTCCCTTTAGGGTACTACCTGTCATGATCAAATTTTTTACCCTAGACCTATAATTACTCAGCAATTTCCACCACAATACTCCAGACTACGTGGTTAGACAGTTAAGATTTGTATTCCAGTTGATGTTCCCTGAGGTGTTCTTATTCCCACGTCCTTGCACCTACTTCCCAGTTATCCTCCTATCGCCAATATATTATTCCTTTTGTGCACTGACCTGCAGCAATCCTACAGAGTATTAGTGGGCACAACCATTGTCCCTATCATCAGTGGTGGACGCTCCCCCTAGACATAAGAACCAAAATCCCCCTGGGCGTTTTTGCTCATCCAAAGATAACTATCATAATTCGTCTCTACGATTTAACTATGTTCACACAAGTCAAGTAAACCATGCTTGAGCCTTTCTAATAGAACGCTATGTACGAGCAAAATGAAGAATGTTTCGAGAAAGCGACGTTTAGGTATATTCTATGAAATATAAACATGCCATAAAGTATCATCGATATGTATATTCGGACAGTCACTCAAGTCATCCGGGGGTGCGCATTCGATTTAGATATACACAAACACCCACTTTTTACTCCGTCACCTTCACTTTCTCTCACACTGGTCAGTGTCAATATAAATGTTTCTAGACTCGCAGAATACATTCACTTTTTCACCAACTGCTGATGCTTTACAAGCATCATATTCACTTTTCACTCCCACTACAGTCACCTACTGTATCAAGTCACTATTGACACAATGTCACTCCAAGGCATGCCATTTTTTCACCCCGGTCACATATACCACTTAAACTTTTATTTTCTTGCTAAACACCGTTACAAATGCATTTTTTGTATCTATACCCAGCCCTGAAGATTCGCAGTCTGTTCCCTGCGATGAAACACGTGTTGGCCAGTACAGAGGAACATTAAAACCGGTGTTACACACCAAGAACTTTACAGCTTCTTGAACTCTTTGCATTGCATCAATTGACCTACTCACTTAAGTCTTGATGTGCTCGCTCTAATTTTCTCATTGATACTGTAAATCACTAAGCAATTACTGTTTGTCTACAGTGCAAGGGCTTTGTTGTTTTTATAGTGGCAAGGAACAAGCAGGACGTGATGGGGGGACTGTGCCGAGAGCACGTTCAGGTCAGAGGGGGGACAATGACTGTCTCGTTTGTCAGGTCCAAGACCGATCAGGGTGCGATGGGTGATTGCATAATCATACAAAGGATTCACGGGTCCTCCATGTGCCCGGTGAGTTGTGTAGAGGAATATTTAGCACAAAGGGTGGCATCATGGGGGGGGACCTTGTTGAGACACGCTGACGCCACCCCACTGACGAGGTTTCAGTTTCAGCGGGTGCTTGCGATGTCGATTACCGCTGCGGGCTTGAACCCG
This sequence comes from Lissotriton vulgaris, assembly GCF_964263255.1. NCBI lineage: Eukaryota > Metazoa > Chordata > Amphibia > Caudata > Salamandridae > Lissotriton > Lissotriton vulgaris. Next base: position 366,829,338 of record NC_141685.1, on the reverse strand, counting down.
GGCGAGTTTGGGACCCATTCCTTTCGGATAGGGGCTGCTACAGAGGCTACAGCCAGGGGTCTGAATGTCGAACAAGTTAAACGTGTGGGGCGTTGGTCCTCCAATTGTTATAAAAGGTATGTGCGGTTGCACATGTTGTGAAGCTGTAATGTTGTACTCACGCTTCTTGTTTTTGTTTGGTTTCAGTTGCGCAAGCCTACGAGGCGGGGCGGACTATGCAGTCGACCCAACACCGGGCCAGCGGTCAGACTTCACCGGCTGTGAAAAAGGAGGTGTGGGTCGTGGGCCACTCATACGTGAGGCGTGCCGCGGACGTATTCAAAGCAGGTGACATGATTCACGTGGCTGGGGAATACGGGTACAGTGTGTCCTTCTACGGAAGGGGTGGACTCTGTATTGACCAGTTTCAGTCATTTTTCGAGGGTTTGCTAGGGCGGACGAGGTCACCGCCGTCTATAGTCATAGTACATCTTGGGGGCAATGACTTGGTCACCACTGGTAGACGACTTCTTCTTGAGGCAATGCTTTCCACTGTAAGTTGGTTAGCGAGGAGAGTTCCAGGGTGCACAATTGCATGGTCCCATATGATCCCACGAAAAGTATGGCGGGGGCTATTTCTGTTTCTGCTCTGAATCATTCAGTGAGAAAAATTAATAACAAAGTGAGTAGATTGTTCCGTTCCAATACACTGCATTCTATTTCGCATGGTTGTATTACTGGTGACAGTATGTATTTGGGGGATGGTGTTCATTTGTCCCGGGTGGGGAACGAGTTACTCATAGGAGACTTGATAGCTTGGCTGAAGACTTTAAGACATGACCTTTAGGTAGGAGTGTTGTGGGGGGTCCGGATAGCCGGTCAACTATCCGGCCTGTGGCGGTAAGGTCATGATCGGTGAGCACTAATTGGAAGATCCCTATGAGTGGGCGTCACCCATTACGGATGGGAGCGCTTGGGGGAGGTGGCCATTGGCCCCTCAACGGGGAGGCGGTCCCTTCTAAGGATGGGCCGCCGAAAGGAAAGGAAAGGCGGTCAAGGCCCCTTCCTGGGTAGGAGGGGCTACAGCCCCCTCCTGGAGAATTTCCCGGGGCCAGGACATCTGCGACGGCAGATGTGGTAAGTTGTGTGGGGTTTGGGGGGGGGTCTACGCTACCTTCTAGATACCTCACACGAGTCCTCGGACGACCTTTAAGTGGCGTCGAGTTTATTGGGGCCCCCGTCAAGTCAAGGGAAATTGGTAGTTGCACTTGAGGTACACCTCTGTGCGGTCGCCCCTCACAAGTGAGGGGGATATTTCTGGTTTAGGGATCTTGACACCGGTTACGACCTTGCCGTTGGCCCTTAAACGTTAGGATGTACAATTTCAGAATTTCAAGTTAAATGTTTTGTAGGATGTTAGTTCGGCTAGGAGAACCTTTGTATTAGAGAATATGTTAAGGTTAGCCAAACATCGCAATGTCGTAATGAAATTGTACATAATATGAAACTGTTATTTTAATGTTTTTAATTTTGTTTCATATTTTAATAAATACGGCCGGGAGGGTCACTCCCTCCCGTCTTCCAAAAGTTCAGAACTGTTTCCGGTTTCCCATCCTTGGGGATTGTGTTGAGAGGGGGTGGCGGGTATCTCAGCCATATGGAAAGGGGCGACCATTCGGTCCCCCCGAACGTATGGCGGAGTACCACGATCCCCCCGGGAAGCCATCTTGGGCGGGAGGCGAGTCTCGGCTGGTATGCCCGAAGCGGCGTAGCCGGGGCGCGCCTTTTTCCCGCCCTGGAGTGGGCTGGCCTAGACACTGACGCGGCCGGCCACGCCCTTGGGGCAGGCAGGGGCGGGTTTACGCCCGCCCTGAAGACGGATAAAAGGAGCAACAAGCCAAGGAAGCATCCTCTTGTTCCTGTGCTCTGAAGCTGCACCACCTCGCTGCACGTGAGCTCGAGACGGAACGAAGAGCCAATTTTGACCCACCCACCAGCCCCTGAGGACAGCAAGTGGTTTTGAATAAAGTTTGATGTGGTAACTCTAATTTTGTTTGCAGGTTCGGATTATTATCGTGATAACTTTGAATATGCAATAAAGAATGGTCAATTTGTGGTATGTTTTGCAAATAAAGTAATCCTGCTCTAGTGTTGATCAGTAAGCATACTTTTAATAAAGTTGTTGTTGTTACTGTCTTTTAAGTAAATTAGTCATTTAGTTTAGAATTGTCGTATTTATTTTTGGTCGGGCGGTAAGGTCATGATCGGTGAGCACTAATTGGAAGATCCCTATGAGTGGGCGTCACCCATTATGGATGGGAGCGCTCGGGGGAGGTGGCCATTGGCCCCTCAACGGGGAGGCGGTCCCTTCTAAGGATGGGCCACCGAAAGGAAAGGAAAGGCGGTCAAGGCCCCTTCCTGGGTAGGAGGGGCTACAGCCCCCTCCTGGAGAATTTCCCGGGGCCAGGACATCTGCGACGGCAGATGTGGTAAGTTGTGTGGGGTTTGGGGGGGGCTCTACGCTACCTTCTAGATACCTCACACGAGTCCTCGGACGACCTTTAAGTGGCGTCGAGTTTATTGGGGCCCCCGTCAAGTCAAGGGAAATTGGTAGTTGCACTTGAGGTACACCTCTGTGCGGTCGCCCCTCACAAGTGAGGGGGATATTTCTGGTTTAGGGATCTTGACACCGGTTACGACCTTGCCATTGGCCCTTAAACGTTAGGATGTACAATTTCAGAATTTCAAGTTAAATGTTTTGTAGGATGTTAGTTCGGCTAGGAGAACCTTTGTATTAGAGAATATGTTAAGGTTAGCCAAACATCGCAATGTCGTAATGAAATTGTACATAATATGAAACTGTTATTTTAATGTTTTTAATTTTGTTTCATATTTTAATAAATACGGCCGGGAGGGTCACTCCCTCCCGTCTTCCAAAAGTTCAGAACTGTTTCCGGTTTCCCATCCTTGGGGATTGTGTTGAGAGGGGGTGGCGGGTATCTCAGCCATATACTCCTACTATGCCTAATTTTAGTTTTAATTTTAGGAACGTTTATTACAATTGAATGGACACAGCAAGTCAGAACATCAACCTAGTCCTGAAACCACACAGATCATCCCACGTGAAGAAAAGAGAACTGTCAACAGTAAATGTCACAGCAATTCCGATACCTGGTGGGGTAGTATGGGAGAAAACAGACTATGAGATATATGGTCCGGTCGAAATCCTGAAGTATCCTCATCAACTAAAGCTTTCCTTAAGTGACTTTGTGACACCAAGTACATTCTCTGATGATTGGGACTTTAACAGTATTAATGACATGATGTCTGATTTAGTAATGTCAGCTAGATTCACAGATCATGATTATTTACAAGGTTCATCTAGTCATGAGCAGTTATTCTGTTACACCCACTATGGGGATCATTACTTGCATAAATCTGCACAGCCTAGAAATGTTTTTATGTATAATCAATGGGAACATTGTTCTACACCACCTAAAAGCAGTTCTAAAGCATTCTTTGAGAAATTCAAATACTTTTCAGGGTTTAACACCAGTGATGCAGAAACGTTTTATTACAAACTGTTAGATAAAACAGGAATGAAAACGATGCTGACAAATTCTAAATTGATATATTCAGAAGCATTTTATGACAAAATGATGACATTTGGTTTTGATTATTGGAAAAATAATATTGAAACGAAAACAATTTGGGGTACAAAAGATTGGCAGGTGCAAGGCATTGAAGCACTATTTAGAACCTGCATGATACCTGAACAAATGTTATTTTTAAATGACACAATACACCAAACATCTTGTCTTGGCCTAGCTAAGATCAAAGAACTTAAAACACCGTCTATACCGAAGCCAATACCTGAGAATACAACCACAGATATTGAGTTAGACGTGTCACAAATTTTACATTTCAACAGAACACATCCTGATTGGAAAAAGTGGTTAATCTGGCCTACAGACACAAATAGCTGTCAAGATAGATTCCTGAATAAAACACAGGGTTTGAAAATGACCAGATTAGACCCTAGATACTCCCAGAGACAACATCCAGGGATTATAACAACATACAGTGTAGGGAAACTCTGCCTTGAATGGCTAACTTCGTCCACACTGGCTGAAATTAAGCAACACTTGTCTTTGCTAAAAGATGGTGCTGATTTGCGCGACTTCATTCTTGGACCACGCAAACAGCGTCAAAAGCGTTTCATAGCGACCAGTATCTATGCTGCTTACAACGAGGCTTGGAAAGTAAAGCAAATTGAAACTGCTGAAAAAATACGAGAAATTGATCGTATTAATTTGGAGAAATCACTTTCTGTGGTAGACAATGGGTTGATGACTCTGTCTTCCAGAATATATTCGTTGGACAATATTGTATCCTCTGCCTTTGATGTGATAGACAGAGATTTGCTTATGTTACAACATGGCCAGTCTCAATTACGCTCTATTATAGAATTAGGCTGGACGCTGCAAAATCTTCGTTCAGGCTATGTGCCTTGGCGTTTAATCAACACAACGGCATTATTTTCCAGTTTTAACCTTACTGATAAACAGATCAGTTTGGCACAGAAAGGAGCAGACTATACAATCCTGAGCATCGAAAAACTCGAGAGATTACCATTGACAATGTCAGAGAGTCCTGTCATTGAATGGATAATACACGGAATTATCACAATTCCGATAACAACTTTCCGATTTAAAAAGTGCCTTGAGTACATACCTGCTGGCCAGTATGAACAATTGGGTAAGGGATATGTAAAATCCGAATGGAAATTACCATACACTCATTCTTGCTATAGTGACAGCAACAAAAATTTATTTCTTAGTGGTGAAAATTGTAAACATTCACTAAGCGGTATACTTTTGTGTCAGGGTATTAATTTACACGGAGCATGTGATGGAAATTCAAACAACCTTTCATGCCACCAGCTAGTCACACCTGCAACTCAGATAGAGCCCTTCTTTATGCAACTTTCGAACGGGAGTTACATTCTTAGAACGGATCACAGATGTTGTGGCCTCGCGCCAGGGAAAAGTTATCTAGTAGAAGTAACATCCATGGTCAAATGCTGTATGCAAGCATTGTTTCCAAGTGGGCCTCCAGACATAGTGACTCCCATCTGGCCTCGTCTGAATCTCTATTCTATACGAATTGATACATTAAGCAAAATGAAATCTGTACTTTTACAGACAACAGTGCCTATAACGTCATCTAAAGAGACGTACGATCTTCTAGTTGCAAGGACAGCTACTGAAGTTCATGACCTTTTATCAACAAATTGCCCCGTGCATTTCGTAGAAATGTTCAGCCAACTCCTTAACATGTCTAGTGCAACAAGCATCCCAGGCATATTTAAGACAGTCTTTACGGGACTGCTAACACCCTTCCAGGCAATTTTGGGAATCTTTCCTAATTTTGTGCACTCCATTTTTGGCGGCATACCATTATTTTTGGGACTCGTCGCAGGGATTCTATTTTTGACCCTCCTGCTACGTTATGGCAAGCCTCAGCTCAGACATAGCGCCCATGGGAATGGAAGAGACAATCCTAGCAATGCGCTACCGGGACAGGATAACTAACGTCCTTGGATTGGCCAGGCTGAGAGATCTAAACATGACCTGGTTCCTTTCATTCAGACCGATATGGCAAAATTGCATTTTACCTGTGCTACGGTGTATGCTTTGCGGCGATGAATGCGTGTTGGACATCTGTCTTTCACTTCCATCAGCAGTACCAATGGACGTCGATACTTTGCTCAGTCCAATAACGGCTCACGCATTGTGTTGTCCCCAGCGGCTACCAATCCTGATGACGGCATTCGTGGAGACTCCTGTACTACAGCCAAGTGGTAACAGTGGAGCGAGTGACAAAAGCAACATCATCCAGGTACAACGTTCTGTGAGCATTGCTGGTCCTGCCTTCGATGACAGCAATCATTCTCACACCTGCCAAGTTACAGCGCTATCTAATTTGGTTGAACTATCACCTGATTTTGTAGACCAATTCTTTGAGAGCCTGTCTGATACGATGTTCTCACCCATAGAGAAACAATAACTTTTTGAGAAGCTTTCCGACACACAGTGTTCCCATGAACTCTGAATTCGGCCTTCAGTTTTGATCAACAAAAACTGCCAAGAGCTTTGGAAATCTATTTTCTTTGAATTGGACAATTTTTCTAATATTGACCTTTTTTGGCACGAACAATTCTTTGCTTAACGTAAAAACTATTCTTAGAGAACAGAAGCTTCACACTTCTATTTCTAAACACATCTAGAGACATAACAATATTACACCAGCCTCTAGCACATGTTATTACAATGCATTTTTATGTGATGATTTATCTCGCCTCTCTTCTGTCAGAGATACTTCATGTGTAATTCCTTTTGCATAATCGTTCATTGATTTCATATGCAATAATTTTTTGAATGATTACTATGCTTTAAAAAAGGTACAGTACCTATATTCCATGTATTACGAGTACGCCCATTTCGAATGCATTTATGTATTTTGGGGTGGGCAATGTTACACATGCATCTAATTGCTTAGTTTTAGTAATTTTGATGGACATTAACCCGTGGAGTGGGTGTTGCGTGTTTATCTAGGTTCCTGATCGATACTGTGACCTTATGCCCCTATTCGGCTATAAATCCATTTATTCCCTATATTGGCATAACCGTTCAAGTGCGATTTTCTGAAAAGTCATCTCTGGCCTCACACGAACAGAGCCACATTCCAGCATAGCTCTCTGCCACTTCCTTTGCGACCAATTAGTGCAATGGCAGAGCAGTAGTCACTATCTGATATTCCTAGATAACACTCCGAGTTCTTCAACAAGATAAAAACTCAGCAAACCTGGAAATCCCCGCTTGCTATGTTTTGATTAGTAATGGAACTCTAATGAGCAACTGATAACTATCACTTCCTAGTGACATCTTTAATTGACGTCTTATGTCCAGCAAACTTGCGTCAAACCCGGCACCTGTCAGGTATAAATATTACCAACGTTGCCTTAAGCAATGTGAGCTGTGAGCTGCAAGCTACTGTTGCTGATGCTGGCTGCCTGCAAGACCCCGTGTTGGTAAATCTAGCACTCTGTCGCTGCAGCCTGCTATCCTGTGGTGGTGAAGCTGCTGATACCATTATCGCCGCTAAAGCGCGAACTATGGTGCAGTATGCTTAAGGAGCTGAACAGCCGTCCTCTGCGAAGACATCCAGCAGATTCCAGCTGCCCGCGGACGCTGTCCCCCCTCCTTCCTCGACGCGCTGAAGAAGAAGCCGCTGCCTTTCTCGTGCAGAGAAATCCAGTCCCGGCGCTTCCGGTTTGCCCTCGCGGGTGACTGGGATATCGAGAGAGACCCCTGAAGGAGATACCAATCCTCCATCATTCTATTCAGAGGTATGGTGTTGACTAAACCCTTAGACCAGAATTCTTGAAACAAACCTTGGCAAAACCAACTTAATTTAAAGCTACTTACTTACTCCCCTTCCACGTGTTAGGCTTAGGTCAGGCACACTGGGGTAGGCTTAGTTAGAAGCACCAGTTGAGTATGTTAGCCTAATGTATATATGACTGTATATATGTTTTATTACTTTTAAACCATTGTATGGCTAAGAAACCATATCAATGCTTTTACAGTTCTATTTCGCAATACTTATCTTACTGTACGTACTTTTCATAATAACAATTATTGCAATTGTGGCAATACATTTCTCTTGTACGAGAAGAAAGACTGTTCAATAAATGTTAACCCTTTATTGACAAACGCCCGTCTCTCTATTCTCTACATCTCGTGAAAGAAAACTGCATTAGACTGACTGAGTGAAATACATGTCTATTGTTTCACACAACCCTAGAGATTGACTCTTGATCTGAGGAGCAAAGTTGTCATGTTGCACGGTTGTTGGAAAGCTGAATCCCTTCTTGTCTGTGCCAAGGAAGCTGATCACTTCCTATGCAGAGAAGAAAGTTTCCAGTGACCTCTGAGCTAGTTGGTAACACAACCCAATTAAGTTTAGCATAGTCAGTGGAGGCCTGGAATATCCGCAGTTCCACGTCGATACTACTGTTTATGTTATTCCAATGCGCAGGGCCTAGTGGGAAACTAGGAACTACACTACAGGGCCAGTGTGATGCTAGCCAGAACAAGCTCTTGCTCCTAAGTTCCAGCTGCGACTCCCTCTGCAAAACATTTAAAGATGAAACCCCGGTTAGAACAACTACATAGGGTAATGATTGTGGGGGAAGATTTATCGTTGGCAAAACAACATCACCCTTACACCATGTCTCTTTGTTCCTTACATCCTGATACTCCCCTGAATTTACAGGATTGGGGAAGGGGGGGGGGGGGGGAACAGGCCGGTAGATGACTGCTCTCTGTCATAGCGAGTGCTGGTATCTGTAAGCTATTTGTAAACAGGTCATGCTCGAGCTGTATGGCTAGGGACTGTGGGATGTTGCATGAGCCTTGGCTGGTGGACTGTCTAACGGTGGATCTTTGTGTGCTGTTGGTCTTGAGTTTATTCGTGGGCTCCACAGGACATGCATTAAGACTGTTAGCTAATCCTCCCCCCTTTGGTCCATTATTTTTATCAAGAGGGGTGGGTTGCATCTGCCTCGATATTACCATGTCTGTCATTAATTTCAATTGGTCAACTAGTGGGGCGACCTCTTGCCTAATCAGATCGCCAAGTTGGGACAGGAGGTCAGTGATTAGTGACTGTGCCCAAACTGGGTACTTAGTTGCAGCAGTTGTGATAATAGGAGGCACCATTAAGAGATCCCGGTCAGTGGGAACTTCCTCTCTTGAATCACACCCCATTCTTGCCTTCTTGTTTGAAGTCACCCTCCCAGCTGTCTGTTTGTGCTTCCCCTTTTTGCGTGTGACCATACCCTTATTTGGCGGTATTGTTAGATCCAAAACGGGGTCCAGGTGCGATGGGGGTGACATTATCTCAACTTCAGTGGATATCAGAGTACCAGACAACTTAATTTCGCTAGGTAGATCTAAAGTGGGCAAACAGAGCTCTGGGGTGATGGAAAGCCACCTTTTTAGTCCGTTGGATTTCAGAGGTGACAACACCTAGAGCCCTTTGCAACATTTTGTCAATAGATGTCACTGGCGGTGGTGTTGCTATTACTGTTTGACCCCAAACTGCATTTTTCTTCGAAATACAAGAAGGTTTCCCCATTTTAGTGCTTTAATTATTTAAAGGAATTGCCCCTTGACCTAATTGCTGAATAAATACAGTTCTAGTTTATAGTACAATCCAGTAGGCACATACACTAGTCTCATCAATTTGGTTAGACCCTACTAAAAATCCCCAAGGGTAGATAACTCTCTGCCCATCAATACTTAAATCCAAAGATAACTGCGGGGGTAATAACACAATGTAAGTTAGTATCAAGTTCCCAAGAAAAGAATAACTACTTGCTGTTTAAGAACCAGTCCAGCAATATCTTCCAGCAGGATAGTCTTTCCGTGAATGTTATCGTGTAGGTAGCCAAGGGGGGTAGCCCTGCCCTGCCTCTTCCTGTCGCGGACGGGCGGGGGACGGGCCTGCCCTTGGCTGGGGCTTTGCCCTGGCAACGCCCGGGCACGCCCACGCGCGTCCGGCTGCAGGGATTTAGTAGCGCATCCTGGCGCAGGTAGATGACGCTGTCAGTGAGCGCCCCCACCAACCGTGGTACACACACATACATCAGGTGTGCCACATTTTCTACAACTGTGACACACACACAAGAGTGGAATAAATCTACAACTGTGATACATACACAATATTACGTGTGTCACATTATATATTGTTGTTAAAAATGAATGTTAACAATGCTATTCACGCACCAGTCCCATTTTTGAGTGTTCCAGGGGAGCCTTCTATGGATTGGGATGACTGGTGTGAGGCATTTGAAAATTACATTGTATCCTTAGATGGCACTAAATTTTCTGCTGTTAGGAAGAAAGCCTTATTGTTAGGAGCATTAGGAAAAGAGGGTCAAAGAATTTTTAAATACCTCCCAACGCCACAAGTTGAGATAGATGAAGTTTACAAAGATGCTTTATTTAGATTATGCACAAGGTTTGCTAAACAAGAAAATATAGTTATGCGAAGACACAAGTCCTATACCCCCCCAACAAAAACCAAATGAATCTATTGATGATTTTGTTTCTAGATTAAGATAATTGTCTGTGAAATGTCGATTTGGTAACATACAAGACAATATGATTAGGGACCAGTTGATTGTGCAGTGTTATAGCAAGAAGACTCAGGAAAAGTTATGGGCTGCCAGAAATCCTTCCCTTACAGAGGCTATCACTATTGTAAAAGTGGCAGAAGAGAGTGATAGGTGCATGAGAGTTGAAAACAATTCAACAAGCAAACACATCAGAAGTTTCAACGCTACAAACTAATTAGTGTGAGTCTGTAAATCCTGTACGTGCAAAGCAAACACAAAATTTACCAACTAGGGGAGGCAAAGGCACCACTTCTTATACCAAACCCACGATACCAAACAGGTATAAACAAAATACACGTTCATGCAATAGGTGTGGTAGTCCTTTTCATTTGGCAGATTCCGAAAATTGTGTCGCCCTGACAAAAGAATGCTTAAAATGTGTTAAAAAGGGGCACTTTGCACGTATGTGTAGAACAAGTGTAACCAGGAAAGTTCAGATGATAGAGTGCGATGTAACTGATGATGAAACAGAAATAATGATGATTACATCTGACGGTGATTCTAACAGTACTGACAATATCGTTTTGTCCCGCCCAAAAGCAAATTTTAATGTGAATGGAAAGACTCTATCACTTATGGTGGATACTGGTTCATTATATATGATAACTCCTAAAAAGTTGTATCGTACTTCTTGTAGTACTGCTGACTTCTTAACATCAAACGTCATTTTGAAAGGTTATCAAGGAGTAAGCATTGGAATACTATGGGCCCGATTCACATGAATACCGAAAGTCTTAAAATTAGGATTTTACTCAGTTTAGTAGTAGTAAAGTTGAAAAAAATCCTAATTTTAAGACTTTCGGTATTCACAGAAGGCATTTAGGAGTCCGAAAGTTAGGGGTCCTAACTTTACTACTACTAAATTGAAAAAAATCCTAATTTTAAGACTTTGGGTATTCACAGAAGGCATTTAGGAGTTCTAAAGTTAGGAGTCTTAACTTTACTACTACTAAACTGAGAAAAATCCTAATTTTAAGACTCTCGGTATTCACAGAAGGCATTTAGGAGTCCGAAAGTTAGTAGTCCTAACTTTACTACTACTAAATTTAGAAAAATCCTAATTTTAAGACTTTCGGTATTCACAGAAGGCATTTAGGAGTCCTAAAGTTAGGAGTCCTAACTTTACTACTACTAAACTGAGAAAAATCCTGACTTTAAGACTTTCGGTATTCACAGAAGGCATTTAGGAGTCCTAAAGTTAGGACTCCTAACTTTTGTGAATACCGAAATGAGTAGGTGCCTTCTGTGAATACCAAAATGAGTAAGTGCCTCCCGTGGTAAAATGTATGTTTCACCTCACGGTCCTGCCATTTTAGGTTGGTTGCACCAATACAATTTAAATATCAGAGTAGATCCCAGGGCTGACCCATCAGTTATGTTTGTTGATAGTGAAAATAGCGATTTAGAAACTATTTTGACCAAACACGAGAAAGTATTTAACACAATGTTGGGAGAGGCAATTGGGAATCAACATGTTATTAAAATTAAAAAGAATGTTGTACCAGTTAAACATGTCGCATGCAAGATACCTTTGTCTTCTAGGGTTGAAGGGAGGAAAATCAGTAAACAGATGCTTGATGATGACATTATTGAGCCTGTAGAAGCCACACAATGGTTCTCTCCGGTTGTGCTTACACAGAAACAAGATGGCTCTTTATGCTTTTGTGTGGACATGAGCAGCTTAAACAAGGCAGTAATAATGGACAATTTCCCTCTTCCCAACATCAATTAGATTGTTTTAGGTTTGGGTGGTGGAAAGGTGTTTTCAAAGCTCGACTTACGAAGTGCTTAACACCAAATCAAACTTCACCCAAACTCAAAGGAATATACTTCATTCATCACCCCTGAGGGCACATACCAATTTAAGAGACTTCCTTTTGGGTTGTGTTCTGCTGCCAACAACTTTCGAAAATTCATTACGGACATCCGCAAGAATATTGAGCGCGTAGTCTTCTTCCAAGATGACATTTTAATCTATGGCTTGGATTCCACTGATCACAACTCCATTTTAGATAAAGTTCTAACATGTCTATCTAAAGCGGGCCTAACGTTGCGCAAAGACAAATGCGTTTTTGCTGCCAGAAGTAAACTACCTAGGATATCATGTCAGTGGAAATGGAATTCAACCTAAGCATGATCTGGTTAGTGCCATACTTAATGTAACAGAGCCAAACGATAAAGACAAATTGAGATTGTTTATGGGCATGGTGGAATACTATGCAAACTTTGTGAAAAATGTTGCAGAGAAAGTTAAACCATTGAGGAACATCTTGAGAAAGGGGAACACTTTTGTTTGGGGAACTGAACAGAAAAATGCTTTTAACCTGATTAAGGAAAACATTCTAAATGGGAATATTCTTTCGGGTTTTGTACAATATTTACCTACTGTCCTCACTGTGGATGGAAGCTCTGTGGGAATTGGGGCTGTCTTAACCCAAAAAACATGCTGGACAGCTAAACACAGTTGCTTTTGCTTCTTGTTTATTGACTGAGAGTAGAAGAAATTATTCTGTCGTTTGAACGAGAGGCGTTGGCAGCTGCATGGGCAATGAGGTATTTCAAAGTTTATTTGTGGGGGATCTCATTCACACTCAGGACCGAGCACAAACCTCTATTGAAAGTGTTGGCTCCTGGGGGTATCAAAAATTGTTCAGGCAGATTAGCTAGATTAGCAGTCAGCGTTCAAGACTTTATGTGTAATGTTGAATATGTACCTGGCTGGTGTAATAGTGTTGCAGATTGCTTTTCAAGGTTGCCGGACACAAAAGTCAAACCAAAAGAGATAGTAACTGAGAATGTGGTTGCTTAGAAGATCTTACAGAGGACCTTTCTAGATCATTATCCAAAGATGAGTGGATGGAAGCCATGAAAAAAGACCAACTCATGGTAAATTTAATTAGGATGTGTAAGGAGGGTGTATTCAGACAAAGTACAGTGTCACCCAAACTTAGACCTTATGTCCAACTATAACATGAAATTTCAATGCGCGGAGATTTTATTTTAGTGAGAGGCGAGAAGTACATACCACCGGAATCTCTCAGGCCTCGCATAATTGGCTTGGCTCATGAGGGCCATTTAGGTCAAACCCTCACTGCCAGACGTCTCAAAGAAAATTTTTGGTGGCGGGTATGGATTCCCAGGTTAAGTTATGGGTGGAAAAATGTGAAGCTTCAAGTAGGTGCAGGTACCCACTCTTATGGACAGGTGGTATCCGAAGAAGGTGTGTGGAAAAAAGTCTGTATTGATTTTATTGGTCCTTTTCATGAACTATGGTGTTGTAGATTCAACTTCAAGGTGGGTAGAAGTTGCAATCATGAAAAGTGTTAACACGCAATCCACTATTAAGGTACTTACCAGCATTTTCAGAAGAGAAGGTATTCCTGCTATGATTTTATCAGACAATGGTACCCAGCTTAAGGCTAGGGAGATGGAGAATTATTTTGATCATGTAGGTTTGAAGCATTTATGTACTTCAATATACAATCCCCAAAGCAATGGCTTATGTGAGAGAGTGAATAGATTGGTCAAAGGTACTATGCAACTTGCTTTGGCTTCCAATCGGTCTGTTCAGAAAGAGATAAAAGAAATGCTTTGGGCGTATCGTACCACAATGCACCAAAACATGACTAAGACACCCTTTGTGCTTATGAGAGGAAGATCAGCTGGAACAAAATTGGGTCCCACATGGTTGCAAAAAACAGATTTAGGGATGGATCATCATTCATGTACCTACAGTAGAACAAACATTTCTGAAGATGATCTAGTTAAGGTCAAACCTGGTGGCAACCATAAGATGTTCAATCAATTCATCATTCTTTATTTCGGCAATTTTGCCATAAAAGATGCCACATAAAATACATACAATTTGAAGACACAAAAAAGTGCACATAAATAACAATTCAGGTAAGGAGGTCCCGCCAATCAGTCACTAAGCCCAATAGCTGCAAATAAGAACCAATGCTAAAACAGTAAAACACTACCATTAAAATTTTTCGAATAAAAATACAGCTATAAAACAGTACAGGGTCATCAATTAAAATGCTCGCAATCTGACACTCTACATTAAAGTGACCTGAGCAAAAGTGACATTCTCCTACGCCATGCAAATTCCAGGAACTTAGACACTGCGAAAACAATTACTCCTGCGAGATCCGACTTGAGAATTCTAAATGCCACAGAGCAGTTGCTAAACCCCAAATTCCCACAGAGCTTGGTTATCCAGATCCTTCTAGGAACGGTGTAGGCTGGGCAAAAAAAAATAAGGTGTAATTCATCTTCCAACCCACAGCTGCAACCCAGACAATTCTCGGGGGAATGCTGCTTCCATCTACTAGTAAAAGCTCTGATTGGGAGAGTGCCATACCACCATTGCAGGTACAATTTCCGGGTGTAATTCGGATAAATATTGTCCAGGACACTCTCAAATTTATAGCAGTCTTTAACCCCGAGAAAGGAATTAACAAGTGAGTCTGTGGATACACCCTGATTATGGGAAGCTAATTTAAATGCATTATAAGTTGCCACTAGGGTTTTGCAGGTTAAATTCTGGCATGCTGCCTCCGGATCAGTTCAGGGGGCCTTTTCAGGTCAACTCAGTATCTGGTAACTATATCAGAATACAAAATGGTCAGACTTGGAATCTTCGGAGGGTAGCATTATATCAAAAGAAAGATAAGCAACCGCACTTTTGTTTGTCACAGTCACAAGTTTTACCTTTTCAAAAAGTTGTAGATAAGAAGAGTAATAGACCTATTTGCGAAAAGAAGTCACCTGCATATTTAAAAGTTTTTGTTTAGATGTTTAGGAAAGGAGTGGATAGTGATTATTGTATCCACCCGGGGGTCTGGAGAGCTCCCGACTGGCGACAAGATCGCCGTAGGAGTAAAGGGGGGGGGGGTTCCTCAGGGGAGGGGCGGAAGAGGGAGGGGAGCAGGGGGAAAAAGTAAAATAAATCCTCATATTGGTTTGAAAATAAATCATGCTCAGGTAGGGAGCTGGCTCAAAATGCTTAGAGTGATCTTAGAGAATTATGGCCGATACAACATATAGCATAAAATGTATAAGCTGGAATGTTAATGGGTTAAGAGACAGGACTAAAGCAAGAAGGATCATAGACTTTTTGTTTAGATCAGGGGCACATATCTGTCTACTAGAGGAGACACATGTGGAGAGGGAAGAATGCAGTCAAATCTTTGGGAGATGTAGATGGGTCCAGGATATTGTCTCCTCGGGACAAAGCGGTAGCACACGGGGGGTGGCCGTGATTATTAGAGCAGGCATGGGGATTAGGTTGATAAAACACGAAACAGACATCTCAGGCAGATGGTTGATAGCTTCCCTGATTGTAGGAAGTACCCCTTTTGTCTGCGCAGTCTACTATGGCCCAAACTTAGACGCCCCAGGGGCTCTGATAAACCTTAAAACCAACGAATAGAGACAACAGGCCCGATAATTGTAGGGGGAGATTTTAATCTTATTTTTGATAGAGATCTAGATAGAACATCAAGAGTGAGATTTCCCCCCCCAAAAAAACTAGTCAAGACCTTAAGAACATTATGAGGGATTTTAATTTGATAGACATTTGGAGATTCAAAAACCCAGGGGGAAGAGATTATTCTTTCTATAGTAGAAGATATGGGCATCACTCTAGGATAGATTTTTTCCTGGTAGATAATAACCTCTCATCGGCAGTCGACTCTATATCATATGTTCCTGCAATTCTGTCAGACCACTCAATGGTGGAAATGGTAGTCAATATGAAGCAGGAAAAACATTACAGGAGATGGACACTGGATCGGACGTTGCTACTAGAAGAAGGGGTCAGACAGGATTTAGTGACCCAGTCTGAAGAATTTTTTATGGTCCATACAGGGTCAGCAAATAAACAAATCGTCTGGGAAACGTATAAAGCTTTTTCCCGAGGTTTGTTAACAACCCTGATGATCAGGAGGAATAGATTGAGGAAAGAGAAAAGGGAAGCATGGATTTCAAGAATTAAGCTTAAGGAGCTGGAGTTACAGAAGGCATCGGCAGAGGAGTCGGATAACAGGCAAATCCTTCAGAGAGAGCTTGATTGTCTGCAAGCAGAATTTCAAGCAGGGTTGGACAAGGATTTGAAGGAAAAGTGGGACATTAGTAATCTACAGCAGTTTGCTTACGGTGAGAAGTGTGGGCGTCTCCTGGCCTGGAAGGCCCGAGCGGACAGAACAAGAAATCAGATAGACAGTTTGGTTTTATCAAGTACAGGGGAAAAAACTAATGAGGATGACTGTATCAGAGAAGAAGCAAAGAGATACATGCAGTCTCTATATGGACCTAACTCCTCTATGGGTAAGCTACAAGTAGAATCCTGGTTTGCAAATGTTCAGCTCCCTAAGTTGTCTGAGTCAGACAGCTCTTACCTTAGTTCAGAAATTAAAGAAGGGGAAATCAGGGCTCAGTTGGCAAAAATGGCTAAGGGCAAAGCCGAAGGCCCAGATGGGCTTCCAGTGGAGCTGTTTAAGATCGTTTTAGAGCAGATCACAGGGGTTCTGACTCTATTGTTCAACGATGTCTTACACAGGGGGGGACAGGTCCCTAGGTCATGGGCTGAGGCAACGGTCACATTACTGTTGAAGCCAAATAAGGACCCGAGTAGGATAGAGTCCTACAGGTCCATTTCATTACTAAATGTGGACTATAAAATATTCGCGGGGGTACTGGCTACGAGATTAGCAAAGGTAGTAAAATCGGTAGTACATTGTGACCAAAGGGGCTTCATTCCAGACAGGCAGCTCAATGAGTTGACCTTTCAAGTGGTGGCAGCGATTGATGTAGCTCAAGAAAAGAAGCAGCCTCTGACCATAGTAGCAGTAGACGCCGCGAAGGCATTTGACCAGGTAGACTGGGACTACCTGTGGTTGGCGATGGAAAAATTTGGCTTTCCGATGAACTACATAACAGCCATTAAGCTTCTATACTCAGCCCCGACAGCAAAGGTCCTAGTAAATGGTTCACTGACTGAGCAGTTTCATATCTCCCGAGGTACTCGACAGGGATGTCCCTTATCCCCCCTTTTGTTTGACTTATATATAGAGCCCCTCGTTTGTTTATTAAGAGCAAATCCAATAATTAAACCCTTTAAGATTGCGGATATGGAGTTAAAGCTGGCATTGTATGCGGATGACTTGTTAATGTATACGATAAATCCGGATGTAGCGATTCCCAGACTATTAGATCTTGCAAAGGGGTTTGGTAATATTTCGGGGTACTCAATTAATGCCGAAAAGACGGAAATAATGGAATGGAATCAGCAGTCCAGCTCGATGGGGAAGAAGAATAAAATGAGGTATCTGGGAATCCATCTGGTCAATAAGATAGATGAAATCCCCAAAATTAATTTAGAAAGGGTCATTAAAGATACAATCGCTTTATTGCAACGTTGGTCCTCTCTACCTTTAAATATTTATGGGAGAGTGAACCTCCTGAAAATGATAGTGCTGCCTAAGGTTACTTTTCTATTTAATGCCATCCCATTATCTTTTCCAGCACCTTTAATCAAAAAACTCCAAGGAAAATTGGGCTCATTCAATTGGAATGCCAAAGGCCCTCGTATAGCATGGAAGAAATTAAGAAGGGGTCTCAAGTCAGGAGGGCTCGCCTTTCCAGACTTAGGGGTCGATTAGGAGGCATTGGCATGCGGAGTTCCCTCCTGTGCAATTAGGATGTGACCGCCACCCTGGCGGTCACATCCTCTATTTTTAACATTGCGGCGGGTGCAGCTTCAAGCTGCACCCGCAGCAATGTTAAAAATGCACGCATTGCATTTGCATGCAGAAAGAGGCAGGCACTGCGCGGTGCCTGCCGCTTTCTGCATGCAAATGCAGGGGGGTACCATAGGTACCCCCCATGTGCACCCCCCACCCCGCCTTCACCTAGGGGGCCCGCAACGGGCCCCCGCAGTGAAGTTCCGTATGCTTTTCCACGGCGGAAAACCCGCCGCGGAAAAGCATAACTCACTGGCCATCCTAATATGGTGACCCATGCCCTCACCACATCTTCAACAAAGCAGACTCCATCATAGCACCACACCTCCGAGATGTCATCAACTGCTCCCTCAACTCTGCCACCTTCCTGGAAAGCTGGAAACACGCAGAACTCAGCGCCCTCCTGAAAAAACCCACAGCTGACCCCACCGAACTCAAGAACTATCGCCCCATTTCGCTTCTTCCATTCCCGGCCAAAGTCTTTGAGAAAGCTGTCAATAACCAGCTCGCCGCCTTCCTCGAAGCCAACAAATCCCTCGACTCCTCACAGTCTGGCTTCCGAGCCAAACACAGCACTGAAACCGCCCTCATCGCAGCAACAGACGACATTCGAACTCTACTGGACAACGGAGACACAGTCGCCCTCATCCTCCTCGACCTCTCCGCTGCCTTCGAAACAGTCTGTCATAGCACCCTTCTACAGCGCCTCAGAGACGTAGGAATCCAAGGAAAAGCACTGGAATGGATCACCTCGTTCCTTACCGGAAGAACACAGAGAGTCCGTCTCCCACCATTCAAGTCAGAGGCCTCTGAAGTCATCTGCGGCGTGCCACAAGGATCGTCACTCAGCCCCACCCTCTTCAACGTATACATGAGCCCCCTCGCGACCATCGCACGCCAACACAATCTCAACATCATCTCCTACGCGGATGACACTCAACTGATCCTATCACTCACCAAAGACCCTACCACCGCCAAAACCAACTTACACGAAGGAATGAAAGAAGTAGCCGTGTGGATGAAGCATAGCCGTTTGAAACTGAACTCAGACAAAACAGAAGTCCTCATCTTAGGCACCTCCCCCTCCGCCTGGGATGACTCTTGGTGGCCAGGAGCCCTTGGAAAAGCACCCATCCCGACAGACCACGCACGGAACCTGGGCGTCATCCTGGACTCCTCACTCTCGATGACCAGACAAGTCAATGCCGTCTCATCATCATGCTTCAACATTCTTCGCATGCTCAAAAAAACATTTCGCTGGATCCCCACCGAAACTAGAAAAACGGTCACCCATGCACTGGACTACGGAAACACTCTATACGCCGGTACCACCGCAAAACTCCAGAAAAAACTCCAACGCATCCAGAACGCTTCAGCCAGGCTCATACTAGACATCCCGCGTAAAGAACACATCTCTGAGCACCTGAAAAACCTCCACTGGCTTCCCGTAAATAAGAGGATTACTTTCCGCCTCCTAACCCACGCACACAAAGCACTTTACGATCTGGGGCCCGAATGCCTCAACACACGACTGTCCTTCTACACCCCCTCCCGTCAGCTGCGTTCCTCCAACCAAGCCCTTGCCACTGTACATCGCATCAACAAAACCACCATGGGAGGTAGATCCTTCTCCTACCTGGCAGCCAAAACGTGGAACTCACTTCCCACTCACCTTCGCCTTACTCAGAACCACCTGGCATTCAGAAAGCAACTTAAAACTTGGATATTCGACAAGTAACTCCCCACCTTTCCCCTAGCGCCTTGAGACCCTATGGGTATGTAGCGCGCTATATAAATTTCTTGACTTGACTTGACTTGACTTGGAAGACACCGTCATCATATTAGAGCTTTTCCGCCACGGTTGTAATCCGACCGCGGCGGAAAAGCTGCAGACGGAAACCAGTACCCACCAGCCATCCTAATGTGGCGGTGGGTCTTTGGTCAGTCCGCTGCGGTTTTTCCGCATCCTCAGGGCCGGCGGTGGCTTCCGCCGGCCCGAGGATGCGGAAAAACAACAATCGTAATGACCCCCTTAATGTTGTATTGCCAGGTTTTTCATTTTAAGCATTTTAGAATTATGGCGGGCCGTATGGACCAATCATCAATGGGTTTGCTATTCTCTGCTTTATTAAAGGAGGTTCCTCAGGGTTCTAGTTTTTTTCTTTACAAGTTTGGGGACCCAAAATTCTTTAAAAAAGTAAGGTTGAAGATTTTAAGGTCAGCTTTGAAAAATTGGGTATTTGTAAGGAACAAACTAAACATTTCTTATTGTGCGCCGCAGGCACCCATATGGGACTCACCAGGCCTCCCAGCCTGCCTAAATGATCAACTATCATTACCTTTGAAGCAGGCAGGGCTGGAGAGGTGGGGAGACCTGCAGGGAGATGGCCAACTCTTAAGCTGGGACATATTGTCCAATCTAACTAGGGGGGCCCTGACGCGGTTTAAATACTACCAATTGTCAGGTTGGTGGACAACGAGATCTGGGATACCTAATGATAATAACCCCCCTAACCCTAAATTTGATGCGGTAGCCAGAAGGGGTAAGTGGAAAAGCCAAATATCTTTCTGGTATTCGGCAATGTTAGAGGGGGAGGATGTGACGGAGGCTGAAATCAGTAAATTGTGGTGCAACGCTCTTACCCCGTCCAACGGGCCCTTTATGGATTTCTGGCACGACTCCTTCAGGGTGTTAAATGCTGTAATCAAGCCGGCTGCGCTGAAAAGAAATCACATATACACCATGTATAGGGTTTATATAACTCCGAAGAAACTGGCAAAATTCTCAAATATTGACTACAATTGCCCACGGTGCGGCCTCTTGAGGACTGATGATGTTCATATGTTTATGGATTGTCCTGAATTGGCGGATTATTGGGGGAAGATAAAGGAATTTTTGGAAGAAGTACTCTTAATGCCTATAGCACTCCCAAGGTTTACAGTAATGTCTGGGCTTGTTACGAACTATCAGGTGAATGACCTTCCCACGAAATTTGTATTCTTTATCATCCTGTTAGCAAGGCGCGAGATTTGTAGGGCATGGAAAGATCCAACTCCCCCTACCTTTGCTAATTGCCTGAGGCAGATTATGTTAACTTGCAAATCAGATGTGGCATGTGATCCCAGAAGTGAGACGAATGTTTGGGCAGCCTTGGTGGCATGGCAATCTCGATGATTGGTTTTCCAATGATTTGTCTGGAGCCCTGCTGGTTCCCCGTACTCCTAAGTAGCAAGGGGCGCACATAGATTGGCGAAAAAAAGGAGTTTGGAGGGGAAGGTAGTGGCTACTTGAGGGTACGGGCAAACCAACTTGCATCAGGCCGAAACCAACGAGGGTCGGTGCAGAACGGCCAGCAGTGCATGGAGGAGTCAGTGTCCCATCAAGAGTTCCATTTGTGATATATGAGGATTACCAAAAAAAAAAAAAGATAGTGATTATTGTAGTTACATTACTTCCACCACTTGTGTATGAATGATTGCGTTAATTTTGTTAATCTTTCATCATACATTATTTCCTAATAGAGTGTAAGAAATATTCAACTGTTTATGCATCCAAAATATGTTCATCCATGTCAACATTTTTATGTTAAAGGAAAGGAGAGGTGTGTTATGTTTATCATGTACCTTATCTTTGTCTTGGCTCGTGAGTTGCGCTGGGCTCGTGCTGGCATATCCTAGTGCCTCGGAGCCCAGGGTTCTCTCACAGAGCCATTAGGAAGAGTTTGAAGCCCGGCACTGCTGGTCGAGTTTTCCCGGTTGTTACTTGATAATAAACTAACTTATCATAAACTCAATCAGTTCCGGTTATCGATATTTTATATTGTTTAATTGTATATTAATAGGTTGTTGGTATGGCTTTTTAAAATTATAATATATACAATTATTATTGTTTTTAATATTTTCTTTATTTTTTGTAAATTCCATTTTTTTATTTTGTTTGAGTTTTTTATTTGTAGTTAAAATGGTTTGTTTTTAAAAATATTTCATGTACTTGTCAATATGTATTTATATATATATATATACTAATTTGTTATTTTATTACATTTTAAAAAAGTATTACAAATCATAATGTATTAATATATATGTTTGTTTAGATTTTTTTTAAATAATTTTAACCGTTATATTTTGCAAAATAAATTAAATATATTTTAATTTTGATAATATTTAATTCATGTTTATTATTGACATTTATATATATTTAAAAATCAATATTTTAGACAAATATATTAGTGAAAACAATATTTTTTCGATATTTTTGTAATTTAATTATACATATAGTGAATCAATATTTTTAAAATCAACATTTGTGACTCTTTATTTTTGTATGTAGCTATTTTGTACTCAATATTTTGTCAGCGAACTTTTGAAGTGCTCCTCTCCCTTTTTGGTTTTAGACTGTGGTCTTCTAGCCCCTTGCTTACCCTGTTAGTTAACAACGTATCAGCTACTAGTGCAAGTTTTTGTGTATCCCTTTCTCTCATATCTAGGTGGTAGTGCCTAAGGGGTAGACTACTCCTCCCTGAGTTGCTCAGTGTTCCATCACTGGTTAAGGGACTTAAAATTCTGGGCCTCCATTGCTCCTATTCACTCATTTCAATCATGCAAACATAAAATGGATCCAGGTTTCAAATCAAGTACTACCTGTTCTCCTGTTTTCTCAGAACCTCTGAAAGTACTAAGCTGATCTCATTCCAAACGGTCTAATCAGAACTTTCATTATTTCCTCAGAGTGAATTTGATCAGCCACAAGCATTCTTCCAATTACTGCTGTCTCTCATGTAGGTAAGTGACTCATTAAAGCAACGGCTTCAGACACATCATTCAAGGCTTGCTCTCTCAAAGCTCACAGGCCACTACAAATTATTCTTTCTTTCTATAGACATGTTGGAAGTGGTCCCTTTTGCAAAGTCACCCCTAACAGTTTGCTTTCCTCCTCCTCCTCTGTTTGTGACTTTGTTTTTCCTTGCTTTAGGACTCTGAGCACTGTACCACTGCTGACCAGTGTTAAAGTGCATGTGCTCTTATCTAAAACGAGATGACAAATACCGTATTTTCCGGCGTATAAGACGACTTTTTAACCCCTTAAAATGTTCTGGAAAGTCGGGGGTCTCTTATACGCCGGGTACCAAAATTTACGGTATGTGTTCATGCGTTTTTACATAGCGCGGACTTCACCCGAAGGTGTCAGACCGCTTCTCAATAGGAAATGGTGCATTAGAGGAGGAAAAAGTGACGTGTGCAAGTAGAGGTACGGTATAATATTGAAATAAATGGAGGGCACTCAAACACAAGAACTAATGTTACGTAGGCGATGGTGGCACTGTGGAAGCACTGTGCAAGTATCGATAGCAAATAAAAAGTAATAGGCAAATAAAACAAATGGCGCAGTGAATTCTCAAAATGGCTAAGCAGGACTGCGTTGGAAGTGGGGGTAGTCTTATACGGCGAGTATAGCACAAAACCTACATTTTATCATGAAAAGTAGGGGGTCGTCTTATACGCCGATAAAAATACGGTAGTTTATCGATAAAGGGGTATACCACATACCCAGTGCATGTAAAGCAAATGCTTCTAGTGGGCCTGAAGCACTGATTTTGTCCCCTTTCAAACCTGACTAAGGCCTGCCACTGCAGGGCATAGGGGTATAGTTTACTGCCACCTCGACTTGGCATTTTAAACTAAGTGCCACCCCATAAACTCCCCTTTTATCACATATCAATCACCCTAAGGGTGCCCTAAGGGAAGAGTGAAGGGTAAGTAAAAGGTAGGACATGTATATTTTTTGTTTTACATGTTATGGTAATGACAACCACCCAAGTTTGATTTTACTACTTTGAGGCCTGCTCCTCTCATAGGTTAACAATATGAATTCATTAAATACCCTTTTCATGTGTAATTTCAAATTGCAGAGGAGTAGCTGCTTTATGTTTTCTATCACTAGATTGGTTATGACAAATCCTCTTTAGTGGTAAAGTTGGATCTGGTATTACTATCTGGTATTACCAATCAAGTAATGCCACTTTAAGAAAGAGGACATTTCTCTGCTTTTAACTCTCTTGCACACCTTGTAGCCTGTCTCCAATAAATGTCTGGAGTGGGTGAGAGCTACACTTTGTACATTCCCTCTAGATAGCCACAATTAGAAGACACTCAGCTGTATTCATCTGCATATACGCTGGTCTTTCTGGGCAAGAGGGAGAGGAGGAGCTGACACATATACCTCAATAGATAGTGGATTGTCCTCAAACAAAACACTGATTTACCTGTCAAGGGCCCTAAGCATTGATGTGTATAGGAAATGTGGATTAGAAATAGTACGGGTAAGTTACTAAAAAAGATCAAGGAGGAATCAAGAATAAATACTTTTTATTCTATAAATCTACCGGTCTCACTAAAAAGTAATTGATGCCTCAGGTGAAAGTAATGATCTCTGGTAGCTTGTTTAATATGAGGTCAACATATTTCTTGACTTATCTCGCCAATAACTGATCTATGTCAATTCTTCAAGACCAAAAGGAAGGATGATTGATAAATGAATCTTCACAGAGCTTGGACCCAGAAATGAAGTTGCCGTAGTCCGAACAGCAAGACAAAAAATGGTTAATTACCATAAACCTTAGGCTTTCCAGTTTACCGCCTAATGAGGATGACCTGATTCGGTTTGTGTGTGCTTTTTCTTGATGGTGTCTGGAGAGGCATGCTGAACTGCAGAGAGTTCTTTCATGTGGAATTCATGCGGCGACCTACCCCGTCTCTGACACCTTTGGAAAGAAATATCTCCACCAAAAAAAACCCTAGAGGGTGCCCATCGAGCATTGCAGTGCCTGCTCCCACTCGACGAGGAGCAAAGGCCCTATGATGAAGCATGACACTCTTTTAGAGTTTGTGAGGGCTCTAATTCCATAAAGGAACCACTCCAATGGTTCCAAGAACAACCTAACCTGTTAGGACTCTTTTAAATACTACCTGCTCTAATCCACACAGGAACTGCATACCAATCAGATTACTATAGGAGGATCTGCCACTTTGCTGTCTGCTCTGCTGTGTTGGCCTGCTGCCTCTGACCTGGGCGGTGAGAAGGACTGGACCAGTTCTCCACAACCTTTTTCAAACTAGGTACCTCCAAGGGCCTGTTCGCTTTCCCCCTGTTAGGAAATTTCAGGGACATCAAGATGTCTTTTCAACAAACGACCGCTGCTAGGCTCTGCTAATCCAGAGTTTGACTCTGCCTGACTTGCCCTCAATCAGTCCTGGGCCTTCACAAAGTGTCAGCATCTGCTTTTTGGGCTTCCACCTGCATTAGCACGGTGCACTGATCAAAAACCGCCATGTCTGCCTGCTCAACGCAGATCATCGTGTTTTTAAACTTCGCATAAGACGCAGCATCCAAACCCAGTCCAGCTCGACCCAGCGCACTCTGCACGCATCAAAGAAAGATGAATGTCTGTCCACAGTGAGTACATTTACTGCACCATGCCCAGCAAGGGGAGACTCCAGCAACGTGTGTCCCGATCCTGATGCTGACAGCACTGCTTCAATCCAATATACGTACTCCCTCTGGAATCTGGTACAATGTAATGCTCACCTGGAAATTGGGTGCCAGTGGCAGCAAAGTGTCCCCATTTTCTTCCTGGGGGCTTCTGCGGATTGCTCTGGAAGATTTCACCAAATATTTCAAGTCTTTCAGGAGTGAAAAAAAGGTCATGTGCTTTAACAGATATGTAAACCACAGGTATGCGTTTTACCTATGCTCATAAGGCAGATCTCCTGAATTTTTCCCTATCTTCAGAGAATTCAAAAAAGTCCGGAAAACCTACCTGCTTTTGGTTCCAATCTGATGGCTCACTACGACGATCTTCTCGAGTGCGCTCATTCTGTGTGAAAAAACGAATTAAAATGTAGTGGCCTGCGCAAGCAAGAGGATACTAAAGGTAGACACATTTGCAATAACAAGAGATGTTTGTGCAGTGTCTTTTTACAAGTAAAGTACACAACCATAGGACAAACATTGTATCTTCCACTCAACAGCTGATCTCAAAAGACTTGTGCTACAAGTGAATGCAGGAATTGACCAACCTGTAATATAACTGCTAAGAAAAGAAATGAGCTAGGGACCTGAATGAAAATAAAAGGGCCCACATACATGTGGAAAACAGCTGTACTTTCTCGAAGCTTTACCACTGTATATAAAGAAGTGCATAGAATGAATAGGAAAGTGAGTATATACACTATAGCTGTAATATGTGTTATGCCCAAACGTTATGATCAGCCTAAACTAGCTGGACAGTTTTTAGTTACGATCATGATCAAGCACGTGCCATTAGACTAAAAATATTTGCCATGGTTTCTTAAGTTCTGAGTGTGATGCCGGTGGTTCTCCAGTCTGCCATTTCAAAGTCCCAAACTTGGCCCCTAATGATGATGCTGGTTGCACAAGCGTCACTACAATGGGAATAGTAAATTATACCCCTTGGCAATCCAACACTTTTAATACTGTTGTGTTGACTGGAACGGGAATAGTACATTTTACAATTCTGAAATCCACCACTTTCCCTACTGTTATTTTGAATTGAACTAACCACTTATTAGCTATGAGTGCAAGATTTTGTGTCTCCCTTTCTCTCTTATCCAGCTGGTAGTACCTAAGGGATAGAATACTCCTCCTTGAGTTGCTCAGTGGTCATTAACTAATTAAGGGACTTAAAATTCTGGGCCTCCATTGCTCCTACTCAGTGATTCTAATCATGCAAATATGACATGGATCTAGGTTTCAAATGGAGTACCATCAGCTCTCCTTTCTCTCAGAACATCTGAAGGTGGGAAACAACACTTACAACTCAACTTTTACAATGCACTGCCTTTGCAACAAAACTTTTACACCGCAACATCCATTACAACGCATGCCATTACAACGCAACCATTACAATGCATGTCACTACAACGCATACCACTACAACGCATGTCATTACAACGCAGTCATTACAAGGCATACCATTACAACGCATACCTACACTATCCAACACTTACCCTACTGTTGCACCCCCTGGAGTTAGAATAGTAATTGTTACCCCTACACTATCCAATACTTACCCTACTGTTGCACCCCCTGGAGTTAGAATAGTAATTTTTACCCCTACACTATCCAACACTTACCCTACTGTTGCACCCCCCTGGAGTTAGAATAGTAATTTTTACCCCTACACTATCCAATACTTACCATACATGCAATGTAATGGTATGCGTTGTAATGGTATGCGTTGAAAATGTAGTATGCATTGAAGTGGAATGCGTTGTAAAGGTAGTTTTAAAGAATTTGTTGTAATGGCATGCGTTGTAATGGAATGCGTTGTAATGGATGTTGCGGTGTAAAAAAAGCTTTGTAAAGGTATGCGTTGTAAAAGTATGCTTTGAAACGACATACATCCTCTGAAGGTACTACGCTGGGTTCATCCCAAACTGTCTATTCTGAGCTTTCTTCATTCACTCAAAGTGAATTTGATCAACCACAAGCATTATTCCAATTGCTGCTGTCTCTTCTGTAGGTAAGCGACTAAATAAATCAGCAGCTTCAGGCACATCATTCCAGGCCTGCACGCTTAAAGCTTACAAGCCATTCCAAAATATCCTTTCTTTCTACAGACATGTTGGAAATGGTCCCTTTTGCAGCGTTACCCCAAACATTTTGCTTTCCTCCTCCTCTGTTTTTTACTTTGTTATTGCTTACTTTAGGACTTGCTGACCTGTGCTAACGTGCATGTGCTCTTATCTAAAATGTGATGACAAATAGTTTATCCATAAAGTGGTATACCACATACCCAGGGCCTGTAAAGCAAATGCTTCTAGTGGACCTGCCACATTGATTGTGTTCCACCACAGAAGTAGTCTTTCAAACCTGACTAAGGCTTGTCAGTGTAGGGCCTAGGGTGCAGTTTACTGCCACCTCGACTTGGCATTTCTAACTAGGTGCGAACTTAGGGGTGCAGTATACTGCCACCTCGACTTGGCATTTCTAACTAAATGCCAACCCATAAACTCCCCTTTTATTACATTTCAGTCACCCCTAAGGTAGGCCCTAGGTAACCCTAAGGGAAGGGGCTGTGTAAGTGAAAGGTAGGACATGTACCTTTTTGTTTTACATGTCCTGGTCCACCCAAGTTAGTTTTTACTACTGTGAGGCCTGCTCCTCTCATAGGTTAACAATAGGATTTCCTTAAATACCCTTTTCATGTGTAATTCCTGATAACAGAGCAGTAGCTGCTTTATGTTTTATATCACTGGATTGGTAATGACAAATCCTCTTCAGTGGTAAAGTTGGATTTGGTATTACTAATCTAAAAATCTAAAAATGCAATAAAAGTAAAATGTGTGACAGCAGTCTTAGACAGAGTGTGCACTCCTTCTAAGACGTTTTAGTCCTATATTAGTTACTTCACTTTTAGAAAGGAGATTTCTCTGCTTTTAGTTCTCATGTGTTCCTTTTTCACCCAGTCTCCAAAACATGTCTAGGGTTGGGGGAGAGCTACACTTTGTACATTCCCTCTAGATAGACACAAGTACGGGACACTCATCTGCATTCATATGCATACAGACAGGTTTCCCTGGGCAAAAGGAAGAGGAGGAGCTGATACATACACCTCAATAGGTAGTGCCCTGTCCTCACACATAACACTGATTTACCCCCCCCCCCCCTCCTCCACCCCCCACAAATAGGCTGGCAGACAGAGCTGGGTTAAAAGAAGTATTGTGAACCACAAAGGCTTTGTAGTCATCTCCCAAGGACACATTTGGGGATAAGTATTTGGTTTATGACCCCCCTCTCCCTAGTTTACTTTGGGGTCGTAACAAGAGTCTGCTAAGAAGAGGAGCTGTTCTACAGGAGGGACTGACACGTTGCTAACTGCTTTTCTGTGTTGGCCTGCTGATTGCTGGGGAAGAGGATGGTCAGTTATAACAAGGGGGGGACAGAGAGTGCATTTAGGTTCAGCATACATGCTCCAAACTGATACTCGTAATCTGAATGGTATGCAGTTCCTGTGGGAATGTGGTAAGTCATATGAAAAAGAGTCCTAACGGGTTAGGTAGTTCTTGGAACAATTGGAGGGGTTCCTTTTTATTATTAGAGCCCTCACACACTCTAGAAGAGTGCCATGATTCATCATAGGGCCTTTGCTCTTCATCGATCTGGCACTGCAATGCTCGACGGGCACCCTTTAGGGGGCTCTTTGGCGGAGATATTTTTTGCAAAAGCTGTATGTGAAGTGTCTGTTTAGGGCCCTAAGTGTAGATGTGTATTGGAAGTATGAATTGGAAATAATGAGGGTAAGTGACTAAAAAAGTTCAAGTAGGACTCAAGACTAAAGACTTTTTATTCTGTGCATCTACATGTCTCATTAGAAAGCAATTGAAGCCACCAGGGGAAGTAATGATCTCTGGTGGCTTGTTTAATGTGAGGTCAACATGTTTCTTGACATATCTGGTCAACAACTCATTTATGGTAATTCTTCAAGACCAAAAGGGAAGTACGATTGATAAATGCATCTACTCAGTGCTTGGACCTAGAAATGTAGTTGCCGTGGTCCAAGCAGCAGGATAAAAAATGTTTGATTACTGTAAAAAACATGTTACTTACCCTCAGTAACGATGTATCTGTAAGACACAAGGGTTAGTTATATATTCCTTACCTTACAATTTCTCCCAGGCGTCAGACTGGATCCGGAGATTTTGTTCTTAGCAGTACCCCTACTCGTCGCTAGGTGGTGTCGGTCAATAAGTATGGGCGGAAAATCCGTTCCGCTCGCGGATTTTGCGGATTTTCGGTAAATTCGCGATCCGCGAACGCTCGCGAATTTACCGAAAATCCGCAAATTCACACGCAGCAGATTTTTTTTCTTGGTGATACAATTTTGCGGCGTGCGGCGTAAGTTCGCAATTGCGAACATGTAGGTGCGGCGGGCAGCAACAATCTCGCACTCGCGAAATTACAAAATTTGCAATTCTGCACAAGAAATCCACTAGCAAGCAGCATAGACCTTCTGAAAATGATGATTTTTATCAGAATAACTCCTCAGGTTGACATTTGCCTGCCCTTTTTTGGATTTGAGGTCTTTTGACTTTCTTTGGATCACTTTTGGATTAGAAATCAACTTTCACAAGTAAGTTTGTTTGGGGCATTACATTTGCTGTTCTGCAGAAAAACGAGTTTTGCTAAACTGAAAGCACTCAGCAGGTGCAAAAGTTCAAATTCATCATTAGTAACCATTCCCTGTAGTGCTTCCTGACTGGGGCCCCTCCAGAGTTCAGTTGCTAGTTGCAACAATTGTATGACCCTGCTCTGACCCTCACAGCCGGAACATAGAATAGCTACAAGTAGGCCACAGAGGTCCTGGAAAAAAAATTGCACTGCAACAGAAAGCAAATTACAGATAAGCAAGCAGGTGCCAGACTGGAATTT
The DNA here is from genome assembly GCF_964263255.1 of Lissotriton vulgaris. Taxonomy (NCBI): domain Eukaryota; kingdom Metazoa; phylum Chordata; class Amphibia; order Caudata; family Salamandridae; genus Lissotriton; species Lissotriton vulgaris. The sequence goes on along the minus strand of NC_141685.1, from coordinate 366,798,917 downwards.
TAAAACAGTGACACATTAATAAATCAACCCCAAATTAATTCATGTCAGTTGAAGCAGGGCAGGTGTGCTTGCTTTTTCCCCCCATAATCTACAGTGATGATGATGAACCAGAGGGTGGCATTGATGTACCAGAGGGTGGCATGGGTGAAACAGAGGGTAGCAGTGTTGAAACAGAGGGTGCTGTAAACCTGTGATGATGAACCAGACGTAGAAACAACATAGTCGCGACCGTTACGTGCCGACAAGTAAGTTCGCAATTGCGAACTGTTACAAAATCCTCGCGAACTGGCAGAAACCCTTGCGAACACTATAAAAACAAAAAAATCCGCAAATTTGCGAGAATTCGCGGATTTTGCGGATTGCGAGTTCCCAAATACGCAAATTCGCGAACGCCAGATTCGCAAAATTCGCCCATGCTTATCGGTCAACTCCGCATGACTCGTTGGCGTTGTGGTCGCTGGGATGACGTTGCGGTGCATACTTAGACACAGCCATTGCGTGCTGATGTAAGTTTTGACACGACTTTCGACGCCGGAAGCCCAGAGCCAGTGCAAGACACTGACCACTGGTGCGTTGAAACTAGGTCCCTTCAAGGGAGTCCCTGTCCAGGGCCGGACTGGGAACCAAAACCGGCCATGGCAAAGTGCTCCCCCCCCCACCCGGGAGGGAGGGGGGGGCGACCGATCTCTTTGCTGGGCCGGTTTTCGACCGTTTTTGTTACAGGGCCAAATACGGCCCTGTAACAAAAACGGACCCCAGGGGCCCCAAACCAGCCCCCACCTTTTCAGCACAGATAGTCCACCCGGAAATCATTAGTACAGTCACGGTATAAGGACAGCACACGTCTTGGGTCCAAACGGTGGAGTCTCTCCTCCTCCTTGGAAGGGTGCAGAGGTGGAAAATGGTGAGCAGAGTGATAGTCTATCCTAACTGAACAAGTGTAACTACTTTAGGAAGGAATGCTGGTCTCCCCCTAAGCACCACTTAGTCTGGATGCACAGAGAAGAACGGGGGCTTCGAAGAAAGAGCCTGAAGCTCACTCACTCTGTGAGGTGATGGCAACAAGAAAGGCAGTCTTCAGAGTGAGGAGCCTGAGAGGAAAGTTGTGAAAAGTCTTGAAAGGAGCACACATAAGGTAAGACAAGATTCAAGTCCCACTGGGGCATTATGAAAAGAGATTGAGGAAAGAGGTGAATAATGCCCTCAAAGAATATATTTACAATAGGAGACTTGAATAAAGAGGACTTATGTGGTAACCGAGGGAAAGCAGAAATGGATGCCAGATAGCCTTTAAGAGTGCCCAGAGCAGAGACCTGCTGGACTAACGTAAGAATAAACAAGAGAACCTCAGAAAGAAGGGCAGAAAGAGGATCTACAGCCTTTGCTGTGCACCATGCCACAAATGTATTCCATCTACAGGCCTATACCGTCTTAGTGGAGAGATGCCTGGCTTCCAAGATGGCGCGACAGACTTCGGGCGGAAGGTAAAAAGCTGTAAACTGTCACCGCTCAATTTCCACGCAAGGAGGTGGCAGCTGGACAGGTTCAGTAGAGGGCCATCCCCTGTTGCTGCGACAGAAGATCCCCCCTAAGGGGCAGTCTTATCGGAGGATTGATGGCCATGCTCAAGAGCTCGGGGTACCAGATTCTTTATGCCCAGTCTGGAGCCACAAGAATGACTTGAGCCCGATCCCACTTGATCTTCTTCAGCACTTGGGGCAGAAGGGGTACAGGCAGAAAGGCGTACAGGAGGCCTCAGTTCCACTGCTGACACTGTGCATTCTCCTCGGTGGCTGACAGATATAACCAAGGCTCTCCCCACTGCTGAAAGAGACCTTGCACCACATCCGAGTGAGGACGCCATTCATGATATACCAGGAACTGATGGCTGAGTTCATCCGCCCTGGCATTCAGAGAACCTGCCAGGTGTTGAACCACAAGGGTTATGCCCTGATGTTTCAGCCATGTCCAAAGGGGCAGAGTCTCTTGACATAGGGTCCACGACCCCACCCCACCCTATTTGTTGTAGTACCACACGGCGGTGGTGTTGTATGTGAACACCTCAGTAATTTCCCCTTGAATAAGGGATGGAATGCCTTGAGTGCCAGGCAGATCGCCCTGAGCACCAACAGGTTGATATGGAGCCCGGACTCCGCCAGAGACCAGACTCCTCTGATCTCTGCCTCTCCCAGGTGGCCGTCCCATTCCAGAAGTGATGCATCGGTCACCACTGTTAGGTCTGGTTGGGGAAGAAAGAAGGATTTGCCTCTGACCCAAGCTTGGTTTGTTAACCACCACTTCAGTTGTTGTGCAGTTCCCTCTGTGATCTGGAAGTAGTTGAAAGATTCACCTGATGCTGCACCCGCTGGAACTTCAGGTCCCAATGCAGGGCCTGCATATGCCACCTGGCATGATCCACCAACAGGATGCAGGAGGCCGTGAGCACGAATATCCCGGACTCACTACTCTGGAGGATAGGTCCAAAACTGCACTGTGTCCAAAACAGCTCCGATTAAAGGGAGCGACTGAGAAGGAGCCAGGTGTGACTTTGGCATGTTTATAGTGAACCCTAGTGAGTGCAGGAGGTCTGCCATAGTCTGAAGATGGGAGACAACAGGATGGGGCGAACCCGCCTTCAACAGCCAGTCGTCGAGTTAGGGGAAGACTGGGATCCCTGATCTGCGCAGATGAGCTGCAACCACCGCTATCACTTTTGTGAACACTGAAGGGTACTGGTAAGGCCAAAGGGGAGCATGGTGAACTGAAAATGCTTGTGAACTACTGTGAATCATAGGTAGTGTCTGTGGGGTGGCAGGACGGGGATATGAAAATAGGCATCCTGCAAATCCAACGTCACCATCCTGTCTCTAGGGTAGAGAGCAGCCAGGTCCTGAGCCAACGTGAGTGTTGTGCTGGATGGCGCTCTAGGACAAGGAATAGTATAATTAACTATCCAAAACCATCCATACTGTACGTAGACTGGAGTTGGAATAGTAAATTATACTACTCTTAAGTCCTGCGCCCTCCAACGCACGTCGTTGTAATGACTTGAGTTGTAAAAACCACAATGTAATGTACCGTGATGTAAATGTATGCGTTGTAACATCATATATCCAATGTGAGCATTTTGAACTTTTACTTCCGGAGGACATGGTTGGGGGCCCTGAGGTTTAGGTTAGGACGCAGGCCTTTGACCTTCTTGGGCACCAGAAAGTAGCGCGAATAGCAACCACGACCTACATCTGGTGCAGGAACCCTTTCAATAGCTCCCTTGGCCAAGAGATCTAAAACTTCCTGGCGAAGAAGCGCCAAATGATCCTCTGACATACAATCGAAAGACGGTAGCATGAAGGAAGGGGTAGTCTCAAAGTGGAGGAAGTAGCCCCTTCGACTATCTGCAAAACCCATTTGTCCAACATGATGGTTTGCCAGTGGGGAGGTGATGGCGAATCCTGCCACCACTTGGCCATTGATAGGCCTGAAAGGTGGGACTAGTAGGGCTTGGAGGCTGCTGCAAGGGGGGAAAGGATAGACTAGCCCGCACGCTGGCTCCCAGACCTGCAAGGCCGCTGGGTCCCACATCCGTGGTCACGCAGAGGTTGGGCAGCTCGCGTGGAACGGTGGCAAGACTGGGCTGGACGCGGTGGGGTGCCCCTTCCATAGCCATGAAAAGGGCGAAAGGCAGACTGTGGTGGACAAAAGGATGCAGCGAGGCCAAGGATCTGGTCGTAGCTTGAACATCCTTGAAGCGCTCCAGGGCTGAGTCTGCCTTGTCACCAAAAAGGCGACAGCCATCGAACGGCATGTCCAGCAGGGTTGCCTGGACATCCCCCGAAAAGCCAGACGTTCTCAACCAGGCTTAGCACTGAAGGGCTACAGAATGGCATTTGTTCTGCCCAGTGAGTCAGTGGTATCCAATCCACTTTGAATCGTGAATTTTGCTCCATCTCTCCCATCTGCTACTGCTTGGGAGAGAACGGCCCTGACCTCCTTCGGGCTCTGATACAGCACAGGCGCAACCATATCCCAGATTGTTTGGGACTATATGCCTAAGAAGCATGCGGTATTCACAGACCGCAGTGCCAAGTTGTAGGAAAAGAACATGAGCTTCCCAAGATAGTCCAGCTTCTTGGATTCCCTGTCTGGGAGAACAAAAGGGAATGCGTCCTTGGATGAAGAGGCTTGGACCACCAAGCTCTCGGGTGAAGGTTGTTGAATAAAGAAAACGGGGTCACCAGGGGCCGGACGGTGGCAGCAGGCAATCATCCTCTCCACAGGAGCCCCTGTGCTTGGCTTAGATCAGGTGCCCAGAAGTACATCAGCGAGGGCTTCATTGAACGGCAGGAGGGATTCAGAGGAAGTTGCAGCAGGCTGAAGCACCTCTGTCAGGAGATTGGTCCTGACCACCACTGAAGGCAGCTCTAGGCACAAGGCCTCGGCCGCCCTTCACACCACCGCAGCGTAAGAAGCTCCCTCCTCCGTAGCCATGGTAGGGGGAGAAAGCATGTCAAGGTCTGGGGAAGTGTCCTGACCACTAGCATCACCCAGGTCCTTTCTCCAGTCCGGCTTCTCAAGCTGGTCTGCTAAAGGGTCAGATAACCCATTCCAGTCCTCATCACCACGCTCTGGGCGATAGTAACACCAGGGATGAATAAGTGAACAAAACTACCCTCCCGAGGATGGGTACAGTTTCGGACGGGGCGCGGCCGACCCCAGGGGCGTCGTAGCTGGGATAAACACCAGGGAAGGACTAGTAAGGTTGACTGGTGTCGATCCAGGCCTGGATCCTCGGGGGCCCTCCGGGGCAGGGGCCAGAACCGCCGGTATCGAAAGCCAGGGCCCCTGACCAGCTCCGGGGAGCCAAAGAGGCACCACCGGAGTCAGGCTGCCCAAATATGCCACGTGGCCCCGGCTTCAAGAAATGGAGGGAGGCGCATAGTCATCCCTGAAGGAGGCTCCAAAGATGGAGCTGGTGAGTGACGACGCACCCGATCCCACATCACGTCAGGGAGAAGGAGAAGTGCACCAGTGCTTTTTTGACTTCTTCTTGTGCTTTGACTTACCCAAAGATTTTGAAGATTTGGATGAAGTGTGATGGTTACGCGGTCTTGAGACCTTCCCCTCGAGCGAGACCGTGAGCCACGCAGAGCTGACTGTCGGGCCTCCTAGAGCTTTCAGGACTGCTCGCATAAAGACTTTGGATTTATGGCCCGGCAGCCAGAGCACAACTTCAGGACCTGGTCGCCCTTCTCGCCCTGGTCGCCCTTCTGACACCAAAGGTACACGAGGTGCGGGTCCGTCACAGACATAGTTTTGTAACAGGTTTGAAGCCGGTTCGACGATGGGACATTCCTTGTGCACCAGGGGTCCAGTACTCGAAAAGAAGTTGACAAAAAGTCGGAAAAAAAACCTTCGTGAAAAAGTGACTAAAGGGGTATCTCTCTCCAGGTCTGTGCTAGGCTGGCGCGGAAAAAAGAAAGAACTGACATCAGAGCACAGGGGCAGCATCTAAGCAGGCACTGGGACTTCATCCCGGCAACCACGATGCAGACGACGGACGCAGAGTCCACCGACGCCAGCTACCAACATGCAGGGGTACAGTCAAGAAAAAATCTCCGGATCCAGTCTGATGCCTAGCGGAAATTCTAAGGTAAGGAATCTATAACTAACTGTATCTTTCAGATCCTTAGCCTTTCCAGTTTAGCGCCTAACAAGGAAGACCTGGGTTCGGGTTATGTGTGCTTTTCCTCGATGGTGTTTGGAGCGGCATGCTGAACTGCAGCACGATTGTTCGTCCGAAATTCATGTGGCGACCTACCCCATCTCCGACACCTTTAGAAACAAGATCTCTGCCAAAGAGCCCCCTAGAGGGTGCCAGTCGAGCATTGCAGTACCGGCTCCGGCTCGACGAGGAGCAAAGGCCCCATGATGAAGCATGACACTCGTTTAGCATGTGTGAGGGCTCTAATTCCAAAAGTGAACTGCTCCAATGATTCCATGAACAACCCAACCTGTTAGAACTCTTTTTCATACTACCCACCCACGCAGAAACTGCATACCAATCAGAGTACTAGAGGAGGGTCTTCCACTTTGCCATCTGCTCTGCTGTGTTGGACTGCTGCCTGCTGCCTCTGACCTGAGCGGTGAGAAGGACTGGACCTGTTCTCCACAACCTTTTGCAACCTAGATACCTCCAAGGGCTTGTTCGCTTGCCGCCTATTAGGAAATTTCAGGGATATCAAAGATTTCTTTCGCACAAAAGACCGCTGCTAGGCTCTGCTGATCCAGAGTTTGACTGTTGACTTGCCCTCAATCAGTCATGGGCTTTCAAAAAGGGTCGGCAGCCGCTTTTTGTGCATCCACATGCATCAACACTGTGCATCGATCTAGAGCCGCCATGTATGCCAGCTCAAACGAAGACCATCGTACTGTCGACTTTGCTGAAGCGGCAGCATCAGAAGGCAGTCACCCAGCGCACTCTGCACGCATCAAAGAAAGATAGTTGTCTGTCAGCTGTAACTCCAATTATCACATCAAGTCCAGCAAAGGGAGACTCCAGCAACGCAGGTCCAGATCCCGATGCTGAGGGCACCGCTCCTATTCTCCAATAAATTTACTGTGCACTCCGGGAGTTACGAGGTCCCTGCTGCTCTCCAGCCTGCTCGTAGGTGGCCACAAGCAGAGTAAGAAGATCATTCTCCTCCTAACTTGGCACTGCATTTGAACTGTAATAACTTTGGAAGGATTGCTTCGCACTGACTTGGGGGGAAGTCTGTTCCAGAACCACAGGATGGATTGCCGTCATTTCCCCAGCATACCCGTAAAGAACCTACTGAATGGGCAAAGGCTCTTTCAGCATTGTACATTCTTGGAAGTATTTGGAAAATGAGATGCTTTAATTGGATTCTTATGGTTCTTATCATGTTTTGAAGAGTAAAAGCGATACTATGTTCATACCTCATTGTGGAGTCTCTTTTGTGGTGTTTTCACTGTGTTACTATATCCACGTATGCAGTACTGCTTTACACATTGTCTCTCATGTTACGTCTAACTGTCGAATTTACCATTAACCATTTAATTTTACCATTTAACGTTTAGTTTACCATGGCTAGAATTGCGGTCCCTACTTGAACAGTGTGGATACCTGGGCCAACTAGAGACACGATTTCTAATAATACATGAGCGAAATCTATTTTGGAACCTTTACAGATAATCCTGCAGAGTTGGAGGTGTTATTGATTTTCATAAAAGTAGCTTTCTTTGACTCAAAATTTAGTATCTATTTTCTAAGTCTTTACTTTCTCTCTCCAGTACTCTTTAATTTTATTTTTTCTGTCTTTCTCCTTTTTTTCCTTTTCTATATTTTTGGTCACACTAAAATGCAAGTGGGTAGTGCTATAGGCATGATCATGACAATGTATGGGAATCTACTACAAAGTAAAACAGCAAAGCAAAGCTTTTATTTAAGTACAGGTACAGGTACAGGTCCAGGCCTATTACGGCTACAATGGAAGAGCTTTATCGCAGTTATACTCTTGGATAGGCACTTCTGTTATGTGGTTTGGAATTTTATTTAAAACAATGTCAAAAAGCAATTGTTTAACTAGTTCACAGCCAATGTTCTCAGGCATTTCTGTTACCAGGTTACCAAACCATGCTCTGTTGTGTTATCTTACAGACGAGCAGGGTTTTAATCAGCAGTCCCAAGTGTGATCCATGTAGGGCAGCAGCAGCTTGGCAGAGGTCACATTCTATGGTGCATTTGGGAGGGATTCGACTCTCTTTAGTTAGAGTGCTGAAATTCATAATTTGGGCACATTGAAGGTCGAGTCAGCTGTAATCCTGGGCGTAGTAGGCCCTGCGCATTTCTCGCGGGCGGCCACGCATGCGCATTAGTATTCGAGACGGCGGCGTGATTACAAGAGGGAACCCCGGGGACGCAGCGGACAAGGTAAGTGGTTATTAATTCATTTTTAAAGGTAATTTAAGTATTTAGGGAGGGCGGGAGGGAGGCGGATGGCAGGCAACTTCGCTACGCCCACGGAGTCGCCGTAGTGTTGCCTGCTATGCCTACTTTGCAAAGGGCGAAGTAGGCAACACTACGCCCACTCCGTGGGCGTAGCGAAGTACTTAGCCCAGGGTTAGTCAACTGTCATCGGCCTTGCTGGATTGACCACTCTGAAGAAGACAAAAGCCCAAACCCTTCCAAGAAAAATCTCTCCCACTAAAAACCGAATCTGACATAAGATCCTACCATCACCAAAATGGCAATTTGCATGAAAGGCTAATTAGCAACCCCTACTAAATAGGTAACAATGAATTTCCAAGGGCAGCTCTGTCTCTATCGTTACACACTTATGTGACGGAGGTTCTACCGTCCAGTTAAGTAATGCAGGCGAACCTTTTCCACTGATTGGGGGGGCTATGTCAGCACCTCAATCGGGTGCCATGTCAAAGGCAATATAACATTGATCAACCAGCCTACAGCAGAGATATACTTTAAACCAACATGGAGTCCTGCACCATACACACACAAGCAGACCAGTAGGAATCACACTCCACTCCGGAAGCATAAAAAAAAGGCTTGTCCCCTGCTAATGGTTCAAAACTGTATGCTGCCACCGCGACTCACTATACATGTTTAAGGAACAAAGACAGTAGTTGGCACCCAATACTTAACCTCAGAGCCAGGTTCTGGGTACATTTTTGGTCTCGGCCTCAGCAAGCATGCTGATTTTTGAGGGTGTTTTGCAGTCCAAACGAAATTCCGAATGCTAGAGTCACTTGCAGATAGATAACTTAGGGCATGGCGGCACAACCAACTAACTTGTGTATTGTGTTACCAAAGGGTTCCGATGTTGGCACTCAATTCGTAACCTCAAAGCTAGATTCTGGGTTAATATATGGTCTGGACCTCAGCATGCGTGCAGTTTTTTGTGGGTGCTGTGGCCCAAGGGAAGCAAGGATGCTAGAGTCACTTGCAGATAGGTAACTGAGGGCATGGGTGACATCCAACTACCATACAGTGGAGGTTCGTGTCGTAAAAGTCGTACATTAAATGAGGCTGGGGACCTGCTAATTTAAAGTAATGGGAGAACCACTGATTTACAGTTCATACATTTCGCCAACCTGTAAATTATCTACTTGTTCATGATTAGTTCAGTCAAGGCAACCACATGTAGGACTCATCGGGGAATCTGGTACAATGTAAAGCTCACCTGGAGATTGGATGCCATTGGCAGCAAAGCGCCCCATTTTTCTTCCTGAGGGCTTCTAGGAGTGCTCTGGGAGATCTCAAAAATGTTTTCATGTCTTGCAGAAGTTCAAAAAAGATTACATGGGCGATTTTGCATTAACAGGTATGTAAACCACATGCATGTGTTTTACCAATTCTCATAAGGCAGATCTCCTGAATTTTTCCCCATCTTCAGAGAATTCAAAAAAGTCTGGAAAACCTACCTGCCGTTGGTTCCGATCTGATGGTTCACTTCGACGATCTTCTTGAGTGCGCTCATTCTGTAAGAAAAAAACGAATGACAATTTAGTGGCCTGCGCAAGCAAGAGGATACTAAAGGTAGATCCATTTGCCATTAACAGGCGATGTTTGTGCAGTGTCTTTTTCAGGTAAAGTACACAACCATAAAAATAGGGTCCACAGACGTGTGGAAAAAAACGGAACTTTCTTGAAACTTCACCACTATTTATAAAGTGCAGAGAATGAATGGGAAGGCGAGTGTATACACGACAGCTGTAATATGTGTTATGCCCATAGTTACATTTTTTTTAAACATTTATTTTTATTTGGAGGAGCAAGCACAATAATCAACAAAACAACAGAATTGTACCAACGTGCAATGCATGTACAACATAAAAATTATATATAAAAAAACAACAACATAAAAATAGGACAGACGGAAAGGTGGACGCCATTATACAGTAAGTAAATAAATAAACAGATGAAATATAAAGAATACACAAATATATAAAAACAATATTTTTTGCTTAATTTAGCAAGGGTCCCCCAGTTCAATAGAACTTCTTCCCGGATCGAATGCCTCCACTCTTGGCGATAGCCATCTCGCTCTCTAGAATCTCTCTTAGCGTTGTCCACCATTCGAAAGCTCTAGGCAGAGTTTTAGATATATAAGCACGGGCAATCAATCAATCATCAAAATGTATGTAGCGCGCTACTCACCCGTAAAGGTCTGAAGGCGCTGAGGGGAGGGGGGTCGCTATTGCTCGAACAGCCAGGTCTTGAGTTGTTTCCTGAAGGAGAGGTGGTCCTGGGTCAGCCGAAGGTGAGTGGGGAGGGAGTTCCATGTCCTGGCTGCCAGGTAGGAGAAGGATCTTCCTCCGATGGTGGATTTCCGAAATCGTGGGATGGAGGTGAGGGCGAGGCATGGCGGATCGGAGTTGGCGGGTGGGTGTGTAGAGTGTGAGGCGGCTGTTGAGGTACTTCGGGCCTGTGTCGTGGAGAGCCTTGTGTGCATGGGTGAGGAGTCTGAACGTGATCCTCTTGTTGACGGGGAGCCAGTGAAGGTCTTTCAGGTGGGCAGAGATGTGGCTGCGGCGAGGGACGTCCAGGATGAGTCATGCTGAGGCGTTTTGAATGCGCTGGAGTCTTTTCTGGAGTTTGGCTGTGGTTCCAGCGTAGAGGGCGTTCCCGTAGTCCAGACGGCGGGTGACGAGGGCCTGGGTGACAGTCTTCCTGGTTTCGGTGGGGATCCATCGGAAGATCTTTCGGAGCATGCGCAGTGTGTTGAAGCAGGATGATGAGACGGCGTTCACCTGCTTGGTCATGGTGAGGGAGGAGTCCAGGATGAAGCCCAGGTTGCATGCGTGGTCCGTTGGTTTGGGTGCGCTGCCCAGGTTGCATGCGTGGTCCGTTGGTTTGGGTGCGCTGCCCAGGGCAGGGGGCCACCAGGAGTTGTCCCAGGCTGAGGGAGAAGGTCCGAGAATGGGGACTTCCGTCTTGTCTGAGTTCAGTTTTAGACGGCTGATCTTCATCCATTCTGCGACGTCTCTCATTCCTTCCTGGAGGTTGGCTTTGGCGGTGGCGGGGTCGTTGGTGAGGGAGAGGATCAGCTGGGTGTCGTCGTCGGCGTAGGAGATGATGTTGAGGTTGTGTTGACGGGCGATGGCTGCGAGAGGGCTCATGTAGATGTTGAAGAGGGTGGGGCTTAGTGAGGATCCTTGCGGGACGCCGCAGATGACTTCGGTGGCTACGGATTGGAACGGGGGGAGGCCGACTCTCTGGGTTCTTCCGGCGAGGAATGAGATGATCCACTCCAGGGCCGTTCCTTGGATTCTGGTGTTGCTGAGGCGTTGTATTAGGTAGGGTGCGGTGGCATATGGTGTCGAAGGCTGCTGAGAGGTCCAGGAGGATGAGGGCAGCAGTCTCCTCGTTGTCGAGCAGGGACCTGATGTCGTCAGTGGCTGTGATGAGGGCGGTCTTGGTGCTGTGGTTTGCTCGGAAGCCGGACTGTGAGGGGTCGAGGGAGCCATTGGTCTTGAGGAAGGCGGAGAGTTGTCTGTTGACGGTCCTCTCGATGACTTTGGCTGGAAAGGGGAGGAGCGAGATGGGGCGGAAGTTCTTGAGGTCCGTGGGGTCCGTGGTGGGTTTCTTCAGGAGGGCACTCAGCTCGGCATGTTTCCAGCTCTCCGGGAAGGTGGCAGATGCGAAGGAGTTGTTGATGATGTTCCAGAGTTGGGGTGCGATGACGGCGTCGGCTTTGTTGAAGATGTGGTGTGTGCAAGGGTCCATGGGGTAGCCGGAGTGGATGGTGTTCATCGTGCGGGTGGTGTCTTCGGTGCTGACAGGGGTCCAGGTGCGGAGGGTGGTGGTGGGGGACGCTGGTTCGGTGGTTGGGAGCGTGGTAGGCTCGCCGAAGCTGTTGTGTATGTCGACTATCTTGCGGTCGAAGAACGAGGCGAGAGAGTTGCACAGGTCTTGCAAGGGGGTGATGTCGGTGTTGCAGGAGCTGGGGTTAGAGAGCTCTTTGACGATGCTGAAAAGCTCCTTGCTGTTGTGGGTGTTGTTGTCCAGTCATTCTTTGAATGCTGTCTTCTTGGTGGTGCGGATCAGCTGGTGGTGCATGCGGATGGCGTTCTGGAGGGCGGTCATGCGTTCTGCTGTCTGGTCGTGGCGCAAGGCTTTCTCGAGGGTGCAGCAGGTTTTCTTGGAGTTTTTGAGGTCGTTGGTAAACCACGAGGCATTCTTGCTGCCGGATCTGCTGGGAGGTTTGTTCAGTGGTGCGAGTTTGTCAGCGCATTCGGTGAGTCAATGTGTGAGGTTACGGGCTGCTTCGTCGGGGGCCGTTGTATTGGTGGGTGGGTTCTGGCTGAGGGAGGTGGTGAGCTGGTCGGTGGTGATCTTGTTCCAGCTTCTGCGGGGAATCTGTTGCAGGTGGTGTTGGGTCGTGGTTTTCCTGAAGGTGAAGTGGACTCTGCTGTGGTCTGTCCAGTGTAGTCCGTTGGAGTGGCTGAAGGTGATGTGCTTGCTGGAGGAGAAGACGGGCTCAAGCGTGTGGCCGGCGTAGTGGATGGGGGTGTTGACCAGTTGCTTGAGTCCGAGGTTGGCGAGGTTGTCCAGCAGGCCGGCGGTGTTGCGGTCCTTGTTGTTCTCCAGGTGGAAGTTGAGGTCTCCTAGGAGGATGTAGTCTGTGGAGGTGAGGGCGTGTGGGCTGATGAAGTCTGCGATGGCTTTGCAGAATTGTGTGCGCGGTCCTGGGGGCCTGTAGATGAGGGTTTCTCTGAGGGTGGTCTTGGGGTCTGTGTGAATCTGGAAGTGAAGGTGTTCGGCGGTAGTGAGGGTGTCGTCGGAGTTGGTGGTGATACGGATGGTGTTTTTGTGGACGATGGCGATGCCTCCACCGGTTTGGTTGACGCGGTCTCTCCGGGTGATCTTGTAGCCTTCCGGGATGGCTATGGCAATGTAGGGGGCTGAGGAGGCGTTCATCCAGGTTTCTGTGAGGAAGGCGACGTCTGGTGATGTTGAGTCAAGGAGGTTCCAGAGTTCGACGGCGTGCCTGTGGACGGAGCGGGCGCTGAGCAGGATGCACTTGAGATGGTTGTTTCTGGGGCTCGGCTTGGAGGGTGCTGTGCAAGTTCGGATGCAGGTGAATCGGCAGTCTCGACAGGTGAAGGGTCCGTGGGTGCGTTTCGGGGTGGCTCAGTAGCAGGCGGGGATCCGGCCGGTATTGAGTGCGTGGAGGGTTGCAGCGTCGTAGGTTAGTCGGGTGCGATGGCATCGACCCGGACCAGGGGTTCTGGCGCTGGGCGCGGGCCAGGCGCGGATGGGCGCAGATGGGCTTGCCTTCGGCGCGCCTTCGGTGCACAATCGGCACACTCGCTGCGCGTACGCCGTGCGGCCTCCATATGAGGGGCTGAGGGAGGGAGGAGCAGCTGGGAGGTGGGAGCGGGGTCGCGAATGGGAGCGGCGGGGGGCGGGGCCACAGGGAGCAGCAGCGGGAATATGAGGGCGAGGCGGGGGGCACAGCAGGCAAGGGGGAGCGAGGGGAAATAACAATTCAGTAAGCAATAATCACAAAACTAAATTGGGAACAGAAGGCAAAAGGGGAACAAATGAAACTAATGAGCAATCCAATACAGAGGGTAAAACTTCGATTTCACAGCGGGGTAAAGGGGGAACACATGGGCACACGGAAGACGAGGATGCAGGAGGGAAACCAGCGGGCAGAGCGTAGCACACAGCAGGAGGAGGACCACGCGGTGACTGGGGGGGGCGACCTACCTGGTGACAGGGTCAACGGTCGCTCCCTTTGCCACTGTGCGCCTTCCATATGAGGGGCTGAGGGAGGGAGGAGCAGCTGGGAGGCAGGAGCAGGGTGGCGAATGGGAGCGGCGGGGGGCGGGCCGCAGGGAGCAGCGGCGGGAATACGAGGGCGAGGCGGGATACGGGGGGGACAGAAGGCAAGGGGGAGCTAGGGGAAATAACAATTCACTAAGCAATAATCACAAAACTAAATTGGGAACAGAAGGCAAAAGAGGAACAAATGAAACTAATCAGCAATACAATACAGAGGGTAAAGCGGCGATCTCACAGCGGGGTAAAGGGCGAACACACGGGCACACGGAAGACGAGGATGCAAGAGGAAAACCAGCGGGCAGAGCGTAGTACACAGCAGGAGGAGGACCACGGGGTGGCTAGGAGGGGACCTACCTGGTGACAACGTATAGTTGTGCTGGGCCCGATTCACAGAATGAACTTGAGACTCAATCCTAAACTTACTACTATTTTGGTATGCACAGAATGCACTTACTACTTTTGGCGTTCACGGAATGAACTTACTACTTTTGGTATTCACAGTAGTTAGGATTTTGTCTTAAGTTTGTCTTAAGACAAACTTAAGACAGACTTAAGAGTCTTAAGACAAACTTAAGACAGACTTAAGACAAAATCCTAACTTAAGTCTGTCTTAATTCTGTCTTAAGTTTGTCTTTAGTCTGTCTTAAGTTTGTCTTAAGACAAAATCCTAACTTCTGTGAATACCAAAAGTAGTAAGTTCATTCTGTGAATACCAAAAGTAGTAAGTGCATTCTGTGAATACCAAAATAGTAGTGAGTTTAGGATTGAGTCTTAAGTTCATTCTGTGAATCGGGCCCGCTGTTACTAACATAATTGATATTAAAGATCTTAATCCTAAAGATACATCTGTTTTATAGTCAAACATAATCTCTTTCTCAGTTAAATATAGATCAAACATTAGACGGTCAGCTATAATGCCCTGTACTTCGTTCCAAAAGACAGACAAATCTGGTCAGGTGACAAACATGTGTAGGCAGTTTGTCGCTATCATTCCGCACTTAACACATTTACATTCATCATTTGTGTTTATGTTACTGGGATCTATCCATTTAACTATGCATTCTGGTGTATAGTAAAGCATAAACACTGTTTTAAACTGTTTCAGCTTGAGATTAATAGAATGTACCGAGCTGTCTAAGTTCTCCAATGATTCTTCTAAATCAGCTGAGCTAACATCTTGCCCAAGTAGCTCAGCCCATTTTAGTGCTATCTTTGAGTTATCTTTCTCCAAAATTTGGAAGAATAATTGATACGCCTTACTAATAGCAAGTTTTGATTCCGAATGTATATACTGCAGTATATCTGATCCTATAGGTTGTTTTATATCTCTATGTCCCAGTAAATAATCTCTTATCTGCAAGTATTTATAAAACATATTTTTAGGGAGTCTGCAAATCTAGAAATGTACGAAATCCAGCAGCATTATACAAATGGGTAAACTGTCTAATACCAAATCTATCCCAGGATTTGGCTAGCGCATCATGAAAGACATCAGGGAATATTGTATTATGCCATAATGGCATATTGAGATGTATCAAGAAAAGTGAGTAGTTAGCTGTAATTTGGCGCCATATATAGGCTATATCTCTAAGGGTCCTAAATCAAACTCTCCTAAAGTAGTTTGGATCATTTATTCTGTACATGAACATAGTGCTATCATTATCAATAGCAAGATTGTAACAGCTTTGTTATCTTCTATCATCGAGGAAGACTCGCAGACGTCCTATAAAGGAAGCCCAAAAATATCATTTAAAGTCCGGTAGTCTAAACTCACTCTGGCAATAAGGAAGTTTTAAATACTTTATAGCATGTCTCAGCTGTTTGTGGCTCCAAATATAACTACTAATGGCCCCCTCGAGTTTTTTGAAAAAATAATTTGGGGCTCTCAGAGGAATTGCCCTAAATAAGTAAAGAAATGTAGGTAAAACAATCATTTTTATAATATTGCAGCACCCTATAATACTAATTGGCAGCTTATGCCAGTCCCTCATTATAGAAACCATTGATTTAAGTAACGTATCATAATTAAATTTTATGATCTGCCGTATGTCTGAAGTAATCCGAACACCTAAGTAAATGGCTGACATAAAGGCCTCAGTAATGGCCCTTCCTGGTTGAAAGTTCAGTAAAGTCTGGGTTTTACTAACATTCAGCTTCTACTCTGAAAAGTGTCCGAATATACTTGCTTCAGATTGTATTTCTTCTATTGCCCTTGCTGGATATCTAGTAAATACAGCAAAATCATCGGTATAAGCCGTGATTTTCAGTTCTTCAGAACATAAAGTGACTGGCGGGATGGATGGATTGGAAAGCAAGAATTTGATATGTGGGGGCATATTACCAAGCAATAGCGATAATTATCGCTATTGCTTGGTTAGAGACAAAAATTTACCGCTGAGCTGCGGCGATTTTTACCGCAAATAAACCTTGGTATTACCAAGGTTTATCGCAAATGCGATAAAAATCGCCGCAATGCATGAATATCGCTGAAAAGTCAGCCATATTCATGCATTAGCGAGCTAATGCTCTTAGCCATGTTATCCACCTCCCATTGGATAACATGGCTAAGAACTGCTCAGGGCAGATGTTAGCTTTTGGAGATATTCGCGCTTGGCGCGAATATCTCCAAAAGTTGGTAATAGGAGATAGCGATGTTAGCGACTGTTTTCAGTCGCTAACATCTTGGCACGCCCACTTTGAATGTCATTAGTGATAAATATCACTGACATGCAAAGTGAGGCCCAAGATGGTCGCTATCTCCTACTAGCTGTCGCTAACTGGTGTTAGCGACAGCTAGGTAATAGGGAGATAATTTCATCTCCGCTTTCTTGGCTTTTAAAGCCAAAAAAGCAGAGATAAACCCCCTTGATAATATGCCCCGTGGTTCTATGTATAAGGCAAAAAGCAAAGGTGAAAGAGGGCACCCTTGCCGAGTGTCCCTCAGAACCTTGAATGATGTGGATTGGTAGGTTAAATAGACTAATTTAGCACTCGGACACCTATATAAGGCTCATACCCGTCATAAAAGCGACCATGGATATTATATGCCGCAAGCGTAGCCCATAGGCATTCCCATGTTACACGGTTGAATGCCTTTTCTGAATTAAGAATAAACATTACTATGTCCAAGTTAGAATTAGAAGCAGCATCAAAGGCAACAATAGCAGTGGTCACATGCATAGTTGTGTCTCTACCAGGGATAAATCCATGTTGCTGGACAGAAGCAAGTTGTGTCATAAAGGGTGCGAGGCGCGTTGCCAATATTGTGGCCAAAAATTTCGCATCAGCGTTTATTAACGATCTCGGACGGTATGATCCACACTCTTCATTCTGCTTATTCTTTTTTTTTTAAAAGACAATATTTGTCATATCCCATGTCTGAGGTATCAATTTTTTTTACAGTAATATGGTTCAATACTTTGAGCATTTCAGGGATTAAGCCGGCCTCAAAAGTCTTATAAAATTCAACCGGTAAAGTATCCTCTCCGGTTGCTTTCCCAGAGGGAAGAGCATCAATGGCCGCTGATATTTCTTCCAATGTAATTTCTAAGTTCAATAAGATTGCCTGCTCTGTTTCAATCTATAAGTTGTTTCATTAAATGTACAATTTTCCAAATAACTAAGAAATGTTTCTTTATCAAACATATTATAATTACTCTATAGAGTCTTATAGAAGCCAGAAAATTGTTCTACGATTTCTACGGGTTGTGTGTGGAGTAGCCCACAATCCCCTCTTATGTCCTTTATTACCCGTTCTGCACGTTTATCGAAGAGTTGAAGTGCAAGCACTTTTCCAACTTGCTCCCCATATTCATACTGTAAAGCTTTATGTTTATTATAATTTGCAGCCGTTCTTTCCTTCAAGGACCGACTTAACGCAGCACGTTTTTCAATTGAAAGAAGATATATTTGGGAGTATGTAGGAACTGCCGTGTGTTGAGTAGTACCACGTATGATTTCATCTGCATGTGCCACTTCTAATTGTCGGATAGCGTCTCTCGTGTCCTTATTTGCCTGGTTTTTAATTCGGTTTTGTCTTAAAACATATTGCTGAGTGGCTCCCCTTATGTAGACCTCAAGTGAATCCCAGACAGAGAAGAGAGAGGCAGAGTCTTCATTTTCCTGTATAAAATAACTGATGCATTCCAACATGAATATTTTATATTCTCTATCTTTCAGCAGATAACGAGGAAGCGAAAATTGACGCGCTTGTTCAACAGCTGAGCTAAGTGTTAAAGTTGTAAGGAGTTGTGATCTGAGACTATTTAGGGCAAACTTCACAACTGGCTATTATAAGGATAGAATTACAGGTAAAAAACATATCAATTATTGAGTATGATTGATCTGGTGCACTATAATATGTAAAAAAGGTGAAGAAGAATAAAGTGTCCGACAGACATCTTTCAAGCTGTGTAGTCTAATCATTTCCACAATGGAGGCCCTGACTTTCTTCATTCTAACAGAGGCACCTTGATTTGTCAGGTCAATGCTTGGATTCATAGTACAATTGAAATCGCCCATAATTATTAAGTCTCCCTGCCAGTCGAGAAGCTCCATGGTTATAGTCTCAAAGATAGATGGATCATCAGTATTAGGTCCATAGAGAGTACACAATACAAGTTTATGACCATTAATAAGTAACTGCACTATTATCCACCTGCCTCGATTATCATAAGATGTTCTAAGCATTTATCAACTAGGATAGCAAGCCCTCTGATAGAGACCGTCTGAGATGTACAAGCAACTTTCTTATAATCCAATTGTTTAAGTAAATGTCTGTCATTGTACGCCAAATGTGTTACAACCAATGCAGCAACATGAGGTTTATAATTTTTAATATCTGCCCGTACCAGCTGCCGTTTATTTGCTGAATATAGCCCGGCTACATTCCAGCATAAACACTTTATGACCCCCATTGTTTCAGTATTGAAATCATACAAAATACCAAAAACCATAAGACTATATTCCCTTTGTCATAATTTTTGAATAATGTAGGATACATTAAGCATTCATAGCATTCAGTGTCATATATGTTGTTGTAAATATAAAATGTTAAATCAGACTCATTCTTTCTGCTTGCTCCTTCCAAAACTTTTTGTTTAACCCCCTCAACCCCAACATCCCCAAGCCATGACTAGCCCCACACTGGCCAACCCTGGAGAAGGCCCTCCCACACCACCCTGCTCCTGGGAGAAGAAATCACCCCATCCAGGCTGTCAGCCAAAGTGAACTTGCACCACTCCGAGTGCTACCCGCTCCTCCCTAAGCCCATCTTAAAATAATTCAGAGTAGATTGCGTATATAAAGGGAATGTGAATAAAGAGAGAAAAAAAAGACCCCACTAGAACCTATTGATATCACTATGTCGTAAAGACTATCATAAACATTATCGAGATATACATTCAGCACTTAAAAAGTCTTAGGAAACCGATTAAGTTCAAGATTTCCATTGGTCAACAATTTGTTGAGCCTCTTTGACTGAATGAAAAGCAAGGTATGACCGCCACGGATAGCGTTGAGTCTGGCGGGTTCCTGAAGGAAAACTTGAGTGCCTGTGGTTTTCAAAGGATCGATCATTTGGCGTAGGTTTCACCGGCACTCCAAAGTTTCCTTACAGAGATCTGACCTCACAGAAAACGAATATGAGTTGGAGGGACTGGGCCGAGCACGAATATAAACAGCTTGTCTAAGCAGAAAGTTCCCAAAATAAATATTCAAAGGTCTAGGGTGCTGTCCAGAAACACCACAGAGGCTGTGTGCAGATTGGAAACACAGCTGCATGCCCAACGGGATTCAATGGAGAAGTAGCACTTGTAGTTTTAAAGAAAAAGGACCCTTTCCAGAGGACGCTGAAGAAACCCTTTGGAGGACGGGAGGTTGGATAGTCACCCTACCCATGGATACCCTAGGAACCAGGTTGCCTGCACCATGGAAGCAGGGTGCGTTGGGGTAACGTGAAGTTGGAAGCTCCAATTGACGACAATGGAAGACTTGGGAAGAAAGCCCTCTGGAGAAGTCGCTGACGATGTCCAGTGGAATCCAAGGGTGGATTTTTGAAGAGCACAACCTGTGAGCAGAGGGGACAGAGTCTATGACATGGAGAGGTGATCAGGAGGCACGTGAGCACAATTCCTACCTCTGCAGGGAGCTCAAGAGAGTTGATGAGAAAGTTGTTGCTGCAGTTGTGGGGACGAGGCGATGCTGAGGATGACCAGGAGCCGCACACTTACTGTGCCATGTCGGATGTCAGTGTTTAGATGTCGGTGTCGGGCAGGAGAACCAACAAGACTTGGTAACCGCAACTGGCGTGAAAGACGACAAGATGCAATTGTTGGGACTAGCAAGGTCCAAGGGCCTTACCAACTGCAAGAGAGTCAGAGCAGGCCCAGCGCATGTATGGGAGCCCACCAAAGCAGAACAAGACACTCGAGAGGACCAACAGCCCAAAGGCAGAGGATTTGCAAGAGGACCTCAGGCAGCTCACTAAATATGGAGGCAAGGAATGCAGTGAGAATACTGATCTTCAAAAGATGAGGTGCTGGAGGCTAGAGCTTCTTGTAGCCCGAAGATCTCTGGAGTCAACAAGCCTTGGCAATGGCAAGTCAATGTGGGGCACAGGGGTTTGGCACCAGCGGCTCTGATGAGGGATACTGCCCTCAAAATTGCAGGAAAGACAGGTCAGGCCTCCGGAGAGCCACCTGTGTTGTTGAGCCTCAGGAAGTCGAAAGGACAACAGGAGAAGCAGACCACTCAGCTTTGTTGTGGTGCCTGCAGTGCCAGGGGAGTGACACCATTACACTAAGGGACATTTATTCAGATGTCTTTGATGTCCACAGATCTTATGGGGAACCTGAGTGAAGCACAGAAACAGACGAGGCAGAAGACTTGCAAAACAGCTAGAACAGTAGCAGAAGGATCCATCCTTGATGCAGTCTCGGTTCCAGGCAAAGTCCAACAAAGTACAGATGTCCAGATGGTCGAAGAGGTGAGTCTTGTTCCAAGACAAATCTGAAGATCCAACTACGGGAGAGTCCTTAAATACTCAAGGAAAGGGGTGGAATGACTCTGGGGTCCCTCCTCGAGGAGGGACTGGAAACTGGAGAGGATACTTCCCTGTCCTTTGTCCAGTTTCGCACCAGAGCGAGAACCAAGAGTTCCTAAACTGGTCTCAAAGCTCAATATGAAATGAGAGCACTAAATGTGCCCTTCAATTCAGTCTGATGGTGCTAGAAAGTGCCCCCACCCAGCCCAATACACTAA
Organism: Lissotriton vulgaris; assembly: GCF_964263255.1. Classification (NCBI taxonomy): domain Eukaryota; kingdom Metazoa; phylum Chordata; class Amphibia; order Caudata; family Salamandridae; genus Lissotriton; species Lissotriton vulgaris. The sequence goes on along the minus strand of NC_141685.1, from coordinate 366,777,829 downwards.
TTCCTGTCTCGGAGGTGGTCACACCTGACTGCGGCAGGAGATCAGTTATTGTACCTTCCCCCGCTCAAGCGCAGCTCAGCAGCAGGAGGGCAGAACAATGTCTGTGGTCGGCAACAGCACTAGCTTGCTGGCAGAGCCTGAAAGGCTGTAACCCGAAGTACAGGGGGCTCCCCTAAGTGGCCCCCAGTACATGGGATCATACTTCCAACACCAAAATCTGTGATACCATACATGACCAGAAAACGTACATTTGTCGTGGGAGGTACAGGCACCACCGCACACAGACTGCAATAGCAGGCCTGTGGTCTAGTTTAAAAGGGCTCCCATAGGTGGCACAATACATGCGACTGCCCATAGGAAACCCCTGGTTTACATATTCCCTGGGTACCATAGCACCATATACTAGGGACTTACAAGGGTTCACCTTTTAAATTTAATGTAATAGCTTTTTGTTATTTTTAGTACCATAACGGGTTTTGGGGTTTATAGGGGAATAGGGTGGGAAGTAAATTGATTAAAAATAATCATGAAAATGTTGAAGATAATATTAATTATTTAATTGAAAATTATTTATGGTAATTTGATAATTATTCATGTTTTTAGTTAAGGTTTAGGTGGGGGTTGTTGGTGCTGCAGGAGTATAGGGTGGAAGTAAAATAATCATAATCAATGTATTACTCATTTGTATTATTAGTAATTATTTAAATGATAATTTGTTATGGTAATCATATATTATTTAAAGTAAATTTAATGTGTGGGTTGTGGGTTTCTCATCGACCCACTCCCCGACTCAATCAATAAAGCCTTCGCCCTCGCAAAGTCCATCACCCAATGAAGACGCGCCAAACCTGTTAAAGGGCCCATTGAACGACCACATCCAAAGATGCAGTTTCGATTTTCCGTCGCAAACATCCACTCCGATCCCTAACGGGGCACTTCACTTCACCTTCTCTAGAAATAATGATTCATTTGAGGGGACGACCAAACAAGCCCATTAAATGCCCCCTTAGCAACTACCAGCAACCATAAAGCCGGATTTAAAGTTAGTAGTTCCAATCAAGATCCAAATAAAAATCTTTAACAGGCTCAAATTCATTCATTTATCAACTCACCTTCTGTTCACAACCACTCCGCTGAAAATAAAAACCTCACAACAGGTCTCAGGCAAGGGTCCTTTCACACTAACCCTGGAATGCTTAAAGTCGAAGCACTTCTCGCAGCCACCAACCAAGCTTTGAACTCAATGGACAATGCTGCCCACATGCACGCCGATAAACTTGATACCCAGATAACTATTCTACAAATAGTAGCAGACTCTATAACGGGAATAGACTCAAAATTGGTTCAGTTAAACTCGCTGATACGAAGAGCCCAAAAAAACGAGGCTCAAAATCACCCTTCATGAAGAAGAGTAAAAGCGATACTATGTTCATACCTCATTGTGGAGTCTCTTTTGTGGTGTTTTCACTGGGTTACTATATCCACGTATGCACAACTGCTTTACACATTGTCTCTTATGTTACGTCTAACTGTCTAATTTACCATTAACCATTTAATTTTACCATTTAACGTCTAATTTATCATGACTAGAATTGCGGTCTCTACTTGAACAGGGTGGATACCTGGGCCTACGAGAGACATGATTTCTAATAATACATGAGCGAAATCTATTTTGGAACCTTTACAGATAATCTTGCTGAGTTGGAGGTGTTATTGATTTTCAAAAAGTAGCTTTCTTTGACTCAAAATTTTGTGTCTATTTTCTAAGTCTTTACTTTCTCTCTCCAGTACTCTTTAATTTTATTTTTTCTGTCTTTCTCCTTCTTTTTTTCCTTTTCTATATTTTTGGTCACACTAAAATGCAATACGGTACACAAAGAAGTGGGTAGTGCTGTAGGCATGATCATGACAATGTATGGGAATCTACTACAAAGTAAAACAGCAAACCAAAGCTTTGATTTAAGTACAGGTACAGGTACAGGTCCAGGCCTATTACGTCTACAATGGAAGAGCTTTATCGCAGTCATACTCTTGGATAGGCAGTTCTGTTATGTGGTTTGAAATTTTATTTAAAACAATGTCAAAGTGCAATTGTTTAACTAGTTCACAGCCAATGTTCTCAGGCATTTCTGTTACCAGGTTGCCAAACCATGCTCTGTTGTGTTATTTTACGGACGAGCAGGGTTTTAATCAGCAGTCCCAAGTGTGATCCATGTAGGGCAGCAGCAGCTTGGCAGAGGTCACATTCTATGGTGCATTTGGTAGGGATTCGTCTCTCTTTGGTTAGGGTGCTGAAATTCATAATTGGGCACATTGAAGGTAGAGTCAGCTGCCATCAGCCTTGCTGGAGTGACCACTCTGAAGAAGACAAAAGCCCAAACCCTTCCAAAAAAAATCTCTCCCACTAAAAACAGAATCTGACTCTCTGACATAAGCCCCTACCATCACCAAAATGGCAATTTGCATGAAAGGCTAATTAGCAACCCCTACTAAATAGGTAATAATGAATTTCCTAGGGCAGCTCTGTCTCTATCGTTACACTCTTATGTGACGGAGGTTCTACCGTCCGGTTAAGTAATACAGGCAAAACTTTTCCACTGATTGGGGGGCTATGTCAGCACCTCAATCGTGTGTATGTCAAAGGCAATATAACATTGATCAACCAGCCTACAGCAGAGATACACTTTTAACCAACATGGAGTCCTGCACCATACACACACAAGCAGACCGGTAGGAATCACACTCCACTCCGGAAGCATAAAAAAAGTCTTGTCCCCTGCTAATGATTCAAAACTGTATGCTGCCACCACGACTCACTATACATGTTTAAGGAACACAGACAGTAGTTGGCACGCCATACTTAACCTCAGAGCCAGGTTCTGGGTACATTTTTGGTCTCGGCCTCTGAAAGCATGCTGATTTTTTAGGGTGTTTTGCGGCCCTAACGAAATTCTGAATGCTAGAGTCACTTACAGATAGATAACTTAGGGCATGGTGGCACAACCAACTAACTTGTGTATTGTGTTACCATAGGGGTCCGATGTTGGCACTCAATTCATAACCTCAAAGCCAGATTCTGGGTTAATATATGGTCTGGACCTCAGCATGTGTGCAGTTTTTTGTGGGTGCTGTGGCCCAAGGGAAGCCAGGATGCTAGAGTCACTTGCAGATAGGTAACTGAGGGCATAGGTGACATCCAACTACCATACCGTGGAGGTTCGTATTGTAAAAGCCGTACATTAAATGAGGCTGGGGACCTGCTAACTTAAAGTAATGGGAGAACCACTGATTTACAGTTCATACATTTCGCCAACCTGTAAATTATCTACTTGTTCATGATTAGTTCAGTCAAGGCAACCACATGTAGGACTCATCGGGGAATTTGGTACAATGTAAAGATCACCTGGAGATTGGAGGACATTGGCAGCAAAGCGCCCCAATTTTCTTCCGGAGGGCTTCTAGGAGTGCTCTGGGAGATCTCAAAAATGTTTTCATGTCTTGCAGAAGTTCAAAAAAGATTATATGGGCGATTTTGCATTAACAAGTATGTAAACCACATGCATGTGTTTTACCGATTCTCATAAGGCAGATCTCCTGAATTTTTCCCCATCTTCAGAGAATTCAAAAAAGTCTGGAAAACCTACCTGCCATTGGTTCTGATCTGATGGTTCACTTCGACGATCTTCTTGAGTTCCCTCATTCTGTAAGAAAAAAACGAATGACAATTAAGTGGCCTGCGCAAGCAAGAGGATACGAAAGGTAGACTCATTTGCCATTAACAGGCGATGTTTGTGCAGTGTCTTTTTCAGGTAAAGTACACAACCATAAAAATAGGGTCCACAGACGTGTGGAAAAAAAATGAACTTTCTTGAAACTTCATCACTATTTATAAAGTGCAGAGAATGAATGGGAAGGCGAGTGTATACACGACAGCTGTAATATGTGTTATGCCCATAGTTACATTTTTTTTTAAAATGTATTTTTATTTGGAGGAGCAAGCACAATAATCAACAAAACAACAGAATTGTACCAACGTGCAATGCATGTACAACATAAAAATTATATATAAAAAAGGCAGCAATAAAAAAAATAGGAAAGACGGAAAGGTGGACGCCATTATACATTAAGTAAATAAATAAACAGATGAAATATAAAGAATACACAAATATATAAAAACAATATTTTTTGCTTTATTTAGCAAGAGTCCCCGAGTTCAATAGAACTTCTTCCGGCATCAAACGCCTCCACTCTTGGCGATAGCCATCTCGCTCTCTAGAATCTCTCTTAGCGTTGTCCACCATTCGAAAGCTCTAGGCGAAGTTTTAGATATATAAGCATGGGCAACGTATAGTCGTGCTGGGCCCGATTCACAGAATGAACTTAAGACTCAATCCTAAACTTACTACTCTTCTGGTATGCACAGAATGCACTTACTACTTTTGGCATTTACAGAATAAACTTACTACTTTTGGTATTCACAGAAGTTAGGATTTTGTCTTAAGTTTGTCTTAAGACAAACTTAAGAATAATTGATACGCCTTACTAATAGCAAGTTTTGATTCCAGTAGTAGTCCAGTAGTCTAAACTCACCCTGGCAATAAGGAAGTTTTAAATACTTTATAGCATGTCTCAGCTGTTTGTGGCTCCAAATAAAACTACTAATAGCCCCCTCGAGTTTTTTGAAAAAATAATTTGGGGCTCTCAGAGGAATTGCCCTAAATAAGTAAAGAAATGTAGGTAAAACAATCATTTTTATAATATTGCAGCACCCTATAATACTAATTGGCAGCTTATGCCAGTCCCTCATTATAGAAACCATTGATTTAAATAACGTATCATAATTCAATTTTATGATCTGCCGTATGTCTGAAGTAATCCGAACACCTAAGTAAATGGCTGACATAAAGGCCTCGGTTATGGCCCTTCCTGGTTGAAAGTTAAGGAAAGTCTGGGTTTTACTGACATTCAGCTTCTACTCTGAAAAGTGTCCGAATATACTTACTTCCGATTGTATTTCTTCTATTGCCCTTGCTGGATATCTAGTAAATACAGCAATATCATCGGTATAAGCCGTGATTTTCAGTTCTCCAGAACATAGAGTGACTGGCGGAATGGATGGATTGGAAAGACAAACTTAAGACAGACTTAAGACAAAATCCTAACTTAAGGCTGTCTTAAGTCTGTCTTAAGTTTGTCTTTAGTCTGTATTAAGTTTGTCTTAAGACAAACTTAAGAAAAAATCCTAACTACTGTGAATACCAAAAGTAGTAAGTTCATTCTGTGAATACCAAAAGTAGTAAGTGCATTCTGTGAATACCAAAATAGTAGTGAGTTTAGGATTTAGTCTTAAGTTTATTCTGTGAATCGGGCCCACTGCTACTAACATAATTGAAATTAAAGATCTTAATCCTAAGGATACATCTGTTTTATAGCCAAACATAATCAGACGTGTGGAAAAAAACTGAACTTTCTTGAAACTTCATCACTATTTATAAAGTGCAGAGAATGAATGGGAAGGCGAGTGTATACACGACAGCTGTAATATGTGTTATGCCCATAGTTATTTTTTTTTTTTTAAATGTATTTTTATTTGGAGGAGCAAGCACAATAATCAACAAAACAACAGAATTGTACCAACGTGCAATGCATGTACAACATAAAAAGTTATATATAAAAAAAACAGCAATAAAAAAATAGGACAGACGGAAAGGTGGACGCCATTATACATTAAGTAAATAAATAAACAGATGAAATATAAAGAATACACAAATATATAAAAACAATATTTTTTGCTTAATTTAGCAAGAGTCCCCGAGTTCAATAGAACTTCTTCCCGGATCGAATGCCTCCACTCTTGGCGTTAGCCATCTCGTTCTCTAGAATCTCTCTTAGCGTTGTCCACCATTCGAAAGCTCTAGGCGAAGTTTTAGATATATAAGCACGGGCAGCGTATAGTCGTGCTGGGCCCGATTCACAGAATGAACCTAAGACTCAATCCTAAACTTACTACTCTTCTGGTATGCACAGAATGCACTTACTACTTTTGGCATTTACAGAATGAACTTACTACTTTTGGTATTCACAGAAGTTAGGATTTTGTCTTAAGTTTGTCTTAAGACAAACTTAAGACAGACTTAAGACAGACTTAAGACAAACTTAAGACAGACTTAAGACAAAATCCTAACTTAAGGCTGTCTTAAGTCTGTCTTAAGTTTGTCTTAAGACAAACTTAAGACAAGATCCTAACTACTGTGAATACCAAAAGTAGTAAGTTCATTCTGTGAATACCAAAAGTAGTAAGTGCATTCTGTGAATACCAAAATAGTAGTGAGTTTAGGATCAAGTCTTAAGTTTATTCTGTGAATCAGGCCCACTGCTACTAACATAATTGAAATTAAAGATCTTAATCCTAAGGATACATCTGTTTTATAGCCAAACATAATCTCTTTTTCTGTTAAATATAGATCAAACTTTAGACGGTCAGCTATAATGCCCTGTACCTCGTTCCAAAAGACAAACAAATCTGGTCAGGTGACAAACATGTGTAGGCAGGTTGTTGCTATCATTCCGCACTTAACACATTTACTTTTATCATTCGTGTTTATGTTACTGGGATCTATCCATTTAATTATGCATTCTGGTGTATAGTAAAGCATAAACACTGCTTTAAACTGTTTCAGCTTGAGATTAATAGAATGTACCGAGCTGTCTAAGTTCTCCAATGATTCTTCTAAATCAGCTGAGCTAACATCTTGCCCAAGTAGCTCAGCCCATTTTAGTGCTATCTTTGAGTTATCTTTCTCCAAAATTTGGAAGGATAATTGATACGCCTTACTAATAGTAAGTTTTGATTCTGAATGTATATAGTGCAGTATATCTGATCCCATAGGTTATTTTATATCTCTATGTCCCAGTAAATGATCTCTTATCTGCAAGTATTTATAAAACATATTTTTAGGGAGTCTGCAAATCTAGAAATGTACGAAATCCAGCAGCATTATACAAATGGGTAAACTGTCTAATACCAAATCTATCCCAGAATTTGGCTAGCGCATCATGAAAGATATTAGGGAATATTGTATTACGCCATAATGGCATATTGAGATGTATCAAGAAAAGAGAGTCGTTAGCTGTAATTTGGCGCCATATATAGGCTATATCTTTAAGGGTCCTAAATCAAACTCTCTTAAAGTAGTTTGGATCATTTATTCTGTACATGAACATAGTGCTATCATTATCAATAGCAAGATTGTAACAGCTTTGTTATCTTCTATCATCCAGGAGGTCTCGCAGACGTCCTATAAAGGAAGCCCAAAAATATCATTTAAAGTCCAGTAGTCTAAACTCACCCTGGCAATAAGGAAGTTTTAAATACTTTATAGCATGTCTCAGCTGTTTGTGGCTCCAAATAAAACTACTAATGGCCCCCTCGAGTTTTTTGAAAAAATAATTGGGGGCTCTCAGAGGAATTGCCCTAAATAAGTAAAGAAATGTAGGTAAAACAATCATTTTTATAATATTGCAGCACCCTATAACACTAATTGGCAGCTTATGCCAGTCCCTCATTATAGAAACCATTGATTTAAGTAACGTATCATAATTCAATTTTATGATCTGCCGTATGTCTGAAGTAATCCGAACACCTAAGTAAATGGCTGACATAAAGGCCTCGGTTATGGCCCTTCCTGGTTGAAAGTTAAGGAAAGTCTGGGTTTTACTGACATTCAGCTTCTACTCTGAAAAGTGTCTGAATATACTTACTTCAGATTGTATTTCTTCTATTGCCCTTGCTGGATATCTAGTAAATACAGCAATATCATCGGTATAAGCCGTGATTTTCAGTTCTCCAGAACATAGAGTGACTGGCGGGATGGATGGATTGGAAAGCAAGAATTTGATATATGGTTCTATGTATAAGGCAAAAAGCAAGGGTGAAAGAGGGCACCCTTGCCGAGTGCCCCTCAGAACCTTAAATGATGTGGAGTGGTAGGTTAAATAGACTAATTTAGCACTCGGACACCTATATAAGGCTCTTACCCAGTCATAAAAGGGACCATGGATATTATGTGCCTCAAGCGTAGCCCATAGGCATTCCCATGTTACACGGTTGAATGCCTTTTCTGCATTAAGAATAATCGTTCCTATGTCCAAGTTAGAATTAGAAGCAGCATCAAAGGCAACAATAGCAGTGGTCACATGCATAGTCGTGTCTCTACCAGGGATAAATCCATGTTGCTGGACAGAAGCAGGTTGTGTCATAAAGGGTGCGAGGCGCGTTGCCAATATTGTGGCCAAAAATTTCGCATCAGCGTTTATTAACGATCTCGGACGGTATGATACACACTCTTCATTCTGATTATCCTTTTTTTTTTTAAAAAGACAATATTTGTCATATCCCATGTCTGAGGTATCGAATTTTTTTACAGTAATATGGTTCAATACTTTGAGCGTTTCAGGGATTAAGCCAGCCTCAAAAGTCTTACAAAATTCAACCGGTAAAGTATCCTCTCCAGTTGCTTTCCCAGAGGGAAGAGCATCAATGGGCGCTGATATTTCTTCCAATGTAATTTCTAAGTTCAATAAGTTTGCCTGCTCTGTTTCCAATCTGTAAGTTGTTTCATTAAATCTACAATTTTCCAAATAACTAAGAAATGTTTCTTTATCAAACATATTAGAATTACTCTATAGAGTCTTATAGAAGCCAGAAAATTGTTCTACGATTTCTACGTGTTGTGTGTGGAGTAGCCCACAATCCCCTCTTATGCCCTTTAATACCCGTTCTGCATGTTTATCGAAGAGTTGAGGTGCAAGCACTTTTCCAACTTGCTCCCCATATTCATACTGTAAAGCTTTATGTTTATTATAATTTGCAGCCGTTCTTTCCTTCAAGGACCGACTTAACGCAGCACGTTTTTCAATTAAAAGAAGATATATTTGGGAGTACAGAGTAACTGCCGTGTGTTGAGTAGTACCATGTATGATTTCATCTGCATGTGCCACTTCTAATTGTCGGATAGCATCTCTCGTGTCCTTATTTGCCTGGTTTTTAATTCGGTTTTGTCTTAAAACATATTGTTGAGTGGCTCCCCTTATGTAGGCCTTAAGTGAATCCCAGACAGAGAAGAGAGAGGCAGAGTCTTCATTTTCCTGTATAAAATAACTGATGCATTCCCACATGAATATTTTATATTCTCTATCTTTCAGCAGATAACAAGGCAGCGAAAATTGACGCGCTTGTTTAACAGCTGAGCTAAGTGTTAAAGTCGTAAGGGGTTGTCATCTGAGACTATTTTGGGCAAACTTCACAACTGACTATTTTAAGGATAGAATTACAGGTAAAAAAAATATCAATTATTGAGTATGATTGATGTGGTGCACTATAATATGTAAAACCAGGTGAAGAAGAATAAAGTGTCCGACAGACATCTTTCAAGCTGTGTAGTCTAATCATTTCCACAATGGAGGCCCTGACTTTCTTCATTCTAACAGAGGCACCTTGATTTGTCGGGTCAATGCTAGGATTCATAGTACAATTGAAATCGCCCATAATTATTAAGTCTCCCTGCCAGTCGAGAAGCTCCATGGTTATAGTCTCAAAGATAGATGGATCATCAGTATTAGGTCCATAGAGAGTACACAATACAAATTTATGACCATTAATAAGTAACTGCACTCTTATCCACCTGCCTCGATTATCATAAGATGTTCTAAGCATTTATCAACTAGGATAGCAAGCCCTCTGATAGAGACCGTCTGAGATGTACAAGCAACTTTCTTATAATCCAATTGTTTAAGTAAATGTCTGTTATTGTACGCCAAATGTGTTACAACCAATGCAGCAACATGAGGTTCATAATTTTTAATTTCTGCCCGTACCAGCTGCCGTTTATTTGCTGAATTTAGCCCGGCTACATTCCAGCATAAACACTTTATGACCCCCATTGTTTCAGTATTGAAATCATACAAAATACCAAAAACCATAAGACTATATTCCCTTTGTCATAATTTTTGAATAATGTAGGATACATTAAGCATTCATAGCATTCCGTGTCATATATGTTGTTGCAAATATAAAATGTTAAATCAGACTCATTCTTTCTGCTTGCTCCTTCCAAAACTTTTTGTTTAACCCCCTCAACCCCAACATCCCCAAGCCATGACTAGCTCCACACTGGCCAACCCTGGAGAAGGCCCTCCCACCCCACCCTGCTCCTGAGAGAAGAAATCACCCCATCCAGGCTGTCAGCCAAAGTGAACTTGCACCACTCCGAGTGATACCCGCTCCTCCCTAAGCCCATCTTAAAATAATTCAGAGTAGATTGCTTATATAAAGAGAATGTGAAAAAAGAGAGAAAAAAAAGACCCCACTAGAACCTATTGATATCACTATGTCGTAAAGACTATCATAAACATTATCGAGATATACATTCAGCACTTAAAAAGTCTTAGGAAACCGATTAAGTTGAAGATTTCCATTGGTCAACAATTTGTTGAGCCTCTTTGACTGAATGAAAAGCAAGGTATGACCGCCACGGATAGCGTTGAGTCTGGCGGGTTCCTGAAGGAAAACTTGTGTGCCTGTGGTTTTCAAAGGATCGATCATTTGGCATAGGTTTCACCGGCACTCCAAAGTTTCCTTACAGAGATCTGACCTCACAGAAAACGAATATGAGTTGGATGGACTGGGCCGAGCACAAATAAAAACAGCTTGTCTAAGCAGAAAGTTCCCAAAATAAATAATCGAAGGTCTAGGTTGCTGTCCAGAAACACCACAGAGGCTGTGTGCAGATTGGAAACAGAGCTGCATGCCCAACGGAATTCAATGGAGAAGTAGCACTTGTAGTTTTAAAGAAAAAGGACCCTTTCCAGAGGACGCTGAAGAAACCCTTTGGAGGACGGGAGGTTGGAGAGTCACCCTACCCATGGATGCCCTAGGAACCAGGTTGCCTGCATCATGGAAGCAGGGTGCGTTGGGGTAACGTGATGTTGGAAGCTCCAATTGACGACAATGGAAGACTTGGGAAGAAAGCCCTCTGGTGAAGTCGCTGACAATGGCCAGTGGAATCCAAGGGTGGATTTTTGAAGAGCACAACCTGTGAGCAGAGGGGACAGAGTCTATGACATGGAGAGGTGATCAGGAGGCACGTGAGCACAATTCCAACCTCTGCAGGGAGCTCAAGAGAGTTGAGGAGAAAGTTGTTGCTGCAGTTGTGGGGACGAGGCGATGCTGAGGATGACCAGGAGCCGCACACTTACTGTGCCATATCGGATGTCAGTGTTTAGATGTCGGTGTCCGGCAGGAGAACCAACAAGACTTGGTAACCGCAACTGGCGTGAAAGACGACAAGATGCAATTGTTGGGACTAGCAAGGTCCAAGGGCCTTACCAACTGCAAGAGAGTCAGAGCAGGCCCAGCGCAAGTATGGGAGCCCACCAAAGCAGAACAAGACACTCGAGAGGACCAACAGCCCAAAGGCAGAGGATTTGCAAGAGGACCTCAGGCAGCTCACTAAATATGGGGGCAAGGAATGCAGTGAGAATACTGATCTTCAAAAGATGAGGTGCTGGAGGCTAGAGCTTCTTGTAGCCCGAAGATCTCTGGAGTCAACAAGCCTTGGCAATGGCAAGTCAATGTAGGGCACAGGGGTTTGGCACCAGCGGTTCTGATGAGGGATACTGCCCTCAAAATTGCAGGAAAGACAGGTCAGGCCTCCGGATAGCCACCTGTGTTGTTGAGCCTCAGGAAGTCGGAAGGACGACAGGAGAAGCAGACCACTCAGCTTTGTTGTGGTGCCTGCAGTGCCAGGGGAGTGACACCATTACACTAAGGGACATTTATTCAGATGTCTTTGATGTCCACAGATCTTGTGGGGAACCTGAGTGAAGCACAGAAACAGACGAGGCAGAAGACTTGCAAAACAGCTAGAACAGTAGCAGCAGGATCCATCCTTGATGCAGTCTCGGTTCCAGGCAAAGTCCAACAAAGTACAGATGTCCAGATGGTCGAAGAGGTGAGTCTTGTTCCAAGACAAATCTGAAGATCCAACTACGGGAGAGTCCTTAAATACTCAAGGAAATGGTTGTAATGACTCTGGGGTCCCTCCTTGAGGAGGGACTGGAAACTGGGGAGGATACTTCCCTGTCCTTTGTCCAGTTTCGCACCAGAGCGAGAACCAAGGGTTCCTAAACTGATCTCAAAGCTCAATATGAAAGGAGAGCACTAAATGTGCCCTTCAATTCAGTCTGATGGTGCTAGAAAGTGCCCCCACCCCAGCCCAATACACTAATTCCTGTCTGGGAGGTGGTCACACCTGACTGCGGCAGGAGATCAGTTATTGTACCTTCCCCCGCTCAAGCGCAGCTCTGCAGCAGGAGGGCAGAACAATGTCTGTGGTCGGTAACAGCACTAGCTTGCTGGCAGAGCCTGAAAGGCTGTAACCTGAAGTACAGGGGGCTCCCCTAAGTGGCCCCCAGTACATGGGATCATACTTCCAACACCAAAATCTGTGATACCATACATGACCAGAAAACGTACATTTGTCGTGGGAGGTACAGGCACCACCGCACACAGACTGCAATAGCAGGCCTGTGGTCTAGTTTAAAAGGGCTCCCATAGGTGGCACAATACATGCGGCTGCCCATAGGAAACCCCTGGTTTACATATTCCCTGGGTACCATAGCACCATATACTAGGGACTTACAAGGGTTCACCTTTTAAATTTAATGTAATAGCTTTTTGTTATTTTTAGTACCATAACGGGTTTTGGGGTTTATAGGGAAATAGGGTGGGAAGTAAATTGATTAAAAATAATCATGAAAATGTTGAAGATAATATTAATTATTTAATTGAAAATTATTTATGGCAATTTGATAATTATTCATGTTTTTAGTTAAGGTTTAGGTGGGGGTTGTTGGTGCTGCAGGAGTATAGGGTGGGAAGTAAAATAATCATAATCAATGTATTACTCATTTGTATTATTAGTAATTATTTAAATGATAATTTGTTATGATATATTATTTAAAGTAAAATTTAATGTGTGGGTTGTGGGTTTCTCATCGACCCACTCCCCGACTCAATCAATAAAGCTTTCGCCCTCGCAAAGTCCATCATTCAATGAAGACGCGCCAAACCTGTTAAAGGGCCCATTGAACGACCACATCCAAAGATGCAGTTTCGATTTTCCGTCGCAAGCATCCACTCCGATCCCTAATGGGGCACTTCACTTCACCTTCTCTAGAAATAATGATTCATTTGAGGGGACGACCAAACGAGCCCATTAAATGCCCCCTTAGCAACTACCAGCAACCATAAAGCCGGATTTAAAGTTAGTAGTTCCAATCAAGATCCAAATAAAAATCTTTAACAGGCTCAAATTCATTCATTTATCAACTCACCTTCTGTTCACAACCACTCCGCTGAAAATAAAAACCTCACAACAGGTCTCAGGCAAGGGTCTTTTTACACTAACCCTAGAATGCTTAAAGTCAAAGCACTTCTCGCAGCCACCGACCAAGCTTTGAACTCAATGGACAATGCTGCCCACATGCACGCCGATAAACTTGATACCCAGATAACTATTCTACAACTAGTAGCAGACTCTATAACGGGAATAGACTCAAAATTGGTTCAGTTAAACTCGCTGATACGAAGAGCCCGAAAAAACGAGGCTCAAAATCACCCTTCATGAAGAAGAGTAAAAGCGATACTATGTTCATACCTCATTGTGGAGTCTCTTTTGTGGTGTTTTCACTGGGTTACTATATCCACGTATGCACAACTGCTTTACACATTGTCTCTTATGTTACGTCTAACTGTCTAATTTACCATTAACTATTTAATTTTACCATTTAACGTCTAATTTACCATGACTAGAATTGCGGTCTCTACTTGAACAGGGTGGATACCTGGGCCTACTAGAGACATGATTTCTAATAATACATGAGCGAAATCTATTTTGGAACCTTTACAGATAATCTTGCTGAGTTGGAGGTGTTATTGATTTTCAAAAAGTAGCTTTCTTTGACTCAAAATTTTGTGTCTATTTTCTAAGTCTTTACTTTCTCTCTCCAGTACTCTTTAATTTTATTTTTTCTGTCTTTCTCCTTCTTTTTTTCCTTTTCTATATTTTTGGTCACACTAAAATGCAATACGGTACACAAAGAAGTGGGTAGTGCTGTAGGCATGATCATGACAATGTATGGGAATCTACTACAAAGTAAAACAGCAAACCAAAGCTTTGATTTAAGTACAGGTACAGGTACAGGTCCAGGCCTATTAAGTCTACAATGGAAGAGCTTTATCGCAGTCATACTCTTGGATAGGCAGTTCTGTTATGTGGTTTGAAATTTTATTTAAAACAATGTCAAAGAGCAATTGTTTAACTAGTTCACAGCCAATGTTCTCAGGCATTTCTGTTACCAGGTTGCCAAACCATGCTCTGTTGTGTTATTTTACGGACGAGCAGGGTTTTAATCAGCAGTCCCAAGTGTGATCCATGTAGGGCAGCAGCAGCTTGGCAGAGGTCACATTCTATGGTGCATTTGGTAGGGATTCGACTCTCTTTGGTTAGAGTGCTGAAATTCATAATTTGAGCACATTGAAGGTAGAGTCAGTTGCCATCAGCCTTGCTGGAGTGACCACTCTGAAGAAGACAAAAGCCCAAACCCTTCCAAAAAAAATCTCTCCCACTAAAAACAGAATCTGACTCTCTGACATAAGCCCCTACCATCACCAAAATGGCAATTTGCATGAAAGGCTAATTAGCAACCCCTACTAAATAGGTAACAATGAATTTCCAAGGGCAGCTCTGTCTCTATCGTTACACTCTTATGTGACGGAGGTTCTACCGTCCGGTTAAGTAATACAGGCAAAACTTTTCCACTGATTGGGGGGCTATGTCAGCACCTCAATCGTGTGCATGTCAAAGGCAATATAACATTGATCAACCAGCCTACAGCAGAGATACACTTTTAACCAACATGGAGTCCTGCACCATACACACACAAGCAGACCGGTAGGAATCACACTCCACTCCGGAAGCATAAAAAAAGTCTTGTCCCCTGCTAATGATTCAAAACTGTATGCTGCCACCACGACTCACTTTACATGTTTAAGGAACACAGACAGTAGTTGGCACGCCATACTTAACCTCAGAGCCAGGTTCTGGGTACATTTTTGGTCTCGGCCTCAGAAAGCATGCTGATTTTTTAGGGTGTTTTGCGGCCCTAACGAAATTCTGAATGCTAGAGTCACTTACAGATAGATAACTTAGGGCATGGTGGCACAACCAACTAACTTGTGTATTGTGTTACCATAGGGGTCTGATGTTGGCACTCAATTCATAACCTCAAAGCCAGATTCTGGGTTAATATATTGTCTGGACCTCAGCATGTGTGCAGTTTTTTGTGGGTGCTGTGGCCCAAGGGAAGCCAGGATGCTAGAGTCACTTGCAGATAGGTAACTGAGGGCATAGGTGACATCCAACTACCATACCGTGGAGGTTCGTATTGTAAAAGCCGTACATTAAATGAGGCTGGGGACCTGCTAACTTAAAGTAATGGGAGAACCACTGATTTACAGTTCATACATTTCGCCAACCTGTAAATTATCTACTTGCTCATGATTAGTTCAGTCAAGGCAACCACATGTAGGACTCATCGGGGAATTTGGTACAATGTAAAGATCACCTGGAGATTGGAGGACATTGGCAGCAAAGCGCCCCAATTTTCTTCCGGAGGGCTTCTAGGAGTGCTCTGGGAGATCTCAAAAATGTTTTCATGTCTTGCAGAAGTTCAAAAAAGATTATATGGGCGATTTTGCATTAACAGGTATGTAAACCACATGCATGTGTTTTACCGATTCTCATAAGGCAGATCTCCTGAATTTTTCCCCATCTTCAGAGAATTCAAAAAAGTCTGGAAAACCTACCAGCCATTGGTTCCGATCTGATGGTTCACTTCGACGATCTTCTTGAGTGCGCTCATTCTGTAAGAAAAAAACGGATGACAATTAAGTGGCCTGCGCAAGCAAGAGGATACGAAAGGTAGACTCATTTGCCATTAACAGGCGATGTTTGTGCAGTGTCTTTTTCAGGTAAAGTACACAACCATAAAAATAGGGTCCACAGACGTGTGGAAAAAAACTGAACTTTCTTGAAACTTCATCACTATTTATAAAGTGCAGAGAATGAAAGGGAAGGCGAGTGTATACACGACAGCTGTAATATGTGTTATGCCCATAGTTACATTTTTTTTAAAAAATGTATTTTTATTTGGAGGAGCAAGCACAATAATCAACAAAACAACAGAATTGTACCAACGTGCAATGCATGTACAACATAAAAATTATATATAAAAAAAGGCAGCAATAAAAAAATAGGATAGACGGAAAGGTGGACGCCATTATACATTAAGTAAATAAATAAACAGATGAAATATAAAGAATACACAAATATATAAAAACAATATTTTTTGCTTAATTTAGCAAGAGTCCCCGAGTTCAATAGAACTTCTTCCCGCATCAAATGCCTCCACTCTTGGCGATAGCCATCTCGCTCTCTAGAATCTCTCTTAGCGTTGTCCACCATTCGAAAGCTCTAGGCGAAGTTTTAGATATATAAGCACGGGCAACGTATAGTCGTGCTGGGCCCGATTCACAGAATGAACTTAAGACTCAATCCTAAACTTACTACTCTTCTGGTATGCACAGAATGCACTTACTACTTTTGGCATTTACAGAATAAACTTACTACTTTTGGTATTCACAGAAGTTAGGATTTTGTCTTATGTTTGTCTTAAGACAAACTTAAGAATAATTGATACGCCTTACTAATAGCAAGTTTTGATTCCAGTAGTAGTCCAGTAGTCTAAACTCACCCTGGCAATAAGGAAGTTTTAAATACTTTATAGCATGTCTCAGCTGTTTGTGGCTCCAAATAAAACTACTAATGGCCCCCTCGAGTTTTTTGAAAAAATAATTGGGGGCTCTCAGAGGAATTGCCCTAAATAAGTAAAGAAATGTAGGTAAAACAATCATTTTTATAATATTGCAGCACCCTATAACACTAATTGGCAGCTTATGCCAGTCCCTCATTATAGAAACCATTGATTTAAGTAACGTATCATAATTCAATTTTATGATCTGCCGTATGTCTGAAGTAATCCGAACACCTAAGTAAATGGCTGACATAAAGGCCTCGGTTATGGCCCTTCCTGGTTGAAAGTTAAGGAATGTCTGGGTTTTACTGACATTCAGCTTCTACTCTGAAAAGTGTCCGAATATACTTACTTCAGATTGTATTTCTTCTATTGCCCTTGCTGGATATCTAGTAAATACAGCAATATCATCGGTATAAGCCGTGATTTTCAGTTCTCCAGAACATAGAGTGACTGGCGGGATGGATGGATTGGAAAGCAAGAATTTGATATATGGTTCTATGTATAAGGCAAAAAGCAAGGGTGAAAGAGGGCACCCTTGCCGAGTGCCCCTCAGAACCTTGAATGATGTGGAGTGGTAGGTTAAATAGACTAATTTAGCACTCGGACACCTATATAAGGCTCTTACCCAGTCATAAAAGGGACCATGGATATTATGTGCCGCAAGCGTAGCCCATAGGCATTCCCATGTTACACGGTTGAATGCCTTTTCTGCATTAAGAATAATCGTTCCTATGTCCAAGTTAGAATTAGAAGCAGCATCAAAGGCAACAATAGCAGTGGTCACATGCATAGTCGTGTCTCTACCAGGGATGAATCCATGTTCCTGGACAGAAGCAGGTTGTGTCATAAAGGGTGCGAGGCGCGTTGCCAATATTGTGGCCAAAAATTTCGCATCAGCGTTTATTAACGATCTCGGACGGTATGATACACACTCTTCATTCTGATTATCCTTTTTTTTTTTAAAAAGACAATATTTGTCATATCCCATGTCTGAGGTATCGAATTTTTTTACAGTAATATGGTTCAATACTTTGAGCGTTTCAGGGATTAAGCCAGCCTCAAAAGTCTTACAAAATTCAACCGGTAAAGTATCCTCTCCAGTTGCTTTCCCAGAGGGAAGAGCATCAATGGCCGCTGATATTTCTTCCAATGTAATTTATAAGTTCAATAAGTTTGCCTGCTCTGTTTCCAATCTGTAAGTTGTTTCATTAAATCTACAATTTTCCAAATAACTAAGAAATGTTTCTTTATCAAACATATTAGAATTACTCTATAGAGTCTTATAGAAGCCAGAAAATTGTTCTACGATTTCTACGTGTTGTGTGTGGAGTAGCCCACAATCCCCTCTTATGCCCTTTAATACCCGTTCTGCATGTTTATCGAAGAGTTGATGTGCAAGCACTTTTCCAACTTGCTCCCCATATTCATACTGTAAAGCTTTATGTTTATTATAATTTGCAGCCGTTCTTTCCTTCAAGGACCGACTTAACGCAGCATGTTTTTCAATTAAAAGAAGATATATTTGGGAGTACATAGTAACTGCCGTGTGTTGAGTAGTACCATGTATGATTTCATCTGCATGTGCCACTTCTAATTGTCGGATAGCATCTCTCGTGTCCTTATTTGCCTGGTTTTTAATTCGGTTTTGTCTTAAAACATATTGTTGAGTGGCTCCCCTTATGTAGGCCTTAAGTGAATCCCAGACAGAGAAGAGAGAGGCAGAGTCTTCATTTTCCTGTATAAAATAACTGATGCATTCCCACATGAATATTTTATATTCTCTATCTTTCAGCAGATAACAAGGCAGCGAAAATTGACGCGCTTGTTTAACAGCTGAGCTAAGTGTTAAAGTCGTAAGGGGTTGTCATCTGAGACTATTTAGGGCAAACTTCACAACTGACTATTTTAAGGATAGAATTACAGGTAAAAAAAATATCAATTATTGAGTATGATTGATCTGGTGCACTATAATATGTAAAACCAGGTGAAGAAGAATAAAGTGTCCGACAGACATCTTTCAAGCTGTGTAGTCTAATCATTTCCACAATGGAGGCCCTGACTTTCTTCATTCTAACAGAGGCACCTTGATTTGTCGGGTCAATACTAGGATTCATAGTACAATTGAAATCGCCCATAATTATTAAGTCTCCCTGCCAGTCGAGAAGCTCCATGGTTATAGTCTCAAAGATAGATGGATCATCAGTATTAGGTCCATAGAGAGTACACAATACAAATTTATGACCATTAATAAGTAACTGCACTCTTATCCACCTGCCTCGATTATCATAAGATGTTCTAAGCATTTATCAACTAGGATAGCAAGCCCTCTGAGAGAGACCGTCTGAGATGTACAAGCAACTTTCTTATAATCCAATTGTTTAAGTAAATGTCTGTCATTGTACGCCAAATGTGTTACAACCAATGCAGCAACATGAGGTTTATAATTTTTAATTTCTGCCCGTACCAGCTGCCGTTTATTTGCTGAATTTAGCCCGGCTACATTCCAGCATAAACACTTTATGACCCCCATTGTTTCAGTATTGAAATCATACAAAATACCAAAAACCATAAGACTATATTCCCTTTGTCATAATTTTTGAATAATGTAGGATACATTAAGCATTCATAGCATTCCGTGTCATATATGTTGTTGCAAATATAAAATGTTAAATCAGACTCATTCTTTCTGCTTGCTCCTTCCAAAACTTTTTGATTAACCCCCTCAACCCCAACATCCCCAAGCCATGACTAGCTCCACACTGGCCAACCCTGGAGAAGGCCCTCCCACCCCACCCTGCTCCTGGGAGAAGAAATCTCCCCATCCAGGCTGTCAGCCAAAGTGAACTTGCACCACTCCGAGTAATTACCCGCTCCTCCCTAAGCCCATCTTAAAATAATTCAGAGTAGATTGCTTATATAAATAGAATGTGAAAAAAGAGAGAAAAAAAAGACCCCACTAGAACCTATTGATATCACTATGTCGTAAAGACTATCATAAACATTATCGAGATATACATTCAGCACTTAAAAAGTCTTAGGAAACCGATTAAGTTGAAGATTTCCATTGGTCAACAATTTGTTGAGCCTCTTTGACTGAATGAAAAGCAAGGTATGACCGCCACGGATAGCGTTGAGTCTAGCGGGTTCCTAAAGGAAAACTTGTGTGCCTGTGGTTTTCAAAGGATCGATCATTTGGCATAGGTTTCACCGGCACTCCAAAGTTTCCTTACAGAGATCTGACCTCACAGAAAACGAATATGAGTTGGATGGACTGGGCCGAGCACAAATAAAAAACAGCTTGTCTAAGCAGAAAGTTCCAAAAATAAATAATCAAAGGTCTAGGTTGCTGTCCAGAAACACCACAGAGGCTGTGTGCAGATTGGAAACAGAGCTGCATGCCCAACAGAATTCAATGGAGAAGTAGCACTTGTAGTTTTAAAGAAAAAGGACCCTTTCCAGAGGACGCTGAAGAAACCCTTTGGAGGACGGGAGGTTGGAGAGTCACCCTACCCATGGATGCCCTAGGAACCAGGTTGCCTGCATCATGGAAGCAGGGTGCGTTGGGCTAACGTGATGTTGGAAGCTCCAATTGACGACAATGGAAGACTTGGGAAGAAAGCCCTCTGGAGAAGTCGCTGACGATTTCCAGTGGAATCCAAGGGTGGATTTTTGAAGAGCACAACCTGTGAGCAGAGGGGACAGAGTCTATGACATGGAGAGGTGATCAGGAGGCACGTGAGCACAATTCCAACCTCTGCAGGGAGCTCAAGAGAGTTGATGAGAAAGTTGTTGCTGCAGTTGTGGGGACGAGGCGATGCTGAGGATGACCAGGAGCCGCACACTTACTGTGCCATATCGGATGTCAGTGTTTAGATGTCGGTGTCCGGCAGGAGAACCAACAAGACTTGGTAACCGCAACTGGCGTGAAAGACGACAAGATGCAATTGTTGGGACTAGCAAGGTCCAAGGGCCTTACCAACTGCAAGAGAGTCAGAGCAGGCCCAGCGCAAGTATGGGAGCCCACCAAAGCAGAACAAGACACTCGAGAGGACCAACAGCCCAAAGGCAGAGGATTTGCAAGAGGACCTCAGGCAGCTCACTAAATATGGGGGCAAGGAATGCAGTGAGAATACTGATCTTCAAAAGATGAGGTGCTGGAGGCTAGAGCTTCTTGTAGCCCGAAGATCTCTGGAGTCAACAAGCCTTGGCAATGGCAAGTCAATGTGGGGCACAGGGGTTTGGCACCAGCGGTTCTGATGAGGGATACTGCCCTCAAAATTGCAGGAAAGACAGGTCAGGCCTCCGGATAGCCACCTGTGTTGTTGAGCCTCAGGAAGTCGGAAGGACGACAGGAGAAGCAGACCACTCAGCTTTGTTGTGGTGCCTGCAGTGCCAGGGGAGTGACACCATTACACTAAGGGACATTTATTCAGATGTCTTTGATGTCCACAGATCTTGTGGGGAACCTGAGTGAAGCACAGAAACAGACGAGGCAGAAGACTTGCAAAACAGCTAGAACAGTAGCAGCAGGATCCATCCTTGATGCAGTCTCGGTTCCAGGCAAAATCCAACAAAGTACAGATGTCCAGATGGTCGAAGAGGTGAGTCTTGTTCCAAGACAAATCTGAAGATCCAACTACGGGAGAGTCCTTAAATACTCAAGGAAATGGTTGTAATGACTCTGGGGTCCCTCCTTGAGGAGGGACTGGAAACTGGGGAGGATACTTCCCTGTCCTTTGTCCAGTTTCGCACCAGAGCGAGAACCAAGGGTTCCTAAACTGATCTCAAAGCTCAATATGAAAGGAGAGCACTAAATGTGCCCTTCAATTCAGTCTGATGGTGCTAGAAAGTGCCCCCACCCCAGCCCAATACACTAATTCCTGTCTGGGAGGTGGTCACACCTGACTGCGGCAGGAGATCAGTTATTGTACCTTCCCCCGCTCAAGCGCAGCTCTGCAGCAGGAGGGCAGAACAATGTCTGTGGTCGGTAACAGCACTAGCTTGCTGGCAGAGCCTGAAAGGCTGTAACCTGAAGTACAGGGGGCTCCCCTAAGTGGCCCCCAGTACATGGGATCATACTTCCAACACCAAAATCTGTGATACCATACATGACCAGAAAACGTACATTTGTCGTGGGAGGTACAGGCACCACCGCACACAGACTGCAATAGCAGGCCTGTGGTCTAGTTTAAAAGGGCTCCCATAGGTGGCACAATACATGCGGCTGCCCATAGGAAACCCCTGGTTTACATATTCCCTGGGTACCATAGCACCATATACTAGGGACTTACAAGGGTTCACCTTTTAAATTTAATGTAATAGCTTTTTGTTATTTTTAGTACCATAACGGGTTTTGGGGTTTATAGGGAAATAGGGTGGGAAGTAAATTGATTAAAAATAATCATGAAAATGTTGAAGATAATATTAATTATTTAATTGAAAATTATTTATGGCAATTTGATAATTATTCCTGTTTTTAGTTAAGGTTTAGGTGGGGGTTGTTGGTGCTGCAGGAGTATAGGGTGGGAAGTAAAATAATCATAATCAATGTATTACTCATTTGTATTATTAGTAATTATTTAAATGATAATTTGTTATGATATATTATTTAAAGTAAAATTTAATGTGTGGGTTGTGGGTTTCTCATCGACCCACTCCCCGACTCAATCAATAAAGCTTTCGCCCTCGCAAAGTCCATCATTCAATGAAGACGCGCCAAACCTGTTAAAGGGCCCATTGAACGACCACATCCAAAGATGCAGTTTCGATTTTCCGTCGCAAGCATCCACTCCGATCCCTAACGGGGCACTTCACTTCACCTTCTCTAGAAATAATGATTCATTTGAGGGGACGACCAAACGAGCCCATTAAATGCCCCCTTAGCAACTACCAGCAACCATAAAGCCGGATTTAAAGTTAGTAGTTCCAATCAAGATCCAAATAAAAATCTTTAACAGGCTCAAATTCATTCATTTATCAACTCACCTTCTGTTCACAACCACTCCGCTGAAAATAAAAACCTCACAACAGGTCTCAGGCAAGGGTCTTTTTACACTAACCCTAGAATGCTTAAAGTCAAAGCACTTCTCGCAGCCACCGACCAAGCTTTGAACTCAATGGACAATGCTGCCCACATGCACGCCGATAAACTTGATACCCAGATAACTATTCTACAACTAGTAGCAGACTCTATAACGGGAATAGACTCAAAATTGGTTCAGTTAAACTCGCTGATACGAAGAGCCCAAAAAAACGAGGCTCAAAATCACCCTTCATGAAGAAGAGTAAAAGCGATACTATGTTCATACCTCATTGTGGAGTCTCTTTTGTGGTGTTTTCACTGGGTTACTATATCCACGTATGCACAACTGCTTTACACATTGTCTCTTATGTTACGTCTAACTGTCTAATTTACCATTAACTATTTAATTTTACCATTTAACGTCTAATTTACCATGACTAGAATTGCGGTCTCTACTTGAACAGGGTGGATACCTGGGCCTACTAGAGACATGATTTCTAATAATACATGAGCAAAATCTATTTTGGAACCTTTACAGATAATCTTGCTGAGTTGGAGGTGTTATTGATTTTCAAAAAGTAGCTTTCTTTGACTCAAAATTTTGTGTCTATTTTCTAAGTCTTTACTTTCTCTCTCCAGTACTCTTTAATTTTATTTTTTCTGTCTTTCTCCTTCTTTTTTTCCTTTTCTATATTTTTGGTCACACTAAAATGCAATACGGTACACAAAGAAGTGGGTAGTGCTGTAGGCATGATCATGACAATGTATGGGAATCTACTACAAAGTAAAACAGCAAACCAAAGCTTTGATTTAAGTACAGGTACAGGTACAGGTCCAGGCCTATTACGTCTACAATGGAAGAGCTTTATCGCAGTCATACTCTTGGATAGGCAGTTCTGTTATGTGGTTTGAAATTTTATTTAAAACAATGTCAAAGAGCAATTGTTTAACTAGTTCACAGCCAATGTTCTCAGGCATTTCTGTTACCAGGTTGCCAAACCATGCTCTGTTGTGTTATTTTACGGACGAGCAGGGTTTTAATCAGCAGTCCCAAGTGTGATCCATGTAGGGCAGCAGCAGCTTGGCAGAGGTCACATTCTATGGTGCATTTGGTAGGGATTCGACTCTCTTTGGTTAGGGTGCTGAAATTCATAATTTGGGCACATTGAAGGTAGAGTCAGTTGCCATCAGCCTTGCTGGAGTGACCACTCTGAAGAAGACAAAAGCCCAAACCCTTCCAAAAAAAATCTCTCCCACTAAAAACAGAATTTGACTCTCTGACATAAGCCCCTACCATCACCAAAATGGCAATTTGCATGAAAGGCTAATTAGCAACCCCTACTAAATAGGTAACAATGAATTTCCAAGGGCAGCTCTGTCTCTATCGTTACACTCTTATGTGACGGAGGTTCTACCGTCCGGTTAAGTAATACAGGCAAAACTTTTCCACTGATTGGGGGGCTATGTCAGCACCTCAATCGTGTGCATGTCAAAGGCAATATAACATTGATCAACCAGCCTACAGCAGAGATACACTTTTAACCAACATGGAGTCCTGCACCATACACACACAAGCAGACCGGTAGGAATCACACTCCACTCCGGAAGCATAAAAAAAGTCTTGCCCCTGCTAATGATTCAAAACTGTATGCTGCCACCAAGACTCACTATACATGTTTAAGGAACACAGACAGTAGTTGGCACGCCATACTTAACCCCAGAGCCAGGTTCTGGGTACATTTTTGGTCTCGGCCTCAGAAAGCATGCTGATTTTTTAGGGTGTTTTGCGGCCCTAACGAAATTCTGAATGCTAGAGTCACTTACAGATAGATAACTTAGGGCATGGTGGCACAACCAACTAACTTGTGTATTGTGTTACCATAGGGGTCTGATGTTGGCACTCAATTCATAACCTCAAAGCCAGATTCTGGGTTAATATATGGTCTGGACCTCAGCATGTGTGCAGTTTTTTGTGGGTGCTGTGGCCCAAGGGAAGCCAGGATGCTAGAGTCACTTGCAGATAGGTAACTGAGGGCATAGGTGACATCCAACTACCATACCGTGGAGGTTCGTATTGTAAAAGCCGTACATTAAATGAGGCTGGGGACCTGCTAACTTAAAGTAATGGGAGAACCACTGATTTACAGTTCATACATTTCGCCAACCTGTAAATTATCTACTTGTTCATGATTAGTTCAGTCAAGGCAACCACATGTAGGACTCATCGGGGAATGTGGTACAATGTAAAGATCGCCTGGAGATTGGAGGACATTGGCAGCAAAGCGCCCCAATTTTCTTCCGGAGGGCTTCTAGGAGTGCTCTGGGAGATCTCAAAAATGTTTTCATGTCTTGCAGAAGTTCAAAAAAGATTATATGGGCGATTTTGCATTAACAGGTATGTAAACCACATGCATGTGTTTTACCGATTCTCATAAGGCAGATCTCCTGAATTTTTCCCCATCTTCAGAGAATTCAAAAAAGTCTGGAAAACCTACCAGCCATTGGTTCCGATCTGATGGTTCACTTCGACGATCTTCTTGAGTGCGCTCATTCTGTAAGAAAAAAAAAGGATGACAATTAAGTGGCCTGCGCAAGCAAGAGGATACGAAAGGTAGACTCATTTGCCATTAACAGGCGATGTTTGTGCAGTGTCTTTTTCAGGTAAAGTACACAACCATAAAAATAGGGTCCACAGACGTGTGGAAAAAAACTGAACCTTCTTCAAACTTCATCACTATTTATAAAGTGCAGAGAATGAATGGGAAGGCGAGTGTATACACGACAGCTGTAATATGTGTTATGCCCATAGTTACATTTTTTTTTTAAAATGTATTTTTATTTGGAGGAGCAAGCACAATAATCAACAAAACAACAGAATTGTACCAACGTGCAATGCATGTACAACATAAAAATTATATATAAAAAAAGGCAGCAATAAAAAAATAGGACAGACGGAAAGGTGGACGCCATTATACATTAAGTAAATAAATAAACAGATGAAATATAAAGAATACACAAATATATAAAAACAATATTTTTTGCTTAATTTAGCAAGAGTCCCCGAGTTCAATAGAACTTCTTCCCGCATCAAATGCCTCCACTCTTGGCGATAGCCATCTCGCTCTCTAGAATCTCTCTTAGCGTTGTCCACCATTCGAAAGCTCTAGGCGAAGTTTTAGATATATAAGCACGGGCAACGTATAGTCGTGCTGGGCCCGATTCACAGAATGAACTTAAGACTCAATCCTAAACTTACTACTCTTCTGGTATGCACAGAATGCACTTACTACTTTTGGCATTTACAGAATAAACTTACTACTTTTGGTATTCACAGAAGTTAGGATTTTGTCTTAAGTTTGTCTTAAGACAAACTTAAGAATAATTGATACGCCTTACTAATAGCAAGTTTTGATTCCAGTAGTAGTCCAGTAGTCTAAACTCACCCTGGCAATAAGGAAGTTGTAAATACTTTATAGCATGTCTCAGCTGTTTGTGGCTCCAAATAAAACTACTAATGGCCCCCTCGAGTTTTTTGAAAAAATAATTTGGGGCTCTCAGAGGAATTGCCCTAAATAAGTAAAGAAATGTAGGTAAAACAATCATTTTTATAATATTGCAGCACCCTATAATACTAATTGGCAGCTTATGCCAGTCCCTCATTATAGAAACCATTGATTTAAGTAACGTATCATAATTCAATTTTATGATCTGCCGTATGTCTGAAGTAATCCGAACACCTAAGTAAATGGCTGACATGAAGGCCTCGGTTATGGCCCTTCCTGGTTGAAAGTTAAGGAAAGTCTGGGTTTTACTGACATTCAGCTTCTACTCTGAAAAGTGTCCGAATATACTTACTTCCGATTGTATTTCTTCTATTGCCCTTGCTGGATATCTAGTAAATACAGCAATATCATCGGTATAAGCCGTGATTTTCAGTTCTCCAGAACATAGAGTGACTGGCGGAATGGATGGATTGGAAAGACAAACTTAAGACAGACTTAAGACAAAATCCTAACTTAAGGCTGTCTTAAGTCTGTCTTAAGTTTGTCTTTAGTCTGTATTAAGTTTGTCTTAAGACAAACTTAAGACAAAATCCTAACTACTGTGAATACCAAAAGTAGTAAGTTCATTCTGTGAATACCAAAAGTAGTAAGTGCATTCTGTGAATACCAAAATAGTAGTGAGTTTAGGATTTAGTCTTAAGTTTATTCTGTGAATCGGGCCCACTGCTACTAACATAATTGAAATTAAAGATCTTAATCCTAAGGATACATCTGTTTTATAGCCAAACATAATCAGACGTGTGGAAAAAAACTGAACTTTCTTGAAACTTCATCACTATTTATAAAGTGCAGAGAATGAATGGGAAGGCGAGTGTATACACGACAGCTGTAATATGTGTTATGCCCATAGTTAATTTTTTTTTTTTAAATGTATTTTTATTTGGAGGAGCAAGCACAATAATCAACAAAACAACAGAATTGTACCAACGTGCAATGCATGTACAACATAAAAATTATATATAAAAAAAACAGCAATAAAAAAATAGGACAGACGGAAAGGTGGACGCCATTATACATTAAGTAAATAAATAAACAGATGAAATATAAAGAATACACAAATATATAAAAACAATATTTTTTGCTTAATTTAGCAAGAGTCCCCGAGTTCAATAGAACTTCTTCCCGGATCAAATGCCTCCACTCTTGGCGATAGCCATCTCGCTCTCTAGAATCTCTCTTAGCGTTGTCCACCATTCGAAAGCTCTAGGCGAAGTTTTAGATATATAAGCACGGGCAGCGTATAGTCGTGCTGGGCCCGATTCACAGAATGAACCTAAGACTCAATCCTAAACTTACTACTCTTCTGGTATGCACAGAATGCACTTACTACTTTTGGCATTTACAGAATGAACTTACTACTTTTGGTATTCACAGAAGTTAGGATTTTGTCTTAAGTTTGTCTTAAGACAAACTTAAGACAGACTTAAGACAGACTTAAGACAAACTTAAGACAGACTTAAGACAAAATCCTAACTTAAGGCTGTCTTAAGTCTGTCTTAAGTTTGTCTTAAGACAAACTTAAGACAAGATCCTAACTACTGTGAATACCAAAAGTAGTAAGTTCATTCTGTGAATACCAAAAGTAGTAAGTGCATTCTGTGAATACCAAAATAGTAGTGAGTTTAGGATTGAGTCTTAAGTTTATTCTGTGAATCGGGCCCACTGCTACTAACATAATTGAAATTAAAGATCTTAATCCTAAGGATACATCTGTTTTATAGCCAAACATAATCTCTTTTTCTGTTAAATATAGATCAAACTTTAGACGGTCAGCTATAATGCCCTGTACCTCGTTCCAAAAGACAAACAAATCTGGTCAGGTGACAAACATGTGTAGGCAGGTTGTTGCTATCATTCCGCACTTAACACATTTACATTTATCATTCGTGTTTATGTTACTGGGATCTATCCATTTAATTATGCATTCTGGTGTATAGTAAAGCATAAACACTGCTTTAAACTGTTTCAGCTTGA
Organism: Lissotriton vulgaris; assembly: GCF_964263255.1. NCBI lineage: Eukaryota > Metazoa > Chordata > Amphibia > Caudata > Salamandridae > Lissotriton > Lissotriton vulgaris. The sequence goes on along the minus strand of NC_141685.1, from coordinate 366,749,332 downwards.
GATTAATAGAATGTACCGAGCTGTCTAAGTTCTCCAATGATTCTTCTAAATCAGCTGAGCTAACATCTTGCCCAAGTAGCTCAGCCCATTTTAGTGCTATCTTTGAGTTATCTTTCTCCAAAATTTGGAAGAATAATTGATACGCCTTACTAATAGTAAGTTTTGATTCTGAATGTATATAGTGCAGTATATCTGATCCCATAGGTTATTTTATATCTCTTTGTCCCAGTAAATGATCTCTTATCTGCAAGTATTTATAAAACATATTTTTAGGGAGTCTGCAAATCTAGAAATGTACGAAATCCAGCAGCATTATACAAATGGGTAAACTGTCTAATACCAAATCTATCCCGGAATTTGGCTAGCGCATCATGAAAGATATTAGGGAATATTGTATTACGCCATAATGGCATATTGAGATGTATCAAGAAAAGAGAGTCGTTAGCTGTAATTTGGCGCCATATATAGGCCATATCTTTAAGGGTCCTAAATCAAACTCTCTTAAAGTAGTTTGGATCATTTATTCTGTACATGAACATAGTGCTATCATTATCAATAGCAAGATTGTAACAGCTTTGTTATCTTCTATCGTCCAGGAGGTCTCGCAGACGTCCTATGAAGGAAGCCCAAAAATATCATTTAAAATCCAGTAGTCTAAACTCACCCTGGCAATAAGGAAGTTTTAAATACTTTATAGCATGTCTCAGCTGTTTGTGGCTCCAAATAAAACTACTAATGGCCTCCTCGAGTTTTTTGAAAAAATAATTGGGGGCTCTCAGAGGAATTGCCCTAAATAAGTAAAGAAATGTAGGTAAAACAATCATTTTTATAATATTGCAGCACCCTATAACACTAATTGGCAGCTTATGCCAGTCCCTCATTATAGAAACCATTGATTTAAGTAACGTATCATAATTCAATTTTATGATCTGCCGTATGTCTGAAGTAATCCGAACACCTAAGTAAATGGCTGACATAAAGGCCTCGGTTATGGCCCTTCCTGGTTGAAAGTTAAGGAAAGTCTGGGTTTTACTGACATTCAGCTTCTACTCTGAAAAGTGTCCGAATATACTTACTTCAGATTGTATTTCTTCTATTGCCCTTGCTGGATATCAAGTAAATACAGCAATATCATCGGTATAAGCCGTGATTTTCAGTTCTCCAGAACATAGAGTGACTGGCGGGATGGATGGATTGGAAAGCAAGAATTTGATATATGGTTCTATGTATAAGGCAAAAAGCAAGGGTGAAAGAGGGCACCCTTGCCGAGTGCCCCTCAGAACCTTGAATGATGTGGAGTGGTAGGTTAAATAGACTAATTTAGCACTCGGACACCTATATAAGGCTCTTACCCAGTCATAAAAGGGACCATGGATATTATGTGCCGCAAGCGTAGCCCATAGGCATTCCCATGTTACACGGTTGAATGCCTTTTCTGCATTAAGAATAATCGTTCCTATGTCCAAGTTAGAATTAGAAGCAGCATCAAAGGCAACAATAGCAGTGGTCACATGCATAGTTGTGTCTCTACCAGGGATGAATCCATGTTGCTGGACAGAAGCAGGTTGTGTCATAAAGGGTGCGAGGCGAGTTGCCAATATTGTGGCCAAAAATTTCGCATCAGCGTTTATTAACGATCTCGGACGGTATGATACACACTCTTCATTCTGATTATCCTTTTTTTTTTTAAAAAGACAATATTTGTCATATCCCATGTCTGAGGTATCGAATTTTTTTACAGTAATATGGTTCAATACTTTGAGCGTTTCAGGGATTAAGCCAGCCTCAAAAGTCTTACAAAATTCAACCGGTAAAGTATCCTCTCCAGTTGCTTTCCCAGAGGGAAGAGCATCAATGGCCGCTGATATTTCTTCCAATGTAATTTCTAAGTTCAATAAGTTTGCCTGCTCTGTTTCCAATCTGTAAGTTGTTTCATTAAATCTACAATTTTCCAAATAACTAAGAAATGTTTCTTTATCAAACATATTAGAATTACTCTATAGAGTCTTATAGAAGCCAGAAAATTGTTCTACGATTTCTACGTGTTGTGTGTGGAGTAGCCCACAATCCCCTCTTATGCCCTTTAATACCCGTTCTGCATGTTTATCGAAGAGTTGATGTGCAAGCACTTTTCTAACTTGCTCCCCATATTCATACTGTAAAGCTTTATGTTTATTATAATTTGCAGCCGTTCTTTCCTTCAAGGACCGACTTAACGCAGCACGTTTTTCAATTAAAAGAAGATATATTTTGGAGTACATAGTAACTGCCGTGTGTTGAGTAGTACCATGTATGATTTCATCTGCATGTGCCACTTCTAATTGTCGGATAGCATCTCTCGTGTCCTTATTTGCCTGGTTTTTAATTCGGTTTTGTCTTAAAACATATTGTTGAGTGGCTCCCCTTATGTAGGACTTAAGTGAATCCCAGACAGAGAAGAGAGAGGCAGAGTCTTCATTTTCCTGTATAAAATAACTGATGCATTCCCACATGAATATTTTATATTCTCTATCTTTCAGCAGATAACAAGGCAGCGAAAATTGACGCGCTTTTTTAACAGCTGAGCTAAGTGTTAAAGTCGTAAGGGGTTGTCATCTGAGACTATTTAGGGCAAACTTCACAACTGACTATTTTAAGGATAGAATTACAGGTAAAAAAAATATCAATTATTGAGTATGATTGATCTGGTGCACTATAATATGTAAAACCAGGTGAAGAAGAATAAAGTGTCCGACAGACATCTTTCAAGCTGTGTAGTCTAATCATTTCCACAATGGAGGCCCTGACTTTCTTCATTCTAACAGAGGCACCTTGATTTGTCGGGTCAATACTAGGATTCATAGTACAATTGAAATCGCCCATAATTATTAAGTCTCCCTGCCAGTCGAGAAGCTCCATGGTTATAGTCTCAAAGATAGATGGATCATCAGTATTAGGTCCATAGAGAGTACACAATACAAATTTATGACCATTAATAAGTAACTGCACTCTTATCCACCTGCCTCGATTATCATAAGATGTTCTAAGCATTTATCAACTAGGATAGCAAGCCCTCTGAGAGAGACCGTCTGAGATGTACAAGCAACTTTCTTATAATCCAATTGTTTAAGTAAATGTCTGTCATTGTACGCCAAATGTGTTACAACCAATGCAGCAACATGAGGTTTATAATTTTTAATTTCTGCCCGTACCAGCTGCCGTTTATTTGCTGAATTTAGCCCGGCTACATTCCAGCATAAACCCTTTATGACCCCCATTGTTTCAGTATTGAAATCATACAAAATACCAAAAACCATAAGACTATATTCCCTTTGTCATAATTTTTGAATAATGTAGGATACATTAAGCATTCATAGCATTCCGTGTCATATATGTTGTTGCAAATATAAAATGTTAAATCAGACTCATTCTTTCTGCTTGCTCCTTCCAAAACTTTTTGTTTAACCCCCTCAACCCCAACATCCCCAAGCCATGACTAGCTCCACACTGGCCAACCCTGGAGAAGGCCCTCCCACCCCACCCTGCTCCTGGGAGAAGAAATCACCCCATCCAGGCTGTCAGCCAAAGTGAACTTGCACCACTCCGAGTAATTACCAGCTCCTCCCTAAGCCCATCTTAAAATAATTCAGAGTAGATTGCTTATATAAATAGAATGTGAAAAAAGAGAGAAAAAAAAGACCCCACTAGAACCTATTGATATCACTATGTCGTAAAGACTATCATAAACATTATCGAGATATACATTCAGCACTTAAAAAGTCTTAGGAAACCGATTAAGTTGAAGATTTCCATTGGTCAACAATTTGTGAGCCTCTTTGACTGAATGAAAAGCAAGGTATGACCGCCACGGATAGCGTTGAGTCTGGCGGGTTCCTGAAGGAAAACTTGTGTGCCTGTGGTTTTCAAAGGATCGATCATTTGGCATAGGTTTCACCGGCACTCCAAAGTTTCCTTACAGAGATCTGACCTCACAGAAAACGAATATGAGTTGGATGGACTGGGCCGAGCACAAATAAAAACAGCTTGTCTAAGCAGAAAGTTCCCAAAATAAATAATCAAAGGTCTAGGTTGCTGTCCAGAAACACCACAGAGGCTGTGTGCAGATTGGAAACAGAGCTGCATGCCCAACGGAATTCAATGGAGAAGTAGCACTTGTAGTTTTAAAGAAAAAGGACCCTTTCCAGAGGACGCTGAAGAAACCCTTTGGAGGACGGGAGGTTGGAGAGTCACCCTACCCATGGATGCCCTAGGAACCAGGTTGCCTGCATCATGGAAGCAGGGTGCGTTGGGGTAACGTGATGTTGGAAGCTCCAATTGACGACAATGGAAGACTTGGGAAGAAAGCCCTCTGGAGAAGTCGCTGACGATTTCCAGTGGAATCCAAGGGTGGATTTTTGAAGAGCACAACCTGTGAGCAGAGGGGACAGAGTCTATGACATGGAGAGGTGATCAGGAGGCACGTGAGCACAATTCCAACCTCTGCAGGGAGCTCAAGAGAGTTGATGAGAAAGTTGTTGCTGCAGTTGTGGGGACGAGGCGATGCTGAGGATGACCAGGAGCCGCACACTTACTGTGCCATATCGGATGTCAGTGTTTAGATGTCGGTGTCCGGCAGGAGAACCAACAAGACTTGGTAACCGCAACTGGCGTGAAAGACGACAAGATGCAATTGTTGGGACTAGCAAGGTCCAAGGGCCTTACCAACTGCAAGAGAGTCAGAGCAGGCCCAGCGCAAGTATGGGAGCCCACCAAAGCAGAACAAGACACTCGAGAGGACCAACAGCCCAAAGGCAGAGGATTTGCAAGAGGACCTCAGGCAGCTCACTAAATATGGGGGCAAGGAATGCAGTGAGAATACTTATCTTCAAAAGATGAGGTGCTGGAGGCTAGAGCTTCTTGTAGCCCGAAGATCTCTGGAGTCAACAAGTCTTGGCAATGGCAAGTCAATGTGGGGCACAGGGGTTTGGCACCAACGGTTCTGATGAGGGATACTGCCCTCAAAATTGCAGGAAAGACAGGTCAGGCCTCCGGATAGCCACCTGTGTTGTTGAGCCTCAGGAAGTCGGAAGGACGACAGGAGAAGCAGACCACTCAGCTTTGTTGTGGTGCCTGCAGTGCCAGGGGAGTGACACCATTACACTAAGGGACATTTATTCAGATGTCTTTGATGTCCACAGATCTTGTGGGGAACCTGAGTGAAGCACAGAAACAGACGAGGCAGAAGACTTGCAAAACAGCTAGAACAGTAGCAGCAGGATCCATCCTTGATGCAGTCTCGGTTCCAGGCAAAGTCCAACAAAGTACAGATGTCCAGATGGTCGAAGAGGTGAGTCTTGTTCCAAGACAAATCTGAAGATCCAACTACGGGAGAGTCCTTAAATACTCAAGGAAATGGTTGTAATGACTCTGGGGGTCCCTCCTTGAGGAGGGACTGGAAACTGGGGAGGATACTTCCCTGTCCTTTGTCCAGTTTCGCACCAGAGCGAGAACCAAGGGTTCCTAAACTGATCTCAAAGCTCAATATGAAAGGAGAGCACTAAATGTGCCCTTCAATTCAGTCTGATGGTGCTAGAAAGTGCCCCCACCCCAGCCCAAAACACTAATTCCTGTCTGGGAGGTGGTCACACCTGACTGCGGCAGGAGATCAGTTATTGTACCTTCCCCCGCTCAAGCGCAGCTCTGCAGCAGGAGGGCAGAACAATGTCTGTGGTCGGTAACAGCACTAGCTTGCTGGCAGAGCCTGAAAGGCTGTAACCTGAAGTACAGGGGGCTCCCCTAAGTGGCCCCCAGTACATGGGATCATACTTCCAACACCAAAATCTGTGATACCATACATGACCAGAAAACGTACATTTGTCGTGGGAGGTACAGGCACCACCGCACACAGACTGCAATAGCAGGCCTGTGGTCTAGTTTAAAAGGGCTCCCATAGGTGGCACAATACATGCGGCTTCCCATAGGAAACCCCTGGTTTACATATTCCCTGGGTACCATAGCACCATATAAAAGGGACTTACAAGGGTTCACCTTTTAAATTTAATGTAATAGCTTTTTGTTATTTTTAGTACCATAACGGGTTTTGGGGTTTATAGGGAAATAGGGTGGGAAGTAAATTGATTAAAAATAATCATGAAAATGTTGAAGATAATATTAATTATTTAATTGAAAATTATTTATGGCAATTTGATAATTATTCATGTTTTTAGTTAAGGTTTAGGTGGGGGTTGTTGGTGCTGCAGGAGTATAGGGTGGGAAGTAAAATAATCATAATCAATGTATTACTCATTTGTATTATTAGTAATTATTTAAATGATAATTTGTTATGGTAATCATATATTATTTAAAGTAAAATTTAATGTGTGGGTTGTGGGTTTCTCATCGACCCACTCCCCGACTCAATCAATAAAGCTTTCGCCCTCGCAAAGTCCATCATTCAATGAAGACGCGCCAAACCTGTTAAAGGGCCCATTGAACGACCACATCCAAAGATGCAGTTTCGATTTTCCGTCGCAAGCATCCACTCCGATCCCTAACGGGGCACTTCACTTCACCTTCTCTAGAAATAATGATTCATTTGAGGGGACGACCAAACGAGCCCATTAAATGCCCCCTTAGCAACTACCAGCAACCATAAAGCCGGATTTAAAGTTAGTAGTTCCAATCAAGATCCAAATAAAAATCTTTAACAGGCTCAAATTCATTCATTTATCAACTCACCTTCTGTTCACAACCACTCCGCTGAAAATAAAAACCTCACAACAGGTCTCAGGCAAGGGTCTTTTTACACTAACCCTAGAATGCTTAAAGTCAAAGCACTTCTCGCAGCCACCGACCAAGCTTTGAACTCAATGGACAATGCTGCCCACATGCACGCCGATAAACTTGATACCCAGATAACTATTCTACAAATAGTAGCAGACTCTATAACGGGAATAGACTCAAAATTGGTTCAGTTAAACTCGCTGATACGAAGAGCCCAAAAAAACGAGGCTCAAAATCACCCTTCATGAAGAAGAGTAAAAGCGATACTATGTTCATACCTCATTGTGGAGTCTCTTTTGTGGTGTTTTCACTGGGTTACTATATCCACGTATGCACAACTGCTTTACACATTGTCTCTTATGTTACGTCTAACTGTCTAATTTACCATTAACTATTTAATTTTACCATTTAACATCTAATTTACCATGACTAGAATTGCGGTCTCTACTTGAACAGGGTGGATACCTGGGCCTACTAGAGACATGATTTCTAATAATACATGAGCAAAATCTATTTTGGAACCTTTACAGATAATCTTGCTGAGTTGGAGGTGTTATTGATTTTCAAAAAGTAGCTTTCTTTGACTCAAAATTTTGTGTCTATTTTCTAAGTCTTTACTTTCTCTCTCCAGTACTCTTTAATTTTATTTTTTCTGTCTTTCTCCTTCTTTTTTTCCTTTTCTATATTTTTGGTCACACTAAAATGCAATACGGTACACAAAGAAGTGGGTAGTGCTGTAGGCATGATCATGACAATGTATGGGAATCTACTACAAAGTAAAACAGCAAACCAAAGCTTTGATTTAAGTACAGGTACAGGTACAGGTCCAGGCCTATTACGTCTACAATGGAAGAGCTTTATCGCAGTCATACTCTTGGATAGGCAGTTCTGTTATGTGGTTTGAAATTTTATTTAAAACAATGTCAAAGAGCAATTGTTTAACTAGTTCACAGCCAATGTTCTCAGGCATTTCTGTTACCAGGTTGCCAAACCATGCTCTGTTGTGTTATTTTACGGACGAGCAGGGTTTTAATCAGCAGTCCCAAGTGTGATCCATGTAGGGCAGCAGCAGCTTGGCAGAGGTCACATTCTATGGTGCATTTGGTAGGGATTCGACTCTCTTTGGTTAGGGTGCTGAAATTCATAATTTGGGCACATTGAAGGTAGAGTCAGTTGCCATCAGCCTTGCTGGAGTGACCACTCTGAAGAAGACAAAAGCCCAAACCCTTCCAAAAAAAATCTCTCCCACTAAAAACAGAATCTGACTCTCTGACATAAGCCCCTACCATCAACAAAATGGCAATTTGCATGAAAGGCTAATTAGCAACCCCTACTAAATAGGTAACAATGAATTTCCAAGGGCAGCTCTGTCTCTATCGTTACACTCTTATGTGACGGAGGTTCTACCGTCCGGTTAAGTAATACAGGCAAAACTTTTCCACTGATTGGGGGGCTATGTCAGCACCTCAATCGTGTGCATGTCAAAGGCAATATAACATTGATCAACCAGCCTACAGCAGAGATACACTTTTAACCAACATGGAGTCCTGCACCATACACACACAAGCAGACCGGTAGGAATCACACTCCACTCCGGAAGCATAAAAAAAGTCTTGTCCCCTGCTAATGATTCAAAACTGTATGCTGCCACCACGACTCACTATACATGTTTAAGGAACACAGACAGTAGTTGGCACGCCATACTTAACCTCAGAGCCAGGTTCTGGGTACATTTTTGGTCTCGGCCTCAGAAAGCATGCTGATTTTTTAGGGTGTTTTGCGGCCCTAACGAAATTCTGAATGCTAGAGTCACTTACAGGTAGATAACTTAGGGCATGGTGGCACAACCAACTAACTTGTGTATTGTGTTACCATAGGGGTCTGATGTTGGCACTCAATTCATAACCTCAAAGCCAGATTCTGGGTTAATATATGGTCTGGACCTCAGCATGTGTGCAGTTTTTTGTGGGTGCTGTGGCCCAAGGGAAGCCAGGATGCTAGAGTCACTTGCAGATAGGTAACTGAGGGCATAGGTGACATCCAACTACCATACCGTGGAGGTTCGTATTGTAAAAGCCGTACATTAAATGAGGCTGGGGACCTGCTAACTTAAAGTAATGGGAGAACCACTGATTTACAGTTCATACATTTCGCCAACCTGTAAATTATCTACTCGTTCATGATTAGTTCAGTCAAGGCAACCACATGTAGGACTCATCGGGGACTTTGGTACAATGTAAAGATCACCTGGAGATTGGAGGACATTGGCAGCAAAGCGCCCCAATTTTCTTCCGGAGGGCTTCTAGGAGTGCTCTGGGAGATCTCAAAAATGTTTTCATGTCTTGCAGAAGTTCAAAAAAGATTATATGGGCGATTTTGCATTAACAGGTATGTAAACCACATGCATGTGTTTTACCGATTCTCATAAGGCAGATCTCCTGAATTTTTCCCCATCTTCAGAGAATTCAAAAAAGTCTGGAAAACCTACCAGCCATTGGTTCCGATCTGATGGTTCACTTCGACGATCTTCTTGAGTGCGCTCATTCTGTAAGAAAAAAACGGATGACAATTAAGTGGCCTGCGCAAGCAAGAGGATACGAAAGGTAGACTCATTTGCCATTAACAGGCGATGTTTGTGCAGTGTCTTTTTCAGGTAAAGTACACAACCATAAAAATAGGGTCCACAGACGTGTGGAAAAAAACTGAACCTTCTTGAAACTTCATCACTATTTATAAAGTGCAGAGAATGAATGGGAAGGCGAGTGTATACACGACAGCTGTAATATGTGTTATGCCCATAGTTACATTTTTTTTTAAAAATGTATTTTTATTTGGAGGAGCAAGCACAATAATCAACAAAACAACAGAATTGTACCAACGTGCAATGCATGTACAACATAAAAATTATATATAAAAAAAGGCAGCAATAAAAAAATAGGACAGACGGAAAGGTGGACGCCATTATACATTAAGTAAATAAATAAACAGATGAAATATAAAGAATACACAAATATATAAAAACAATATTTTTTGCTTAATTTAGCAAGAGTCCCCGAGTTCAATAGAACTTCTTCCCGCATCAAATGCCTCCACTCTTGGCGATAGCCATCTCGCTCTCTAGAATCTCTCTTAGCGTTGTCCACCATTCGAAAGCTCTAGGCGAAGTTTTAGATATATAAGCACGGGCAACGTATAGTCGTGCTGGGCCCGATTCACAGAATGAACTTAAGACTCAATCCTAAACTTACTACTCTTCTGGTATGCACAGAATGCACTTACTACTTTTGGCATTTACAGAATAAACTTACTACTTTTGGTATTCACAGAAGTTAGGATTTTGTCTTAAGTTTGTCTTAAGACAAACTTAAGAATAATTGATACGCCTTACTAATAGCAAGTTTTGATTCCAGTAGTAGTCCAGTAGTCTAAACTCACCCAGGCAATAAGGAAGTTGTAAATACTTTATAGCATGTCTCAGCTGTTTGTGGCTCCAAATAAAACTACGAATGGCCCCCTCGAGTTTTTTGAAAAAATAATTTGGGGCTCTCAGAGGAATTGCCCTAAATAAGTAAAGAAATGTAGGTAAAACAATCATTTTTATAATATTGCAGCACCCTATAATACTAATTGGCAGCTTATGCCAGTCCCTCATTATAGAAACCATTGATTTAAGTAACGTATCATAATTCAATTTTATGATCTGCCGTATGTCTGAAGTAATCCGAACACCTAAGTAAATGGCTGACATAAAGGCCTCGGTTATGGCCCTTCCTGGTTGAAAGTTAAGGAAAGTCTGGGTTTTACTGACATTCAGCTTCTACTCTGAAAAGTGTCCGAATATACTTACTTCCGATTGTATTTCTTCTATTGCCCTTGCTGGATATCTAGTAAATACAGCAATATCATCGGTATAAGCCGTGATTTTCAGTTCTCCAGAACATAGAGTGACTGGCGGAATGGATGGATTGGAAAGACAAACTTAAGACAGACTTAAGACAAAATCCTAACTTAAGGCTGTCTTAAGTCTGTCTTAAGTTTGTCTTTAGTCTGTATTAAGTTTGTCTTAAGACAAACTTAAGACAAAATCCTAAATACTGTGAATACCAAAAGTAGTAAGTTCATTCTGTGAATACCAAAAGTAGTAAGTGCATTCTGTGAATACCAAAATAGTAGTGAGTTTAGGATTTAGTCTTAAGTTTATTCTGTGAATCGGGCCCACTGCTACTAACATAATTGAAATTAAAGATCTTAATCCTAAGGATACATCTGTTTTATAGCCAAACATAATCAGACGTGTGGAAAAAAACTGAACTTTCTTGAAACTTCATCACTATTTATAAAGTGCAGAGAATGAATGGGAAGGCGAGTGTATACACGACAGCTGTAATATGTGTTATGCCCATGGTTAATTTTTTTTTTTTAAATGTATTTTTATTTGGAGGAGCAAGCACAATAATCAACAAAACAACATAAAAATTATATATAAAAAAAACAGCAATAAAAAAATAGGACAGACGGAAAGGTGGACGCCATTATACATTAAGTAATTATAGCCAAACATAATCTCTTTTTCTGTTAAATATAGATCAAACTTTAGACGGTCAGCTATAATGCCCTGTACCTCGTTCCAAAAGACAAACAAATCTGGTCAGGTGACAAACATGTGTAGGCAGGTTGTTGCTATCATTCCGCACTTAACACATTTACATTTATCATTCGTGTTTATGTTACTGGGATCTATCCATTTAATTATGCATTCTGGTGTATAGTAAAGCATAAATACTGCTTTAAACTGTTTCAGCTTGAGATTATTAGAATGTACCGAGCTGTCTAAGTTCTCCAATGATTCTTCTAAATCAGCTGAGCTAACATCTTGCCCAAGTAGCTCAGCCCATTTTAGTGCTATCTTTGAGTTATCTTTCTCCAAAATTTGGAAGAATAATTGATACGCCTTACTAATAGTAAGTTTTGATTCTGAATGTATATAGTGCAGTATATCTGATCCCATAGGTTATTTTATATCTCTTTGTCCCAGTAAATGATCTCTTATCTGCAAGTATTTATAAAACATATTTTTAGGGAGTCTGCAAATCTAGAAATGTACGAAATCCAGCAGCATTATACAAATGGGTAAACTGTCTAATACCAAATCTATCCCAGAATTTGGCTAGCGCATCATGAAAGATATTAGGGAATATTGTATTACGCCATAATGGCATATTGAGATGTATCAAGAAAAGAGAGTCGTTAGCTGTAATTTGGCGCCATATATAGGCTATATCTTTAAGGGTCCTAAATCAAACTCTCTTAAAGTAGTTTGGATCATTTATTCTGTACATGAACATAGTGCTATCATTATCAATAGCAAGATTGTAACAGCTTTGTTATCTTCTATCGTCCAGGAGGTCTCGCAGACGTCCTATGAAGGAAGCCCAAAAATATCATTTAAACTCCAGTAGTCTAAACTCACCCTGGCAATAAGGAAGTTTTAAATACTTTATAGCATGTCTCAGCTGTTTGTGGCTCCAAATAAAACTACTAATGGCCCCCTCGAGTTTTTTGAAAAAATAATTGGGGGCTCTCAGAGGAATTGCCCTAAATAAGTAAAGAAATGTAGGTAAAACAATCATTTTTATAATATTGCAGCACCCTATAACACTAATTGGCAGCTTATGCCAGTCCCTCATTATAGAAACCATTGATTTAAGTAACGTATCATAATTCAATTTTATGATTTGCCGTATGTCTGAAGTAATCCGAACACCTAAGTAAATGGCTGACATAAAGGCCTCGGTTATGGCCCTTCCTGGTTGAAAGTTAAGGAAAGTCTGGGTTTTACTGACATTCAGCTTCTACTCTGAAAAGTGTCCGAATATACTTACTTCAGATTGTATTTCTTCTATTGCCCTTGCTGGATATCAAGTAAATACAGCAATATCATCGGTATAAGCCGTGATTTTCAGTTCTCCAGAACATAGAGTGACTGGCGGGATGGATTGATTGGAAAGCAAGAATTTGATATATGGTTCTATGTATAAGGCAAAAAGCAAGGGTGAAAGAGGGCACCCTTGCTGAGTGCCCCTCAGAACCTTGAATGATGTGGAGTGGTAGGGTAAATAGACTAATTTAGCACTCGGACACCTATATAAGGCTCTTACCCAGTCATAAAAGGGACCATGGATATTATGTGCCGCAAGCGTAGCCCATAGGCATTCCCATGTTACACGGTTGAATGCCTTTTCTGCATTAAGAATAATCGTTCCTATGTCCAAGTTAGAATTAGAAGCAGCATCAAAGGCAACAATAGCAGTGGTCACATGCATAGTCGTGTCTCTACCAGGGATAAATCCATGTTGCTGGACAGAAGCAGGTTGTGTCATAAAGGGTGCGAGGCGTGTTGCCAATATTGTGGCCAAAAATTTCGCATCAGCGTTTATTAACGATCTTGGACGGTATGATACACACTCTTCATTCTGATTATCCTTTTTTTTTTTAAAAAGACAATATTTGTCATATCCCATGTCTGAGGTATCGAATTTTTTTACAGTAATATGGTTCAATACTTTGAGCATTTCAGGGATTAAGCCAGCCTCAAAAGTCTTACAAAATTCAACCGGTAAAGTATCCCCTCCAGTTGCTTTCCCAGAGGGAAGAGCATCAATGGCCGCTGATATTTCTTCCAATGTAATTTCTAAGTTCAATAAGTTTGCCTGCTCTGTTTCCAATCTGTAAGTTGTTTCATTAAATCTACAATTTTCCAAATAACTAAGAAATGTTTCTTTATCAAACATATTAGAAATACTCTATAGAGTCTTATAGAAGCCAGAAAATTGTTCTACGATTTCTACGTGTTGTGTGTGGAGTAGCCCACAATCCCCTCTTATGCCCTTTAATACCCGTTCTTCATGTTTATCGAAGAGTTGATGTGCAAGCACTTTTCCAACTTGCTCCCCATATTCATACTGTAAAGCTTTATGTTTATTATAATTTGCAGCCGTTCTTTCCTTCAAGGACCGACTTAACGCAGCACGTTTTTCAATTAAAAGAAGATATATTTGGGAGTACATAGTAACTGCCGTGTGTTGAGTAGTACCATGTATGATTTCATCTGCATGTGCCACTTCTAATTGTCGGATAGCATCTCTCGTGTCCTTATTTGCCTGGTTTGTCATTCGGTTTTGTCTTAAAACATATTGTTGAGTGGCTCCCCTTATGTAGGCCTTAAGTGAATCCCAGACAGAGAAGAGAGAGGCAGAGTCTTCATTTTCCTGTATAAAATAACTGATGCATTCCCACATGAATATTTTATATTCTCTATCTTTCAGCAGATAACAAGGCAGCAAAAATTGACGCGCTTGTTTAACAGCTGAGCTAAGTGTTAAAGTCGTAAGGGGTTGTCATCTGAGACAATTTAGGGCAAACTTCACAATTGACTATTTTAAGGATAGAATTACAGGTAAAAAAAATATCAATTATTGAGTATGATTGATGTGGTCCACTATAATATGTAAAACCAGGTGAAGAAGAATAAAGTGTCCGACAGACATCTTTCAAGCTGTGTAGTCTAATCATTTCCACAATGGAGGCCCTGACTTTCTTCATTCTAACAGAGGCACCTTGATTTGTCGGGTCAATGCTAGGATTCATATTACAATTGAAATCGCCCATAATTATTAAGTCTCCCTGCCAGTCGAGAAGCTCCATGGTTATAGTCTCAAAGATAGATGGATCATCAGTATTAGGTCCATAGAGAGTACACAACACAAATTTATGACCATTAATAAGTAACTGCACTCTTATCCACCTGCCTCGATTATCATAAGATGTTCTAAGCATTTATCAACTAGGATAGCAAGCCCTCTGATAGAGACCGTCTGAGATGTACAAGCAACTTTCTTATAATCCAATTGTTTAAGTAAATGTCTGTCATTGTACGCCAAATGTGTTACAACCAATGCAGCAACATGAGGTTTATAATTTTTAATTTCTGCCCGTACCAGCTGTCGTTTATTTGCTGAATTTAGCCCGGCTACATTCCAGCATAAACACTTTATGACCCCCATTGTTTCAGTATTGAAATCATACAAAATACCAAAAACCATAAGACTATATTCCCTTTGTCATAATTTTTGAATAGTGTAGGATACATTAAGCATTCATAGCATTCAGTGTCATATATGTTGTTGCAAATATAAAATGTTAAATCAGACTCATTCTTTCTGCTTGCTCCTTCCAAAACTTTTTGTTTAACCCCCTCAACCCCAACATCCCCAAGCCATGACTAGCTCCACACTGGCCAACCCTGGAGAAGGCCCTCCCACCCCACCCTGCTCCTGGGAGAAGAAATCACCCCATCCAGGCTGTCAGCCAAAGTGAACTTGCACCACTCCGAGTGATACCCGCTCCTCCCTAAGCCCATCTTAAAATAATTCAGAGTAGATTGCTTATATAAAGAGAATGTGAAAAAAGAGAGAAAAAAAAGACCCCACTAGAACCTATTGATATCACTATGTCGTAAAGACTATCATAAACATTATCGAGATATACATTCAGCACTTAAAAAGTCTTAGGAAACCGATTAAGTTGAAGATTTCCATTGGTCAACAATTTGTTGAGCCTCTTTGACTGAATGAAAAGCAAGGTATGACCGCCACGGATAGCGTTGAGTCTGGCGGGTTCCTGAAGGAAAACTTGTGTGCCTGTGGTTTTCAAAGGATCGATCATTTGGCATAGGTTTCACCGGCACTCCAAAGTTTCCTTACAGAGATCTGACCTCACAGAAAACGAATATGAGTTGGATGGACTGGGCCGAGCACAAATAAAAACAGCTTGTCTAAGCAGAAAGTTCCCAAAATAAATAATCAAAGGTCTAGGGTGCTGTCCAGAAACACCACAGAGGCTGTGTGCAGATTGGAAACACAGCTGCATGCCCAACGGAATTCAATGGAGAAGTAGCACTTGTAGTTTTAAAGAAAAAGGACCCTTTCCAGAAGACGCTGAAGAAACCCTTTGGAGGACGGGAGGTTGGAGAGTCACCCTACCCATGGATGCCCTAGGAACCAGGTTGCCTGCATCATGGAAGCAGGGTGCGTTGGGGTAACGTGACGTTGGAAGCTCCAATTGACGACAATGGAAGACTTGGGAAGAAAGCCCTCTGGAGAAGTCGCTGACGATGTCCAGTGGAATCCAAGGGTGGATTTTTGAAGAGCACAACCTGTGAGCAGAGGGGACAGAGTCTATGACATGGAGAGGTGATCAGGAGGCACGTGAGCACAATTCCAACCTCTGCAGGGAGCTCAAGAGAGTTGATGAGAAAGTTGTTGCTGCAGTTGTGGGGACGAGGCGATGCTGAGGATGACCAGGAGCCGCACACTTACTGTGCCATGTCGGATGTCAGTGTTTAGATGTCGGTGTCCGGCAGGAGAACCAACAAGACTTGGTAACCGCAACTGGCGTGAAAGACGACAAGATGCAATTGTTAGGACTAGCAAGGTCCAAGGGCCTTACCAACTGCAAGAGAGTCAGAGCAGGCCCAGCGCAAGTATGGGAGCCCACCAAAGCAGAACAAGACACTCGAGAGGACCAACAGCCCAAAGGCAGAGGATTTGCAAGAGGACCTCAGGCAGCTCACTAAATATGGGGGCAAGGAATGCAGTGAGAATACTGATCTTCAAAAGATGAGGTACTGGAGGCTAGAGCTTCTTGTAGCCTGAAGATCTCTGGAGTCAACAAGCCTTGGCAATGGCAAGTCAATGTGGGGCACAGGGGTTTGGCACCAGCGGCTCTGATGAGGGATACTGCCCTCAAAATTGCAGGAAAGACAGGTCAGGCCTCCGGAGAGCCACCTGTGTTGTTGAGCCTCAGTAAAAGTCGAAAGGACGACAGGGGAAGCAGACCACTCAGCTTTGTTGTGGTGCCTGCAGTGCCAGGGGAGTGACACCATTACACTAAGGGACATTTATTCAGATGTCTTTGATGTCCACAGATCTTATGGGGAACCTGAGTGAAGCACAGAAACAGACGAGGCAGAAGACTTGCAAAATAGCTAGAACGGTAGCAGCAGGATCCATCCTTGATGCAGTCTCGGTTCCAGTCAAAGTCCAAAAAAGTACAGATGTCCAGATGGTCGAAGAGGTGAGTCTTGTTCCAAGACAAATCTGAAGATCCAACTAAGGGACTGGAAACTGGGGAGGATACTTCCCTGTCCTTTGTCCAGTTTCGCACCAGAGCGAGAAGCAAGAGTTCCTAAACTGGTCTGAAAGCTCAATATGAAAGGAGAGCACTAAATGTGCCCTTCAATTCAGTCTGATGGTGCTAGAAAGTGCCCCCACCCCAGCCCAATACACTAATTCCTGTTTGGGAGGTGGTCACACCTGACTGCGGCAGGAGATCAGTTATTGTACCTTCCCCCGCTCAAGCGCAGCTCAGCAGCAGGAGGGCAGAACAATGTCTGTGGTCGGCAACAGCACTAGCTCGCTGGCAGAGCCTGAAAGGCTGTAACCTGAAGTACAGGGGGCTCCCCTAAGTGGCCCCCAGTACATGGGATCATACTTCCAACACCAAAATCTGTGATACCATACATGACTAGAAAACGTACATTTGTCGTGGGAGGTACAGGCACCACCGCACACAGACTGCAATAGCAGGCCCGTGGTCTAGTTTAAAAGGGCTCCCATAGGTGGCACAATACATGCGGCTGCCCATGGGAGACCCCTGGTTTACATATTCCCTGGGTACCATAGCACCATATACTAGGGACTTACAAGGATTCACCTTTTAAATTTAATGTAATAGCTTTTTGTTATTTTTAGTACCATAACGGGTTTTGGGGTTTATAGGGGAATAGGGTGGGAAGTAAATTGATTAAAAATAATCATGAAAATGTTGAAGATAATATTAATTATTTAATTGAAAATTATTTATGGTAATTTGATAATTATTCATGTTTTTAGTTAAGGTTTAGGTGGGGGTTGTTGGTGCTGCAGGAGTATAGGGTGGGAAGTAAAATATTCATAATCAATGTACTACTCATTTGTATTATTAGTAATTATTTAAATGATAATTTGTTATGGTAATCATATATTATTTAAAGTAAAATTTAATGTGTGGGTTGTGGGTTTCTCATCGACCCACTCCCCGACTCAATCAATAAAGCTTTCGCCCTCGCAAAGTCCATCACCCAATGAAGACGCGCCAAACCTGTTAAAGGGCCCATTGAACGACGACATCCAAAGATATAGTTTCGATTTTCCGTCGCAAACATCCACTCCGATCCCTAACGGGGCACTTCACTTCACCTTCTCTAGAAAGAATGATTCATTTGAGGGGATGACCAAACGAGCCCATTAAATGCCCCCTTAGCAACTACCAGCAACCATAAAGCCGGATTTAAAGTTAGTAGTTCCAATCAAGATCCAAATAAAAATCTCTAACAGGCTCAAATTCATTCATTTATCAACTCACCTTCTGTTCACAACCACTCCGCTGAAAATATAAACCTCACAACAGGTCTCAGGCAAGGGTCCTTTCACACTAACCCTGATATGCTTAAAGTCGAAGCACTTCTCGCAACCACCAACCAAGCTTTGAACTCAATGGACAATGCTGCCCACATGCACGCCGATAAACTTGATACCCAGATAACTATTCTACAACTAGTAGCAGACTCTATAACGGGAATAGACTCAAAATTGGTTCAGTTAAACTCGCTGATACGAAGAGCCCAAAAAAACGAGGCTCAAAATCACCCTTCATGAAGAAGAGTAAAAGCGATACTATGTTCATACCTCATTGTGGAGTCTCTTTTGTGGTGTTTTCACTGGGTTACTATATCCACGTATGCACAACTGCTTTACACATTGTCTCTTATGTTACGTCTAACTGTCTAATTTACCATTAACCATTTAATTTTACCATTTAACGTCTAATTTACCATGACTAGAATTGCGGTCTCTACTTGAACAGGGTGGATACCTGGGCCTACTAGAGACATGATTTCTAATAATACATGAGCGAAATCTATTTTGGAACCTTTACAGATAATCTTGCTGAGTTGGAGGTGTTATTGGTTTTCAAAAAGTAGCTTTCTTTGACTCAAAATTTTGTGTCTATTTTCTAAGTCTTTACTTTCTCTCTCCAGTACTCTTTAATTTTATTTTTTCTGTCTTTCTCCTTCTTTTTTTCCTTTTCTATATTTTTGGTCACACTAAAATGCAATACGGTACACAAAGAAGTGGGTAGTGCTATAGGCATGATCATGACAATGTATGGGAATCTACTACAAAGTAAAACAGCAAAGCAAAGCTTTGATTTAAGTACAGGCACAGGTCCAGGCCAATTACGGCTACAATGGAAGAGCTTTATCGCAGTCATACTCTTGGATAGGCAGTTCTGTTATGTGGTTTGAAATTTTATTTAAAACAATGTCAAAAAGCAATTGTTTAACTAGTTCACAGCCAATGTTCTCAGGCATTTCTTTTACCAGGTTGCCAAACCATGCTCTGTTGTGTTATTTTACGGACGAGCAGGGTTTTAATCAGCAGTCCCAAGTGTGATCCATGTAGGGCAGCAGCAGCTTGGCAGAGGTCACATTCTATGGTGCATTTGGTAGGGATTCGACTCTCTTTGGTTAGGATACTGAAATTCATAATTTGGGCACATTGAAGGTAGAGTCAGCTGTCATCAGCCTTGCTGGAGTGACCACTCTGAAGAAGACAAAAGCCCAAACCCTTCCAAGAAAAATCTCTCCCACTAAAAACAGAATTTGACTCTCTGACATAAGCCCCTACCATCACCAAAATGGCAATTTGCATGAAAGGCTAATTAGCAACCCCTACTAAATAGGTAACAATGAATTTCCAAGGGCAGCTCTGTCTCTATCGTTACACTCTTATGTGACGGAGGTTCTACCGTCCGGTTAAGTAATGCAGGCAAAACTTTTCCACTGATTGGGGGGCTATGTCAGCACCTCAATCGTGTGCATGTCAAAGGCAATATAACATTGATCAACCAGCCTACAGCAGAGATACACTTTTAACCAACATGGAGTCCTGCACAATACACACACAAGCAGACCGGTAGGAATCACACTCCACTCCGGAAGCATAAAAAAAAGGCTTGTCCCCTGCTAATGATTCAAAACTGTATGCTGCCACCACGACTCACTATACATGTTTAAGGAACACAGACAGTAGTTGGCACGTCATACTTAACCTCAGAGCCAGGTTCTGGGTAAATTTTTGGTCTCGGCCTCAAAAAGCATGCTGATTTTTTAGGGTGTTTTGCGGCCCTAACGAAATTCTGAATGCTAGAGTCACTTACAGATAGATAACTTAGGGCATGGTGGCACAACCAACTAACTTGTGTATTGTGTTACCATAGGGGTCCGATGTTGGCACTCAATTCGCAACCTCAAAGCCAGATTCTGGGTTAATATATGGTCTGGACCTCAGCATGTGTGCAGTTTTTTGTGGGTGCTGTGGCCCAAGGGAAGCCAGGATGCTAGAGTCACTTGCAGATAGGTAACTGAGGGAATAGGTGACATCCAACTACCATACCGTGGAGGTTCGTATTGTAAAAGCCGTACATTAAATGAGGCTGGGGACCTGCTAACTTAAAGTAATGGGAGAACCACTGATTTACAGTTCATACATTTCGCCAACCTGTAAATTATCTACTTGTTCATGATTAGTTCAGTCAAGGCAACCACATGTAGGACTCATCGAGGAATTTGGTACAATGTAAAGATCACCTGGAGATTGGAGGACATTGGCAGCAAAGCGCCCCAATTTTCTTCCTGAGGGCTTCTAGGAGTGCTCTGGGAGATCTCAAAAATGTTTTCATGTCTTGCAGAAGTTCAAAAAAGATTATATGGGCGATTTTGCATTAACAGGTATGTAAACCACATGCATGTGTTTTACCGATTCTCATAAGGCAGATCTCCTGAATTTTTCCCCATCTTCAGAGAATTCAAAAAAGTCTGGAAAACCTACCTGCCGTTGGTTCCGATCTGATGGTTCACTTCGACGATCTTCTTGAGTGCGCTCATTCTGTAAGAAAAAAACGAATGACAATTAAGTGGCCTGCGCAAGCAAGAGGATACGAAAAGTAGACTCATTTGCCATTAACAGGCGATGTTTGTGCAGTGTCTTTTTCAGGTAAAGTACACAACCATAAAAATAGGGTCCACAGACGTGTGGAAAAAAACTGAACTTTCTTGAAACTTCATCACTATTTATAAAGTGCAGAGAATGAATGGGAAGGCGAGTGTATACACGACAGCTGTAATATGTGTTATGCCCATAGTTAAAAAAAAATTTTTAAATGTATTTTTATTTGGAGGAGCAAGCACAATAATCAACAAAACAACAGAATTGTACCAACGTGCAATGCATGTACAACATAAAAATTATATATAAAAAAACAGCAATAAAAAAATGGGACAGACGGAAAGGTGGACGCCATTATACATTAAGTAAATAAATAAACAGATGAAATATAAAGAATACACAAATATATAAAAACAATATTTTTTGCTTAATTTAGCAAGAGTCCCCGAGTTCAATAGAACTTCTTCCCGGATCAAATGCCTCCACTCTTGGCGATAGCCATCTCGCTCTCTAGAATCTCTCTTAGCGTTGTCCACCATTCGAAAGCTCTAGGCGAAGTTTTAGATATATAAGCATGGGCAACGTATAGTCGTGCTGGGCCCGATTCACAGAATGAACTTAAGACTCAATCCTAAACTTACTACTCTTCTGGTATGCACAGAATGCACTTACTACTTTTGGCATTTACAGAATGAACTTACTACTTTTGGTATTCACAGAAGTTAGGATTTTGTCTTAAGTTTGTCTTAAGACAAACTTAAGACAGACTTAAGACAGACTTAAGACAGACTTAAGACAAACTTAAGACAGACTTAAGACAAAATCCTAACTTAAGGCTGTCTTAAGTCTGTCTTAAGTTTGTCTTTAGTCTGTCTTAAGTTTGTCTTAAGACAAACTTAAGACAAGATCCTAACTACTGTGAATACCAAAAGTAGTAAGTTCATTCTGTGAATACCAAAAGTAGTAAGTGCATTCTGTGAATACCAAAATAGTAGTGAGTTTAGGATTGAGTCTTAAGTTTATTCTGTGAATCGGGCCCACTGCTACTAACATAATTGAAATTAAAGATCTTAATCCTAAGGATACATCTGTTTTATAGCCAAACATAATCTCTTTTTCTGTTAAATATAGATCAAACTTTAGACGGTCAGCTATAATGCCCTGTACCTCGTTCCAAAAGACAGACAAATCTGGTCAGGTGACAAACATGTGTAGGCAGTTTGTTGCTATCATTCCGCACTTAACACATTTACATTTATCATTCGTGTTTATGTTACTGGGATCTATCCATTTAACTATGCATTCTGGTGTATAGTAAAGCATAAACACTGCTTTAAACTGTTTCAGCTTGAGATTAATAGAATGTACCGAGCTGTCTAAATTCTCCAATGATTCTTCTAAATCAGCTGAGCTAACATCTTGCCCAAGTAGCTCAGCCCATTTTAGTGCTATCTTTGAGTTATCTTTCTCCAAAATTTGGAAGAATAATTGATTCGCCTTACTAATAGCAAGTTTTGATTCTGAATGTATATAGTGCAGTATATCTGATCCCATAGGTTGTTTTATATCTCTATGTCCCAGTAAATGATCTCTTATCTGCAAGTATTTATAAAACATATTTTTAGGGAGTCTGCAAATCTAGAAATGTACGAAATCCAGCAGCATTATACAAATGGGTAAACTGTCTAATACCAAATCTATCCCTGAATTTGGCTAGCACATCATGAAAGATATTAGGGAATATTGTATTACGCCATAATGGCATATTGAGATGTATCAAGAAAAGAGAGTCGTTAGCTGTAATTTGGCGCCATATATAGGCTATATCTTTAAGGGTCCTAAATCAAACTCTCTTAAAGTAGTTTGGATCATTTATTCTGTACATGAACATAGTGCTATCATTATCAATAGCAAGATTGTAACAGCTTTGTTATCTTCTATCATCCCGGAGGTCTCGCAGACGTCCTATAAAGGAAGCCCAAAAATATCATTTAAAGTCCAGTAGTCGAAACTCACCCTGGCAATAAGGAAGTTTAAAATACTTTATAGCACGTCTCAGCTGTTTGTGGCTCCAAATAAAACTACTAATGACCCCTCGAGTTTTTTGAAAAAATAATTTGGGGCTCTCAGAGGAATTGCCCTAAATAAGTAAAGAAATGTAGGTAAAACAATCATTTTTATAATATTGCAGCACCCTATTATACTAAATGGCAGCTTATGCCAGTCCCTCATTATAAACAATTGATTTAAGTAACGTATCATAATTCAATTTTATGATCTGCCGTATGTCTGAAGTAATCCGAACACCTAAGTAAATGGCTGACATAAAGGCCTCGGTTATGGCCCTTCCTGGTTGAAAGTTAAGGAAAGTCTGGGTTTTACTAGCATTCAGCTTCTACTCTGAAAAGTGTCCGAATATACTTACTTCAGATTGTATTTCTTCTATTGCCCTCGCTGGATATCTAGTAAATACAGCAATATCATCGGTATAAGCCGTGATTTTCAGTTCTCCAGAACATAGAGTGACTGGCGGGATGGATGGATTGGAAAGCAAGAATTTGATATATGGTTCTATGTACAAGGCAAAAAGCAAGGGTGAAAGAAGGCACCCTTGCCGAGTGCCCCTCAGAACCTTGAATGATGTGGAGTGGTAGGTTAAACAGACTAATTTAGCACTCGGACACCTATATAAGGCTCTTACCCAGTCATAAAAGCGACAATGGATATTATATGCCGCAAGCGTAGCCCATAGGCATTCCCATGTTACACGGTTGAATGCCTTTTCTGCATTAAGAATAATCATTCCTATGTCCAAGTTAGAATTAGAAGCAGCATCAAAGGCAACAATAGCAGTGGTCACATGCATAGTCGTGTCTCTACCAGGGATAAATCCATGTTGCTGGACAGAAGCAGGTTGTGTCATAAAGGGTGCGAGGCGCGTTGCCAATATTGTGGCCAAAAATTTTGCATCAGCGTTTATTAACGATCTCGGACGGTATGATACACACTCTTCATTCTGATCATTCTTGTGTTTTTTTTTAAAAGACAATATTTGTCATATCCCATGTCTGAGGTATCGAATTTTTTTACAGTAATATGGTTCAATACTTTGAGCATTTCAGGATGTAATTTCTAAATTCAATAGGTTTGCCTGCTCTGTTTCCAATCTATAAGTTGTTTCATTAAAACTACATTTTTCCAAATAACTAAGAAATGTTACTTTATCGAACATATTAGAATTACTCTATAGAGTCTTATAGAAGCCAGAAAATTGTTCTACGATTTCTACGGGTTGTGTGTGGAGTAGCCCACAATCCCCTCTTATGCCCTTTATTACCCGTTCTGCATGTTTATCGAAGAGTTGATGTGCAAGCACTTTTCCAACTTGCTCCCCATATTCATACTGTAAAGCTTTATGTTTATTATAATTTGCAGCCGTTATTTCCTTCAAGGACCGACTTAACGCAGCACGTTTTTCAATTAAAAGAAGATATATTTGGGAGTATATAGTAACTGCCGTGTGTTGAGTAGTACCATGTATGATTTCATCTGCATGTGCCACTTCTAATTGTCGGATAGCGTCTCTCGTGTCCTTATTTGCCTGGTTTTTAATTCGATTTTGTCTTAAAACATATTGTTGAGTGGCTCCCCTTATGTAGGCCTTAAGTGAATCCCAGACAGAGAAGAGAGAGGCAGAGTCTTCATTTTCCTGTATAAAATAACTGATGCATTCCCACATGAATATTTTATATTCTCTATCTTTCAGCAGATAACAAGGCAGCGAAAATAGATGCGCTTGTTTAACAGCTGAGCTAAGTGTTAAAGTCGTAAGGGGTTGTGATCTGAGACTATTTAGGGCAAACTTCACAACTGACTATTTTAAGGATAGAATTACAGGTAAAAAACATATCAATTATTGAGTATGATTGATCTGGTGCACTATAATATGTAAAACCAGGTGAAGAAGAATAAAGTGTCCGACAGACATCTTTCAAGCTGTGTAGTCTAATCATTTCCACAATGGAGGCCCTGACTTTCTTAATTCTAACCGAGGCACCTTAATTTGTCGGGACAATTCTAGGATTCATAGTACAATTGAAATCGCCCATAATTATTAAGTCTCCCTGCCAGTCGAGAAGCTCCATTGTTATAGTCCCAAAGATAGATGGATCATCAGTATTAGGTCCATAGAGAGTACACAACACAAATTTATGACCATTAATAAGTAGCTGCACTATTATCCACCTGCCTCGATTATCATAAGATGTTCTATGCATTTATCTACTAGGATAGCAAGCCCTCTGATAGAGACCGTCTGAGATGTACAAGCAACTTTCTTATAATCCAATTGTTTAAGTAAATGTCTGTCATTGTACGCCAAATGTGTTACAACCAATGCAGCAACATGAGGTTTATCATTTTGAATTTCTGCCCGTACCAGCTGCCGTTTATTTGCTGAATTTAGCCTGGCTACATTCCAGCATAAACACTTTATAACCCCCATTGTTTCAGTATTGAAATCATACAAAATACCAAAAACCATAAGACTATATTCCCTTTGTCATAATTTTTGAATAGTGTAGGATACATTAAGCATTCATAGCATTCAGTGTCATATATGTTGTTGCAAATATAAAATGTTAAATCAGACTCATTCTTTCTGCTTGCTCCTTCCAAAACTTTTTGTTTAACCCCCTCAACCCCAACATCCCCAAGCCATGACTAGCTCCACACTGGCCAACCCTGGAGAAGGCCCTCCCACCCCACCCTGCTCCTGGGAGAAGAAATCACCCCATCCAGGCTGTCAGCCAAAGTGAACTTGCACCACTCCGAGTGATACCCGCTCCTCCCTAAGCCCATCTTAAAATAATTCAGAGTAGATTGCTTATATAAAGAGAATGTGAAAAAAGAGAGAAAAAAAAGACCCCACTAGAACCTATTGATATCACTATGTCGTAAAGACTATCATAAACATTATCGAGATATACATTCAGCACTTAAAAAGTCTTAGGAAACCGATTAAGTTGAAGATTTCCATTGGTCAACAATTTGTTGAGCCTCTTTGACTGAATGAAAAGCAAGGTATGACCGCCACGGATAGCGTTGAGTCTGGCGGGTTCCTGAAGGAAAACTTGTGTGCCTGTGGTTTTCAAAGGATCGATCATTTGGCATAGGTTTCACCGGCACTCCAAAGTTTCCTTACAGAGATCTGACCTCACAGAAAACGAATATGAGTTGGATGGACTGGGCCGAGCACAAATAAAAACAGCTTGTCTAAGCAGAAAGTTCCCAAAATAAATAATCAAAGGTCTAGGGTGCTGTCCAGAAACACCACAGAGGCTGTGTGCAGATTGGAAACACAGCTGCATGCCCAACGGAATTCAATGGAGAAGTAGCACTTGTAGTTTTAAAGAAAAAGGACCCTTTCCAGAAGACGCTGAAGAAAAACTTTGGAGGACGGGAGGTTGGAGAGTCACCCTACCCATGGATGCCCTAGGAACCAGGTTGCCTGCATCATGGAAGCAGGGTGCGTTGGGGTAACGTGACGTTGGAAGCTCCAATTGACGACAATGGAAGACTTGGGAAGAAAGCCCTCTGGAGAAGTCGCTGACGATGTCCAGTGGAATCCAAGGGTGGATTTTTGAAGAGCACAACCTGTGAGCAGAGGGGACAGAGTCTATGACATGGAGAGGTGATCAGGAGGCACGTGAGCACAATTCCAACCTCTGCAGGGAGCTCAAGAGAGTTGATGAGAAAGTTGTTGCTGCAGTTGTGGGGACGAGGCGATGCTGAGGATGACCAGGAGCCGCACACTTACTGTGCCATGTCGGATGTCAGTGTTTAGATGTCGGTGTCCGGCAGGAGAACCAACAAGACTTGGTAACCGCAACTGGCGTGAAAGACGACAAGATGCAATTGTTAGGACTAGCAAGGTCCAAGGGCCTTACCAACTGCAAGAGAGTCAGAGCAGGCCCAGCGCAAGTATGGGAGCCCACCAAAGCAGAACAAGACACTCGAGAGGACCAACAGCCCAAAGGCAGAGGATTTGCAAGAGGACCTCAGGCAGCTCACTAAATATGGGGGCAAGGAATGCAGTGAGAATACTGATCTTCAAAAGATGAGGTACTGGAGGCTAGAGCTTCTTGTAGCCTGAAGATCTCTGGAGTCAACAAGCCTTGGCAATGGCAAGTCAATGTGGGGCACAGGGGTTTGGCACCAGCGGCTCTGATGAGGGATACTGCCCTCAAAATTGCAGGAAAGACAGGTCAGGCCTCCGGAGAGCCACCTGTGTTGTTGAGCCTCAGTAAAAGTCGAAAGGACGACAGGGGAAGCAGACCACTCAGCTTTGTTGTGGTGCCTGCAGTGCCAGGGGAGTGACACCATTACACTAAGGGACATTTATTCAGATGTCTTTGA
The DNA here is from genome assembly GCF_964263255.1 of Lissotriton vulgaris. Classification (NCBI taxonomy): domain Eukaryota; kingdom Metazoa; phylum Chordata; class Amphibia; order Caudata; family Salamandridae; genus Lissotriton; species Lissotriton vulgaris. The sequence continues at coordinate 366,722,045 of NC_141685.1, read as the reverse complement.
TGTCCACAGATCTTATGGGGAACCTGAGTGAAGCACAGAAACAGACGAGGCAGAAGACTTGCAAAATAGCTAGAACGGTAGCAGCAGGATCCATCCTTGATGCAGTCTCGGTTCCAGGCAAAGTCCAAAAAAGTACAGATGTCCAGATGGTCGAAGAGGTGAGTCTTGTTCCAAGACAAATCTGAAGATCCAACTAAGGGACTGGAAACTGGGGAGGATACTTCCCTGTCCTTTGTCCAGTTTCGCACCAGAGCGAGAAGCAAGAGTTCCTAAACTGGTCTGAAAGCTCAATATGAAAGGAGAGCACTAAATGTGCCCTTCAATTCAGTCTGATGGTGCTAGAAAGTGCCCCCACCCCAGCCCAATACACTAATTCCTGTTTGGGAGGTGGTCACACCTGACTGCGGCAGGAGATCAGTTATTGTACCTTCCCCCGCTCAAGCGCAGCTCAGCAGCAGGAGGGCAGAACAATGTCTGTGGTCGGCAACAGCACTAGCTCGCTGGCAGAGCCTGAAAGGCTGTAACCTGAAGTACAGGGGGCTCCCCTAAGTGGCCCCCAGTACATGGGATCATACTTCCAACACCAAAATCTGTGATACCATACATGACTAGAAAACGTACATTTGTCGTGGGAGGTACAGGCACCACCGCACACAGACTGCAATAGCAGGCCCGTGGTCTAGTTTAAAAGGGCTCCCATAGGTGGCACAATACATGCGGCTGCCCATGGGAGACCCCTGGTTTACATATTCCCTGGGTACCATAGCACCATATACTAGGGACTTACAAGGATTCACCTTTTAAATTTAATGTAATAGCTTTTTGTTATTTTTAGTACCATAACGGGTTTTGGGGTTTATAGGGGAATAGGGTGGGAAGTAAATTGATTAAAAATAATCATGAAAATGTTGAAGATAATATTAATTATTTAATTGAAAATTATTTATGGTAATTTGATAATTATTCATGTTTTTAGTTAAGGTTTAGGTGGGGGTTGTTGGTGCTGCAGGAGTATAGGGTGGGAAGTAAAATATTCATAATCAATGTACTACTCATTTGTATTATTAGTAATTATTTAATTGATAATTTGTTATGGTAATCATATATTATTTAAAGTAAAATTTAATGTGTGGGTTGTGGGTTTCTCATCGACCCACTCCCCGACTCAATCAATAAAGCTTTCGCCCTCGCAAAGTCCATCACCCAATGAAGACGCGCCAAACCTGTTAAAGGGCCCATTGAACGACGACATCCAAAGATATAGTTTCGATTTTCCGTCGCAAACATCCACTCCGATCCCTAACGGGGCACTTCACTTCACCTTCTCTAGAAAGAATGATTCATTTGAGGGGATGACCAAACGAGCCCATTAAATGCCCCCTTAGCAACTACCAGCAACCATAAAGCCGGATTTAAAGTTAGTAGTTCCAATCAAGATCCAAATAAAAATCTCTAACAGGCTCAAATTCATTCATTTATCAACTCACCTTCTGTTCACAACCACTCCGCTGAAAATATAAACCTCACAACAGGTCTCAGGCAAGGGTCCTTTCACACTAACCCTGATATGCTTAAAGTCGAAGCACTTCTCGCAACCACCAACCAAGCTTTGAACTCAATGGACAATGCTGCCCACATGCACGCCGATAAACTTGATACCCAGATAACTATTCTACAACTAGTAGCAGACTCTATAACGGGAATAGACTCAAAATTGGTTCAGTTAAACTCGCTGATACGAAGAGCCCAAAAAAACGAGGCTCAAAATCACCCTTCATGAAGAAGAGTAAAAGCGATACTATGTTCATACCTCATTGTGGAGTCTCTTTTGTGGTGTTTTCACTGGGTTACTATATCCACGTATGCACAACTGCTTTACACATTGTCTCTTATGTTACGTCTAACTGTCTAATTTACCATTAACCATTTAATTTTACCATTTAACGTCTAATTTACCATGACTAGAATTGCGGTCTCTACTTGAACAGGGTGGATACCTGGGCCTACTAGAGACATGATTTCTAATAATACATGAGCGAAATCTATTTTGGAACCTTTACAGATAATCTTGCTGAGTTGGAGGTGTTATTGGTTTTCAAAAAGTAGCTTTCTTTGACTCAAAATTTTGTGTCTATTTTCTAAGTCTTTACTTTCTCTCTCCAGTACTCTTTAATTTTATTTTTTCTGTCTTTCTCCTTCTTTTTTTCCTTTTCTATATTTTTGGTCACACTAAAATGCAATACGGTACACAAAGAAGTGGGTAGTGCTATAGGCATGATCATGACAATGTATGGGAATCTACTACAAAGTAAAACAGCAAAGCAAAGCTTTGATTTAAGTACAGGCACAGGTCCAGGCCAATTACGGCTACAATGGAAGAGCTTTATCGCAGTCATACTCTTGGATAGGCAGTTCTGTTATGTGGTTTGAAATTTTATTTAAAACAATGTCAAAAAGCAATTGTTTAACTAGTTCACAGCCAATGTTCTCAGGCATTTCTTTTACCAGGTTGCCAAACCATGCTCTGTTGTGTTATTTTACGGACGAGCAGGGTTTTAATCAGCAGTCCCAAGTGTGATCCATGTAGGGCAGCAGCAGCTTGGCAGAGGTCACATTCTATGGTGCATTTGGTAGGGATTCGACTCTCTTTGGTTAGGATACTGAAATTCATAATTTGGGCACATTGAAGGTAGAGTCAGCTGTCATCAGCCTTGCTGGAGTGACCACTCTGAAGAAGACAAAAGCCCAAACCCTTCCAAGAAAAATCTCTCCCACTAAAAACAGAATCTGACTCTCTGACATAAGCCCCTACCATCACCAAAATGGCAATTTGCATGAAAGGCTAATTAGCAACCCCTACTAAATAGGTAACAATGAATTTCCAAGGGCAGCTCTGTCTCTATCGTTACACTCTTATGTGACGGAGGTTCTACCGTCCGGTTAAGTAATGCAGGCAAAACTTTTCCACTGATTGGGGGGCTATGTCAGCACCTCAATCGTGTGCATGTCAAAGGCAATATAACATTGATCAACCAGCCTACAGCAGAGATACACTTTTAACCAACATGGAGTCCTGCACAATACACACACAAGCAGACCGGTAGGAATCACACTCCACTCCGGAAGTATAAAAAAAAGGCTTGTCCCCTGCTAATGATTCAAAACTGTATGCTGCCACCACAACTCACTATACATGTTTAAGGAACACAGACAGTAGTTGGCACGTCATACTTAACCTCAGAGCCAGGTTCTGGGTAAATTTTTGGTCTCGGCCTCAAAAAGCATGCTGATTTTTTAGGGTGTTTTGCGGCCCTAACGAAATTCTGAATGCTAGAGTCACTTACAGATAGATAACTTAGGGCATGGTGGCACAACCAACTAACTTGTGTATTGTGTTACCATAGGGGTCCGATGTTGGCACTCAATTCGCAACCTCAAAGCCAGATTCTGGGTTAATATATGGTCTGGACCTCAGCATGTGTGCAGTTTTTTGTGGGTGCTGTGGCCCAAGGGAAGCCAGGATGCTAGAGTCACTTGCAGATAGGTAACTGAGGGAATAGGTGACATCCAACTACCATACCGTGGAGGTTCGTATTGTAAAAGCCGTACATTAAATGAGGCTGGGGACCTGCTAACTTAAAGTAATGGGAGAACCACTGATTTACAGTTCATACATTTCGCCAACCTGTAAATTATCTACTTGTTCATGATTAGTTCAGTCAAGGCAACCACATGTAGGACTCATCGAGGAATTTGGTACAATGTAAAGATCACCTGGAGATTGGAGGACATTGGCAGCAAAGCGCCCCAATTTTCTTCCTGAGGGCTTCTAGGAGTGCTCTGGGAGATCTCAAAAATGTTTTCATGTCTTGCAGAAGTTCAAAAAAGATTATATGGGCGATTTTGCATTAACAGGTATGTAAACCACATGCATGTGTTTTACCGATTCTCATAAGGCAGATCTCCTGAATTTTTCCCCATCTTCAGAGAATTCAAAAAAGTCTGGAAAACCTACCTGCCGTTGGTTCCGATCTGATGGTTCACTTCGACGATCTTCTTGAGTGCGCTCATTCTGTAAGAAAAAAACGAATGACAATTAAGTGGCCTGCGCAAGCAAGAGGATACGAAAAGTAGACTCATTTGCCATTAACAGGCGATGTTTGTGCAGTGTCTTTTTCAGGTAAAGTACACAACCATAAAAATAGGGTCCACAGACGTGTGGAAAAAAACTGAACTTTCTTGAAACTTCATCACTATTTATAAAGTGCAGAGAATGAATGGGAAGGCGAGTGTATACACGACAGCTGTAATATGTGTTATGCCCATAGTTAAAAAAAAAATTTTAAATGTATTTTTATTTGGAGGAGCAAGCACAATAATCAACAAAACAACAGAATTGTACCAACGTGCAATGCATGTACAACATAAAAATTATATATAAAAAAACAGCAATAAAAAAATGGGACAGACGGAAAGGTGGACGCCATTATACATTAAGTAAATAAATAAACAGATGAAATATAAAGAATACACAAATATATAAAAACAATATTTTTTGCTTAATTTAGCAAGAGTCCCCGAGTTCAATAGAACTTCTTCCCGGATCAAATGCCTCCACTCTTGGCGATAGCCATCTCGCTCTCTAGAATCTCTCTTAGCGTTGTCCACCATTCGAAAGCTCTAGGCGAAGTTTTAGATATATAAGCATGGGCAACGTATAGTCGTGCTGGGCCCGATTCACAGAATGAACTTAAGACTCAATCCTAAACTTACTACTCTTCTGGTATGCACAGAATGCACTTACTACTTTTGGCATTTACAGAATGAACTTACTACTTTTGGTATTCACAGAAGTTAGGATTTTGTCTTAAGTTTGTCTTAAGACAAACTTAAGACAGACTTAAGACAGACTTAAGACAGACTTAAGACAAACTTAAGACAGACTTAAGACAAAATCCTAACTTAAGGCTGTCTTAAGTCTGTCTTAAGTTTGTCTTTAGTCTGTCTTAAGTTTGTCTTAAGACAAACTTAAGACAAGATCCTAACTACTGTGAATACCAAAAGTAGTAAGTTCATTCTGTGAATACCAAAAGTAGTAAGTGCATTCTGTGAATACCAAAATAGTAGTGAGTTTAGGATTGAGTCTTAAGTTTATTCTGTGAATCGGGCCCACTGCTACTAACATAATTGAAATTAAAGATCTTAATCCTAAGGATACATCTGTTTTATAGCCAAACATAATCTCTTTTTCTGTTAAATATAGATCAAACTTTAGACGGTCAGCTATAATGCCCTGTACCTCGTTCCAAAAGACAGACAAATCTGGTCAGGTGACAAACATGTGTAGGCAGTTTGTTGCTATCATTCCGCACTTAACACATTTACATTTATCATTCGTGTTTATGTTACTGGGATCTATCCATTTAACTATGCATTCTGGTGTATAGTAAAGCATAAACACTGCTTTAAACTGTTTCAGCTTGAGATTAATAGAATGTACCGAGATGTCTAAATTCTCCAATGATTCTTCTAAATCAGCTGAGCTAACATCTTGCCCAAGTAGCTCAGCCCATTTTAGTGCTATCTTTGAGTTATCTTTCTCCAAAATTTGGAAGAATAATTGATTCGCCTTACTAATAGCAAGTTTTGATTCTGAATGTATATAGTGCAGTATATCTGATCCCATAGGTTGTTTTATATCTCTATGTCCCAGTAAATGATCTCTTATCTGCAAGTATTTATAAAACATATTTTTAGGGAGTCTGCAAATCTAGAAATGTACGAAATCCAGCAGCATTATACAAATGGGTAAACTGTCTAATACCAAATCTATCCCAGAATTTGGCTAGCACATCATGAAAGATATTAGGGAATATTGTATTACGCCATAATGGCATATTGAGATGTATCAAGAAAAGAGAGTCGTTAGCTGTAATTTGGCGCCATATATAGGCTATATCTTTAAGGGTCCTAAATCAAACTCTCTTAAAGTAGTTTGGATCATTTATTCTGTACATGAACATAGTGCTATCATTATCAATAGCAAGATTGTAACAGCTTTGTTATCTTCTATCATCCCGGAGGTCTCGCAGACGTCCTATAAAGGAAGCCCAAAAATATCATTTAAAGTCCAGTAGTCGAAACTCACCCTGGCAATAAGGAAGTTTAAAATACTTTATAGCATGTCTCAGCTGTTTGTGGCTCCAAATAAAACTACTAATGACCCCTCGAGTTATTTGAAAAAATAATTTGGGGCTCTCAGAGGAATTGCCCTAAATAAGTAAAGAAATGTAGGTAAAACAATCATTTTTATAATATTGCAGCACCCTATTATACTAAATGGCAGCTTATGCCAGTCCCTCATTATAAACAATTGATTTAAGTAACGTATCATAATTCAATTTTATGATCTGCCGTATGTCTGAAGTAATCCGAACACCTAAGTAAATGGCTGACATAAAGGCCTCGGTTATGGCCCTTCCTGGTTGAAAGTTAAGGAAAGTCTGGGTTTTACTAGCATTCAGCTTCTACTCTGAAAAGTGTCCGAATATACTTACTTCAGATTGTATTTCTTCTATTGCCCTCGCTGGATATCTAGTAAATACAGCAATATCATCGGTATAAGCCGTGATTTTCAGTTCTCCAGAACATAGAGTGACTGGCGGGATGGATGGATTGGAAAGCAAGAATTTGATATATGGTTCTATGTACAAGGCAAAAAGCAAGGGTGAAAGAAGGCACCCTTGCCGAGTGCCCCTCAGAACCTTGAATGATGTGGAGTGGTAGGTTAAACAGACTAATTTAGCACTCGGACACCTATATAAGGCTCTTACCCAGTCATAAAAGCGACAATGGATATTATATGCCGCAAGTGTAGCCCATAGGCATTCCCATGTTACACGGTTGAATGCCTTTTCTGCATTAAGAATAATCATTCCTATGTCCAAGTTAGAATTAGAAGCAGCATCAAAGGCAACAATAGCAGTGGTCACATGCATAGTCGTGTCTCTACCAGGGATAAATCCATGTTGCTGGACAGAAGCAGGTTGTGTCATAAAGGGTGCGAGGCGCGTTGCCAATATTGTGGCCAAAAATTTTGCATCAGCGTTTATTAACGATCTCGGACGGTATGATACACACTCTTCATTCTGATCATTCTTGTGTTTTTTTTTAAAAGACAATATTTGTCATATCCCATGTCTGAGGTATCGAATTTTTTTACAGTAATATGGTTCAATACTTTGAGCATTTCAGGATGTAATTTCTAAATTCAATAGGTTTGCCTGCTCTGTTTCCAATCTATAAGTTGTTTCATTAAAACTACATTTTTCCAAATAACTAAGAAATGTTACTTTATCGAACATATTAGAATTACTCTATAGAGTCTTATAGAAGCCAGAAAATTGTTCTACGATTTCTACGGGTTGTGTGTGGAGTAGCCCACAATCCCCTCTTATGCCCTTTATTACCCGTTCTGCATGTTTATCGAAGAGTTGATGTGCAAGCACTTTTCCAACTTGCTCCCCATATTCATACTGTAAAGCTTTATGTTTATTATAATTTGCAGCCGTTATTTCCTTCAAGGACCGACTTAACGCAGCACGTTTTTCAATTAAAAGAAGATATATTTGGGAGTATATAGTAACTGCCGTGTGTTGAGTAGTACCATGTATGATTTCATCTGCATGTGCCACTTCTAATTGTCGGATAGCGTCTCTCGTGTCCTTATTTGCCTGGTTTTTAATTCGATTTTGTCTTAAAACATATTGTTGAGTGGCTCCCCTTATGTAGGCCTTAAGTGAATCCCAGACAGAGAAGAGAGAGGCAGAGTCTTCATTTTCCTGTATAAAATAACTGATGCATTCCCACATGAATATTTTATATTCTCTATCTTTCAGCAGATAACAAGGCAGCGAAAATAGATGCGCTTGTTTAACAGCTGAGCTAAGTGTTAAAGTCGTAAGGGGTTGTGATCTGAGACTATTTAGGGCAAACTTCACAACTGACTATTTTAAGGATAGAATTACAGGTAAAAAACATATCAATTATTGAGTATGATTGATCTGGTGCACTATAATATGTAAAACCAGGTGAAGAAGAATAAAGTGTCCGACAGACATCTTTCAAGCTGTGTAGTCTAATCATTTCCACAATGGAGGCCCTGACTTTCTTAATTCTAACCGAGGCACCTTAATTTGTCGGGACAATTCTAGGATTCATAGTACAATTGAAATCGCCCATAATTATTAAGTCTCCCTGCCAGTCGAGAAGCTCCATTGTTATAGTCCCAAAGATAGATGGATCATCAGTATTAGGTCCATAGAGAGTACACAACACAAATTTATGACCATTAATAAGTAGCTGCACTATTATCCACCTGCCTCGATTATCATAAGATGTTCTATGCATTTATCTACTAGGATAGCAAGCCCTCTGATAGAGACCGTCTGAGATGTACAAGCAACTTTCTTATAATCCAATTGTTTAAGTAAATGTCTGTCATTGTACGCCAAATGTGTTACAACCAATGCAGCAACATGAGGTTTATCATTTTGAATTTCTGCCCGTACCAGCTGCCGTTTATTTGCTGAATTTAGCCTGGCTACATTCCAGCATAAACACTTTATAACCCCCATTGTTTCAGTATTGAAATCATACAAAATACCAAAAACCATAAGACTATATTCCCTTTGTCATCATTTTTGAATAATGTAGGCTACATTAAGCATTCATAGCAATCCGTGTCATATATGTTGTTGCAAATATAAAATATTAAATCAGACTCATTCTTTCTGCTAGCTCCTTCCAAAACTTTTTGTTTAGCCCCCTCAACCCCAACATCCCCAAGCCATGACTAGCCCCACACTGGACAACCCTGGGGAAGGCCCTCCAACCCCACCCCTCCTGGGAGAAGAAATCACCCCATCCTGGCTGTCAGCCAAAGTGAACTTGCACCACTCTGAGTGCTACCCGCTCCTCCCTAATCCCATCTTAAAATATTTCAGAGTAGATTGCGTATATAAAGAGAACGTGAAAAAAGAGAGAAAAAAAGACCCCACTAGAACCTATTGATATCACTATGTCGTAAAGACTATCATAAACATTATCGAGATATATATTCAGGACTTAAAAAGTCTTAGGAAACCGATTAAGTTGAAGACTTCCATTGGTCAAGAAATTGTTGAGCCTCTTTGACTGAATGAAAAGCAAGGTATGATCGCCACGGATAGCGTTGAGTCTGGTGGGTTCCTGAAGGAAAACTTGTGTGCCTGTGGCTTTCAAAGGATCGATCATTTGGCGTAGGTTTCACCGGCGCTCCAAAGTTTCCTTATAGAGATCTGACCTCACAGAAAGCGAATATGAGTTGGATGGACTGGGCCGAGCACGAATAAAAACAGCTTGTCTAAGCAGAAAGTTCCCAAAATAAATAATGAAAGGTCTAGGGTGCTGTCCAGAAACCCCACAGAGGCTGTGTGCAGATTGGAAACACAGCTGCATGCCCAACGGAATTCAATGGAGAAGTAGCAGTTGTAGTTTTAAAGAAAAAGGACCCTTTCCAGAGGACGCTGAAGAAACCCTTTGGAGGACGGGAGGTTGGAGAGTCACCCTACCCATGGATACCCTAGGAACAAGGTTTCCTGCACCATGGAAGCCGGGTGCATTGGGGTAACGTGACGTTGGAAGCTCCAGTTGACGACAATGTAAGACTTGGGAAGAAAGTCCTCTGGAGAAGTCGCTGACGATGTCCAGTGGAATCCAAGGGTGGATTTTTGGAGAGCACACCACAACCTGCAAGCAGAGGGGACAGAGTCTATGACATGGAGAGGTGATCAGGAGGCACGGGAGCACAATTCCTACCTCTGCAGGAAGCTCAAGAGAGTTGATGAGAAAGTTGTTGCTGCAGTTGTGGGGACGAGGCGATGCTGAGGATGACCAGGAGCCGCACACTTGCTGTGCCATGTCCGATGTCAGTGTTTAGATGTCGGTGTCCGGCAGGAGAACCAAGAAGACTTGGTAACCGCAACTGGCGTGAAAGAAGACAAGATGCAATTTTTGGGACTAGCAAGGTCCAAGGGCCTTACCAACTGCAAGAGAGTCAGAGCAGGCCCAGCGCAAGCATGGGAGCCCACCAAAGCAGAACAAGACACTCGAGAGGACCAACAGCCCAAAGGCAGAGGAGTTGCAAGAGGACCTCAGGCAGCTCACTAAATATGGGGGCAAGGAATGCAGTGAGAATACTGATCTTCAAGAGATGAGGTGCTGGAGGCTAGAGCTTCTTGTAGCCCGAAGATCTCTGGAGTCAACAAGCCTTGGCAATGGTAAGTCAATGTGGGGCACAGGGGTTTGGCACCAGCGGCTCTGATGAGGGATACTGCCCTCAAAATTGCAGGAAAGACAGGTCAGGCCTCCGGAGAGCCACCTGTGTTGTTGAGCCTCAGTAAAAATCGAAAGGACGACAGGAGAAGCAGACCACTCAGCTTTGTTGAGGTGCCTGCAGTGCCAGGGGAGTGACACCATTACACTAAGGGACATTTCTTCAGATGACTTTTATGTCCACAGATCTTATGGGGAACCTGAGTGAAGCACAGAAAGAGACGATGCAGAAGACTTGCAAAACAGCTAGAACAGTAGCAGCAGGATCCTTCCTTGATGCAGTCTCGGTTCCAGGCAAAGTCCAACAAGGTACAGATGTCCAGATGGTCGAAGAGGTGAGTCTTGTTCCACGACAAATCTGAAGATCCAACTATGGGAGAGTCCTTAAATACTCAAGGAAATGGTTGGAATGACTCTGGGGTCCCTCCTTGAGGAGGGACTGGATACTGGGGAGGATACTTCCCTGTCCTTTGTCCAGTTTCGCACCAGAGCGAGAACCAAGAGTTCCTAAACTGGTCTCAAAGCTCAATATGAAAGGAGAGCACTAAATGTGCCCTTTAATTCAGTCTGATGGTGCTAGAAAGTGCCCCCACCCCAGCCCAATACACTAATTCCTGTCTGGGAGTTGGTCAGACCTGACTGTGGCAGGAGATCAGTTGTTGTACCTTCCCCCGCTCAAACGCAGCTCAGCAGCAGGAGGGCAGAACAATGTCCGTGGTCGGCAACAGCACTAGCTTGCTGGCAGACCCTCAAAGGCTGTAACCCGAACTACAGGGGGCTCCCCTAAGTGCCCCCAGTACATAGGATCATACTTCCAACACCAAAATCTGTGATACCATACATGACCAGAAAACGTACATTTGTTGTGGGAGGTACAGGCACCACCGCACCCAGACTGCAATGGCAGGCCTGTAGTCTAGTTTAAAAGGGCTCCCATAGGTGGCACAATACATGCGGCTGCCCATGGGAGACCCCTGGTTTACATATTCCCGGGTACCATAGCACCATATACTAGGGACTTACAAGGGTTCACCTTTTAAATTTAATGTAATAGCTTTTTGTTATTTTTAGTACCATAACGGGTTTTGGGGTTTATAGGGGAATAGGGTGGGAAGTAAATTGATTAATCATGAAAATGTTGAAGATAATATTAATTATTTATTTGAAAATTATTTATGGTTATTTGATAATTAATCATGTTTTTAGTTAAGGTTTAGGTGGGGAATGTTGGTGTTGCAGGAGTATAGGGTGGGAAGTAAAATAATAATAATCAATGTATTATTCATTTGTGTTATTAGTAATTATTTAAATGATAATTTGTTATGGTAATCATATATTATTTAAAGTAACATTTAAAGTGTGGGTTGTGGGTTTCTCATCGACCCACTCCCCGGCTCAATCAATAAAGCTTTTGCGGTCGCAAAGTCCATCACCCAATGAAGACGCGCCAAACCTGTTAAAGGGCCCATTGAATGACCACATCCAAAGATGCAGTTTCGATTTTCCGTCGCAAACATCCACTCCGATCCCTAACGGGGCACTTCACTTCACCTTCTCTAGAAATAATGATTCATTTGAGGGGACGACCAAACGAGCCCATTAAATGCCCCCTTAGCAACTACCAGCAACCATAAAGCCGGATTTAAAGTTAGTAGTTCCAATCAAGATCCAAATAAAAATCTTTAACAGGCTCAAATTCATTCATTTATCAACTCACCTTCTGTTCAAAACCACTCCGCTGAAAATAAAAACCTCACAACAAGTCTCAGGCAAGGGGCCTTTCACTCTAATCCAGGAATGCTTAAAGTCGAAGCACTTCTCGCAGCCACCAACCAAGCTTTGAACTCAATGGCCAATGCGGCCCACATGCACGCCGATAAACTTGATACCCAGATAACTATTCTACAACTAGTAGCAGACTCTATAACGGGAATAGACTCAAAATTGGTTCAGTTAAACTCGCTGATACGAAGAGCCTAAAAAAACGAGGCTCAAAATCACCCTTCATGAAGAAGAGTATTTTTTTTTGAAAATCTGTTTATTAGCATAGTAATTGGAGCAGTTACATACATATTCAGGCATAGCAATTATCAGAATTGCGCAATCATATGTCTGCTCAGTATTTACAGATGCTTAGTACCATTGATTTTACAATTTCGTGCAGAACCATTGCAACTGAACAATTCCTTAACCTACCCACCCCCTCCCCCACCCGCAGATATCCCTCCCGGCACTCCACAAACATGCGCATAATTGCGATATTCACATCCTGGTCACTAGTCGCTCCGTATATTACAGTTCCTTGGCGTTCGCTTTTTCCCACACACTTGGGCAGGCTGGGATAGAATCGTCAATGGTACGGGGTTCGCCGTACCTCAGCTCAGTGCACCTTATATCATGAATGTCCTGAGGGGTTGGGCCCAATCAGCCCGTGTGTATTGAGTTATCCGTATCCCCTCCGCCCTCCTCCTCCCCAGCCTCAAAGGTCCCCAGCACAGTGAACCAGTCTAGGGAGATCAGTGTTTTCCTGAGACCTCTATGTTCCTCTCGCTGCAGCGCCTCGCCTTCTGCCTTGCCCCACCTTATTACCTCTGCTTTCCATAAGTCCGGGTCAGGGGGTCTGGGGGATTTCCACCTCATTGTGATTGCTCGCTTCGCTAGCAATAGGGCTAAGTCTGTGAAACGTGTCGCCACGGTCCTAGTGCGTGTCGACGGTCCCAGGCCTAATAGTGTATGTTCTATGGTGAGCGGTTGGGACCGGGCGCCAGCACACTCAAGCGTGTCAGCGATGGTGGCCCAGTAATGGCCCAACTTGGGGCATTGCCATAGCATATGTAGTAGTGATGCGTCGTCAGCGTCGCATCGGGGGCAGTTGCTACTCGCGTCGGGGAACATCACGTGCAGGCGATGTGGAGTCAGGTACGCCCTATGTAGTACCATCAGCTGGATAAACTTGTACTTGGGGTTTCTGGCTACCCTCTTGGGAAACTGGAGGATGCGTTCCCATTCTTTGTCTCGCAGTGGCCTACCAATGTCTCCTTCCCATGCTGCCCTGAGTGGTGCTAGCGGGACCGCCCTCCCTGTTTTTATGCTAGCTGTGAGCCATTTGGGTAAGTGGCCGCCCGTGCCCATAAGGTAGTGCATCGTTATCAGGGGGTTAGTAGTTGGCTCTTGTCCTTCAGGCGCCCAGGTGTGTGTTACATAGTGACTAAGGCCTGCATGCAGAAGGAATGAGCCTCTGGGAACGCTATGCATAGTCCTGAAATCCGTAAAGGACAGCAGGTGCCCCTCCGCGAACAGGTCTCCCACATGCGTCACACCTGCGTCCTGCCACGGCGTTAGCCTGGTTGTCGTGAGCGTGCCCGAGCCCAGCGGGATGCCCAGAAGCGGGATCGTGGGAGCATACGATGTCACGGGGGAAGTGTATCTCACTGCCTTCCGCCAATATGTCACCGCCAGCCGGAGGAGTGGCGGAGCATCTCTCGGTATGTCCGAACGGGGTAGGAGCAACTTGTGCACGTCCCCTCTTTCGTGTTCCCTCTCTGTTATATTGATCTCGTGAAGGTTACGGCCCGCCACCCAGTAGGCTAGCCATTGTAGCTGGCACGCATAGTTGTATGCCCTAAAGTCTGGAAGGCCCATACCACCGGAGCTTGAGGGGAGCTGCAGTTTAGCTAGGCCAATACGTCTGCGCCCGTGACCCCATACAAGTTCCGTAAGTAGTGAGTCGAGGTGTTTAAATGTCGCGGCTGGGATCAGGAACGGCAGGTTGGTGAAGTGGTAAACAAGGCGAGGGAGCATTACCATTTTGGAAATGGCCACTCTGCCAGCAACTGAGAGGGGTAGTGTCAGCCAGAATTGTATCTGTGACTTCAGTGCTCTCAAGGTCCTGCCAAGGTTGCCGTCAATCATCATGCCAGCCTCTCTGTATATGTGCATCCCTAGATACCGGAAGGTGGTTCCCGCTATCTGAAACTCGTGTGGGGCGAAGGGTAGGGGAGCGGGAGAGTCTGTAGTCCCGAAGGTGAATCCATAAGACTTGGGCTCGCTTATGGTAAGGCCTGAGATCTCCCGGAAGTCCTCAAATATTTGGGGTATGGGGCCCATGTCGCCCCGCAGGTCCCGAAGGTACAATATAATGTCGTCGGCATAGGCGGACACAATATGTGCCGTCCCGTGTCTCAGGATACCATAACGGGGGGCCAGTGCCCTGAGTCTGCAAAGCAACGGTTCGAGGGCGAGGATAAACAGAAGAGGGGAGAGCGGGCAACCCTGTCGGGTGCCCCTGGCTATAGCTATAGGTCCCGAAATGTGCCTGGAAGTGTGCACTCTCGCTGTAGGGAGAGTGTATAAAAGCCTGACCCAGGCAACGAATTCGGGCGGTATCCCGAATTTTAAGAGCGTGGCAAACATGTAGTCCCATCTAAGGGAGTCAAATGCCTGCCTCAAACCCAGTGATAAGCAGCCCTCCGGATCCATGTCCGCCCCGCCTCCCAGCAGCAGCTGGGCCAAGCGTCTTAGATTCATGGCCGTGCTCCGGCCTGGCACAAACCCACATTGGTCGGGATGGATCAACTGCGGCACATATTGTATTAGTCGCGTCGCCAGTACTTTGCTCAAGATCTTCGAATCAGTATTTAGGAGGGACAGGGGTCTGTAGTCGGCCAGCTGTAACCCGCTTTTGCCTGGTTTTAAGAGGGATGTGATCAATGCTTGCATAGATGATTGTGGCAGGGAGGCCGACCGTAAGGCTTCCAAATAGAGAGCATGCAAACGCGGGGCAAGGAGATCTATGAATGTTGTGTAGAATTCGGCCGGTAGGCCATCAGTTCCAGGGACCTTATTTCTAGGGAGTGCCCGTATCGCCTGTCTAATTTCCGCTAGTGAGATGTCGCGCTGTAGATCTTTACTTTGCATGTCGGTGAGTCGGGGCAGGATCAGTTCCCCCATGAAGGTCTCATAAGTGAACTCTGGCTGTGGCAGTGGGGGGCTATACAGCGTGGTATAATAGTCTTTGAACGCCGTATTAATCCCAACTTGGTTGGTGGCCAGTTTACCAGTTTGGTCCAGTATTTCTAGGATTGGGTGGCAAGGTGGAGAGTCTTGTAGGAGTCGGGCCAGGAGGGTGCCAGCTCGGTCTGCCTGTGTATGCTGCCTATTCGTGTGTTCTCTGTATTCTATGAGCCTCAGGTCTTCTAGTAGCTCTGCATGTCTTATGTGAGCCTCCTGTAACGGTGTGAAGTGTGCATTGGTGCCCGCCGCCTCACTCTCCAGGGATGCTAGGGAACCCTCTACTTCGCTTAGTTGACTGATGACCTCTCTCTTTCTACCCACTCGGGCTGCCATCGCCTCCCCCCTTAGGCAAACTTTAAATGCGTCCCATTCTATCTGTCGGGTGCTGACTGTGTTCGCATTTGTGGTAAAGTAGGTGTCTATAGTGTCGGATAGGGATGAACGGAAGACTGTGTCTTCAAGCAAGTCGGGGGGTAGTCTCCAAGCCGGGATAGGAGGCAGCAGCTTGCCCCACTGCCAGGTGAGCTCAACGGGGTTGTGGTCGGACAGGGTTTTCCCCATGTGTTGGGTTCGGACAATGGAGGTCGCCAGGGAGCGGGAACAGAAGATATGGTCAATTCTGGTGTGGAGCTGGTGGGGCGGGGAGAAAAAGGTATATTCCCTCTCCTGTGGGTGTGTGCTGCGCCATGCGTCTGCCAAATCCCAGCCCTCGGCCCAGCGTATCAGGGCGCCCGCCTGTTTCCTGCTCTCAGCGGCCAATAGGGGGGGTGGGACCTATCTAATGTAACATCGAGTACAGCATTGAAATCCCCGCCAATGATCCACCGATGGTCAGCCCAAGCAGCAAGTATCCCATTTAAAGTTAGCAGAAATTCCGACTGGCCTGTGTTCGGTGAGTACACACAACCTAGAACAATGGCATCCCCATCTAGTAAACCCCTCACAAATACATAACGCCCCTCTTTATCAATCTTTTGTTCTATCGCCTTGAAGGGGACAGAATTGCGAAGCCAGATCGCCGCCCCCCTGGAGAACGCAGAATAGGAGGTAGCAAAGAGCTGGCCGCGCCATTTTTTGCGCATTTTTACGTTTTCAGCATTATTCAAATGTGTCTCTTGCAAATAAGCTATCTGCGTCCCTCTACGGTTAAGTTGTGCTAAAATCCTGTGGCGTTTGTGTACCGAGCCCAGTCCCCTTACATTCCAGGTGCACAAATTATAGTCATTAAGAGGTCCCATAACCTTCTGTGCGTGGTGGTAGAGCGGAGCTCATGAGTGACCATGGGAGGTTCGTCGTGGTATTATGTGAGAGTGCCCCGTGAACGTATATCCCCTTAACTAAAGGGTCCCCAGGCCAACGGGCTCGGGAGCCAAACAAGGGTGCCCAACGTGGGCACAAGTCAATGTGTTCCATATTCAGAACGGGGGGAGTAGGCCTCCGTTGACTGTCACTTGATAGCCCGCTCTGGCATGGTAGCCCTTGACAGGGTGTGCCCTTCTGCAACCCACCAGTCATGAGAAAAGGGGGGGGGGTCGGTCATACGTTACCACCCGGAGAGGACCAATCGTGTCGCCAATCAGAACTCCGCTGCCATCTGGGCTGTGATCTTTGGGAACAGTTGCAGACTGTCCACCGACCCGGAAACCTCAGTGTGGGTGTCGGTGGTGACGGTGATCCTGTCCCCGGTTGCTCCCGCGTCGTGAGCGGCCAGCGCTTCCTCAGTTAGTCGCATCCGTGGTGCTTGAGACCGACCTGCTGCCTGGTCCCCCGGCGGTTGGGTATTCACAGGTGCGCCTCGTGGGGGAGGTTGTTTGGAGGAGGAAGGATCGTCTCGATGGCCCTGCGAGGACCTGCGACCCTCGCTGTGTTCATCCGCGAGTGGGTCTTGTGAAGCCGGAGGGGTGAGCGTGACTTCCATCCATTCCTCCGCCTCTTCCGGCGAGTCGAAGAAGTGGGATTTGTTGCCATGCAGTATCTTGAGTCTTGCTGGGAATAAAAGCGCATATTTCATATCTCTGTCTCTGAGTTTGCGCTTCACCCCCATGAAAGTGGATCTGGCTCTTTGCACTGTAGGTGTAAAATCGGGGTACACCGATATGTTTTTATTTTCGAAGCGTATAGGTGCCTTCTCCCTTGCCGTTCTCAGAACAGTGTCCCGATCCTTGTAGTGGAGCAGGCGCGCTATCAGTGGTCGAGGGGGCGCCCCCGGTTGCGGGGGACGCGACGGCATCCTGTGCGCTCGTTCCACACTGTACAGGGCCGTAAGGTCTTCCTGGCCCACCAGGTTCCTGAGCCAGTCCTCTACAAATTGAGTGGGATCCCTCCCCTCGCTTCTCTCCGGAATACCCAGGATGCGGACGTTGTTGCGGCGGGCACGTCCTTCCGCGTCGCCCACCCTGCCCCATAGCTGTTTAAGCTGTTTCTCCACGGCCTCCAGTTTCGTGGAGTGCTCCGTCTGCTGGGGTATGAGGTCACTCAGCGCTATCTTCTGTTCCGAGACCCGCTCCGCCAACTTGTTATGGTCAGCCCGTAGTAGGGATAGGCCAGTCGCCATGCTGTCCATGCGTGATTCTAACGCCTCGCGTGTGGCGCGTATCTCGTTAAGGATGAGGTCCAACTTGGCGTCCTGGGATCCCTTTCCAGTGGGTGGGATGATGTCCGCGTTCGAGGAGGCCATTGGGTCTTCGGAGCCTGTGGACTGCATGTCTGCTGTAGCGCCCTGCTCCTGGTTCCTGCCCCTGTGCCTACCCATTGACCTGGTATGCAGGGCGACGCCGGGGTAGCTGCAGCCGTCGATCTCTCCCTCCACACGTATCCACGCAAAGGTGTCGGGCTGCGATGCCAGTGTGGCCAGGTCCCGCTGGCCGCAGGCCGTCGCGGTGTAGCCCACAGGTTTAGCCAGGAAGTATGCTGGTCAGCGCATGCAAGGATGGCGCTTCGCCGACTGGCCGCGGCGTTGTCATAGGGCGGAGTGGCGGTCCAACTGTGGCCCTGGCAGTCTTTAGTGGCTCGGCTGTGTTAAATGTAGGGGAGAGTCCATGAGCCTCAGATGACGACGAGGAGGGATCTCTTAAGTGGCTGGGATCGTGGTTAGCGCCGGGCTCTCAGCATGGCACCAGGGCTCTGCAGTGTCCGTCCTCACACGTGGGCCCAGTCACCCCAGCGCTGGTGTGTAAGGTTGCCTGCCCCACTGCAATATGGGCGTACACTGACCGTAGGTGTGTGCTGCCTTGGGTCTCCCGCTGCGAGATGTCCGCCGCCGCTGGAGTCTGGGGTGAGCAGGCTGCCGAGATCAGAGTCCCAGGGGCCCGGACTCGTGCAGACAAAATGGCGCCGGCAGGATCACCCAGACGTCGGTTGGCCTGCGCCCCACAGCGCGTTGTGCAGGGAGCGGACGTGAGTCCGATGCGCCGGCGGGGGGTCCCGTTCCCTCTCAGACCCGTCCTCCTCACCGGTGGGGTCGAGGGCGCAGGCGCTGTAGCCGGGCTCAGGCAGGTGGCGGCAGGTCCGGCGTCCCGGCCGGCCAGTGGGTCCCACAGCGGGGGAGATCAGTGGGTGTTCAGCAGCCTGGTGGAGGAAGCTGCGAGGCTGCAGGCGGGGTGGGGGGACCCCTCCGTGTGTCCAGACACCGCGGTGAGAATTCCGCCACACCTCCGGACCGGGGGTCCACCTGGAGCAAGCCGGCAACGCGGGGCAGGGCAGGCAGGTCGTAAATCGAGGCCGAGGCCTCACTCCGGGCCTCAGGCCGCAACAGGCTCCTCGCCGGCGAGGTCCGGGGGGGGATCAGCACCCCTCCGCTGTACGCCGTTCGCTCCCAGGGCTTCAGCGCACCGTGTGCAGGTGGGTTGTCTGTCGGGTTTACAGGATAATCGGCTGGTATTGCGGGCTATGGACGGAGCTCCGGGGCTACACGTCCACCATGATCGGCTCTTGGCCACGCCCCCCCTCATGAAGAAGAGTAAAAGTGATACTATGTTCATACCTCATTGTGGAGTCTCTTTTGTGGTGTTTTCACTGGGTTACTATATCCACGTATGCACAACTGCTTTACACATTGTCTCTTATGTTACGTCTAACTGTCTAATTTACCATTAACCATTTAATTTTACCATTTAACGTCTAATTTACCATGACTAGAATTGCGGTCTCTACTTGAACAGGGTGGATACCTGGGCCAACTAGAGACACGATTTCTAATAATACATGAGCGAAATCTATTTTGGAACCTTTAGAGATAATCTTGCTGAGTTGGAGGTGTTATTGATTTTCAAAAAGTAGCTTTCTTTGACTCAAAATTTTGTGTCTATTTTCTAAGTCTTTACTTTCTCTCTCCAGTACTCTTTAATTTTATTTTTTCTGTCTTTCTCCTTCTTTTTTTCCTTTTCTATATTTTTGGTCACACTAAAATGCAATATGGTACATAAAGAAGTGGGTATTGCTATAGGCATGATCATGACAATGTATGGGAATCTACTACAAAGTAGAACAGCAAACCAAAGCTTTGATTT
Source organism: Lissotriton vulgaris (assembly GCF_964263255.1). Lineage (NCBI taxonomy): Eukaryota > Metazoa > Chordata > Amphibia > Caudata > Salamandridae > Lissotriton > Lissotriton vulgaris. Next base: position 366,702,150 of record NC_141685.1, on the reverse strand, counting down.
AAGTACAGGTACAGGTCCAGGCCTATTACGGCTACAATGGAAGAGCTTTATCGCAGTCATACTCTTGGATAGGCAGTTCTGTTATGTGGTTTGGAATTTTATTTAAAACAATGTCAAAAATCAATTGTTTAACTAGTTCACAGCCAATGTCCTTAGGCCTTTCTGTTACCAGGTTGCCAAACCATGCTCTGTTGTGTTATTTTACGGACGAGCAGGGTTTTAATCAGCAATCCCAAGTGCGATCCATGTAGGGCAGCAGCAGCTTGGCAGAGGTCACATTCTTTGGTGCATTTGGTAGGGATTCAACTCTCTTTGGTTAGGGTGCTGAAATTCATAATTTGGGTACATTGAAGGTAGAGTCAGCTGTCATCAGCCTTGCTGGAGTGAACACTCTGAAGAAGACAAAAGCCCAAACTCTTCCAAGAAAAATCTCTCCCACTAAAAACAGAATCTGACTCTCTGACATAAGCCCCTACCATCACCAAAATGGCAATTTGCATAAAAGGCTAATTAGCAACCCCTACTAAATAGGTAACAATGAATTTCCAAGGGCAGCTCTGTCTCTATCGTTACACTCTTATGTGACAGAGGTTCTACCGTCTGGTTAAGTAATGCAGGCAAAACTTTTCCACTGATTAGGGTACTATGTCAGCACCTCAATCGTGTGCCATGTCAAAGGCAATATAACATTGATCAACCAGCCTACAGCAGAGATGCACTTTTAACCACCATGGAGTCCTGCACCATACACACACAAGCAGACCGGTAGGAATCACGCTCCACTCCGGAAGCATAAAAAAAGGCTTGTCCCCTGCTAATGATTCAAAACTGTATGCTGCCACCACGACTCACTATACATGTTTAAGGAACACAGACAGTAGTTGGCACGCCATACTTAACCTCAGAGTCAGATTCTGGGTACATTTTTGGTCTCGGCCTCAGAAAGCATGCTGATTTTTTAGGGTGTTTTGTGGCCCAAACGAAATTCCGAATGCTAGAGTTACTTACAGATAGATAACTTAGGGCATGGTGGCACAACCAACTAACTTGTGTATTGTGTTACCATAGGGGTCCGATGTTGGCACTCAATTCGTAACCTCAAAGCCAGATTCTGGGTTAATATATGGTCTGGACCTCAGCATGCGTGCTGTTTTTTGTGGGTGCTGTGGCCCAAGGGAAGCCAGGATGCTAGAGTCACTTGCAGATAGGTAACTGAGGGCATGGGTGACATCCAACTACCATACCGTGGAGGTTCGTATTGTAAAAGCTGCACATTAAATGAGGCTGGGGACCTGCTAATTTAAAGTAATGGGAGAACCACTGATTTACAGTTCATACATTTCGCCATCCTGTAAATTATTTACTTGTTCATGATTAGTTCAGTCAAGGCATCCACATGTAGGACAAATCGGGGAATCTGGTACAATGTAAAGCTCACCTGGAGATTGGATGCCATTGGCAGCAAAGCGCGCCAATTTTCTTCCTGAGGGCTTCTAGGAGTGCTCTGGGAGATCTCAAACATGTTTTCATGTCTTGCAGAAGTTCAAACAAGATTACATGGGCGATTTTGCATTAACAGGTATGTAAACCACATGCATGTGTTTTACTGATTCTCATAAGGCAGATCTCCTGAATTTTTCCCCATCTTCAGAGAATTCAAAAAAGTCTGGAAAACCTACCTGCCGTTGGTTCCGATCTGATGGTTCACTTCGACGATCTTCTTGAGTGCGCTCATTCTGTAAGAAAAAAATGAATGACAATTTAGTGGCCTGCGCAAGCAAGAGGATACGAAAGGTAGATGCATTTGCCATTAACATGCGATGTTTGTGCAGTGTCTTTTTTAGGTAAAGTACACAACGATAAAAATAGGGTCCACAGACGTGTGGAAAAAAACTGAACTTTCTTGAAACTTCATCACTATTTATAAAGTGAAGAGAATGAATGGGAAGGCGGGTGTATACACAACAGCTGTAATATGTGTTATGCCCATAGTTACATTTTTTTTTAAAAATGTATTTTTATTTGGAGGAGCAAGCACAATATTCAACAAAACAACAGAATTTTACCAACGTGCAATGCATGTACAACATAAAAATTATATATAAAAAAACAGCAATAACAAAAATAGGACAGACGGAAAGGTGGGCGCCATTATACATTAAGTAAATAAATAAACAGATGAAATATAAAGAATACACAAATATATAAAAACAATATTTTTTGCTTAATTTAGCAAGGGTCCCCGAGTTTAATAGAACTTCTTCCCGGATCAAATGCCTCCACTCTTGAAGATAGCCATCTTGCTCTATAGAATCTCTCTTAGCGTTGTCCACCATTCGAAAACTCTAGGCGGAGTTTTAGATATATAAGCACGGGCAACGTATAGTCGTGCTGGGCCCGATTCACAGAATGAACTTAAGACTCAATCCTAAACTTACTACTCCTTTGGTATGCACAGAATGCACTTACTACTTTTGGCATTCACAGAATGAACTTACTACTTTTGGTATTCACAGAAGTTAGGGTTTTGTCTTAAGTTTGTCTTAAGACAAACTTAAGACAGACTTAAGACAGACTTACGGCAAACTTAAGACAGACTTAAGACAGACTTAAGACAAAACTCTAACTTAAGTCTGTCTTAAGTCTGTCTTAAGTTTGTCTTTAGTCTGTCTTAAATTTGTCTTAAGACAAACTTAAGACAAAATCCTAACTTCTGTGAATACCAAAAGTAGTAAGTTCATTCTGTGAATAACAAAAGTCGTAAGTGCATTCTGTGAATACCAAAATAGTAGTGAGTTTAGGATTGAGTCTTAAGTTTATTCTGTGAATCGGGCCCACTGCTACTAACATAATTGAAATTAAAGATCTTAATCCTAAGGATACATCTGTTTTATAGCCAAACATAATCTCTTTCTCTGTTAAATATAGATCAAACTTTAGACGGTCAGCTATAATGCCCTGTACCTCGTTCCAAAAGTAAGACAAATCTGGTCAGGTGACAAACATGTGTAGGCAATTTGTTGCTATCATTCCGCACTTAACACATTTACATTTATTATTCGTGTTTATGTTACTGGGATCTATTCATTTAACTATGCATTCTGGTGTATAGTAAAGCATAAACACTGCTTTAAACTGTTTCAGCTTGAGATTAATAGAATGTACCGAGCAGTCTAAGTTCTCCAATGATTCTTCTAAATCAGCTGAGCTAACATCTTGCCCAAGTAGCTCAGCCCATTTTAGTGCTATCTTTGAATTATCTTTCTCCAAAATTTGAAAGAATAATTGATACGCCTTACTAATAGCAAGTTTGATTCTGAATGTATATAGTGCAGTATATCTGATCCCATAGGTTGTTTTATATCGCTATGTCCCAGTAAATGATCTCTTATCTGCAAGTATTTATGAAACATATTTTTAGGGAGGCCGAATGACGTCTGCAATTCTAGAAATGTACGAAATCCAGCGGCATTATACAAATGGGTAAACTGTCTAATACCAAATGTATCCCAGGATTTGGCTAGCGCATCATGAAAGATATCAGGGAATATTGGATTACGCCATAATGGCATATTGAGATGTATAAAGAAAAGAGAGTAGTTAGCTTTTAATTTGGCGCCATATATAGGCTATATATTTAAGGGTCCTAAATCAAACTCTCTTAAAGTAGTTTGGATCATTTATTCTGTAAGTGAACATAGTGCTATCATTACTAATAGCAAGATTGTAACAGCTTTTTTATCTTCTATCATCGAGGAGGTCTCGCAGACGTCCTATAAAGGAAGCCCAAAAATATCATTTAAAGTCCGGTAGTCTAAACCCACCCTGGCAATAAGGAAGTTTTAAATACTTTATAGCATGTCTCAGCTGTTTGTGGCTCCAAATAAAACTGCTAATGGCCCCCTCGAGTTTTTTGAAAAAATAATTTGGGACTCTCAGAGGAATTGCCCTAAATAAGTAAAGAAATGTAGGTAAAACAATCATTTTTATAATATTGCAGCACCCTATAATACTAATTGGCAGCTTATGCCAGTCCCTCATTATAGAAACCATTGATTTAAGTAACGTATCATAATTCAATTTTATGATCTGCCGTATGTCTGAAGTAATCTGAACACCTAAGTAAATGGCTGACAGAAAGGCCCCAGTTATGGCCCTTTCTGGTTGAAAGTTAAGAAAAGTCTGGGTTTTACTAACATTCAGCTTCTACTCTGAGAAGTGTCCGAATATACTTGCTTCAGATTGTATTGCTTCTATTGCCCTTGCTGGATCTCTAGTAAATACAGCAATATCATTGGTATCAGCCATGATTTTCAGTTCTTCAGAGCATAGAGTGACTGGCGGGATGGATGGTTTGGAAAGCAAGAATTTGATATATGGTTCTATGTATAAGGCAGAAAGCAAGGGTGAAAGAGGGCACCCTTGCCGAGTGCTGCTCAAAACCTTGAATGATGTGGATTGGTAGGTTAAATAGACACATTTAGCACTTGGACACCTATTTAAGGGGCAGATGTATCAAGTCGTTTTCATGCTGCGAATCGCAACTTCGCAGCGTTTGCGACAAAAAAAGTGCAACTTGCATGTATGAAACAAATCGCATCACATTTTAAGAATTTGCAATTTTTGCGGGCTCTTAGGGTGCGAGAAGTGTTTTTCTCAGAATTTCTTGCGATTCCTTATTTTGCATGTTCTTAATTAACGAATTTCGCAAATAACAAATCGCAAGTTAAGAAATCGCATCAAGATGTATGAAAAATTCGCTAGTAGCGATTTTTCTAAATTCGCTAAATAAGAAATCACTATTAACACCAAATAGAAGCAGGTGGTAACAAAAAAATATATAAAAAGGCTCCCAGACTGCATTGTTTAAAATTCCAAAATGGCGGGACTGTACCTGATTGCCAGGAGGCTGCGCATTCAAGCTCTTGCCCAGAGAAGACAAAGACAGGAGAGAATCTTCAGAATACGCATTACGCTGTTCCAGCAGACTCAGGAGGAAATTTATGACAAATACAGACTTCATCCACACACCATTTTGGACCTGATTAATGAATTGGAACCTTTTTTGGAGCATCCTACAGGCAGGACACAATCAATTCCAACACATGTGAGGTATTGTGCTCACTGTACCTTTTGGCTTCAGGGTCTTTTCAAAGTGTCATTGCAGAGGTTGGTGGAGTGTAACAAAGTGCCCTATCCTGCTTTTTTCATGTGTTCCTGGATGCAATGCTAAGGAGACTCCAACATCTTATATATTTTTCTAATTCACAACAAGCCATATAGGAAACAAAGTTGGATTTCTATCAAATAGCACGATTTCCACATGTAATTGGATGCATTGACGGAACCCATATTGCTATCACTCCACCTGCAGCCATACAATATGTATTTCGGAATAGAAAAAGCTACCACGCGCTCAACATCCAGATCATATGCAATGCAAAAACATCATCAATGATATTGTTGCTAAGTTTCCAGAGAGTACACATGACTCCTTTATCTTTAGACATAGCGCAATTTATAGACGTCTTAGTGTTGGTCAGTTTGGAGACGGATACCTGCTAGGTGAGTAACACTCATGCAAACATCCATCCATCCATCCATTTATTTCCAATGGAACATACAGTTACTATTTTCTCTCTCACATGCAGGTGATAGTGCCTATGCAGTGCGTGATTTCATCCTAACACCATACTTAAATCCTGCAAAAGCAAGTGAAAGATGGTACAACAGGGAACACCGGTCCACACGTGGGGTAATTGAACGTACTTTTGGAATATTAAAAAGCTGTTTCAGATGCATACACAAAAGTGGAGGAGCTTTGCAATACAATCCTGAAACATGTTGTAAAATTGTTACAACATGTGCTATGCTGCATAACATGGCCATGCGCAAAGGCACAGACATTGAAGTGAGTGAGTCTGACTCATCTGATGATGATGACATCCCTCCACCAAGAATGGCAGTAGCAGGAGTTGGAGCAATGGCTGGCCGTCAAAGAAGGACAGAGATTACACGAAATTATTTTTAGGTAAGAAAAAACAAACTACAGACTCATGTTTGCAATTGTTGTTTTAATTCACAACAGACAAACTATAGTGCATTGTGTGTAAAACATTATTTTCTAATGCTGTAAAAGAAAATATCCATACGTGTAACACAAAGACTGCTTTCACAATGCAGTTATGCTGAACAGGGTACTATTCTAAATGTTACTTTTTGCGCTGGCGGCTTGAAGCATGTTGCTCCTGTGAATGCATGGCTTCTTGTTCAGGTCCTGAACTAGCACGCCTTCCACTTCTGCGTTGGCTCAATTGGGTTGTTGGGGTAGGGTTTCTACTGCTCCTACTGGAGTTGTCCTCACTTTCAGCAGAGCCTAGGAGAGCGCTTGCACCAGAGTTGGAGGTTGGCATAGTTTCTAGTACCGAGGTCATTTTGTCCACACTTTTCGCCATTTCACGTGTGCAGTCACTCAATTCACGCTGCATGTTAATGCTGCGCCGGGTGAAATTGCTAGTGACAGAACAAAGCCTGTTAATTGCCTTAGTGTAAGTATGCATCCTGACATGTGCTGTCTATGCAGCCCTGTTACGAGCATTTTCAGTTTGTGCAAGGGTCAGGCAGAGTTTTTCAATTGATGCAGCCATGCCTTCTTGATTTTTATTGGATTTCAAAAGCTGCCTATTTATTGACCGGAGTGCCTTGTGTTGCAGGCACTTTACATGAAGCATATCCTGCTCAAGGCCAGCAAAAACAGTGCCTGCTTCACTTGGTCCTCTGTTGCTCCTACATGTCTCCAGACGGAATGACCGTGCCCTCCTTGGTGTTTGTGGTTGGTCTTGTGAGTCTTGAGGGGACACTGTGTCAGTCTCATTGGGTACTGAATCTCCATCTAAATTTTCATCATCTTCCATTGCTGGCAGAGGTGCAACATGTCTGCGCTTCCTGTGCATGTTTCTATTTTGGACAGGGGCATCAGTGACTACTTCTTCTATGTCAGACGTGACATGTGGAGGAGAATTATCCAAATCAATTTCTGCCCTGGAGTCTCTTGTATGTTCTGTGGATGTAAAGTGTGAAAAATTAATTTGTGTTTCTTCTAAATAAATTGATTTCATTGCAGACAATAACTTGCACTACACTGTTTTAGTATCCCAAATTACTACTTGCAAAAAAGTTGTGTGTTACTATGATGATAAGTGTGACAATCATTATTGCACTACAACTCCCATGATGCATTGCTCACTTCTGGTTTTACAGTGTAACTGGACTACTATTTATCTGAAAATTAGTATAAGCAGAGGACACACAAACATTCATTACACACATTCATTGAACCAATTTGCATGCATCTTACCTTGTATAGTTGCTGTAGGGTCTGAGCTATCATTACTAGCCACTCCACTCACACTCTCTGTTAGCAGGGTTGATTCTATCAATTCCTCAAGGGGTGTTGGTTGGTCCACAGAAGAAGTACCACCACCTGTTTTATTTGCCTCTTTAATTCTGTCTGCAAGTCTCTCTTTTGATCTTAGTTGCATGTAATACCATCTCTTTTTGATTTCATCAATGGAGCGAGTGGTAACTCCTACCGAATTCACTTTTTCCGGGATCTCCAAGCAGATTTTCCTTTTTCTTGAGTCAGGAACTTTTAGTGCTTTCTTGCCAAAAAGATCCTCATGGTTACAAACCATTTCTTCTATGAGGATTTCTTGCTCCTTTTCTGAAAACGTTTGCTTCCTTTTTCTCTTTTCAGCTGACATTTCCTCCTGTGCCTTCTGTGACTCCATTGCTCTCCAAACAGGTCTGCTCTGCCTCACAACACTCTTCCAACTGCCACTGGGTGTGGCTCTGGGAAGCAGGTGCAAGCAATCACTGGAACTTCCTGGTTGTGATGTCATCAGGCTGTTCCTGCATTGCATGATCCCGTTTTAGCGATTTCTTAATTTGCGAAATTCGCTAATTAAGGAATCGCATAAAAATCGCAAATTATTCTGCGATTTTTAAGAAATTGCACATTTATCGCAAATATGTACATACATCCAATTTTGCGATACTGAAATTGCGATTCGCTAAAAATCGCAATTAAGGATTCACAAAATGAAATGTTGATACATCTGCCCATAAGGCTCTTACCCAGTCATAAAAGCGACCATGGAAATTATATGCCGCAAGCGTAGCCCATAGGCATTCCCATAATCATTCCTATGTCCAAGTTAGAATTAGAAGCAGCATCAAAGGCAACAATAGCAGTGGTCACATGCATAGTCGTGTCTCTACCAGGGATAAATTCATGTTGCTGGACAGAAGCAAGTTGTGTCATAAAGGGTGCGAGGCGCGTTGCCAATATTGTGGCCAAAAATTTCGCATCAGCGTTTATTAACGATCTTGGACAGTAGGATCCACACTCTTCATTCTGCTTATTCTTTTTTTTTAAAAGACAATATTTGTCATATGATTGCGTATCAAGAGAGAGAGAGAGGACCAGAAAGCTAGTCCTTATCCCCGGGGTTTATATATGATTAATCAAAAGGAGACTAGCTCAAAATTAACAAAAGTAAGGGACTCAAGTATGTTTCGTCAGGGGGTAGGAACACCTGGTAAGTGTGCTCATGAAGCCCTCACCCACCAACCTAGTTGGTGGCATGCTTCATCATCGGGCCCACCCAGTGACACCTAGCGTGTCCCGGGTGTGCTTCGACGCCTGATTACAGCGGAGCAGGTATGTCGCTGGGTGTGCAGTGAAGAGTGTTAAGAAAGTGATTTTAAAACGGCTTGGCGGGGTTCCCAGTACCCAAAGGTAAATTAAACTTTAATACCTGGGCCTCCGTCAGCGGTTAAAAATAAGGCTGTTGGATGTTAGAGGCGGGTTACGACCTCCTACATCCAGTGGTGGGTCAACATGTTTCAGCCAGTGCCTTATGAATATGCTGGCTTTCTTCAGGACCTATATTAAAAGAGTGAATGTGATTAAACTAGTGGGTGTGTAATACAGACTATGTGTATACACGCCCTAAAGTGTTTATCTATGTGTGATAGGGGGATTCCCTTCTCAAAAACACCTGTACATGTAAAACATATGGACAAGGACAAAACATACAAGGATTAAAGAGAGTCACTAAGATGTATGGCATTATACACATCTGATTGCCGACATTATAGCGAAGGGGGTGTAGGCTATAGACGGCTATAGTGTAATGGTACTGATGGTACCATTAAGGTGAGATTCGCACTTTTAGTTCGGGAGTGGAGTGGCTAAAACACGGTATTCACATACATAGTGCATATGTGTGAAGACAACGCTGCCTAATACATGGCAAGGAGGACAACATGGACATTTCTACGGCCCCCCACCAAACTTTGGTCACATGCAAAATCCCTATTACGGTTTCCCACCAATGTATCCCCAAGGACCCATGCCACTATTCGTAGGCAACCAGGGACCACACATTCCTTTTTTAGGACAGGGCCGAAGAGCACGGGGCAGAAGAAGACCAAACCAACAACAACCGCAGGTCCACTCGGCCGAGGAAGAGAACCCAGTGAGTTCGAACACACGCCAGAAGGCGAAAGAGACAACGCCAGGACCCAGCAAACATTGAGGCCTGATGACCAACCATCACTGGTATTCAACCTATCCAGCACCCCCCTGACCACCAAAGAACCGTCAGTACTGGAAAAAGGCCTATCATTTGTCCCCACCACCAAGCTCGACAAATTTAAATTACATGTAGAATTGGCCCAATTCTTTAGAAAATTAAAACTGAAATCCTTCTTTGAGAAACCTACCCCCGAGACTGACCAAATGAACGAAAATCCCAACATCACGGGCCTCAGAGCAAAATCCATGTTTGTCCCACCTCCCTCTACCACCCCTCCTGAAATCACAACGTTTGAACTAGCTGTGTACAATGACATAGAGAACCTCAACCCTACCAACCATTTCAACAACTTATCCTGGGAAGACAGGAAGACTATAGAACGCCTACAAAACAACCCCACAATTGTCATTAAACCGGCAGACAAAGGGGGAGGCATCGTCTTACAGGACAAAAAAGACTACGACACAGAATGACGCAGACTATTGAGTGACAACAGGAATTACCGCAGATTGGAATATGACCCAACAGAAGAACTACGGACAACAATCCACGCACTAGTCAAGAGGGCAGCAGATGCAGAGCACATTTCTAAACAGGAAGCAGACTACTTATGCCCCCAGCACAACAGGATTCCGTACTTTTACACAGTACCCAAAGTACATAAGGGCATAACCCCCCCCTCCCGGCAGACCCATCGTGTCAGGCATAAACTCCTTGCTGGAACCTCTGTCACGGTACTGTGACTTCTTCTTGAACCCTCTAGTGCAAAGAACACCTACATATGTCAAAGATACAAACATCTCCTACAGGTCATAAACAACATGGAGTTCAATACCGACACACAACTACTGATAGGATTGGACGTGGAGAGCCCGTACACCAGCCTCCCCCAAGATGCCACTTTGGCAGTACTTCACGACATCCTAATGGAATCCCCCTGGCCTTACCACACCCCGAGAGATTTTGTGATGGCTTGTGCAACCCTAGCCCTAAAATAAAATTACTTTGAATATGAGGGCACCTTTTATTTACAAACAAATGGAACATCCATGGGCAGCGTTTTTGCCCCAAGCGTGGCGGGCTGTATGTCCACCACTTTGAACGCTCCCACATAGCAACAGACACCAACCCTTTCAATCATCATATTCTGAATTGGCGCAGATATATAGATGGCATTTTGGTAGTCTGGCAGGGATCCCAGACTGACTTAGACAAATTCATGACCTGGCTTAACAACAGGGACCCATACCTAAAATTTACTAGCACAGCTAGTAACAATCAGCTACCCTTCCTAGACCTGGACATCACAGTCAAGGGCGGGACCCTGTCACGACAACCTACTACAAGCCAAACTGCGAGGAACTCACTGCTCCATTTCACGAGCTTCCACCCCCGCCCGCTCAGAGAGAATCTACCCTTCGGTCAGTTTCTACGCATACATAGAAACTGTACCAACATTACTGATTACAAACAACAATCTACGGAATTGGCTACCAAACTGGAAAACCGAGGCTACCCTAAAGCCATCATCAGAAAAACACAGAAAAGGGCAAGGAACCAAAATCGTGAAGCCTTACTCGAAAACATCACAAAGGAGAAACAAGAACAACCCATCACCTGTGTCACCACCTATAACACAGCGTCCAATGAAGTAGTCAAAGTCATCAAAAAACACTGGAAAATAATCAACTCTGGACAGAGGAAATGGGACACCCCAAGATTTACATACAAACGATGCAACAATCTGAAAGATCGACTGGTCAGTACTCGACCCAGACCACAACCAAAGCAACCTATGAACACCGTCCTGAACGCCTGGGGCCTCCCAAAGATCACTGGACATTACCCCTGCAATGACTGCAGCGTGTGTCACCTCACCACACACACCAAAAACTTGGACTTGGAGCCCAATAAGATCTGGACCCAACGAAACCACACCAACTGCAACTCCCGCAACGTGATATACCTACTCACATGCAGGTGCGGTCTCCGCTATGTTGGAATGACAACACGCAAAGTCAAGACAAGAATAACAGAGCACAGAAGTACTATAAGATGCAGGAAAAACATTAGCAGGCTCACCAACCACTTTATCACCCACTGCCACACACCCAACGATCTAAACTGGACTGTCATTGAACAAATCCCAGAGAGCACAATTGACAATGACAAAAAACTTCTGAGTAAAGAACAACGATGGATATATCGCCTTTCAACAGCAACCCAGGGCCTCAACGATGCCATCCCATGGAATTCCCTGACATGTCCCTGACTTCAGGAACTACACCAACACCATGACCCATCACCCACCCTGGGCGGGTTGTCTGCCCACCAACTATAATTATAACTACAATTGTATCCCTTTGTAACATATCTCCTCTGGAGATAGAGCCCCACAGTTCTGAGTATTGGAACACATGGAGTTCCCCATGATGTTAACACTATTCGTGCCATTTCCACGTTATGATCTATAGCGCATATAATGGCCCGAGGTATCCTTATCATTTTTATCCCATCACCGCGCATGCGCATGTATAATACGCCCGACCCGCGCAGGCGCAAGAGTATCTATGTGCACTACGCGCATTACACGCCGGTGCGCATGCACTGTGGTAACACTACCGTCTGCGCATGCGCGTTACTAGCCGCGAGCACCACGCATGCGCACCTGCATCACGTAGCGGCACAGCAACGCCCTGGCGCTCCCCTTAGGCACTATTACTCGGTAGTTCGAGTCTTTCTACTCTTACCTCCACTAATGCAGGTGAACATGATTATCTAATCAACCACAGTATATAACACTCAGCAGAACCGGCCATTACTCACCGGTATGCGAAGGAGGCACTACAGGTCCAGAGCAGGCTCTGCCCAGAAAAGCTGTGAGTATGAGAAACAACCACCACTACTACTGGTAAGCGCTACCTTTTCTCCCCTACAGGTCTCCTAATTCTGAGTGGCCAAAAACCTTTCTTTCCCATAGGGTCAACCCCTTGCCACTTCTCAACCTTGAAGCCAGAACTGCTAAAACTAGCGTAAGAAACAACTCTTCACACATATGCACTATGTATGTGAATACCGTGTTTTAGCCACTCCACTCCCGAACTAAAAGTGCGAATCTCACCTTAATGGTACCACCAGTACCATTACACTATAGCCGTCTATAGCCTACACCCCCTTCGCTATAATGTCGGCAATCAGATGTGTATAATGCCATACATCTTAGTGACTCTCTTTTTTCCTTGTATGTTTTGTCCTTGTCCATATGTGTTACATGTACAGGTGTTTTTGAGAAGGGAATCCCCCTCTCACACATAGATAAACACTTTAGGGCGTGTATACACATAGTCTGTATTACACACCCACTAGTTTAATCACATTCACTCTTTTAATATAGGTCCTGAAGAAAGCCAGCATATTCATAAGGCACTGGCTGAAACATGTTGACCCACCACTGGATGTAGGAGGTCGTAACCCACCTCTAACATCAAACAGCCTTATTTTTAACCGCTGACGGAGGCCCAGGTATTAAAGTTTAATTTACCTTTAGGTACTGGGACCCCCGCCAAGCCGTTTTAAAATCACTTTCTTAAAACTCTTCACTGCACACTCAGCGACATACCTGCTCCGCTGTAATCAGGCGTCGAAGCACACCCGGGACACGCTAGGTGTCACTGGGTGGGCCCGATGATGAAGCATGCCACCAACTAGGTTGGTGGGTGAGGGCTTCATGAGCACACTTACCAGGTGTTCCTACCCCCTGACGAAACATACTTGAGTCCCTTACTTTTGTTAATTTTGAGCTAGTCTCCTTTTGATTAATCAAATATTTGTCATATCCCATGTCTGAGGTATCGATTTTTTTTTTACAGTAATATGGTTCAATACTTTGAGCATTTCAGGGATTAAGCCGGCCTTAAAAGTCTTATAAAATTCAACTGGTAAAGTATCCTCTCCGGTTGCTTTCCCAGAGGGAAATGCATCAATGGCCGCTGATATTTCTTCCGATGTAATTTCTAAATTCAATAGGTTTGCCTGCTCTGTTTCCAATCTATAAGTTGTTTCATTAAAACTACAATTTTCCAAATAACTAAGAAATGTTTCTTTATCAAACATATTAGAATTACTCTATAGAGTCTGATAGAAGCCAGAAAATTGTTCAACGATTTCTACAGGTTGTGTGTGGAGTAGCCCACCATCCCCTCTTATGCCCTTTATTACCCATTATGCACGTTTATCGAAGAGTTGATGTTCAAGCACTTTTCCAACTTAGTTGCGCCCCATATTCATACTGTAAAGCTTTTTTTTTTTATAAAGTTTTTATTGAGCAGAAAGAGGTTAAAATACAATTCTTGAATGAGGAGTTTTAAAAAATGAAATTAAAAACAGGTTTAGAAAAGAAGCTTCTTCTGCAAATTGAAATACACAAAGATAAAATATGATTAAAGAGCAAATTAAAAAAGGGGGTAAAAAATTTTAGATACACAAATCCCTAATGCAGGCATTATTATACTCCATAATTTCACAACATATTGATTACATTTTTAAATACAGTCAGTATGTAGCAATCGCAAACTTTGATCATAAAGTGCAAGTGCAATACAGTACAGTCCAACATGATAGAGACAAAATCCGCAAACTTAAGTGTAAAGTGCAAATGCAAAAATAGTGCAATCCAACCTGAAATAAAGTGCTTGAATAGAACAGCTTGCTTATTTAAATCAGTCTAACAATTTTTTTTCATGCTTGCTTTTAAAAAAAATGTTCCATCTATTTTTAGTATTCGATCTGATTTTTAATTAAGCCCCCCTTTTATCGTCTCTAAATTCTTAGTATTTCCATTTTCTTTCAAAACTTCTGATTGCTCCCACTCTACAGGCATAAGCTTTTTCAAAGTTCCTGGACCTCCGCATTTTATTAAGCCATTTTAAATGGGATGGAGGTTCCTTAGATTTCCAATTTTGGAGTATTAGGGAACGAGCAACTGTACATGAGATGAACAAAAATGTTTCCTCGTTCTCATTGAGGGAACCTCTATCTTTGGATATACCAAAAAGGGTCAGTTCAGCTGAAGGTGTTAGTGTTTTCCCTATTGCCTCCTTGATGTCTGTGAATATAGCTTCCCAAAAGGATTTCAATTGAGGACAAGAAAAAAAGGTATGGAGCCAACCTCCCTGGCCGTCGTCTAGGCATCTAAAACATTTATTCTCAGCCTCTGGGAACCTTTGGTGAAGTGCTTCCGGAGTCCAGTACGCTAGCCAGCGGGACAAGAAGGCCATCCTTTTAAAATTAGCGGCACCTAGCGATTTATATCCTAACATAACATACTTATGGTTTCCCATTCCTTATGTGTTATATTACATTGGGTTTGGTTAAATATTTTCTCTAAATAGCTATCAACCGTATTTAGATGACCACCACAATGGAGCCTTTTGTACCAATTTCCTATGCCGGTAATTTTAGCCTCATAAAAAAATGTAACCAACTCACCCACTATGGGAAGATGTCCACCAATAGTTTTTCTTAAAAAGTGGGAGATTTGTAGATATTCAAAAAGAGTTGGTTGCATGGGAGTAGTTGTTCTAGCCAGGACTTCTTGCCGTGTAATTATTCTGTTTTGGACAAAGAAGTGTCTTAATTCCCGGAATCCCAACTTCTCCCAATTTAAAATTCGGCTACTGCTAATTAGTGGCCCAAACAGGAGCACTCACTTAGGCTTAAAAACTAGGAAGCTGAAGAGCTCTGATTTGTCTTAAAAAAGGACTGTAGTCTGGATAGATGCTCTTTTATTGTCTTGTATCTTGTCCTTTTGGGGAGTTTTGTGGTCTTTAAAAATACCTGAGTATGGGAATCAGTCTCTTGTCGCATTTTTACTAAGAAGAAGCTATCTCGTTTGTTTTTTAATCCTATCAGACCTGCCACCAAGTCCAGAAAGGCTGCCTCATAATATGTTTTTATGTGTGGAAGAACAAATCCCCCCTGGTGAACTGGGAGTTGAATCACGGATAGCTTTACTCTGGGGTTTTCACCCCCCCAAACAAAGCTTTTGATCATAGATTTGATGTCTTTAAAAAAAGTAGAATTCAGCTTAATAGGTACATTACTAAACAAAAAGATTAATAAGGGTAGAATCGACATCTTGATCAGAGATATGCTACCTATCAAGGATAGAGGAATTAAAAGCCATTGGGAGAGAAGATTCTTTATTTTATTCTTCATTCTCTCATAGTTAAGGAGATAAAGTTGGTGATAATCACAGGTCACATAGATGCCTAAGTACCTAATTGGGTCTTGACTTATGGCCTGGGCATGCAGACAAGATGGAAGGTGGCTAAGACTGGTATTTAATGCAAGGACCTCTGTTTGTTTTGTATTGATTTTATAGCCTCCTATTTGTTCATATGCTTTGAATTCTTTTAGTATGCTTTCAATATTCTCCTTGTTTGGCTTTGCATAGAGGATAATATCATCGGCGAATATTTTAAGCTTCCAATCCCAGTAATAGGGGGGAGGATATCTGGATTGTTTCTAATTTTGATAACCATGGGTTCAATAAAGAAAGTAAAAAGGAGGGGGGATAAAGGGCAGCCCTGCCTGGTTCCACGATTAACTTGGATTGAGCCAGCTTTTTCTGAATTTATTATAATCTGAGCAGAGGTGCCTTGATAGATGTTCTGGAGCGTTCCAATCACCTGTTCGGGGAACCCGAATATATTAAGAGGGTAGAACAGGGTTGCCCAATTAACTAGGTCAAACGCTTTTTCAGCTTCGACCATGAGGATACAGGCGGGGGTTGAATTTACATTAAAATAGTCTAAAGCCTTTATTAAAAATTCAGTGTTAGAAGCAATAATATGACCTGCTATAAATCCTGACTGATCACTATGTATGACTTCTTGTCCTGCATATATAAAACGTTGGGCCCAGATTTTCATAAGGATTTTATAGTCAGAATTTAAAAGACTTATTGGTCTGTAAGAGTTGATATCTTCTGGGCTTTTGTCTTTTTTTACAAATGATATTATTATTGCTTCTTTAAAGGACGTGGGTACCATTCCTCCTGACTTGATGTAATTAAATAAATTCATGAGTGGAGTGGCTAGTTCTTTTATAAAGGTTTTATAGAATTCAATTGGGTACCCGTCATGCCCACAGGCTTTCGCCCCTGGTGTTGTCTTTATAGCTTCTACTATTTCTCCTGTATTAATTTCTAACCCTAATTGTAGAGCCCGGTTAGAGGTGATCTTTGGGATATCTAGATTCATAAAATATTCCTGAATCTGGCCCTCCTCTACTTGGTATTCTGTGGAATAAATGTGATTAAAATGCTCCAGAAAAGCCCTTTGGATCGACCTATTGTCCATTATCACTTGATTGTTTAATGGATTTCTGATTGGGAAGTAAGATGGCGGACTAAAGACGCCGCTGAGAGTTCGCTCCCCGCTGGTGCCCTGAAACTCCGGAGTAAACTGGCGTTTTTCGCCGATTAAACCTGATTAATAGTTTGCCCTCTGACATGCGAGGCTCTTGGAGAAGCGCATGAGTACATAAGTACAAATATATTTGGCTATAACTACTGATTGGTGACTGGCCAATGGCTACCGGCAGCTGGTATCTGGTGACTGGATCTCGGAGGTGCGGAAGAAACGGAAGAAATGGGATCATCGTGATTTGGCACCCTCGTGCTTCTGCAGCTAATGCCCCGCTTACCTTTTTTTCTGATATACGGAGATACTCGGAATCTACGTTTTCTGCAAAAACTGACGAATTCAAATACTTGGGAAAGGAAAAAACGCTCTGAGGCAGGCAAAAGGTGACGGCTGCAGAAGCAGCGCTTGATTGCTGAGGGCTGGCTGCTGGCTGCTGGCTGCGGGGAGAGGGGGAGAGAAGGGAGAGGCTACCTGCTGTCTACCTACTGTTCGCAGGAGAGTGAGAATAAAACTGCCCCGATGACACGAAAGAACCCAGTGCGGCAGAATAGAGTGAAAGGTACCCCCCCAGGGGAGAGCACAGAAGAAGGACCTGCATTGGTTTTTAAAACAATAAAACCAATATCGCCTGCGGTGGTTGCGAGGATGCCACGCAATACCGCTCAAGCCCCTGAGAACTCAGCTGATACAGAGAAGCAAACCGGTAAGCCTCAGCCTAATCTCTTTCTCCCTTCTCCTCTTACTACGCCCTCTATACATCTGTTAAAGACAAAAAACCCTCGCTAACTCCAAAAAACCAGGACAAGAAAAAAGAATTGTTTGCTAATAAGACCCTAATTAACAATGGCGGGTCAGTTGGTCTTTTTTCTACTGCTTTGACGGCCTTGACTGATTCAGATACTAATAATTCATTAGAGGCTGCTACACCTAATGAGAATTTGAGTGAGGGATCTGAGAGGATCAAGGTGTTCATAGAGGAGCAGAGGGGGTTAGAGGGAGTAAACAAAGAACTGGTTGTGGAGGTGGAGGAGATGGAAATATCGTTAATAAATGGCACTCCTCCACAATCTCTCCAAACTTTTGAATCTACTCAATCTGGTAATAATACAATTATAAGACCTCCCACAGGGCCTCCTACTGGAACAGCTGCAGTGGCAGTGGCAGGGACAATGGTAGCTAGTTCGGCTACGGCAGTTGCAAAGGAAATTCCAAAGGAAATTACAAGAGAATGCACAACGACTATCAGTAAAAAACAAGCACAAGTACAAGTACAAGTACAACCGCCAGCACCAGATTCAACTCCGGGGGTAGATATTGATGGTGCTGAGGTGCCGGAAGAAATACAAGAGAACGACTCTAATGAAGACTATGAGGAACTTGTTGAGGAAAGCGAAGGGTCCGATGAAAGAGAACATTCTATATATCAAGTTGGAGAAAGTAACCTCTCGGGTCTCAAGAAATGGGGAAAGTTTAAAAATAAAACAAAAAAAGGTGGGAGAAAATTGAAACCTGCAGTGTTAACTACTACACTAGTACCGACATCCATTGGAGGGAAACTTACAAGAGATCACACCCCTTTGCTCAAATGGATGCAACCTAAAGGGGGCAACAAGAATATGATTTCGTGCTCTTCAGATACAATTTCTACAGAAACTGATTTATCAAAAAAATCGCAAAATTCCCCCTTCAAAAATGTGGATTCATTAGATCCAGATGTAGACTTAGAGTTGCTCAAGACACCTTTAATTGTCGCTTCTGTTGACACTACACTATCCACTGGATATATACAGCTGAACTCTAATTCTAAAGACAAAGAAAAATCCCAAGTTGGTATCACTTCTGGCTGTGAGACTATCCCAGAATCAGCGCTTCTATCACTTCCCTTCACCACTTCCTATTTCCCCCAACTCTTCCAAGATACCCTCTGATATCTCCTCTCTGGATTTAATTTTACAAACTTTAGTGTTACATCGCCAAGAGATACAACAACATTTTCTTCAACGAAGGGAAGATAACATTAAGGTTCATAATTGCTTACAGGAAGTTACTGACAAATTAAATGGCGTTACAAAGGAGATTGAAGAGTTACAAGAAAGAGTGGTCGAAGTAGAGGAGACACTGGTTACTACTACAACCCAAACAAATCAACATACAGAAGATATAGGGTCTCTACAGAATAAAGTCGAAGAATTGGAAAATAGGCAAAGGCGACAGAACCTGAGACTTTTTGGGATACCCGAGGGGTCAGAGGGTTCAGATGCCAGGGCTTACTTGGTTAAACTTTTCCAAAGAGCATTCCCAGACCTCTCTGACTGGGATTGGGATTCCCAACTCCAACGAGTACATAGACTGCCAATAACTTTAAGAAACAAAGAGAGTAAATACCCACGACCTATTATGATTTACTTCGGCAACTATTTCTTAAGACAAGCGGTCTCAATCAAAGCTAGACCGAATACTCCTGTGACAATAGATAATGTAACCTTCTTTGTAAAATCTGATCTTAGCAAAACCACTATGGATAAAAGATGGGGGTTACGCAAATTGATTGATCCTTTTAAGTCTCGAGGGGCAATAGTCTACCTTCAAGATCCTGCTCGTCTTAAAGTTATGAAAGCTGGCCACACTTATTACTTCACTAAGATAAAAGAAGCTGAGCAACTACATGCAAAAATGGATTTAAAAACGTAAATAAAGGGAGAGGAATGAAAGTCAGAGGAGAGATAGACAGAGAGAGAGCGGAAGTAGGGAGTGAGAGAGGGGTAGGGAAAAAGATTTATGATTGATTACCACAATCTAAAAATTATTATTTATTTATTTACTTTATTTATTTATTTTATTTTTTTCTATCTAGGGCATTTGGTTTTGTTTTCGAATATTGTTTGTGTATGACAGTAACGGAGGGATGGGGATTTGGGGGAGACCTCTCTGATTGGCTGCCCCTTAGAGCGGCAGCAGAAGATGGAGGTAGGCTTCCGGGTAGGTACTGGAAGGAGGGGATATGGGTTGGAGGTTAGGGAAAAGGGGCGGCAGGGAAGGGGGGTCAGGGGTTAAGGGGGAAAATAGATGGCTCAAACATGGAAGATTTTAGACACAGAATTTGTGAAATTATTTGTTTTTTTAATAAGTCGAATAAAGAAGGAAAACAGTTAGGAAAGGTGAACATATTTGAAGTAAGATATGTATCAGATTAATTGCATAGCCTGGAATGTTTCAGGCCTTAATAACAAAAGTAAAAGACAACTTGTGTTTGAAGAACTTAAAATGTATAATCCCCATCTAGCATTACTAAATGAAACTCATATACGTTTTCAAGATAGGAAAATAATGGAACAGGGCGGGTATGAATTAGTAATATGTACATCTTTTAACGCGCCAATACGAGGGGTGGCCATAATTAAGAAGAAACTATTTAAGGTAGAAATACTTAGAACTGCTTCTGATAAAGCTGGTCGATGGGTAATTGCACAATTTATGATATCAAACTGCAAATATGTTTTCTGCGCAGTCTATGGATCAAACTATGATGAAGCAGCAGTTTATGATCGCCTTAACATATAATTATTAGATTGGGAGGGGGAACTAGTATTAATGGGCGATTTTAATTGTGTTAATAATTATCAAATAGACACAACGATAGTTAGTCCATCACAACGTATGCGTAAAACAAGAGCAGCTATTCTAGAACTTGCCCGGATACATAATCTAAAAGACGTATGGAGGAGCCTGTACCCCACACTACCAGGGTATACATATTATTCTATACCTCACAAAATGTGCTCCCGCATTGATATGGCCTGGGCTCCCGATAATATACTTGAAAGCTGCAAAATGGAGATATGCCCCAGGGTAACTTCAGACCATAACCCTATCATTATACGGTTTAATTTAACATTTAAAGAACGAGAAGCAAGAATATTTTCTTTTCCCAGATATTTGTTATCAGACTTAATATTTATTAACCAACTGAAAGAACACATTAAGGATTTTTTTAGAGTTTAATACAGACTCAGCACAACTTATATATGTCTGGGATGCTTGTAAAGCAAGTATTAGAGGTTTTGCGCAACAGTTTATCATTAGGCAAAAAAAAATCGAAAAAATGAGATCTGGGAAATTACCTCGAATATTAGATCACTAGAAGAACATCTGGCTGAAATTAACAGGTTAGAAGGATTAGGGCTATCCACCACATTAAACAAACCGCAGCTAGAACTTAAACTAACTACTTTACGGTCTAAGACTAAAACATTCTTAAGAGACAAAATTATTTCAAGGCTACACAAGTACAAGCTATCACAATATGAGAGCAGTGATAGAATAGGTAAGATACTTGCATATAAAGTTGCTGAAGACAGAGCCTGTTCTTTAATTAAAAATATAAAAGGAGAGGACGGAGTTAACTAAACTCAACCAGAACACATATTACAGCAATTTGTTCTCTATTACAGTAAGCTATATTCTCCCGAACACTTTCCTAATAAAGAGATAGTGGAAAGATACATTAAAAAGAATTGGATAATAGAAAAAGATACTGAAGTGATGGAAGAGCTAGAAAGAGATTTTAACCTTATAGAACTTAAAACAGCTATCTTCTCATTCCCTTCAGGGAAAGCATCGGGAGAAGATGCACCTCCCATTGAAATATATAAAATCTGCAGTGAAGAACTCCTTCCTCTTCTTTGCTCTGTTATTAATCAGATTGGAGAAACGGGCAAAGCTCCAATGTCATGGAAAACTGCAAAGATAATGTTTCTTTTTTTTTTTTAAATAAAACACCGGTAGAGTGTGGGTCTTATAGGCCCATCTCTCTGATTAATTCTGATGCAAAAGCATATGCAAAATTAATTGCTACAAGACTCTCTCCTCTTATGCCTAAGCTAGTTAGTCAACACCAACACGGTCGAGATACAACTTTGCATGTCAATACGGCTATTAGTGCTTTTGATGTCGCGGCTACTAATTCCACCCCACTCGATATGATTTTACTAGATGCTGAGAAAGCATTCGACCGAGTGGGGTGGGATTATCTTTGGGCTACTCTTAAAGAAATTGGTTTTAAGACACATTTTCATAGGAGGATACAAGCTCTTTACAATTGCCCAAATGCTAAAACAGGGTTCGCTAATTTGTTATCCTCTAATTTTCCTATTTCAAGAGGCACTCGTCAAGGGTGCCCCTTATCACCTCTTTTATTTGCTCTGGCAATGGAACCATTCATTAATGCTATACAATCACAAGGATTGATCAAACCTTTTACCCATGGTAACAACTTGCTTAAAATCACAGCCTACGCAGACGATTTAGCAATTTACACATCGGATGTTTAAGAAGCTAGGGCTGCGATCATTAAAGAAGCTGATGATTTCAGTGCCATCTCCGGATACAAATTAAACCTGAATAAGACACAAATTATCATGAACTACAAACCCCAGACTTTGATCACTGGTATTTGTCACACTGCCATCTATCTTGGCATCAAAATACTTCTAATATTAGCGATATTAAGGCCCTTAATTATGATCTTTTATTAAAAGATACTTCCAATCTTCTAAAAAAATGGCACAAGGTTCCTTTAAATCTTTTTGGACGT
Source organism: Lissotriton vulgaris (assembly GCF_964263255.1). NCBI lineage: Eukaryota > Metazoa > Chordata > Amphibia > Caudata > Salamandridae > Lissotriton > Lissotriton vulgaris. The sequence goes on along the minus strand of NC_141685.1, from coordinate 366,679,528 downwards.
ATAAATCTTATCAAAATGAACATACTGCCAAAATTCTTATATTTATTTAGGTGTATACCTTTGCTTATTAATAATCTTTTTTTTAGAAAGCTAGACGGTATTTTTGGAAGTTTTATTTGGAGTTACAAAAAAAAACGTAAGGCATCGTCTTCATTGAAGTTGCCTTTTAGTAAAGGAGGGCTCAATTTCCCAGATTTCAAAATTTACTTTTATGCTTCTTTCTTAGGGCGTTTACGTAGTCTCTTTAATTCCGGTAATCCGTATTTTTTTCACCAATTTATGTTCGATTCTAACGCCACACAATTTCTAACGAGAACCATTGACCCTAACTACTTTAAGAGAGTTAGGTTTAAGACAGCAAATGATACGATTCGTATATGGAACATGATCCTGGCAAATAACCAGACTTCGATTTTCCACCCGAATCTATCATTATGGAATAACCCGGGATTACCATGCATTTTTAACGATTCGGTGGGGAGAATATGGGCCACTCAAGGTATTACTAATCTGGGAGATCTATATGGCTCAATTGGTTTTCTAGATTTTGAAACACTTAGGCTACTTTACAAATTACCCAATCATACGTACTTTAAATATATACAGATTCATGATTATTTTATAGGTAATCTGAAGCTTAAGAACATTTCAGATTCAGATTTTTGGGCTTGTATGTATGGGGGGAGAAGAATAAATCTATAATTAGTCTAGGTTATAAATGCTTGAGCCAACTCAGAACAGATGAATGCCCTAAGCTTGCGCAGGAATGGATCCCTACACTTGGGACTGGTATAGTATCAAATGATATTTCAACATTTTTAAATAACATCAACACTCTTGTTCATTCTTCCAGTTTAAAACTCCAAGCTTATAAGACTGTTTGCCAGCTTTATTATACTCCGGTGCAAATATCGAAATGGTCTATTAATAATGCTCCTAATGATCGTACAAAATGCCCGAAATGCGGTTTACAGGCTGCTGATCTAGAACATATGATTGTATCATGTAAAAAACTGCGTTTATTTTGGGATAGCTTAGAAAATGTTCTGAAAATAAAACAGTTAATTTATACTCCATTATCTGCTGAGATGATATTGCTGGGTATACTACCTATTACTGTTCCACACAGGGATCTTCTTTTTAATATGCTGTCTTGTGCTAGATTGATTATTGCTAGGGCATGGATTTCGGAACAACCACCTGAGGTAAAGGACTGGTGGTTTTTGGTGAACGAAATACAAGATATGTAATTCGCCTTAGCTAGAACTAGAGGTGACCGTGCATTAAAGAAAATAGATAAAATCTGGGGGGTTCTCTCCTAGGTATGATTTGAAGCAAAAAGATTGGATATTTATTTATGTAGCTACCTACACTGTTTTCTCTGACTGTATGCTTTTACTTTTCGTTGTCTGTACTTTTTTTTGTCTCTTGTGTTTTCTCTATTGCTTGTATCATCAATAAAATATTGGATTTCTGATTTTAACTATCGCAGCGGATTCTCGTTTTTTCCTCAGGAAGGCCGATAGCCAGACCAGGGCTGAGCCCTCGACCCCCGCCGCTCCGACACGGGAAAGTAAGATGGAATGATCCACCGTATCGAAAGCGGCGGAGAGATCAAGGAGCACCAGGGCCTGGCGGCTATTTTGGTCCATGCCCTCCCTGAGGTTATTGAGGACCGAAACCACGACGGACTCGGTGGAATGCCTAGGCCGGAAGCCTGCCTGGCGGGACGCTAGGCCCCCATTGGCTTCCACATGGGCACTGAGGACCGATGTTACATGTCGCTCCAGCACTTTGCCCAGATAGGGCAGGAGAGAGATGGGACGATAATTAGCTGGAGCAGAGGGGTCCGCGCCAGGCTTCTTAAGGATGGGCACTATGGTGGCAGCTTTCAGTGCTGGAATTACCACCCCCTGAGCCAGTGAGCTGTTGAGAAGGGAGATTGGCAGCTTAAGGCAAACGGAGTAGATTTGTTGCAAAATATGGGCTGGACAGATGTCCGCCGGGGAACCAGACTTTACTTTGGGAAGTATTGTAAGAAACACTTCTTCGGTAAGCGGAGGGATAGAAGAAAGACAATGGTGAACAGTAGGAGGAAAAGGCTCAGAGAAAGTGGGGGAAGGAAGTGGGATACTGGCTTTGATATTGCCAATTTTTTCTAAAAAGTAAACTTTCAGGGAGTCACAGAGGGATTGAGTAGTAGGGGGTTTAAGGGTGGCCCTGTCAGAATGGGCCAGGTCCTGAACGATGGAAAAAATCTCCTTAGATTTGTTCTCCGCCATCAGAATTTTTGCTGAGAAATATTCAGTTTTAGCACTTAATATGGCCCTTTTATAATCACTCAGCACAGTCAGATAGTGGGTTTTTAATAGAGTGTAATAGTCCTTTCTCCATTGCCTCTCGGCCCGCCGGAGGGTCAACTTCTTGATCTTCAGGTCGTCACCAAACCACCGATTCGACTCCTTGGATCTTCGGGTTGATATCCGTCGTAATGGGGCTACTGTGTCGCAGCCTCCAGCAAGCCAGGTATCGATGGCAGCGGCTTGAGAGATAGAGGATAAACCCTCTAAGTTAGGTGCGGAGTTCAGAAGAGAGGATGAAAAAGCAGGAAGGTCTACCCTATTCCAGTTCCGCGCCCAGATGTTTTTGGCAGGCGGGATCTTTGTATCCGACTTGAGGCAGAGGGAGAAGTAAATCAGGGCATGATCTGACCAGGGGCATGGGGACACGGACATGGAAGAGACCGAGGTATTGAGATACCAAACCTGGTCTAGTACATGACCGTGAATATGTGTAGGAATCTGGAGGTGAGAGACAAAATTCAGGGATGCAAGTGAGTCAGAAAATTGCTTAGAAGCAGTGCATTCGTGAGGGTCTAAGGGCCAATAATTAAAGTCCCCCAGTACCAGGACTGAAGCATGATTAATTGCTAAGGTGGCTAGTGAGTCTTGAAATGCTGGCAGAAACAGATGGGAGGGCTGGGGAGGGCGATACATTAATAAACAAGTAAGCAGGGGAGAAAAGGCAAAGGAGCGTGCCACAAGGTGCTCGGTAGGATTAATAGGGGAGGAGGGAAGGAGTTGAAAATTGTGCTCCGATCCCCAATGTTTCAGTATTGAAATCATACAAAATACCAAAAACCATAAGACTATATTCCCTTTGTCATAATTTTTGAATAATGTAGGATACATTAAGCATTCATAGCATTCCGTGTCATATATGTTGTTGCAAATATAAAATATTAAATCAGACTCATTCTTTCTGCTTGCTCCTTCCAAAACTTTTTGTTTAACCCCCTCCACCCCAACATCCCCAAGCCACGACTAGCCCCACACTGGCCAACCCTGGAGAAGGCCCTCCCACCCCACCCTGCTCCTGGGAGAAGAAATCACCCCCATCCAGGCTGTCAGCCAAAGTGAACTTGCACCACTCCGAGTGCTTCCCGCTCCTTACTAAGCCCATCTTAAAATAATTCAGAGTAGATTGCGTATATGAAGAGAATGTCAAAAAAGAGAGAAAAAAAAACGATTGATATCACTATGTCGTATAGACTATCATAAACATTATCGAGATATACATTCAGCACTTAAAAAGTCTTAGGAAACCGATTAAGATGAAGACTTCCATTGGTCAAGAATTTGTTGAGCCTCTTTGACTGAATGAAAAGCAAGGTATGACCGCCACGGATAGCGTTGAGTCTGGCGGGTTCCTGAAGGAAAACTTGTGCGCCTGTGGCTTTCATAGGATCGATCATTTGGCATAGGTTTTACCGACGCTCCAAAGTTTCCTTTCAGAGATCTGACCTCACAGAAAACAAATGAGTTGGATGGACTGGGCCAAGCACGAATAAAAACAGCTTGTCTAAGCAGAAAGTTCCCAAAATAAATAATCAAAGGTCTACGGTGCTGTTCAGGAACCCCACAGAGGCTGTGTGCAGATTGGAAACACAGCTGCTTGCCCAACGGAATTCAATGGAGAAGTAGCAGTTGTAGTTTTAAAGAAAAAGGACCCTTTCCAGAGGATGCTGAAGAAACCCTTTGGAGGACGGAAGGTTGGAGAGTGACCCTACCCATGGATACCCTAGGAACCAGGTTGCCTGCACCATGGAAGCCGGGTGCATTGGGGTAAAGTGACATTGGAAGCTCCAGTAGACAACAATGGAAGACTTGGGAAGAAAGCCCTCTAGAGAAGTCGCTGAAGATGTCCAGTGGAATCCAAGAGTGGATTCTTGAAGAGCACAACCTGCAAGCAGAGGGGACAGAGTCTATGACATGCAGAGGTGATCAGGAGGCACGGGAGCACAATGCCTACCTCTGCAGGGAGCTCAAGAGAGTTGATGAGAAGGTTGTTGCTCCAGTTGTGGGGACCAGGCGATGCTGAGGATGACCAGGAGCCGCACACTTGCTGTGCCATGTCGGATGTCAGTGTTTAGATGTTGGTGTCCGGCAGGAGAACCAACAAGACTTGGTAACCACAACTGGCGTGAAAGACGACAAGATGCAATTGTTGGGACTAGCAAGGTCCAAGGGCCTTACCAACTGCAAGAGAGTCAGCGCAGGCCCAGCGCAAACATTGGAGCCCACCAAAGCAGAACAAGACACTTGAGAGGACCAACAGCCCAAAGGCAGAGGAGTTGCAAGAGGACCTCAGGCAGCTCACTAAATATGGGGGCAAGGAATACAGTGAGAATACTGATCTTCAAGAGATGAGGTGCTGGAGGCTAGAGCTTCTTGTAGCCCGAAGATCTCTGGAGTCAACAAGCCTTGCCAATGGCAAGTCAATGTGATGCACAGGGGTTTGGCACCAGCGGCTCAGATGAGGGATACTGCCCTCAAAATTGCAGGAAAGACAGGTAAGGCCTCCGGAGAGCCACCTGTGTTGTTGAGTCTCAGGAAGTCGAAAGGACGACAGGAGAAGCAGACCACTCAGCTTTGTTGAGGTGCCTGTAGTGCCAGGGAATTGACACCTTCACACTAAGGGACATTTCTTCAGATGTCTTTGATGTCCACAAATCTTATGGGGAACCTGAGTGAAGCACAGACACAGACGAGGCAGAAGACTTGCAAAACAGCTAGAACAGTAGCAGCAGGATTCTTCCTTGATGCAGTCTCGGTTCCAGGCGAAGTCCAACAAAGTACAGATGTCCAGATGGTCAAAGAGGTGAGTCTTGTTCCTAGACAAATCTGAAGATCCAACTACGGGAGAGTCCTTAAATACTCAAGGAAATTGTTGGAATGACTTTGGGGTCCCTCCTTGAGGAGGGACTGGATACTGGGGAGGATACTTCCCTGTCCTTTGTCCAGTTTCGCACCAGAGCGAGAACCAAGAGTTCCTAAACTGGTCTCAAAGCTGAATATGAAAGGAGAGCACTAAATGTGCCCTTCAGTTCAGTCTGATGGTGCTAGAAAGTGCCCCCACCCCAGCCCAATACACTAATTCCTGTCTGGGAGGTGGTCTCACCTGACTGTGGCAGGAGATCAGTTGTTGTACCATCCCCCGCTCAAGCGCAGCTCAGCAGCAGGAGAGCAGAACAATGTCTGTGGTCGGCAACAGCACTAGCTTGCTGGCAGACCCTGAAAGGCTGTAACCCGAAGTACAGGGGGCTCCCCTAAGTGGCCCCCAGTACATGGGATCATACTTCCAACACCAAAATCTGTGATACCATACATAACCAGAAAACGTACATTTGTCGTGGGAGGTACATGCACCACCGCACACAGACTGCAATGGCAGGCCTGTAGTCTAGTTTAAAAGGGCTCCCAAAGGTGGCACAATACATGAGGCTGCCCATGGGAGACCCCTGGTTTACATATTTCCTGGGTACCATAGCACCATATACAAGGGACTTACAAGGGTACACCTTTTAAATTTAATGTAATAGCTTTTTGTTATTTTTAGTACCGTAACGGGTTTTGGGGTTTATAGGGGAATAGGGTGAGAAGTAAATTGATTAAAAATAATCATGAAAATGTTGAAGATAATATTAATTTTTTAATTGAAAATTATGTATGGTAATTTGATAATTAATCATGTTTTTAGTTAAAGTTTAGGTGGGGGTTGTTGGTTTTGCAGGAGTACAGGGTGGGAAGTAAAATAATCATAATCAATGTACTGTTCATTTGTATTATTAGTAATTATTTAAATGAAAATTTGTTATAGTAATCATATATTATTTAAAGTAAAATTTTATGTGTGGGTTGTGGGTTTTCTATGGGTGGAAAGTGGGAAGTAAATTAATTATAATTATTTAAACATTATTTAGTATTATAAATAATTATGTAATTGATAATTAATTATATAATTTGTGTAATATATATTTTCTTGGGTGTGTTTTGTTTTTTGTTTGGGTAAGGGATGTCTAGGAATTCATAATAATTGATGGATATTTTTCATTTTTAATAATTGTTGAACTTATAATAATTATGTGAATATGTTATTAAAATATTGTTTAGGTCATATGTGTGAGTTGCATTTGTTGGGGGTAAAGTCTAGGAAGTTAATTAAATATAATGAATATATTCGTAGTTAACTAGTAATATATAGGGACCGATTACAATGTCAGTCCGAAGTGCCTCGGCGTGCCGTCGGGGTTGGTAGGACTGACTGATGTAGCTTCAGAGGTGGTCGCTCCAACTACAGTATTATGATGCCCAAAAAGACATTGCTTACCCGATCGAAGTGTTCCTCTGACTTCAACTGGAAATTCCGCCTGTGCAAGCTCTCGGAATGGTCGAAGGGAGTTGCTTGGAGCAAACTCCGGCCCTGGCACCGCCCACCTTATTACGATGCGTATTTCCAATGCGCCATCTGTGTCGGTAAAACCATCTTGTCAGAGCAGGTGGAAGGTGAGTCTTTTAAGTATGAAAATCAGCACAACACGCTTCCTCTGACATCTGGTTAGAGGCGGCAGACCCGAGAGCAGAGGACGGCCCGGGACCAGGGTTCGATTCCCTGCGCGGCAGGTTTCTGGATCAGGGTCAGCGGACTCGATAATTCTCTCGCCTCGGTGCCCACTCTGATCAGCGATCACACTCTGCAACTCTGGGCATTAGCTTGCCTCATCTTCACTAACGGCCCCACCAGACCGCCGGGGATGCCTGGTCTCACCCTGGAGATACCCATTAAGGGACCATCTCTCAGGGAAGCCAGGAAGGGTTTCGCAGCGGTCGAAGCGCCTTGGGACCCTACGGGTAAGTAGTGCGCTATATAAATGCCAATACATACATACATACATACACTGTGGGGCTATGGAGCCCATCCCTTCTGTCATTCTTCTACTATACATCATCGATGAATATAAGAATGGGAACCGTAGCAGACCTCACCGCCAGTAAGTTATACACCTACCCCTACACATTAAAGTAACTACCAAAGTATTCGTCAATAGAGACTAAAGTCCCTTGAAGCATGTTGAGCATGGTAAATGAGGGAATGTCATCACCAGGTATTCACAGTCTGACCTTGAAATATTGGGATTAACACAAATTTAAGGTCTGATCATAAATGGCTACAGCTACATATATGGATGTATACCTAAATGTATGGATGAGTACACATCAGCGCAAAAGGCAACATTTCCTGGCAACAGAACATAAATGCACACACAAAGGTATGTTGACAGAAACATATACACTGGCACCAGGGTAGCTTGTAGAAGTATTACTTCCCTAGGCAGAACCAGAATGTAGGAACCACCTATACATTTCATAAGATGTCATGTCAAAGGAAGTCACCTTACAGTAAGTGACTTCAAGTTACCATAAATTCCCTGTCATTGTTGAACCAGGTTAGTAATCTAGGGGGTCATTAGGATCGCGGATGGACTTGAGTCCGTCCGCGACCCCAGAGTATGAGGGAACGTCCGCATGGGCAGCAGCGTTCCCTCTGTGCTGATTAGGATGTGACCGCCAGGGTGGCGGTCACATCCTATATCTTTAACATTGCGGCGGGTGCAGCTTCAAGCTGCACCCGCCGCATTGTTAAAAATGCATACAATGCATTTGTATGCAGAAAGCGGCAGGCACCGTGCGGTGCCTGCCGATTTCTGTATACAAATGCAGGGGGGTACCTATGGTACCCCCCATGTGCACCCCCCACCCCCCCTTCACCTAGGGGGCCCGCAACTGGCCCCCGCAGTGAAGATACATATGCTTTTCCTCGGCGGAAAACCTGCTGCGGAAAAGCATCTTTGGAAGCCCATCCTAATATGGTGGACGGTGTCTGAGAGACACTGCCACCATATTAGAGCTTTTCCGCCGCGGTTGTAAGCCAACCGCGGCGGAAAAGCTGCGGACGGAAACCAGGACCCACCAGCCATCCTAATGTGGCGGGGGGTCTTTGGTGGGTCCGCTGCGGTTTTTCCGCATCCTCTGGGCCGGCGGAAGCTTCCGCCGGCCCAGAGGATGCGGAAATTCCGCAATCATAATCGGCCCCCTAGTGTGGGTATCTGTGTAGTTCCCCAGTATTGGAATCTTTCATAGATTCACATGCTTGAATAATTCCCTGTCGTTCGAGATGGGGGTCCCTGGTATTATTGAAAGTAATGTCCTATTATACATAGAACCAAAGGCCCTAGGCCTTAACATTTTTGTAACATATCTCTGTCATTTAGTAAAAAGGACCAAACTTTTAACCAGCCAATCTCAATCCTGAGAGAAGCTCCAGTCCCTCAGATTTTCCAAAGCACAACTGCGTAAAGATAGAAAAACTGAGATTTCAAATTGAGCCTTCTCCATGGGAGGTGGGTGGGCCTCATGTGAATCTATAAAAGATTCCAATACTGGAGCACTACAGTTACAGGTAAGTAACTTGTTTCTTACTCCAGTATTGGAACTTTCATAGATTCACATGCTTGAATCTAAGTAGCTAGCAGTGAGAACACACATTTTCGTGTCATATAGTAACTGCAGAAAGGCACTCAAATTAGTACTGCCTGCATACTTTAATAAACTCATAAAAAACACCATTAAAGTCATAGAAAGTAAACATGTATACCATCGAAAATGTGAAACAGTCGAGGATGGGGGAAAGGAAAAAGAGAAAAAGAAGGCTCACCTGATAGAAAAAGATGTCTGAGAACCGCTTGTCCTACTGCTGCATCTCAATTATTCTCAGTGTACAGGCAGTAGTTCTTGGTGACTGTGTGCAGCGTTCTCCAAGTAACTGCTCTACAAATGTCATGCAAGAACACTCCTTCAAACAGCGCTGTAGACGTGGATATTGCTCTAGTAGAGTGGGCACAAACTCTTGACATCAGAGGGTGGCCCACTTGCTGATGACAGAAAACAATGGCACTCGATATCCATCTGGAAATGTTCTGTTTTGTAAAAGGGAAACCATTCCTAGGTGCACTGTATGCTATAAAAAGTTGGTTCGACTTGCGAAATGACTTCGTCCTGTTCAAGTAAAATTTCAGGCACCTTTTATCATCTTGAGAGTGTAGAGCATGCTCCGCTGCAGTCTGTGGGGCTGGGAAGAATGATTTCAAAATAATCGGCTCATTAAGGTGAAAGTCCGAAGAAACTTGGAGTTTGTTCGAAGAATAACTTTGTAAAGTTTGATTTGTAAGAAAGGCTCTTGGTATTAAAGGCATGGAGGTGGCAGCTTAATGCACTTTAATTGAAGCGTGAGCTAAACCAGAGCTCGCCAGGAGGAGTAGATAAGGCAAGACTTCCACTGGAGGTGAGTGGAGAGGATCGACTTTTGGAGATGCACACCACATGCAGAACCATTTACATTTAAAAGAGTAAGCCCCGTTAGTGCTGTCTGCTCTTGCTCTAGCCAGCACTTGTCTACACTCCTGTGGGATCCTTAAGGATTGGACTTCCTGGAACTCAGGAGTCAGGCTGACAATTTGAGAGAACTGGGGTTTGGATGGCATTTTTGCCCCTGGTTCATTGTAAAAAGAGATGGAAAAGGTCTGAGATGGATCGGAGACTTGAGTGAAAGTAGGTGAAGTCCTGTGTATCAGTGCTGGTGTGGCCAGGCTTTTGCTATTAGAATGATCTTGCAGGGTTCTGTTTTCAACTTCTTCAGTACTCGAGGAAGGAGAGGAGTGGGGGAAAGGTGCGAGCAAATATGCCGGACCAAGCTATTAAAAAAAAATTCCCAATGAACCCTGATGATGACGCCAACTTGCCAAGTACTGGTAATTCGCGTTGTCTGGTTTTAAGAACAGATCTATGTTCGGCTTGTCCCATTGGGAGAAGACGTTGTTGAGAATGCATTGATCCAATTCCCACTCGTGGCCGGTCGTCTTCCGTCTGCTCAACGTGTCTGCTATGACGTTCTGTTTTCCTGGAACGTACTCTGCTGATAGGTGCACCAGGTAATGAATCGTCCAGCGCCAGATCAGAGAGTGCAGGAGAGACCTCGTTCGTTCCTCCTTGTTTGTTGAAGTAGTGCAATGTCATGGTATTGTCTGTTCTGACAGGCACCAATGTGTTTTGGATTCTTGGCAGGAACTCTTGGAGCGCCAGTATGACTGCTTTTAACTCGAGAGGACAGATATAAAGATCTCAGTGGGAAGATGGCCATCTTCCACTGACCTGCAAATTTTGGAGGAAAGCTTCCCATCCCTCTATGGATGCATCCATTGTGATTACCAGAGGAGCAGCTTGGGAAAGGATCGGTAACACCTGAGATAACTGGTGAGGTTGTTTCCACCAGTCCAAAGCCACTATCATGGAAGGAATGATACGGATCAGATCAACAAATGTGCCCTCTGTCTGCACCCATTGTACGTTCAAAGCTTCTTGACGAGGACGTATGTGGAGCCGGCAGTGAGGTATGAGGAGAATATAAGAAGACATCAATGCTAGGAGAGATTTGAAAAGGCGAACGTAAAGACACCTTCTTTTTTGGACCCGTTTTTCCAAGGATATCAGCCTTTGTTGTCTCTCCAAGATAGGATATGCCTTTTTTGCCATGCTGTCCAGGACAGCTCCTAGAAAGACCAGCTGACGGGATGGTTGCAGAATTGATTTCTCCACTTTTAACGTTAGGGCTAATTTCCTGATTAGTTGCAGACAGGCTTTGGTGGATGTCCTTGCAGATTCATAAGTGGGGGCTTTGAGAAGCCAGTCATCTAGATAAGGAAAGATTTGATGATGTTGTTACCTTCGATAAGCTGCAACTGGCACTAGACACTTCGTGAAGATGCGGGGAGCAGGCTTTAGTCCGAATGGTAGGACGCGAAATTGATAGCGACTGTCAATCTTAGGAATTTTTTGTGTTTTTAGCATATGGGTATATGAAAGTATGCATCCTGTAGGTCAAGGGATACCATATAATTGTTTCCGTTGAGGAGGTGTAGCACATCTTGAATAGAGATCATGCAGAAAAAGTGTTTTGCAAGGAATTTGATTAAGTTCCTTAGGTCCAAGATTGGTCTCCACTTCTTTATCTTTTTTCGGATCAGGAAAAAACAGGAGTAGAAACCTTTCCCTTTTTGTTTGAGAGGAACTCGTTTTATTGCTCCTTTTTGTAACATGTTTGTTACTTCCATCTTTAAGAGACGCAGGTGCTTCTAAAAGCGGGGCAGTTCAAGTTCAAGTTCAAGTTCATGAATTTGTATAGCGCACTACTCACCCATAGGGTCTCAAGGCGCTTGAAGGAGGGAGGGTGCATTACTTATCGAATAACCAGGATTTTATTTGCTTTCTGAAGGAGAGGTGGTTCTGTGTAAGTCGGAGGTGAGTGGGGAGAGAATTCCAGGTCTTGGCCGCTAAGTAGGAGAAGGATCTTCCTCCCATGGTGGATCTGTGGATACGCGGAATTGCGGCAAGGGCTTGATTGGATGATCGTAGTTGGCGGGTGGGTGTGTAGAAGGATAGTCGTGTGTTGAGGCATTCGGGTCCTAGGTCGTAGAGGGCCTTGTGTGTGTGGGTGAGGAGACGGAACGTTATTCTCTTGTTGACGGGGAGCCAGTGGAGATCCCTCAGGTGACTGGAGATGTGAGCATGACGAGGAATGTCCAGTATGAGTCTGGCTGAGGCGTTTTGGATGCGATGTAGTTTTTTCTGTAGTTTGGCTGTGGTCCCGGCGTATAGGGTATTTCCATAGTCCAGTCCGCTGGTGACCAGTGCGTGGGTGACTGTTTTTCTTGTTTCGGCGGGGATCAATCGGAAGATTTTTTTTAGCATGCGTAGTATGTTGAAGCATGAAGATGAGACGGCGTTGACTTGTCTGGTCATCGAGAGGGAGGAGTCTAGGATGAAGCCCAGGTTACGTGCGTGATCTGTAGGTATGGGTGCTGTACCCAGGGCCAGTGGCCACCATGAAACGTCCCAGGCAGAGGGGGATGATCCTAAGATGAGGACTTCAGTTTTGTCCGAGTTAAGTTTTAAACGGCTGTTCTTCATCCATTCGGCCACTTCTTTCATTCCTTCGTGTAGATTGGTTTTGGCGGTGTTTGGGTCTTTGGTGAGGGAGAGGATCAGCTGGGTGTCGTCTGCGTAGGAGATGATGTTGAAGTTGTGTTGGCGTGCGATGGATGCAAGGGGACTCATGTATACGTTGAAGAGGGTGGGGCTGAGTGAGGATCCTTGTGGTACACCACAAAGGACTTCGTGGCCTCTGATTTGAATGGGGGGAGGCGGACTCTCTGGGTTCTTCCGGCGAGGAACGAGATGATCCAATCCAAAGCTTTACCTTGTACTCCGACGTTGTTGAGGCGTTGTATGAGTGTGCTATGACATACTGTGTCGAAGGCGGCGGAGAGGTCCAGTAGGATGAGGGCAATTGTTTCTCCGTTGTCCAGCAGCGTTCGGATGTCGTCTGTGCTTGCGATGAGGGCTGTTTCGGTGCTGTGTTTGGCTTGGAAGCCAGACTGTGAAGGGTCGAGGGAATTGTTGGATTCAAGGAAGGTGGCGAGCTGAGTATTGACGGCTTTCTCGATGACTTTGGCCGGGAAGGGGAGGAGTGAGATGGGGCGGTAGTTCTTAAGTTCAGAGGGGTCCGTTGTGGGTTTCTTCAGAAGGGCGCTGAAGTCGGCATGTTGCCAGCTTTCTGGGAAGGTGGCGGAGTCGAGGGAGCAGTTGATGACATCACGGAGATGGGGTGCGATGATGGAGTCTTCTTTGTTGAAGATGTGGTGGGGGCATGGGTCAGTTGGTGAGCCTGAGTGGATGGAGTTCATCAGACGGATGGTGTCTTCAGTAGTGATTGGTTCCAGGTGCAAAGGTTGTGGGAGTGCTGTTTTCGTTCAAAGGTGGGTGGTGTGGGTTGTTCTTCGGACAGGTTTTCAAAGCTGTTATGAATGTCGGCGATTTTGTTGTGGAAGAAAGAGGATAGAGAGTCGCAAAGGTCTTGGGAGGGAGTTATGTCGTTGGTGCCAGCGGTGGGGTTGGTAAATTCTTTGATGATGTTGAATAGTTCTTTGCTGTTTTGGGCGTTGTTGTCGACTCGATCCTTGAAAGCTGATTTCTTGGTGGATTGGATCAATTGGTGGTGTTTGCGGGTGGCGTCCTTGAAGGTGGTCAGGTTGTTAGTGGTTGGGTTTTTTCTCCAGGTTTTCTCGAGGGTACGACCTAACTTCTTGGATTTCTTGCAAGGAATTTGATTAAGTTCCTTAGGTCCAAGATTGGTCTCCACTTCTTTATCTTTTTTCGGATCAGGAAAAAACAGGAGTAGAAACCTTGCCCTTTTTGTTTGAGAGGAACTCGTTTTATTGCTCCTTTTTGTAACATGTTTGTTACTTCCATCTTTAAGAGACGCAGGTGCTTCTAAAAGCGGGGCAGTTCAAGTTCAAGTTCAAGTTCATGAATTTGTATAGCGCACTTCTCACCCAGAGGGTCTCAAGGTGCTTGAAGGAGGGAGGGTGCATTACTTATCGAATAACCAGGATTTTATTTGCTTTCTGAAGGAGAGGTGGTTCTGTGTAAGTCGGAGGTGAGTGGGGAGAGAATTCCAGGTCATGGCCGCTAAGTAGGAGAAGGATCTTCCTCCCATGGTGGATCTGTGGATACGCGGAATTGCGGCAAGGGCTTGATTGGATGATCGTAGTTGGCGGGTGGGTGTGTAGAAGGGTAGTCGTGTGTTGAGGCATTCGGGTCCTAGGTCGTAGAGGGCCTTGTGTGTGTGGGTGAGGAGACGGAACGTTATTCTCTTGTTGACGGGGAGCCAGTGGAGATCCCTCAGGTGACTGGAGATGTGAGCATGACGAGGAATGTCCAGTATGAGTCTGGCTGAGGCGTTTTGGATGCGTTGTCGTTTTTTCTGTAGTTTGGCTGTGGTCCCGGCGTATAGGGTATTTCCATAGTCCAGTCCGCTGGTGACCAGTGCATGGGTGACTGTTTTTCTTGTTTCGGCGGGGATCCATCAGAAGATTTTTTTTAGCATGCGTAGTATGTTGAAGCATGAAGATGAGACGGCGTTGACTTGTCTGGTCATCGAGAGGGAGGAGTCTAGGATGAAGCCCAGGTTACGTGCGTGATCTGTAGGTATGGGTGCTGTACCCAGGGCCGGTGGCCACCATGAGTCGTCCCAGTCAGAGGGGGATGATCCCAAGATGAGGACTTCTGTTTTGTCCGAGTTAAGTTTTAAACGGCTGTTCTTCATCCATTCGGCTACTTCTTTCATTCCTTTGTGTATATTGGTTTTGGCGGTGTTTGGGTCTTTGGTGAGGGAGAGGATCAGCTGGGTGTCGTCTGCGTAGGAGATGATGTTGAAGTTTTGTTGGCATGCGATGGATGCAAGGGGACTCATGTATACGTTGAAGAGGGTGGGGCTGAGTGAGGATCCTTGTGGTACACCACAAAGGACTTCGGTGGCCTCTGATTTGAATGGGGGGAGGCGGACTCTCTGGGTTCTTCCGGCGAGGAACGAGATGATCCAATCCAAAGCTTTACCTTGTACTCCGACGTTGTTGAGGCGTTGTATGAGTGTGCTATGACATACTGTGTTGAAGGCGGCCGAGAGGTCCAGTAGGATGAGGGCAACTGTTTCTCCGTTGTCCAGTAGCGTTCGGATGTCGTCTGTGGCTGCGATGAGGGCTGTTTCGGTGCTGTGTTTGGCTCGGAAGCCGGACTGTGAAGGGTTGAGGGAATTGTTGGATTCAAGGAAGGTGGCGAGCTGAGTATTGACGGCTTTCTCGATGACTTTGGCCAGGAAGGGGAGGAGTGAGATGGGGCGGTAGTTCTTAAGTTCAGAGGGGTCCGCTGTGGGTTTCTTCAGAAGGGCGCTGAGTTCGGCATGTTGCCAGCTTTCTGGGAAGGTGGCCGAGTTGAGGGAGCAGTTGATGACATCACGGAGATGGGGTGCGATGATGGAGTCTTCTTTATTGAAGATGTGGTCGGGGCATGGGTCAGTTGGTGAGCCTGAGTGGATGGAGTTCATCAGACGGATGGTGTCTTCAGTAGTGATTGGGTTCCAGGTGCAAAGGTTGTGGGAGTGCTGTTTTCGTTCGAAGGTGGGTGGTGTGGGTTGTTCTTCGGACAGGTTTTCAAAGCTGTTATGAATGTCGGCGATTTTGTTGTGGAAGAAAGAGGATAGAGAGTCGCAAAGGTCTTGGGAGGGAGTGATGTCGTTGGTGCCAGCGGTGGGGTTGGTAAATTCTTTGATGATGTTGAATAGTTCTTTGCTGTTTTGGGCGTTGTTGTCGAGTCGATCCTTGAAAGCTGATTTCTTGGTGGATTGGATCAATTGGTGGTGTTTGCGGGTGGCGTCCTTGAAGGTGGTCAGGTTGTTAGTGGTTGGGTCTTTTCTCCAGGTTTTCTCAAGGGTAAGACATAACTTCTTGGATTTCTTAAGGTCATCGTTGAACCAGGGGGCCTTTTTGCTACCTTGTTTGATCTGGTGGTTTTTCAAGGGTGCTAATTCATCGGCGCTGTGGGTGATCCATTGTGTGAGTTTAGTGGCAGCTTGGTTAGGGTCCGATGGTATGGCGGGGGGGGTTTTGGTTAAGCAATGTGAAGAGTTGGTCGGTGGTGATTTTGTTCCAGTTTCTTCGAGGAATAGGTTGTGGTGGGATGTGGGTTGTGCTCTTTTTGTAGCTGAAGTGAACGCAGCTGTGGTCCGTCCAATGGAGAGCTGTGGTGTGATCGAAGGAGATGTGTTTGCTGGAGGTGAAGATAGGGTCGAGCGTGTGTCCGGCTAAGTGGGTTGGGGTGTCAACAAGTTGTTTGAGTCCGAGATTGGCCAGGTTGTCTAGGAGGGTGGTGGTGTTGCTGTCATTTTTCTTTTCCAGGTGGAAGTTGAGGTCTCCCAGTAGAATGTAGTTCTCGGAGGTGAGGGCATGTGGGCTGATAAAGTCAGTGATGTCTTCGTTGAATTGTGTGCGGGTTCCTGGTGGTCTGTAGATGAGGGTGCCTCTAAGTTTGGTCCTGGGGTCGGTGTGGATCTGGAAGTGAAGGTGTTCGGCGGTTGCGAGGTTATCGTCGGAGCTGGTCGTGATTCGGATGGTGTTCTTATGGGCGATGGCGATGCCTCCTCCTGTTTGGTTGGTGCGGTCTTTTCGGATGATCTTGTAGGTGTCCGGGATGGCTATGGTGATGTCGGGCGCTGATGAGGCATTCATCCAGGTTTCTGTAAGGAAGGCGACGTCCGGCGATGTAGTGTCGAGTAGGTCCCAGAGTTCAGTGGCGTGTTTGTGGACCGATCGGGTGTTCAGCAGGATGCATTTCAGGTGGTTAGAGTCGGAGCTGTGTTTGGAGGAAGAGGATTTGGCGTGGGTCCTGATGCAGGCGAACTTGCAGGAGTGGCATGCAAATGGTCCGTGGGTGTATCCTGGGGTAGCTACGCAACATTGTGGGGTGCGTCCGGGGTTAAGGGCAAGGAGGGTAGCAGCGTCATCCGTTAAGCGAGTGGGGTGGGTATTGCGAGGACCGCGAGGGCCAGGTGGTCTGGCGCTGGGCGCGGTCCAGGCGCGGACGGGAGTAGACGGGCTTACCTTTGGCGCACCTTCGGTGCGCATGGGGCGCGTCCGCTGCGCGTGAAAGCTGCGCGCAAAGGCATCTGTCATATAGTGGGGGGGCGGGGGCGAGGGAGGAGCAGCTGGGAGGCGGGGATGCGGGGTGGAGATCCGGGCTGGGAGTAAACAACAAACACCAAAATGGCTGCAAGCCAAAAAACGAAACAGGCACGATCTTCCTGAAGCGCTATGGAACTGGGCAGCACAGTCAGGCAACAGAAATCAAAGCAGGCAAAGCGAGTGACACAGTCAACAACAATGGCAAAGCACAGTCAGATGGTACAGCGCCACAACGACTTACAATACAGCAATGCGAGCAGGTCTGCCAATGAGCGCTGCGATGATCAATAGATTTAGCAGTGCGAGCAATGCGTGGGGCTCTAAGCGCTACGATACCAGCCCAATGATCAGGGAGCAGCGAGGGGAGCGACCGCTTCAGAGAGGCTCCGGACGGTCACAGCACTGTTGTTGGATGGGTAGGGCTAACACTCTCTGTGGGAGGGAGGAGCAGCTGGGAGGCGGGGATGCGGGGTGGAGAGCCGGGCTTGGAGTAAACAACAAACACCAAAATGGCTGCAAGCCAAAAAACGAAACAGGCACGATCTTCCTGAAGCGCTATGGAACTGGGCAGCACAGTCAGGCAACAGAAATCAAAGCAGGCAAAGCGAGTGCCACAGTCAACAACAATGGCAAAGCACAGTCAGATGGTACAGCGCCACAATGACCTACAATACAGCAATGCGAGCAAGTTTGGCAATGAGCGCTGCGGTAATCAATAGATTTAGCAGTGCGAGCAATGCGTGGGGCTCTAAGCGCTACGATACCAACCCAATGATCAGGGAGCAGCGAGGGGAGCGACCGCTTCAGAGAGGCTCCGGACGGTCACAGCGCTGTTGTTGGATGGGTAGAGCTAACACTCTCTGTGGGAGGGAGGAGCAGCTAAGAGGCGGGGATGCGGGGTGGAGAGCCGGGCTGGGAGTAAACAACAAACACCAAAATGGCTGCAAGCCAAAAAACGAAACAGGCACAATCTTCCTGAAGCGCTATGGAACTGGGCAGCACAGTCAGGCAACAGAAATCAAATCAGGCAAAGCGAGTGACACAGTCAACAACAATGGCAAAGCACAGTCAGATGGTACAGCACCACAATGACCTACAATACAGCAATGCAAGGAAGTCTGGCAATGAACGCTGCGATGATCAATAGATTTAGCAGTGCGAGCAAAGCGTGGGGCTCTAAGCGCTACGATACCAGCCCAATGATCAGGGAGCAGCGAGGGGAGCGACCGCTTCAGAGAGGATGAGGAGTTGGTGGAGGGATCTTTATAAATTCCAAAGAGTGTCAGAATTGGATTAGATCTAGGACCCTTAGGTCCAATGTTATGGTTTGCCACTGATGAAAATACTCGGATATTTTGCCGCCCATGGGATAGGTGGGATAGAGGCAGACAGCTGTGGGAGGTCATTGGCGGTGACCGGTCTCCTTGCCCTGGCATCCTGAGTTTTCTCTAAAGGAAGCCAAGGTGTAAGCAGCCACTGGTGGTTTGCGGTGAGTTAACTAGGGCCTTTATTTTTGGGTGGAGGAAGAATAGACCGGGTAGCGAGATTGTTGGTAGCCTCCTCTGTATGACTGGTAAACTTTTCCTCAGGAGCCACGAAAAGGCATTTTTCTGTACTGTAAAGTACCTAGCCGTATCTGTGTCCTTTTTAATAGCTTTTAGAGCGTCATCGATGTGGCTGCCAAATAATTCTTTACCGTTATAAGGCAGATCAAGAATCATCGTTTCCACTTCAGGTCCTAATGAAGTGGCTTTCAGCCAACCTTGATGCCTCAACACGGCCACTCCCGCTTGCTGCCGGAAACCAGTGGACGCTACATCCTCCATATTGCAGTCTATTACTTCAGAGGCGGACCAATCACCCTCAAGAAGAATCTTCTTAGCATCCTCCCTGTCCTCTGGTGGAAATTTATCCAGGAATGGCGTCATGTAAGACCTCATTTGCCTATTATAACGGTCCAGTAAAGGCAGAGAATTTGCAGCATGCACTGTCACGGCTGACATAGATGAAAAAAGCTTCCAAATGTTGTCCAGTCTTCTGCCATCTTTATCGGAGCTGAAGGATTTTTAGAGCGCCTCTGCTCTGCTTGCAAGATAACTGAATCAGGATTTGGATGCCCTATTAAGCAGGCCGGAGCGTAATCCTGGGATTTATATTTTTTGTCCAGCCTTGGCAACACAGGTGGGAAAGTAGCTGGATTTTGCATTATTTTCAATCCTTCCTTCCAAATGTAATCAATAACAGGCATAGACCATATCATCTTTTTGTAAGGTTCTTTAAAATCATATAGAAAACAGTCCTCTTGAGGCACAGGTATTGGTAAATCAAAGAATTTTGCTTCTCTTTCCAGAATATTATGGAACCCCCCAAATATCTTCCGGAGGTGAATCCGCTTGAGGGAGAGAAGGAGATGCTGGGGTGGGAATAATGTAGGAATCCCAATCATCCTGATTAATCTCTCCTTCTTCTCTTTCCATTTCCTCTTCTGAAGACGATAACTGTTGCACAGCAGTCACTTGAAGAGAGGGCTGAACTATTGGTGACTCCAGCTGTGGAGGAGGAGAGTGAGCCCGTGTCTGTAGAAGGGAAGGCAGGGGAGGAGGACAAGCTTGTTGGATACTCTCCTCTGGAGGAAACCTCCTCTTATAGTCTGCCAGCATAAATTGTAAATTCGTCATCATATTTGAAGGAAGGTACACTACATCCTGATGCTGATACTATTGCTGTGAATGGTAATACTGATGACCATAATCCTCGTCATCATCAGAATCTTCCTGATATTTAACATTAAGGTCCGATGGGCTTAAAGCTGCCCCAAAAAGACTATCCTCCTCAGATCCCTCTTCCTCATCATCCTTTTACAGAAATTGGAATGGCATAAGAGCTTGCACCTGACTAGGTGAATTTGAAGCTGGTGTAAGTTGAATTTTTGATATTTTTTGCAATTTTTCTTTTCTCGACGGCAGTGTAGTCGACAACCTGGTCGACCATTGCTGCTTGACAGCCAAACTTTGGATAGTCGACGGAATCTCCTTCATCGACAAAAGCTGTTTCTCCTGGTCCATTAATGGAATCACCTTCTTTGACGATGAACAGTCGGAGCCAGGGATCTACGTCGACAGTAACTGAGTGGATCCTGTCGTCAGTACCACCAATGAAACTTCCGCCTCGTCGATTTCTAATTTCTAATTTAAAATACTTGTAGAGCGCAGCGTACACCTTGCGGTTTCTTGGCGCTGGGGGGATCGGCAACTGAGATGAAGAGAGACCAGGGAGAGATGAAAGGATAATGAGGGAGTTTTAAGTGGGGAAGGCCTGGCTGAAAAGGAACGTTTTCAGTTCTCTGCGAAAAGGGAGATACTGAGTAGCAGAGCGGAGATGGTCGGGGAGTGAGTTCCAGAAGGTTGGAGCTAGGGTGGAGAAATTAGCCCCGCCCCACTTTTTACGAGTGAAGCGAGGGATCTGGAGAAGGGACCTGGAGGAAGACCGAAGTTCTCTTGCGGGTACATAGGACTTGATTAGTGAAGAGATGAAGGCAGGGGCAGAGCCCTGGCGGGCTTGGAAGACCATGCACCCGATCTTGAATAGAGCCCGTTCCTTTATGGGGAGCCAGTGGAGCTCCCTGAGAAGGGGGGTGGAGTGGTGATATCGAGGGAGGCCGTACACAAGCCGGGCTGCTTGATTCTGGACGGTCTGGAGTCTACGCAAACTGTAAGCAGGGATGCCGTGGTAAAGAGCGTTTGCGTAGTCCAATTTGGATATTACAAGTGCGGCCATAATGATCTTGAGTGCCTGGGGGGAAAAGAAGCGGGATACAGTGCGGATGGTGCGGAGAGAAAGGAAACAGGAGGACACCACAGAGCTGATTTGTGAATGAAGAGTGAGTTGGCTGTTTATTTTGACACCAAGTGTTTTGACCGTGGTGGAGGGGGTCGGTGCAGAGCTGATGAGGTTCGCTCCATCAATGTAGTCATCGATGACGACACAGTCAGGGTCCCCATCGCCGAGATCGATGATGAGAGTTGTGTCGTTGATGGACGGCCCTTTGCTATGAATTTGCCTTTCCACGACGACGATGACCTCGAAGAAACAATCTGCTTCATCACCGATAAAGATGTCTGACCTGATGACGATGTCGTCGTCGACGAAGACATCAACGCTGAAGAGACAGTGATGGTAGAGATTGTAGACACGTCAATGTGACCAGAATCCCCTGAGGAGAAGATTACGAGCTGCCTGTCGGTGGAGCTGAAGTAGGCTTCTTGAAGGTATGCTTCAGCTTCATAGGTGAAGTAAAAGGTACTGAAGCAGGCTTTTTTGAAGAGAAAGTTTTCTTTCCTTTGTGAGAAACTTTGATAGCACACAAAGACTTCTTGTGAGACAAAGAAGGTGACATTTTTGGCACTTTCGTAGGAATATGTGACGATGAACCAGCAGGGTCATCTAAAGGTCTTTTTTAGGCGTTTCAGTGGAAGATTTAGAGGAAGCATCACTCTCCTCATCGGAGACCACTGTGTCCCTTTCTTTTAGCCTCTGAAGCCACAAAAGAAGCTTCCCTTCACGATCTTTCAAAGTCTTTGTTGAGAAAATCCAACATACCTTGCAATCCTTATCCTGGTGTTCAGGACACAGGCAATAAAGACAGTCCTTGTGTTTATAATCAATATGCCGTCTTTTCTTCCTGCAAGTGCCACAGGTTCTGAAAAGATATTTTTTAGGTGAATCTGACATGAAGGGTGTCAGTTTAATTCACCTCAAGACAGACCTACTAGATTGGCAGTAAACGTGAGCGGAACATTACTTGTTGGTATGATTGTAAATCATCTTTCATTAAGCATGCAATGCAGATCTGGTCGGCTGCGCATAACAAACATTCATCACTGAGTCAAGTGTACCACAACAGGAACATATGGTTCAATACTGAACAACAGGAAAAACACAATAACTATAACAAGATAGACAAGCATAGAAGGATAGTGGGCATTTAGAAGGTGAGCATCCGAGATACCCCAAGTTCATTGGGGGATGAGACGGCGGCCTCTAGTACAGCAGCCATTGTTAACAGTTGCCATTTTAACATATGTGGATTCTAAGAGCCCACTCTCCCCATGATCGAAGGAGGAGATGGCAGGCACCCAATCTAACTCAGATTACATAGCAGCAGCTTCATATAGCCATGTCAGGACCAACCTGATAGGTCCATGACCATATGTCCATGAGCATGGCCCTTCAAAGTCCTTTACCCATCGAGTGGCTCTTCAAGTGTATCCTGTAAGTCCTGTAACAAGTTTTCCTACACGTTAGCTATTGCAATTCTGTGAAGGCACATGACTTCCTCCCTGCACAGCGCAGTTGCTTCAACCCTTCCCCATTAGAGAGTCGCTGTGCCCAAGTGATACAGTGTTGGGACTGCAGTAGCCTTACAATGCATGCAAATGGCCTGTGTGCTATGAGCATTTCCAAATCTATCATTTTATTAGATACCTTTTGAGCCCTCATCTGCCTGAATATCCCTCACAGCATCCCATCCAATGGAAGAAGGTTGGCCTGACCCGTCACTTTGTCAAGTACATCTGTGAGTCTGGACCACAGGTTTGCTGCATACAGCCAAACTACCAGAACATATGTATCAAATACTAAATAGGTGCATGGCGTCATGGGCACAGCAGGGAGGATGATGCTTCGGTTCAGTTTCTGTGACTTTCCACAGGCATTCAATCTCAACTATTAGTGTGTCATGTGCCAAGAAATGGCTAACTGAAATGTCATGATCTTCCTGCAACTGGCCAAAGGTAATGAGCTCCTGGACCCTGAATAGGTCCCCCACTGAAGTTAATCCCTTGTCTCTCCATGCCTTCAGTCCTTCCCGAACAATGCTTGTATGGAACAATGGTCGGAACTAGGAAGTGCGGACTAACAGACGGAGAGTACTGGATCATGTCCGTCAGTAGCCTCAGGCTCTTATCATAGCTCCAATAAACCACTTTCACCAGGCTGTCAGCTCCAAAGAGGAGCAGCACTCCAGAAAGCAACATCAATACCACCATTTCCTGTAACCCGCATGTTGGAAACCTGCCCACAATGTACAACTGCCTCCCAGCCACTCATCTCTCCGGCCATTGCAGTGGTGCTGCTGTGTAACATTTTCTGAAAGCGGTACACCTAGGACAGCCTTTCCCACCGACACCTGCAGCCTCCACAGAGCTACACTTCTCCTGCCCCTATTTCAGATTAACCCTTGCAGTATGGTGTCCAACTCCCTGGAGGTGGCAGGAGGTAGAGTCACTGGTAGGTGATGTAAAAAATCCAAGATGCGGGGAGCATTCCCATCTTGGAAAATGAAATACATCCTTGGACTGTAATTGGGAGTGTGCTCCAAAAAGCCATCTGTGGAAGGAAAGAGAATATGGCCCTGGTCAGATTTCCACAATGACATGTTTGCATCATGACAGTAATAGATCCCCAAGTACCACAACACCAGAAGCTCCCACATCACCCTCTGCTCCCCGGTCATTACCTCTTGTGAAGGATAGTCCACTCAGTGTGGAAAAACACAAGCCATGGCCCAGTTAAAATTCAAATTCGATACACTCTGGAAATCTGCCAGTCTCTCAGAAATATCTAGAAGAACAAGTTACTTACCTTCAGTAACTCTTTTTCTGGTGTATACACTATCTGCCTGTGGATTCCACACCTTGTGAATATCCCCTGCGCCAGCAGCATTTGGAAACTTTTGTAGCTCTCAACGCCAACGAGGATGAGGACAACGTCACAGAGGCACGACCTCGCTGACGTCACTGGAGCCATAAGTGCGCCTCGTCGGCTTGATGACGTCAGTTCCGCCCTTTTTCCGTGCCCCCGAGGCACACGGACGGACCGACATAAATAGGTATAGTATACACAGTACACAGTAATCAAACCAACACACACAGTGTGAAATCAATGCAAAAAGCAAGAACAATTAAACATTTCCAGTAAAAGATATAATCATAAAATAATCATTATGCAGGCATAGAAGAGTGGACAATGGGGAGGCGGGTGGGTTGGTGAGGAATCCACAGGCAGACAATGTATCCACCAGAAAAAGCATTACCGAAGGTAAGTAACTTTTTCTTCTGATGGATACATCTGCCAGTGGATTCTTCACATTGTGAATAGAATCCCACAGCAGTCCCCTTTCCCGGAGGAGGGTGTCCACTCTTCTATACCAAGAAATCCTGTAGGACAGATCGCGCAAAGTGGCCATCCCTCCTCTATTCGGAATCTAAGCAGTAATGCTTCGCGAAAGTGTGGGGGAGGCCCGAGTTGCCGCTATACAAATGTCCTCACCAGGAACACCTCTAGATAAGGCTGTTGTATAAGACTTTGCCCTGGTAGAATGAGCTCTTAAACCCTCTGGAGGCTCCTTACCGGCCAAAGAGTAACACATCTTGATGCACAAGACAATCCATCTGGAAAGTGTGCGCTTGTGCACTGCTTTGCCTTTTTTGCAGCCAGCAAAACCCACAAAGTGCTGGTCATCCACACGATAGTCTTTAGTTCTATCAAGGTAGAAGCTCACCGCCCTCTTTGGGTCCAAACAGTGAAGTCGCTCCTCCTCCTTGGAAGGGTGAGGGGGAGGATAGAAAGAAGGAAGGGTAATGGACTGCCCCAGATGGAAGGGAGTGACCACCTTAGGCAGAAAAGCAGCCTTGGTCCTAAAAACTATTCTTTCAGCATGAATGGTCAAGAATGGGGGTTTTGAACTCAGAGCTTGAAGCTCACTTACCCTCCTTACCGAAGTAATAGCAACTAGAAAGACAGTTTTAAAAGACAACAGTCTCAAGGGACACTTGTGCAAGGGCTCAAAGGGAAAACCCTTCAAGTAGGTTAAGACAAGATTTAAGTCCCATTGAGGCACAATAAATGGGGTGGGCGGTGATTTGTTGGTAAGGCCCTTTATAAAACGTAACACAAAAGGAGATTTAAACAAGGACGGCTGATCCTGCAAACAAAGGAATGCCTAAAAAGCCAACAAATAGCCCTTCACAGTAGCCACTGCAAAGCCCTGGTGGGCTAAAGAAAGAGCAAACTGAAGGATGTTGGCTAAACGGGCCCTTAAGGGGTCAATAGACTTCTCTCCACACCATGAGGCAAATTTGGACCACCTATAGGAATAAAAGGACTTGGTGGAGTGCCGCCTGGCCAAAAGAATCACATCCACCACGTCAGGTGGGAGAGAGAAAAAATTCAAATTGCCCCGTTCAATCTCCATGCATGAAGGTGTAAGCTCTGGAGGTGGGGGTGTAGAACCTGCCTCTGCCAACTGCGAGAGGAGATCTTCCCTGCGAGGGAGACGGAGCAGAGGGCACGAGGAGAGGTGGAGATCTGTGTACCACACCCTTCGTGGCCAATCCGGGGCGATCAATATGACTTGGGCCCGGTCTTCGCAACTCTTCCTCAGAACCCGAGGAATTAAGGGTATTGGAGGAAACGAGTGAATAAGTTGTGAGCCCCAACTCAATTGAAACGCGTCCACCTGAGGAGTTCCCCACGTCCGGAAGATGTGACGAACCACCTCCAGATAAAGCCTCCACTCGTGATCGGCTGAAAACTGCTGACTGAGTCTGTCTGCACGTACGTTCAGAACTCCGGCTAGATGATTTGCCATCAGACAAATCTGATGGTCACGAACTCAGGACCAGAGACGCAGAGCCTCTCTGCAGAGACAATGCGACCCCACTCCTCCCTGTTTGTTGACATACCACATCGCTGTAGTGTTGTCCGTTAGGACCTGAACCGACTGACTGCGAAGGGAAGGGAGGAAGGTCTTGAGTGCCAAATGTATTGTCCGCAACTCTAGAAGGTTGATGTAACGCAACCTTTCCTCTGGAGACCAAAGACCTTTGATCTCCAGATTCCCCAGATGAGCACTCCACCCTAGAGTGGATTCATCCGTTATCACTGTGGCCACCGTTGGAGGGAGATGGAAGGGCTTTCCCTGAGTCAGATTGCCCTCCATGCTCCACCAAGACAGATCAGCTGCAGTTTCTCTGGAGATCCTCACAGACTCCCTGATATTTCCTTTGTGCTGATACCACTGCCTGCAGAGGCACCACTGGAGCGCCCTCAGGTGCCAGCGTGCATGGTTGACCAACAGAATGCAGGAAGCAAACAGACCAAGCAGGCGAAGGACCTTCAGGACTGGAACAACAGCTCCATTGTAAAACAAAGGAATCATTTCCTGAATGTCGAGAATCCTTTGCGGAAGAGGGAATGCTCAACAGACAGTAGTGTCCAGTACAGCCCCATTGAACAGGTTGCGTTGAGAGGGCACCAGGTGAGACTTGGGCACATTTATCGAAAAACCCAATTTGTACAACAGCTGAGTTGTCACCTTCAGATGATGAAGCACCTTCTCTGGCGACTCCGCTTTGATCAGCCAGTCATCCAGATAGGAGAAAACTGGAATCCCCGACCTCTTGAGATGGGCTGCCACCATTGCCATTACCTTGGTGAAGATTCGAGGTGCAGTAGTAAGTCCAAACGGGAGGACCGCAAACTGATAATGTTCCCACCCCACCGTGAAACGGAGATACTTCCTGTGCGACTTCAGGATCGGTATATGAAAATACGCGTCTTGCAAGTCGATCGACACCATCCAGTCCTGTTGCTGCAGCGCTTGAAGAACCTGCGCTAGGGTGAGCATCTTGAACTTTTCTTGCTCAGAAAAAGATTCAAGATCCTGAGATCCAGGATTGGAAGTAACCTGCCATCCTTCTTGGGTATCAGTAGCATCCCTGACCCATTTCCTGCTCTGGCACCAACTCTATTGCACTTTTTTTTAATAAAGCTAGAACTTCCTCCTGTAGAATAAGAAGATGTTCCTCCGAGCAAACCCCTTGACAAGGAGGGTAATTTGGAGGGAATTCCCGAAAGGGAAGAGCATACCCATTCTCCACAAGATTGAGAACCCAAAGGTCTGTAGTGACCGATTCCCAATCTTGTAAAAAATTAGTAAGCCGACCCCCCACAGGACCAACATGATCCAGAATGGCGGATTTAGGGCTGCTTTGCTGTGGCAAGAGGGGAAGAGGTAGAGGAGGAGGAGGGCTGACGACCTCGTTTGCGACCTCTGTTCCTGCGCCTATATGTCTTATATAGGGTGTTCTGCTGCTGCCGCTGAAGCAGTCTGTATGTCCAAAAGGACGACCTTTCAAAGACCCTGTGTCTCCAGACCCAGAGACTTGGCTGTAGCCTTGCTTTCTTTAAATCTTTCCAAAGCTGCATCCGCCTTTTTCTCAAAAAGTCCAGAACCATCAAATGGGAGGTCCAAAAGAGTTGCCGGGACATTCTGAGAGAATTCTGAAGACTTAAGCCAGGCATTCCTCCTAAATGCAACCGATGACACCATTATCCTGGCTACAGAGTCCGCTGTATCAAGGCCACTCTGGATCACCTGTTTTGCAGCCGCCTGAGTGTCAGACAAGACCTCATCAAAGTTCTTTTTGTCCTCCTCTGATAACTTTGGGGCCAGTTGTTTAGCAGAACCCATTAAGGCATGGATGTACCTGCCCAAACGGCAAGTGGCATTTAATCAATCAATCAGAGTACTTGTAAAGCATGCTACTTACCCGTGAGGGTTTCAAGGCGCTGAGGGGAGGGGGTTGTGATGCTACTGCTTGAAGAGCCAGGTCTTGAGGGGTCTTCTGAAGGTGAGTAGGTCTTGGGTCTGCCGGTAGGGAGGGTGTTCCGGGTCTTGGCGGCGAGGTAGGAGAAGGATCTGCCACTGGAGGTCGTTCGTTGGATGTGGGCGACAGTGGCAAGGCTGGCAGAGCGGAGCTGGCGGGTGGGGGTGTCTTGAAGCTGAGTCTTCTGTACAGGTAGGCTGGTCCGGCGTTGGAGAGTGCTTTGTGTGCGTGGGTGAGGAGCTTGGAGGTGATCCTCTTGTCGATGGGGAGCCAGTGTAGGTCTCTCAGTTGGAGGGTGATGTAGCGGCGGCATTTGACGTTGGCGATCAGTCAGGCGGAGGTGTTTTGGATGCGTTGTAGTCGTCGTAGGTGTTTGGCTGGGATTCCTGTGTAGAGTGCATTGCCGTAGGCTAGTCTGCTGCTGGCGAGGGCCTGTGTCACCATTCTTCTTGTTTCGGTCGGGATCCACTTGTAGATCCTGCGGAGCATGCAGAGGGTGTTGTAGCAGGAGGAGGAGACGGCGTTGACCTGTTTAGACATGGAGAAGGAGGAGTCAAGGATGAATCCCAGGTTGCGTGCATGGCCGGTGGGTGTCGGTGCTGTTCCCAGTGTGGTCGCCACCAGGAGTCGTCCCAGGCTGAGGGTGTGGGTCCCACGATGAGGACCTCTGTCTTGTCCGAGTTCAGCTACAGACGGCTGCTCCTCATCCAGTCAGCGACAGCCTTCATTCCCTCGTGGAGGTTAGTTTGGCGGTGTGTGGGTCCTTGGTGAGGGAGAGGTGCCGCCGGCGTAGGAGATGATGTTGAAGTTATGGTGGTGGGCCACTTGTGCGAGGGGAGCCATGTCGACGTTGAACAGCGTCGGGCTGAGGGATGAGCCCTGGGGGATGCTGCAGATGATGTTGGTGGCTTCGGATCGGAAGGGTGGGAGGCGGACGCTCTGAGTTCTGCTGGAGAGGAAGGATGTGGTCCGGTCGAGGGCCTTCTCTTGGATTCCGGCTTCTTGGAGGCGTGTCTTTCGAGTGCGATAGCAGACCGTGTCGAAGGCGGCTGACAGGTTCAGGAGGATGAGGGCTGATGTTTCGCCATTTTCTAGTTGGCGCCTGATGTCGTCTGTGGCGGTGATGAGGGCTGTCTCGGTGTTGTGGTTTCATCTGAATCCGGACTGGGACGGGTCCAAGATGTTGTTGTCTTCGAGGTGGCGGGCCAGTTGCATGTTGACAAGTTTTTTCGATGACCTTCTCTGGGAACGGGTGCAGGGAGATGGGCTGGAAGTTCTTGAGGTCCTTGGGGTCCGCCTTGGGCTTCTTGAGGAGGGCGTTGATTTCGGCGTGCTTTTAGTCTTCTGGGAATGTCGCTGTATCGAAGGAGATGTTGATGACCTTCCGTAGTTGGGGTGCGATGGCTGCATCTGCTTTGTTAATTATGTGGTGTGGGCACGGGTCTGACGGAGATCCTGAGTGGATGGAGTTCATGACCTTGCGTGTTTCGTCATCGTTGACGTTGGACCATGAGGTCAGGCAGTTGGTGCTGGTGATGTTCGCAGGGGAGGTGGAGTCTGGCGTAGAGGGGGCGGTCGTGGTGTTGAAGCTTTTGTGGATGTCCGCGATCTTGCAGTCAAAGAAGATGGCTAGTGAGTTGCACAGTTCTTGTGAGGGCGGAATGTCATTGGCTCTGGCGCTGGGGTTGGAGAGTTCCTTTACGATGCTGAAGAGCTCTTTGCTGTTGTGTGCGTTGTTATCCAGGCGGTCATTGCAGGAGGATCTCTTGGCTAATCTGATGAGGTGGTGATGTCTGTGGGTGGCATCCTTGTAAATGTAAATGTAGTGTATTTCGTAAAGCGCACAGCTGCCCCAACGGGGTGTCCCGGTGCTGTATAACGCTGTGGAACCCTTCCTCGCTCTCCCTGTGAGATGCCCCTCCTGGGCACCCCCAAGGTAAAGCCAGGCATCCCAGTGTTGTAGGGGCCGTTGTGGAGATTAAGCAAGCTATTGCCCAGAGTTGCAGCGTGGGACCCATGATTAGAGTGATTAGAGTAGGCGCCGAGGTGAGAATTGGACATTGAGCCCAAGACCCTGCCGCGTCGGGACTTGAACCCTGGTCCCAGGCCTAATCTCTGCTTCAGAGCCTGCCGCTCTAACCAGTGAGCCACAATTCTCCTTGTGGGCTGCGTGGTTTTCCGATGTGCATTTGGGGAGCCATATCTTCTCCAGTTTCTGGCATGCGCGTTTGGAGGTCTGGAGTTCGTCGGTGAATTAGGTGGCTCTCTTGCTGGCGTGGCTGTTGGAGGGTTTCTTGATCGGAGCGAGGGTGTTGGTGCAGTCGATGATCCACTGTCTGAGGTTGCGGGCTGTGGTGTCTGGGCTGGTGGGGGCGGTGGGTGGGTTCTGGACGAGGGTGGTGATCAGCTGGTCTTCTGTGACTTTGCTCCAGCCACGGCGGGGCAGCTGTTGGGTGCCTGTGGTGCGTGGTTGGTTTCTTGGAGGTGGTCAGTCCAGTGGAGTTCGGTGGTGTGGTCGAAGGTGATGTGGGTGTCTGTGGAGAAGACGGGGTCCAGCTTGTGGCCGGCGGCGTGGGTGGGTGCGGTGACGAGTTGTCTTTGGCTGAGGTTGGCGAGGTTGTCGATCAGGGTGGCGGAGATGGCGTCGTTGTTGTTCTTTAGGTGGAAGTTCAGGTTCCCGAGGAGGATGTAGTCCATGGATGCGAGCGCATGGGTGCTGGCAAGGTTGGCGATGGAGTCACTGAACTGAGCCTGCGGTTCGGGGGGTATGTAGATGAGTGTTCCTCTG
This sequence comes from Lissotriton vulgaris, assembly GCF_964263255.1. Taxonomy (NCBI): domain Eukaryota; kingdom Metazoa; phylum Chordata; class Amphibia; order Caudata; family Salamandridae; genus Lissotriton; species Lissotriton vulgaris. The sequence goes on along the minus strand of NC_141685.1, from coordinate 366,649,101 downwards.
AGGGTGATGTTGGGGTCAGTGTAGATCTGGAAGTGCAGGTGTTAGGCGATGTTGAGGGTGTCGTCTGCATGGGTGGCGACCTTGAGGGTGGACTTGTGGATGATGGCTATTCCTCCTCCGATTCCATCGGCGCGATCCCTGCGGGTGATCTTGTAACCGTCCGGGATGGCTATGGTGATGTTGGGCGCCGAGGAGCCGTTCCACCAGGTCTCGGTCAGGAAGGCAACTTCTGGGGCGAGGTGTTGAGCAGATCCCAGAGCTCAATGGCGTGTTTGCGTGCGGAACGGGTGTAGAGGAGTATGCAGCGAAGGTAGTTGGTTTCCGTCCTTGGAGGTTTGGTGGCTCTGTCGCAGGTGAAGCTGCCGGTGCGGCAAGAGAAGGGTCCGTTACGGGGCAGCCTGGAAGCAGGTGTAGTTTTGGCCGGCGTTGAGTGTGTGGAGGGTGCTGGCGTCGTAGCGGAGTCTGGTGTCGAGGCGTTCACGGGGGCCAGGGGTTCTGGCGCTGACAGCGGTCAGGCAGGGATGGGCGCAGATGGGCTTGCCTTGTGGGCACCTCCGGTGCGCCAGCAGCATGCCTGCTGCACGGCCACCATTTGAGGCGGGGAGGGAGTGTGGAGCAGCTGGGAGGCGGGAGCGGGGCGGCGAATTGGCTTCGAGGGGGCGGTGACCCAGGGGAGCTGCGGCGGGGAACGGGCTGAGGGGAACCTGAAAAGAAGAGGGGGGAGGAGGGGAAACTGCTGATGCGAGGACAACGGTACAGTACAGAGGCACAAAAAATAAATACAGGCACAAATACAGGCACAAAGGTTAGATACAAATGTAGGGAGACAAGAACAGAATACTAGACCAGCGAGGCACGGCAAACAGCGGGGACGAACTCACGGTGGAGTGGCAGTGGCAGCGAGGGAGGCGCTGACACACAGATGGAGCTGTGCAACAGCAGGGGAGCGACCCGGCCTGCAAGCAGGGTCAGGGGTCATTGGTGGACTTAAGAGTCAAAGAAGCTGATGAAAACACCTTTTTAGCAGCCTGATCCAGTCTCTTAGACTCTCTGTCACCCAGAGTCTGTTGAAAAGCTCCAGCCGATTTCTTTGAGCAAGCGGCTTGAATAACTAAGCTCTCAGGTGCAGGATGTGAGGATAAAAACTCCAGATCTCCTGGAGCCATCCTATATCTTCTGACAACTGACCTTGAGACTGCAGGAACCGAAAAGGGTTTTTGCCAAACTTCCATAATTGGCTCAGTGATAGCTTCATTGAATGGAAGTAAAGGTTCAATTACTGCAGAAGGAGAATGAAGTACCTCTGTCAGAATGTTCGGATTTCAATTCCGTTGTCGGGAGTTGTAAATCCAAAAGATCAGCAGCCTTACGAATTGCAGTGTGGTAAGGAACCACCAGCTTGATTCATCATACTCCCGTTTTGCGAGCCCCTAATAGCGATTCATAGCAAATCGCTATTAAGGACTCGCAAAACGGGATTCATGTAGGAATCTGCAAAAAAAATGAGATTCCTACTAATTCCTTATTTGCGATTAGCAAATTGCTAATCGCAAATAAGGAATAACTCCCCATTCATTCCTATGGGCCAAAAGGCCCATAGGAATGAATGGGAAGTATTCCTTATTTGCGATTAGCAATTAGCTAATCGCAAATAAGATACCGATTGAAAGGGTGCCAGGGGTGTCCAAAGGACACCCTGTAGCACCCCTTATATGCTAATATGAACAGGGGTTGCGCACACACATGTCCAAAGGACATGTGTGTGTGCAACATGCAACTCAGAAAAATGCTTTTAAAAGCATTTTTCTGAGTTATCGCTATTTACCACGAGGTTTGACCTCGCGGTAAATAGCGGCCCGAAATTGCGATTTCGCAATTTTTAAATGGATGATGAATTGCATTTAAGGAATCTCAAATAGAGATTCCTTAAATGTAATCCATCGCAAATTTGCGAAAACGCAATTACCGATTTTTGCATTTGGGATGATGAATCCCAAATGCAAAAATCTCTCTCGCAAAGGGCCAGATTCTCAGAATCTGGCCCTTTGCGAGCCGAATTCAGCTTCATGAATTAGGCTGAAAATCTTTAGAGGGAACCTCTGAAGGAGGAGAGAGTTGCCATTCAGGTGATAATTCCAAACTACTTGCCACTCTTAAATCTTCAAAAAAGCCCTCTGACTCCTGAAGTTCACCTTCCTCTATCTCATCCTTCCTATATTGTTGCTCCTCCAGCAATCTTTGTGCATCCCGTCTGGACCTTATCTTCAGGACCAACGGAGTCGTACACGGATCCAACGGATTTGGAATCAGCATCGAACCCGGATCCAGGGCCACATTCGAAGTCGACCGAGATCGAGTTGACGGTGCCGGAGATGGTGGAATCGACGTCGGCGCCGGTGTCGACGTCCTCAGTGCCGGGAAATGCCAGGACGGAGCCGCAGGAAGAAAAGGCATAAAGGAAGATGGTGCATATGCTTGAGGAACTCCCAAATTGAATGCCATGGGACCCATGGGACCCAAAGGTGCACCAGAGGGGTACATTGCCCTCACAAAGACACCTTACATGGCATTAAGATAATGCAATGGGTATGGCCCTGGACCAGGAAAAGGAGGGTACTCGCCTGGAATACACTCAGGCATAGGCATCACCGGACTAGGGCCCGCCGGCGCCGACGGTGGATCCACCGGAGTCGATGACCCTTCAGATACTAGTACCTATTCTAGCAGAGCCGGAGAATGCTCTGGAGTGGGAGAAGGAATTGGCACAGGTGACTGCGCCGGTGAAGCCACAGGAGACATCGCTTTCTCTGGAGAAGCAGAAGGAAATACATACAGCCCAATTCATGAAGCTAAATTGCGCTCGCAAAGGGCCAGATTCTGAGAATCTGGCCCTTTGCGAGTGCAATTTTTGCATTTGGGATTCATCATCCCAAATGCAAATATCGCTATTTGCGAAATCCCATATTTGCGAGCAATTGGATTTAAGGAATCTCTATTAGAGATTCCTTAAATGCAATTCATTAACCAATTGGAAATTGCGAATTCGCAATATTTGGTCGCTATTTACCACGAAGTCTGACTTCGTGGTAAATAGCGAAAAAATAGTAAAAAGCACTTTAGTGCATTTTTTCCTTTGGACATGTGTGTGCGCAGCACCTGTTTAAATTTACATTTCAGGGGTGCTACAGGGTGTCCTTTGGACACCCCTGGCACCCTTGAAATCGCTATCTTATTTGCGATTAGCTAATTGCTAATCGCAAATAAGGAATAACTCCCCATTCATTCCTATGGGCCTTTAGGCCCATAGGAATGTATGGGGAGTTATTCCTTATTTGGGATTAGCAATTTGCTAATCGCAAATAAGGATTGTGTAGGAATCGCAATTTATTTTGCGATTCCTACATGAATCCCGTTTTGCGAGTCTGTAATAGCGATTCCTTATGAATCGCTATTACAGACTCGCAAAACGGGTCTTTGATGAATCTAGCAGTATGTCCTCACGATGTCGATGGACTTTCGAGGATGATGACTGAGCTTCTTCCTTTTCCGAACGGCGTCGAGTGCCATGCCTCTTCTTCTTTTTATGCTTTTTGGATTTTGAAGCATGACCCGACGTCGACTTCGAGTCCGACCTCGACCTAGACCTAGATCTGGACCTCGATCTTCTCCGACCTCTCTTATCCTTACGCATCTTCGCCATAAACAGCTTAGATTCCCTTTCTGTCTGAGCCTTTGGGTTCATTTTCCTGCAGGAAACACAATCCTCGACGTCATGGTCCGATGATAAACACCATACGCAATCGTTGTGTGGATCCGTTATGGACATGTGTCCACCGCACTCCCTGCAGGGCTTTAATCCTGATTTTCTTGATGGCATCTTCAAAAAGAGAAAACAGGATACAATCTAGAAAACACAAAGTAGCAAACTACGGAGAGTCCTAAAAAACCGCTAGCGTCTATGGCGCGGAAAAAAGGGAACTGCCATCATCACGCCGACGAGGCGCTCTTATGGCTCCGGTGATGTCAGTGAGGTCGCGAGCGAGGTCGTGCCTCTGTGACATCGTCCTCATCGGCGTGGAGAGCTACAAAAGTTTCTGAATGCTGCTGGCGCAGGGGATATTCACAAGGTGAGGAATCCACTGGCAGATGTATCCATAAGAATTTCCCTACATATATACCAAATATAGAGCAGCATGTTGTCTGCATCAATGGATACTATATGTACGTCATCGCCTAGTGGAACTCCCCATGCTTACCACCCCTGACAAAGCTTCTAGGCTAGCGGCTCCATCGCCAGGGCAAAGAGCAGTGGGGAAAGGGAACAGCCCTGACTAGTCCCCCTGCCTAATGTAAAAGAGGGTGATATGTCTTTTGAAAATCTGACCTGGGCAGTCAGCTTGGTAGGAAAAATATATATGTGTTGTTGCAGCTGCCCGCAATGTCCAGTTTAGACAGAGTAGTAAACAGGTATTCCAATCACTGGTATGGAATGCCTTCACTAACTTAAGTATGCTATGTAGGGCCACCTCCCCGGACCAGCACCCTATTTAGCTTCTGAATATTAAGCGTTGTGGATCTATCAGTGATAAAAACCTTTTAGACGCTATGTACTAGATGCAGCATGTGTACCAGCAGGTGAGGTGCAACTTATTCACTAACGATTAAATAATCCATAGCGAGCATGTATAATGGATGATAGATGTCATTTTCCGTCAGGTCACTGTTGGGTTCCACCAGTGATCTCAACAAGGACTTGGGCATGGATTGCGGTTGTCGCAAGTCACTCAAGGTGGCCTGATAGAGCTACAGTAACCTGGGGGCAAGTAAAGCTTATTGACCTTGTAGAGCTTGGACAGGAGGATATCCAACCCTGGAATTGTTAACGTGGCAGCGCTCTTAATCACTCTGCTCATCTCAGGTTCCAGCCAATGAGGTGTTAATCACTGCACGTGCTGCAGGATTAAGTACAAGCAGATTCAATCCAGTCAGGAATTTGGAAATATTTACCTGGCACTCAGACTATGGGGGATTCTATAGGCCATGACAATACTACCATGAAGGCTTCATGGATGACTGCCTGACTAGTGTGCATCTGGTTCAGGTGATCCCTAATCATCGTCAGGTGCTGGGTTGATGTTATACCACAGAGGAGGCCGGCCAGGAGTTGCCCTGACTTATCTCTCTCCACGTTCATCTCATCTTGTCATGTTTTAAAGAAAAAGCAACACAGTTGCTCAATGAGATGGTTGTGGTGAGTTTGAGTATCAGTCAGCATGGGTAACATCCCAGGCTGCAACTGGACTGCAGTCTCCTGCTGACCTAGTGGTGCCTCAGTTTGCATCAAAGCCCTGTGGATTTTGGCTTTAGCCCCACGAAGGACACAAGCACCTGCCACTCAGTACTGCTTCCAGTGCTTCCCACTCCAACAACATAGAAGTGGCTGTGCCCCAGATGTCGGTGAAATAATTGGAGATGGATTCTCTCAGTAATTCACAAAATTCATGGGGCAACAACAACATAGGATGCAGTTATCATGTGTAGACAGGGTGCCGTTGCGCACCATACCCCGTTTGTATGTGCATAGGGTTACGTCCTGAGAATGTTATCCACAGGTATTCAGTATCTAGCACCTCAGGCTGTAGTGTGTGGTGATAAAAAACAAGTTACTTACCTGTACACTGTTGTTCTCCAGTATTGATATCTTTTACAGATTCACATGCTTGAATCTTCCCTGTCGTCATGGTGGGAGTCCCACGGTAACAGTAAAATAGCAGTATCAAAGTTTAAAAACGTGATCTACTTTGAAAGAACAAGTTACTTACCTTCGGTAATGCTTTTTCTGGTAGATACTATATCTGCCTATGGATTCCTCACCTTGTGAATATCCCCCTTGCGTCAGCAACATTCGGAAATTCTTTTCGTAGCCTCGCGCCGACGTGGATAGGACATCACAGAGACACGGCTCCGCTCGCGACTCCGCTGACGTCACGACGCCTATATTAGGCCCACGCCGGCGTGATGACATCAGTTCCGCCCTTTTTTCCGTGCCATCGAGGCACACGGACGGACCAATGACAGTAGAAATATACATAGTATACACAATACACAATAGCCAAGGAGAAACACACATAGTGTGAAGCAAGTGCAAGAAAGCAAATGAAACAACTCCTTAACATAACAATATATAAACAATATAAAACAGTAACCCTGGTAAAGAAGAGTGGACAACGGGGAGGCGGTTGGGTCAGTGAGGAATCCACAGGCAGATATAGTATCTACCAGAAAAAGTGTTACCAAAGGTAAGTAACTTGTTCTTCTGATAGATACATCTGCCGTGTGGATTCCTCACCTTGTGAATAGAGTCCCACAGCAGTCCCCACTCCCGGAGGAGGGTGTCCACTCTTCTAAACTAGGAAATCCTGAAGGACAGAGCGCGCAAAGTGACCTTCCCGCCTCACCTCGGCATCTAAGCAGTAATGCTTCGCGAAAGTGTGGAGGGAAGACCAAGTAGCCGCCCTACAAATGTCCTCAACAGGAACACCTCTAGCCAACGCAGAGGTTGACGACTTAGCTCTAGTTGAATGAGCCCTTATACCCTCTGGAGGATCTGGAGGATCCTTATCAGCCCAAGAGTAGCAGATCTTTATACAGAGGACAATCCATCTTGATAAAGTTCTTTAATGGACCGCTCTTCCTTTTTTGCAGCCATCAAAGCCAATGAAGAGCTGATCATCCAAGCAACAGTCTTTAGTTCTGTCCAAATAAAAAGACACCGCCCTTTTTGGGTCCAGACGGTGCAACCTCTCCTCCTCCTTGGAAGGGTGCGGGGGAGGATAAAAGGTAGGGAGGGTAATGGATTGACCAAGGTGGAAAGGAGTCACCACCTTAGGAAGAAAAGCAGCCCTGGTCCTAAGAACCATTTGATCAGCATGAATGGTCAGGAACGGGGCTTGGAACTAAGAGCTTGAAGCTCACTCACCCTCCTTGCCGAGGTTATCGCAACGAGGAAAACTGCCTTAAAAGTTCAAAGCCTCATAGGACATTTATGAAGAGGCTCAAAGGGAGCGCCCATCAGAAAAGTCAAGACAAGATTCAAGTCCCACTGAGGCACATTAAAAGGAGTAGGAGGGAACTTGTTTACGAGACTCTTCAAAAACCTTAGAACTACAGGAGACTTAAAAAGAGAGGGCTGGTCAGGCAAACAAATAAAAGCCGACAGTGCCGAAAGATAGCCCTTAACCGTGGCAACAGCAAGCCCTTGCTGCGCCAAAGAAAGAGCAAACCGGAGAACATCAGACAAACGAGCTCTTAAAGGGTCAATATCATTCTCACCACACCAAATGACAAATCTAGACCATCTATATGAATAGACAGACTTAGTGGAGTCACGCCTGGCCGGCAAGATGACATCCACCACGTCAGGCGTGCGAGAATAGGAAATCAGGTTGCCCCGCTCAATCTCCAGGCATGACGGTGCAATGACTGGAGGTGGGGGTGTAGAACCTGCCCCTCCATCTGAGAGAGGAGGTCTGCCCTGTGAGGGAGACGGAGCGGCGGGTGAGAGGAGAGGTGGAGTAGATCTGTATACCACACCCTTCTCGGCCAGTCCGGGGCGACCAATATAACTTGGGCCCGGTCTTGGCGAATCTTCCTCAGAACCCGAGGAATCAAGGGTATGGGAGGAAATGCGTAAAGGAGTTGACTTCCCCAACTCAACTGAAACGCATCCCCCAAGGCTCCTTGCATCGGATACTGGAGGCTGCAGAATGACGGGCAGTCAGCATTCTCGCGAGTGGCAAACAGGTCAACCCGAGGAATCCCCCACGTCCGAAAGACGTGACGAACCACCTCCGGGTGAAGCCTCCTCTCGTGGTCGGCAGAAAACTGCCGACTGAGACTGTCTGCACGCACGTTCAGAACTCTGGCCAGATGATTTGCCATCAGACAAATCTGGTGGTCCTGAGCCCAGGACCAGAGACGCAGAGCCTCTCTGCAGGGACACTGCGACCCCACTTCTCCCTGCTTGTTGATGTACCACATCGCGGTCGTGTTGTCCGTCAGGACTTGGATCGACCGACCGCGAAGGGAAGGGAGGAAGGCCTTGAGCGCCAAACGTATCGCCCGCAACTCTAGAAGGTTGATGTGAAGCAACCTTTCCTCTGGAGACAAAGACCCTTGACCTCCAGATCCCCCAGATGAGCACCCCACCCTAGAGTGGATGCATCCGTTATCACCGTGGCCACCGATGGAGGTAGATGAAAAGGCTTTCCTTGTGACAGGTTGCCTTCCACGCCCCACCAAGACAGATCCGCTGCAGTTTCTCTGGAGATCCTCACTGACTCCCCGAGATCTCTGTTGTGCTGATACCACTGCGTGCAGAAACACCACTGGAGTGCCCTCATGTGCCAGCGTGCATGGTTGACCAACAGAATGCAAGAAGCCATCAGACCGAGCAGGCGAAGGAACTTCAGGACTGGAACGACCGCTCCATTGAAAAATAAAGGAATCATATCCTGAATGTCGCGAATCCTTTGAGGAGGAGGGAATGCACGACAAACAGTAGTGTCCAGTACAGCACCTATGAACAGGTTGCGCTGGGAGGGCACCAGGTGAGACTTGGGTACATTGATCGAAAAACCCAACCTGAACAACAACTGAGTTGTCTCTTGCAGATGATGGAGTACCTTCTCTGACGACTCCGCTTTGATCAGCCAGTCGTCCAAATAAGGGAAAACAGGTATCCCCGACCTCCTGAGATGAGCTGCCACCACTGTCATCACCTTGGTGAAGACTCAAGGCGCAGTAGTAAGACCAAACGGAAGGACCGCAAACTGGTTGTGCTGCGATCCCACCGTAAAACGGAGATACTTCCTGTGCGACTTCAGGATTGGGATGTGGAAATACGCATCCTGCAAGTCGAGCGACACCATCCAGTCTTCTTCCAGCAGCGCTTGAAGAACCTGAACAAGGGTGAGCATCTTGAATTTCTCCTGCTTCAGATAGAGATTCAAGATCCTGAGATCCAGGATTGGACGTAGTCTGCCATCCTTCTTGGGAATCAGGAAATACCCGGAGTAGCATCCCTGACCCCTTTCCTGCTCTGGGACCACCTCTTCTCACCTTTTCGTAACAGAGTTAGCACCTCCTCCTGCAGAAGAGACAGATGTTCCTCGGTGCAAAAGCCTTGACAAGGAGGGTAATTGGGAGGGAATTCCCGAAAGGGAAGGGCATACCCATTTTCTACAAGATTGAGAACCCAAAGATCTGATGTAACCGATTCCCAATCCTGTAGAAAATGAGTAAGCCGGCCCCCAACCGGACCCACATGATCCTGAATAGCGGATCTAGGGCTGCTTTTCTGAGGCAGGGGGGTTGGAAGAGGTGGAGAAGGAAGAGGCCTGACGTCCACGAGGACGCGCTCTTTGCTTTCCCCTGTACGATCTGTACATAGAATTTTGCTGCTGCTGCTGTTGCTGCTGCTGCTGTTGGCCTTGCCGGAAATTCTGAAAGGAGCGACCAAAGCCCCTGAACCTCCTGTTGGTTGAAGAGCCTCTGATCTGGAGACCTAAGGACTTAGCTGTAGCTCTGCATCTCTCAAGGGCCGCATCAGCCTTCTTCCCAAAGAGACCAGAACCATCAAAAGGAAGATCCAGCAAAGTCGCTTGAACATCAGCCGAAAAGTCTGAGGACTTCAGCCAGGCTGACCTCCTAGTGGCGACAGCAGTGCCCATGATACGAGCCACAGAGTCGGCAGTGTCCAGACCACTTTGAATAACCTGGCGAGCCGCCGCCTGAGTATCAGAGATCACTTCCTCAAAATCCTTCCTGCTGGCATCAGGAACTTTATGAACCAGGACACGCAAAGAATCCATCAGGGCATGCACATATCTCCCCATCAGACAAGTGGCATTAGTTGACTTCAACGCCATGCTTGCTGAAGAAAAGGTCTTTTTTGCAACCTGGTCTTGTTTCTTTGCCTCCTTATCACAAGGAACCTGGGGAAAGGCACTTACACTCTTCTTAGAACAGGCAGCTTGAATGACCAGGCTCTCTGGCGAAGGATGAGTAGACAGAAAAGCAGGGTCCTCAGGTGCAACCCTGTACCTTCTCGCAACACTCTTGGAAACCGCAGGAGCCAACAATGGTTTCTTCCACACCTCCATAATGGGATCCGTCAAGGCATCATTGAATGGAAGCAAAGGCTCAACCACGGAACTCGGAGAATGCAAGACCTCAGTGAGGATATTGGATTTAAACTCCACCGTTGGCAAAGTCAACTGAAGAAGTTCAGCAGCCTTCCTCATAACCAGATGGTAAGGTTGGATATCCTTAGAAGGAGCACCAGAGCCTGAGGGCAACTCCCACTCTGGAGAGAAATCAAGACTCCCTGAATCTGCCAACTCCTCAAAAAAGCTCTCCACCAATTCACCTTCCTCCACATCAGAATGTGAATCCAAGTACCTTTGCTCTTTCAAAAGGCGTTGAGCTTCCCTTCTAGACCTCTCCTTCACACGCCTCGCAGCCAGATCCACCTGCGGCTCCGACGGATTCGGGGCCGACGCCGGTATCGAATCCGATGGCACAGAGGAATGCCTTCGAGGACGTTCTGGAGCGGGCGACGCCGGAATCGGCGTCGACGACTTCGGCGGAGCCGGGAACTGCCAATGCGGCGTCGGAGCCGGCATGTAAGGCATAAACGGAGCTGGAGGATAGGAGTGAGGAACTCCCAGGCTGTAAGCCAAAGGACCCATGGGACCCGAAGGAGCACCAGAGGGGTACCACGCCCTTGAGAAGACGCCATACATAGCGTTAAGAAACGCTGAAGGGTGCTGGCCTGGGGCAGGAAAGGGCGGTTGAAAACTATCAGGCCGGTCCTGAGGAGGGATCGAATTCGGCTCTTCAGCAGGCGCAGAATCGACATCCTCCCGAGCCTCTTCCTCTTCACGGGCCGGGGATGGCGCCGGAGACGGATTCGGAGCCGGAGAAGGAATCGGAGCCGGAGTGGGAGAACGCCCATGCGACTCCGAAGGTGAGGCCTCACCTTCAGGCTCAGAGACTTCCAGAGTAACCACCTTCGAACGTACCTTCTTCGGTGACCTCGATCTCGACCTCGAGCCCGACTCCTTACCAGAACGACGTCTGGACTCATGTCTCCTCTTCTTATGTTTCTTCTTCGACTTCGAAACATGATCCGAAGCCGACCTCGAAGACGACCCCTTTCGAGAACCAGACCTCGACCTCGCCCTCGACTTTGACCTCGCCCTTCGAGTACGAGACCTCGACGATTTCTCCTTCCCAGCCTTCATCTTCGCAACCAGGAGTTTGGCCTCTCTCTCTCTCAGGGCCTTCGGGTTCATCTTCCGACATGAAGAACAATCCTCCACATCATGGTCGGAACTCAAACACCAGATGCAGTCATAATGCGGGTCGGTAATAGACATCATTTTACCGCACTCCCTGCAGGGCTTGAAGCCGGTCTTCTTGGATGACATCGTCGAAGAGACAGGATACAAAGAAGCAGAAATTGCAACAAAATGGCAACGAAGTACCAGTAGGCTACAGAGATTCCCGATAACCGTTAGCGTCGACGACGCGGAAAAAAGGGAACTGATGTCATCACGCCGGCGTGGGCCTATTATAGGCGTCGGTGACGTCAGCGGAGTCGCGAGCAGAGCCGTGTCTCTGTGACGTCCTATCCACGTCGGCGCGAGGCTACGAAAAGAATTTCCGAATGTTGCTGATGCAAGGGGGATATTCACAAGGTGAGGAATCCACACGGCAGATGTATCTATCAGAATTCAATAGCATTTAGTAATCAGTTAACCTCATTGAGGAACATCCAAACTCCAGCCAATCACTTCACAGAGCCAGAGTATCCATAGCCGTGAAGGGCCACCATACCTCAGAATTCGAGCACGAGTGCAGTTAGTAAAAGGATAGAGATATTGAAGGTGAACCTGGAAGTTGAAGATGGAGGGCCTCATGTGAATGTATAAAAAATATCAATACTGGAGAACTACAGTGTAAAGGTGAGTAACTTTTTTCTCAATTATTGTATCTTTTATAAATTCACATGCTTGAATCAGAATAGTAAGCAGTACATGAGAGTTAAAGGAGGTGGGATGAATAGTTGAACCGTCCCACCATGCGGCTATAAGCCTATAACCAGAATTGCAAGCAAATAATGCAGTATATACATATATACAAACATAACAAATGTCGAAATACAAATAGTAAAAACTCAAAACAGCACCATAGGAAGAAATAATAAACCTAAATGAGATGAGGCCTAGCTTAAGCGAATATGCATCATAAGGCCACTTGGCCAACAGCAATATCTGTCTTCAGTCAGGCATCCAGTCAGTAGTGCCTTGTGAAGGTATGGACATTCGTCCATGTCACAGCTCTGCAGATGTCGGGTAAAGACACTACGGCAAAGAGGGCAGAGGACGTTGCCATCTCCCTGGTGGAGTGGGCAGGAACTTTAGACGTTAGCGTGCGTTCCGCTCTCTCATGACCGAAAGTTATAGTAGAGGAAACCCAGTGTGCAATAGATCCTCTAGAAAAAGCCTGACTCTTCCTAGGGGCAGAGAAGGGAATGAGGAGCTGGTTAGATTTATGAAAGGGTCTTGACCTTTGTAAGTAAAACTTCAAGCACGTTTGATGTCCAACAAATCGAGAGCTCTCTCTGCCAGTGTAGACGGAGAAGGTACAAAAGAAAGGCATGACCACCGGTTCATTTTGAAGGAACATGATAGGTATTTTAGGAATGAAGGAATGATTAGTGCAGAGCACCATCCTGTCCTGTTGAGATTGCAGGTAAGGTTACGATGCAGCGAAGGCCTGAATTTCGCTAATACATTTAGCAGACATGATGGCTAATAGAAAAAGCCACGTTCCTTGAGAGATACTTCAAATTACACTTGGCTCGAAGGGTGATCTCATTAGATGCGACAAAACAATGTTCAGTTGCCAGAGAATCAGAGGGAATCGAATTGGTGAATAAGCTCTAAAAAGACCCTTCTTAAATTCATTCACCAGTCTGTTGGACCATAGGGACCACTGATTTGAACATTTTCTAAATCTCGAAATTGCTGCTAAATGTACTTTAATCGATGAGTGGGAAAGACCAACCTTGGCCAGAGACAAGAGATACAGCAAAAAGTCCTAAGGAGGGGACGAGAGAGGATGACAAGCGTGCTTGGCACACCAGGAACAGTATATTTTCCATTTAGTCGAGTAGCACTTGACTGAGGAAGGAGCTCGGGCTTTGCTAAGTATTGAACGGTACTCCTCAGAGATTTAAGTCACCAAACTCCTTGTGGTGAGGAACCAAGCCAACAAGTGAAGTGTGTGAATCTGCGGATGAACCATCTGGCCTTGGTCCATGGAAAGCAGATGTTCCGTTGGTTGAAGACGGATTGGTGAAGACTCTGATAGGTGAAACAACTCAGTGTACTTGCACTGTCTTGGCCAATGCTGGGGCAATGAGAATAATGCAGCAAGGTCCCGGTTTGATTTTCTGTAGAACTTTTTGAATGAGAGGAAACGGAAGAAAAGCGCATACAAGCAAACGTTCCCTCCCAGGAAAAATGAAAGACATTCCCCAGAGAGCCTGGTTGAGGAAATCTGCTGGCGTACATTTCACATTTTTTGTTGAGTGATGTAGTAAATAGATCTAGGGTTGGTAATCCCCAACACTGAAACACTGTTCCTAGCTGAACAGTGTCAATCACCCATTCATGACAGTTTGGTGTCCCTGCTGAGGGAATCAGCCTATTCGTTCTGCACTCTTGAAACATGCTGGACTTTTATTGATATGTTGGGGTGAATAAGTCATTTCCAAATTTTTTGCACTAAGCTTGACAGAGCCAGAGACCTCGTCCCTCTTTGTTTCTGCAGATAAAAAGAAATGGAGCCCTAGAAAGACTGCTTTTAGTTTTAACAGATTTATGTGATACAAAGACTCTTGGTGCAACCACTTACCTTGGACCTGAAGCTCCTGGAGGTGAGCTCCCCATCCTTCCATGGAAGTGTCTGTTGTCATTACCGTCATTGGTTTTGTTGGGATGAAGGACAGGCCTTGCAAGGCTGCTTCTGATTGTCTACCAGGACATCGCCCTGATCATCTCTGGCATGATTGAGACAATGTTGTTGATGGAGCCTTGAGATTGAATACATTGGGATTCGAGTTCCTCTGGGAGAGGTCTCATCCGCAATTGACAGTATGGTATTAACGGGATGCAGGATGACATCATTCCCCACAATGACTTGTAAGTCCTCACCAAAACACACCTTCTTAAGGAGATGGACTGAGCCATCCTTTGAAGACGTGAGAGTCTTTCCTCTGTGGGAAAGGTCATTGAGCGGCTGGTATTCAATATCGCTCCCAGAACCACTAGCGACCTGGAGGGAAGGAGAGAGGACTTTTATCTCTTGAGATTGAAACCCATAGAGTAAAAAAGTTAAAGACAGGCACTCATGGACTCTTTGGTGACTTGAAAGGATGGGGCCTTGACCAACCAGTTGTACAGGTAGGAAAAAACCTAGTGCCTGGAACACCGGAGATAAGCTGCCACAGGCACCAAAAACTTGGTGAAAACCCTGGAAACAGTTTTTTGCTCGAAAGGAGGCACTTTGAATTGGTAATGGCACCCTCCCACCTCGAACCTGAGAAAACGAGACTGCTTCAGATGTTTGGGAATATGGCAGATTGCATCCAGAAGATCAAGGGAGGTCATGTAATCCCCTGTACCCAAGAGAAAAAGGATCTCCTGAACAGAGAACTTTCTGAAAGGCTGACTTTTGATGAACTTGTTCAACAACCTCAGGTCTATAATTTCCTCCATTTTCAGGTTTTATTCTTTATCAGAAAAAAGTGAGAGTAGAAACTTAGGTTGTGTCGACTGCGTGGCACCTCCTCAATTGCCTGCTTATCAAGGAGACTTATTTCTCTTTTGAGAAGCGCCAGATGACAGTGAGAAGTCTTCCAGGGAGGGAAATGCGGATGTCGCTAAAGAAATTCCAGGGTGTGACCATGGTTGAGGACATCTAACACCCATTTGTCGGAAAAAATAGTATTTCATTGAACAAAGAATATGGAGCAAGTTTGAGCCAATTGGAGTGGGACTGGGGTGATGGGTGCCTGACATTTTTCATTGTCCTCTGCCTGTATCGTGAGACTTTTCTCCAGATGTAGGACGTCTATAAGCTGGTGTGGAAGTTTGGCAAAAGTACTGCACAGAATATTGCAGCCAGAAACCCTGCTGATAGTAGGGCTGAAAGCACTGCTCGAGCCGAGATGAAAATTGGCCTCTTCCTCTTCTTTGAAAAGAAGAGAATTTCTTATGTTGTAGATTAGCCAAGGATTTAACCAACTGTGTCCATGTCTTTTTTAACCACGTGCTTTCCAAAAAGGTATTCAACATCGAACGGCATGTCAAGCACCTTAGCCTGGATTTCCAGGCGGAATTTCATTGCCTTGAGCCATCCCTGTCTTTGCAACACAGTAGCACCCGCCATCTGTCAAAAGGTGGTAGAAAAGATGTCTAGCACCCAATCGATTATTTTGATGAGGCTGTCTCACCCTCTGACAGTATATCCTATGCTTCTTTCTTCTTGTCTTCAGGCAGAAATTCCATGAAGGGAGAGATGTCTGACCACATCTGCCTATCATACCACCCGAGGATGGCCATGGCATTGGAGGCCCTGATGATCATTGCCACCAGCGCGAAAAATCTCTTTCCAATATCATCTAACCTTTACCCTTCCTTGTCTGGTGGGGCAGTACATGATGATGCAGGATTCTTAGAACTTCTTTGAGCGGCTTGCATTATCACGGAATCAGGCTTTGGATGGCCAATGAAGCAAGCAGGAGAGTCCTCAGGCACCCTGTACTTATTGTCCAATTTCGGGATAACTGCAGGCACAGAAGCTGGAGTGTTCATCAGTTTAAGGCCTTTTTGCCACAGGAAGTCAACAATAGGGATTGCCCGATTGAAGCACTGCGCACTGCGTGGTGGCCTTGAAATCGCATAAGGAGCACTCCGTTTGCTTGACTGCCATGAGATCAAAGCGCTTTGATGCCCACTCTAAAAGGGCATGGAAGCCGCTGATATAAAAGTAGATTGCCATTCCTGAAGCGGAAGCCAGGAATAGAAGCTAAGCTGTCTGAATTTTATTGTGTGTTTTTAAAACTATTTGCACTTTCCTTTACTCACCTGCACCTTTGCGCATCTCTCACCCTCAGCCGATTAGGCGCTGTCGGGGAGATCAGAAACACTGATCATTTTCAGAGCCGCCATCCTGGGGGAGTATTCGGGTGGAGGACTAGTTGTCTTGCCCCTCCGGCCCTCACTAGGATGAAATGGCCCTACCCACCCGGACGCGCAGCAGACGCGTGCAGCGGGCGCGCCACTGGCGTACCAAAGGTGCACCAAAGGAACGCCTGTATGCACCCGTCCTTGCCAGATCGGGCCCAGGGGCCAGCCCCTGTGGTCAAATGACCATCTACTCCTCGAAGGACTTAAGAAGGTTACATCAAGTAAACCTCTTGCCTTGCCCTGCCATTTTTGATCACCTTAAACACCTCTGCATTCTCCGAGATCCTTCAAGTCAACTAGGACCCCTGCCCGCCGCCCCTTGCCATAGCCAGAGGCCCACTCCAGGGCAAGCCAGAGACTTAAAATTCCACTCTCTTACCTTAATACCCGTTCTCTAGTCAAGCATCAAATAGATATCTTCCTTTTCCTCTTATCTGACATCTTTTTTGTCACTGAAACATGGCTTAACTCTGAGTCCTCCCCGGACATCCTGGCACCCCAACCAGACACCTACTACATTCTACATGTTGACGGGGCCCAAGGAAAGGCGGGAGGGGGAGCAGCAGCCATCATCAATAAAGACCATGTTTTTACCTCTATGTCTGCTTTAAATCTCCCTGCAGCAGATAATCTGATTATCAAACTTGAGTCCAAGGCCAGCCCACTAATCTGTGTATTAATATACAGACACCCCCCAACACATGCCCTTATTTCCTCTCTCACTGTGTGGACAATTGTCCACTGTGGTCATGGACTATACAAAAGTCCTCTTACTCTGCGATTTCAACTATTGGTGCAACAATGACCTCAGCGGCCCCCAGGCCAGCAAATTATTGGAACTTCTCTCTGGTCTCAATTTTAGTCATCACATTGTCTCTGCTACCCACGTCAAGGGACATACCCTTGATCAGGTGTGGAGCACTAATCTCACTGTTTCCACACCTATCATATCCCCTTGTATATGGTCTGACCATTTTCTTATCAACTTTAATATCTCTATTCCCACGTGCAGCAAATCCCCGGCAATTAAGGGGGGCCTTATCAGGAAATGGAGCACTCTTGATAAACAAGCTTTCCTGGACAGTTTAGATAGCACCACTCCAGCAGACAACCTGGACCCTGATCAGGCTGAAGCCAACATCTCAGATTGGCTAATAGCAGCAAGTAATATACTTGCCCCCCAAAAAAGGCTTAAAACCGCCTGCCGCTCGGATGCCCAGAAGTGGTTTTCTCACGATCTGAGGGTCCAAAAACTAGATATCCGC
Organism: Lissotriton vulgaris; assembly: GCF_964263255.1. Lineage (NCBI taxonomy): Eukaryota > Metazoa > Chordata > Amphibia > Caudata > Salamandridae > Lissotriton > Lissotriton vulgaris. The sequence continues at coordinate 366,631,514 of NC_141685.1, read as the reverse complement.
CAAAAAGAGCAGAAATTGATAAGGGCCTATGACCTACATACAAATTCTTTTCTGGCTACACAAGCAGATTACAAGAAAGCCATCATCCAAGCCAAAGCCTCATATTTCTCGGATATAATAGAACACTTAAAAACAAATCTAAAGACATTTTCGAAATTGTCAACAAGTTGTCTAACACTGAGAGAATTCTCCCAAAATCTGTGCAATTCTCTTAATGAATACTTTCTTGACAAAATCGCCACCATCATAGGCAGCATCCCAGTCATTGATTTTAAGCCGGATCCTCCGGAACACATCTCTAGTACCTGCTCTTTTGATCACTTTCTACCCCTTGATGTACACTCCCTACAGGCTCAATTGACTAGGGTAAAATCTGGCTCCCTTAGGGATTGCTGCCCCCCGTACATCCTAAAGGACATTTTTTCGGTCCTCTCTCCCCCCAATCTGACTTTTCTCAATGCATACTTGTCCCAGGGCAAGGTCCCTAAAGTCTTTAAGGAGGCAGTTGTCGTACACCTCATGAAAAAACAAGGGGCAAATCCCTCAACTCTCTCCAATTATAGACCTATTTCCCTTTCTCCCCTACCTGGCCAAAGTCCTTGAAGCACATGTAACCACCCACCTCTCCAACTTCATCGAGCAGTCTAACTACCTGGATTCCCATCAAGCCGGGTTCCGTCATGCCCACTCCACCGCAACAGTTATCACTGCAGTCATGGACTCTTTCTGTGACAATGCGGACAATGGAATTCCACAGGCCCTGGTCCTACTGGACCTTTCTGCTGCGTTTGGCACGGTCGATCATACCATCTTATTGGACCGTGTCAGACAGGCCGGCATCTGCGACTCAGCCCACAGTTGGATCAGGTCCTTTCTCAACGACCGCACACAAGTGGTCCGTCTAGCTCTCTTCACTGCTCCCAAACTTCACACCTCCTGCGGGGTCCCTCAGGGTTCCTCACTGTCCCCCCTACTGTTTAATTTGTATTTGTTTCCTTTAATTCAGTCCCTGAAAGCATTCAAGGCCATCACGTTTAATTATACCGACGATCTTCAACTCATCTTCACAATAGATAACTCCCCTGAATCCATCCGGGAGTTTCAGGGCACCATGCTGCACATTCGTCAATGGATGGATTCTAATCACCTGAAGCTGAATCCCGGCAAGACTGAACTGGTCCATAATGGCAAAAGTCAAACACTCTGGGGCCCACATTACTAGCCTCCAGAACTTGGCTCTCCACCTACTCCCTCCACCTCAGTAAAGAGCCTTGGGGTTTTTATCGACAAGGACCTGTCGTTAAAAACCCAAGTAGGCACGGTGGTGTCCTCCTGTTTTTTCCAGCTCCGTAGAATCAGGAAGATCAGTCGGATGATGACTCAGCTGGCCCTGATCCAGGTGGTGATAGCTCTTGTACTGTCACACCTGGATTATGCTAATTCCATCTATTTAGGATCCATCAACAGCCACGTTGGCAGTCAGCCAGACCCTTGTTAAAAAAACTCCATTGGCTCTCTATCTCCCAACGAGTAGCATTCAAAACAGTCTGCATAATGTTCAAGTCTCTTCATGCCCGTAGTCCCCAATTCATCAACAATCTCTTGCCTAGGTATGTCCCTTCCTGCAATCTCCGGTCCGCCATTCTCCATTTACTGGCCACTCTTCCTTTCAAGCTCCAACGCCAGGGCGGACGCATGTTTGCGACTCTAGCTTCCAGATTCTGGAATTCCCTCCCCTTGGAAATCCGCTCCTGTACTAATCTCCTAATCTTTAGGAGACAGTTTATAACCTGGCTTTTCACTCAGGCCCATGTATAGTCTTCCGACCGCCCGGGCATCTTCTAGTTAGCTGTAAAACACAACTAATGTCACCGGGTCTAAACAAAAAAAATGTGGTACATACAACTAGAGAAGTATTAGTGCATTTCCATATCAACAAATGAAAGAATTGGTAGGCACCTTGTGATCCCTTTTTTTTTTTTTTTTTTTTTAAACCTTTATTAGTTGCGTTCAGCACAAAAAAAAACATGACAGTGACAGCATCTGCAATTCATCACAACGAATATCGTGGTACAATCCAGAAAGAGGAAGCAGCTTCACTCGGTCAAGTACATCACAGGCACAGCTTCATATGTACATCAAAGAGACACCAGTATACAAGGATCCGTCCCCCCATTACATTCTCGGGTGTAAGGCGGATGACCCCCACCACCCTTTCGCTTACAGGCAGGAGGACCTGACATCAGGGGCGGCGCCGCCATCACCCACCAATCCTCAATCGTCCGTGATCTGTCCAGTCAGCAGGCCATGCCATTACGTGCAGCATTTGTACCACCCGCACGATGATCGTGTGCACCCCTGCCAAGCATCGCATCTAACGCCTAGTGTAGGGACATGCAGGACCCACCATAGAGCGAAGCCGCGCTCATCGCTCCACTTCGGAAGTGTCACCTACATCCACGAGTATGTGTGGCCAACAGTGCGTGCGCCGACTATCACAATCCCAAGATTCGGATGAGTAAGAGAGGTCCCCTCCTAAAACAGTGTCACCAGGCCCACGAGTGTTCCCAGCCCCCTCAATATCAGTCCGAGACAATTATCACGGCTACCCAATGCAATGCAGGTGGTGTAAATTACCTCTAACCATGTGTGAAGCAATATGGTGAATGCGGAAGCAGCAACCTACACGCTCACTGGCTCGGGACCGGTTCGTCATCTCCAGAGGAATCGCTGTGCGTCGCCTGAGACAGCCAGTACACTTGTAAGGGGGACCAAAAATCGCTAGGCGCGCATCGGGCGGGTAACAGTTCCGCGTAAACGCCATGCTGGTCCTGGCAGTATGTGAGGTCGTCGAGCCAGTCCTTAAATTTTGGTGCTCTCCCTCTCCCCCACCTACAGGCTATCCTCCGCTTAGCGAGGAGCAGCGCAATGTCGACAAATTTGCGGTCCGATTTGGGCACTTGCTTGGTATACCCCAGTAGCATCACTATTGGCTCCAGCGGTAGTGGGCCAGCAATCATTATCTGGAGTGCGGCGTGTACCTGTTCCCAATAAGTCTGTATGGCTCCGCATTCCCAGGCCAGATGAAGGAAGTCCGCGCCAGTCGCCCGGCACCTAGCACACCTATCATCCTCCGAGAGATGAAATCGAAGTTTCCTGACTGGGGTATAATAATAGCGTTGCACAAACTTATAGTGGATAATTTTCAACCGACAGCTGGAGGAAATCCTAGCCGTGACTGCGCAGCAATAGCTCCATTGCTCATCCGTAAGTGCAGACGGCAGTTCAGAGTCCCAGTTAGTCCGGGCTTTCGGCAGTATCACTGGGCGTTGCCCACGTATAGCGGCGTATAGCTTAGACACTAAGTGCTTGCCATCGGAGACGAGCATGACATGCAATGGCAGTACCGTCCCAGGTTCTTCCGGGAAGTTGGGGAGTATTTCGCGCATATCCTGCCGGAGCCTGATATAATAAAACACCTCCATGGGCGTCGGAGGAGTAGTGTGGAATAGCTGTTCCTTGGTACGGAACGTTCCGTCCTGAAATAGGTCTCCCCAGGTATGAAGGTGTATGCGTTTACACATGGACCGAAATCCGTTTTCCGTTAAAAGAGAAAGTTTCGGGTGATATGCAAGGGGCAGTGCCGGGGAATAGAGCATGGGGGCGTCCAGCAGTTTAGTTACTCTCCGCCAGGCATCAATAGTGCAGGTGACGGTGGTAGCGGGCGTCTCAACATCCCCGAGCAGTCCCATCAGCATGCCCTTGAGCGGGAGCGGATGAACGATCCAGTCCTCAGCAGCGATCTGTGGCAGAAAGGGAGCGGGGTTAACCCAGTGGTAGGAGTGTTGAGCCTGAGCGCTGAGATAGTATAATTCCATATCGGGCACATCGAATCCGCCCCCATCGTATGGCTGCGTTAAGACCCTCCAGCTAAGGCGTGGTTGCTTACCACCCCAGAAAAGGCGCAGTAGCTCAGAGCGGAGCCGTTTGAAAAAATAGGCCCCCGGATAGTAGGGAATGTTTTGGAATAGATATAAGAACCGCGGGAGGACGACCATCTTGATCAGGGAAGCTCTCCCTGCCATCGATATCGGCAAGGCCCGCCAGCGGGACACATTATCAGTCAACTGCGAGATAGCCACCCCGTAATTTGACCGGACAGTAACGTCTTTATCGAGCGACACCTCTATGCCCAGGTACCTCAAATCTGAGCTGCACCATTCCAGTGGGTAATCCAGCGGGAACCGGGTGACCGATACCGTTAGAGGGAAGAATTGCGACTTCTTCCAGTTTATATGTACCCCGGACAGGCCACCGAACGCCACAAATTCCCTCAGTAGCGAATTAAGGTGTTCTTGTGGGTGACGTACGTACAAAGTAACGTCATCTGCATAGAGGGAAATACTTATCTGCCGCTGAAGACAGTTAAAGGCACTGGCCTTGTGCAATTGCCGAATTCTGCAAGCCAATGGCTCTATCGCTAAGGCGAAAAGCAGGGGTGACAGGGGGCAACCCTGCCGAGTCCCCCTCGTGATCGGCATCTGCGTCGAAAGCACCCCGTTGACGATGACCCTGGCGACCGGTGAGGTGTAGAGCAGTTGCACCCAGGCTATGAAGATCCGGGGGAACCCCATCCTGCTCAGAATAGCTATCAGGTAACCCCACTCCACCGAGTCGAACGCCTTGGTGGCGTCCAGAAACACGGCAGCGACCGGCAAGTCGGGCGAGATGGTGGGTATCAGGGAGAACAGTGTGCGTAGGTTATGGGATGTGGCCCTCCCCGGGACAAAGCCAGATTGGTCCGGCAGCACCAGGGTGGTCATAAGTAGGGACAGCCTGGTCGCCAGCACTTTTGCGAGGATCTTCGCGTCGCAGTTCAGCAGTGACAGAGGGCGATAGGCATCAGTGTCCTTCGGATCCTTTCCCGGTTTCAAAAGTGACGTGATCGCAACCTCTCTCATGGAGCCCGGAAGTATCCCTACCTCGAGCGAGTCCTCGAAGACCTCCTTCAGCACCGGCGCCATTATATCGATGTAACATTTATAAAATTCGGCCGGTAGGCCGTCCAGCCCCGCCGCTTTGCCATTGCCAAGGGACATGATCGCCTCTCTGATCTCATCCAGTTCGAACGGGCATCCTAAGAAAGCCCTATGGCTATCGCTAAGCCAGCAGAGTGCGATGTCATCCAGGAAAGTACCGAACTCCACCTCACCTACCTGCTGCGTGGAATATAAGCGCTGGTAGTGCTGTAAAAAGATGGTTTGAATTCCTTGGGAATCCTGGTAAGTCCTACCCTCCCCATCAGAGATCTCCAGGATATGGGTGGCGAAGCGCTGGTGCCTTGTGAGAGCAGCCAGCACCTTTCCCGGACGGTCCCCCTCACAGTAGCGCCTAGCCGTCCAGTATTTGCCCCGGAATTTTGTTTCCCTGGCCGCTTCCTCCTCATAGGTCGACAAGAGAGCCCTGAACTTTCCCGCTAGGTCAGGGCTGGGGTTACTGACCATCTCCGCCTCCAGCGCCTTAAGCTCTGTTTCGATCTTAGTTAATGTGCGCACTATGTCCTTCAGTATACCGCAACTTTTGGAGATCGTGATCCCCCTCACTGTCACCTTAAAGGCTTCCCAGATCGTTTCGACCTTGTCGACCGATCCCTTGTTTCTCGGAAAGAAGGCTTCAATCTCCTCTCCCAGTTCTTGCCTAAAGACAGGGTCCAGCAAGGCTGAGGGAAAGAGCCGCCACGGCGGTCGCACCCTAGCATACCCCGGCATCACCAAGACTGTCAAAACAGGACAATGGTCCGAGTAGGTACGAGGCAGATGTTTCACACGGACAACTCCCCCAGCGAGGCCCCGCGAGACAAAGCAATAATCGATCCTTGCCCACGAGCGTGCATGTGCCGTAAAGTGTGTGCCTTCCCTAACTGATGCATGTGTGTGCCTCCAGCTATCTACTAGCCCGGCTTCTGCCAGAATGCCCTGAAGTGTATCCCTGGCGTTAGTGTTGTACTGTGCACTACCGTCCGATCTATCCGCTACGGGACATAACGATAGGTTGAAGTCCCCCCCCCAAAGTATGTGAGTGGCTTCAATTTCCAGTACATGGCCCCACAGTGACAAAAAGAAACCAGGAGTGTCAACATTAGGCGCATAACTATTAACAAGCATTATGACATCAGTGCCCAATCGCCCCCAAAGGATGACATACCTCCCCTCTCTATCCGCCCGCACTCCCAGCTTCTGAAACGGTAGCCGTTTGTTGATTAAAATAACAGTCCCCCTAGAGTACGTGGAATAGGAGGAAAACTCTCTCACACTCGCCCATCTGCTCGCAAACTTAGGAATGCCAGTCGGATTAAGGTGGGTTTCCTGGAGCATAGCTATCTGCACATTGTGTCGATCTAAATAAGCAATCACATTCCTGCACTTGCGGGGGTTATTAAGGCCACGGACATTCCAGGACATTATTGAGACAGTATTCGACGTATCATCGCCTGTATTGGTCACAGTATCCCTGAAAGGAGCGTTCGGCCAATGCTGCAATCCTCAATCTAGATGCACCTGATACAAATCTTTCCGCTGTCCAGAACAGTCTCCGCCTATAAGCAGCCACACTCTCATACACACGAACTCCAGTACCTGCACACATGTCATTAAAGTCTTCCGCAACATCAGTTCTGCTTTCAACATCTCGCATCCCAACAAACTGTGCCCACCCCTCCCTCCATGCACAACAACCCCCCCCTGACTCCCAGCTCCCCCCCCGCCCACTGAAGCAACCCAATCTTGCCAGTACCGCAACCCCCCCCTCCACCCCGACCCCAACACACAATAACAATAGAAAAACCTTTTGGGGAATCCCCTCCTAAGGACACTAGAGGAATGCACCCAATCACCCCAACTCCCCCCTCTCGACCCTCGTGCACCATACGGGGAAGACAGAGAAGGTGGGGTGGTGCCTGGCATGTGTGATCCCTGCAGGTTATAGCCCATATTGCAAGTCAGCCCCTTCCAACTCCTCCCTCCACACCGGCAGGAACATCAAAAAGGGTGCATGAGGCCCATCCCAGGAGCAACCGCTGTTCATCACTGTCTCTGACCCGCTGTTGGATCGCCCAGTCCTGGAGCACCTCCAGCAGAGGGGCAAGAAAAATGCACAAAAAACAGGTGTCTTTCAACAGTAATCAACAATACCGCAAGCCCATCAACTATGTTACTTCCGGCAAGGCCGGGCCACCCCGATGGTAGCAGGCATCACAGCTCTAGGTCCAGCCGCCGTACCATCCGTCAGAGGCAGTGGTCGAATGTATACAAGGACACAATTAGGACTCCTCGTGCTCGGCAGGGTTCACGTCTGCCTCATCCTCCCTTTCATCCTGTCTGCCCCTCCTGGCAGTGCGCAGTTTTCGAACATAGTCCTCGGCCTGCTGCGGATTCACGAAGAAGTGTTGTTTGCCCTGGTGGGTCACCCTGAGCCGCGCTGGGTACAGAAGCGCGTAGTCTACTTGCATGTCCCTCAGCTTCTTCTTCACGTCCAAGAATTTCCTACGCTGGTCCTGCACCATGGGCGTAAAGTCCGGATACAGGGAGAACTGTACGCCGTCACAAGTTAGATTCCGATGTGTGCGGGCTGCGTGAAGTGCCGTGTCGCGGTCCCGGTAGTTAAGCAACCGGGCGATGATGGGCCGCGGCTGCGCCCCCGGCTTGGGGACCGGGCCCAAGGAGCGATGCGCCCGCTCCACAATAAATTGGCTGGAGAAGGCCTCCTTACCCACTGCCGTGATGAGGATGCGCTCCACGTAGTCCTCCATGCGCCCAGTGTTGGTAGATTCTGGAACCCCCGTGACGCGAATGTTGTTGCGTCTGCTCCTCGCCTCCAACTCCTCGTTCTTCGCCGCTATAACTCTCAGGATATTGTCCATTCTAGTGAGGCGCGTATCGTGGGCAGCGGCCGTGTCCTCCGAGGTAGAGATGCGCCTCTCCGCCTCCCCCAAGCGCTCCTCATGAACCTCCAGCTTCTGTGCAACCCCGTCCATTCGGGATGATAAGCGGTCCACCTTGTCGACTATCGTGGCGAAGCCCTGCCGCATCTCCTCCATCATCAGTCTCAATTCCGGGGCCAAGGGGGCGGAGGGGGGTTCAGTGCCCGACGGGTTCGAGGCTCCACTGGTCCCCGCCATGCTGCGTAACGGTTTCTTGGCAGCTGCTGGCTCGAAAGAGAGCTTGGGTTGCTTATTATCATTTTTGCCCATCGTGGCTTAGCTGTGAGCCCCTGCCGGGCACTGCGGCCGGTGCCAATGTCCGTGCCCACTGCTCCGGACCCAGTTGGCGTGTCCAGACGGCCCCACTCGCAGCGATCGCGGAAATGGCGGTATCAGCTCCTCGAGGGCAGAGGAATCACAGGCAGCCACTCCTTCACCCTTCAGGGCCCCCGCATCAATGACGGAGCTGCGGGCGATGCGATGAGGAGCAGCGTCAGGCTCCGTGGTCTGGAGTCCAGGGCGAGGTAGCGGGGGGCGGCGGTAGGCCGCAGGACGTGGTTGGAGGCCCAGGCGCCGAGTGCAGGAAGCAGGGGCCACAGGTTGGGCAATATCTATGCCCTCCGGGGGTGTGTTGTTGCCTCGTAGGGTCCCACTTCTAGGACGCAGCAGGAGAACAGGGGCACCCACGGGGCCCCGAGGCGCGATGTCGGGAAGATGTCCGTCCCCTTTGGCAGATCCAGGCCGGCGCCGCGAGGGTCACCCAGTCCTGCAGCGGCCCGCCGAGGCAGTAAGCAGCGCCCCAGCGCACCACCGCGATCTCGCAGGGGGAGTGACTCACCTCCGGCGCCGCACCAGGGCTCTCAGCAGACTCCTCCGTCAGTGACACAGGCCCCTCAGCTCCGAGGCCCAGCCGCCTCGTGGAGAGCCGCGGCCTCGCGTGGTCAGGTGTCCGGACGCCTCAGCAGCGGGAACCAGCAACGCACATCGGTCAGGACTCCCAGCAGCGCAACTCCGGCATCTGACGTCGGATTTCCTCCAAAGTTGGACCGGAGGTGCAGCTCGGATAGGTGGACCTGCACTGCAAATTCTGGGCGTCCGCCCGCAGGATAAGAGGATTAATTAAGGATCCTTCTGGCCAGGCAGCCAGAGCCTCACTAGAGTGCGGCCATTAGCTGGTGCGCCCTCTAGCGCCTCAGGCACCTTGTGATCCCTAACAGGGTACCCATCACTCACCACTCGGAACCGCCCTTCATCATTTGTGATTCCCGTTTGCCACAAGGTGCCTACCAATTCTTTCATTTGTTGATATGGAAATGCACTAATACTTCTCTAGTTGTATGTACCACATTTTTTTGTTTAGACCCGGTGACATTGGTTGGGTTTTACAGTTCACTCAGGGAATTTGTCACTGCATGGTCTTTAAACTCCCTGTGCCCCCCCCCCCCAACCTTAGTTTTTTCTTATCTTCTAGTTAGCGCCATGAAACCACTGGGTGTACGTGAACTATATAAAAGATTGTTAACATAACATAACATAATTTATATGCTGAATGAGAATTGGCCACTGGCCAAGTGGGAGAAGGAGGTGTGTACCACACAGTCACTCCATTTGTCATGGACATCCGAATCCAATTACAGCTCACCCTCTTCCAGCTGCTAGTCACCGCTGTCCAACATTTGAACAGAAATCTGCAAGGGGGTAAGGATTTCTGCTTAGGTGGTGCAGGTGCAGCCTGCTGATCAGAGACAACAACAGGATCCTCTTGTACAGAAGCTGGCTTTTAAGCAACATTAGATTCAGAGGAAAGCTTATAGTAGTCACTGAGCATCTTCCCTCACAATCCTTGAGAGTTTTTGAAGATAATGTCCAGCAGTGCTTACAATCCCTGGGCTTATGATCCGGATATAGGAAGTATAAGCACTCCGTATATGGATCTTCAGAGAAAAGCCTAGACTTTCCACAAGTCTTGCAAGGCCTAAACAGACCTTTTTTAGACTCAGATATTCTGCAGCAAAAACAGTAAAAGGATGCACTGACTTTCCAACAGCACCTCAGCTGAAGCGATGGTTGAAGGAAAAGGAACTGCTAGCTGAAAGTTGAAAAGGTCAAGGTAGAAACACTGTGACTTGGCAGAGCTCAGGAAGACTACCTAACACACGACGTGTGGTAAGAAATCTGAGGTGTGGTGGCCCTGCAGGGGATGGATACTCTGGGTCTGTGATGTAATTTACTGGAGTTTGAATGTTCTTCAACAAGGTTAACTGGTGAATAAATGCTATTTCAGAGGAGATTACGTTTTTAAACATTGATACTGCTATTTTACTGTTACCGTGGGACTCCCACCATGACGATGGGGAAGATTTGAGCATGTGAATCTCTACAAGATACAATACTGGAGAACACATATTCTAAATCCAAATGTGTAGATTGTGTACTGCAGAGTAGTAGGAGTATTAATGGGTCTCAGGGTTTAGGATCCACCAACGCTGTCAGAGGGACCAGTGCACAGCCCATTGTTTAAGGCACGCTGCCAACACCGGAGAGGATGGCGGGGGTGAGAACGGTAAAGCTGCAACTCTTGGACACAAATGAAATTGCCATCCACAACCCAGGGGATATGGGCCCACCTGTTTAGAATGAGAGATAGGCACAGTATACAGTTTGGTTTGCCCACATTCGGCACATAAACACTGCCCAATAATATTGCCAACCATCAAGGAGCCCCTCTGCAAAGACATTCTGCCCTTCAGGCTCTATGGCAGTATCTAATGGGCTAAATGGAGCGCCCATACAGACCCACACAAGGGCTTCACTTGCCAAACAAAAGTAGAGGGTACAAAAAGAATGACTCAGCAAGCACTTCTGGAATGGCGTCTCCTGCCCCATGTCACGTGGGTCTCTTGTAACAGTGATATGTTTTTCCCTGCACCTCCTGATATACTGTCTTAATGCCTGTCTCTTCCTTGTCATCCCCATACCTCTGTCATTCAAAGTCATAATGCCAATCGCACCCATGTGTGTGAGGGGACTGGGAAGTGTGGGGAGGGGTTTCAGGAGTAGTCTGCCCCAAGGTGAACCAGCAACACACATCCTTGAGTCTTCTCTTGGGGGGATTTGTGCCCTAATCGATGGCCTGCTACTCAATGGATCTGCATCAGGAAAGAAAACATGAATCCTCAATACCTCCATACCAAAGCAATTTTCAAGGGGAAGACTGAGCAATCAGTAACAACATCAACGTACAAAGTGAACCTTAGCAGTTATGCTCACAGACAACTCTGCCAAGGCATGCAGGGTGGTAGGAACATGCCCTGCAACGCTAATATGTATTGCATATGCTAGTGTCTTCTAGTGGTCATTTCTACAGTCTGAAATGAACAATCAGTGGCAGTCAGCAAGGGGAAACACCCATTACAACGACGGTCTTTTCACTCGCTGACATCGCAACGCGACTTCAACATCACAGGAGGCTTTACATCGCATGCTTTTAGAACGCATGCTACAACTGCGCATTGACTTTTATATCGCTAGCAATGACAACGCGTGTGCAAGATGATGGATTATGACAGATGCAAAATGATGAAAGGGTGGATGGATGAAGGATGGATGGATAAAAGGCTGCATGGATGAATGATGGATGGATGGGTGGATGTGTGAAAAGGTGGGTGGATGAATGATGGGTGGATGGGTGGATGGATGGATGGAAGGGTGGATGGATGAAGGATGGATATATGGATGGAATGATGAAAGGGTGGATGGATGAAGGATGGATGTATGGATGGATACAATGTTGCATGGATAAATAATGGATGAATGGATGTGTGAAAAGGTGGGTGGATGAATGATGGGTGGATGAATGATGGGTGGATGAATGGATGGATGGATGGAACAGTGAATGGGTGAAGGATGGATGTATGGATGGAAGGATGAAAGGGTGGATGGATGAAGGATGGATGTGTGGATGGAAGGATGAAAGGGTGGATGGACGAAGGATGGATGGATGGATGTGTGAAAGGGTGGGTGGATGAATGATGGGTGGATTGATGGATGGATGAAAGGGTGGATGGATGACGGATGGATGTATGGATGGAAGGATGAAAGGGTGGATGGTGGATGGATGAAGGATGGAAGTATGGATGGATGGATGAAAGTGGGATGGCTGAAGCATGGATGTATGGATGGAAGTATGAAAGGGTGGATGAAGGATGGATGTGTGGATGGAAGGATGAAAGGGTGGATGGATGAAGGATGGATGGATGGATGGATGGATGGATGGATGGATGGATGGATGGATGGATGGGTGTGTGACAGGGTGGGTGGATGAATGATGGATGTATGGATGGATAAAAGGTTGCATGGATAAATGATGGCTGGATGAATGTGTGAAAAGATGGGTGGGTGAATGATGGATGGATGGGTGGATGGGTGAAAGGGTGGATAAATAAAGGATGGATGGATGGGTAAAAGGGTGGATGATGAAGGATGGATGTATGGATGGAAGGATGAAAGGGTGGATGGGATAAGTCAATCTTTATCAGTTTATGGGCTGTATATTGTGAGCATAGGCTGAGATGGCCCAAAGCCGCCCCTTGCCTCTGAAAGGGCTCCTCTCTCTACAAGTAATTCTCTGGTATGTTCAGATCTGCAGCATCTCTATAGAGTGCGGCTGGAATGCATTGTGGGCAGCGCCCAGGAATGCACAGTTCAAAGAAAGAAGGGCAGCAGAGTTTGATAACCACATTAAAGCACACCAACATCTGTTGAGGCCAAAGACAACACTATCTCCAGGAATTAACCTCCTGAACCAGTTAATCATTGATCTCAGTGGAGGGTAAATGCATGCGATGTAATGCCTTTTACGATTTAACAACAGTGTGGTAATTGCTTCCGTTGTTATGCTTGGCGATGTATCATCATACATCTGTCAGCAAGCAACAGAGAATCCTAACTACATCTCTTACTTTAATCTGGCAACATATTGTGCATACTTATATCTACCTATCCTCTATATGTGTACCTTTCTACATTACCTCTTGGCCTGACTATTCCCTACTTTTGCTGGTTTGACCCCTCTCATATCCACCTCAAAGCACATGCTCATCTCTCAACCTCTCCTTCATCCACAAGCTCCTTACAATCACAGTCTGGTACTGTCATTCTAAAATCCATCTCTTGCCTCTAATCTCTACCCTTGAACTCTTCCTATTCCACCCAGACACTCACCTTCTAAGTCTTGTGCTGCCCCTCTTACATTCACACCTACATTCCCTGCACTGCTCTTCACCTCTATGTATACAACTCTCCCCTTCATGCTGTACTCACAATGTACTGTACTTATCACCTTCTCAGCAGCCAATAACCATATCATGACAAATGTACCCCTCTTATCCCCATCTCTCCCCTTACCACTGTCTTTGGGACACTCATGTTTTCCAAGGTGCACCACTATATCCACCTCTTTAGATCACTCTTAACACTTCACCACAGGCCCGATTCACAGAACTAACTTAAGACAAAATCATAAAAATACTACTTTTGGTATTTACAGAAGGCATTCAGTAGTCTTAAGTTAGGATTTTGTCTTAAATTAGGATTTTGTCTTAAAGTAGGATTTTGTCCTAAATTAGGATTTTGTCTTAAATTAGAATTTTGTCCTAAGTTAGGATTTTGTCTCAAGTTAGGATTTTGTATTAAATTAGAATTTTGTCCTAAGTTAGGATTTTGTCTCAAGTTAGGATTTTGTCCTAAATTAGGATTTTGTCCTAAATTAGGATTTTGTCTTAAATTAGGATTTTGTCCTAAATTAGGATTTTGTCTTAAATTAAGTTAGGATTTTGTCTTAAGTTAGGATTTTGTCCTAAGTTAGGATTTTGTCCAAAATGATGTTCATTTTTCTTTTCAAAGAAACTCTCTCTGTTGTAATACTTTGCTCGTTTATATGCGCCTTTTACAAGCCAATTTGAATAGCCTCTATCTAAGAATTTTCTAGTAATGGTTTTGGCATATAGTTCGAAATATTTCATGTTGGTACAATTCCATCTGACCCTAAGAAATTGGCAGACTGTATATTATGTTGGGTTTGGGGATGGTTACTTTCATAATGTAACATCATGTTACCGTCCGCAGGCTTGGTTTTTAGATCAGCCACAAGACATCCCTGATCTAATTTAATCTTTATATCTAAAAAATTACACATTTGATTATTCTTTGTAGATGTAAACTTTAAGTTGACATCACTAAAATGTATAACACATACGGGTAGGGTAGGGTCCAAGGGAAATATTTAAAGACCCAATCACAGTTATAGCCCCTTAAACAAGATACTGTATACACAATAACAACTGTGGGTCTACGGGAACTCAAAATTCTGTGTTTCAAACAATATCATGTCCACTACTTGATATGCTTAGGACTGTCACTCTCTGCACAGTATCCCATCAGTTACACAATCTGGACCGCCCTGGTAGTCATCATTTGGGTCAGTCTTAGCAAGTGGTGTGTCCACAACGTACAAAAAGTACACTCAAATCCAAGTAACTGATAACCAGTGCAAAAAGCAAAGATCAGTGAAACGTGAGTGATTAAAAATGGATAGTGGTTGCAGAAAAAACTTTAATAAGGAGCAAGACCACTTCCAAGATTAAAAGGCGTGAAGTGCAAAATAACAGTAGTTTGAGCAAATATCTACTGCCTATTAGGTAGAGGTCAAAAGGCGTGAAGTTCAAAATAACAGTAGTTTGAGCAAATATCTACTGCCTATTAGGTAGAAGTCGACATGTTTCTGCAGCTAACGATACAGTTAGTATCACCTGCTTCTTCAGGACCAAAAGGTTAAATTTTGCTACTGCTGAATAAAGTGAATGTGTGTGTAACATAAATCAAACGAACATACAAGATATCACCTGGTTAGGCCTTCTCAGTGCTCCTGTTTAGTAGAAGCTGTTGAACAGAAGGCAGAAAGCAATCAAGTGCGGAGGACATATATGAAAGAAAACAGAAAAAACTTTGATGAATGTTATGTATCGTGAGTTCCAATAATTGACATTTTTTTTAAGTGCTCTTGTATATTACAAGCACAGTTCCCAACCATCACGTAATGACAGGAGCCTCTCACTCACCTAGAATATGAGAGGCCGGCGCCGTTCCTCACCTGGCCACAGCTCAGGAATAATAGGGGCACCGCTCTAATGTTTAAAGAAAAATAGACCACAAAGACAACAGTGAGGATACCTCATGGAAAAAGACCACTCTCTCACAGTCCACCATTTAGTTTAAAAAAAATATATATAGAAGTTGGTGTCCCCTAATCATATGGCTTCACATACAATCTTATCTCATGATTGATTAGCCAATCGTCAGTGTATCTATCAATAGGGGAATAGGAGAGATCCATTCAAGTTCAATAATAAACCTCCATTTAGAATAAAGGTAGTGCATTTCAGTGTGCACAGAACTGCTTGTTAAGGGCAACAGGCTCAAATAAACAGCACCAAACAATTAAATATGTAAATCACGTCTGTGCAAAAGGAATGCAAAGTACTTAATGGTGAAAGGAGCTTAGCCAAGTAAAGGTAAACAACGTTAAGTTTGTGCTGCATCGAAGCCCCGATCGTAAAATAAGAAAGACGGGAGCTCGAGTAGTCTACACGCGAAGGTATTATTTCAGCGTGTTCATGTACCTGACCGTCGGTACCCCGGTCCGGCGTCTGCTCTGTACGGGGAGGTACCGAAAAGTGGTTGCTCCTCGTTTTTGTAGACGCGCAAGGAAAACGGCAAACCGGGCTCATGTTAGTGCGCATGCGCCAAAAGCGCCGTCGCGCATAATTGCTTTTGGTCTGACTCTAGGATCATGGGAAATGTAGTTTTATGCTCACAATATCCTGGACGGTCCCCTCGTATATAGTCTGGGCATTAAGCAAAACGAGGCAAAGACCGTGCCAACATAACGTATGATAGTCATCAATTACTAGTAGTGTTATGATGATAATATCTCATGTGAGGTTAAGCATTTTCTAGTGCTGTTGTGTTTTTTAACGAACCTGTTTGGAAAAATGGTTTCTTAATGATGTTTTCTCGCCTAAGAGTGTATACATCTCAGGAATACCATTTTTTATTATTTATTTGCTATTTTTGTTTAATTACTTGTTTGTTGCGACCTGTTGAAGAAATAACAAACCACTCAAAACAACAACTCCTAGTAAGAGAATTCCCATGTAGGGAACAGTCAGTGTTGTTAGTACTTTTGAACCATTGATTATAAAACAGGGATTTAGATCTTCTTGGAGCAGTGAGTGACTAATTCTAACACTCAGGTACCCCTAACAGTGTCCCAGAAGACACGGAAGTTTTTTCTGATCATCGCCAAGATGTACCCAAAGTGTATGGTATACACCCGATGCCAAGAGGGAGACCTTATGTATTGCTGTACTGTACAGGGCCACTTATTATTCTGCATACCCTAGAGATACGGTACTGGAGGTCAAGAGCAAAGGTCACCTTACAAGGAGGTCCAGGGAATATCTTCGTTGAGGCCATTCTTATCTGTATTTAGACGGTATACCCATTTCTGCTCTAGTTTGAAAAGGTGTTTCGTAATGTCAACTATACGTGGGGGAATCCGTGGTTGTTCCAGGACAGTCCACGTAAAGTCAGCGGGGGCATGCCCTACCTCTAAGAAGTGGTTCGTGAGGCGGGTTGCCTGCTTCTTGCATCGGATTGTGCTCTTATGCTCCGATATCCTTACTTTGACCTTTCTTGTGGTCATACCCACATATTGTAAGGGACAGGGGCATGTGATCAGATAAATCAAGTATGAACTATTGCAGTTCGTAAACTGTTTCTGCTCCCAGCGTCTTGAGGTCCCTATATCGATGTTCGTAGAATGGGCCGTTTGTGCACACGCTGCACAATTCCCACAAGGGTGGTGGCCTTCAACTGGTGGTAAATCCCATAAGGTACCGACTTGATGAGATTTTTTTGGTCCCGGTCTAGTATGTACTAGCCGGTCTTTAAGACTAGTTCCTCTCTTGTAGGCAAACAACGGTATTGGAAGGGTGTCAGGGCCAATACTGGATATTGTCCAATACTGGCCCTGACACCCTTCCAATACCGTTGTTTGCCTACAAGAGAGGAACTAGTCTTAAAGACCGGCTAGTACATACTAGACCGGGACCAAAAAAATCTCATCAAGTCAGTACCTTATGGGATTTACCACCAGTTGAAGGCCACCACCCTTGTGGGAATTGTGCAGCGTGGGCACAAACGGCCCATTCTACGAACATCGATATAGGGACCTCAAGACGCTGGGAGCAGAAACAGTTTACGAACTGCAATAGTTCAAACTTGATTTATCTGATCACATGCCCCTGTCCCTTACAATATGTGGGTATGACCACAAGAAAGGTCAAAGTAAGGATATCGGAGCATAAGAGCACAATCCGATGCAAGAAGCAGGCAACCCGCCTCACAAACCACTTCTTAGAGGTAGGGCATGCCCCCACTGACTTTACGTGGACTGTCCTGGAACAACCACGGATTCCCCCACGTATAGTTGACATTACGAAACACCTTTTCAAACTAGAGCAGAAATGGGTATACCGTCTAAATACAGATAAGAATGGCCTCAACGAAGATATTCCCTGGACCTCCTTGTAAGGTGACCTTTGCTCTTGACCTCCAGTACCGTATCTCTAGGGTATGCAGAATAATAAGTGGCCCTGTACAGTACAGCAATACATAAGGTCTCCCTCTTGGCATCGGGTGTATACCATACACTTTGGGTACATCTTGGCGATGATCAGAAAAAACTTCCGTGTCTTCTGGGACACTGTTAAGGTACCTGAGTGTTAGAATTAGTCACTCACTGCTCCAAGAAGATCCAAATCCCTGTTTTATAATCAATGGTTCAAAAGTACTAACAACACTGACTGTTCCCTACATGGGAATTCTCTTACTAGGAGTTGTTGTTTTGAGTGGTTTGTTATTTCTTCAACAGGTCGCAACAAACAAGTAATTAAACAAAAATAGCAAATAAATAATAAAAAATGGTATTCCTGAGATGTATACACTCTTAGGCGAGAAAACATCATTAAGAGACCATTTTTCCAAACAGGTTCGTTAAAAAACACAACAGCACTAGAAAATGCTT
Source organism: Lissotriton vulgaris (assembly GCF_964263255.1). Taxonomy (NCBI): domain Eukaryota; kingdom Metazoa; phylum Chordata; class Amphibia; order Caudata; family Salamandridae; genus Lissotriton; species Lissotriton vulgaris. The sequence continues at coordinate 366,613,389 of NC_141685.1, read as the reverse complement.
AACCTCACATGAGATATTATCATCATAACACTACTAGTAATTGATGACTATCATACGTTATGTTGGCACGGTCTTTGCCTCGTTTTGCTTAATGCCCAGACTATATACGAGGGGACCGTCCAGGATATTGTGAGCATAAAACTACATTTCCCATGATCCTAGAGTCAGACCAAAAGCAATTATGCGCGACGGCGCTTTTGGCGCATGCGCACTAACATGAGCCCGGTTTGCCGTTTTCCTTGCGCGTCTACAAAAACGAGGAGCAACCACTTTTCGGTACCTCCCCGTACAGAGCAGACGCCGGACCGGGGTACCGACGGTCAGGTACGTGAACACGCTGAAATAATACCTTCGCGTGTAGACTACTCGAGCTCCCGTCTTTCTTATTTTACGATCGGGGCTTCGATGCAGCACAAACTTAACGTTGTTTACCGTTACTTGGCTAAGCTCCTTTCACCATTAAGTACTTTGCATTCCTTTTGCACAGACGTGATTTATATATTTAATTGTTTGGTGCTGTTTATTTGAGCCTGTTGCCCTTAACAAGCAGTTCTGTGCACACTGAAATGCACTACCTTTTTTCTAAATGGAGGTGTATTATTGAACTTGAATGGATCTCTCCTATTCCCCTATTGATAGATACACTGACGATTGGCTAATCAATCATGAGATAAGATTGTATGTGAAGCCATATGATTAGGGGACACCAACTTCTATATATATTTTTTTAAAACTAAATGGTGGACTGTGAGAGAGTGGTCTTTTTCCGTGAGGTATCCTCACTGTTGTCTTTGTGGTCTATTTTTCTTTAAACATTAGAGCGGTGCCCCTATTATTCCTGAGCTTTGGCCAGGTGAGGAGCGGCGCCGGCCTCTCATATTCTAGGTGAGTGAGAGGCTCCTGTCATTACGTGATGGTTGGGAACTGTGCTTGCAATATACAAGAGCACTAAAAAAAAATGTCAATTATTGGAACTCACGATACATAACATTCATCAAAGTTTTTTCTGTTTTCTTTCATATATGTCCTCCGCACTTGATTGCTTTCTGCTTTCTGTTCAACAGCTTCTACTAAACAGGAGCACTGAGAAGGCCTAACCTGGTGATATCTTGTATGTTCGTTTGATTTATGTTACACACACATTCACTTTATTCAGCAGTAGCAAAATGTAACCTTTTGGTCCTGAAGAAGCAGGTGATACTAACTGTATCGTTAGCTGCAGAAACATGTCGACCTCTACCTAATAGGCAGTAGATATTTGCTCAAACTACTGGTATTTTGCACTTCACGCCTTTTGACCTCTACCTAATAGGCAGTAGATATTTGCTCAAACTACTGTTATTTTGCACTTCACGCCTTTTAATCTTGGAAGTGGTCTTGCTCCTTATTAAAGTTTTTTCTGCAACCACTATCCATTTTTAATCACTCACGTTTCACTGATCTTTCCTTTTTGCACTGCTTATCAGTTACTTGGATTTGAGTGTACTTTTTGTACGCTGTGGACACACCACTTGCTGAGACTGACCCAAATGATGACTACCAGGGCGGTCCAGATTGTGTAACTGATGGGATACTGTGCAGAGAGTGACAGTCCTAAGCATATCAAGTAGTGGACATGATATTGTTTGAAACACAGAATTTTGAGTTCCCGTAGACCCACAGTTGTTATCACTAAAATTTAACCATGTGAGGAACTGGTCAAGGTACTCTTCCGTTCCATTCAAAATGAAGAAAATATCATCAATCTACCTTTACCAATTACTGACATTTTTTTACAAAATGGGGCCAATTTGCTAAAGATATGTATATCTTCAAATGCTGCTACATAAAGGCACGTTTAACTCTGGGCAATGAACCCCGCTCCGCTCTCGGAGTTTGCGGAGATTTGTTAACTACACATTCCATCAAAAACACATAGTCAGGCAAAAATAAATATGCTTCTCCGCATAGCTGAGTCAGCTTCTAATCTGCATCCATAAATGCTTTGACAAAGCAACTTTACAGGTAAAAAAGCATGTAACCAATTTACAAAAGTGAACTTTGAAATTGAAATATCAGGTAATGAGAGAGGTGATGATTTTGGGGTCCCTTCTAACCTAGGGGGAGGACCAATCAGATGCCATGAACACAAAGAGCATATGATGCTGAACGATTCAGTAGTGATCCCATCCTCTTAGGACCACCCCAAGCACAGTTATTATGGGCAAACATACAAACCCAACTAAAGGCCTTGCAAAGCATTATGGGACGAGATTAGCATCCAATGTCAAAATAATTCTACCAAGAGCTGCAGTTCAACTCGTCGTTACTAGTTGTCTCTCATGAGTCAAATGCAAAAGCATTGAATAAAGCTGCAGTTCCACTAGTCGTTACTAGATGTCCCTCATGTCCCCCATTAGTCAAATGCAAAAGCATTTACAAGACAAATTGAGTCACTATATCTGCCCATTAAAAAGGTACAGTTACTCTTTGGGTTTTGTTTAGTTCTGTTTAGTGGTTTTAATAAATGACTATAGAGTACAATGATACCTTTGAAAATCGGGAGTAGTGAATATTTGATCAATAGTTTTTTATATGAGCTAACAAAATGTCTGGATGTGTTTTATTTTATTATAGAAGAATTACGAATAGACAAAGATCTTATGTGTTGATCGAAGGGTTTTGGCTGGCTGATGTCTTATAAGTTTCTTAGCTAAATAATAGGGTCCTTTCCTGTTAAGGGTTTTGTGTACCAGACAACATATTTTAAAGTTGATCCGCTTCCTGATAGAAAGCCAGTGAAGCATCCTTAGGCTGGGTGCCGAGGGTGAGCAAGGGGGGAAGTTAAGAACGAGTCTAGGAGCTGTGCTCTGCAGGACCTGGAGCTTTGTTAAATGTTCTTCGTTTATGGATTCTAGTAAAGCATTGCCAGAGTCCACGCGGCTTAATATTAGTCTGTGCACTAGAGGCATGCAAGAGGACATTGAGACCCATTTAAAGATTTTTCTGAGGCTGCGCATTAGTCCATTGCATGTGCAAACCACATGATTGACGTGGTCGGACATAGAAAGTTTTTGTCTATTATCACTCCAAGATTGTGGGCTGCCATCTTAGGTGAAGGGCAGGTGCCTAGGGTGGATTACCAAAGAGTATGATTTCTGTTTTACTATCGTTAAGTTGAAGATGATTGTTTGTCATCCAATCATTGATATCTGTCATGCATTGCTTGAATCTGTGCTTAGTATCGGTAGAATCTGTTCCAAGGGTAATTAGAAATTGAGTGTCGTCCGCGTATGACACTGTTTCAAAGCCATAGGCTTGAATAACCTTGGCTAAAAAGAGATACATACAGATTAAAAAGTGTGGGACTTAGGATGGATCCCTGGGGCACACCCTTGTCAATGGGTTGACTGCTGGAGGTAAAGGCTCCTATTTGGACCTTAGACGTACGGTCAGTCAGGTAGCTCTTGAGCCAGCTCAGTGCGGGGCCCTCAACACCAAGTTCCCATAAGCACTCCAAAAGGATGCAATGGGAGATGGTGTTGAAAGCCGCCGACAGGTCAAGTAGAACCAAGATGGCAGATTGTCTGGCGCCAAGAGAAAGCCTGATGTTATCAACTATCTTCAGTAGGGCCGTTTCAGTGTTGTGAAAAGCCCAAAACCCAGATTGAGAGGGGACCAGCAGGTTATTGCTTTGTAGGTGTTTGGATAGTTGGTTGTTGACCAGTGATTCCAGGACATTCCCAAAGAGCGGTAGGAAAGAGATAGGTCGATAGTTGTTGTGCTGCTTCAGGTATGCAGTGGGCTTCTTTAGGATGAGTCTGAATATGGCCTCTTTCCAGATTAAAGGCGCAGTCGACTGGGATAGTGAAAGATTGAAGAGTTTGATCAAACTGGAGAGAAAGGCTGGTCCAATTTTGAATTTTGAACAAGCTATCATGAAAGAGGCAGAGGAAGTCCTGTGGAATTTGACTAAAAAGCTCCCTTTTTCTCTGGTGTCCCATCATGCACCCTATCCACCCTGACGTCGACCAGGCAAGCCGATCCTCCTATTTCAAGCACAAACCCCGTTGTACCCCCCTCTTGCCTGCTCTCTCTTTTTTTTTCGTAAAGCTGACACATGCCAAGAATAATGTCCAGCTACCTTGTAACCTACGGGTTTCCGTCCCGATCGATGTTTTTCCTTTAGACAAGAACAGAGTCAGTCGGATGGCTGACTCGGAGAACCCCCCCTTTCCCTAACTCTGTCACCGAACGAGCAGCTCTCGCTCGTCAATGATTTCCTAGTTTGCAAGGACAGCCACGGGTTGGGTTAAACAACCAAGGGGAGACATAATCAAGCACACGAGACAGCCACGAAGAAGAATAGTTTACTACAGCCCATTCTCCTTCTTCCCCGCTGCACACACATACCATTGTGAGACATCACCACCCTTGTGTACGAAGTAAAGAACGCACAATGCCTCGTCCTCTTTACCTTTCCGACAGAAATAACCCTGTAACAATGCCTCGATTCTCTGTCCTCAGATACCAGCAACTCTGTAACTTGCCACCACAATCGCCCCGATGCAATATGTTTGTTTATATGCTATACAGGTTATTCTTCAAACGAGAACAAGTATGCTATGTTTACTGTATGGTTACTTCATGAAATGATTGAATCGAGTTTAAGGGAAACTCCTTCTTTTTGATTGTACTCACACTGTATATAAGTGCTGTTATGTTTCAAGCAAAGTAGACTACTCCTGAACCCGCTTGGTGAAGGAGCTCTCCCTTAACTCGAGTTCTGGAATAAAACCCTTTCAACTCGAAGACCACGGACTCTGCTCCTCATTTTATGCATTACCATTTTCTTGGGTAATTATAGAAATTCCGAACGGCGTAAATAACTAGCTTTTTATTTACCACATTAATTGGCGCCTGAACAGGAACGCTCCCTCTTCCCTACGCGCCGGCGATGTAAGTCGGGTCCTTGTCCCTTCCATACTTTCGACGGACTTCAAGTGCACAACAGCGGGGTGTTCCCGCTAACTCCCTCGAGACGAGGAGGAGGCAGACTGCGAATGATCATTCACACGAGGCGGTGAAGAAGATTGCGAAGCGTCCCAACCCAGAGCCTGACCAGTGAGAGTGCCGAGTCCGAGGTCTTTGGAGCCCCGAATTCCTGCGCAAGCGTCAAGAGTCCGATGAACAGGTCTTCAAGTTTTGCTTCTTGGTGAGTACCACTGAGATAGTATAAAGACGGGTTCCATTTTTGGAAAACGGTAAAGACATGTCTCATTCGTGAAACCGGTATGGTTGCACTATATTCTAGTGTATAAAGTGTTCGTTTTGTTTTGTTTTTTTGTATATTCCAAGCCTCTTTTTAAATCGTAATTTGTTGAGTATAAGAATGCCTCTGTTTTCCAAATTACGTGCAATTGGCACCAAAAAGAATCTGTTAGAAAAAACAGTTAAAGTCCCGCCTAGGGACACTCCTGGATATTTCATGTACAACAAGCATGGATTGAGTGCCATATTATTTTTAGACCTTTGGGTAGATTATACCGAGAAATCCGAGATGGCGTATAGGTGGCCTGCCACAGGTACATGGGATATAGAATGCATTATGAGAGTGGAGGAAGAGTTATGGAAAAGGAAGGCGAGGCCCTCACAGACAGAAGCCATTGAGTTATGGCGTAAGGAAGCGCATAGGAGGGCCCAGAAAGAACTAGGGAAAGTCGAGAAAAGTAAGAGAATGTCAGAACAGGCTAAAGAAAAGCAATTAGAGGAAGAAGGTGAGAAAGTACTAGCTGAACAGGTAGAGAGAGAGAGAAATGCCCTTGTTACTGGTATTTATCCCGTTTTGTCTGAAGAAATTGTAGAAGAACACCCCAAGCCCCCGGTGAAAGTAATTCCCACTGCTCCCGAAAATTTCCTCCCTGCCTATCTGTCCGAACTACCCCCGCTTATGTAAACATGCCTAGAACACACCCGTCCATACGTGCTCCTGAACTAGTAGCCAATGGTTCCACCTCTGATTTAGGAGTGTCCGGGAACGGGGCTGAGGATAAAGCCGATGTCCCGCCCCTTGAGTGCCCTTACGACCCCGAACCCCGTAGTGGCCCAATGACCACGATATCAGAGAGATTGAGACTAGCCGTGGGTCAACTCCAAAAGGTCCCTGATATAACAAAGCATTTGGATAGAGTTTACGAATTCATACGGACAGGTGAAGGCCCGGATACTCTGGTCCAGGTCATGAAGAACAGAAAGTTCCCATCAGAGGACTGCTCCTGCGGTTCATCATAAATTGTCTGATCCGGGAACTAGACCCGGGTAATGGAAGCGTAGACTCTGAGTTAATAGATCTTAACGATCAGATACACCGAGGAGCACACGATTTGGGACATCAGATCAACAAAATAACTAAAAGATTGGTTAAGAAAATTGTCACTATTCACTCTGAGAAGGTCACACAGGAGGACGACTAAGAGGAAGATAATAGCCCGACACTAGATAAAATGAATTTCCTGGGTGTAGCGGGACATTGTCCTGGCTCCAAGTGGCGAACCCCACGAATGTTGCAGAAAATTAAAAGATTAGATCCTTCTTCGGAAGATCTTTTCCAGTCCACGGAAAGAGCCCTAGATGAATGGATGGACAATGAGCCTCCCCTTACCCAGCAAGATAAAGAATTGGCCCGATCTGCCACCCATTGAATATCACAGCACCGAGTATATGGCCCAGATATAGTAGCACAAATGTTCTTGGCTCTTCCCCGAGCAGAACAACGACTAGCAGGTATTTATATGGTCCAACTCCTGGCTACCTTATATGAGAATAACTCCCACCGACCAGACAAGTTATACAAATTGTTACAGGAAGTAGTGACAGATAAATGGAGGTCTTGGGGACCGGAATTGATCAACACCATTCTGGACCTGCCCCTCCGTTTCCTGCAACTTACTTTAGCTTCATCAGATCATGAACCTTACAGTATAGGCCAATATCCTTTACGAGAAGTTCACCCCATACCCCAGCCAGATAGTACACTGCAACGAGTACATGTGTATACTCCCCTAACCAAGTTAGAGATAATGGAAATGAAAAAGATGGTGCCCTCTCACGAGAAAGATCCCGGAGGATTTCATAGGGAGTTGAAAGATATCCTCCAAATGGGTAGTTTTACATATCCAGATATAATAATACTCCTTAAAGTAATTCTACCTACAGGCATATTTGACAAATTGAAGGAAAAGGATTGGGAGGTGGGTGGTAAAAAGATCACGTGGGCTGCCCTAGAACAAGAAGAGACAGACAGAAAACCAGGTGAAGGTTTAGGTGCGCGCGTAAGAGAACTGCCCAGTCTCCTCATATAGGTCTTGCCTCTGTTGTTGACAACGAAAAAGGAGGATTGGGATGCCATTTCTGCCTGTAAACAAAAGCCAGACGAGGACATGGGTGATTACTACACCAGATTAGAGAAATGTTTCTCTATAAATAGTGGACTCGCACATAGCAGCGAGGCATATCCTCATCTTTTTGTGTCCAAATTGGTGGACAACGCCTTACCTTCCATCAGGAATAGAGTGTTGAAAGTTGAGAGTACCTGGCAAGCAAAAAGTCCTTCACAAATGTTGCAGATGTTACAGTACCACCACAACAGAATAAGGGGAGAACAGGAACAGGAAAAGAAAAGAGTAAAAGACACAAAAATGAAGGTACTGGTTGCACAGACGGCACCAGTAAATATGGGCCCCAAAGGTAATATAGGGACCAATAAAGGTACTTGCAACTACTGCAAGCAGCAGGGCCATTTTGTGAAAGAATGTCCAGTTCTGAAACATAACATAGCGGCAGGAAGGACAAAGGAATGCCCACACACTCCTAGACCAGGTAACACTCAGCAGTCTCAGACCATTACACCGCCACAGGTTCAGACTCCTGTTGCTGCCACGCAGATGTACCAGTACGCACAGTCAGATTACCCCGAGTTTGAACCATGTGCATGAGACAGCCTTGAGAGAGAAAGTGACTTGCCCCTTATTCCTGTTCCAGTAGATCAGAAAGGTCCATATGTACAGGCTCACTTACTGGGACAAGACAGAAAATTCCTCATAGATACGGGGGCGAGTAGGACTACCATAAGTCATAAGGAAGTCCCAGAGGTTCCTCTCTCTGGCTCACATAATATATCTCTGGGCTTTTCAGGAAAACCGATCATAAACAAAGTATCTGAACAAGTCTCTTTAGGAGTGGGTCCTCTGACACCTACTACTGATTTGGTCCTTACAGAAACGTGCCCAGAGAATTTATTCGGTATCAAGACACTCAAAGAACTAGGAGCAGTAATATGCTGTTCACCGGAAGGAGTAAAATTGTTCCTACGAGACTTCAAAGGACATTACACAGTCAAAGAATTTGACCCCAGACTAAAAGACATTCCACCACATTTATGGGCAAAAAGCTCGACTGATGTCGGTTACATGGACATCACCCCACATCAAGTCACGCTCAAGGAAGGTGTAGTCTTACCCCGTATACGACAATATAAGATTCCACCCGAGGCTGAACAAGCCTTACTAAAAATAATCCAAGAACTCATAGAGCATGGTGTGGTGATCGAGACTGATTCAAATGTTTGCAATTCTCCAGTTCTTCCAGTCCTCAAAAGGACTGACCCTCAGGCACCCCCGGTCTACCGACTGGTGGTTGATCTCCGAGAACTAAACAAATGTGTGATCCCACAATATCCGGTGGTCCCAGATATTTCTTCACTATTGACTGCCATAGATCCCGAAGCTGCATTTTTCACAGTCATCGACTTGAAGAATGCGTTTTTTAGCATTCCTATACATCCCGACAGTCAATATCTATTCGGATTCAGTTTAAAAGGACGAAGCTTCAGATTCACTAGAGCTCCCCAAGGCTTTACAGAAAGTCCAAGCATCTACAGCCAAGCACTAAAAAGACAACTTGACAGTATCAATATGCCTGCCAACACAGCGTTGATACAGTACGTAGATGACATCCTCGTCACTGCAAGGACAGAACCAGAATGTGAAAAAGCATCTCTCACAGTCCTACATTTCCTGACAGACAAAGGTCACAAGGTGTCTCCCTCGAAATTACAGTTCTGCGCACAGCAAGTAGCTTACTTAGGACATTTGCTGTCGAAAGAGGTTAGGCAACTAACACAAGAACGAATCCAACTGATTTCGACAATTTCACAGCCAAAGTCACAGAAAGAAGTTCGCGCATTCATTGGTCTCACTTCATATTGCAGACAATGGATCCCTCAGTATGCCCACATAGTCAAGCCACTCATACAGTTAACTACAGTGGAAGCAGCCACTCATACAACTCTCCCTTGGACATCAGAACACTCCCAAGCATTTGAAGCTCTGAAACTAGCTCTGTGTCAAGCACCAGTTCTGGCCACCCCGAACTATAGCAAGCCTTTTACCCTGTTCGTGACAGAACGTGACGGAACAGCACTATCCGTCCTCGCACAAGACCTAGCAGGAAGAAACAGACCCTGTGCTTATTTTTCTAGCACATTGGACCCCGTAGCACAAGCTTTACCTGCATGTCTGAAATCCGTTGCGGCTACAGCCTTGGCCATAAGACAAAGTGACTCAATAGTGTTAGGACATCTCCTGATAGTACAAGTACCACATGCTGTGGAAGTCCTTCTGAACAGAACACAGACCCAACACCTGACTGTAGCAAGACTGACAGGATACAAACTAACGCTCTTTCAGCCACACATAGAGATCAGACGATGCAATCATGCTACCCTTTTGCCTTCAAGCTCAGATGACACGACACAACATGACTGTGTGGAAATGATCGACGTAGTGACAAAACCAAGACAAGACCTAACAGATGTTGCACTCCCAGATCCTGATGTAACACTCTATGTGGGTGGATCGTGCATGAGAACAAGTTCTGGAGAGTTAGTAGCAGCCTATTCTGTAACAACGGACTGTAAAGTTATAGAGACCCAAAGAATTGACATTCTGTCAGCTCAAGCAGCAGAGCTCATCGCTCTGACACAGGCATGCATATGGGCAAAACAATTGAAAGTGAACATCTATACCGATTCCCAATATGCATTCAGTGTAGTTCACAATTTTGGAGTGTTATGGCAGGAAAGAGGTTTCCTTACCTCACATGGGGCCAAAATACAGCATGGTCCCCTGATTCCAGCCCTACTAGATGCTATACACCTACCTACAGCCATAGCTATTCTGAAATGCAAAGCACATACCAAAGCTACAGACACCATATCCAAAGGAAATGACTTAGCGGACCGAACTGCTAAACAGACAGCCCAGAGTCCAGTGAACACATCAGACTCTCAGGTACTAACACAGATTGTCACTATGGTAGTGAGAGACCCCTTGAAGGATGTGCTAGACATACAGACCCATGCCACCTCAGATGAAATAAAGAAATGGGCTGAACAAGGAGGGGTCCAGACAGATCAAGGTTGGATGACCAAAGACCGAACAGTGTGGTTTCTCCCTGATTCCATGGTACAAGTCATAATTGACACGGCCCATAGCCCCGCCCACCTAGGCGAGAAAGGTATGCTGGATAGTTTACAAAATATCTGGTTTAAAAAACATCTGAGATCTGCAGCCAAACAAAAAGTAAAAACTTGCATGATATGTTGCCAATTTAATCCTGGTAAAGGTGTGTCAGTAGAACAAGGTGGATTCCAGCCTCCTGATCATCCCTTCGAAGTCCTCCAAATGGATTATATCCAGATGGACATATGTAGAGGGTACAAATATGTGCTAGTGGTAGTGTGTACACTGACACGATGGACTGAAGCATATCCCGTCCCAGACTATGGTGCCCAGACAACAGCTAAACAATTAGTGAGAGAATTTTTCCCCAGATACGGGTTACCAAGGGTCATTTATTCAGACAACGGACAGCCTTTTTCCTCCAAATTGATGCAGGCTGTTTCTCTTTTATTGGGATATTCCTGGAGATTCCATTGTGTCCGACATCCTCAAGCAGCAGGCGTAGTTGAGCGGCACATCCAGACCTTGAAAACAAAACTAGCCAAAATATGTGCAGGAAAAGGGATAGACTGGGTCACTGCCCTCCCGTCGCCCTCTTTTATATGCGAATGGTGGCACATTCCCGGACGGGACTGTCCCCTTTCGAAATAACATTCGGGAGACCTCCTAACATCTGGGGTGTCCCTTCTCCTAGAAAACTGACTGACATTGATTCTAATATGTTGACAGATTACCTGGCTTCCTTGATGTCTGCACTCCAATCTTGTCGTTCACAGGTCACAGCAGCATTTTCAGACCTCACCACGCCTGGAGAACACGCAATCAGGCCCGGGGACTGGATTTTGGTCCGCAATTTCGATCGTACCAGCCCCCTGGAGAAGAGATGGACAGCTCCTAAATTGGTCCTCCTGACCACGAGGACCGCCGTCAAAGTGGAAGGACGCAAAGGATGGCTCCACGCTAGCCACTGTTGGAAATTTTTTGGCCTACACCCACAGACACTGTGCCTCGTTCAACAGTTACCAATGCCCCGGATATAATTTCACCAATTCCAGAACTCACTCCTCAACAGGAATACCGATCGCGGCTGCGATCCCACCAAAAACAGACTAAAAACATTGCACCTGATCATAACGCACCGGTGGCTAATTAAGCCCAGGAACAAGCTCTGGGTGAAGCGGCTGCTGGGAGACGTTTTGATCTCGTGTCCAAAGACATTTTGATATTAAATCCATAGACATGATGAGGAGAAATGACGCGGTGCGTCAAGGGAAAAAAGACTAATTATGTAAAATTACTGCATAGCAGGTTCTCAATCTTTCTGTTCACAATGTTACTTGTTTGCTGTGTAGCAGCCTGTCGAGGATGGATCTTATGTACAGTTTTCCCTCCACATTCTTCCACACTTGTAAAGAATACCACTATGCATTCCTATGATGATCTTCCGCCACACCTCGAGGACAGAAGAAAGGAATTTATAAATAATACATTCATTTCCACCTTCCACAAACACCAGCTCATAGTCAACAAGACCAACTGTTGGGTTTGTGGCCTGATGCCACACTCCGTGCATAAGGGAATGCCCCTTTTCTCCCTCCCGTTTGGGTATTCAGGATCCGCCTATGCCTTAGCCATGATATTCTCTGCCTCCGTCAGAAACATTCCCCCGACCAAATTGAAAAACGAAAGTAATTGGAACGAGGTAAAGACCAAAATAGTAAAAGCTGTTTCTAAAATGGTGGATCTCACTGTCACCTGGGGGAGGGCCGAAGATCACGAAAATATCAGTTACTCTCAGTTCCATGACATTGCTTCCTTCAGGGAAATGTTTTCCGTCGATCAAAGACGGACAAATCAAGGAGGTTGGGTAGTACCGCAAAACGGCCGGTTTTGCATAAGGGGGAAGGGAAAAGGAGAAGTAATGGGGAACAGCGAGTGTGACAGGACATACACACTGCCCGCTCCCGATTTTCCGACCATAGTAACTGCCCCAAACACCAATTTTATTTGTGGACCCCATGCACGCACCTGGTTGCCCCAAGGCTGGTCTGGAAAGTGCTACATCGCATTCCTATTACCACCAACTTACACGGCCCCTGCCAATTACCACCTGATTGACCCTCTGACCCAAGTTAGAAGACAACGAAGGGGGGTCATAGATGCAGAAGATACTACAGGACAAGAAGTAGGAGACTTCTTTAAGGGTTTTCTCCCTTTCTGGGGACCTATGGCAAATAGTCGCCATATCCGGCAACTAACCCATGTAGTTCAGGCCGCCATAGACGAAACAACTGGCGCCTTAAATAACATTACAGCTGAGGTCGCTGCAGACAGGCTCATGACACTGCAGCACCGTATAGTTTTAGATGTCCTGTTAGCCGACCGTGGTGGTGTGTGTAAGGTAATAGGGTCCAGTTGTTGTGTATTTATTCCCGACAACGCCCGATCAGTTTATTCTGCTATCTCCCGCCTCCATGTTCTATCCGACAAATTGGATATGGACACCGGCACATGGTCCCTGACCGGCTGGTTTTGGGACCGCCTGTCCACCTGGGGGTGGAAGGCACTAACAGTCCTGGGCCTCGATTTGGCCACTATCTTCACCTGTTGCCTCTGTGTCCAGTGTGGCCCCGCCCTTTGTGGACTGTGTGCCACTTCCTGCACTCCTCGTCCACGAAACAGAGGAAAGAAAAATGAAATGATTATGTTGCAGGAGCAGGTATACAACCTGATGAACATAGAAATTGATTAAGAATTTCTGTAATAGGGTTTCTATGGGACAAGGAGGGAATGTGGAATTTGACTAAAAAGCTCCCTTTTTCTCTGGTGTCCCATCATGCACCCTATCCACCCTGACGTCGACCAGGCAAGCCGATCCTCCTTTTTCAAGCACAAACCCCGTTGTACCCCCCTCTTGCCTGCTCTCTTTTTTTTCCGTAAAGCTGACACATGCCAAGAATAATGTCCAGCTACCTTGAAACCTACGGGTTTCCGTCCCGTTCGATGTTTTTCCTTTAGACAAGAACAGATGGATGGCTGACTCGGAGAACCCCCCCTTTCCCTAACTCTGTCACCGAACGAGCAGCTCTCGCTCGTCAATGATTTCCTAGTTTGCAAGGACAGCCACGGGTTGGGTTAAACAACCAAGGGGAGACATAATCAAGCACACGAGACAGCCACGAAGAAGAATAGTTTACTACAGCCCATTCTCCTTCTTCCCCGCTGCACACACATACCATTGTGAGACATCACCACCCTTGTGTACGAAGTAAAGAACGCACAATGCCTCGTCCTCTTTACCTTTCCGACAGAAATGACCCTGTAACAATGCCTCGATTCTCTGTCCTCAGATACCAGCAACTCTGTAACTTGCCACCACAATCGCCCCGATGCAATATGTTTGTTTATATGCTATACAGGTTATTCTTCAAACGAGAACAAGTATGCTATGTTTACTGTATGGTTACTTCATGAAATGATTGAATCATGTCTAAGGGAAACTCCTTCTTTTTGATTGTACTCACACTGTATATAAGTGCTGTTATGTTTTAAGCAAAGTAGACTACTCCTGAACCCGCTTGGTGAAGGAGCTCTCCCTTAACTCGAGTTCTGGAATAAAACCCTTTCAACTCGAAGACCACGGACTCTGCTCCTCATTTTATGCATTATCATTTTCTTGGGTAATTATAGAAATTCCGAACGGCGTAAATAACTAGCTTTTTATTTACCACAGTCCAGAAAACCGTTCTTCAATATTACCAAACATGAACAGCAAGCTCTGGACCAGCTCAGAAAGAATGAAAACATAATAATCAAACCCACTGAAAAGGGAGGGGGCATTGTCCAATTAGACAAGGAAGGATAAGACCAACGTGGAGAAGTGTGGCTCACTAGTTAGAGCAGGCAGACCCTGAAGCAGAGGTCAGACCCGGGACCAGGGTTCAATTTCCGATGCGGCAGGGTCTTGAGCTCAAATGTCCATGGACTCGATAATTCTCGCTTCGGTGCCTGACCTAATCATGGGTTCACACTCTGCAACTCTGGGCATTAAGCTTGCTTAATCTCCACAACGGCCCCCCGCGGCGGGATGCCTGGCTTTCACCTTGGGGATGCCCTGTAGGGGCTATCTCACAGGGAAAAGCCAGGACGGGTTCCCAAGGCAAGCGCGGAGATACCCCTTCGGGGGTCGATTCAGGTGCTATATAAGAAACATAATAATAATGATAATAATAATAATAATAAGGATAAGACCAACATTGCCAACTTCTCTTCTCTGATGAAAATTTTTACAAAAAAATCGCGACTGATCCTACATCCAGGTAGCAACACACCATACAAACAATGGTGGAAGAAGCTGAAACAAATTCCTGGATTACAAAACATGAAGCAGATTTTTGATTGCACGAAAACTAAAGACACCATATTTTTGTACATTACCAAAAACACACAAAAACTGATCCCCGCCTCTAGGTCGTCTAATCGTGTCTGGGATTGGTTCAATACTAGAACCATTGTCCCAATTTGCTGATCAAATCCTTAAACCTCTGATCCAAAAAACATCTACATATCTAAACGATACCCGGGACCTCCTGAACTAACTTCTAGGCCTGCCCTTTGACGAAAACAAGATGTACCTGGTAGGCATGGACATAGAGAGTCTCTATACGAGCCTCCCGCAACAAAACACTTTGGAAACATTAGAGACCATCCTATTTTCTGAACAATGCAACACAAAACACCGAGGCATTTCATCCTAGAATGCTGTAGACTAGCCCTAGCTGAGAATTTTTTTTAATACAATGGATCACTGTACAAACAATGCCACGGAACATCCATGGGCAGCGCCTTTGTGTCATCGGTAGCAGGCCTGTATGTGAGCAATTTTGGAAATCAATATATACTGAATGATCAAAATCCATTCTTTCCCAAGATATTGTTCTGGAAACAATTTAAAGATGATATTATCGTTGTCAGGAACGACACCAATGATAATCTCCAGAACTTTATACACTGGATCAACACCAGAGACGAGTGCCTAAAATTCACCTACATAGCTGACAGAAGCAGATTGGATTTTCTGGATATTACTCTCTACATAGAGAATAATAGCATCCAAATGAAAACTTATTATAAACCCACTGCAAAGAGCAGCTTGTTATCTTACAAGAGCTTTCACCCAAGACCTTTAATGGATAATCTCCCTTAAAGTCAATTTTTACGTCTTAGAGTTGGAGGACTATAAACAACAAGCTGATAATCTAACAGAGAAATTGGTGAAAAGAGACTACCCAATGAAAACCATACGCAAATGCCAGAAGAGAGTCAGACACCAACCAAGAGAATGTCTGCTAAATACTATTCCAAAGGAAACTAATGATAATCTAATCACATGTGTAACAACTTACAATACCGCCAGCAACACAGTAAAAAAGATTATTAATAAGAACTGGAAGATTGTCACTTCTGGCAGTCTGCAATGGCCAAAACCAAGGTTTGCAAATAAAAGGACAAGAAACCTGAAGGACCTTCTGGTACATACCCAACCTGCACCCAAGACGAAAATAGAAAGTATTACTACTGCTTAGATTATGAACCCGGTCACAGGACACTATCCATGTGGTTCCTGTGTAGTTTGTAAATTGACTACTGCAACAAGAACCCTGTCCCTATACAACAACCTAGTATGGACACAACAACATACTAACTGTAACTCTACACACGTGATCTACATGATCTTGTGCCCATGTGGGATGATATACATTGGGATGACTTGTCGTAAAGTGAAGCTGCGTATTGGGGAACACAAGAGTAACATCAAGTGCTAAAGAGCCACAACCAAAATGAGCAAACACTATATAGATTCAAATCACACAACTGACGATCTAAACTGGATGGTCATAGAGCTGTTAACTACCAGGAACAACAATGCAGAACGCATACTGTTTGAGAAATAACAACGTTGGGTTCATCGCCTACAGCCTAATGCTCAAGGACTAAACAATGATATACCATGGCACCAGTTCAATTGATCACGTATCCTCCCAAAAGAGTCCTCCATTTTGAGGCCAGTGAAGATAGGAATATGAACAGAGCTACTGAACCAGTCACAATAATCCTCTGGCTACGCAACCCCCTTAATGGTTAGTTTACAGACAAGCCATATTGTGAACATATATTGAATATTTGCCATACAAAACACTGGTTAGTGGCACAAAGATATCACATATTAGCTCGCTAAAGGTAATTAAAATGGCATGGTTTTTTTTAGAATCAGCCGATGAAATTAAAATTAAAATTAAAACCACAAATCCTACACACAAATATTTAGGATATGAATCCCTTATCATTTTTAAAAATAAGATCACTAAATTCATGGCTTATCTACTGACAAGTTATCTTTAGCACTTTACATAACACACGCCAGAGAGGAATTCTTCGACGTCTATCTCAGTGAAGAAACAAATGACGGCTCCAAAGAGACCTGCCCCACCCAGAGCAGAGCAAGCGCAAGTGAGACCTCTATTAAATGCTGTTTTCTTACTACAGCAAGCCGGGAAACACTTGCCGACCCCTGAAGACGCCCTAAATTCTGTTTTTCAAAGGTAACTTTCTACCCGTGGTGCGGTTTTGAACACCGAGCTGCAGCCACCAGTAATGGCGGATCACATTAGCATAAATTACAATTTGTAGATAAGCACACCCAATCTGAAATGGTTTTAATATGTTTTAAAAGCGTAATAATAATATTCGCTTTATATTAACATTCACTTGGCAAATATGGACACATATGAAAAAAGCGCGTCTGGCTCCACTAACCAATTTGCCTCTTTACAACTGATAATTAATGATGTTCAGACACAGCTAACGAATTCGACTAATATTGCAAGACCACGAGCGCCCTACAACCTATGCAGAATAATTCTAAGAAATGCCGTAATTCTTGTAGTGTTTAAGTGAAATGCGCAATATGGCAAAAGCCGTAATCTTACTAACCGTCTGATCATTTTAGGAATGTTCAGATAAGACTTGAACAGCATCAACAAGAGGTATTTACATATCCCCGCTGTTAGATTTGGAGGTCGCTAGTTGGCACAGGTAGGTACTTGTGACAAGTAGGGACCCTGTCCTCTAGTCGGGACAAGGGGATTACACACCTAAAATAACCCCTGCTCACCCTCTAGGTTGCTTGGCGCGAGCAGTTAAGGCTTATTTCAGAGGCGTTGTAAGTTAAGCAGTTGTGACCACATACAGTAACCCATTGACAACATTACAAATGGACACCACACAGGTTTTATAAAAAAAATAAGTAGACTTTATATAGAGTTACCACAAGACCATAAACGACAAAAATACACACTATGATTACTTTAAGATGGTAGATTTAAGCTTAGTTCAGTTCAGTTCTTAAATGCGACACTCTGCGTCAATGTACCTTAAGTTGCGTTGCGCTTCCACGACAAGAAATGTCGCAGCGATGGGAAATGCGGCAAAGAAATAAAGACGTGAAGATCTTCCAAATGCGGCACGCTTCTCGAGGATGCGAGAAGTTCTCGGTTCAATGCGTGGACTGCAGCGGCGATACCCTTACGATGCGACGACAACAGCTCCAGCAGCGACGCTGTTCTCCCACGATGCGTGAAGCTTCCGTTCGATGCAACAGCTCCAGCGGCGACATCCAAGATGCGACGGCAGCAGCTCCGACGGCGGCGTGCTTCTCGGGGATGCAAGGTGCTCTTGGTCGATGCGGTGCAATGCGACACTTCCAGCGGCGACACCCTCCGGCTTCGTTGTTGTGAAGGCAGGCACAGCGACTGCGACACGCTCCGACCTCGTTGCGAGATTCTTCTCCTGTTGCGGTGCAGTGTGACAACCACAGCGGTGACACTTCTTCGGAGTTGCTACGGCAGCAGCAGCGACGGCGACACGCTTCCTCTTCGTTGCGGCACGCTTCTCTCCTAGGCCGTGCAGTGCGACAGTTCCAGCGGCGACACCCTCCTTTCTCCGCAGTTGCGACGGCAGGCACAGCGACGTCAACACGCTTCTTCTCGTTGAGTTGCGCTTCCAGCTCCTTGCGACACGCATTCCTCAGAAGGCCCAAAACAGCAGCAGGCACTTCCACAAGAACTCTGGGGAGCTGGGGGGTGAAGTATGTTGTCCCTGAGACTTCAGTAGGAGGCAAGCTCTTTTCCAAGCCCTTGGAGATCCTTCACAAGTTGAAAGCAAAGTACACAAAGTTCATTTCTCCTTCCTTTGGCAGTAAGGCAACCACTGCAGGCCAATCCCCCAAGCAGCACTTCAGCTTGGGAATAGTCTCTCCTCAGTTTCTTCAGGTTCCTGTCCTCAGTAAAGGTTTTTTCTTGTAGTTCAAAGTGATCTAATTTCATGGGATCAGGGTCCCAATATTTATACCCAGAAATCCTTTGTTCTCTGAGGGGAGAGGGCCTTTGCCCAGCCCAAACCAGTTCTGAAGTACTCTGTTTATCAGACTTCTCCTTTCCTTTCACAGTGCAGGGCAGAAGCATCAGACGCCCCACAGGAGGTGGAGCCAGCATTGTGGAAGGCAAGTACAGTCCTGAAGCACTTTGTTTACAGGACTCCTTCTCTTCTTTCAGTGTGCAGGGCAGAGACATCAGCCGCTCCCCAGGAGGTGGAGCCAACATTGTGGAGGGCAGGCACAGTCCTATTCAAGGTTCAGGTGTGACTCCTCCCTCCCATCTAGATGCAGATCTATTCACCACTGGGTGACTCAGCCTGTCTCCTGGAATTCCCCAGCCATGTCACTCTCAAAACCAGACATAGGAATACACAACCTAGCAGAGGCAGGTTTGAATGGTTAGACAAGCAAATACCTGGGGGTCCATTAGGATGGCGGGCGGGCTCTGCCCGCCCGCCACCCTAACCTTAATTTGAAGTGGACCGCCCGCTAACAGAGCGGGGTTCCCGACAATGGCATTAGGATGCGCCCGCCACACAGGCGGGCGCATCCTGTATGTCTATCATTACAGCGGGCGGAGCAGGAATCTCTGCCCGCCGCAATGGTAAAGGTGCACGTCTTACTTTTCAATGCGCAACATGACAGGCACCGCGCGGTGCCTGCCATGTTGCACTCTGAAATACGGGGGGGTACCATAGGTACCCCCCATGTGCACCCCCCAAGCCACGGACTCCCAGGGGGCCCGCAAGGGGCCCCCGCAGGGAGTCTCCGCATGCCTTTCCGTGGCGGCATTGCCGCCACGGAAATGCATTGTGAAAAGCACATTGTAATATGGCGGGCGGAGTCTACAATACACCGCCACCATGTTACAGGTTTTCCGCCCCGGCCGCTAGGCGACCGGGGCGGAAAACAGGCGGGTGGTGTTTCACACAGCCACAGTCCCCTCCTCCATCCTAATATGGCGGAGGGGAATTGGGCTGATGATGTCGGGCGGATATCCTCCGCCAGCCCAGGCTGGCGGTAGCCACCGACAGCCTGGCGGTGGAAATCCGCCCGACATCGTAATGGACCCCCTACTTTCTAAAAGTGGTATTTGCAAACACAGAATATTAAAATAAACTTTACTAAAAGATGTATTTTATTATTCTGAGTTCAGGCATACTAAATGTGAATTTCTTCCATGTTCTCTGAGACAGTTAGGATTATAAAGTGTAACAATTCTAACAGCCCATTCTGGCCTATGGAGAACAGGTAGCCTTGCAATAGGGAAAAACGAAAATGGCTGTAATTCACTATTAGGACATGCCACACACATCAAGGCTTGTCCTACCTTATACTTACAATGCACCCTGCCCTTGGGCCTACCATAGGGGTGACTGATATGAAGAAAAGGGAAGGTTTAGGGACTTGGAAGTGGGTGCACTTGCCCAATGAGCATGACAGTACCAGACTGCACGCAGGCTCTGCAATGGCAGACCTTAGACACATTTTACAAGGCTGCTTCTGTGGGTGGCACGACCAGTGCTGCAGGCCCACCAGCAGCATTTGGATTACACGCCCTGGTGCACTTAGTGCACTAGACTAGGGTCTGACAAGTAAACCAAATAGCCAAACATGGAATCACTAATCCATACATCAATTTACAGTAGGGAGCACTTGCACTGTGGCACTGAATAGCAGTGGCACAGTGCCCAAAGCATCTAATACCAGCAAAAACACATGAGGCAACAGCAAAAATGGAAGGGAGACCCACGCCAATGGTGCCAGGTCTAACATCCGCCTTTTCTTTGTGCTTTCAATTACAGGTACTTTTGACCTAATCCCCATAGTGGACAAATAGTAAACCACTTATTATTGTGACACAAATTGCGTTTGCACACACACATTTTTTCTGGTCCTGAAGAAAGCCCCCTAGACCTGGCTGGGCAAAATGAGGCTGAAACATGTCGACCTCATGTATGGACTTTTTTCAGTGTGCTAGATCTAGTAGCACGCTCACTATTTTAATTTCTTTAACTCCCATTCACCAATAAATAATTGCACGCAAATGAGGATGTCTAAAGAATTTTAATTTTACTTCATCACGAGCACTCATTTTAAGAAACATTTTGGTCTCTGGACACTGCTGCAATACCAGTGGTTAACCTCCAGTTGGAGGTCAGCATACCAAATAAAACCCCATGATGATGCTGTCACGTTACGATTAGGCAGAGAATCAAGATATACCGCCTTTCTTTTCCATCTACGTAAGTGTATGAGGGTTTTTTATGAAGGCACCAATTACTAGCAAACCCTGGTAACGTGACCCATTCCCCCTGTTGATTTTTGTATCATATTTGGAAGCTGAATGGGTCACTACTTCTCTTCTCTCTCCCTCCCCCTCAAATGATTCAAACTGGTCCAATTTTGGACATAATCTGGGAGGAGGCAGTGTCGGTGGGGAAGCCGGATTTAATCCTCGTAAGGGTGGATGAAACTTCTTCCTCAGTGACTGCATGAAATTCACAGAGAACGTTCGAATGTGGAAGGTGATTATTGGCGTTTCTCTCTGTTAGTGTTTTACCGGTTGTTTGAGGGAAGAGCCTATGAATATTATTGATTTTGTTCACAAAGAAGGATGAAAGGGAGTCGACCACTCCTGTGGAGCGATCTGAGTTGGCTAACTGGAAGAGGGGTTGGTGAATTCTTTCAATATCATGTACAGTTCTTTATGGGAGTTAGAGGCCTGATTGATTCTGTCACCTAAATAGGTCTTTTAGGCGGCTGCTATGTGGTCCATACAGCTCTAGTGTGTTGTTTTGTAGTCCAGTCTATCTAGAATATTTTTTGTGTGTCTCCATTTATGTTCTGCCTTTCTGATGGCTAGTTTGTCTATTTTAAGGTCTGGAGTAAACTATGGGGAAAGTTTGTAAGGGCGTTTTACTTTTTTTCTATGGGTGATTTTGGCGAGGGTCAGGCAAATAGCTAGCTCGAGGGATTTGGCTGCCTCATTGGGGAGATCCAATTCTGATGGGAAAAGGGGAACAAAATATGTAGAAAAGGAGTCTAAGTTAATTTTATTCCAGGACCTTTATTCCAGGACCTGCTTAGCATAGGTTCTTTCACGGGGTCTTGCCGGGTTGGAATTCCCTGTATTTGGAATTTTAGTACGTGGTGGTCGGACCAAAGGACAGGGATTGGTCAACTGACCTTCACCTGGGGAGATTTGGTGAATAAGAGGTCTAAGGTATGACCAGCTGTGAGGGTGGAACCAGTCACCAGTTGGTTAAGACCTAAAGTATTTGAGCTGGAAATTAGATTGTTTGAATGTGGGATGGATTGGAGTTCTGCATTGTAGTTAACACCTTGGCTGCTAATGGTTTTCCCCTCCTGTGCTGATCCTGATCGAACCCCATTGTTCATGACGAGCTCAGCTCGTCATAAGCACAGCTCCACTGTGCCTCATGATGAGCTGAGCTCGTCATGAGCATGGAAGGGGTTAAAATCCCCCAATAGGAGAAAGTTGTCTGCAGCCAGGACATGTGGTGCGATTGCCTCTGTTAGGTGGCTGGAAAAGTGGGCTATTTTGCCTGGGGGAGAAGAATTATTTATTTTAAAAATGCAGATTTCACCCCAATCTGTTTGAAGGGTGTCGATAGTGTGTAGTTTGGCATTGGTCTTAAAAGCTATTGCTATGCCTCCGCCCCTTTTGTCCTTTCTGTCCAATCTGGTCAGCCGATAGTCGTGGGGGAGGGCTATGGAGATATCAGGTTGCGAAGACTCATGGAACCAGGTCTCTGTAATAAAAAAGAGGTCTGGTTTCTCTGAGTCCAGTAGAGACCAGATTTCCTGGGCGTGTTTTGGGAGAGAGCGGGCGTTGCGGTATAGGCTTGTTAAGTTGTTGTGGTTAGATGTTACGGTACTATTTGTAGAATTACTAAGGCTTAGACTTACTGTTGCGGTGAGTTGGCCACTATATGAAGAATTTGCATGAGTCGTGGGACCCTCAGTCTGTTGAGAGGGGATAAAGCCTTTCACAGGAGGAGACCTTTTGTTGAGCGCGTGGAGCTCTTGACTGGTGTACTGTAATATAGCCACAGAGGGGCTTGGTCTTTGCAGGTGGTATGCCCTGGAAGTGGGTGGTCGGTGGTAAAAAGGACAGAGCGGCTGGCAGTTGGCGGTAGTCAGGTGCGGACGGGCGCAGACGGGCTTGCCTTTGGCGTGCTTCCTTATGAGTGACTGGAAGTGGTCGGAACAGAGACAGCGAGTGGATGGAGTGGAGCTCTGACCTCTTGTGTTCAGGGCTATTGTGAGGCTAAAAATGGTGGCACTTTGACCCTCTGCTCAAACGGCACAAGCCGCTGCGGAACAGGGCAGCACAATGTGGATCAAGTGAGCAGCCCGCTAGAAGCAATTCAAATTAACATTATGGGCTGCTTAAAGTAGGTCTGACCTGACTTCATCCTGTTGTTTCTGTAATCGCTCATTGGTATTGGGGGTGGGAGGGTGAGGAAGGGTATGGCAGGGGCGTCAGGGTGTTTTTCTTCTTTTTGGGAGGGGGGTTGGTCTTTTCCAGTAGGGAACAGGTTAATGGCAATGAGGTAGAGATTTTGAGAAGAGTGGGTATGAGGAGATGTAAGGGTAGGAGCTGTGAAGGCAGAGGGTTAAGAGGTATGTCTGTGGATGCTGGTGTGGTAATTGTTGTGTCTGGGTGTGATGGTGTGCTGTCTGACTATTTTCCTGTTTGTGTGACATGTGGTGCAGTGCATGTTGTGTCTCTTGGCATGTCTGTGGTAGTGAGTGTGACATCTGTCTTGTGAGTGTATGTGTGTTTGCCGTTATGTCTGTGTATTTGTGTGCTGCGTGTGGATGTTGAGGTGGATGCATCTTTAAGTTTGCGTGTGCTTTGGTTAGGGAGGGTACTCAGGACTGTGGATGGGTAGGAAGCAGGAGGTGGGTGGGCAAGCTGAAGTTGGGCTAATGCTGCTGTCAATGTGGAGGCTGGCTCCTGATTAGATCTCTGTAGGGAAGACACAGCAGAGTGAATGCCCTCCAGGAAAGATATCATCTGCGTATGGTAATTGGTATGTACTTGGGGGACATTCAGCACTGCTGTCTGCCCCACAGAGATCTCCCTCAGGAGGTCAATGGCCTACACATTCGGGACATCATGGGAGACATTGGCAGGGGGTGGGATGCCTGGTGCAAAGGAGATGCCTCCCCTTTTCGGGGGGCGGCCACGGACACGGGGCTGGGGAGCAGCTGGGAGGAAGGATATGGTAGGGGTGGTGGTAGACTCTGATGGAGTGGATACAGGTACAGGGTCATCCACCATCACTGGAGCTTGAAGTCAGATGTAACGTCGCTCTTGCC
This sequence comes from Lissotriton vulgaris, assembly GCF_964263255.1. Taxonomy (NCBI): domain Eukaryota; kingdom Metazoa; phylum Chordata; class Amphibia; order Caudata; family Salamandridae; genus Lissotriton; species Lissotriton vulgaris. The sequence continues at coordinate 366,589,104 of NC_141685.1, read as the reverse complement.
CTCAGTGATGTTCCAATCATCCTCCATGTCATTGGTTTCCTCTTGCTCACTGGCAGCACATAACCAGTCTGGCTAGCTGCTTCCCCAACATCCGTGGTGCAGTCTCCTTCGCTGCCCGGGTCTGATGCTGTAAACAATAAGTAAAATGAATCACATGAGTTGTCCATATGGACTTGCCCTGAAGGTTTCATTACAACTCTTCCAAGATTACACAACTACATTATTAGAACTAGTGGGAAAAATACTTCATACTGTTCTGTAAATACCACATTTGAACGCAAGTAAACCTGTGCGCCCTCACATATGAGCATGTCAGCAACACTGTGTGCTGCAACTTCTACTTCCTTATTCACAATATCTTGAGCATGAGTATGTACCAGCTGATTTCTTGTCTCTCACTACTGATGGCCTTGTGTCATAACATAATTGTTGCATCTAATCCAAGGCATAATGAGAACAGGAGTCACACAGTAGATGTGTGATATGGTATCCAATTTGCTATCCAGGTTCATCAACTTTGGAACCAGCAGGTCTAGTGCCATAGGTCACCTATCTTGATTATCATACATTTAGCTGGTGTAGTCATTGAATGGGCCAAATCACAGAGATTACAGTGACGTTGCTCATATGTCCAGTAGCAGCTGTAGTGGACACGCATAGGAAATAGGCATAGCTAGGATGAAAGGTATTTGACCCCAAGTCTTATGGCAATTAGGCACAGTGTCACATAGGTGAATCAGATTGATTTCTAAATTGTAAATAATATACCAGTTTGGGCTGTTAACACAGCATAGCACACAGCCAAATCAAATTACTGCATCTTCCTTCTGCTTCATTAGGATCACTATACCACTAGGCCAGCTTGATCCATTGTCTGTACTATTTAGTAATCCTGAACATCATACTTGAAAACATGTATTCAACATTTCTTACCATTGTGTCAACTCTGCTGATCTCCGCATATAAGAAGGTCAAGTCAGCGTATTCCCCCTTACTTCATGCATCATGCACACAATGTATTGCTTAGATGGTATTGCTTTTCCTCTTAAAATATCATGTACCTCAAAATGATGGCCATGTGACTTTTCTAAATCTACTTGTAAGGCAACTAAACCATGCTTTTCAAAGCATAATGTATGACCAATGAAACCATTTACACACATACTAACCTTTGGGAATGTATTTTTTATCAACTCTTTACTTAAAACCCTGTTTCCAACAAAGACCTACTTTGGTATTCACTTTTACACATTTTTGTCATCACTTTTTTAGATTTAGATACATGGACTCAGCTTTAGAATAGATATGATGATATCTGACACTTAATCATGGGAATGGCTAGTGTGAAATGTGACATGAGTAGGCAAATGTATCATTTGGCCATCGGATACATTTGAGTACACTTAGCACCAGTGCTGGGACCTAACATTGTCACACTGATCAATCACTAATCACCAAGAGCTCAACATGGGCATTACCTTCTACCTGGATATGTAGCATGGCATTCCACAATTAAGTGAGTCAATATCAATTTGCTTTACATCATTGTTTCAGCCACACAGAGAACAGGCCAAACATTTGCTAATGAGCTGAGACATGTTGAGCAATAACAAAAAATGCTGAAGGTCATCTCCCTGCACATGGTGTTCCCATGCGTTCATATTACAATAGAATGGCACTACTGGCAATACCCTGACTATTTTAGCCTCCCATGTCCCAGCTGAAAGAGTCATAACCATGCATTTTCAAATATTGAAGCATGTGCATCTTTAAGCACGGAACAGTGGTTTTGTGCGTCTCACGCCTAAAAAAGAAGCATACAGGCTCAAGTATTCGCACATGCATGGATTAATATGTTGTGCAACAAGGAACATACTCACCTTCTCTTTGCTGCTGTCTGGTGGCTCGGAACTGTCCATCAAGGTCTGGGTAGACCACCATCAGGACGCTTAGCAATAGGGTGCTCAGGGTACAGTGTGCACCCCTCCTGCCTGGAGGTGACAGGCCCAGCTGGACTCTCGCGATCTTCTTGGTCCTGCCACCGTTTCCTGTAGTGGGCATTGAGCCGACGTGTGACCCCCACGGAGCTCACCTTTGGGGCGATGGTCCTCCATAGCTTGGCATTCTGACAGGTGTTGGCCTGTAATGATGACATGGTGACAGGCCCTTAGTTCACATGCAACATGTAAGAAAACAAGTTATTTACCTGTAACTTTGGTTCTCCAGTATTGGTAACGTTCATAGATTCCCATGGCTTGTATCATTCCCTGTCGTCGGAATGGGAGTCTCGGTAAACAAAATAACATAGCAGTAGGTACAAAAGAGAAAGAAAAAGGCCTAGGCCTCATTCACTTTTGTAGCATATCCACCTATTTTTGCAAAAGAGACCAAAGTAAAGCATCAGATTAGCCTCACCCCATAGAACCCCCCTGAGAGAACCTCAGAGCCTCAGATTTTCGTAGCCGTTATGTTACAGTAACCACATCTGCTGAAGACTGAGCTTTCCCAGGGGAGGAGGGTGGGCACATGGGAATCTATGACATTTACCAATACTGGGGAACAAAAATTACAGGTAAGTAACTTGTTTTCTTGCCCCATTATTGGAACTGTCATAGATTCCCATAGCTTGTATCAGAATAGCTAGCAGTAAGCAATATAACACATTTTGTGACATAAATATAGAAATACCACGGTATCCATACTCTCATAAGAAATAGATACACATTGAAACAGTAATCAGCATTATCATTAGATACAAAATGTGCAATCATAGGAAGGAGGGATATTAGGGAAAGCTCACCACTCAATGGAAGAGGTTCCTCAGGACTGCCTGGCCTACAGCTGTGTCTTCCTGTTTCAAGGCAGTAATGCTTTGAGAAGGTGTGCGTGCTGCTCCAAGTCGCAGCTCTGCAAATGTCTTTGATCTGCACTCCCGCAAAGAGAGCCGTAGAGGAAGTCATGGATCTTGTGGAGTTTGCTTTAACTCTGCCTTCTAGAGGCCTGTCTGCTGCAGAGTGACAGGACTGAATGGAACAGGAGATCCATCTAGCAATAGCCTGCTTCGACAGGGGTAAGCCCTTCTGAGGAGCACTAAATGCGATGAATAATTGAGAAGACTTACGAAATCCCTTAGTCGGTCTAGATAAAATTTCAAGCACCACTGTACATCCATTGAAGGAAGTGACCTTTTAACCGGCGTGGAAGGATGAGGAAAGAAAGTCTTGAGAATCACTGGTTCATTGAGATGAAAGTCTGAAGGTACTTTTGGTATGAACCTCGGATTAGTCCTTAGAATTACAGTATTTCTTTTGAATTGGAGAAAAGGATCCTGTATGGTGAGAGCTTACAATTCCCCAATGTGTCTTGCCAATGTGAGAGCAAGAAGAAGTGACAGTTTCCACGAAAGAAATGTCATGTTTGCCTGATGAATCGGTTCAAAGGGATGCTTCATCAGCTGGTTGAGAACCAAATTCAAGTGCTATGTGGGAGGCGGAGGCCTCACCGGAGGAAAGACTCGAAACAGAACCTTGAGAAACTGCTTGACAATCCTGGATGATCAGAGAGAAGGTCCAGATGCAGTGCCCCTGTAGCGAGAAACTGCTGCTAAGTGTACTTTTATGGATGAATGAGCCAATCCTGCCTTAGCCAAGGACAGGAGATAAGGAAGAACCTGATGAGGCGGAGAAGAGAAAGGGTAAACACCCTTCTTCTGGCACCAGATGCAAAATCTTTTCCATTTCAGACGGTAAGTCTTGTTAGTGGAAGGGGCTCTAGCTTGAGAAAGAACCTCTCTTATCTCATCCGAGAGGTGAAGGTTTAGGAACTCTCACTGCTCAGGAGCCATGCTGCCAGGTGTAAGGAACGATGATCCGGATGCCAAATCTGACCTTGGGACATTGTGAGAAGATCCGAAATCACCCGCAAAGAAAGTGGAGGAGCCAGAGAAAGGAGGTGCAGCTCCGTGAACCAGAACTGCCTCAGCCAAGTAGGAGCTGTTAGGATCATCTTGCATGGTTCCGCCTTGATCTTCTTGAGTAGCCTTGGAATCAAAGGAATGGGGGGAAAGGCGTACACAAATGCTCTTGACCAAGCTATCGAAAGCACATTCCCCAGCGACCCTCGAAGGTGTAACCTGCTTGCGTAAAACTGCTATTTTCTGTTCATTCAGGTGGCAAAGAGATCTATTGAGGGTTTCGCCCACTGATGGAAAATCTCCTCCAAGACTGTCTAGTTCAGTTCCCATTCGTGGCTGACTAACGACAGCCTGCTGAGTCTGTCCGCCTTTTCGTTTAGCACTCCTGGCAGGTGTTCTGCTTGTATAGATATTCCGTGTAACGGAAGAGATCTGGTACCGCCTTCCTTCTTTATGTAGTGCATGGCCGTGGTGTTGTTCGTGAGGACGAGAACCACCGACCCTTGCAATTGTGGAAGAAACCCCTGCAGCACCAGCCGGATCGCTCTGAGCTCCAGGAGGTTGAAGTGAAAATGACGGTGCTGGAGCAACCAATGCCCGCTGACATGTAAATCCCAAAGCACCGCACTGCAGCCCTCCAGCGAGGCATCTATCATTAACACTTGAGGAGCTGGATTGTTTACGAAGGATAGACCTTGGGATACGTTTTCTTCCTTCGTCCACCACAAGGTTGCCCTTCTCATTGCTGCAGTAATCACCACCTTGTCATCGAATGAACCGTATACTTGTTGCCATTATCTGTCTAGTTGCTCCTGAAGAGATTGCATCCGCAATCTGCAGTGGGGTATCAGAGGAATGCATGAAGAAATCACCCCTAGAGGGGATTTGTAACGGTGTACTAAAAGACACTTTCTTTTTCTCAACAAATGAGCCATGGATTTCAGCTTTTCCTGCCTTTCGATGGATGGAAATGTCTTGCTGAGAGTCGTGTCCAAGATAGCTCCCATGAAACGTGCTGTTCTGGAAGGGAAGAGAGACAACTTTTCCCTGTTGAGAGTGAGACCCAGATTCCTGAATGGGTTTGTGCATGCCTTGACTGTTTCCTCAGCAGCCCCCCTGGACGGGGCCTTCAGCAATCAGTCGTCCAGGTAATGGAAGACCTGAAAATGGTGTTTCCATAGGAAAGCTGCCACTGGTGCCAGCACCTTGGCAAAGACCCTCAAAGCAGAGCGAAGTCCGAAGGGTAAAACTCTGAATTGGAAGTGGCTCTTGGCTACTGTGAATCGAAGAAACCTCCTGTGGGCTGGATGAATGGGTATGTGAAAATACGCATCTTCGAGATTGACCATGATATCTACCGGTTTTAGGAGACATAAGATATCCTGGAGATAGCCATCAAAAAGGATTGAGATATGAGATAGGTGTTTTGCTCCCTGAAATCTGAAATAGGGCGCCATTTCTCCAGCGTCTTCTTGACCAGGAAAAGCCTGGAATAGAAACCTTCCCCTTTTTGAGAAATGGGAACCAGCTCTACAGCTCCCTTGAGGAGCATCTGATGAACTTTGAGCTGCAAGAGACGCAGATGTTTCGAAGGCATGGTAGCAGGGGGTTTGGAAGGTGGTATTTGAATAAACTCCAGTGTATGGCCCTCTTGAATGATGTTGAGCACCCAAAGGTCTGATGTTATCCGTTTCCAGTTGTGAAGGTATTGAGACACCCTGCCTCCCACAGATGTTGCTAGGGAGGTGGGTACAGCAGGCAGAGCCAGAATGCCGCTATTGCCTCTTGGAAGTATCACATCCCTGGCGATTCTGTTTTCCTCTAGCATTGGACCTAGAGAAAGACGAGGTCTGGCCTTGTTTTTGCTGGTAAGGTTGCTGATACGATTGAGACTTTGATGCATAAGAAGAGTACCGTTGCTGTTAATACGAACCTCTGTAGGAAGTAGTACTCCTCCCTCTGGCTCCCCGGAAAGGAGCCTTTCCATACTGGAGTACTGAGAGACCCAGCCGTCTCTGTATACTTTTTTATATCCTGGAGGGCATCATCGATGTGCTTGCCGAACAATGCCTCACCATTAAGCATGGGCGAATTTTGCGAATCTGGCGTTCGCGAATTTTGCGAATTTGTGAACTCGCAATCCGCAAAATCCGCAAATTCTCGCGAATTTTTTTTTTTGTGTTCGCAAGGATTTCTGCCAGTTCGCAAGGATTTCTGACAGTTCGCAAGGGTTTTGTACCAGTTCGCAATTGCGAACTTACATGTCGGCTCGCAACGGTCACGATTATGTTGTTTCTACGTCTGGTTCATCATCACAGGTTCCCAGCACCCTCTGTTTCACCCCTGCCACCCTCTGTTTCACCCATGCCACCCTCTGGTACATCAATGCCACCCTCTGGTTCATCATCACTGTAGATTATGGGGGGAAAAAGCAAGCACACCTGCCTGCTTCAACTGACATGAATTAATTTGGGGTTGATTTATTAATGTGTCACTGTTTTAAAATTCCAGTCTGGCACCTGCTTCCTTATCTGTAATTTGCTTTCTGTTGCAGTGCAATTTTTTTTTCCAGGACCTTTGTGGCCTACTTGTAGCTATTCTATGAGCCTGCCGTGAGGGTCAGAGCAGGGTCATACAATTGTTGCAACTAGCAACTGAACTCTGGAGTGGCCCTTGTCAGGAAGCACTACAAGGAATGGTTACTAATGATGAGTTTGAACTTTTGAACCTGCTTTCACTTTTGCAAAACTCGTTTTTCTGCAGAACAGCATTACAGCAACTGTAATGCCCCAAACAAGCTTATATGAGAAAGTTGATTTCTAATCCAAAAGTTATCCAAAGAAAATCAGAAGGCCTCAAATCCAAAAAAGTGCAGGCAAATGTCAACCTGAGGAGTTATTCTGATAAAAATCATCATTTTCAGAAGGTCTATGCTGCTTGCTAGTAGATTTCTTGTGCAGAATTGCAATTTTTGTAATTTCGCGAGTGCGAGATTGTTGCTGCCCGCCGCACCTACATGTTCGCAATTGCGAACTTACACCGCATGCCGCAAAATTGTATCACCAAGAAAATAAATCCGCTGCGTGCGAATTTGCGGATTTTCGGTAAATTCGCAATCCACGAACGCTCGCGAATCTGCAAAATCCGCGAGCGGAACGGATTTTCCGCCCATGCTTACTCACCATCAAATGGGAGGTCCAGGATCTTATTTTGGACCTCCGCCCTGAGCCATCCTTGGCGACGAAGAACCGCTGCGCCAGCCAGTGAACCGAAAGCCGTTGTGGCAATATCCATGGCACAGTCTATCACCTCTGCTGATGTCGCTTCCCCCACTTGCAGGATCTTCTTGGCCTCCACCTTGGACTCCTTGGGAAGTTGGTCCAAATATGGTGACTGATCGCACCACAATTGGTGATCATGTCTGCCAAGGATCGCCAACGCATTAGCAGCTCGCACCAGAAGACTTGCCATCGAGGAGAATCTCTTCCCCGCATTATCAAGACGCCTGCCCTCTTTATCAGGAGGAGTTGTCATGGGTGCCAAAAGATTACGTGACTTCCTCTGTGCCGCCTGTGATATTACTGAATCCAGTTTCGGCTGCCCAGTCAAAGACGCCGGACCATCCTCTTTGGCCTTGTACTTCTTTTCCAGGTGTAGCAAAACTGGAATTACCGTAGCTGGGTTTTTCATCGCCTTTAAACCACCCTCCCAGACATGGCTAACAATGGGTATAGACTGGATTACCTTCCTATAGTGCTCTTTAAAATCATAAAGGAAGCACTCTGTCTGCACAGAAGGCATAGGAAGCTTGAACCTACTAGAGGCTCTCTCCATCAACTTGTGAAATCCCCCAATATCCACCGGGGTAGAGTCCACTGGGTCCGGACTAGGTGGCGCTGGGTCCGGGATGACATAATCCTCCCATTCTAAACCTTGGTTAGGCCTGTTATCGTCATCCTGATCTTCGTCCGAGGAATCATCCTGAACCTCCTGGATCACTGGAGGTATACTTGGAACAGGTGTCTGTGGCTGAGAATGCACTGGGATGGCACTTCGGGAGAAACCATCTTTGAAGCCGCTGGAGCAGATACAGCCTGTACTGCCAGGACAGAGGCACCAGGAGGAGTAGCCTGAGAAAACCTGTCCCTATAATCTTGTAACATGTCATGAAGATCTGCCAAGAGGGAAGAAGGAACTGAAACTATCTCCTGGCCTGCGCTCTCTTGACGTTGATAAGACTGCTGGTAACTGTATTCATGAAGGTACTCGCCCTCAGAATCAGTCTCTTGGCATTTCACCAACAACTTCGAAGGACTATGTGCATAGCCAAAAGAGTCTTGATCATCCCCATCAGAGTCCTCTTCTTCCTCAAGCAGCAGTGCGGGAGGCAAGGGGGTAACCCTCCTTGGAGATGTCGTATCCGGTGTTATCCTTTTCAAGGAAATTGTATTCCTCTCTGTCGACGAAGACGTCGTCAACGGCACCATCGGCAATGGTGTTGCCAGAGGAAAACTCGTTGACGAGGTCGTCATCGAAAGATCCACCATTGACGGTTGAATCGTCGACGACGAGATGGGCGTCGTCGACACTGCCGTCGACGAGACCGTCGGCGCTCCTGCCGTCGCCAGAGTCAGAGTCGTCTTCGTAGTTGCTCTCGTCGACAACACCGTCGTCACCACCGCCGTCGTCAATGCAATCGACGACACCTTTGTTGTCGTCGCTGTCATAGTCAAAACCCTTCATCGACATCCTCGTCAACGTCGCTGTAACCGTTGTTGACGCTCCCATTGACGCTGACTGCACCGTCGACGAGCCTGTCAACGGTGTAACTTTCCTCACCTGCGATTTAGAAGCCTTCGTCGACGGAGTCTTCTGCAGCGTCGTCGACTTGGAACCTTTCTCTGACTTCTCAGATGACAGAGAAGAGGGCTTCTTAAACGCCTTAGCAGACTCCACCACTGCTGTAGATGAAGATGGTCCTTCCCTCTCCTTTACACCGTGGTGAGGAGATTTGCTAGGACTCCGGCTCTCAGACTCACGGGGTCTTTTTTGAGGCCTTAACTGGATGCTCTGAAGAAGGTGAAGGGGAAGCCCTACCCCTTTTGACTGACCTTCTGGGTGAGGTTGCAGATGAAGAATCCTAACAGTCACTTGACAGTGTTTCTTTTCTTGACTTCAATTTCTGGAGCCAAGTGAGGAGGCGACCCTCACGGTCCCGGAGTGTCTTCGTAGAGAAAGTGCAGCAGATCCTGCAGTCCACAGCCTTATGATCAGGATAAAGGCAATAAATGGAGTCTGTATGCCTATCTTCTACATACAGCATTTTCTTGCCACAGGTGGAACAAGCCTTATAAAGAGCTTTCTAATCCTTGTCAGATATTTCTAGATGAAACACCTAACAATTCTGAAGGAAAAATGCTGGAAAATTCTCAAATAGAGTTGAAGTGAGCAGAGCTCAAATGAGACTCCCTTAGCATAACGTGTGGTAGAAAATCCCAGGCTCTGAGGTTCTCTCAGGAGGGTTCTATGGGGTGAGGCTAATCTGATTGGCTGTTGCTTTACTTTGGTCTCTTTTGAAAAAAGAGGTGGATATGCTACAAAAGGGAATGAGGCCTAGGCCTTTTTCTTTCTCTTTTGTACCTACTGCTATGTTATTTTGTGTACCGAGACTCCCATTCCGATGACGGGGAATGATACAAGCTTTGGGTATCTATGAAAGTTCCAATACTGGGGCAAGTATCAAAATACTTGGACGCATAGGTCATGAATAGCTTGCCCAAAAAATCTAAAAGTTAGCATAGTGGTATAATGTGCACTTCATTTGTGTTGAATGATGACTCTTTCCCATGAGAACAGTGATATGATGTTAACACCAGTACATACACATCTACAGCATTGAACATGCCCACACCAGTTACATACACACTTTACAAGTTTAAAAATCAGGCTTAAATAGCTGTCTCTATGATTACTAATGCCAGAAGCACAAGGTTATTGTACATGTAAACTTACAATGCTGTCTTATCATCACTCACCTGCTCCTCTGGTGTGCCCTAGAGGTGCCTGCACTGTGACAGGACCGTTTCCACCAGCACCTTGAGTTGAGCTATGAAGGCTGGGGCCCTGAACTGTTTACATCGAGACATTATAGCTCCCAGAGGATGTGGGCAGCAGCAGAGAGATCCTAAATTAATGCAGTTAGTGCAGGCAAGTGAACTCTCTCGGACACCACCAGACTTACATCTAGACCACATAAGAGGTCTTCAGTCCAGGCTGCCAAAGTGATAGGTCGCATTTTCCGAACTCATCCAATACATTCCATTGCTTGATGACACCCCGCCTACGGCGCAGTTCAAAAAATATCTGTAATCTGCGAGTAACTTTGATACATGACTAATGGGAGTTTACCAGGCCAGTTTACACGCAAGGCGGACACAACCAGAGATCCTCAACAGTCACCATAACACCTAACAGCCTATGGATATGTCCAAATCAGTTATAAACTTCCTAGCGAGACCTTTAAGAAATTGGTCTGCGACGCAAACACTTATGTAAATGTTGTGAGTTTGTGATATTTCATGCCTGGATGCAGCATATATCTGGTGAAAGGGACATCTAACTGAAACGCTCACACTGCCATAATAACCTAACCTTGAGGGACACATGACACACTGATTGGGAGGCTAATGCCAACAGGAAAAAGATGACGCCATTTTGATATTTAGGGTTTATATCAGTCAATATGCGTCTCTGGTGTAATTCACGTACAGTTTGCACCTAGTCACTACATCACAGGACAGTGTGACCCAGTGTGCGATCTGTGTGATGTACAGCTGGAAAGGGTGTGTATGTTTGGCATCCTGGATACTATTTTTTCAGAGGAATTAATACATTCTAATAAAAAACAGCCTACAAACATCCTTGATCTGATAAGGGACTTTCTAGGACATGTTTGGGTACTACACTTAAGTGTGCAACCGCATTTACTGACACTTCTACATTGTAAACGGTTTGTGTATGTAATTGTTTGTTGAATGCAGACATGACAGCATGACTGTGTCCACCATGTGATATTAGTATGCATATATTGCATTGTGATACGCTAGATGTATGTGGTGTACCAGACATCATGCATTACATGATCCTGTTGTGGGTATAGATGAACTATATAATTGATATCACAAACATATGTCTTGGCGTCTTGGCTTGTGAGTTTTGGAGTATGTCCTGCTTGACTTGGCATGAACAACAACTGACACTAGTGAAAATTACACCACTGCACTATACGTACTGTATCACCAAACCTTTCATACGTTTAGCAATGACATGTATGCTGTGATATGTATCTAAGAATAACATTGATCACTGAAATATGGTTTTGACTGACATGGAGTGTTATGTGTGTTTAATTGCTCTTTGCTGTTCGTTTAAGTGCATGTTGCCTGGTAAATTTTTAACTGACACCAACAGTATATACACTATGCATATAGGCATCACAGAGGAGTCGAAAGACAGCCTACTGTGTACATGCCCTTTCCAGATCTCCAAACATTGGAAGAGTGAGACATAATCAAAAAATACCATCTCACAAGGGCATCAATCGATGATTTGTGCCAGCAGGTGGCCCCTTATTTGCAGCCTCTGCACACCTATCCAACAGGTGAAGGTGATGGCAGCATTTTGCATTTCTCTGCCACAGGAACACTCCCATACGCAGTGGCAAAATTGGGTAGAATACCCCAGCCCATGTTTAGTAATGTTCTTTGGGATTTGTTGCATGCATTGACCCGATACATGGTCCACTATATCAAGTTTCCAAAACCTGGGGACCTGGCTGCCATCAAGGGTGATTTTTATGCTTTTGGACAAATACCCCACGTAATTGGATCAATTGATGGCACTCATGTTGCTTTGATACCGCCACAGGCCAAACAGCTGTATCGCAACAGGAAACACTTCCACTCCATCAATGTCCAGGTGGTGCGTTTGCCTGACATGTGCATTTAACTCATCTGTGCCAGATTTCCGGGTTCTGCACATTAACTTATATCCTACCTAACAGCATCATCCCACATTTGATGAGTCAATTGCAACATGATTGTGCCTGGATTGTTGGTAGGTGATGTTGTATATGAATGTTGTAGTGTGTGTTGTTTGTATATCAGATAGTAATATGTTGTTTGATAACTGAACTCTTTTCTATCTCCAATGTAGGAGACTCTGGATACCCCAACCAGCCATGGTTACAGGCACCACTGTGCAATCCAGTCAACCCATCAGAAGTGTGCTTTAATGAGGCCCATGGCCTGACCAGGCTGATAGTGGAGCGGACTTTTGGCCTCCTGAAGTCAAGATTCTGATGTCTGGATAAGACAGGAGGATCCCTCTAATATGCCCCTAGGAAAGGGGTGCCAAATAATCGTGGCTTGCTGCATGCTCCACAACATAGCAATATGAAAAAACATACCTCTAATTGAGGAGGAAAGAGACCAGCAGATGCCACCGATGGAGGATCAAGGACTTGGCAATGATGATAGCGGTGATGATGATGATGGAGTGGGCTTGAGACAACAGCTTATCAACAACTTTTTCACACGACTGTAAGTATGCAATGAGAGGACTTTACTAACCACCATTGCTTGTTGGTGTGTGGCTGGTGGACTATGTGTATGCATGCCTTAGAGTGGAGGATAAGTGTCCTGACATTTGTTGGAGACTTGTTTGGGAAATGTTAAAATTTACATGTGCAGTGTTTCAGTGAAACCTATGTAGTGTTAACAATGACACTGTTGTGGCTGAAGTGACTATTGCGACTTACAGGGGTCGTTAGAATAATCATCATGACAGCTTGTTGAAAACGAACTAGTAGCTAATAATTGGAGGCTTCCTTTTTAAATACAACCTATCAGATATTCGCTTTGTACCCTGACCTAGGTATTGTCTATGTTGACGAAAAGGCAATTTCTCTTTAAAATGAACAAGAACTAAGATAATCTATCTGCAAGAGGTCAGAATAACACTGAAGAATTAATAAAAGAAGTTGCCACATGAGAGCGGAAACCTACTGAGATCACAAAAACAATAAAATAATGGCCAAGAAAAAGGAAAAGACAAAAATATTCCATATACAAGAGAAGTAGTGCTGGGAAATCCAGAACCAATGCCAACAGAATCTGTGATGGAGCCCTGAGGAAGGCGCAAACCGAAACGCGCGTAGCCAGAACATAAACCGCCAGTCTCATCATTTCAAAAGAATAAAACAAATATGTATTGACAATAAGAGAGATGTTGTAGGATAAAATGCATATAGGAATGTATTAACCAATGTATCATGCAATGTGAGAGAAATAATTGACAACTAAAGGATATGTATTAAGACAACCTGTTTTTTATATAAAGAAAAATGTTGTTGATCAGAACAGATATCTGTCTGTAAGAAAATTGTTTATCGTTTTTATATTAATTAAAAGAATCAACTAATGTATGCTTATTGAATACAATTTTGTATATAAACAAATAAAGAAAAAGAAAAAAAAATGCTTTTGATACAAGGTTGTCTTGTGGTGGAAAAAATAATATATATGGTCATCTTTAGTAAGTGAACAATATAGAATATGCCTAAGAAAAGTTTACTTAGTATAAAATGTGCCTGTGATATGTTGTGATCCACTTTGCCAAGTGATTCGTTCTAAAGAATTGTACTTCCCTGTCCTGGCAAATTATTCAAAATTCAGGGGCCCCTTCTTTACAAAAATGTGGCTGAAGTGTCATACTTCTATGACTTGTGAGACATTATTTATGATCGCTGAACACAATTTTTTTGCTATTATCCCAGTGTACTTATTGCCATGTCATCTACAGAGTGGGCTTACTGAGTTGTGACATCACCAGGCATATGATGCTGTGACAGACACCAACATGGACGTTGAAATATTGCAGCCACGCAATTCCTTCTGCTAAAACAGTTTAGTATTTTTGTTATTATTGCTTTTCACTACTGTGTGATATTAATGTTAGTTTGTGTTCAGTTACCATGTTGTATCAGGGCAACAACAAATGTGTTCCACATTGAGCTGTGCATTGTCTGAAATCAGACATCCAAACAATCTATAATCTAAGTTTGAACATGATGAAATAGTTGACTAACGACAATTGTTGATTAGGCTGGCCACTAGTGATGATTGTGTATACAATTGACTTCCTGTGAATATGACCATGGACTACTGTTTGCCTGATACTCAGATTGTGTATATATATCTTTTTGTGCAAAAGTTCATTTACATTGTGGCGCTTAAGTTACAACTGACAAGTACATGATTACCTAGGCCGGTGACACTTTCAACATTGTGATAAAAAGGGGATAACAACATATTGAGTTTGAAGTCAAAGTCACAACATGAGTTATCATTGATGTGTAAAGTGGTTTATTTTGACATACATGGTGCATAAGTGATGACATACAATAGAGATGTGCTCAAAATGTTTTTTGATTATTGGAGTTGAGAGTGTTTACTGATGAAATCCAAAAGAGCCTAGCCATAGTTATCCAAGTCAAAAGTGCAACTTTATACCTCCATCAGATGTGGAACAGTTTGTATGGACAGTCAACACAATGAACACTCAGCACACAACAGATGATATCATGTGCACCTTTCGTTACTTGCTGGGGGTGGTGCATTGTCATCTGACTCTCCCTTATTTTTCTTTGGACGACCCTTTGCATGTTTGGGTGGGGGAACCACAATTGCAGTTCCCTGGGGTACTGGGGAATCTCCGCCTGGCTCAAAGTCCCTCCCTGTGGCTTGTTCAGCCGTTGCTAGCACAGAGGCACCCAGGAAGGGGTGCTTTGCTGACAAGCTAACTGGCAGAGGCTGGTACTCATATCCCTCAGCACCCCTATGACCTGGTCTATTTGGTGGGTAAAACACTCTAGTTATTCAGTCTTGGGAAGCCAGCAGCTGTTTAATGTTCTGAAGGTCTTGTTCAACCTGGCCCATTGCTCCCTGGTACCCCTCGTAGGCATCAAGTACCCGGAAGAGGTTTGAAAGGGCATCTGTAGCACCAGCTGATCGATGGTGTGGATCAACACGACCCCTCCCACCACCCCTACCCCCACGGGCATGCATGGTTTATGGTGGCACAGTCAACCCTGAACCTCCTTCCTCATTGACTGTGTTGTTGTCTGTCAACTCCAGAGTGCTCAGTGTTGCTGTGCTGGTGTTGTTTCCCCTGGCTGCTGTGCCTGTCAGGGTAGTGGTCAGCGGAGTGTTGCTAACTTATGCGGGAATTCTTGCTGATGATCCTGCTGGACATGCTGGTGCTGTCTGCTGACCCAAACCGGATGGGCCTGGTTGCTCCTCCTCGTCTGAGGATACAGGAGAGTCCTCAACGCTAGTGAGCTCATTTGACTTTGAGTCTGAGCCTGGCTGTCATCATCATTGGCCATGGAAGTGTTCTCAGCTCACGCTGTGGGTACAGAAATAGCACAGTCAATTAAGTGTATGTTCATTGCACCTCAAATACTTCCCATTACGTCAATGACTGAACCAAAAAAACGTTTTAAGAGGAATTAGTTCCTCCTTTATCCATGATCGTAGCCTACGTTTGGCATGAACAATGCACCTTTTAAATGCTGTGTATTGGTGATCAGCTCCACCTAGGTGCAGAAATGGCCATGTTCTGGTTTTTCCTCATGATATGTCCACTAACGTTGACTTGTACCTGACACTCTTTAGATAACACTGGTGAAGTAGTGTGATCCACAACTGTAGAATATCAATGACATACATACTCTTAAAATAAAATGTTTGAGTTTGTGCAGCCTGTGTACAGGCATAGTCTATGCATCAGCAGGCACATAGGTGTCACTGCCTTTCTCACTCACATTATGTTTATTTATAAAAAATGTTGTAATCATGATGTGAGTGAAGTGCTTATTGCTTTCAAATCAGGATCCTAGATTGAATGCCCCTAGGGAGGAAAACTTGTAATTGCTTAGAGTTGTGCATACACAGCTCATGGAGTTTTGAATTTAACTCAATAGTTAGATGTGTTCTCAATGGTTCTGTTGCTACTTTAACAATATTTTTTTTTGTGATCTGGTGTTCGAAGTGCTGATGGGATTTTTGAAAACCTTCAAAGACTCCTCATCCCACACTGGCCAACCAGCCTACCTGGAACTATGCCTTCCTGACTTTGAGTGGAAATGTACTTGCAAGATGGCTGACACTGCTGCATGGTGTTTGGAGAACAAGGCCTTGATGAGAGTTGTGGTCAAGGCAGACACCAGACCTCAGTGTCAGCCATCTTACTAGTACATTTGAACTCACTGTCGGAAAAGCGTAGTATGAAGGGGGCTGATTGGGAAGGTGTGTGTAGGACAGTGCCTGATGGGAGTTGCAGTGATAGCAAACACTCCTTCTGCCTCACAGCTCAACGAGCTCATTTGGGCCTATGGGTACATGACAGTGAGTGGAAGTGTACTAGCAAAATGGCTGACACTGTGGCCTGGTGTTTGGAGCATAAGGCCTTGATGGGAGTTGTGGACAACTCTGACACCAGATCCCAGTATCAGCCATCTTGCTAGTACATTTACACTCACTGTCAGGAAAACATCGTTTCAGGGTAGCTGGTTGGATAGGGTGGGAAGGTGTGTGTGGGACAGGGCCTGATTGGAGATGTAGTGATAGCAAAGACTCCTCCCCCTCCCTGCCCAACCGGCTGATCTGGGCCTATGGTACATGACAGTGAATTGAAGTGTGCTTGCAAGATGGCTGGCACAGGTGAAAATGTTCTGGCAAGACAGTGGACACTGATGCATGGTGTTTGGAGCAGATGGCCTTGAAAAGAATAGTAGTAGTCAAGCCAGACACCAGTGTCAGCCATCTTGAAAGTACATTTGCATTCACTATCAGGTACCCAAAGGCCCAGATGAGCTAATTGTGCTGGGCGGGTGGAGGAGTGTTTGCACTGGCTACATCTCCAATCAGGCCCTGTCCTACACACAAAACGACAAGAGGAGCACCAGGGGGTAAACAGTCAGGTCGCCCCACACTCAATTTAAAAAAAACGTCAATACACCACATTCCATACAAGTATCGAAAGGAAATTTGAAATCACAAAAGATTTGTGACAAAATTAGTAAAAAGTGTGAGAGAGGTCAGAAAGTACCTCACGGCAGCATCACCCAGGAGGATGCTGGTTGGTACTCACCAGTTTGCCCAAGTTATCATGATCTGTGACTTTTGTGACCATAAAGAAAAAGAGTGTGTGTTCACATTTCACAGAGGTAAGAAATCCAAAGAAAGAAAATCAATGAAAACGTGTACAGATGCACTGTGAGTGCTTGTGTCACTCAGTGCCCACTGGTCCCTGTGAAACGAAAAATACAGTTCTCAGAATTAAAATGGGGTATGGCTCTCTTACGAGACATAATTTTATTAGGTGCTGTGATCATCCTCAAATTAAAAGAATGGCGTATGCTTGGCCATTTTTCAGAGACGAAAGGCCAATATGTTTCGTTGCCAACCTATTTACGGCAACTTTCATCAGGGCTTATGGGGAAACCAGTCTTCACCTAACTTGTAAATCACACCAGACCTGTGGTTATATGACGAAATTAAAAAGAAGAACGTGCCAATTATAAATAAAGCCTAACTTCAAAAATACACTCAAGCATTCATTTAAGCCCGCTCCTTAGAATTGCATAATTACCGAGTGGTTGCTGTCATCCCTCGTACCTGCAAACCACATCTATAAGGGTGCAGCGCCAAATGGCTGCTTATCCTAATGATAACTGCAGTCATCAGTACCAACCTGAAAACACATGCGTGTTAAATGTAACATGTACCAAAATAAAAGTCGCACTGTTCGTATCACACGTGCACACTTTCCAAAGCACCTCATCCTTAGTCCCCTAGATCCCATTCACTCCCCTCATACTCATTATCGAAATTTTACACAACAGTTCTATCAAGCACATTCTGTAAGTGCCATATCATGGGGAAAAAAACTCTCAGTTTAGTCGTAAGCTCATTATGCTGCCTGTAACCGGGTCAAGGTGGACTGTTCCAGCATCTCCCTTATATCAGTACTGTTAAAAAAGTAATTAGTAAAGGGAAAATGGCACCTTCATGCTCATCTCTCACAGCGAGCACGCCCCAACACAGTATCCCTCTCGTGCAATAATCAGGCCACACTTGTTGTTAAGTGCAAAAGGCCATTTATTAGGACCAGGCTGCACAACATAAACCACAACAATAATCAACATCAACTGCATCTCCCCCCAACACCAAACTCCATCATCATACACTCCTTTCATTCCACCTTCCGTTCCTCAACCTTACCTCCAATCTCTCTACACATCCTGGCACTACTCTCATGCCACCAGTCGCCCCTCCCATCATTCACTCCTCCCCCCCACGAGAGGTGGGTGCGCCTGCTAGTGACTCCCCCACCCCTCCCAAATACCGCCAGAATCGCACCCCGTCCTATACTGGCACGCTCTGCCAACCCTACCCCTAAACCCTAATAACTTGTAGGGCGGGTGAGTGGCCACAGAAAAACTAACTACCCCCACCCAGCAATGCCAGAATGCAGGAAGAGTAAGTGCTCCCTCTCCCTGCATTCTTTATACCCACCCCCCAACCCACAGCCTGGCCCTCCCTGCGCGAAAGACCGTGGGGGAAGACTAGACTGCGTCTTCGCTTCCCCCGGGACCCTCCATTACCACATCCGTGGATGCTTCAGCTTGGCGCTCCGCCCCGATGATGTTCAGGGGACGCGAGCGTCTGATTTAAAAAAAAAAAACGGCAGAGGAAAGATGTGGCACGGAAGTCAACTCCCGGTGTTACTCTTCACTTCAACAGCAGTTCCCCTGTACCACAGCGGCTATTTTAAAGTGGTGTTACATTGCTTGATAAATATAGGGATGCATTCTTTTTTTTAAAAACAGATCGTTTTAGAAGGCAGACTCATTAATTCATATCCCCACAGGAGACATTTAAATGAAAGCATTAAGAGAAAACAAGAATTCTTAAACATTTCTTATAGCACGAACATTTCTCATTTTTTCTTTGTGAGTCTTCAATCATCCATTCTTGGCTGTACTGAGAGTGAGACCAAGGTGGTAGGGGACCCATCATATCATATTAACAACCTTATTAAATTGGGTTATGTCAGAAACCTGCATAGCACTTATTAATTTTAGGACTCAAGATTCTGCACAATAGTTGATATACACACATTAGATAAAGCCCAATGGTGCGCATAACCTAAAACCCAGGAGACGTCTACAAAGCTCACACGGGGCACTTTACCCACTCTAGTCCATTCAAAGGAGTCGTTCAGGCCAATCCGGTCCACCTTCTCGGAAAAAATCCACCTTGCCAACTTTTCTAGTCAAGATATCATCAATGTTGTGTGTATCACCCATCACCCTCTCAAGCACAGTCCACTTCAGATCCCTGAAGTTGTGTTTTTGTTCATGAAAGTACTGAACAATGCGGGTGTTCAGAGTACTCAGGTGATCTTGTAGCCACACCTTCACTTTACGTGATGTGTGTCCAATGTAATGCAATCCACATGTACACGTAAGCCTGTAATTTACATGTGTGGTATTATAATTACTACATTTATTTAAATACCACACTCTGCCACTTGTGAGATGGATTCTCTTGGTAACTTCAGTTAGATCACAAACTGAACAGCAACTACAAGGATAATGCCCTGTTGGCAAGCCTGACTCCTTTTTCTGCTGAATCGGGTGCGTATGGACCAACCTATCTTTTAGGTTGGGAGCCCTTCTGTAGGCAAATCTAGGGGAGGCATCCTTTTCCCCCCGGTATCCAACAAAGATCAGTGTTTCCTTATTATTTGTCTAACTTTGATGGACAGCAGATCAAAGGCGGTGACTACAGGTAAACACTGTTCCTTTTGTTTGATGTTCCTCTCCAATAGAGCCTCACAAGGTGTGTTCAAGGCACGCTTGCGTGCTCTTTTGACCACATTGGTGGGATAGTCCCTATTTTTAAATTTCATGACCAACTCTTCAAATTGTTCCACAAACGTTTCTGTGGATGAACAGTGCCTGCGGTACCTCAAGAGCTGTCCCACATGAAGGTTGTCACGCAATGCTCTAGGATGAAATGAGCAATAATGCAGCAGAGAATTCCTATCAGTGGGCTATTGATGGACTGTCATGGATAATCTATTGTCCACTGCTGTTATATCTACATCTAGATACACCGTGGAGTCCCTACTGGCGGTCCAAGTGAACTGCAGACAACTGTCTGCTTCATTCAGCCATGATAAAAAGGCTAGTAACTGGTCCTCTGGTCCAGTCCAAATGCACAGGACATCATCAATAAACCTCTTCCAAAGATAAATATTCTCTTGGAAGGGGTTGGAGGCATGATGAATCACATTTTCCTCGAACTGGGCCACATGAATACAGGCCAGATTTGGCGCAAATGTAGCCCCATAGATGTTCCCGACACTTGGAGTTATAGCTGACTTTTATATCCAAAGAAATTTCTTGTGAGGGCCAGTTCTATACACTGAAGAACAAAAGATTGGGGGTATCATAAAACCACTTGAGTGCCCCTAGAGCACAAGCTGCTGCCACCAGTGTGGCATCTTAGGGTATACTGGTATACAAAGATTCGATATCTATAGTTACCAGGAATTGCCTCGTGAGGTCATATTCTACTGTGTCCAAGATATTAAGGACATCAGTGGTGTCTTGCAGAACAGATGGTTGCATAATGACTGATGCTCTTGGAAAGAAGCCTGCAAACTGGGACAGTGGCTCCAATACAGATTGGATCCCCGATACAATTGGCCAGCCTAGCGGTGGGCACTGTGCTTTGTGATCTTTGGCAAGATGTAGAATGCCGGCACTTTAGGTTTTAAATTCACAAGGAAGTAAGCTTCCTTATGGGTTATCCGCTTCTTCTCCTTAGCGTCTGCCACCAAGGCCCTGATGGTGTCTTGTAGTTCTGGTGTGGGGTCAAGTGCTAACGGTTGATAAATAGGGCGCAGTCCTAGAAGCCTCAGGACTTCTATTTCATAGTCCAGTGTATTAAGGCCTACCACTGCACGCCTATATCGGCATGTTTGATCGTTATCAACCCATTATCTTGTGGAGACTTAACTGCCAACTAATCAGTGCTGCTCATAATTTGAAAACGGGAATGATTTTGTGACTGCTCAAATGCCTCAATATCATGGAGTACTCGTTGTTCAAACACAGACACCTCAGGGCCCACTGACGAGCTGGGGTGTAGAACCCAGGAGGGCGATGTAAATTAGTAGTGAATATTGATAGAGGTTCCATTTCCTTGTTCAGAAAGAACTTATGGATCTTGATTTTTCTCATCAATTCATAAAACTCAACTCTACATTTAAAGGTGTCAGGTGTAGGTGTCAGGACAAACCCCAGACCTTTCTTCAGGACTCGTGACTCTTCTGGAGATAGTAAGTAGTCATAGAGATTAACAACTATATTCATTGTGTCAGGTATAAGAGCATTCTGCACCTGCTGTGGATTATTCAGCAGGTTGGTAAAAGAGGTGTTCTGCCTCTGCTGCGGGTTATGCTGGGTGAGAATGCCTGCCATGTTGGCTGTTGATTGAGCCTGCCTCTGCCTCTTCCCCGTTGTGCTCCCTCTCCTCTGTTGCCCCTTTGATTCTGGCCTAAAAAAGACCTCAGAATTGCGCCTAGGTCCTCATTGGCTCTGTTCTGTGGTGTGAACCTGACCCTACTCTGGTTCGATGTGGATGGTTATTCTACCACTAACTCTTCCTCACTACTCGTTTTGTCAAAAGTCCAATTGTAGGGAGTTCTCCTTGTCTGTTTACGCCGCCCCCCCTCTTAAAGTTCTGAAAATGTGCCTGTTCAGTGTTAGTCTGATAACATTTGTCCTCAACGTAAGGGAATGCCCACTCGGGTGAAAAACGGTCAAGATTGTGTTTGACACCCTTAATCTTCTGGTTCATCATATAGGTTTTGCAATCCGTGATGTCACTTTGAATACAAGTTAGTAGTTCCTTAGCGTCAGTAATTGTAGTGTCCCTAACTCAAGGATCTCTTTTAGCAGTTCTTTGCTTAGCCTTTTAGCCATGTGTATAATTAAAATCAGCCAATCACGAGTGCACTTATTAGCTATATAGCTCCAGTCCACTCAGAACTGCTTGTCTTCTGGAACATTTTTTGGTTCAATTCTTACAATTAGACTTGGTAGGGCTGCACCAGCATGAAGGTATTCTGTCATTAATTCGCTTTCACTGATATTCTTTCTTTGGATTTCTCACCTCCGAGAAATTTGAATACACACTCCTTATCTTTATGGTCACGAAAGTTACTAATGATGATAATGTGGGCAAACTGGTGAGTACCAACCAGCAGCCCACTGGGTAATGCTACTGTGAGGTACTTTCTGACCTCTCTCACACTTTTTACTAATTTTGCCACAAATCTTTTGTGGTTTAAAATGTTCTTTTGATTTTTGTATGGAATGTTGTCTATTGACTTTTTTTTAAATTGAGCAGTTGGACTAACAGGTTAGTGGCAGTGAGCCTGTCCTGTGAGGGAAGTTTGAGGACTTCCTTTATGTCTTAAAAATATAGTTAACTGTTCTGAGCAAGTCGGGCCTGTTCTACACACACCTTCCAAACTAGCCCAACCAGCCCACCTGTAACTATGCTTTCCTGACAGTGAGTGGAAATGTACTGTCAAGATGGATGACACTGCTGCATGGTGTTTGGAATAGAAGACCTTGATGGGAGTTTGGGACAAGAGTATACTGAGCAATAGTTTTGAGCCTTTTGATCTTCATTGCAGGTATGCAGGTTATCTACATTACATACACATCATATGATTTTTGACTATTAGTTTGTTTGAATATAAAACTCCATGCAGCTAACTAGAACCTTAACAGAGATGTCTGCAGATGTATCATTCCTAACTTGTATGAAAAGTAGGGTTCTAACTTACCAGACTCCATTTTGTCAGGTATTCCAAAAATGCTCTCTGGCAGAAGTAAAGTGCACAGGTGGTACAAGAGGGCACCACCAGTCTGCTGTGTGGACCGATGTTCTTTTCTGACCATACGTTTGACTCTCCTCCTGGCATTGTACCACCTCTATTTGATATCATCCATTGTACGCAGCATGGGGGCTACAGCGATCACCTTGCTGACTATCGTGTCCCACATCTGATTTTTCTGGATGATGGGGGTCTGTTACATTGGAGATCCAAATAAATGTGGCTCTGCCCTAAAGGATTTCCTTAACAAGCACTCTCAACTTCTCATCCGTAAAACATGGCAGCTTCTTCATTCACATGGTGATGGTGAGCGTGAGTGTGAAGGCGAATTAAGAGGTGTCTCTAAAGAAGGAATCTAAACCCCAAAAGTGTAAGAATGCAGAGTGTGAGTGTGTGCAGAGCTGACAGCAATAACTGTAGAAAGAGCTCCCTACCTCTCTCTTTGCAGTATTGTGTTAGAAAAGGATCTTGATTTTTTTTATTAGGTGGATTGGTGGGTGTGTCTACTTTTTAAATTGACGTGGTTTTTTTTGGTGCTGACTATGCTTATTGGTGCATTATTTGAACTGATATTAGTATTTTGCACTTGCCAATTGGTACACAAACTGCCTTAGTTCCGCAACTGCGTAAGATCCATCAGCGGGACAACCGATGCACGTTCGTAATTGGAATCACTATGGGGCAGAGTTTCCGACCGACGTGGTCGTATTGGAATTGTCTCGGACCAACGCAGTCATAGTTTTGATTGGTATACATCATAATTAGGGCTCCCAGTTTTCAGTTTTTACGGATTTTTACAGATAATTACAGACAGAAAACAATTTGTTTTCTGTCTGCATTTATTTTTAAAAGTGGATAAATACAGAAAATTGGGCTTCTTTGAAGGGACTCTGTGCTGTCTTTCATGAATTGTAGGCCAACACTGAGCAGATGGACAGCAAGTGAAATTAAAAAAACCAGACTACAATTTCATTAAATAATACATTTGTGGTATTATGCTAATGTTTACCAGTGAATGTTTTGTTATATAATATTTGGCAGCTAAAATAGCTAAAACAGACAGATATCAAAGTATGAGTGCGTGTCAATCAGTAAAATAAATATGGAAGTGTACAGTTTTCCAACTTCATTTATCCGCAAAATACAAAATAAATATGGATAAATACAGATTAAGGGGGCAAAAAATAAATATGGATAAATACAGACGGAAATGCTAAAAAAATAAATACCATAAAACAGGGAGCCCTAATCATAATACTCGGGTCAGAGACAACGCAGACTACTGAGGTGGAATGTCTCCGCTACCGGTTCAGTCAGACGGTTTTTCTGACCGACATCGTTATAAGGCCCCATTTGTTTAATTGATTATTAATTATGGAAATTGTTTCATGAATTATTTTTAAATGTATTTATTTGTTGTGGGTTGTTTGTTTGGTATGGATAAGAGGTGGAAAGGTAATTAAATGAAACTGTTTTATTAGTAGGTAATTATTATTACAATTTTAATAGATATTTAATTATGTAAAATGTGTAAATATTATCAATTTAAATATACATTTTAGATGTGTGATTTGTAGCTTGTGGAGGTAGAGGGTAGAAAGTTATGTAAGTAATAATACAATTGAAAAGAGTAACTTTTTTTAACTGTGATTTATTTTTGTAAATGTTGATTGCGTTATGCTTTTTAATTGTGAACAATATTGTATTTATTACTTGTTAGTATTCTGACTATAGATTTCGGTATTTTGATACTAGTACTATTTGTGTTAATTTATAATATATGTTCAACATTGGAATAAATATGTAATTTGTTAATTGATTTTTTTTTTATATTTAAATATTTTTATTTTTGGTTATTTAATATAGTTTTGAAATGATTTATTTTACTTGAAATGAAATGGTCAGGTTCAAGTGCCTTACAGAGTGCAGTGGCAGTAGTGAATTTTGCTCCCCGCAATCCAACACGTTTCCTATTGTTACAATAACTGAAGTGGAAATAGTACATTTTACACCTCCACAATCCAACACTTTCCCAGTTTTTGTACTGACTGGAGTGGGAATAGTAAATGTTAACCCTCTCCGATCCAACACTCTCCTTAATGTTATATTTAATGGAGTGGGAATAGTAAATATTAACTCTCTACAATTCAGCACTTTCCCTACTGTTACACTGACTGGAGTAGGAATAGTACATTTTGGGCCTGATGCATCAAGTATTTTTCTCCTTGCAAATGGGCCGATTCACTTAATCGGCCCATTTGTGATTGCAAAAAATGTTTTTGCGATGCATAAAACCCAATTTTGCGATTCGGTAACCTGTTACCGAATCGCGAAATGTGTTTGCAATTCGCTATTTGGAAGGGGTGTGTTTAGGGTGTCCCTTCCAAATATCGAATCCTAACGGTATGCATGACTGTTTGTAACCGTGAATGCAGTTGGAAAACATTCACATTTTACCACCTACTTTAAGTATCCCATTCACCATTGGGAAGGGGTCCCTAAGGGACCCCGTCCCCTTTGTGAATGTTTGTAAAAGCATTTTAAGAGCAGGTAGTGGTCCCACGGACCACTACCTGTTCTTAAACAAGCATTTGCAATGCAATAGGTCTCGCCTTTGCGAGAGTTTGAGCTATTGACATTGTAAATGACTGCCTTTTTATTTATTTATGTGTTTTGAAAACCTGCAAGCGGTGCGTAAATGTACACTTTGTACTTCTAGTCGTTGCTTACGAGAAGCAAGGCTGGCCGTAACTGCGCCTCTTTTACTGCCAGCCTTGCTTCTCGTAAGCAAGGACTATTAGTATAAAGTGCGTGTTTACGCACCGCTTGCAGGTTTTCAAAACACATAAATGAAAGGCATTGTCATTTACAATGACAATAGCTCAAATTCTCACAAAGGCGAGACTTATTGCATTGCAAATACTTGTTCTGGTTTAAAGCTTTCACTAAACATAACCGAATGTATTTATTTTAAAAAAAAAACAATAACCACAGAGACAAAGTCTTTCCCTTAGCCTCGGGTAAAACCCTGAATGCTCTACCTCTCCGCTTTGTGCCGAATCTAATCTTGTGCAGTTCATATGGCTTCTGAAACTTTTTTCATGCTGATTTTTGAGGTACACTACTTTACCACCATGTTGATTTGGTAATGAGTACTCTACAAATGCCACCTCATAGAAGAAAAGCCTTAATTAAATACTTATAGGCATGTTATTGCAATTTTTATTTTAAAACTAAAGATAGCCCTTTTTACACCACCCTTTGCTCTCAGTATTGTACATCTGGAACCACCTTCTTCAACTCGGACAAGTTGCAGTAAGAATGGTGTCCTTTTTGAATCCCCAAGTACATAACCATTGAATTGCGATCTTCCCGAACTTCGCTTTTTAGCCTGATAATTTGTGCAGCGCATAATAATCTATTTTGGAATGTCTGAGTAATTGTGAATTTTATGGCCGTTTATCATTTTAAATTCAATTTTGCACCTAGTATGTCAACAGAAAATCCACCATTTAACATTTTTACATTTTCCCCGAAGTTTCACTAGCCAGGCTTTGAATTAAGATTAGATATTGTATTTGGTACATTTACAGTGTTGTGTATAAACAAAATAAGCCGGGGTGACGGTGCCACGCATTTGCTAAGGCAGTCCTCCCCTTTCAGCACCTGTTCTGGGCTCCAGCAAATTTCAGAACATTTAGTGCAGACCCAGTTTTCCGAGAGCCCTTTCCACGTGCCGTAGTGCAGAATGAATTAGCAGCCGCTAGCAGTGTGTATAAAAGGTGCAATGGATTGCCCACGGTCTGCGTTCTCTCTGACGATGAGCGCTGTCAATCAAGCCACCGTGGGCCCTTGGGCGATGCCAAATTACAGCTGTGCATTTCTGTGAGAGAAATGCCTCGGTTTTTGGTTCTCAGAACCTGCGCCTCCTCACACTAGCCCTGCGCCGACTCCGACAATACTGCGGATCAAAGGAGAGGTCGGAACCAGAACAGACATACAGAAATGTTAAAACACAAAGTAAAAGAAACAGGCTCTTTGGACCACTGCATGAGACCGGAGGACGCGGCACCCAAGTGCACAACTGAGCGAACAGCTGCCGCTGACCGGATCAGCCGGGCTCGGATAAGAGTGCATTAAGCAGGAGCCGCGGAGTTCATTTGACTTGGCAACTTAACCCTTGCAGTCCCACCGCAGGCACGGCGCCAGCATAGTGCCCACTCCGCCAGCGCTCGCTCCGCATTGCACTTTATACACTTATACCAATAAAACTCATGAGACATAATTGTGGGAAAGCAGTGGTGCAGGTTTATTTCGTACAAACAGGTAGTTGTTAAGGTGGGTCATCTTACAGGCGATCAAATGCGGCAGCCCCTCGCTGACCCGCATGCCTAAGGAGCCATCTTGCACGGCGAGTCGATGCTCTGACGGTGCAGTAAATTACCATTTCGTTATACTCCCGCCCCCCCTGTCGGGGCGGAGCGATGAGGCACACCCCCGGTCGGTTCAGGCCCCCCGACCGCCCGAAGGACTAACGGGGCGCCGACGCTGTTTCCTGGGCCTCCTTCGGCTCCAGGTGCTTGGCTCAGGCACCCTTACTGTGCCAGGCAGAGGTATCTAGACTGTATCCTTCTGCCGCAGAGGTACCCTTACTGTCCATCTGCTTCCAGATCGCCCTGTACTCCGCCACAGCTCTGGAGGAGGCCTACGTCGATGACAGAGCCCCCCACCCACCTAGCTACTTTTGGTCGCTGTTTAGTGCACCTTTATCATAGTACCCTTCCATTTTCTCTTCGTATTGGTACCTGCCCAATGCAGATTTCTTAGATATGGTTCATAGGTCATGCTCTCAATTACATAGGCCACACCACTTATGGACCTTTCTTAGAACAGTTCTTAGGTCACGCCCCTAGTTACATAGGCCACACCTCTTATGGGGATTGCTTAGATACGGTTCTTAGGCCCCGCCCTTAGTTACATAGGCCACACCTCTTACAGAGATTCCTTGGATACGGTTAGTTGTTTTTACCCAAACATATTATACGGGGGATCGGCAAGTGACTATTTGCATTATTGTATCTGCTGATAATGGAAAACCAGTGGTATTCGCCCAAGCAAAGTGGTGGGATTGTGAAAGTTAACCTGTAGTGTTCCCCTGGCATTATGCGCATAAGCAAATGTAGCGCTTCTGCTATAACTTCCAATATATACCACCGAAGTGAGAATTAAATGTAGCTGCATCGAGCCTTGCAAGTCTGTGTCCGTCATTGGATTGATCGGACCGAACCGCGCGAAATTACGCTTAATGCAATAATACTTTACTGGGTTGCATTCCCAAACCACTTAGCAATTCGTTGTGCGCATGCTTGGCGGCTTGTGGCACTTCTTTCATCATGCCGTTCAGACCATTGATGCTGCAGCTCTCCCTAGTGACACATAAGCATGTATATTGGTGGTGCCAAGGATCGATAAAACCCAAGGCATAGCATAAGAATCCCTTCAACCAATCACTAATCTAATGCTGAGGTGCTGAGTCATTCTATTTCCACCCACACAAGGATCGGGTCCAAACCAAATACAGGCATTCGCAGTTATGTCTGGGATGGGGCTTGAATGAGTTGACATGGCCAGGAGGATGAAGATTCGGACAATCCTACGAGATGATGGGATACGCAGAATCCTAATCGTATGGATCTGATACATTGTCACGGGTGGGAGGGGTTGGACTTGAACTTAGTTAACAACTGCTCCCTTGATTAACTGAAACCACCCCTTTAATTGTCTTGCTCTGGTCCCCAGCGGAACGGTCTAATTGTTTATTAATTAGAGGCTGCCAACGCCGGTGAATTTCCTTTGTGGATCGATTGGAGCAGTCATAACTCTTGGCCCCACTACCTGAGCCACTTCGTAGCGTGCCATTGGAATTCATTACCATCCCATCTAAAAGGCGATGCCATTTGTCTCCCAGGCTCTCTAACCAGGCCCTGGCCACCCTTAGGGGGGGAAATTCATTTGCTGATATTGCATGCTGGTACCAAGTTTGCCCTCCCCGAGCCCCGCGCAAATAACCTTTCTCGTATATCGAGCAGTCTTCTTCAATGTTCATTGGCGCAGTCTCAAAAAGTGCATTAGAGCAGTCTCACTAAATGCTCATTCATGCTAGTATTGCCTGACTCTGGGGTAATTACAACAGACATATACTGTTGAGGCAACTGGGCCGTAGATGTAAAGTATTGTGGATTATTAAACGAGTTGTCAAAAACTTATGGACAAAATTTTGGGTTAACCTTAATTGAATGCGCCCGGAGGTTCCCCCACAAAGTATTGGGAATGTGCGTGATGCAAACAGGGCCCACAAGCTGCGGAATTGTTTTTGTCATAATACACTTCAATAGTCGTACCCACGATGCGGGCTAAATACTTGGGATAAGTCATTGTAAATTTAGAATGCTTCATTAATGTTCGGTTGGGTGTCTCTGGCCTGTAAGCTGCCGACACCCTGATGAATTATAGCCTTTCCCTTGCCATGACCATGGCGAGCTAATGCTGACGCCGCAGCAAGAAATGTGGCATAATGTAGCACCTTCAGTGATGCTTTGTCAGTAAAACACTCAAAATTAGTGTCTGGGCAAAGGTTGCACCTTATAACGATTGGATGGGTATGTTGTCTGGAGGCAGGGCAGCAAGAGTTTTAAAGTGTCTCAAAATAGTGTGTGATCAAAATATAGCTGAAAGACAGCGACACGTATGACTAACCCCAGATGAAATACCAAGTGGCTGCATAAAGGACAACCAACAAACACAGCGCAAGCATGCTCCTGCGCAAAAAACAAAGCGGGACACTCACTCTTGATTTGTTACAAGTCATCTAAGTATTATCTTAACTGGACCAGTGAATTTCGCAAATTGTCGTGTTATTGATGACACGTTTCTTTCAATAAAATGCACCATAAATAGTGCCCTCCTTTGCATTTGAGATCACATACATCGTGCAACTTTTTAAATGCATGTATCAATAAACATACCTTAAATAAACACTAGTTGTTTCATTAAAACATTTATCCATGAAAGGGCAAGCCATTTCTTTTCAGTATTGCTAGGACTGCTGCTGCCTGAGATAGCCTCATTAACTATACTTGACTGCTCCCTGACCTTCAGGTCCCATTTGTAGAAAGGCACATCTAAAGATTCATAACGATGCATTAGTGGGGTCGAAGGAGCCAACGGAGTGTCAGCGCGAACTCTCCTGGCAACAGAGGAACCTGAACAGATGTTGCCTAAGGAAAGGAAAATGGAACTGCCTTGAAGCTTCTGTGCTTCCAGGCTCGTCTAGAACTGGAGTGTTTTTGTGATCTGAAGTACTGAAGAGATGAAAGATATTTCTGTGTGGGCCAGTTCCTTAAATCGTAATAATAGATCCGCCGAATTGTCATTTGTTTTTTAAGCCCAACCTGCGCATGCCACTCCACCGATGTTGTTCACTGTGCACAAACAGAGCTGCACTGTAATTGTATTTACCTTTATTATACAGCAAATGTGCTACAAATGTTCTTGAAACAAAACAGTCCATGTACAAGAGAACCCTACAATGCTGCTGTTTCACAATCCTATTTAATAGGAATAAGAATATGTTTATACTGAGCATATTGTAGTGGTTACTTGGTGTTACAATACCTTCTACACTACATTTGATTTCGACTTAAGAAGTGAGACAAAACCGACCACTATTTGCGGCTGGACCTATCTCGGTGTGACAGAAGATACCTGCGCACGACTGCGATGTATTGCCAACAGGGAGGCGCAATCAACCCTGGGCAGAAGACAAAGCAAGGATAAAATGCCAACGAGTGATCAAGTGAGTCTGGGTTCGAAGGGCCCTATCGAAAAAGTCGGGAATGGTCACAAGCATGGCCTAAAAGATGACAAGCAGTCCCCAGTTTTGTAACGGTAGGAATTTGATGCCGCCATCGCCTGGGAAGCCAGTGCAGGAAGAACAGAACAACGTGCCCCCCGGAGCCCAGCGGGCAGAATTACTAACGTGCTGTGCAGCGAGTAGGGGTTACACGCTTCATTCTACAGAAGAAGCGTGTATGCTGGTGGGGTGGCACCTGGGGCGAGAGCGGGCTCAGGATGAAAGTGAGGTCGCCTAGGACCATCAGTGGCAATCAGGAGGCAGGACCGGACGGGCTTATCACGATACCACACTGAGATTCTGCCGCTAGCCAAATGGGCAGTGAACTGCAGTGAATACTCTAGACCGCGTTGAGGGGTGCCACACAGTGCAATGATAGTTGTCTGGGATGTGTAACAGCAGAGATTAACAAACTTTGGAGGCATGTATACTCTTGAGGCGGGTTTTAACATGCTTCAGAGGCATTTACCCTCCCAAGTCGAGGGTTTTACATCAGCATAAGAACTCAAAGGTCTCCACTACCCAGCCCGTGTTTTCTAACCGTAGCCTTACTGAATCAGACCTTTGTGATTTAATGAGTTAATATAGCCTTATTATTCATCTTGTGCAGCGCTTGACCCTGCCGTTTAGTCATTCTTAGCGCTGTAAAAGACATTCGTTTTAGCTCGTCTCAAATCCTCACCTTTTCATACTAAGCAGTAAGACACAATGCTAAGAAAGCCCGCAAGGATTCATATAAGTGACCTGCCCGCTAACTCACAGATCTTTGCAGTCAGCGTGTTAACCCACTCAGCTATTTTACAAACTGACAAACAGGAAGTGTTTCAAATAATTATTATAATCAAGAGTATACCCTTGTAGTGGCCTACCCTGCACCAGAAGGCTGCATGTGCATTTATCAGATGTTTCCATGGCACGTGACTATATTTAGTTATACACGCAGGATTTGCTCTGCATGTGTCTTGTAACTACCACAGCGAGCTGGTCTATAGACTCTAAAGTTGGTACTTTGTACAGAGTTGTAGCAGGTGCCAACTTTATGGTTCTACATTTCTGCTTCAGGTCGCCTGGGAGTCTTTCTGACTGTTCAAAAAGCCATTCAGGAATTTAGTATTTCTCTCCATTTAGGAGACTGCAAGGCAGATTACAACGCACTGATTGCACTTTCGTAGTGAAAAATAGTACAACACAAGCCCCACCTACTTGTGTGCAACCAAATCTCCGGCGTCAGAGACTTGCTCAGTTTTTAAGGCACTAAAGGTGGTTAAAAGTGAACACACCCATCTCTTTGTGTGTGAAAACGGCTCAGAAGACGCATCACGTTCAAATGTAATCTTCTGTTGGTGACACACCGTTCAAGTGCACCAGGTTTTGTTTCTACGTGCGCAGAAAAACACAACTTTCTCACACACTAACATATCATTGTGTATTCACAATTTACACCAGACACAATCAACATGTCGGCTCACAACTTATGAAAAAGAGTCCAGTGACACTGTCTGGGGTTACGGCGCCCTTGAAAACAGGCCGGTGAGAGGTGTCACTCACCACGGACCCAGCACACGAAGAAACGGAGCACTTTTAAATCACTACACGAAACACCAGGGTTTTGTCACTCGAAACGCCTCTCTCGTGGATGGCTTGTCAAGATTTTGGCGCCAACAGCCCTGTGCGGGGCGCCTTCTGGATTCACCGTTTGTCAGACGCTTTATCGATGGGTGTGGCACCCACATTCTTAGCTCAGAGTTTGAACAGCGCAGCCGTCGAACTGACCCATTGCCAGGGACACTAGAATTATGCGGTTGTGCTGCCGCAGCGTTTTTCGCATAATTATAGATTTGTCACACTTGCCACACAATTCACCATCTACTGCATAAGCTACAGATGTTAAGAAAGAGAATTGTTTTTACCTCAAATGGTTCTACGTGGTGCACCGTGCGAGGCCTGACTGGCTGGCTATCCTAAGGCAAGGCAGGGGCTCCCGGTCAGATTATCCTGCACCCTGGTGTTGCTGCCTCCCATAAGCACTGCCGCGCCGGCTTAAGGTGCTCAGAATCGGAACCCAATCGAACCTTCCGGAACTGTAATGGTCCCCTGCTAATTCCCTGAGATTGGTGTGAATAGAATCATCCATTTCAGTACCCCGCCCCGATGCTAGGGAAGATTTGAGTGAGACATCGGGTGATTACTTTTTAACTTGTATCTGCGTAGTGATGGTTCAGATAACCCTTTCCTTCCAAAAGCATATATTGATTTGTTTGTTACTTGGCCACATCAAATTCCCCGGCCTTCCACCACGCGGTCGCTGGGGATAGGCACAAAGGGGGTAAATTTGCGGGCTCGCACCGGGCTGTAAGCAACCCCCAAACCTAACACAGCTTTCCGCCGCCCGGCCGACGACGATTCCCGGAAGGGGAGAGCGGGCACTAGGGGTATTCAGCTGCGAGCATCGAGCCTGCCTGTCCCCATCCAAGGCGCCCGGACACTGTTAGCCGCTTATTGCGGGGGGATGGCGACGACTGGGGAGGACCTAACGCTTATCGCAAATGTAGCCGTCGGAGAAATCAACGTGGCACTCAGAATTTTACATTCATGAAGGCACATCTACCGCTGCAGGCGACATGCCGGCCATATAGACCCGTACTTGCTTGAACGCGTGGCTCTCCCACAAACGCCCAACATGTACCCACTCGCCGTCTCATCTCCTAACGCCTGCACGGTCCCTGACCACGGCAGCTGCAGGCGACATGCCGGCCATATGG
Source organism: Lissotriton vulgaris (assembly GCF_964263255.1). NCBI lineage: Eukaryota > Metazoa > Chordata > Amphibia > Caudata > Salamandridae > Lissotriton > Lissotriton vulgaris. The sequence goes on along the minus strand of NC_141685.1, from coordinate 366,555,473 downwards.
CCCCGTACTTGCTTGCACGCGTGGCTCTCCCATAAACGCCCAACATGTACCCACTCGTCGTCTCGGGCCGCTCAAAAGGCCCGCTGGAGGGCAATCCCTCTCACCAGCAACTTTTCCTGCGGAAAGGTCCCGCCCCAAACACGCCCGTGCTCGGCAGAGGCGCGGCTCCTTGCGTCAGAGCTGGAATGACGTGGTCACGGCATGGAAGAGGAACCGGGGAGTCCCCCAGCTGACGAGCCTTCGGTTTCTGATGTTACAATCAGGGCCGGCGCTAGGCATGGGCAGTATGGGCAGCCGCCCAGGGCCTCGCGTTCAGGTGAGTGGCAGGGGGCCCCCCTGCTCCACCAGGGCCCCCTCCCCACACATTCCAATACACATCAGAGATGTCTGGTGACGACCGCGTGGTGGCATTCCTGGGGGTGCAGGAGTTGGGGGGGAGGGACAAACAGAGTGGGGAAGCCAAAGAGGCAGGGCCAGCAATTAGCGCTCAGAGTGTCAGGGGCAAGGCAACACCTCTCTTAAGCACCAGCCATTCCCTGTCTGCATTTTGTTGCTAGGTGACAGATGGCCCCTTTGTTTCCAGGACCAGCTAAGGAAGGTAAGGAGCAGTGGGTGAGGGGAGGAGGGAGCAGCCAGATCAACTGGTGCTGGGGCAGTGTTTTAAGAAAGGCCTTGTTACTGCTTCAGGCCCAGGGGAGGGGGCCCCCTTTCCGTGGGCCTCTAAGCACTATAGAAATCTGCAAGGTCAGGGTGTGGGGGCCCCCTTCCCAGCGCCTTGTAGCCACTACTCCCTCTTTCTTTTCCTTCCCTTTATTTGTTCCCCTGTGAAATGAATACAAAAAAGAAAAACTTTTTTGCTGGAAAGGTCATCTTTTTTGTGACATTTTTCACTTCCAAAGTGCAGCCTTGGGAAAGAGAGAAATAAAAAATTCAAACTGTAAAAAATAACTAAAGCAAGACAGAGTGGGTCGAAAAGGGGCCAGATTGATTTTATTCACACCCAAATCACATTAGTGCCACTACACAGAGTTTACCAGTGAAGCGCAACTTTTCTTTTCTTGTCTTTCTCTAAACAGCATTGTTTTTCCCAGGTGGGGAAGTGCACCATTTCTGGATTTACTGCAATACCTCCTTGATGGGCGGACTGGAAAATAAAATGCACACTGCTGCTCTCTATTCACAAATGTGGTCTTTTTAAACCATATTGCTTTTGTTTTGTAAGGATATATTCAATGGGCATTGAAGCAGGTCCGTTCCGGCCCTGTAGTCATGGCCTTAACTTTTCATGCAAAAGCACTCATTCATTTCTGAATAAGTGCTAAAGCGTTAAGGTAACCATGTTGTTCCTGCTTACATTTCACATGCTTTAATTAATCTTACATTCCTTATGAGTGTTTGCTTTTTCCAGAATGTTGTCACTTTTTTTAGGCAGCATATTGCTCTTGTCTAGTGCGTAATTTGAAATGAGTCACCTCTAGGTGTTAGTAGCGGGGCACAATTGGGTTGTAGTTGCAGTGCCAGTTTCTCTCAGTGGGGTAGTAAGGTGTTCAGTGGAGAGAGGATGTGGCACTATGGTCAGAGCTGCCGAATTTGGAACTTGGGAGCCAGGTTCAGCCTTCATAACCAGTCCACCAGACCAATCTCCCTGAGGGAGCACATTTCCATGCTAGACCTTGGAAGGACCCGCATGACCTTATAAGCCCTGGTGTCTTAGCACCAGCAGGTGAACCCTAGCAGTGGCAAGTGTGGGTTAACCTTGAAGGCCTGTCTACCACAATCCCTATTGAAGCCCTCCGCAAGTTTTTTGGGCAGGCCTACGAAGCAGCACACCCTAGAGCAATAGTGACTCTGTCATTGAGGTCACAGGACCCTTGAGCAGGGAGGCTCTAGGGTGGTGCAAACGGTGAGATCGCATTGAGCGCTGACTTTGGGTCATGTTTGCGAATATATTATGTTTCTAAAAGCACTTGCTGGCCCCTTCCTGCTCTCCAGGAATTTTCGGCAACAACAAAAATGTCATGAAACTCCTGTGATCAATAATATACATCTTTGTGAGACCTGCACCTAGCTTTTCCATCTAATGAGACAAATGTAATCCATTTAACAGTTTTAAAATATATGGACTTATTTCATTTGTATATTTATCTTTTTGTCCATGTTACTGATTTCCACGTTAGGTCTCTTCAGGGATGCCAAATAAGATCAATAGTCCTGGGATGTCACTTTCTATGATGTCACTTCTTGTGATGTTACCAAGAGCGGCTCCTTCACTAGGTTGGAGGAGCGACGCCCCACTACTTTCTTGCAAAAGCAGAAACACAAAATGCTAAAACAACCATTTTATGTTTCTGCTTCTAGCACTGCGAGAAAGCAGAAGTGTTTCGTTGGGGGGGGGGCAGGCGGGTCTGTTTTCGGGCAGGAGAGGATTCCCTTGCCAACTGCTAAGGACGCTGACTGTTCGGCCAAACCAGTCATGCGCACTCTGGCCTTTCTCTATGTAGGCTGCAATGCAGCCTACATGGGGAAAATGGCCTCCCATAGGCGCCTGGCTGGTCGGCGTCCCGATCAATCACAACGCTGCCATTGCAGCATTACAATTGGCTTAGGGGAGGGGAGGGAGGCTGCCTGCTTCCTGTTCTCCACCCCCCTTTCCAAACTCCTGCGAGATCCTCTACCCGCGAGTCATGCCGGCTGCGACTGGAAGATATATGCAAATTAGAGGGGCCTCACATCTTCTCTTTCGCCCGGGGCCCCAGGAGTTCTAGGACCGGCCCTGGTTACAATGACGTAAAAGTGGCCTACACTGCTCCCAGAAGAAGGGGTGCGAGTGCGACAGCATTTTTGTTTTTAAGTCCGTCCTCTGTGACTGTTTAGCCCGGTGAGTTTTGGGGGGGGGGGGGGGGGGCGGGAGAGTGTGCGTGTGTGCGTCTGTCTGTGTGTGTGTTGTGTGTGCCTGCGTGTGTGCCTGCCTGTGCCTGTGTGTGTGCCTGCCTGTGCCTGTGTGTGTGCCTGCCTGTGCTTGCGTGTGCATGTGTTGTGAACAGCCGGCCGGGATCGGAGCGCGTGACCTGATCCGATTCCGGCCGGCTGCGTGCGCGTGACAGTCTGTTGTCTCTGCCTAGTCCTTGAACGGGAAAAGGACTGAAATGATTACAATAGATCGCTTTGCGACAGCAGGGGCTTTCGCCCCTGCAATCGCAGGCGCGACCTAAAAATGGGGCTTTATTTTTTTCATTTTTCTTTTTCTAAAGCATCTCGTTTTCCTTCAGGGAAAACGGGCTGCCTTACAAAAAAGAAGATTGCTTTATTTAAAAGCAATCACAGACATGGTGGTCTGCTGATCTCAGCAGGCCACCATCCCTGTGATTTTTGCGATTCCTAGGGAGTTGCAAATTGTGACATACCTAATTATTTCATATTCATGAGGTAAGTCAAGTCAAGTCAAATGATCTTTATTCGGAATTTGGTACATCCATAAAAGTACATACAGTTTGAAACACATTAAAAAGCACATAAAACATATGTTTTAAAAATGTTAGATAAAAACAAAACTTTCCAAATAAGGTTTAAAGCAGCATATATAGCATAAAGTGCAGAATACATAATACAAAAAGGGTCCCAATGTACCAGTATTTTTAATCACAAGTTTCAGTTTATATTCTCCGTAAGATAGTCATTTACATCCAGCCAAGCATACGGTAAGGTCTATGTGCAAAATATATCATAATAATAAAGTGCAATGTGCGTTTGGTAACAAAATACTGTGGTCCATTAGGCATGTTCCATGCTTGCCCTTGATCTCACACAGGCTTTTAGAAAGCAGCTTACAGTACATATTACCTCATCTGTTGACAGCATGTGTAGAATTCTCATTGCCAGGGTAAAATCCCTTTGGTCATATTTGCGGAGGATCGGCATTAAATATTGGCGGGTATACAGTTTATAATAACCAGAAAAGAAAAAATAATGTAACAAACTTTGTTTCCCACCTTTAGAGCAGGGACAGTCCAACTGTTCTAAATTTTTATTATAGCCGAGGGGGAAGCTTAATAGATTGACAATGCTTCCATCCCGGAATCGGAACAAAAGGCTCCGGTTCCATCTTCCTATCGAAATTGACAGATATCTACAGGGCTTGTTTAAATTATCATTGCCGGATTCTGCATAGGGCAAATATTTAATAACTGCAGATTTAGCAAATTCAGATCTCATCCGTTCCTCCTTATATAAGTCAAGCAATGCCCGTTTAACAATGTTCTTGTGAGCATGAACAATGGTGTTAGGGGAGCTAAACAAAGAGCCCTGACCCACGCTCAGCAGGCTATTCTCAACGGCATTTAACCAAGGTACATGATGGGATCTTTCGCATAGTAAGCAGTCAGATATTATGCTGCGTGTTAAGGATGCCGCTGGGTTTGACCATATTTTTATCCAAAAAAGGGCGGGCCTAGATCTAATAAAATCCTCAATATATGACAACTTAAGCTCGTTGTGACAGATAAATGTAGGGTCACAAGGGACTCCCCCCAGCACCCTCCTACAAAATCTATTTTCCTCTAACTGGACATGTGTGCTATTACAGTAACCCCACACTTCTGCTCCATAAGTCCCCGTTGGTTGACATTGAGTACGATAAATGTTTAGCAGAGGGGTGGTGACATCAGCCTGTTCGGGTTGCCGGTGAGATAAAATCGAATTAATTGACTTGCCAATTTTATTTCTCGCATAGGCTGCATGTGGCTGCCATGAGTCTGTGTTAGAGAATAACAGCCCCAGATAAGGGAAAGTGCTGGTGCATTTTAAAGTGTTGTCACCTGATTTAATTGAGGTAATGTTATATTTTTTAGGTCCACAGTTCATAATAAATGATTTTTTAAAAATAGTGTTTAAACCCAAATCAGACATAAAAGCGACAAACCCAGTGATTAAAATACGTAGAGCATTAGGTGTACGCCCCATTAATACTGCGTCATCCGCATAAAGCAGGGCAGTAATGGGGGAGCCATTTATGATTGGTACATCCTTAGTGATCTTGCTCAAAGTGCTGCTCAACCCGTTAATATATAGAATAAAAAGCAGTGGGGCGAGTACGCAGCCCTGTCTCACTCCTCTGCTAATAAGAATGTCATTGGAGACTTCGCCCTCATTAGTAATACGTACTCTGGCCTTTAGGTCCCTATGTAGATAAGAAAGAAAATATACCAGAGAATCATCCAAACCATATTTAAGCAAAAGTGACCACAAACTAGAACGGTTAACAAAATCAAATGCAGAACTCAAATCCATGAATCCCAGATAAAGCGGGGACTTTTTTTACAGTAATATACTTGGCCATGATCAAATTCAAATTAAGACATTGTTCAATGGTGCCCACATGACTTCTAAAGCCTAGTTGACTGCAATGTAAAACATTATTATCCTCAGCCCAGTTCCTAATCCTTTTAAAAATTACCCTTCCAAGGACCTTTAGCGTGTTATCGATCAGTGAAATCGGATGGTAACAGGCAGGGTCCATCCTATCACCTTTTTTAAATATCGGTACGATAACACTATTCGACCATGATTCAGGAATTGAGCTATCTGATAAGTTATTAAATAAATTGCATAATAAAGGGGCCCAGAAATTAATTTCAGATTTGATCTGATCAATTGAGAGACCATCCGGGCCGGGGGCTTTATTACTGGCGCTCTCAACTATAGCATCTTCGACCTCGGATAGTAGGATGTTCAGTGATCCGGCAGTATTAGGTAGGGGGACAGTATCTGGGGAAAGGCCAGATGTAGCATAAATTTTGGAGAAATGCTCCACCCACGCCTCACCAGTTATATTACAATTAATTGGTTTGATGTTTGAACCAAAGGATCTGAGAGACTTAACCTCTCTCCAAAAACCCGTCGTATCTTTTAATGTGGCAGTACGGGTAAGAGATTCCCAATGATCAATCACTAGGGCCTCAGATCGGATGCGTAACGTGGTTTTATGTTTTGATCTTAGGTCTCTCACAAGTAGCAAACGATCAGCTCTAATTTGATCCAGGGTAATAGTCCCCTTTCTTTTTACTTCTTCGTTTTTAACCAGGTTTTCTAATCTGTCAAGTCTTTTAAAAACGTTATTAACCTGTTTGATCATTTGCTTCTCTAGTCGATTAAAAATAGTGTCAACTATAGTTTCTATAAGATTTCCATTTTGTTTAGAGAGACTATAGTTATCTCCCATTAGTGTGGTTTGTGTCCATATCGTATTAGAGTTCCCACTTGAGTTACTAGTGGTTGCGGTGGGAATGTCATCCGCATCCACTGAGTCTTTATCATCAATATGAATAGTTTGTGCCCCAGAAGATTTTTGTTTATTCCACAAGCTCTGTGGCGTGGGCTGGCTCTTATTAATTAATGGTTGTTTTCTTTTATTAGCACTTGGCTTGGCTTGGCAGCATATTGCTCTTGTCTAGTGCGTAATTTGAAATGAGTCACCTCTAGGTGTTAGTAGCGGGGCACAATTGGGTTGTAGTTGCAGTGCCAGTTTCTCTCAGTGGGGTAGTAAGGTGTTCAGTGGAGAGAGGATGTGGCACTATGGTCAGAGCTGCCGAATTTGGAACTTGGGAGCCAGGTTCAGCCTTCATAACCAGTCCACCAGACCAATCTCCCTGAGGGAGCACATTTCCATGCTAGACCTTGGAAGGACCCGCATGACCTTATAAGCCCTGGTGTCTTAGCACCAGCAGGTGAACCCTAGCAGTGGCAAGTGTGGGTTAACCTTGAAGGCCTGTCTACCACAATCCCTATTGAAGCCCTCCGCAAGTTTTTTGGGCAGGCCTACGAAGCAGCACACCCTAGAGCAATAGTGACTCTGTCATTGAGGTCACAGGACCCTTGAGCAGGGAGGCTCTAGGGTGGTGCAAACGGTGAGATCGCATTGAGCGCTGACTTTGGGTCATGTTTGCGAATATATTATGTTTCTAAAAGCACTTGCTGGCCCCTTCCTGCTCTCCAGGAATTTTCGGCAACAACAAAAATGTCATGAAACTCCTGTGATCAATAATATACATCTTTGTGAGACCTGCACCTAGCTTTTCCATCTAATGAGACAAATGTAATCCATTTAACAGTTTTAAAATATATGGACTTATTTCATTTGTATATTTATCTTTTTGTCCATGTTACTGATTTCCACGTTAGGTCTCTTCAGGGATGCCAAATAAGATCAATAGTCCTGGGATGTCACTTTCTATGATGTCACTTCTTGTGATGTTACCAAGAGCGGCTCCTTCACTAGGTTGGAGGAGCGACGCCCCACTACTTTCTTGCAAAAGCAGAAACACAAAATGCTAAAACAACCATTTTATGTTTCTGCTTCTAGCACTGCGAGAAAGCAGAAGTGTTTCGTTGGGGGGGGGGCAGGCGGGTCTGTTTTCGGGCAGGAGAGGATTCCCTTGCCAACTGCTAAGGACGCTGACTGTTCGGCCAAACCAGTCATGCGCACTCTGGCCTTTCTCTATGTAGGCTGCAATGCAGCCTACATGGGGAAAATGGCCTCCCATAGGCGCCTGGCTGGTCGGCGTCCCGATCAATCACAACGCTGCCATTGCAGCATTACAATTGGCTTAGGGGAGGGGAGGGAGGCTGCCTGCTTCCTGTTCTCCACCCCCCTTTCCAAACTCCTGCGAGATCCTCTACCCGCGAGTCATGCCGGCTGCGACTGGAAGATATATGCAAATTAGAGGGGCCTCACATCTTCTCTTTCGCCCGGGGCCCCAGGAGTTCTAGGACCGGCCCTGGTTACAATGACGTAAAAGTGGCCTACACTGCTCCCAGAAGAAGGGGTGCGAGTGCGACAGCATTTTTGTTTTTAAGTCCGTCCTCTGTGACTGTTTAGCCCGGTGAGTTTTGGGGGGGGGGGGCGGGAGAGTGTGCGTGTGTGCGTCTGTCTGTGTGTGTGTTGTGTGTGCCTGCGTGTGTGCCTGCCTGTGCCTGTGTGTGTGCCTGCCTGTGCCTGTGTGTGTGCCTGCCTGTGCTTGCGTGTGCATGTGTTGTGAACAGCCGGCCGGGATCGGAGCGCGTGACCTGATCCGATTCCGGCCGGCTGCGTGCGCGTGACAGTCTGTTGTCTCTGCCTAGTCCTTGAACGGGAAAAGGACTGAAATGATTACAATAGATCGCTTTGCGACAGCAGGGGCTTTCGCCCCTGCAATCGCAGGCGCGACCTAAAAATGGGGCTTTATTTTTTTCATTTTTCTTTTTCTAAAGCATCTCGTTTTCCTTCAGGGAAAACGGGCTGCCTTACAAAAAAGAAGATTGCTTTATTTAAAAGCAATCACAGACATGGTGGTCTGCTGATCTCAGCAGGCCACCATCCCTGTGATTTTTGCGATTCCTAGGGAGTTGCAAATTGTGACATACCTAATTATTTCATATTCATGAGGTAAGTCAAGTCAAGTCAAATGATCTTTATTCGGAATTTGGTACATCCATAAAAGTACATACAGTTTGAAACACATTAAAAAGCACATAAAACATATGTTTTAAAAATGTTAGATAAAAACAAAACTTTCCAAATAAGGTTTAAAGCAGCATATATAGCATAAAGTGCAGAATACATAATACAAAAAGGGTCCCAATGTACCAGTATTTTTAATCACAAGTTTCAGTTTATATTCTCCGTAAGATAGTCATTTACATCCAGCCAAGCATACGGTAAGGTCTATGTGCAAAATATATCATAATAATAAAGTGCAATGTGCGTTTGGTAACAAAATACTGTGGTCCATTAGGCATGTTCCATGCTTGCCCTTGATCTCACACAGGCTTTTAGAAAGCAGCTTACAGTACATATTACCTCATCTGTTGACAGCATGTGTAGAATTCTCATTGCCAGGGTAAAATCCCTTTGGTCATATTTGCGGAGGATCGGCATTAAATATTGGCGGGTATACAGTTTATAATAACCAGAAAAGAAAAAATAATGTAACAAACTTTGTTTCCCACCTTTAGAGCAGGGACAGTCCAACTGTTCTAAATTTTTATTATAGCCGAGGGGGAAGCTTAATAGATTGACAATGCTTCCATCCCGGAATCGGAACAAAAGGCTCCGGTTCCATCTTCCTATCGAAATTGACAGATATCTACAGGGCTTGTTTAAATTATCATTGCCGGATTCTGCATAGGGCAAATATTTAATAACTGCAGATTTAGCAAATTCAGATCTCATCCGTTCCTCCTTATATAAGTCAAGCAATGCCCGTTTAACAATGTTCTTGTGAGCATGAACAATGGTGTTAGGGGAGCTAAACAAAGAGCCCTGACCCACGCTCAGCAGGCTATTCTCAACGGCATTTAACCAAGGTACATGATGGGATCTTTCGCATAGTAAGCAGTCAGATATTATGCTGCGTGTTAAGGATGCCGCTGGGTTTGACCATATTTTTATCCAAAAAAGGGCGGGCCTAGATCTAATAAAATCCTCAATATATGACAACTTAAGCTCGTTGTGACAGATAAATGTAGGGTCACAAGGGACTCCCCCCAGCACCCTCCTACAAAATCTATTTTCCTCTAACTGGACATGTGTGCTATTACAGTAACCCCACACTTCTGCTCCATAAGTCCCCGTTGGTTGACATTGAGTACGATAAATGTTTAGCAGAGGGGTGGTGACATCAGCCTGTTCGGGTTGCCGGTGAGATAAAATCGAATTAATTGACTTGCCAATTTTATTTCTCGCATAGGCTGCATGTGGCTGCCATGAGTCTGTGTTAGAGAATAACAGCCCCAGATAAGGGAAAGTGCTGGTGCATTTTAAAGTGTTGTCACCTGATTTAATTGAGGTAATGTTATATTTTTTAGGTCCACAGTTCATAATAAATGATTTTTTAAAAATAGTGTTTAAACCCAAATCAGACATAAAAGCGACAAACCCAGTGATTAAAATACGTAGAGCATTAGGTGTACGCCCCATTAATACTGCGTCATCCGCATAAAGCAGGGCAGTAATGGGGGAGCCATTTATGATTGGTACATCCTTAGTGATCTTGCTCAAAGTGCTGCTCAACCCGTTAATATATAGAATAAAAAGCAGTGGGGCGAGTACGCAGCCCTGTCTCACTCCTCTGCTAATAAGAATGTCATTGGAGACTTCGCCCTCATTAGTAATACGTACTCTGGCCTTTAGGTCCCTATGTAGATAAGAAAGAAAATATACCAGAGAATCATCCAAACCATATTTAAGCAAAAGTGACCACAAACTAGAACGGTTAACAAAATCAAATGCAGAACTCAAATCCATGAATCCCAGATAAAGCGGGGACTTTTTTTACAGTAATATACTTGGCCATGATCAAATTCAAATTAAGACATTGTTCAATGGTGCCCACATGACTTCTAAAGCCTAGTTGACTGCAATGTAAAACATTATTATCCTCAGCCCAGTTCCTAATCCTTTTAAAAATTACCCTTCCAAGGACCTTTAGCGTGTTATCGATCAGTGAAATCGGATGGTAACAGGCAGGGTCCATCCTATCACCTTTTTTAAATATCGGTACGATAACACTATTCGACCATGATTCAGGAATTGAGCTATCTGATAAGTTATTAAATAAATTGCATAATAAAGGGGCCCAGAAATTAATTTCAGATTTGATCTGATCAATTGAGAGACCATCCGGGCCGGGGGCTTTATTACTGGCGCTCTCAACTATAGCATCTTCGACCTCGGATAGTAGGATGTTCAGTGATCCGGCAGTATTAGGTAGGGGGACAGTATCTGGGGAAAGGCCAGATGTAGCATAAATTTTGGAGAAATGCTCCACCCACGCCTCACCAGTTATATTACAATTAATTGGTTTGATGTTTGAACCAAAGGATCTGAGAGACTTAACCTCTCTCCAAAAACCCGTCGTATCTTTTAATGTGGCAGTACGGGTAAGAGATTCCCAATGATCAATCACTAGGGCCTCAGATCGGATGCGTAACGTGGTTTTATGTTTTGATCTTAGGTCTCTCACAAGTAGCAAACGATCAGCTCTAATTTGATCCAGGGTAATAGTCCCCTTTCTTTTTACTTCTTCGTTTTTAACCAGGTTTTCTAATCTGTCAAGTCTTTTAAAAACGTTATTAACCTGTTTGATCATTTGCTTCTCTAGTCGATTAAAAATAGTGTCAACTATAGTTTCTATAAGATTTCCATTTTGTTTAGAGAGACTATAGTTATCTCCCATTAGTGTGGTTTGTGTCCATATCGTATTAGAGTTCCCACTTGAGTTACTAGTGGTTGCGGTGGGAATGTCATCCGCATCCACTGAGTCTTTATCATCAATATGAATAGTTTGTGCCCCAGAAGATTTTTGTTTATTCCACAAGCTCTGTGGCGTGGGCTGGCTCTTATTAATTAATGGTTGTTTTCTTTTATTAGCACTTGGCTTGGCGGTACCTCTTTTGCGTTTTCCCCTCCCTGTTTATTGTTGGCTTCCATAGTTCCAGTAATATTAACATCTTCCTGGGAGGCAATTGTAATAGTGGAGGCAGCTTCTGTTAACAGGGGTACGGGGAGTGTGGGTACCAATACCGGTTTTGTAATTACAACAGCTGAGGATAATGGAATTCTTGGGTTAGTTGACAATGATATTGGCTGTGTAATATTGTTGGTACAGCTCAAGGACATTCTTCTTTTAGTATCAGCTATTTCGTTAGAGACCAAGTTAAGTGCATTTTCAAGTAGGGACTCAAATGTGGGAGGGGGGAATGGAAAATCATACTGTGTAGCAACTCTATCTGTAGACTCCATGGTAAATGAATTGGACTCACCACAATCACGATGTCGATGTTAGAGGGGTGGCCCGCCCGACCACAGCTGACCACTGACGGCCACAGACGGCCCGCCCTCTGCCCGGGCTCAGCCCGGCGTCGCCCGCGCGCGTCCTGCGACGCGGAGGGAGCGTCTGAGCTTTGTAGCGCCTCCAGGCGCGAAGAGTGCGGGAGGCAGGAAGTGCCCGTAAAGCTCGCTGGGAGCTGTAGTCTCCAGCCGCGTTGTTGGAGCGATGGCGGCCAGACTACAGCGTTCCCCACCCAGGAGCTGGGGCTACCGGCGTGCAGGGGTGCTGGCAGGTGAGCTGGCTGCTGAAGTTATCCCCGCTCCACCGAGGGAGCGTCTGAGCTTTGTAGCGCCTCCAGGCGCGAAGAGTGCGGGAGGCAGGAAGTGCCCGCAAAGCTCGCTGGGAGCTGTAGTCTCCAGCCACGTTGTTGGAGCGATGGCGGCGAGACTACAGCGTTCCCCACCCAGGAGCTGGGGCTACCGGCGTGCAGGCGTGCTGGCAGGTGAGCTGGCTGCTGAAGTTATCCCCGCTCCACCGAGGGAGCGTCTGAGCTTTGTAGCGCCTCCAGGCGCGAAGAGTGCGGGAGGCAGGAAGTGCCCGCAAAGCTCGCTGGGAGCTGTAGTCTCCAGCCGCGTTTTTGGAGCGATGGCGGCGAGACTACAGCGTTCCCCACCCAGGAGCTGGGGCTACCGGCGTGCAGGCGTGCTGGCAGGCGAGCTGGCTGCTGAAGTTATCCCCCAAGTCTCTTGTAACATCAGTATGTCACAGTTGACATTAACCCAATCTGACCATTCTTTAATTTTCAGCTTAGAATTAAGACCCGCTATATTCCAACTTACGAGGGATAGTTCGGAATCCTGGACAGTCATTCTTTGGTTTGAAAATTTTTGACTGGCTACAGTCCGCGGTGGGAGTTGTAGAACTTCCTGAGGTTCAGAGTTGGGTACCAAAGATAGTTCAACATGAGGTAAGTCAATTGTGACCCCAAAGGAATCACAGAAAGTGTACTACACACTTTTATGTATGACAATTTGAGATTCCCTAATTGCGCATCGCAAAGATTTGCAATTAGGGAATTGCAAAACATTTTTATGATACATATGACCCCCTTACCCCTCCACAATCCAACATTTTCCCTACTATTGCATTTACTGGAGTGGGAATAGTACATGTTTCCCCTCTGCAATCCAACACTTTCCCTACAGTTGTACTGACTGAAGTGGGAATAGTACATTTTACACCTCTGCAATCCAACACCTTTCCTAGTGTTATATTGAATGGAGTAAATTTTACCCCTCAGCAATTGAACACTTTCTCTACTGTTGTACTGACTGGAGTAGGAATAATACATTTTACATCTCCGCAATCCAACACTTTCCTTACTGTAGCATTGAGTGCAGTGGAAATAGTAAACTTTATGCCTCCAACATCCAACACTTTCCCTACTGTTGCACTGTCTGAAGTGGGACCTGTAAATTTTGCACCTCCTGAGTTCAACACTTTGGGGCTCATTACGATGTCGGTCACAGTAGCCTCTGACTGACATTGCCGCAGTCTTGGGACCTGACACTGCAATTACAATGCGACTATACATGGTGCAATTGCAAGCTCCCATTTCTTCATGGGAGCTTGTGCTGTGGTCGGAAATGGGCTGCAGCACAAGCTCTCATACAGAAGTGAGAGTTTCTGTTAATCCCTGCACCATCTGGCAGGCACCTCGTGGTTCCTGCCACATGGTGCAGGGATTAACAAGGGGGCGCCATAGGTACCTGCCTACAAATGGGGACCGCCGAGGTATAGGGGCCCTGCTTGGGGATCCCACAGTTTCAACCGTAGCATTCTGGGATCTGTAGTCTCAATAACACCAGAGTTCATGATGGACCGATATGAGGCTCCTTCCAAGAAGAGCCCACCGGGCCGCTTTTGCTCAATGCGGTGGTGCATTCCCCCCAGCAGAGCTGCCATCTGTGGGGCGTTTATTGTTGTGCAACTGAGTCTGCCATGTACGAGAAGCCCACTAATGGCTGTATTGAACTGTAATGATTTTGACACGGCAATGTGAGTTTTTATGATGAACTCTGGTGTTATTGAGACTACGGATCGCAGAATGCTAAGGTTTGATCATGTGAGCCCGCAACTGTGGGTAATTAAAGGAACTGGTGATGTCATCGTAAATCTCTGCCATTTATTTTTTGCAACTCAGCCTGTGAACAAGGACGAAATGAATGTCTGAAACGAGTAAGGCAAAGCAATTGATCTTGTGCAGAGGAGGGACTGGGTTGCAGCCTGATGTTACTGTTGTAAGCAGATGGAGAGTGCTTCCTAAAGTTTTGAGCACCTGTGGAACGTAATATATCCCTGAGCCGAAACGCGTCAGGACCGAGCAGGCAAATAAACATTCTGTAACTGGCACAATCCAAGTGGTCCGTCTCCATCTTATGTGTGAATGCTGTGGATGGACGGAATTCTACGATATATATATGGTGTCTCTTCTGTAGGTGTGCGACTTATTAAAGCAGTGGCTTCCAACACATTATTCAAGGCCTGCACTCGCAAAGCTCACGAGCCGTTCCAAAATATCCTTTCTTTCTACATACGTGCTGGAAATGGTCCTTTTTGCAGGGTTACGGCAAACCATTTGATTTCCTTCTCTATTTTTGACCTTGTTGTTGCTGACTTTACGACTCTGAGCACTTTACCACTGCTGACCAGTGCTGAAGTGCATGTGCTCTCATCTAAAATGTGATGGTAATTGGTTTATCCATAAAGTGGTATACCACATACTCAGGGCCTGTAGAGCAAATGCTACTAGTGGGCCTGAAGCACTGATTGTGTCCCCCCACAGAAGTAGCTTTTCAAACCTACTTAGGCCTGCCACTGCAGGGCCTAGGAGTGTAGTTTACTACCAATTTGACTTGGAGTTGCGAATTAAGTGCCAACCCTTAAACTCCCCTTTTATTACATATCAGTCACCCCTAAGGTAGGCCCTAGGTAACCCTAATTGAATGGTGCTGTGTAAGTAAAAGGTAGGACATCTATCTTTTTGTTTGACATGTCCTGGTAGTGACAAGCACCCAAGTTTGTTTTTACTGCTGTGAGACCTGTTTGTCTCTACGTTAACATTAGGAATTCTTTAAATACCCTTTTCAAGTGTAATTCCTGGTTACAGAGAGGTACCTACTTTATGTTTTATATCACTGGAATGGTAATGACAAATCCTCTTCAGTGGTAAGGCTGGACCTGGTATTACTAATCTTAAAATGGCACTTTTAGAAAGAGGAAAATTCTTTGCTTTTAGCTCTCTTGTGTGCCTTACAGCCTCAAATACATGTCTGGGATTGGGTGAGAGCTACACTTTGGGAATTCCCTCTAGATAGGGACAAGTACAGGACAGGACGCTGCATTCAACTGCATACACACTGGTCTTCCTGGACAGGGCGGAGAGGAGGAATTGAAAGGTATACCTCAATAGGTAGTGTCCTCACACAAAACACTGATTTGCCCCCCACAGATAGGCTGGCAGACAGAGCAGGGTTAAAAGAAGACTTTTGCACCACAAAAGCTTTACAAATCAAAGGCACTGTAACCATCTCACAAGGACACATTTGGGTATAAGTATTGGGTTTATGACGTCCACTTCCTAGTTCACTTTGGGGTCCTAATGAGAGTCTGCCAAAAAAAGGAGCTGGACTACAGGAGGGATTGCCACTTTGCCAATTGGTTTTCTGTGTTGGCCTGCTGATTGCTGGGCTAGAGGAGGATCAATTACAACAAAGGGGGGACCGAAAGCTCATTGTGGTGCTGCCTACATGCTCCAAACAGATACTCATAATCTGACTGGTATATAATTCCTGTGTGGAAAGGGGCGGATAGTATGTAAAAGAGTTGTAACAGATTAGGTTGTTCTTAGAACCATTGGAGTGGTTCCTTTTTGGAATTAGAGCCCTCACACACTCTTAAAGAGTGTCATGCTTCATAATAGGGCCTTTGCTCCTCGTCGAGACGGCACTGCAATGCTCAACAGGAACTCTCCAACCGTGCTGAATTAGCCACTCTCAAGAAGTTGAAAGGCTGAAGCCCTATCAAGAAAAATCTCTCTCACTAACAACAGAATCTGACACTCTGACATGAGCTTCTACCATCACTCAAATGGCAATGTGCATGAAAGGCTAATTAGCAACTCCTGCTAAATAGATTTCAATTAATTTCTAAGGGCAGCTCTGTCTCTATCCTGGCATTCTTCTGTGTCTGAGGGCCTGCCCTCTGGATAAAGAATCCAGACAAAAAACTTCTACTGATTGTGGGGCTATGTCAGCACCTCCATCTTATGCCATGTCAAAGGCAATCCAAAGTTGATCCATGAACCTATAGCAGAGACACGCTTTTAACCAATATGGCACACACTTGACACTCATATGTGGATGATAGTGCAGGATCTGAGCATGACACAACAGGGGAACTGTCACACAAGCAGACCAGTAGGAATCACACTAAGATCCGGAAGCATAGAAAAAGGCTTGTTCCCTGCTAATGATTCAAAAGTGTATGCTTCCATCACCACTCATTGAACATGTTTTAGGAACACAGATGGTAGTTGGCACGCCATACCTAACCTCAGAGCTAGGCTGTTGGTAAATTTTTGGTCTTGGTCTCAGCAAGCACGCAGATGTTTGTTGGTATTGGGGCAAAACGAAATCCAGAATGCCAGAGTCACTTGCTGATAGGTAACTTAGGGCATGGGTGCACATCCAACTAACTTGTGTCTTCTGTTGCCAAAGGGGTACGATGTTCGCACTCGATACTTAACCTCAAATCCAGATTCTGGGTTAATATGTGGTCTGGACCTCAGCATTCATGCATATTTTTGTGGGTGCTGGGGCCCAAGGAAAGCCAGGATGCTAGAGTCACTTGGAGATAGGTAACTGAGGGCATGGGGGCACATCCAACTACCATTCAGTGGAGGTTCATTCCCTAAAAGCCCTGCATTAAATGAGGTAGAGGAACTGCAAATTTAAAGTAATGGGAGAACCACTGATTTACAGTTCATACATTTCGCCAACCTGTAAATTATCTACTTGTTTATGATTAGTTCAGTCAAGGCAACCACATGTAGGACTCATAGGGGAATCTGGTATAATGTGAAGCTCACCTGGCGATTGGATTCCATTGGCAGCAAAGCGTCCCAATTTTCTTCCTAAGGGCTTCTAGGAGTGCTCTAGGAGATCTCATAAATGCTTTCAAGTCTTGCAGAAGTTCAAAAAAGATCAAATGGGGGATTTTGCATCAACAGGTATGTAAACCACACGCATGTGTTTTACAAATTCTCATAAGGTAGATCTCCTGAATTTTTCCCTATCTTGAGAGAATTCAAAAAAGTCTGGAAAACCTACCTGCCGTTGGTTCCAATCTGATGGTTCACTTCGACGATCTTCTTGGGTGCGCTCATTCTGTGTGAAAAAAACAAATTAAAATGTAGTGGGCTGAGCAAGCAAGAAGATACTAAAGATAGACACATTTGCCACTAATAATGTTTGTGCAGTGTCTTTTTTCAGGTAAAGTACACAACCATAGAACAAACAGTTGTGTCTTCCACCCAACAACTGATCTCAAAGGACTTATGCTACAAGTGAATAAAGGAATTGACCAACCTGTAATGTAACTGCCAAGAAAAGAAATGAGCTAGCGACCTGAATGAAAATGAAAAATAGGTTCCACATACAAGTGGAAAAAACGGAACTTTCTCTAAACTTTACCAATTTATATTAAGCGCATAGAATAAATAGGAAGGTGAGTGTACACACCACAGCTGTAATAAGTGTTATGTCCATAGTTAAATTAACATCAGGCTAAACTACCTTGACAGTTCTTAGTTACAATCATGATAAAGCACGTGCCATTTGACAAAAAATTTTTGTCATGGTTTTTTAAGTTCTAAGTGGGATGCTGGTGGTCCTCCAATCTGGCATTTTAAAGTCCTAAACTTTGTTTGAAAATCACTCACATAAATTAAACATACACCTCTTCATACAAATGTCTGACTTATTGAATCAATCTAATCATTTTATGTATTTAGTGGTCTTTGCTAACCTTAGGTTCTCAAAGTAGTAGCTTATCTTGAAGGAGTGTAAAGCAGCTTGTTTTATCACATTTAATCAATAGTGTAGATTAAATGAAAAAGAACCACCCAGTGTTTATGAAAAATAAATCTATTTATTACATAACTCAATCACTATAACATTAGTATATGTTCTAGCCAGAGATATTGACAATACACATGGAAATACTTCAATGAAAGGAGATAGGTAGCACAATAATGCCCTGGTCTCCAGGGGGAGACCAAACCATATACTAAAATAGTAGAATGGGAACTGCAAGGAAGAACAGGTATTGGACCAAAGGACTCAGCGGAGCTAGGAGAACCAGGAACCCCACGTAGGCTGTGTGCAGTGTGGAAACACAGCTGCGTGCCCAGTAGAAGTAAATGGAGAAGTTGCAGTTGCAGTTTTAATGAAAAAGAACCCTTTCCAGAGTATGCTGAAGAAACCTTTTGGAAGATGGAAGGTTGTGGAGCCACCCCACCCGTGGATGCTCAAACGAACAAGGTTGCCTGCACCTTGGAAGAAAAGTGCATAGGAGTGAGGTGACGCTGGAACCTCACATAGAATACAATGGAAGACTTGGGAAGAATGGCCTATGGAGAAGTCTCAGAAGATGAACAGTGGAATTCTTGCAGAGGAAAACCTCCAAGCAGACAGGACAGAGTCTATGCCACACAGAGGTGACCAGGAGGCACGAAAGTACAATGCTCACCCTTGGAAGGGAGGTCAGGAGAGTTGATGAGGACGTTGTCGCTGCACGCTGCAGCTGTGGGGACCAGGCGATGCTGAGGATTACCTGAAGCTATATACTAGCTGTCCCATGTTGGATGTTGGTATCTAGGTGTTTGGTGTGTGGCAGGAGCACCAACAAGTCTTGGTAGCTGCAACTGGCATGGAAGATGACAAGATGCAATTGTTGGCACTAGAGAAGTCCAAGGGACTCACTAAGTGCAGGAGAGTCAGAGCAGGCCCTGAGTAAGCAGGGGAGCCTACTAAAGCAGAAGAAGACCCATGAGAGTACCAACAGCTTGAAGGCAGAGGAGTTGCAAGAGGACCTCAGGCAGTTCACTAAAGATGGGGGCATAGGATGCAATGAGGATAATGATCTTCAAGGGATGAGGTGCTGGAGGCAGGAGCTATTTGTAGCTCAAAGATCTCTGGAGAGCACAGTCACAAAGCCTTGGCAACGGCAAGTTGAATTGGAGAATAGGGGTTGGTACCAGTGGCTCTGACAAGGGATACTGTCCTCCAATTTTCAGAGAAGACAGGTCAGTGCTCTGGAGAACCACAGAACCACCACCTTTGTTGCTGAGCGTCGGGAAGTCCGTGGCCTAACAGGAGCAGCAGACCGGTCAGCTTCGTTGCAGTGCCTGCAAATGCAAGGGAGTAGCTCCTTCACTCCAAGGGATGTTTCTACAGATTTCCTTGATGCTCACAGGTCTTATGGGGAAACTGAGCGAAGCATAGACACAGACAAGTCAGAAGACTTGCAAAACAGCAAGACCAGGAGCAGTAGGAGTCTTCCTCGATGCAGTATCTGTTACAGGAGAAGTCCAACAATGTCCAAGTGTCCAGACAGTCGTAGAGGTTCATGGTTTCAGAGGTGAGTCTTGTTCCACAACAAATCTAAGCATCCACCCACATGGGAGCCCTTAAAAACCCAAGCAAAGGTTTGGAACGACCTAGGGGTCCTCCCAAAGGAGAAACTGGACAGAGGGGAGGATACTTTCCTGTCATTTGCCCACTATCATGCCAGAGGGGCAACTAAGAGAACCAAACCCGAAGATGCAAGGAGGGCACCAAATGTGCCCTTCAATTCAGTCTGGTGGCTGTGGAAAACATCCCTACCTCAGCCCAATGCACTAATTCCTGTCTGGGAGGTGGTCACCCCTTCCTGTGGCAGGAAACCTTTGGTTTTACCTTCCCCTGCTCAAGAGCAGCACAAAAGCTGAAGGGCAGAACAGAGTCTGTGGTCGCCAACAGCACTACCTTGCTGGCAGATCCTGAAAGCCTGTAACTGGGAGTACAGGGAGCTTCCCTAGAGGCCCCCAAGTACATGGGCTCATACCTCCAACACCGGAATCGGTGTTGGGGTATGATTCTAACATGTTTGATACCAAACATGAGCAGATTCGGCACAGCCATTATATAGTTAGACATTTCGTAATGACTGATGTGCACTATGGGGCTCATTAAAGTGCGACGGCCTAATCACAATGTAGGCAGACAGAGTTTAAACTAGCCATTTGGACTGACTGGCTTCCCATTGGTCTCAAGAAGCCCATGGACTAGTCGGAGGCCGCTCATAATCCCCTTACGGATGGTGTTTTCGCCGTTGGGATTATCATGTTGGTTTTCGACAGACTTTTCATGTTGAGTTTTCCACCATGAAAAGCTTGTCGGAAAGCGACTTTGGGGGCCCCTAGTTAGGCCCCCATGCCTCCAGTTGGGGGCCTGGGTGGCACCTACGGTGCCCCCCTGTAAATGGATTTAAAGGAACGCCCATTTCTCAATGGGAGCTTGTGCTGCGTCCGGTTTCCAACTGCTGCACAAGCACCCATAGAGAAATGAAAGTTTGTGACTGCACCATGTGAGGGTGCATCATAATAGGATGTTCGAGAACGTCAATATATGGTCGACCATTTCCCACATCGAAAAATCCGCCAGACATCATTATTAGGGCCAAAATGGCTTAAAATTACTGACCACCCTTACAAAGTCTGGAGTATCTACTCTGGGGTTTGTAGGCGTGTCTTACTCATGCAGGGGTACCCTCACACTTATAAGCAAGCACCCTGCCCTCAGGACTGAAGGGCCTTATAGGTTTTAAGTGTAGTGACCTCAGTTATAAGAAAACTTATATCTGTCGTGGCATGTAGTCGGAATTTAAAAGGAGTCCCATGGGTGGCACAATAGATGCTGCAGCCCATGGGAGACTCCTGTTGTACATATGCCCTGGGTACCTTAGCACTATATACCAGGGACTTATAAGGGTACACCTTTTAAATGTAATGTAATAGTTTTTTTGTTATTTTTAGTTCCATAGCAGGTTGTGGGGATTATCGGGGATTATGGTGGGAAGTAAATTAATTAAATGAATCAAAAATAATTATTAATATTTTTAAATATTAATAATAATTATTCAATTGATAAGTATTTATGTTAATTGTATATTTCTTTTTTAAATTACGTTTTAAGTGCAGGTTGAGGGTTTTGAAGGGGTATAGGGTGGAAAGTAAATTAATTATAATCAATTAATAAATATTTTGAAATTAATGTTAATTACTTAATTGATCACTATTTATGTTAATTGTATAATTAAAACATTTTCTTTTTTAAGTTTTTGGTGTTGGTTGTGGGCTTTGTTTGGGTATGTGGTGGGAAGCCTGTCCTACAGCTGCCTGCTGTTTGGAGTGTACATCTACGCAGTAATGTTTGGTAAATGTATGTATGGTAGTCCATCTTGCTGCTCTACAGATATCTTCTAGAGGAATGTTTCCCAGGAAAGCCATGGATGCCCCTAACTTGCGTGTGGAATGCGCTCTTGGGGGAACTGTTAATGTGGGTTTAGCTTTGAGATAACAAATTTGTATGCACTTAACAATCCATCTGGCTATGCCTGATTTTGAAATGGGGTTGCCTTTGTGTTGTGGTGAAAAGGCAACAAACAGTTGCTTAGTTTTTCTGAAAGGTTTTGTTCTGTCTATATAGTACAGGAGAGCTCTCTTAACATCCAGGGTATGTAGAGTTCTTTCTGCCACTGAATCTGGATTCGGGAAGAACACTGGCAGTTCGATACTCTGATTGATGTGAAACTGGGAGACCACCTTCGGCATAAATTTAGGGTTTGTACGCATCACTACCCTATTTGCATGAATTTGTATGAATGGCTCCTGAATAGTTAGGGCTTGTAGCTCACTAACTCTCCTGAGTGATGTAATCGCCACTAAGAAAGCCACTTTCCACGTTAGGAATTGAATCTCACATGAGTGTAGAGGTTCGAAAGGTGGGCCCATCAGTCTGGTTAGAACCTCGTTGAGGTTCCAGACAGGTGAAGGTGGGTGTCTAGGAGGAATTATTTGTTTGAGTCCTTCCATAAAAGCTTTAATAGCAGGTACTCTGAAGAGCGAAAGGTGTTGCCTGTTCTGAAGATAAGCTGCCACCGCAGCCAAATGTATGCGGATGGAGCTGTAGGCTAGATTGCATTTATGTAAATGTAACAGGTAACATATGATGTTTTGAGTGGATGCATCTAACGGATTTATGTTGCTATTGGTACAATAGATGACAAAACGTTTCCACTTCGCCACATAGCATGCTCTGGTTGTAGGTCTTCTTGCCTCCTTGATAACATCCATACAGTCAGGAGGCAAGTTCAGGTAACTGAACTCTATGACCTCAGGAGCCAGATCGCAAAGTTCAACAGTTGCAGATCTGGGTGCTGAATTTCTCTATGGCTCTGCGTTAAAAGACTGGGTGTTAATCGCCCACGTTGGAGCAACTAGGATGAGCGTCATGGAGTGTTCTCGCAGTTTGCGTGCCACTAGTGGAATGAGCGGGGCTGGGGGAAAAGCGTACGCAAACCTGCCTGGCCAGTTCATCCATATCGCATTGCCCTGAGACTGCGGATGTGGAAACCTGGCGGCAAAGTTTTAGCATTTTGCGTTTTCCCTTGTGGCGAACAGGTCTATCTCTGGGTGACCCCACTGCTGGAAGTACGGGTGCAGCACTGAGGGATGTATCTCCCACTCGTGCATCTGGTGGCTGTGTCTGCTGAGCATATCCGCCATCTGGTTGTCCCTGCCTGGGAGTTGTTCCGCCATGAGGAATATGTTCCTTTGAATGGCCCACTTCCACATGCTTTGCGCTAGGTGTGACAATTGTGGAGAGTGTGCCCCTCCCTGCTTCTGTATGTAGTACATGGCAGTCATGTTGTACGTCCGGATCAACACAACTTTGTTGCACAAATGCACCTTAAACGCCTTCATTGCCATGAAGATTGCCATCAATTCATCATCATCAAATAACTTTATTTCGATTCCACAAAGAAATCATAAAAGTATACATCATTATAAAAACACAAGCTACAATAAAACCACGGTACATATTTACATAATGCTGATTTTCATAAACATTCACTATCGGTTTCTAATAGCAAGAGCTGATCTAATAGGGGTAGGAGAATTGATGGTACCCCTACCTAGCAAATGTTTGTGTAGGGCTGTTGGTCTTTGTGGGGGGATAGGTGGGGTACTCGGATAAAAATCATACAGATGCCAAACGGAGATGGAGCCGTCATTTTCATGGGGCTGGGAGGATCGTAAGTAGGGGACTATGTGCCTGTCCCTAAATTTGACTAGAACTAGGTCCCCGGGAAATTCTTTAGGTGATGACCCTAACCAACCCGCCCTTCTAATACTCAGGATGCCACCATCTTTGTTGGGTGGGAGGGGTCTATTTTTTGATAACCAAAACATGACCTTGTGCAATAGGTCCTGATGCCTTTCAGGTCTCCCGTGGATGGGTGCAGGTACTCCTGCAAGAACAAGCACAAAGGGGGCGGCTTCTGGAGGCAAATCTATACAAGCTACTCTGTTAGGTTCTGCTCTAATAGCAGAGTATTTAGGTAGCGCGGGTTTACGGGCAATTTTGGTGGCAGTTGAAGGTAGTCTCTTGGGAGGTTGTCTATCGGTTAGGACATTTTTTGTGGTATTGATCACAGATGTATGGGCAATTTTGGTAGCGATGTGAGGTAGACAGTTGGGGGATTGACTTACAGTTGGGACAGTATTAATAGAATGAGGCACTTTGGGAGCAATAGGGAGAGTGGAACAATTAGATCTAACAACCATTGCGGGACAGAAAGAATTGGCTTTAATAATAGTCTCTAGGCTTGTCAACCTATCCCCTAAGGTGTTGATTTGATCAAGCAGGGGTGCTATTACAGATCTTAACATCAATTCAAAATGGGGCAATAGTTGCAGATGGGGGGATGCTACTTCGTCAGCCAGAGTTTCAGTGTGCATCTTGGATATGGTAGGATTTATGGTAGGTGATGAGGGATCAGTACAGAGTCTTTGTATTTTGGCTTCTGTTTCGAGATCAATAACCCCGTCGTGCTTCCTTTTCGCATTTTGGCCTTGTGACAGTCCACTAGCTTGGCTGCTATCCTCCTTAGGTGACAGGGGTGGATGGCAAGGTCTATCTACGCGGGGGTCGATAGTAGAGCCTTTTACGGGGGAAGGGGCTATAACAGGAAGAAAGTTAGTCCCGCACAAAGCATTTAATTCCTCCCAATAAGTCAATTTTTTCGGACTGACAGAGGTTTGTGGAAGGGTTTGAGTTGGATTAGTCCTGCAAAAAGTGTTTAGTTCCTCCCAATAAGACATTTTTTCCGATCTGACAGGGGTTTGTGAAAGGATTTGAGTTGGATCTAGGGGTTGACGGCAATCATCGGTATCTGTTTCGCCGATAGTGGTAAGGGTCCTATGGCTCTGAATGTGCGTGTCCATTTCCTGGCCCGGGCAGCGTTTTTGAATGAAAATTGGATAGGCCCCCTTGGATGTCATGATTTATGATGTCATGATTTATGATATATGACTATTTTAGTTAAAACAGAAGTCCATAGGTCGTAATAGGCACTATACCTTCTCTTATGGGGATGTCAAGGGGAGTGGCCCGTCCCTGTCCTCCTCATGCCGCTGAGGGCCGTAGAGGGCCTGCCCTTTGCCCGGGCTTCGCCCGGCATCCCGCGGATTGGAGCGGAGCGCTGCTTTAAGGCGCCTCCTGGCACTTCTCCCGATGTCAGAAGGCAGCGCCGCCGCTGAGGCTGCCGGGAGATGTAGTCCCGGGGCGGCGGCGCTGTAGGCAACAAAGGTTTGACTCCTGGCGGTGGCAGCTGCCGTGGGGGCCTCCTCGCCTCCCCCCTCCAAGTTCTACAAATGTCCCCGCGCTCCGCCGAGCGGAGCGCTGCTTTAAGGCGCCTCCTGGCGCTTCTCCCAATGTCAGAAGGCAGCGCCGCCGCTGAGGCTGCCGGGAGATGTAGTCCTGGGGCGGCGGCGCTGTAGGCAACAAATGTTTGACTCCTGGCGGTGGGGGCTGCCGTGGGGGCCTCCTCGCCTCCCCCCTCCAAGTTCTACAAGTGTCCCCATCAATTCAAATAGGTTGATATGCATCTTTCGTTGCTGTGTCGTCCATAGTCCCTGCACTGTGTAATGGAGGACATGCGCTCCCCAGCCCAGGAGAGATGCGTCCGTCGTCAGGACTACTTGTGGCACAGGCTCCTGGGACGGTCGTCCCCTGCAAAGGTTTTGTGGGTTCCATAACATATGCAACGGCGGCGACAAGTGGTGCCACTAACTTTATTCAACACAAGCTGAGCCCACATGTGTAACTGTGTCCTAACTAACCCTCTTTAACACAATTGTGTCCTGAGTCCTGAATTACAGCGACCCTAACTTTGTGGCAGTGATCACAGCACCTCACTCCCTTCGATCAGTGAGCAGTATTTACAGATTGAAGTCTGCCAACAAGTGGTGCCACTGAACAAGCACCACGCAGGCCGGTGGGGCCACCAACGTATGCACATGCCTGTAGGCCCTTCCTCATCGCTACCTCTGGCCTACACTACGGTCAGAAGGCCTCACAATTCAGATACAGTCCCGATTCCACATGATGCAGTCCAGTAGGTAAGACACATTGCTCCCAGTGCGACCCGTCCACATCAACCATCATCACAAGCTCATACAGTCTCAATGCTTCTGGTACCACTAACCCTATTAAACACAAACAATCGCACATATGTAACTGTGTCCTGATTCCTGAACGACAGTGACCCCAATTTTGTGGCAGCAACCACAGCACCACACTCCCTTCAGTCTTATTTGTTGTTCTTATCTGTAAATATTTTTTTTATGTGTAGATCTATTCTTTTTTCTCCAACCACACAGGGACACTTGTTGGGGGTATGTTGGTAAAGTGGGAAGAGGGTACGTTACCTGCTAATGTGGGGAGAGGGAGCGTCAAAGGGGTATTACTCACAGAAATGACTCTGATATGTTTTCACAAATGCCTCGGACAGATGCTAGCTGACGGACTGAGTCACAAAATGGTTTTTCAATACTTATATAGTGTGAGTTATGAACAGTTCGGTCCGAGTCTCGCAGAGGGACAGCTGCAGCCATCCTCTCGACTCCCAGTCTCAGTACTAAGAGCCGTCCGCGTCATTGTGTCTATCCCTGCCCTGTTCCGTTGTACGCCAGGCCACGCCACACCACTCCGATTATGTTCCAAATTTGGCCCCACAGAGCTACCTGTCGCAGGCGTACTCGCTGTTAGTGTGCAGGTCAGTGGTCTAGTTCTCAACAGTTCTCACACACAAGAGGGGAGAGGGTCTATATCTAATTCAACCACCCCGAACCCCCTAAATAACTATGGTACACTCAAAAGAGGGGTGGAGAATAACAAAACATATTCGAGAAAGATTGTTACAAACAAAGATCACGAGTGTGCAAACAATGGCACACTCAATAATGATGAAAAACTGCCCTCACTCACACATAATGTGTGTGACATGCTTCATCATCGGGTCTGATACAACGCCAGGGTGTAGCCACACTCCGGGCGGAGCCTAGGGAGGGGGAACACATTTTTTTTGTATATACACAAGGACAACGTGTAACACACAACTAGAAGTGACAACAGTGTGCACAAACAAAAAACAACAGGTCAAGACTGAGTACAGTGAAAAACAAGAAAATGCAGTAGAGAGTGATTAAAACTGGCTCCTGGATGCCAGATATACATTTTATTAGTAGGTTCCAGGGTCAGGATTAAAAAGGACTGGATGATGGTACTAGGGAAGGATATTAGGACCCCCTAGTGCCCCTCCTTTACTGCTGTAGTCAACATGTTTCGACCCCTTATCGCCTTTAATTTCTGGGTCACCTGGGTCTTCTTCAGGACGTCTTCCTGTCCCAGTCTAATATAGTGTTCCCCTTACCTTAGTTAGGTTGTTAACAGGGGTGAAGGTCACTCTTGCCCATCAATAGGAGGCTATGTGGAGGGAGTTCCGCCAACACAGTGACACAACTGTGAAGAACATGATTAACATTCACAACTATAGACAATAAACTTAATTACCCACTATCCAATTGTGGTTGGGTGAAAGAACAATCAAAAATCAATGCCCTGCAGAGAGTTCCCTCCAAACCATACATTGCTCAGAGCTCCATTGGGCCATTCATTAAGGCATAATTATAAAACAAATCATTCCATATATTAAAAAATATTCCATGTGCAGACATCATTCCAAATTAATCAATAAAGTATATATGTCTCCAAGGTATATCCTGTCACATTTCCTCCGGCAACATTTTATCTGGTGGCGTCAGGTGTATGATTTTTAATCTCCGTGAATATCATTCATTGCCAGTGGTAAAATACCAGGTCCAACTCACCGAGTTTATTGAGACAGATCCCTTGACCTGGCGCATGGGAGGTGGAGTCCCAAAGAACACAACCTATCTTTCCATAATAGTAAAGGAAAGAATATATTTGTCATTATGATCCAGTGTCTGAGGGAAAGAATATATCTTTAACAATGCCCAGTAAACTTGGAGAATAAAAACATGTATCCTCCCACACCTGGTAGAGTGCGCAGGAAATGACCCTCTATTCCCCATCTCTTCTAAAATTGATAAATCAACAGCCAAATGAGGCACCCAACTCACTGTTATCTCTGAGGGCACAGACCCCTCGAGTGCAAGAGCGCTCCTTCTGAAGACCACGTGACCGCACTCAAGAAATCTCCACCACAAGTTGTATAGAGAATTTTTTGGTATTACAATTCATACCATGATGGATTCATCCCTCGGTGTATCATTCAGCATACACCCCTCTTTTCTATGTAATGCCCACACCAACGGGACCGATTCAGAAAAGGGGGTGGTGATGAACAGAGTGTCTGAATTAAGCAGACCACTCTTACCCAGTCCAAAGATCAGGGCTTGATCCATCACCGTTATTTATCTCACTGCACCATCCCAGCTCAGAACCTGGCTATATGCAAATCAGTCTGTCCCTGTCCCAGTGCATCATGGGAACAGGGCAGACTAAACTACCAAGCCAATTCTTCACCAGAAAGGAGACAAGCTACCGGGGACCGGTTTTTGGCATTTCAGCCTTCTTCGGCCCGGCTTGCTTGAATCCTGATGGTGCAGTGAGAAAGGGACTCATGTCTGAGTATACCCTGCCACACCTATAGTGGCCAAAAACGATTCAGAAAAGGGGGTGGTGATGAACAGAGTGTCTGAATTAAGCAGACCACTCTTACCCAGTCTAAAGATCAGGGCTTGATCCATCACCGTTATTTATCTCACTGCACCATCCCAGCTCAGAACCTGGCTATATACAAATCAGTCTGTCCCTGGCCCAGTGCATCATGGGAACAGGGCAGACTAAACTACCAAGCCAATTCTTCACCAGAAAGGAGACAAGCTACCGGGGACCGGTTTCTGGCATTTCAGCCTTCTTCGTCCCGGCTTGCTTGAATCCTGATGGTGCAGTGAGAAAGGGACTCATGTCTGAGTATACCCTGCCACACCTATAGTGGCCAAAAACTATTCAGAAAAGGGGGTGGTGATGAACAGAGTGTCTGAATTAAGCAGACCACTCTTACCCAGTCCAAAGATCAGGGCTTGATCCATCACCGTTATTTATCTCACTGCACCATCCCAGCTCAGAACCTGGCTATATGCAAATCAGTCTGTCCCTGGCCCAGTGCATCATGGGAACAGGGCAGACTAAACTACTAAGCCAATTCTTCACCAGAAAGGAGACAAGCTACCGGGGACCGGTTTCTGGCATTTCAGCCTTCTTCAGCCTGGCTTGCTTGAATCTCTATGGTACAGTGAGAACACCAACGGGACCGGCACTAGGATCCCCTATTCAAATGACGAGTGTACGTCCCGGAAGTGCACCGTCTTAAAACACAAATCACTCCAATACTAACGGCCCATGGGAGCCTCTTACTGTTCCGATAGAGTCCTCCAGCGACAGTCGTGCCCCTCCTTGATGCGCCGCGCCGGTGCTCGAGCCCGATGAAAAACAGCGTGTAAGTAGAGGCAATGGGCGTGTATTGGGCGCAGCGTACGTCATGACGTCACTATGTCACGGTGTGCATGCGCGTGCCCCTGCTCACCACTAGCACGCCGGGATCTGTAGTTTTTGCACGTATAGTGGCGCTAGACCACCGGCGGTTCGAGCCACCTGTGCCACTGCTTAAAAATCTAGGTGCCAACCATTATAATACACCCAAATTAGGGGGGAGGAACCAGATAAATTAATACTAATAAGGTTCTGAGTAATATTATCTATTCTGTCTGCCTTCCACTCTGGTGTATGTGGCACCTGACAGGAAAGTTCCCCTATAGAGAGCACAACCCCCCAAGCCCACTAGAGGGTATATTGTCATATTTACCAATGGCTTTCTACATTTTTAAGGTATCATTTGGATTATTCTACATATAGTGTCATGTACTAAAAGGTCTACAGCTTCACTCCGAACCCGGTATGTAACAATGGTGCGAGCAGAACCTACGTTTACTCTGTTCTAAAGAGTCTACAGGTATATGTACCTTTAGGGGCCACAGGGAAAACTGTTCAGTTTATGGAACCGATACAGACACGATGTAATAGTGGGATCATCTACTTAATGAGTACCACGGGATGTCGTCATTAAGACCAAGCAAGTGGCTCTTAAGGCGAAACACCCATTTCTGCTCACGCACAAATAGAGCCGTATTTGTATCAGAGCCTTGGAGGTGTGGTTTCTCAATAATTGTCCACCTGAGATCCCCTTCAGAATGGCCCGCATCCTTGAAATGAGTTGTTAACCGCGTATTAGATCTGCCACATCCAATAGTACTCCGGTGTTCAGTGATACGGGTCCTGACTTTCCTGTTGGTCATGCCCAAGTGCTGTTTGTTGCACGGGCAGGTGATTAAATAAATCACACCCTGGGAGTTACAGCTAGTATGTTTTCTTTGCTCCCATGGGGTCGGTAGGCCAATGTCAATACTTTTGGTGTTGGAGGTCAGGTGACAGACACTGCATGACCCACACCTGAAGTGCCCTACAACATCTCACGGCCACTCCCTGAGGGCAGTTTTGCAGACACACCACACCCATCCGGCACATGGAGCACAGGTCATGTGACCATGCAAATATAATAGATGGACAATGTCACATCCTTTATTGCCGGTGCTGACTAGTGCGTGAACTCTCCACGGGTCTCAACCGTAAAGAGTCCATTAAAAGATGCACAGAAAGGTTAGTTGAACCCTCAGCTGTATGGCCGTCAGTGGCCTACCATACCCTTGGCGCGGACTTCATATACATAGGGTTAGTGCCACCCCAAACTCATGTGGCCATCAGGAGCCTACCACCACGTGGCATGAACTTGAGTTCCACAGTCTTAGCGGCACCAAAACCTGAGGTAGTCTCCGCCATTGACGACTCAGGACTCAGACAGGAGTAGTGGTCTCCACCATTCAGGACTCAGCGACATCTGGGAGATCAGCGAAGAAGCTGATGTGGTCTCTGCCATTCAGGACTCAGCAACATCTGTAAGAGCCACGCAGAATCTGATGTGGTCTCGACGATTCATGACTCAGGACTCAGCAACACATCGGTGGAACAGAAGGACAATCTGATCGAACAGAGCCAGGGACAGACACATGGCCACAGAGAATGGGAACACCCTGCTCAGGGAGTCCATAGGCCCATCTCCCTCCCTGGAAGATAGAAATCCGTCAGAGACAAGAGACTCTGATCGGCCCAAAGATTGATCATCTTGAAAAGGAAAAACAGAGACTGGCACATGCCTGGCTGGCGGTCTGAACAGAGACAGCATGGCCCAGAAGAGAGGAGCAAACCACAGCAGGGCCAACCAAACCGCCCACAGCTCCTTACAGTTAGAGGACTGAAGAGACTCGAACCTGGACCAATGACCCTGAGCCTTGGAAGCACCCAGGACTGCACCCCAACCCATGGCACTGGCATTGGTGGACAACACAACCACAGTCGGAGGGGGAAGAAGGTTGAACCCCCGGGAAACCACCAATGAAGAGCAGCCCGAATCTCCGGCGTGACGGGAATAGGAGCGTCGTAATCCTGAGAAACAGGATCCCAGTGGGCCAGGATGTGATGTAGGAGAGGATACAAATGCAGACGGGCCCAAGGGAGGAGATGCAAAGTGGAAGCCATCTCCCCTTGACTCCACAACCAGAGCCGCGCAGAAACATGGGACTGGGTCAGAACCCAAGAAAGGTGACAGAACAAAGTCAACTGTCTCACCCAGGAGAGGTGCACCATCCCCAGACCCATGCGGAAGAGAGCCCCCAGGAATTTCAGAGTCTGGAAGGGCAGCAGGTAGGACTTCCGATGGTTACTGAGGAACCCAAAGGACTCCAGAAGATGACACACCTGGTCCACATCCGCCAGAGCCTGAGAGAAAGAAGGAGAAACAATCATCCAATCATCCAGGTAGGGGAAAACTTGAAGACCCTCAGAATGCAGAATACCCTCCAGAGGGGCCAAGAACTTTGTGAAAACCCTTGGCGCCGATGAAAGGCCGAAAGGAAGTACTCGGAACTGAAAATGGCTGCAGGATGGATAGGGACGTGAAGATACTCGTCCAGGAGATCCAGGGAAGCAAGGAAACAGCCTGGCAGCACTAGATGCAGGAGTGACAGCAAAGTCACCATCTTGAAAGTACACTTGGCAACATAGAGATTGACCGTCTTAAGATCCAAGACAGGGCGCAGATCCGTTGTATCCTTTTTGGAGACCAGGAAGAGGATCGAATAACAACCCCTGCCCCGCTCCAGAGGAGGAACCTCCACAATAGCCGCCTTCTCCAACAGAAGGCGCACTACTCCAGCAAGGCTGCCTGCCTCACTGGTTGACGGGGCAGGGGAGTCTCCCGGAAGACCGGTGAGGGAGGAGAGGAGAACTCGATCTGACAACCCTCCGACACAGTCTGCACCGCCCAGGCATCGGTAAGAGTCAACCACTGATGTAGAAAAAAGTGAAGGCAACCCCCAACCGGAAAAGGAAGACAGTCATTGGGCAGGAGAAGGGGCGGGGACAGCACCACCAGTGGGGTCCCGGAACCTGACACCACCATGGGCCCCCCAGCCACGACCCCTGCCATGAAAGGGCTGCGGAGCACCCCGTGAAGAAGAAGAACCAAAGGCACGGTGGTAGCTAAACCCCCTCCCCCAGGAAGGAGGGCAAACAGGAGCCACAAGCTTGCGGTTTTCCGTCGACTGCTTGACCATATACTCCAGCTGGGGCCCAAACACCCGAAAACCCACAAAGGGCAACTTAAGCAGGACCAACTTCTGGGAGGACTTAGCCGTCCAAGAACGCATCCAGATATGATGCCAAGCAGCAATCAAAGCCCCAGAAGCAGCCGCAACGGCACCCAAATTGTCAAAAGTAATGTCCGACAAATAGCGCACCTGGAGCTCCATGAGGGCCAAGAGAGAGGAGGCATCCTCCCCGTCCTGTAAAAGAAGAGCCAGGGTCTGGAAATCCTTCAGCAGGGACTGGACCACGTAGTTGGAGTAGGCCGTAGCCCTGACCGCAAAGTTTGGGAGCAGAGTAGGAACGCTTCACTGCCCCTTCCACCCGTTTATCCACAGCATCAGAAGGAAGAGCATCATCAGATAGATCCAGACCCTGCATGGAAAAACCAGCCATTAAATTGTCCACCTTGACAGACTGAGGGAACTCAGCAGCAAACCCTTCCAAAGGATACCGCTTACCCAAAAAGCGAGGGAATACTGATTTATCCACATCCTTCCACTCATGAGCAAGCACCTTGCACACAGTGCCATGCAAGTGTAAGGATTCAGGATCCGGATGGCGGTATTGAGTGAAAAAGTCATCCTCCAGGACATGAGGCACAGGAGGAGCGAAACCCAAATTGTCACGCAAATGGCCAAACGCACCCTGAACAAAGCGACCACGCGCCCAATCATCCTCCTCGGTCCCCACCTCCTCAGCAGAAGGGTCAGGCTGAGCAAGAGACCCCCGAGGCACCTTGGCAGGAGGGCCAGACACTTCCCGAGCCCAGAAAGCACTTGCAACTGCCCCATTAATCAGGAGGCGAAGGGCACCCAGAGTAAAAGAGGCATCAGGAGCATCCATGGCAGGGCAAGCGAAGTGTAAAGGGCACCAAACACGAACAGCAGAGACAGGAACCAAAAGAAAACGGGCCCGTTTTGAAAGAAACGAAGTCCCGAGGCACCCGACCTCTCGCGGTACCAGGCAAGGGGACGGGCGCATAAAAGAGCGACCGACAGCCCAAAAAAACCCCAGGATGCAGGAATCCTGAAAGGACGCTCTGCGCCGTCGGGAAAGACAGAGAATCCCTGCCTGCTAAAGCAGGGCGCGCTGGGAGCTCGCCGGAGAGGAGCGCATGTAGCAGGTGAGGAGCCGGGAAAAAAAGAAGCAGGTACAAGCGGCCGCTAGAGCGGGCCACGAAAGCAGCATTAAGCAAGCATGTCCCCACCACAAAAAAAGACAAAAAATGGCCGCTACAGCAGGCCGCCAACAACAACACTAACAATACGGAGACAGAACTCACCCGATCCAACAGCTCTGCTAGGCAACAGGAAACTGACAAGAGTCCGAAAAAAACGAACAGGATGTGATGAATTGCACTTCCCCCTTTATCCTCACCAGATTGGTGGTGCCTTATTGGGGGGAGTGCTTAAAGCTCAGCTAGGTTTTAGGTTTCTGGGGACCAGACTAGCTGCTCACTGTTAAGGAATGGGATGGGAAGACAGGACGAAGAGGTAATGAGTCCCTGCACTTATTTTCTCCCATTTAAAGCACTGCAAATGGGTACAATTACTTTACACTGACAGCCAAGTTAGAGAGGAAGTGGGTAACAGGTTTTCCGATGGTTGGAAGGGGGGATGGCCGCTAGACAGGTTTGCCCTCGGTCTCCATTGATATTCACTCTACTTATTGAGCCGCTCGCAAGGCTAATACGGGCTCACAACATGGAGGATGGAATAATGGTTGGCATGCAGAGGCAAATTCTATCTTTGTATGCCAACGACAATATGCTGGCTTTGAGGAATCCTGAAAGGTCATGGCCTGCTGTATATTGCCTATTAAGGAAGTGGGCGCCCACTCAGGATTTATGCTAAACACACACAAATCGGTCAGTTACAGGCACCGAGGTCAGGTGAGGGGAAATTTTGTGATATTAGGTTACAGTCAGAATACACCTTTTAAAAATATCTGGTAGTGTACTTGAGCTCCAGGGGAGGTATACGAAGCCAATGTGGGGAACTTATTGATAAATGTAGAGCGAAGTGTGCAATGATAGTTAAAGTTCCCTTTGTCTTTAATGGGAAGAATAGCGCTTAGTAAAATGATCCTTCTCCCTCGGGTATTGTTTGTATTACGGCAAATGCAAATACTGGACGCATGTTTCAAACGATTGGATGAGATGTTCTGATTATAGTATTGAGGTACAGGACCAGCACGTATTGCCTTAAAAGTGCTGCAACAACCATGGGATAGTGGGGGATTGTAGGCCCCACATTTTAGAAGTTACTATCAGGGGGATTGCAGGCCCCACATTTTAGAAGTTACTATCAGGCATCCTGTGAGAAGTTGGCCTGATATGTAGTGCCCACTATTCTAGTGATCACTGTGTATCATTCCAAACGACCCTTATTGATGATTGGTTGTAAGTCAACCTTTTAGACCAGCTATCCTAGTAGCATGGACAAGAGCAGTCTTTAGGCTAAACTCTAGAGGGTGTGTTAAGCCAGCTGTTATACCATCACATATACCCCTTGAACACCAAGTGAAAGGACACCACACAAGTTGTTATGAAAATAAAAGTATATTTATTTAGAACACAACAGCCCTGGACTCTTTATGAGGACAGGGCGCTAAGCACAATACAAAGCTCTTAAAGAATTTCTGAAAGTCGCACAATTTACACAAATGCCCAAGGGGCACGGAAAACCATATACTCTACAAGTGGAATGCGAAATTACTAGCAGGTAAGTATTACTCTCAAAGACTTTAGAAACGCTAGGCCTACAATGCTGAACCCTTGGATTAGAAGCAGGAGGCCTAGGGACATCGTGTGCAGAGTGGAAACTCTCACGCGTGATGCGGGACAAAATCTATGGTTGCTAGAAATTACAAAGTTAGTGTTCTCGGGCAACCCGACTAGGTAGGTCAAAAACGAAAGTGGATCTAGACACTTAGAGAGTTGGTCTACGCTGGAGCACCGGGGTACTCGGTTTACCTAGCCCAGGGGCTGAGGCTGCATAGGGTTCAAGTGTCGTCGGGTTTCTTCGTTGACGAACCAGGAGCCTGAAGTGGAAGTTGCTGGCAGGCGACCAGTGAAGATGTTCCGGGCCGATCCAAGGACTGGATCAGCTGAAGAGGGTACCTGTAAGCAGAGGGGACCAAGTTCTGAATCACTAGCCAGTGATTAGATGGGCACCAGGATGGCACCGGATGAAGTCACCTCGACCAGGTGAGTGGGCGACTCTGGGCTCTGCAGTCTCTCGGACCAGGAGGCGTTGTCGGCGACCAGGATGGAGGTGCGAGCTGTCCCACGAAGGTATCTGCTGTCAGCGATGCTGGACCCCGGATTGGGGCAAACAACTCTTGGCAAATGCAAGCCCACGCGGTGGACTTAAAATGGCGTCTGGAGTGGACCAGGAGGGTCCGGGGTGCTCCTCTGTTGGAGGGGAGCAAGGGCCAGTCTGGAGCAACCAGACCAGCGATTGAAGTATCGTCGTTCGTCGTCAAGAGGGCTTCAAGCCAGCAGGCAAGTGGTCGGACAACGAGGTGAGCAGCAAAGAGCAGAAGGGCCCCACGCAGATCTCGTGGATGCTGGGGGGCTGGACTTCGGTGCTGGAGCTGCTCAGGGTTAGGGCTTCTCAAACCCCAAAGCACTCACTCGAGGATCCCTCGGCGGTCGTGCTGGATAAGCGTCATGCAGTTCTGAAGATGGCCGGTCCATCGAGGTCTTGTCACTCCCACGGATCTCAGCTGGGCTGATGATGTAGGTAGAGGTCAGAGGTGCCAGGGAAGCCAGGTCTCGTCGTGCTGGTCGGTCTGATTCCGGAGGAAGGACGTGCAGCAAACCGCAGTGTTCTTAGTTGGTGCCCGCAGATGCAGGGTGACTACTCCTTAGTCACAAGGGAGAAATCTTAGGAAGAAGTCTTGAGTTCCTTTCGTAGAAAGTAGTTTCAGGATTCAAAGATGATCTAATTTGGAAGGGTCCCCACTCCCACCTTTATACTAAAGAAAGGGGCTGGTACGGGACTAGGTCCTGCCCATGCGTGGGACCCGGAAGGGGGGTGGTTACACCCCTCTCCCATGCCGGACTTTCCCCAGCTCAGGGGCTGGTGTGCCCCTGGAACTGGTTCAAACTGGCAGATGCACAGTGAGCACCGGGGTGCCACTTGCAGTCACCTTCCAATTCAGCCCTGCCTACCTAGGATACACAAAACCCTGTCTGGGATGGTGCTAGCACCGCCCCTGACAGGAAACCCTTTGTCCAAGCTCCCCTTGCTGGAAGGACTCCCAGCTGCAGGGGGTCAGACTTGTGTCTGTGGTGGCAGCATCCATTTTGTGATGCTGAGGCTCGAGTTAACTTTAACCGGGGTTCACAGTTACATACATGTCGTGTCCCTCTAGAAGGGTGGAATGCTAACCCCGTCGCCAGAATTGGCGAGGGGTTAGTATTCCAATTCGTATGACACCTTACTCGACATGTTTTGATAAAGCGATACCAATGATAGCAAATAACCGCGAGGATTATAATGCACTTAAGAGTATATGGTACGCGTTATCATAGAACAGCTATTAGGACTTGGTTCCGCAACCTGCAGATGGGCTCAGCTCATGCCAGAGCACCATCTCACATAATTCCAAGCACTCTGCCTTCAGGATTGTTAAGGCCTGCCATAGGAGTGACTGATAGGAATACATGTGTCCATTTTAGGGTTAGATATAGGTATACTATATCTAAAGCAAAGGGTGGGTACGCCACTTTGCCCCAGCTGTCATGCAGCCAGTTGTGTCAGATTTAGATGGCCGGCCACGGGTGGCATAATACATGCTGCAGCCCCTGGTAGGCCCTGGGTACACCTATGCCCTGAGTTACAGGGTCTGATAAGGTGGCCCAGTACCAATTGGTAGATACACCTAAGGTACACGTGTCAATTTAGTGAGAGAACAGCAAGGCTGTGGGTCTGATTAGCAGGCCCACAGCCAGAGAAGTCGTAAACCAGTGAAGCAAAAAGCAAAAATCTGGGGTGATCATAGGATTGCAGACCCTACTCTCCTACATGACCCCCCCCCCCCCCCCCCAAACTTTGGGACAATAAACTAACCTTGACCAGGTGAGTCTTCTTGCTCTAAGTGGAAATACCTGGAGAGTCCATCTGCATTGCCATGATCAGTGCCAGGTCTATGCTCCACTGTAAAATCCATCCCCTGTAGGGAAATGGACCACCTATGCAGTTTGGGGTTTTCACCCTTCATCTGATTTAGCCACAAGAGGGGCTTATGGTCGGTCTGAATCTTGAAATGAGTGCCAAACAAGTATGCCCTCAGTTTCTTCAGGGCCCAAACCACAGCAAAGGCCTCCCTCTCAATAGCTGACCAATTTTTCTCTCTGGGGGTCAGCTTTCTGCTAATAAAAGCAATGGGCTGGTCATGACCATCAAAATTCAGCTGAGATAGAACAGCTCCCGCACCCAACTCAGAAGCATCTGTTTGGACAATGAATGGTTTGGAGTAGTCTGGACTCTTTAGGATAGGTGCTGTGCACATGGCCTGCTTTAGGTCATCGAATGCTTTTTGACAGCCTGCGGTCCACTGAACTTTCTTTGGCATCTTTTTACTTGTCAGGTCATTAAGTGGAGTCACAATTGATCCATAATTTCTGACAAATTTCCTGTAATAACCAGTCAGGCCCAAGAAAGCTCAAACCTGAGTCTGGGTGGTTGGAGGAGCCCAGTCCTTGATGGACTGTATCTTGCTCTCCAGTGGCTGAACCTGGCCTCCACCTACAAGGTGGCCCAGGTATACAACCTGTGTCTGCCCTATCTGGCACTTTGTGGCCTTGATAGTGAGACCTGCTGCTTGCAGTGCCTCTAACACTTTCCTCAGGTGGAACAGGTGATCCTCCCAGGTGGAACTAAAGACAGCTATATCATCAAGATATGCTGCACAGAAGTCATCCAGCCCTGTGAGAACTTGATTCACCAGCCTTTGGAAGGTGGCAGGTGCATTTTCCAAACCAAAGGGCATTACCACAAACTGATAATGCCCACCAGGGGTAGAAAATGCTGTCTTGGGCTTGGCATCCTCAGCTAACCTGATTTGCCAATACCCAGCTGTCAGGTCAAATGTACTTAAGTAGTTGGCAGAAGCCAATCTATCTATAAGTTCATCTGCCCTTGGTATTGGGTGGGCATCAGTCTTAG
The DNA here is from genome assembly GCF_964263255.1 of Lissotriton vulgaris. Lineage (NCBI taxonomy): Eukaryota > Metazoa > Chordata > Amphibia > Caudata > Salamandridae > Lissotriton > Lissotriton vulgaris. The sequence continues at coordinate 366,517,022 of NC_141685.1, read as the reverse complement.
TGACTGCATTGAGGCCTCTGTAGTCTACGCAAAACCTCATCTCTTTCTTACCACCCTGGGTGTGAGGCTTTGGCACTAGAACTACTGGACTAGCCAAAGGGCTATCTGAGGGCTCAATGACTCCCAGCTCCAACATTTTCTGCACCTCTGTCTTGATGCAGTCTCTGACATGATCAGGCTGTCTGTAGATTTTACTCCTGACTGGCAGACTGTCACCAGTATCAACCTCATGGGTACACCAATTGGTTTAACTGGGTGTCAGAGAGAACATATGTCTAAAGGATTGAAGAACTTGTTTGCAATCCTTTTGCTGATGTTCAGAGAGGCTGCCACAAAAGACAACACCATCTACTGTACTGGCCCATCATCAGGGTTCTGAGTGAGCAGGTCTGGGAGAGGGTCACTCTCCTCCTCCTGTCCCTCATCTGTGGCCATGAGCAAGCTCACGTGCTTCCTGTCGACATATGCCTTGAGCCTATTCACATGGAGCACCCTGAGGGGACTCCTGGGAGTTCCAAGGTCCACCAGGTAGGTGACCTCTCCCTTTTGCTCAATGATTGTGTGGGGCCCAGACCATTTGTGTTTGAGTGCTGCTGGGGCCACTGGCTCCAACACCCACACCTTCTGTCCAGGCTTGTACACAGTCAGGACAGCCTTTTGGTCATGCCAAGCTTTTTGGAGTTCTTGGCTTGCCTCAAGGTTTTTAGAAGCCTTTTCCATATACTCAGCCATCCTGGAGCGGAGACCAAGTACATAGTCCACTATGTTGGTTGCAGGCTTTTTGAGAGGTTTCTCCCATCCTTCCTTCACCAAACACAGGGGTCCTCTTACAGGATGCCCATACAAAATTTCAAAAGGGCTGTAGCCAACCCCCTTCTGTGGGACTTCTCTATAAGCAAACAAAATGCAGGGTATCAGGACATCCCATCTACGCCTGAGCTTTTCAGGTAGTCCATGAATCATCCCTTTTAGGGTCCTGTTGAACCTTTCAACACGCCCATTGCATTGTGGATGATAGGGTGTAGTGAACTTGTAGTTGACACCACATTCCTTCCACATAGCAGTCAGATATCCTGACATGAAGTTTGCACCTCTGTCAGAGACAACCTCCTTAGGGAAGCCCACTCTGGAGAACACCCCAACTAGGGCTCTTGCCACAACAGGTGCTGTAGTGGTCCTAAGGGGATTAGCTTCAGGATACCTGGTGGCATGGTCCACCACCACCAGTATAAACTTGTGCCCTGATGCTGTCTGGGGTTCCATTGGACCAACAATGTCAATCCCCACTCTTTCAAAGGGCACCCCCACCACAGGCATTGGTATAAGGGGGGCCTTTGTTGTGCCACCTGACTTAAACTGGCTTGGCAAGTGACACAGGAGCGACAAAACTCCTTGGTATCTTCATTCATATGAGGCCAGTGAAAGTGTGAGACAAGCCTGTCCCAAGTCTTTGTCTGGCCTAAGTGTCCTGCAAGGGGAATCTCATGGGCCAAGGTAAGACGGAAACCTCTCTGTGACAAGGGGATGACCAGCCTCCTGGTTGCACCAGGTTTGGGGTCTCTTGCTTCAGAGTACAGGAGTCCATCATCCCAGTATACCTTGTGGGTACCTGTGGCGTTCCCTGCAGCCTCAGCAGCAGCCTGCTGTCTGAGGGTTTCAAGAGAAGGGCAGTCTAACTGTGCCTTCACCAGGTCTTCTCTGGAGGGTCCCCCTGAACCCAGAAACTCAACCTGATCAGGTTCAAGTTCTTTATGCTCAGTTTCCCTCAGCTCTTTGAGGTCAGCCTCCTCTGAGACCTGATCCTCAACCTGGGGCAAGGGGGAAGGCAATGCCTTAACCCTACTGCTCTTCTTCTTGGAAGGTGTCTGGTCCATTGTTCCAGGATCCAGCCCCTGTTCAGTGGGGCATCTTCTGGCCTGTGACCTAGTCACAGCAAGCACATGTGCTGGCAAGCCTAACATTTCCATGTGAGTCCTCCGCTCCATTTCTGACCATAGTGATGACTCCAAATCATTGCCCAACAAACATTCAACTGGGAGGTCTGAACTAACCACAACTTTCTTTTGGCCACTTACCCCTCTCCAGGAGAAAGCCACAATTGCCATACTATGGTGGGTAGTGACATTGCTGGCATTGGTCACGAGGTAGTCTGTACCGAGTATGATCTGTCCAGGGTCCACAAAGTTAGGTGTCACCATTGTGACACTGGCACAAGTGTCCCTATAGGCCTGAGCCATCTTTCCATTTATAAAAGGTGTCTGCCTGTATTTGCCCAAAGTATTGGGACTTGCATCAGGGGATATATCCATATCCCCTGTACAGACAAGGACAGCCTGAGTGAGTGTGCCAACTAAGTTGTCATACCCCTCAGATCCCAAGGTTAACCCAACTATTCCCTTGGGAGGTGCACTACCACTGCTGACTGTACTAGGGGGTGCAGGTGCCTTTGGGGCTGCAGTGGTAGGAGTTTGCCCTGCTTTCTTGGTGCACTCACTAAACCAGTGAGATTTACTTTTACAGTATTGGCACCACCTTTTAGACTGGCCTTCTTGAGTCTTCTTTTTCTGCTGTGAAGCCTGACCCCCACCCTCTTTGGTTTGTTGGGGGCCTGTCGAAGACTTCTGGTCATTTTGCTCATTCTTATCGTTACCCTTTTGGTCTGCTTTCTTCTGACCACCCTGGTTCTGGCCCTGGTTCTGCTTGACCCTTGTTCTGACCCATCTGTCTGCCTTCTTTCCCAATTCTTGGGGAGAGGTCAGATCTGAGTCAACAAGGTGCTGATGCAACAACTGGTTCTGACAATTGTTTAAAATCTGTTCCCTCATGATCAGATTGTACAATCCTGTGTAATCAGTAACCTTACTGCCCAGCAACCAGCCCTCCAAAGCCTTAGTGGCACAATCCACAAAGTCAGACCAATCCTGAGACTGAGTTTTCTGGGTATCCCTGAACAGCAACCTGTACTGCTCAGTGGTTAAGCCAAACCCATCTATCAGTGTGTTTTTCAGGACTTGGTAATTGTTAGCATTCTCAGCTCTAGTAGTGAGGAGCTTATCTCTACCTTTGCCTTCAAAGGAGAGCCACAAGACAGCTGCCCACTGACTCTGGGGGACACACTGGACAGTGCAGGCCCTCTCCAAAGCAGTTATCCATTTGTGGATATCATCCCCTTGTTTAAAGGGGGGCACTATCTTACTCAGGTGTCTAGTGTCTAAACTCCTGTCCTTCTCTAGAGGTAAAATGCTGCCACCAGTGGGGTCTACCCCACTCAATTTCTGCTCTCTAGCAAAGGCAAGTCTTTCTTTGGCCAGGGCAAGTTCTTCCCTTTCAATCCTCAGATTTACTTCCCTCATCTTAGCTTCATGCTCTCTTCTCTGAGGGGATGTCATCCCTCTGTGAGAAGAGGTCTGAGAGCCATTGGTTCGAATGGATCTGTTAGAACCTCTGGATAGAGACCTAACTTGTCCATTCCCAATGTTAAGTCTGCCTGAGAGTGGCCCTGGGGGTCCCCCAAATCCATTCTCATGAATACTTAAGTTGGTCCTGGTGAGTCTACTGACTTCTACCTGACCCTTGTCTGCCTCATCCCCTGACAACTCCTGATCTTCCTCCTCTCCTGCACTAACTGTTCCATTGAGTTGGAGGTCAGGGTCCCCAAGGGTTCCCTCTAAGGGGGGCATGTTCCCATCTGGATTAGAAGGGTCTGTGTTGGCAGTCCTTCTGGGATCATAAGTCTCTAAGAGACCAATCAGGAATGGGATTGTAGGGTTAGAACCCTGTTTTAGCTTCCTGGAGGTACATATCTGTCTCATCTCCTGGAAGCTAAGAGCTGCATATCTTGAAGTGACCTGTGGAGGGTCCACTGACACAAGGGGGGCCTCTGAGTTCCCTCCTTTGTCTGACATGCTTTTCTAGTGAGGTGTAAGTGGTGCACTTACCTACACTATTTGTTTGCCTACTGATCCCTTGCTAAGAGTTGTAGTCAGGGTGTGCTAGGCCCTGTTGAACTACAACAGCTGGTTCAGTAGAACTCAGAGTATTCTAAGCTAAGTTATATGTACCTTGGTACTTATGTGATCTTTCAAATTATATTCTTAGGATACGTGTGGTAAAACAACAGGAAGCTCAAATCCCACCGCTGCCACCAATGTGAGAAGTTGGCCTGATATGTAGTGCTCACTATTCTGGTGATCACTGTGTATCATTCCAAACGACCCTTATTGATGATTGGTTGTAAGTCAACCTTTTAGACCAGCTTTCCTAGTAGCATGGACAAGAGCAGTCTTTAGGCTAAACTCTAGAGGGCGTGTTAAGCGAGCTGTTATACCATCACATATACCCCTTGAACACCAAGTGAAAGGACACCACACAAGTTGTTATGAAAATAAAGGTATTTTTATTTAGAACACAACAGCCCTGGACTCTTTATGAGGACAGGGCGCTAAGCACAATACAGAGCTCTTAAAGAATTTCTGAAAGTCGCACAATTTACACAAATGCCCGAGGGGCACGGAAAACCATATACTCTACAAGTGGAATGCGAAATTACTAGCAGGTAAGTATTACTCTCAAAGACTTTAGAAACGCTAGGCCTACAATGCTGAACCCTTTTATTAGAAGCAGGAGGGCTAGGGACATCGTGTGCAGAGTGGAAACTCTCACGCGTGATGCGGGACAAAGTCTATGGTTGCTAGAAATTACAAAGTTAGTGTTCTCGGGCGAACCCGACTAGGTAGGTCAAAAACGAAAGTGGATCTAGACACTTAGAGAGTTGGTCTACGCTGGAGCACCGGGGTACTCGGTTTACCTAGCCCAGGGGCTGCGGCTGCATAGGGTTCAAGTGTCGTCGGGTTTCTTCGTTGACGAACCAGGAGCCTGAAGCGGAAGTTGCTGGCAGGCGACCAGTAAAGATGTTCCGGGCCGATCCAAGGACTGGATCAGCTGAAGAGGGTACCTGTAAGCAGAGGGGACCAAGTTCTGAATCACTAGCCAGTGATTAGATGGGCACCAGGATGGCACCGGATGAAGTCACCTCGACCAGGTGAGTGGGCGATGCTGGGTTCTGCAGTCTCTCGGACCAGGAGGCGTTCTCGGCGACCAGGATGGAGGTGCGAGCTGTCCCACGAAGGTATCTGCTGTCGGCGATGCTGGACCCCGGATTGGGGCAACAACTCTTGGCAAATGCAAGTCCACATGGTGGACTCAAAATGGCGTCTGGAGTGGACCAGGAGGGTCCGGGGTGCTCCTCTGTTGGAGGGGAGCAAGGGCCAGTCTGGAGCAACCAGACAAGCGATGGAAGTATTGTCGTTTGTCGTCAAGAGGGCTACAAGCCAGCAGGCAAGTGGCCGGACAACGCGGTGAGCAGCAAAGAGCAGAAGGGCCCCACGCAGATCTTGTTGCGTTCTAATCTAGGACCCTGATCGATACTGTGACCTTATGCCCCTATACGACTATAATCCCCTTGTGCCCCTATATTGGCATAACCGATCAAATGCAATATTCAGAAACTCGTCTCTGGCCTCACACGAACAGAGCCACATTTCAGAATCGCTTCCTCTGCCACTTCCTTTGCAGCTAATTAGTGCAATGACATAGCAGAAGTTACTATCTAAGATTCCTAGATTAACACTCTGAATTCTTCAACAAGATAAAAACTCAGCAACCTGGGAAAGCCCCGCTTGCTATGTTTTGATTAGTAATAGAACTCTAATGAGCACTGATAGACGATCACTTCCTAGTGACATCTTTATTGACGTCTTATGCCCAAAAACTTACGTCAAACAAGGCACCTTTCAGGTATAAATATTACCAACGTTGCCTTAAGCAAACGCTGCTGTTTTCACTGATGCTGCTGCTGTTTCACTGAAGCTGAAGCTGCTGTTATGCTGATGATACCATAGCTGCTATCGCTACTGCTATCGCTGCTAACTAGCAAACGATGGTGTGGTGAACTTAGGAGCTGAACAGCCGTCCCCTGCAAGAGCCCAGCAGATGCAAGCTGCCCGCGGACGCTGCCCCTCCTCCTCCTCCTCGACGCGCTGAGAGAGACGCTGTCTTTTCTCCTGCAGAGAAGTCCAGCTCCGGCGTTTCTAGTCTACCCTTGCGGGTGACTGGGATATCGAGTTCCCTGAAGGAGATACCAGACCTCCATCATTCTATTCCAGAGGTATGGTGTTGACTAAACCCTTAGAGAGAATTCTTGAACCAAACCTTGGCAAAACCAACTTAACTTAAAGCTACTTACTTACTCCCCTCCCAAGTATTAGGCTTAGGTCAGGTACACTGGGGTAGGCGTAGTTAGAAGCACCAGTTGAGTATTTTAGCCTAATGTATATATGAATGTATATATGTTTTATTCATTTTAAACCATTGTATGGCTAGGAAACCATATCAATGCTTTTACAGTATTATTTCGCAATACTCATCTTACTGTACGTACTTTTTATAATAACAAGTCTTGCAATTGTGGCAATTCATTTCTCTTGTATGAGAAGAAAGACTGTTTAATAAATGTTACCTTTTATTGAAAACGCCTGTCTCTCTATTCTCTGCATATTGTGAAAGTAATCTGCACAACCACTGACTGAGTAAAATAACTGTCTATTGTTTCACATGACCCTAGAGATTGACTCTTATCTGAGGAGCAAAGTTGTCATGTTGCAGCACGGTTGTTGGAAAACTGAATCCCTTCTTGTCTGTACCAGGGAAGCTGATCACTTCCTATTCAGAGAAGAAAGTTTCCAGTGACCTCTGAGCTAGTTGGTAACAAACCCAATTAAGTTTAGCATAGTCAGTAGAGGCCTGGAAGATCCGCACTTCTACGTCGATATTACTGTTTATGGTATTCCAATGCGCAGGGCCTATTGGGAAAATAGGAACTACACTACAATCTCGTGGATGCTGGGGGCTGGACTTCGGTGCTGGAGCTGCTCAGGGTTAGGGCTTCTCAAACCCCAAAGCACTCACTCGAGGATCCCTCGGCGGTCGTGCTGGATAAGCGTCGTGCAGTTCTGAAGATGGCCGGTCCCTCGAGGTCTCGTCATACCCACGGATCTCAGCTGGGCTGATGATGTAGGTAGAGGTCAGAGGTGCCAGGGAAGCCGGGTCTCGTCGTGCTGGTCGGTCTGATTCCGGAGGAAGGACTTGCAGCAAACCGCAGTGTTCTTAGTTGGTGCCCGCAGATGCAGGGTGACTACTCCTTAGTCACAAGGGAGAAATCTTAGGAAGAAGTCTTGAGTTCCTTTCGTAGAAAGTAGTTTCAGGATTCAAAGATGATCTAATTTGGAAGGGTCCCCACTCCCACCTTTATACTAAAGAAAGGGGCTGGTACGGGACTAGGTCCTGCCCATGGGTGGGACCCGGAAGAGGGGTGGTTACACACCTCTCCCATGCCGGACTTTCCCCAGCTCAGGGGCTGGTGTGCCCCTGGAACTGGTTCAAACTGGCAGATGCACAGTGAGCACCGGGGTGCCACTTGCAATCACCTTCCTATTCAGCCCTGCCTACCTAGGATACACAAAACCCTGTCTGGGATGGTGCTAGCACCGCCCCTGACAGGAAACCCTTTGTCCAAGCTTACCTCGCTGGAAGGACTCCCAGCTGCAGGGGGTCAGACTTGTGTCTGTGGTGGCAGCATCCATTTTGTGATGCTGAGGCTCGAGTTAACTTTAACCGGTGTTCACAGTTACATACATGTCGTGTCCCTCTAGAAGGGTGGAATGCTAACCCCGTCGCCAGAATTGGCGAGGGGTTAGTATTCCAATTCGTATGATACCTTACTCGACATGTTTTGATAAAGGGATACCAAAGATAGCAAATAACCGCGAGGATTATAATGCACTTAAGAGTATATGGTACGCGTTATCATAGAACAGCTATTAGGACTTGGTTCCGCAAGCTGCAGACGGGCTCGGCTCATGCCAGAGCACTATCTCACATAATTCCAAGCACTCTGCCTTCAGGATTGTTAAGGCCTGCCATAGGAGTGACTGATAGGAATGCATGTGTCCATTTTAGGGTTAGATATAGGTATACTATATCTAAAGCAAAGGGTGGGTACACCACTTTGCCCCAGCTGTCGTGCAGCCAGTTGTGTCAGATTTAGATGGCCGGCCAGGGGTGGCATAATACATGCTGCAGCCCCTAGTAGGCCCTGGGTACACCTATGCCCTGAGTTACAGGGTCTGATAAGGTGGCCCAGTACCAATTGGTAAATGCACCTAAGGTACACGTGTCAATTTAGTGAGAGAACAGCAAGGCTGTGGGTCTGATTAGCAGGCCCACAGCCAGAGAAGTCATAAACCAGTGAAGCAAAAAGCAAAAATCTGGGGTGATCATAGGATTGCAGACCCTACTCTCCTACACATCCTACTTACGGTATGCCACTAAGAGGTTTATGGAGCCATATGCTAACCCTGTGGCGAGTATGCTGGCCAGATTAGTTAGACCACGTGAGCTGTTAGCCCTGCCACTTCTTCATCGGAGAAACAGAAAGTCACTCCTCTCATAACTCGTGTGCACATTGAGGAAAAGTGTTCTTCTGATCGGCATCATTTGTACCGGGACTCCATTGCTTTTTCATTGCCATCTCGTGTCAAACACTTCCACACGACCCACCTGGCCGTTTCTGCTGATGCCTGAGAAAAAACAAACTAACACGACAACCGCCATCTGGCAGCCTGCATTTCTGCCCAGGAACTGTCGCACAGCCAACCCCACTGTTCTTTGCAGTTCAACTGAAAGCCATGACACACTCACACCCTGAGTAAATGATTTGTTTTCCATCTCCTGCTCCCAGCCTGGTAAACATCCTTGACACCGTGATCAGGTTATCTGGACAATGGTCTGACTTCAGGGCCTTGATCAGGGTGATTAAACAATGACTTGAAAGACCGGGCTTTGATCAAGGTGATTGAACAATGACCTGAAAGACTGAGCCTTGATCTAGCCAAGTGAACAATGATTTGTGTACCAAGCCTTGACCAGGTCACCATCTACAAACGTCGCCTGGATCTGGTTATCAACTGCAAACACTGCCCTGATTGAACAATGAACTAACAGCCAAAAGACTGGGATGAAACAGTATAAAAGGCTTGTAAGCTGCAGAGTGAAGCAGCAGCCTCCTGGGTTTTGTCTCTGACTAGCTTGGGACTCTGTTCCATAGCCCGGGCTATTTGAATAAATGTCGGTTCCTCCTGCAGACGAAGGCTCCTGTGTCTCCTTTTACTACATATGAAGGGTATGGAAGATTTGGGCGGTTCCCCCGCCACCGAGACCCAGTAAGTGGGTTATTACGGTTCTTAAAATGGTGCCCAAACAGGGACTCCACGAGCACGAAGGTCAGGCCCGGTGGATGTGAGGGGATACATGGAGAGACTCCGACGGAGGTACCCTACCCGAGGGATTCTTGCAATTTGGTGAACCGAACGACTCGCCCGCTGATTCTCCCCACCCGGTCTGGTCCACTTGACCGTGTTTTCGCTGGAGTCCCCTAGCAAAAAATTTCTGGAGCAGAACACAGCCCTCCGTCTGCAGAAAAGAACTACCCCTGTATTTTAAGGGTGGACTGATCCCCCACCAAATCTGTATGATTCTGTTAATGACTTTCGCAAAAGCCAAGCTGTTATTGACTTTTGCCAAAGTTAAGCAAGCGAGGAGAATTTTAAAAAACCCACTGGTGTCTGTTCTGTATGATTCTGCTGTTATTGACTTTTGCAAAAGCCAAGCAAGAGAGGTGAGTTTAAAAACCCCTGGCCATACGATGTATGTTAAACATGGCCCTTCTGCCATAATGTTTTCCTCATTCTGGGTAAAATATACGAAACAAATTGATGCGGAATTACATTGGCCACTTTATGGCTCCTTTAATTCCCAAGGAACAATTAATGAAAAGAAAAACGCGCCTGTCTATGTTTGAATCTGTCCGATTTTGGAGGAAAGAGATAGAGCAGAGAGCTAGAAAGCAGAAGGCTCAAGAAAGAAAACAGGAATGTATTTCAATGGCCGACCATGCCAGAGAAAATTTACAAAATCAAATGACAAAGTCAGTAGAAATAGCCGATAGGGAGCCTGGGGCCCGGTTACAAAAATGTTATCCAGCTCGTGAGGAGAAGGAAAGGGCCATATGGAAGGGGGAGAAGAAGGTGATTCCTTGCTTGATACCATGCTAGAAAGCTCTCCTGCATATGCCCCAATGTACCCTGCCCTGACGCCTCACACCCCGCATGTCCCCTCGCCACAGCCCACTCCTGCCCCTCTTACAGTTCTCCCTGTCACACCATCCCTCCCGACTTATCCTATGACACAGACCATGCCCACTAACCCTGTCCTTGCTGCAGGAATGACAACAAGTCTACATCCACCCAACCCCTGCAGCTTTACCCCTACACGCCCTTTCCCTGCTTCCCCCGTGGTCTACAGTTAAGCAGGATTTATATAAATTATTGAATTCCCCCCGACTGGCCTCCTTGCACTCTGCAGTCAGCTTTTCGTCCCTACGAGAAAATTACCCACAGAGGCAACAGTGTGAATGTTGGATAAATAACGGGAATATTTATGCTTTTAAAGAAATATGGTTCACCTTTTCCCAGTGGACGATTATGGAACAGACCACCTGGGCTGAATACATGTGTACCCTGGTCATGCAAAGATTAGAGAATGCGCTTATGCAGATACCCTTGCGATTAATGGACCTCAGGTCGCAAATAAAAAGAGGCGATGTTCATGGAGAGGGGATGTTTGGGGCTACGTCTGCTTTAATGTGGCTTACCGTGATATGACCGCTTTTCCCAAAACCCCTCTAGAAACAGCTATGCCAATGAGAGAGGGGGCCCCTGTCTTTGTTAACGCACTTACTGATGCCCAAAATAATGGCAGAGGGGTTGTTGAGGCACACTGGCGCATGTTCCTTGGAAAAGGTCAGAAGTAATGCAGTTAAAAGGACAATTACCAGATCCCCGGAAGAATCCGGCTTCCTTTTACAGAGAATTAGGTCAGATTATATCTGCAGGTACTCTCGTTCTTGAGGATATAGATTTACTTTTTGGTACAGTTGTCCCCACTGAAATTTGGGATAAAATTCGACATACTGACCATGAAGTAGCGTTGGGAGGTAAATGGGCTGACCTAGAGGCTATGGAAGAAGCAAGGGTAGGAGGGACTAAACCAGAAGCTGCCATCCTGACTTTGCCCGGTAAAATAATAACGTTTATGAAAACACTTTTGCCCAAAACTGTCATTAACTGGGATGAAATAAATGCCTGTAGGCAGCGAAAAGATGAGAATGTGGCTGACTTCTTTACCTGTTTTGAGACAGAATACAAGGGACATAGTGGTTTGGATCCCCAGACCCCAGGTTCTGGCCCAGTATTTGTCGATAAGTTTGTCAGCATCTTGCTTCCTGAGATCTCCCCCAGGCTTAAGAAAGTTGAAAGTACGTGGTCTGCCCAAACTATGACTGGTATCTTGGCTATGGCACAATATATGTAAATTGATACTTGTATAGCGCACTACTCACTCGCAAGGGTCTCAAGGCGCTTGTACGAATACCGCTGTGGAACCCATCCTGGCTTTCCCTGTGAGGCGTCCACTCCTGGGCACCCCCAGGGTGGAGGCCAGGCATCCTTAGCGTTGTGGGGGCCGTTGTGGAGATTAAGCAAGCTATTGCCCAGATTTGCAAAGTGGGACTCTATGATTGGAATAGGCACCGAGGCGAGAATTATCAGGTCCGTGGAATTTTGAGCCCATGACCCGCCGAGGCGGGGAATTGAACCTTGGTCCCGGGCTAGACCTCTGCATCAGGGTCTGCCGCTCTAACCATTGAGCCACACTTCTCCACGAGAATAGGTAGAATGAAGATAGAGACAAGGAAAGTAAGAAGCTTAGGGATCATAAGACTAAGGCACTTCTGCAGAAGGCTTACCCTCCCCGAGGTCCCGATGCGCGCGGAAATTTCAGACCTCAACCTCAACCCCCTCCGAGGGCTCGCCAGTCTACCCCCTCCAGCCCTCACTGTACGGGATCCCTCCAACCAGATCAGTGTGCTTATTATAAGGGGTACGGCCATTGGATAGATGAGTGTCCTGTGTTAGCTGAAAACATCCGATCAGGGTAGACTCTGCCTCGCGCTCCCAGGGAGGGGAGGCCGACTAGAGAACCATGGCCTGCCCCATCCACAGGATAAAGAACGCAGGCCCAGGGATGACGCTCCCATCCGGCAGCGCCCGGTCAATAGGTTTGATGGGTCCGAAGCAACACGCACTTATTACAATGATGATTATGATGAAGTTGATGAGACAGGGTCCTACCAAGCATAGGACAGCCAGGAAAGGGGTATTCCAGTGGATCAAAGAGGCCCGTATGTTCAAATGTCAGTTGTGGGGAATGATCATAACTTTCTTTTGGATACTGGGGCCACCAGGTCTTCTATTGCACGTCTGTCAGTCCCGGAGGCACTCCTTTCTGGCAATATGAGTGTCTCTGTGGGTTTTGCAGGAACACCTGTGACCAGCACTGTCTCTGAACCCCTTCCTCTCGATATTGGCCCTGCACATGTTGACGCTCCCTTAGTCCTTACTACAGGTTGCAGTGAAAACTTGTTAGGCATGGATTTACTGAAAGCTCTGTATGCGACCATATCATGTATCCCTAACAATTTCCCCCATCGCAGCTTCCTATATGTATCTATCAGGTCCCCTCCCACCAGAGTTGCAGTCTTTACCTTCTTCCCTCTGGGCATCATCAGACACTGATGTAGGGTGTCTCAACATATCCCCTCATGTGGTACGCATCCAGCCAGATGCACATCTCCCCCTCCTCCTGCAGTCTCAACTGCCCGCAGAAGGAGAAATGGCCCTTTTACATTAATATCTGAATTAATGGACAAGGGCGTAGTGGAGGAGACACGTGGCAATATCTGTAACAGTCCCATTATTCCGGTTCTTAAAAAGACCAATGGAGATGCTCTCTTCCCTAAAATATGCAGATTTGTGATTGACCTGAGAGCCCTTAACAAAATAACAATCTCCCAATATCCTGTTGTCCCCGACATTACAGCCCTATTAACAATGGTCCCTTCTGACGCCACACACTTTTCTGTCATGGACCTGAATGCTTTTTCCAGCATTCGTATACATCCTGAAAGCAGACATTTTTTTGGTTTCTCCCTTGGTGGGTGGAGCTTTAGATTCTGCCACGCCCCTCAAGGTTTCACCGAGAGCCCCAGTATCTATAGTTAAGCCCTAAAAAGTCAACTAGATTCCTTGGAACTCCCTGATAATTCCACACTATTACAAGATGTGGATGACCTCCTCTTTGCTGCAAATTCTGCCCTAGCATGTAAGGAAGCTAATCTCTTTGTTACGCCACCTTGCCCTCCATAATCACAAAGTCTCTTTGAAAAAGCTTCAGTTTTGTCAAGAGAAGGTGACCTATTTAGGTCATCTCCTCTCGAAGGAGGGAAGGCAGCTCACCGCTGATCGTGTAGCCATTTTCAATGCTATGACGGCCCCATGAACACAAAAGCAAGTGCGAGCCTTCATAGGCCTAACCTCATACTGTAGACAATGGATTTCCAATTTTTCAGCCATGGTCAAACCTCTTCTTGCCCTCACCACTAAAGACATATCAGACAGTTCCTTCCCTTGGACTAGAGAGCATGCGCAGGCCTTCCAAGATTTAAAAAAGGCTCTGTGTACTGCTCCAGTCCTCGGTACTCCTGATTATAACAAACAATTTTTTCTTTTTGTACATGAGACAGATGGCTGTGCATGCGCTGTCTTGACCCAGATGTTCGGAGGTCACCATCGGCCATGTGCCTATTTTTCAGCCACCTTAGATCCTGTTGCAAGGGCTCTCCCAGAAAGCCTACGGGCGACCGCTGCGGCCGCCCTCATGGTCCGTCAGAGTGCGGGGTTCGTCATGAACTCCCCCCTGACTCTGATAGTCCCCTATTCTGTAGATACGCTCCTTAATAACACCAAGACACAGTACCTCACTAGAGCACTACTCACAGGATATGAACTGATACTCTTTGCCAGCCACATTAACATCAAAAGATGCACTGTACTAAACCCCGCCACTTACTCCCACTGGATACTCAGGATGCACGCTTAGACCCACATGACTGCATTTTAAGGAAAAGGAAGAGACGAAGGGACAGGTTGACTTACAGGATACCCCTATAGCAGAACCAGAAGGTACACTGTATGTGGACGGATCATGTCTCAGCGGCCAGATGGTAACACCTCTGCCGCCTATGCCCTCACGACATTAGGGCGAGTAGTAGAAACAGCTCAGATTCCGCAGTGTTCTGCTCAAGCAGCAGAATTAGTGGCCCTCACTTGAGCTTGTGAGTTAAGCAAAGGGATGACGGTAAATATTTATACTGACAGCCAATATTCCTTCGGGTGGCCCACAACCTCCGGAGGTTATGAAAGAAAGGAATTTCCTTACTTCCTATGGGACCAAGATTCAGCATGGCCCCCTAATTCACCGATTGTTAGACTCCCTGATACTCCTCAGAAAGGTGGCCATTATAAAATGTAAGGCCCATAAGAAAGTGACAGATGATCTTGAGCCCCGGAGGGAAGGCTTGCCCTTGACTTCGCCAAGTGCCTATAGGCTGTAAGGCAGTGAGCTTCCCCAGCTGAGAGTAGTGCTGGTGTGTCAGACTAAGGTAAGCCATAAGGGCCCTTGGCACCTGAGCCCAGTGAAGCAACCACCAATCACAGACAGCCACTAGAGGTCCTTGGCTTAGCACAATGGCCGCCGTCCAAAACACCCGAATCCAGAAACATGGTGTCAGCCTCCGACATAGTAAATACTTCCTGGTCACCGTGGTGACGCTGTTTGTCTCCCTCATCCTGTCTATCCTTGGTTGGCTGTTACTAATCTACCATCCTGTTACCTCACCAACTCCTACCCCGACTCCTGCAGAACACCAGTATTACACGTTACCAGCCCAAAAATTGCCCCGCCGTGCAGAATTCTTCAACAACACCTTCATCCAAATGTTGCATCATCACAGCTGATCATGAACACTTCCAACTGCTGGGTGTTTGGACTGATGCCGCATTCCATGATACACCATTTCCCATTCTTTCCCTACCCCTTTTCCATCTCTGGGTCTTGCTTTGCATGGTGGATGTTGATGCAGGAGGCCTACACTGTCAATGGTACCGCCAATTCTGCCCTTGGAACATTTCGGGATGACTTCCGGCGGAACAGATCCAGCCATGCCAATGCTCCTTTTTGTGAAACCAGCTCATCCACAACGCTACTACAAGATGAACTCGGTGAGATGGTAGTATTCAACTCAACTAATCGACGAACATTTTCCAGATTCTGCACAAGAAGGATACTGCCTGATGAATGAGACACTGTGAGTGTCATAAATGTGCAAGGCTGTGTCTGCATTCATGGCCTAGGGACTAAGAAAGTTGGTACCAGTATGTGTGATATCACAAAAACTTTAAACTCTACATCTCCTTCGAAGCTGGTGGCATCCCCCAACACCTATTTTATCTGTGGCACTGCCGCCTACACTTGGCTCCCCTGTAACTGGTCTGGTACCTGCTATCTGGACTTCCTCCTTCCACCAACGTATTCCACCCATGGAGGTTACCACCTGTCAATGAGGGGCGCCGCTCACGTAGGGGTAATATATCGGCAGAGGATATAGCAGGCAGGGAAACCGGGGACTTCTTTCAAGGTTTCTTTCCTTTCTGGGGCCCCATGGCCAACAGTCGGGCTGTACGAGGAATGACCAGGGTCCTTGAAGCCACCATCACAGTAACAGCTGGTGCCCTCTCCAACATCACTGCAGAGCTACAGGCGGACAACCTAATAACGCTTCAGAACAGAATGGTCCTAGACGTCATCCTTGTTGATCGTGGTGGTGTGTGCAAATTGATCGTCTCCAGCTGCTGCGTGTACATCTCTGACAACGCACATACAGTGTACGATGCCATCCAACGTCTGCATCGCCTTTCTTCTGAAATTCATCTGGGTGAAGTCAACTGGACCCTCACAGGCTGGATCTGGGGCCTCCTTTCCCAGTGGGGGTGGAAGATCCTCATCTTCCTTGCCTTGATAACTGTCCTGGTCTCCTTCTGTTTGTGCTTTCAGTGTCTGCCAGTGCTCTGTACAATGTGTGTCCAGATCATCAAGCCTACACCCTCTAACATTCACAACACCAATATGATGATGATGCTCAAACAAGAAACCAATGGCCTTATGAACACTGACATGTCTTAAAGTATTTGCCACTCAATGACAAAAGGAGGGTCTGAGGAAAAGTGTTCTTCTGATCGGCATCATTTGTACCGGGACTCCATTGCTTTTTCATTGACATCTCATGTCAAACACTTCCACACGACCCACCTGGTCGTTTCTGCTGATGCCTGAGGAAAAAGGAACTAACACGACAACAGCCATCTTGCAGCCTGCATTTCTGCCCAGGAACTGTCAGACACCCAACCCCCTTGTTCTTTGCAGTTCAACTGAAAGCCACGAGACACTCACACCCTGAGTAAATGATTTGTTTTCCATCTCCTGCTCCCAGCCTGGTAGACATCCTTGACACCGTGATCAGGTTATCTGGACAATGGTCTGACTACTGGGCCTTGATCAGGGAGATTAAACAATGACTTGAAAGACCGGGCTTTGATCAAGGTGATTGAACAATGACCTGAAAGACTGAGTCTTGATCAAGCCAAGTGAACAATGATTTGTGTACCAAGCCTTGACCAGGTCACCATCTACAAATGTCGTCTGGATTTGGTTATCAACTGCAAACACTGCCCTGATTGGACAATGAACTAACGGTCAAAAGACTGGGATGAAAAAGTATAAAAGGCTTGTAAGCTGCAGAGTGAAGTAGCAGCCTCCTGGGTTTTGTCTTTGACTAGCTTGGGACTCTGTTCCATAGCCCGGGCTATTTGAATAAATCTGGGTTCCTCCTGCAGACAAAGGCTCCTGTGTCTCCTTTTACTACGTATGAAGGGTATGGAAGATTTGGGCGGTTCCCCCGCCGCCAAGACCCAGTAAGTGGGTTATTACGGTTCTTCAACATTGTTGGAAATATGGGAGCAAGTGACAAAGAATAAGACATATACTTACATATACTTACAACACCTGGTGCCATGGCTGAGGGATATTAGTCCTGTGATGCCGGGATTTTTTCGACATTGAAGGGTAGATAATACTCCACCTACTATAGGGAATCTGTATGACGATGGACGCTTGATAAATTACACCACTTTTTGCACTTAATGGGATATGATGGGCGGCAATTTCCTAACTTATGCGGGGCTGGACGCTGCTATGCGGGGCCTAGGAAGGGTTCCCGCTGGAACCGGATACACATGTTTTTAACCAGGTTTTGCCAGATATGGGGGGGGGACTTATTAGTAGATTATATTTATTGCTTTTGCCTAAGGAAATACCTCGTATGAACAGGTTGCGGTTGTTATGGGAGGTTGATTTTGGTGAACCATTGCGGGACATTGAATGGAAAACTATATTGAGAAATTTTAGACCAGTGTCCCATAACACAAGGCATACATTGATTCAGTACAAATGCGTGCACAGGGATTATGTTACCCCCAACTGGTTACATAGGTTGGATTCTAATAAATCTGACAAATGCATGAAGTGTAAAAATATGTTTGGAACATTGTGGGAATGCCAGGGGATACAAGAGTTTTGGGAGGGTGTTAACAGAGTTCCATGAACAAAGCTCCATATAGGCATGCTTCCTGGGATTGCTGTTGTGCTTCAAAACGACTAAACATACTGTGAAAAATGCTACGTTGAGAATTGTAACTGCACAAAATGTATAGCAAAACATTGGATCACATCAAAGATTCATAAACATAAGCATTGGTTATGGGAATATTAACTGTGGTTTCGAGCGGAGTGTGGTGCACCACGCAAAGGAGCTCAAACTGCACCACGGCAGGTTGGAAGGATGATCTGGCATTTGGCAGCCACCCAACTTCAGCAAACATTGGAAGATTTAACATTTATGTTCGACTTGGCCCTTTTTGCAGGGTCATCCCTGAACTTTTTGGCTGGTATGGTTTACCTGTCAAACCCTAGTCCAGTGCACCAGGAGTACCCAGGGCTTGTAAACCAAATGCTGCTAGTGGGCTTGCAGCACTGGTTGTGCCACCCACAGAAGCAGCCTGTAAATATGTGTCTAAGGCCTGCCATTGCAGAGCCTGTGTGCAGTCTATTACTGCCATGCTGACTGGGCAAGTGCACCCACTCGCCAGTCCCTAAACTTTCCCTTTTCTTCATATCAGACACCCCTATAGTAGGCCCAAGGGCAGCGTGCATTGTATGTATAAGGTAGGACACGCCCTGATGTGTGTGGCATGTCCTAATAGTGAATTACAGCCATTTTCGTTTTTCACTATTGCAAGGCTATCTGTTCTCCATAGCAGTTAGATTATTACATCTTATAATCCTAACTGACTCAGGGAACATGGTAGAAATTCAAGTTGAGTATGCCTAAACTCAGAATGATAAAAAACATCTTATAGTGAAGTTGGTTTTAACATTCTGTGTTTGAAAATAGCACTTTTAGAAAGTAGGTATTTTCTTGTCTAACTATCCAGGCCTGCCTCTGCTTAGTTGCTTATTCCTTGTCTGGAGTTTGAGTGACAGGGCTGGGGGATTCCAAGAGACAGAATGAGTCAGCCCAGTGGTGAACAGAGAGATCTGCATCTAGATGGGAGGGAGGAGTTGCACCTGGGACCTGAAATGGACTGTGCTTGCCCCACACAATGCTGGCTCCACCCCCTGTGGTGCGTCTGCACTGTGAAAGGAGAGAATGAATCATGTCAACAGAGTGCTCCAGGACTCTGCCTTTCCTCCACAATTCTGGCTCCACCTCCTGCGGGGCGTTTGATGTTTCTGCCCTGCACTGTGAAATGAAAGAAGGAGTCATGTAAACAGAGCGCTCCAGAACTGGTTTGGACTGGGCAAAGGCCCCTCTGCCCTCAGAGGACAACGGATTTTGGGGTATAAATATTGGGACCCTGATCCTTAGAAATTAGATCACTTTTGGTCTACAAGAAGAAACCTTTGCTGAGGAGAGGAACCTGAAGAAACTGAGGAGAGACTATCTCCTACCTAAGCTGAAGTGCTGCTTGGGGAATTGGCCTGCAGTGGTTGTCTGACTGCCAAAGGAAGGAGAAAGGAACTTTGTGTGCTTTATTTCAACTTGTGAAGGATCTCCAAGGGCTTGGAAAAGAGCTTGCCCCCTGACCGAAGTCTCAGGACCAGTAGACTAGACCAGCCTTTGTGGATTGCTGCTGGGAACGCTGTTTCAGTGGCTACGGAGGCAGGGACCTGAGACGACTCTCACAACTGGCCCGGTGTCCTGTAGGCACCACATTGAACAACGTCTGCATTGAACAACGCAAGCTCTGAGCTCACCGACTCCGTCCTGACGCCGTCACCGAGCCGTTGCCTGCACCGCTACTTGTAGACACTGCGATGTGCATCGCCTCGCTACACCAAATCGAACTGGTCTGACCGACACGATCACTGTTGCTGGCTTCCGAGTCCTGTGAACGCATCGGAGTTGGGCACTGCTGGCACACTTCGCAACGCACCGCCTGATAGTACCACTTTCCGGACTGATTGACGCCAGCTCCGGCAATCCGGCTCTGTCGCCTCACCGCAGGCTGCAAGCACCGCATCGAAGCACCGTCTCGCCCTGCAATGTACACCTCGGACCCAGCGACTCCGTCAACGGGCAGTTGCATGCACCGCATTGAGGGACATTACGTCTGCAACGCGACAAACTGTGACTGAGTCTGTCGAAACTTGAGTGGGCCCATACCGACGCGGTCTGCTGGATTTGTTAGACTCTGCGTTATTTCAGCAACGCTGTAGCCGGAAAGGGCTACTGACTCGCACTGAAATTTTTTTTAATTTTTTTTATTAAACCTTTATTAATTGCGGTCAACAGATATCCAAGACAGTCATAGCATCAACAATCAATTAGAGCATAATACTTGTGGTACAATATTAGAAAAGCGTACATTCCCAAGGGCTGGCCTATCACATCTTGTCGTAATAGAGATTCAACATACATCAGTCTGCAGGGTGAAGACATCTACGTCAGGGCTCAGTGCACAATACATTGTGGGTTGCAGGAAGTGACACAAGCAATGTATATTGTATAGGACGAGCGGCACTCTGCCCGTGTAGTGCGGTTGACTCAATCCACTCCAGGCTGCCATCAATATCCCTAGTAATACTAGTGTAACATGCGTGTAGTATCAAGGGTGGCCTCCCCCCTCCCCCGAGTGTGTATACAGAATGTGGGTAGTCTGAGTGATGACCGTCATGAGGTGGTGCCCGGAGTTAAGCCATCCATGGGCCGTCCCTGCATGTGCCTAGACCCGGACCCCAATGTGTATGTATGAGCTCAGCATGACCACAGCACTAGGAGACCAGGGGGGCCTGCCCCGTGTGTCCAGCAGACAGCAGTATCCGACTCGCAGGTGTACCGTAGCCCGAACCCCGTTTCGGCGCTGAGAATCCCGCCCCTTCACGAGCAGGGAGACTCTGTTCCCACCAATAAGGTGAGTTGCAGTTATGTACGAGCACCAGGCAGCATCCATTCGTTCAGGGTCCAGCCAGCTGGCCCTCGTCACCAGAGGTGTCATTGTGAGTCGCCTGGGACATCCAGTAAAGCTGCAACGGGGACCAGATATCTTTGGGTCTGCAACGAACGGGCATCAGTTCTGCATAGATGCCATGTTGGTCTTGGCAGTATGTGAGATCATCCAGCCATTCTTTAAACTTTGGTGCCCTGCCTCTCCCCCACTTGCAAGCTATTCTCCTTTTTGCGAGGAGCAGCGCAATATCTACAAATCGTCGGTGCGGTTTGGGGACGTCTTTGGTATACCCCAACAGCATCAACACCGGGTCTAGTGGCAGAGGACCAGCAATCATGATTTAGAGCGCAGCGTGCACCTGCGTCCAGTATTCCTGTATCGCTCCACACTCCCAGGCCAAATGAAGGAAGCCCGCACCTTCCGAGCGGCAACGTGCACACCTGTCATCGTCTGAGAGGTGAAATCGCAGCTTCCTGGCAGGCGTGTAGTAATATCTCTGAATAAACTTGTAATGAATGATTTTTAATCGACAGCTGGGCGAGATGTGAGCCGTGACCGAGCAGCAATACGTCCATAGCTCGTCAGTGAGTTCAGCGCCTAGGTCAGAGCTCCAGTTGTCTCGCGCTTTGGACCCGACAGGCGGACGCTGCGCTCGGATGGTAGTATACAGTTTGGATACCATGTGTTTCCCATCTGACACCAACAGCACGTGCAAGGGCAATACTGTCCCTGGTTCATCTGGGAAGCTGAAGAGTATGTCACGCATACCCTGACGAAGTCTAATATAGTAAAATACCTCCATCGGTGTCGGGGGACCCGTCCGAAATATCTGATCTTTGGTACGAAATACCCCATCCTGGAATAAATCACCCCACGTACTTATGTGGATGCGCCTACACATTGATCGGAAACCATTTTCTAGTAACAGTGATAGCCGTGGGTGGTACGTGAGGGGCATTGCGGGTGAATAAAGCATGGGAACGTCAAGCGTTTTAGTCACTCTCCTCCAGGCGTCAATTGTACATGTAACCGTGGTGGCAGGCGTCTCAATATCACTAACCACTCCCATGAGCATGCCATTGAGCGGAAGCGGATGCGCAATCCAGTCTTCAGCTGCAATCTGTGGCATAAAGGGAGCGGGACTAACCCAGTGGTAGGCGTAGTGCGCCTGGGCACTAAGATAGTACACTTCAAGATCCGGCACATCGAATCCGCCCTTGTCGCACGGTTGTGTCAGTACAGCCCAGCTAATTCGCGGTTGCTTGCCGCTCCAAAATAAGCGAAGAAGCTCAGACCGCAGTCTCTTAAAGAAATAGGAGCCCGGGTAGTAGGGGATGTTCTGAAAAAGGTACAGGAACCGCGGGAGGATGATCATCTTGATCAGGGAGGCTCTGCCCACCATCGAAAGCGGCAGGGCCATCCAACGAGTCACATTGTCTGTCAATTGCGAGATAGCCACGCCGTAGTTCAGCCGGATAGTGTCCTCTTTATTGAGCGATATCTCAATGCCCAGGTATCTGAGTTCCGAACTGCACCATTCTAGGGGGAAGTCCAAGGGGAATTGGTCAACCGAGGCCGTGAGGGGGAAGAATTGTGACTTCTTCCAATTGATGTGCACTCCGGAAATGCCGCCAAAAACAATAAATTCCCTCAAGAGCGGGTTAAGGTTTTGCTGTGGATGCCGCACGTACAGTGTAACGTCATCCGCGTATAAGGAAATCCCTATCTGCCGTTGGTTGCAGTTAAAGGCACTAGCCTTATGTAGTTGCCGGATCCTGCATGCCAATGGCTCAATTGCCAAGGCGAAAAGCAGGGGCGACAAGGGACAGCCTTGCCTGGTCTCCCTCGTGATCGGCATTTGTGTAGAGAGCACACCATTTATGATGACTCTGGCGACCGGGGCAGTGTAGAGAAGCTTCACCCACGAGATGAAAATCAGAGGAAACCCCATTCTATTCAAAATAGCCATAAGGTAGCCCCATTCCACAGAATCGAACGCTTTGGTGGCGTCCAAAAACACTGCGGCGACAGGCAGATCAGGCGCAATGGTGGGTATAAAGGAGAACAACGTACGAAGGTTATGCGACGTGGCTCGCCCCGGCACAAAGCCAGACTGATCTGGAAGCACCAGGGTAGTCATGAGTAGGGACAGCCTAGTCGCTAACACTTTAGCAAGTATCTTTGCATCACAATTCAGCAGCGAAAGGGGCCTATAGGAGTCGGTATCTAATGGGTTTTTCCCTGGCTTCAGAAGTGAGGTAATCGCCACCTCCCTCATTGAGCCTGGTAGTATCCCTACCTCCAGTGAGTCTTCAAAGACTTCCTTCAGCACAGGCGCCATGATGTCAATGTAGCACTTGTAAAATTCAGCTGGTAGGCCGTCCAGCCCTGCAGTCTTGCCGTTACTGAGGGACATGATAGCTTCCCTAATCTCATCAAGTTCGAAAGGACACCCAAGGAAGGCCCTGTCACAGTCGCCCAGCCAACATAGCGCTATGTCGTCAAGGAAGTTCCCGAACTCCACTTCGCCCTCCTGCTGCGTAGAATACAACTGTTTGTAGTGCTGCAGAAAGGAGTCCTGTATCCTCTTCGTGTCCTGATAGGTCCCACCCTCACCATCAGTGATTTCCAATATATGGGTAGCAAAGCGCTGGTGCCTCGTGAGCGCCGCAAGTACCTTTCCCGGTCGGTCCCCCTCGCAGTACCGCCTAGCCGTCCAATACTTGCCTCGGAACTTCACCTCCCTTGCAGCCTCCTCCTCAAAGGACGAGAGCTTAGACCTGAATTCCTGTGCCAGGTCAGGGCAAGGGTTTACAACCATCTCCGCCTCCAGGGCCTTAAGCTCCACTTCAAGTTTAGTCAGCGTGCGCATTATGTCCCTCAATATACCGCAGCTCTTAGCAATCGTGACACCCCTAATAGTCACCTTAAAGGCTTCCCAAATTGTCTCCACACTATCGACTGAACCTCTATTTCTAGGGAAGAAAGCCTCTATCTCCTCACCAAGTTCGTGCTTAAAGACAGGGTCAAGCAGAGAGGAGGGGAAGAGCCGCCACGGTGGCTTCAACCTAGCAAGGCCAGGCATTTCAAGTACAGCCAAGACAGGGCAGTGGTCAGAGTAGGTACGCGGCAGATGCTTTACCGCATCGACACCACCAGCCAGGCCCCGCGAGATAAAGCAGTAGTCAAGCCTCGCCCAAGTGCGTGAATGCGACGTGAAGTGCGTGCCTTCTCTAGTCACAGGGTGCGTGTACCTCCAGCTATCTATCAGTCCTGCCTCAGTCAGTATACCCTGCAAGGTGTCCCGAGCTTTCGTGTTGTATTGCCCACCCACATCAGACCTATCTGCCCCAGGAATCAGCGACAGGTTGAAGTCCCCCCCCCAGATAACGTGTGTGGCTTCGATCTCCAATACATGACCCCACAATGCAAGGAAGAAGCCCGGTGTGTCAATATTGGGCGCATAACAATTCACAATCACTACCACATCTGTGCCCAGCCTGCCCCACAGAATCACATACCTCCCCTCAGTGTCCACCCTTGCTCCCAACTTTTGGAACGGCAGTGCTTTGTTGACCAAGATGACCGTTCCCCTCGAGTACGTGGAATAAGAAGAAAATTCTCTCACAAGCGCCCATCTACAAGCAAATTTAGGGTCGCTCCGCGGTCTCAAATGGGTCTCCTGAAGCAACGCTATCTTCACATGATGCCTGTCTAGATACGCAAGTACATATCTACATTTCCTAGGGTCATTGAGGCCTCGTACATTCCAGGACAATATTGAGATGTTATTCAATGCGTCATCACCCATGCCCGCCACCGTACTCCTGATAAAAAATCATGGCTGATCTGCCAGCCCCCACTCGTACCGTATCAAGTTCGAATCGCTCCGTTGTCCGGGACTTTTTCATCTCACATACTGTAACACTTCCATTCACACTAGCTACATCGTCCGCATTCACGCCATGGATATCTCCCGCAAAACTTCCCACAGGCACAACATCCCGCACCCCAACAGTCATACCCCCCCTCCCCTCCTATGCAGCAACCCAACTCCACTGCTCCCATTCCACCCCCCTCCCACTGAAGCAACCCAAACTTGCCAGTACCATGTCCCCTCCCGCCTCCCCGATCCCCGTACTCAAAAACCATAGAAGAACTTTGTGGGGAATCCCAATCTGGGGGCATCAGAGGTACACACCAATACACCCCAACAATCTCCTCCCGCCCCGCATACGCCATATGGGAACAGTCAGAGATGGGGGGTGGTGCCTGGTATACATTACCCCTGCAGAACAGAACCTGTCCACCATACCATCGTCTCTCACGGCTTCCTCCCCAAGCGGAGAAGATGCCAGTCAATTCGAGTGAGACCGTCCGCTCATCAGCTGAAAGTCCCACCGCGCCGCCGGCGGGCAACAGTCCGTGAGGGGTCCTACCACAGATAGTGACCCACAGGGGGCTCCTGACGCTCCACGACCCCCAGCCTCCAGGAGCGGCGAGCCAGCGGAGGGCACACGGGCACTCACAGCAAACAGCGGTCCAAGGCCGGAGCCCCGCTTCACCACCACCCGGCACAGGCAGCAGCTCCCGTCTCCGCCCTTGCTCCTAGCGGGACACAGATCCGCCGCTCAGCGCCTCTGCACGTCGTAGTGGCCAGCCAGAGGGGGAGACTCACCGCCACCATAGTCCGCCGAGCTCCGGCAGGCTCCGTACACACCAGGCAGGCCGCTCCGCCTCCTAGGCCCACTTCCCTCGTGGCGAGCCCCGGCCTCGCGTGGTCCAGTGCCCAGACCTCTGCGCCGCCCTTCTGCAGTAGTGTGTCCCGGTCAGCTTTCACACACGGCTAAGTCTGGCGTCGAGCATCCGATTGCCCCCAAACTTGGACAGGATCGGCAGGACATGAAAACTCACACTCGCTGAAAGTTTCAGGTGTGTAGCAGCAGGATAAAAGGATTAATGCAGGATAAGTCTGACCAGGCAGCCAGAGCCTCACTAAAGTGTGGCCATTAGCTCGTGCGCCCTCTAGCGCCCCCCGTCGCACTGAAATTTTATTTAAGCATTTTTAACAAGAACTCTTGATTTCTAATTTGTCATTAATGGTCTTGTGGTAAATCTACATAAAATATACTTATTTTGATAAATACACCACCTGTGTGGTATCCATTTGTAGTGTTGTCACTGGATCACTGTATGTGTTCACAAATGCTTTACACACTGCCTCTGAGATAAGCCTGTATGCTTGTGCCAAGCTACCAAGGGTGAGCAGGGGTTATTTTAGGGGTGTACCTCCTTACCCTGACTAGAGAAGAGGGTCCCTATTTGTCACAAGTACTTACCTGTACCAACTAGAGACCCCCAAATCTAATAATTTACATCTGTAATTGCACCAACGAAAATTTGAGCACACGTTTTCTTAGCCCTCGACATGTAGTGGCTTACGCTGTCACTGCACTTTAGTATTTGTGCCTGTAATGGCATCATTGAACTTTACTGTATAATTGAGATTACATGTATATTACTGCAGACAGGGGTCAGGGTGGAGTGGGAACAGATTACTGTTTTAACTGTTTAACTACAAACTTAATACAAATATACTTTAAAAAAATCATAAAGCAATTCTGTTTAATAAGTTCACAGTCAATGTTCTCAGGCATTTCTGTTACCAGGTTGTAAAATGTATGCTCTGAATTTCCTAGTGCTTGTATATAGTTGTGCTATGTTACAGACATGCAGGGTTTTAATCAGAAGCCCCAAGTGGCCTTCATCAGCTTGGCAGAGGTCACAATCTTTGGAGCATCTGGTAGGGAGTCGACTCTCTTTGGTTTGGGTGCTGAAATTCATAATGTGGGCACAGTGAGGATAGAGTCAGCTATCATCAGCCTTTCTGGATTGGCCACTCTGAAGAAGAAAAAAGGCCCAAGCCCTACCAAGAAAATTCTTTCCCACTAACAACAGAATCTCTGACATAAACCCCTACCATCACCCAAATGGCAATGTGCATGAAAGGCTTATTAGCAACCCCTGCTAAATAGGTTAGAATGAATTTCTACGGGCAGCTCTGTCTCTATCCTTCAATTCTTCTGTGTATGAGGTTAAGGAATGCAGGCAGAATACTTCCACTGATTGGGGTCTATGTCAGCACCTCCCTCTTGTGCCATGGCGAAGGCAATGCAAAGTTGATTGACTAACCTATAGCAGAGACCAACATGGAGTCATGCACCATTCGCACAAACACACACTTGACACTCATACAAGGTTGTCAGTGAAGGATCTGAGCATGAAATATCAGGGAAACCTTTAGACAAGCAGACAGGCAGCAATCACACTGAGATACCGGAGCACAGAAAAATGCATGTCCCCTGCTAATGATTCAAAACTGTATGACACCACCACTCACTGTACACATTCCAGGGAGCACGGTAGTTGGCACAGCATACTTAACCTCAGAGCCAGATTGTGGGGAAATGTCTGGTCTGGGCCTCAGGAAGCACACAGATTTTTGTGGCTGTTAGGGCCAAATGAAATCCAGATTGCTAGAGCCACTTGCAGATAGGTAACTTAGGGCATGGGTACACAATCAACTAACTTGTGCCAAGTGTTGCCAAAGGGGTAAGTTGTTGACACTCGATCGATACGTAACTTCAGAGCCAGGTTCTGGGTTAATATGTGGTCTGGGCCTAAGAATGCTCACACATTTTCGTTGGTACTGGGGCCCAAAGAAAGCCAGGCTGCTAGTGTCATGTGCAGATAGGTAACTGAGGGCATGGGTGCACATCCAATACCATACAGTGGAGGTTCGTGTCATAAAAGCCCTACATTTAGAGCCTAATTAGGATGGCGGGTGGACTCACGTCCGCCCGCCACCCCATCAGACAACAGGACTGCCGGACATGCTGTTGGTGGTCCCATCAACCTCACTGTGATGCGACCACCTCCAAGGCAGTAGCGCTGCCTATCTACTGTATTGCGGCAGGTGCTGCATGCTGCAGCACACGCCGCAGTACAAGAAATAGACAGTGAACATATCCCAGCAATACGTGGCAGGCACCATGCAGTGCCTGCCACATGGTACAGGGATATGTAGGGAAGCACCATGGGTGCCCCCCTAAACCCAAAATCAAGAGCAAGGAGGGAAGGGGGACCAGCTAAGTGACCCCAATGTCCCCTTCTGCCAGCCTTTCCACGGCAGGTGAGCCCCCATGAAACAGCTGGCAGGGAGGGACATCGAATTACTTATGGCGGTGCCTGGTAGGCACAGCCACCATTGCAGGGATTGCAAGGCCCTCCACCACACCAGCGGGCTCAAGGAGCCCATTGAATGCATGATGGTTTGTGTTTCCAACTGCCATCACACCGCCTGCCATGCTAATGTGGCAGGCGGTAAAAATGGTTTAGATGGAGGTGAGACCGCCACCGACAGGCCACTAGGCAGTCATCCTGATCAGGCCCTACATGAGGTAGGGGATCTGCAAATTGCAAGTACTGAGAGAACTTCCGATTTACAGTTCAAACATTTCGCTAACTTGTAAATGACCTACTAGATCATGAATATTTCAATCATGGCAGCCACATGTAGGAGTCGTAGCTAAGGAGAGTCACTGTTCCTGAGATGAAAATGTGACAAGAAGAAAAGTTAGGCTGGCGAGAGGCCGGGAAGGTGCAAGAGCCTGTGTCCTCCGAAGTAACTATTGTGATAGCAAGCACCCTCACTATGACTAATGGAGCCCAATTTAATTAGATAGGACTACTACTTGGGTCCATCGAGCGTCACTACTATATTCTACAAAGCCACCGTATAACCCCGATTCCCACCACTTAATTCACTTCCCTATGGGCCTGAAGAAGCCAGGAGGATCTCCTCCTGAGACCATACTGTAGCGCAAAACATGTCGACCCGTCCCCTTTTAAACAAAAACTGCACTCGTCTGGCTACTGTGGGTCATAACTACCCTCGAGCAGCACACAACCTTTTGGTCTTTTAAACAATGACAGAGGGATTCTTCACATTAAATTATTCTACTTTAGATACCCTCTAGTCACCTTTTAGTACCCAGCCTTCACGCAACACTGCACACAGACCTGCACACGCCTGACGGCTAGATCACTACAAAGATCTCCAACAAAATGACCCTTTCCGGGACCCGTAGGGCATTGCAGTTCCGGCCGGACTAGGGGCACTGCTCCATGATGAATCAGCATGACATTCTTTGGGGTGTGTGAGGGCATCAAGTGAAAGTCTCACCGACTCCTTCCCACATCTCTAAAAACGACTTTTCTTCTTTTCACATTCTCATCTCAAGAACAAAGACTCTCCTTAGTGACAACTCTAGTATTCAGCAGCACCTATATCCAGCTCCTTGTCCCCTCTCCCCCCTTTTTTAGTTAGCCACATGTAGGACTCATCTGGGTACCTGGTACAATGTAATGCTCAGCTGGAGATTGGGTGTCATTGGCAGCACAGTGTCCCCATTTCCTTCCTGGGGGGCTTCAGCAGCATGCTCTGGAAATGCTCACAAAATTTCCCAAGAGTTGGAGGAGTTCAAAGAGATCACACTGGTCATTTTGCGTTTACAGGTATGGAAACCACACACATGCGTTCTATCAGTCAGTCAGTCAAATTAACTTTATTCGATTTGATTAAAATCATACAAAGTGCATAAAAACAGAATTATTTACGTTTAAAAAAGGATTAAACAGTTTCTATGTGAACAAGTTAATTTGGCATTATAAATAAAAATGTTTAAAAGCAAGTTATGTACACTGGTTTGGCATGCGTTCTATCGATTCTCATAGAGTAGATCTCCTGAATGTTTCCCTATCTTCAGAGAATTTGAAAAAGTCTAGAAAACCTACCTGCTGTTGGTTCCAATCTGATGGTTCACTTCGACGATCTTCTTGAGTGCGCTCATTCTGTGAGAAAAAGAAGATCTAAAATTTAGTGGCATGTGCAAGAGGATGATAAAGGTAGATGCATTTGCTGTTAACAGGCGATGTTTGTGTAGTGTCTTTTTTCAGGTAAAGTACACAACCATAGGACAAACCATTGTGTCTTCCATCCAACAGCCGATCCCAAATGATTTGTGCTACAGCTGAATATAGGTTTTGACCAACCTGTAACGTAACTGCCAAGAAAAGAAATGAGCTAGAGGCCTGAATGAAAATAAGGTCCACAGATATGTATAAAGAAACAGTGATTTCTCAAAACTTCACTGGTATCCATAAAGAAGTTCATAGGATGAATAGGAAGGTGAGTGTATACACTACAGCTGTAATAAGCGTTAGGCCCATAGTTTAATTAACACCAGGCTAAACTATCTTGACAGTTTTTAGTTACGAGCATGACCAAGTACTTGCCATTTGAATACAAATGTTTGTGATAGTTTCTTAAGTTCTGAGTGTGATTCTGGTGGTCCTCCAGTCTGGCATTTCAAAGTCTTATTCTTTATTAGAAAATCACTCATACACCGTATTACACAACTGTTCCACTTATTAAATTAATCTAATCATTTTGTGATTTGAATCATGTAATGTAGGAGGCTGGCTTAGTATATGGTGCACACATAAGGGAATGATGCACCATGCACTAATCCAGTCAACCCTTACGGTGATTTTAGTGGTCTTTGTTAACCTTATCCTCTCAAAGTAGTAGTTTATCTTGAAGGAGTGTAAAGCAGCTTGTTTTACCATATTTAATCAATAGATTAGATTAGATTAGATTAGATTAGTTTAGATTAGATGAGATGAAAAAGAACCACCCAGTGTTTAGGAAAAATAAGTCTATTTATTACACAACACAATCACGTTCACATTGGTATAAGTCCTAGCCAGGGATTTCACAATACATACGCAAATACATTAAAGATAGCAGGTAAGTAGCACAAATATACACTGGTCTCCAGGGGGAGACCAAACCATATACTAGAGAAGTGGAATGCAAACTGCAAGGAAGAACAGGACTCAGACCAAAGGACTCAGAGGAGCTGGGAGAATCAGGAACCACCCAAGGTAAGTACCCAGGAACCCCATGGAGGCTGTGTGCAGAGTGGAAATTGAGAAGTTGTAGTTGCAGTTTTAAAGAAAAATGACCCTTCCCAGAGGACCCCGAAGAAACAATTTGGAGAACAGAAGGTTGGAGAGCCACCCCACCCGTGGATGCACCGGGAACCAGGTTGCCTGCCCCAGGGAAGCTGGGTGCATAAGGGTGAAGCGACGATGGAACCTCCCGTAGACCACAATGGAAAACCTCAGAAAAAAGGCCTCTGGAGAAATCTCTCAAGATATCTGGAGGAATCCAAGGGAGGAGTCTTGAAGAAGAGAACCTTCAAGCAGAGAGAACAGAGTCTATACCACACAAAGGTGAACAGGAGTCATAGAAGCACAATGCCCACCCTTGGCAGGGAGCTAAGGAGAGTTGACAAGGACCTTGTTGCTCCATATGTAGGGATCAGGTGACACTGAGGAAAACCAGGAGATGTACACTAGCAGTCCCATGTCAGATGTCGGTGTCTAGGTGGTCGGTGTCCGGCGGGAGCACCAACAAGCCTGGCGTGGAAGACGACAAGATGCAATTGTTGGGACTAGCATGGTCCAAGGGACTAACCAAGTGCAGGAGAGTCAGAGCAGGCCCTGAGCAAGCAGGGGAGCCAACCAAAGCAGAAGAAGACCCTTGAGAGGACCCACAGGCCGAAGGCACAGGAGTCACAAGAAGACCTTAGGGAGCTTACCAAAGACAGGGGCCCACAGTGCAAGGGACTCAGTGTGGATACTGATCTTTAAGGGATGAGGTGCTGGAGGCTGGAGCTTCTTGTAGTCCAAAGATCGTTGGAATGCAGAGTCAAAAAGTCTTGGCAATGGCAAGTCGGTGCGGTGCTCAGGGGTTTGGTACCAGCGGGTCTGACAAGGGATACTGTCCTCCAAATTGCAGGGAACACAGGTCAGGCCCCTGGAGAGCCACAGAACCATCACTTGAGTTGCTGAACCTTGGGAAGTCCATAGGACGACAGGAGCAGCAGACCATTCAGCTTTGTTGTGGTGCCTGCAGATGCAGGAGAGTGACTCCTTCACTCCAAGGGAGATTTCTTCAATGTCCTTAATGCCTTCAGGTCTTATCGGGAACTTGAGTGAAGCACTGAACCAGGGCAGACAGAAGACTTGCAAAACAGCGAGACCAGGAGCAGCAAGAGTCTTCCTTGATGCAGTCTAGGTTCCAGGCAAAGTCCAAAGTCCAACGAAGTCCAAGGGGGTCATTAGTATGGCGATCCGCCCGCCATAAACCACCGCCCGCTTTGGAATTACCCCTGCCACATTACCATGATGGAGGGGACCCTGGTGGATGGAAAGACCGTCCGCTGGTTTTCCGTCCGGTCGCAGAGTCGACCGGCCGGCCGGGGTCCGACCGGGCGGAAAAGCTGCTAACATGGTAGCCGTGTCTGGGAGACACGTCCAGCCATCTTAGCATGTCTGCGGGGGAAGGCAGATGGTTCCAGCAATTGGGGGCCTGCAGAGGGCCCCCTGGGGCCCTGGAGTATGGGAGTGCACATGGGGGGTACCTATGGTACCCCCCTGAAGTTCCATGCACAACATGGTAGACACTGCGTGGTGCCTGCCACGTTGTGCATGGAAGTTCACGACATGCCTTCCTGGCATTGCCAGGAATGCAGGATGCTCCCGCCAGTGTTTCAGGCGCATCCTAATGTCAACAACGAGACCCCCCCAGGAATGGTGGGCGGTCCCATTTCACGAAAGGATAGCGGGCGGACAAAGTCCGCCTGCCATCCTAATGACCCCCCAAGTGTCCAGACGGTCGAAGAGTGTCTTGGTTTCAGAGGTGAGTCTTGTTCCAAAATGATTCTGAGGAGCCACTGACAGGGAGCCCTTAAATACCCAAGGAAAGGGTTGGAACGAGTCAAAGGGTCCCTGCCAGAGGAGGGACTGGACAGAAGGGAGGACATTCTCCTGACCTACGGTGCAGGGACAAAATATCGACGTCAAAATATCGACTTACATGAATATCGAGTCAAGAATATCGATGGTGCAAAATATCAAGGTACGTTTTATTGTTCTTGAAAATATCGATTTTTATGTAATGTAGAAATATTAATATTTTAAGTATCAATGGCAAATATATAGGGGCCTATTCCGATTCCGGTCAGAAGGGCTTTTATCTGTTTCATTTTTAGGTCATTTTAGGAGACGGAACCTCGCAGTTAGGACCTGTGTTTCATCGGTTACGGTAAGTTTGAATTAATTTACTTTTTAGTTAGTTTTAGGGTAGGGGAGAGGTAGTGGGAGGGTTTGTTAGGATGTTATTAGCTCATTTGTGGTGTAGTTTGATGTTGTTTTGGTAGTTAAGTGTTTTATGTGTTTTACGTAGTTTTGCATAGAAGTAGTGTCATGTAGTGTTAGTTATGTCTTGTTTAATTATGTTATCTTGTATTTGATGTTAATATTAATGTTTGTGGGTTGGTATATGTTATTGTGGGTGGGTGGTCTTATTTTTATTTACAGATTTTCCGTTTCGTGAACGGATGGTGGTGACGACGCATCTATTTTTTCTAATAAAGGAAAATTTATTTTGTTTTTTTAAAACAACTTTAGATTTCCTTTTATTTTTCGGGTTTGTTGAGCGTTTCAATTTAAGCCTACTTTTCGGGTTTTTGAGGGTTTCGTTATTGAGGGGATTGCGTCGTTGGAGCCTTCTTTTAACAGTTCTATTTTCGCATTTTTTAAAACTAACTTTCGGGTTTTTGAGTATTTCGTTTTTGAGAAGATTGTGTTGTTGGAACCATTTTTCTACATTTATTTTCAAATGGATTCGTATTTTGATGTATCCACTTGTCGTAATTTGACGGTGATCAGGTTAGATTTAAGCTTTGCTACACGTATTTCCCCTTAACTTGACTATGGTGTTCAGGAGCCATTTTGAATACGCTGGCGGCCATTTCATATGAATGCGTCGCCTCGTGGCCAGCATACCCTTTGTCCTTCCTCTGTACCACTGACCACTCGAATTTGCCCAGCAACAGGCTATTTTTAGTACTGGTCAAGCCCGCACATGCGCAGTTAAACCCTGTGTATTAGTGGACAGTCATCACTTAGGAATGTCCCTCCAAACTGACCAGTGGTGATGTAACTCCTCCCATGAGTTGGCTGTGTTCCAAAAATGACCATATATGTACCTAAACTCTGTAAATGTGTTCCGCCTACACTTTTTATTACTGTAAAACTGTATAAAAGAAGGCTCGCACCGATGTTCGGTGGGATACTTCTTGCATTACCGAAGGGTGCTGTAGGAATGTACCACCACCCCATGGGGTCTTAATAAACTTGTCTTTTGCATTTTCCAGTTTCCGTGCCAACATCTTTCATGGTGTAGCGGGTTTTGTGGAATATGTAGGCCTGGAGAACCCAATACCACAAATTGACGACCACGAAGGGACTCATTGGCGACTCGGATGCCCGAAGGAGAGGTCGTGACGAAGGATTGGAAACTCGCCATGGACGCGTACGCTGCCACTTCCTTTCCTTCTGATCTGACCTTCCAGGTGGCGCTGGTCCCCGACTGAGATCCTGCTCGTTCGAGTTGTCGTACAGTGCCGGTTTGGCTGATTCGATTAAAGACCTTGGCAGTTGGAACCTGGATATCTGAGAATTTGGTAAGCTTGTGATTGGTAAGATAGTCTACAGACGCTTACTGTGGCTCTTTGAATATGTTTTGAGTTAGCTAACATTTGATACTATGATTTGAATTATATGTGCAGTGCACTTCACATAGGAGGGCATGTAGAGATATTTCTCTAAATTTGTCTTTGATTGAACGGCACATTTGTGTGAAGTATATTAAGTGCAATTTTTATGATATCGCGTTTCTGTGATATTTTGACATGCCTGTTTTAAGCACACTCCGAGAAATGTGCTGTCTTGGAAATGGTATCAATTATCGATTAAACAAATCTCAGCCGGCTCCCCCAGAGGGGACTCCTAATCTGGAAATGTATATAAAATTTGGTCTTCCCCCTATTTTATATAGTAAATTATGGCATAAGTACACGAAACATGATCCTGAATTGCAATGGCCACTACATGGGTCGTTTGATTTACGAAAGGTTCAGTATGTGGAGCAATGTTTGTTTCAGCGTAGGTCTAGACAAGATATGTTTGATTGTGTACGAATGTGGGAGAAAGCAGTGCGTGAGCGAATGAAGCGTGAAATAGCCTTGGCGGACAAAGAACAGCGAAAGGCTGCTCGGGATAAGGCTTTACAGCTGGAAGAGAAAGAGTTGCAGGGAAAGAAAGAGAGGGAGGCACGGGAACGTAATTTGCAAACAAATGGTCAATATCCTATTCGGCGTCCTCTTTATCCTGTCCTTACTAACGAAGTTGATGATTTTTCATTATTAGATTGGTGCCCGCCTCCGTATGTTCTGCCTACGGCCCCAGACGAGGAATCGGACGGAGATGGTCAAGGGAGTAGTCGTGTCAGGCTAAGTGCTAGTGTAGCCGCGGAATTGCGCAGTTTTGCCCGTAAACTTAATTTGAACAAAATAACTATGTCAGAGATTAATGATGAAATGAGTAAGTGGTCCGAACGAGAACGGTTGTATTTTTTGAGCCAGTTTGGAGATGAAGTTGTAGAACGATTTAGGAAACATTCGACTGATCTAGAGCCTAAGGATATATCAGTTCATCGTGAGAATATGCGTAAAGGTTTTTTTGTTATTGCAGATGCGGATGAGTTTTTCCGACGGTTGGTCCAGCTCCGGGATGAAGCGTTAAGATTACGGGAGGCAAGAAAAGCATCAGACGTGCCTGCGCCGGGATCGACGGAGCAATCCAAAGAGTGTTCTATCTTTGGAGCAGATAAGAGTTCTACGGTTCATGTTATGCCTATGCGTGAAGCCGCACCTTTGTATGTCCCTCCTAAAGGGCAAGGTACAAGTGACGATAAATTGTCCGGGGATGCAAAGGGCTATTTTGTATATAATTGGGTTTATACACCTTGGAATAGAGCAGATGTTATGGCACTAAAAAATGCTCTGCCTGACCCCCGTAAGAATCCAGCAGCTTTCTATGAAGGAGTGGAAGGGGCTATTTCTTCGTGTGTCATGACGTTAGTTGATATTGATCTTTTCTTTGGGTTAATATTGCCCCTGATATGTGGAGAGCGATTCGTAAGTTCGAAGATCAAGCGATTTTGGGAGCGGATTGGAAAGCTTTAGCCCAAGCTGATTTAGATAGGGAGCCTGCATGTAAGCCATGTCAATTCATTTTGGATCTCCCAACGGCTATTTTGAATAAATTAAAAACTCTTCTCCTCCCTAAAAAGATTGATTGGACTATGTTAGCGTCTTGCAAACAGAAGGCGGATGAGTCGGTGTCTGACTTCTTCTCACGTTTTGAAGAAGCATTCCATGATTACAGTGGGCAATTATTAACAGATCATACGGGTAGGCATTTGCTTGTCGACAAGTATGTGGCTAATCTCCTACCGGAGATTGCAAAGCGTTTAAAGACTAGTGAAAGTTCCTGGACCACGGCGACCCCTGCTTCCTTATTGACTATGGCTCAGTACTATGAGCGACAGGAATTAGAGGCCAAGGAAAGTACTGATAAGAAAGCAAAAGAATTAAAGACGAAAGTGATGTTGGCTCAGGTTCGTGCTACACAACCGAGAGGGAATGACAGAGGTAGGCGTAGAGCGTATGGTGCGTCTTTTGGTCGTACCGACATTGCTGAGGATCAATGTGCATATTGTAAAGAGTTTGGGCATTGCGCCTCAGATTGTCCGGTGCTTCGTGAACAACGTAATCAGCGTGGTCGAGGAGGCGGAAGGACGCGGGATAGTTATTCAGGAGTGAGGGGCGGAGCAAGTGATCGTGGTAGGTTTGAGGCGAGGGGTCGTGGTCAGGATGATCATAATACTTTTGATCGACGGAATCAGTATCAGATATCGGAGGGTGAGAATGTGGAGTCTCAGGACTATGTGCATGCATAGGAATGCTTAGGATGGGGTGTGGAATCGGTTGAAGTACCAGTACATCAAAGAGGTCCATATGTATCAGCGGGCGTTTTGGGTTCTATTGATCAGTTCCTGGTTGATACAGGAGCTACTCATAGTGCTCTATCTAAAAACTTGGTTCCAAGGGTTCCCCTGTCTGGCGAAACGATTACATCTATAGGGTTCGATGGAACACCCTCTCTTAGCCCATTGTCACAACCCCTTACGTTTTACATTGACAGATTTTTTGGTCCGTGCCCATTTTTATTGTCGCCGAATACACCAGACAATATTATGGGAATAGATTTGCTTAAATATTTCCGAGCAACAATACGCTGCGCTCCTGAAGGAGTGCGGGTCATCTTGAATGACAATTATCCAGATGTAGAGAGACTGTGTACTATGCAAGAAATTGAAGCGTTAGCCTCTCTCCCACAAACGTTATGGGCTACTTCGGACACGGATGTGGGACAGATGCTTATTCCCCCTATTCGAATAACTGTTAAGGAGGGTGTATCTCTGCCACGTGTGCCACAATATAAAATATCTAGGAAGGTGAAATTGCCTTAACTCACATTGTACATGACTTGATTACTGCAGGAGTAGTGGAGGAAGTTCCCTATAATGTTTGTAACAGCCCGATTCTTCCGATCTTAAAGAAAGATACTGATGACAAAGTCTATCGATTTATTATTGATTTGAGGGAAATTAACAAGATTGTAGTGCCCCAGTACCCGGTGGTGTCTGACATCACCACCTTACTTACTCTGATTCCGCCCACTGCTACTACGTTTACCGTGATTGACCTAAAAAATGCCTTCTTTTCCATTCCCATCCATCCTGATAGCAGATATCTATTTGGCTTTACATTAAATAATAAATCGTGTAGATTTTGTCGAGTTCCTCAAGGTTATACAGAAAGTCCTAGCATTTATAGCCAGGCTTTAAAAAGACAGCTCGATTCTTTTGATTTGCAGTCTGGAGTGGCTCTCATTCAGTATGTTGATGACATCTTACTGGCAGCAGATACGCATGAACAGTGTGAGGAAAGTACTCTTGCTTTGCTCTCCTTTCTTGCTCAGAATAATCATAAAGTGTCTAGGAAGAAGCTCCAATATTGTAGACCAAAGGTGACCTACCTCGGTCATCTTTTGTCTAAGGAGGGGCGTGCATTAACATCTGATCGAATTCAAGCAATTTTAGATACACCAGTCCCCCGCACTCAGAGAGATGTGCGCGCTTTCATAGGCTTAACGTCTTTTTGTAGGCAGTGGATAATGGGGTTTTCACACATTATAAAACCTTTGTTAGCGCTATTGTCCAAAACTACACCAATGCCCCTTGAATGGACAGATGAATGCCAGAATGCTTTTGAACAATTGAGACAAGCCCTTTGTTCTGCACCAGTGTTAGGTACACCAGATTATACTGTCAGGTCCAGGAGTCCTCAGGATCGTACAATGCTAAAGGGGTTCCACCTCTCGACAGCCCCTGGGTCTGAATGATCACAGACACACAGAAGTGGTCAAGCGAGGGATATCAGGAAGGGTAGGAAGGGAACAGCGGGGAGAGGAAGCTGAAACGAGAACAAGGCACCATGAGTCAAGCACACACTTTAGAGGCACTACACACAGATAGACTAAACAGTGTACTTCTCTAATGGCTACAGATAGTTGTAGGCTTATTACCTGTAGGGAGGGAAAAGGTTGGCTTTGCCTGGCAATCAAATTGTAGAACATATATCACAAATCTGTAATACAAGAATCTATATGTTA
Organism: Lissotriton vulgaris; assembly: GCF_964263255.1. NCBI lineage: Eukaryota > Metazoa > Chordata > Amphibia > Caudata > Salamandridae > Lissotriton > Lissotriton vulgaris. The sequence goes on along the minus strand of NC_141685.1, from coordinate 366,478,611 downwards.
ACTTTCTGATCCACTGTACATGACTTAATACCACTCTGTTGTAACATACACGTACCAACTGTAATAACATCAAGGGCTTCAACAGAGGGCAAAATGGAAAATAGACTGCCAGGCGAAGCTCATTAACCCCTGTTGTAGGAAATCCACAAAACAGAAAATAACCGTTAGTATCAGATGCCACAGTAACAGGACCTCCAGGTTAACTTCACCTAGAGGGTATATGTTGATCAGTGTACACTGGATACTCCAACTTAGGAATACTAGTCCATACAAATACCTGAGCCTTAGTAAACAAAGGGCGCTGAATACTTCTTCAGTATAACTGTAAGGCCCCTTAGTCCAACTCTGAGCACCTCCTATGTACTCAAGGAACCTCCATAAATATAAACAAAATATCTGCTACTTCATGTTGCAGTACATGAGTCAATACCCCACTGGTCTCGAGGTCTTAGGAAATATTGTCACTGTGTCAAAAATAGGTTTTTTGAAACACGTAAATGCAGTCAGAGGATCGGATCCGGGCAGAATTCCCAACTGAACCAAGACAGTTCTCCCAGTGAGAAAGTCCATACAGAATACTGCCCGCTAGAAGGCTCAACACAAAACCTCCTCTGATCCACAAGACCGGAGCCTCAGCAGAGGGCTCCAATTAACTCAATCATTCGCTCCGTCTTACCTCCAGCAGAGCTAGCACGAAGTGCTCAAGGAACCGGAAACCAGAGTATCAAAGTCTGCCCAAAAAGGATACGCTGGAACTGTAGAACAGTATCCTACCGTGTCTTCGCTCAGGATTCAGAATCAACGGCAACCGCAGTCGTCCTCCGCTCCGTCTTAAACTTCCGCGTATGACGTCATCGGACGGGGCGTCGCGCACCGTACCAAGGAGCATGGGAACTGTAGTTTTCCCCCTGTAAGACAACGTCTCAAGGCAGTGTTCGAGACTGCCCTCCTCCGTGGGACATGACATATACAAAGATTTTTACGTTGTACGTACACGAGAAAGATGGGTGTGCATTGTCAGTTTTAGTGCAGACACACAGGGATAAGCAGAGGCCCTGTGCGTATTTTTCGGCAATACTTGACCCTGTAGCACGAGGATTACCTGGGTGCTTTCGAGCAGTTGCAGCAACAGCAGTGGCTATACGGCAGAGTGAGGGAATAGTTTTGTCACACAAATTGCTGGTGTTAGTTCCCCATGCGGTAGATGCTCTGTTAAACCAAACAAAGACCCAGTATCTCACGAGTGCACGTTTAACAGGATATGAGCTTACACTGTTGGCGCCACATATCACACTAAAGAGATGTGCTACCCTGAACCCTGCTACTTTATTGCCGTATCCAGTTGCTGAGGGCCAAGAGGAAGAACACCATGATTGTGTTTTCCTGACTGAAGAACAAACAAAGGGTCGTGTCGACTTACAGGATACGCCACTTCCAGATATGGATGGGGAACTGTGGATTGATGGATCGTGTTTGAGGCTGCCAGATGGTACAACTTCTGCAGCATATGCGATCACGACCCTTAAGACAGTGGTAGAAGCAGCACTAATACCACAGAAATCGGCCCAAGCAGCGGAACTGATAGCCTTAACAAGAGCATGTGAATTGAGTGCTGGCTTATGTGTGAACATCTACACTGATAGCCGGTATGCCTTTGGAGTAGCGCATGATTTTGGCCTACTCTGGAGAGAGCGAGGGTTTTTGACTTCACATGGAGTGCACATTATGCACGGAGAACTAGTGCGTGATCTCTTGAATGCGTTACTTTGTCCAAAGAAAGTGGCGATAATCAAATGCAGTGCATATAAGAAAGTGACTGACAAAGTGGGACAAGGAAACGCTTTTGCAGATAGCATAGCGAGGGAAACTGCTATGTTACGAAATGCCTCGCCAATGTATATAGTGAAATCACAGGCTGAGCGATGGCACGATGCTAGAGAGGAGATATTAGATATCCAGAAATCAGCGTCTGAAGCAGAACTTGCAACCTGGGCAGTGGAGGGAGTGCTGGATGATGAGGGTTGTTGGAGAAGCAAAGATATGGAACGATGGAAATTGCCTGCAGCTTACTTGCAAGCGATGGGCCAAATGACACATGGATTGGCACATGTTGGAGCTCTTGCAATTACTCGATTGCTAACGCGAGTTTGGGAGCATCCTGAGATTGCCAATTCGGCCAAAAGAGTAGTGCAGACCTGTCTGATATGCTTGCAGCACAATCCTGCAAAAGGGACGTATACTCCGAAAGGAGGGTTTGTTCCACCTACTGCACCATTCGAGGTACTACAAATGGATTACATCCAGCTTGAGCGCTGCAATAACCTTAAGTATGTCTTAGTGGTGGTGTGTGCTTTCAGTAAATGGATTGAGGCCTTCCCCACGAAGGATAATACAGCGTTGACAACAGCTAAGGTTTTGCTCAAGGAGTACTTCCCCCGCTACGGTGTTTGTAAATTTTTGTGGAGTGATAATGGTCCTCATTTTGTTGGGAAAATTGTGGAATATTTAATGAAGGGATTGGGAATTCAGCAGAAATTTCATGCTGTATTTCATCCGCAATCAGCAGGTCATGTGGAAAGGTATAATGCTACTCTGAAATTAAAGCTAGCAAAGATTGTGGCATCCACGTCTTTGAAATGGCCGGATGCTCTGCCATTGGCATTGCCATGCATCAGATCAGTGCCTCATTCTCGAACTGGCCTCACACCTTATGAAGTGGTGTTTGGAAGGCCTATGAATATATGGGGAGTTCCTAAACCTCGATTGTTACATAATGTGCCTTGTATAATGATGAACGATTATTTGGCACGATTAACAAATGATTTACTTTCTATTCATCAACAGGTTCGAGAAGCGCTCCCTGACAATTCTATTGGAGAGGCTCACAACCTTTGTCCTGGTGACCATGTCATGATCCGGTCCTTTGAGAGAACTAGCAGCTTGGAGCCGAGGTGGCGTGGCCCCGAGCAAGTGCTGCTCGCAACTCGAACGGCTGTGCGAGTTACCAACAGGAAGCGTTGGGTGCATTCCACTCACTGCTGTTGTGTCTCTCCGGATCTGGTGAGCCCAACTGTGCTGTCTGATTATCGAGACATCTTGGACGAGGAGAAGAGCCCAGCTGTTGCGTCTACTGAATCGGAGGGAGCCTTCCCGGAGCACACCGTCTCTGGAAGAGAAAGATACAACCTACGACCAAGAAAAGCAGTTGTTTTGTGCGAGACTGGTTGAGTTACCGCTCCAGGTTTGTGAAACGGAAGCCGGGAATATCAAGGGGGGGGTCTGTTCTGCCAAGTGTAGCGACACCCGTCTTGAATCTCGGAGAAGAAACCAACGGCTACCTCGGAGCTCAGCACTCATATTTTTATTTTTTAGTTGCCTTTTTTTTTTTGAGACATTTTGAACTATTTGAACTATGGCATCTTCTACAATGCGAAATAAGAGAATTCTTAGTGCAGTACTCTTTGTTATGACAATTGTGGTGATAGCTGTGATAGCTTGGGTAGTAGAACTCCTGGTGCCGGCAAGAGAACATTTATTGCCAACTACCCCAATTCCGTCTGAACATTTTCATTTTACTCTGCCTTATCATGAAGAACGACACAGACAAACTTATTTGAATAATAGTTTTATCCAGATTCTGCATCACACCCACAATATGACAAACACTTCGAACTGTTAGGTATGTGGAATGTTGCCTGGACATCAAAAGAAAGGAGGCACACCACTTATTCCACTCCCGTTTTCTCATAATGGTTCTTGCAATGCCTGGTATACGCTTTTGTTTACTTTGCGATGGCCAACAAAAGGTGGACTACTTTTCCGACTTAACAAAATTTGCTTTAATGATCGAGATGGTTATCCACAAGCTGAAGGAACTAAGTTCGAATGGGAAGAGTACAGACCTGATAACGTATCCTCGCCACAAATTTATAGCAACCAAAGAAGTGTAAATATGTCTAATTTGCACGTGATTACTGTTATTGATACGAAAGCTGACCTATGTGTTCGTAATATAGGTACAATCCCAGTAGGAAGAAGTGAATGCAACACCACTCTCACCTTTGACACTCCAAATGGTATTACATTTGTGGTCTCACGAAACACGTACTTTATTTGTGGAAATAAAGGCTATCACCGTCTCCCTATAGGATGGTTAGGAACATGTTATATATCTTTTGTATTACCCCCTGTGTTTATTGCCCTGCCTATGTATCATAATGACTACGTGTTGTATCATGACTTTATATTGAATAGAGTGAAGAGAACATTAGTTCTCGATGATATCGACCAAACCGACACTTCTCTGCAACAATATGTTGATTTTAACTTAGGCCTCTTTTCATTTGTTGGGGCTGCTTTAAATAGTCGAAAAATAAGACGACTGACACGTGTTGTAGAAGCTGTCGCTAATGAGACAGTTTTTGCCTCAGGAAACTTAACAGAGGAACTTCAGATTACCAGAATTGTAACGCTCCAGAATCGCATGGTCTTAGATGTAATATAGGAACTCTACAAAATCTGTATGATTTAATATTCAAAGTGAAACCGAACAAATATCGGCTATCAGGATGAATAGGAATCGAGAAGAAAGCATTCTTCAAGTCAATCACAGAAAATGTAGTTGCTGTTGGAGGAACTAGGGTAAGCAATGTCGTTATGTCTGAAACCACAGGGTACTGACGTACTACAATCTTGTTAACTTCTCACAAATCAATGATGAATCTGTAAATCCTAGTGTCAGTATCTTTTTTCAAGATGGGAAGAATAGGACTGTTGCAAACATTGTAAGGAACTTCCTCCACAACCCCAACTTTAATCAAATCATGAACAATCCGTATAAGTGCTTCTTCAATTTCTCGAGAAATTTTATATTGAGGCAATCATGGCAATGAAGCACCCTCCTTGACACCAATATGCACTGGCAGAATAACCATTTGCCCTACATAGGTGTCTGAAGTAGCCCACAAAGTACTAGGGAGTGAAGCTAATGCAATCTCCTCTTTTACAATACAGGATCTCTCCATTACAGGATAGTTGTCATTCAAAATACCCTGTACTCCTTCTGGAGAACATCATATCGTAGCCCTGAAATGCTTGAGCATCTTAAGTCCCACAATATTATCGGGTGTATTCGGAGAAAGCAAATATGGACATGGAGCAGTAAATGTATCCACATGAAATGCAAGCGGTTGTGATAATTGGCTACGGGAAGGTGTTCCATCGAAACCTATCGATGTAATAGTTAAGCCAGACAGGAGAGTCCTTGGAACCAAGGGTTTAGATAAGGCGCTACGAGTAGCTCCTGTATCAACCAGAAACTGATCAGTAGAACCCAAAACATGTGCTGTAACATAGGGACCCTTCTGATCCACTGGAACTTCAACTGATTCCTTACCCCATCCTAGGCAATCCTATGCATAAACAGAATCTTTCAAATCAGACGGCACATAATCAGACATTTAATATTGATATCAAAAGTGTTAAACCCATCCTGTCCACGTGTATTAGCATCAAACCTAGCACGATCATCCGTGCTACCTCTAGGCCCTTAATATCCTGAACGATTTCTCATTTGTCCCCGACCACGTGGATACTGCTGAGCACGTAGTGCCGGACAATCAGAAGCCAAATGTCCAAATTTCTTACAATACACACACTGGTCAACAGACAAATTCGAACGAGTATAAGAAGAAAAGGACGAACCATAAGATCCACGTCCACCTCTATCATTGCCTCTAGAAGGCGGACCATAAGCCTGAGCCAACATAACCTTCATTTTTAATTCTTTATTCTTTTTATCCTCATTGCCTTTCGCCTCTAATTCCTGTCGTTCGTAATACTGAGCCATAGTTAAAAGAGAAACCGGAGAAGAGGTAGACTATGAACTCTCGCTGGCCTTTAGGCGACTAGCTATTCCTGGCAACAGGTTTGCGACATATTTATCGATGAGCTGATGCCTGCCCGTGTCATCGGTCAATGACTGGCCACTAAAATCGTGGAATGCCTCTTCAAAGCGCGTGAAGAAGTCAGAAACTGATGCATCTGTCTTTTGCTTACAAGATGCTAATACAGTCCAATCTATCTTTTTAGGGGGAGTAATCGTTTTTAACTTTACGATAATAGCTGCTGGAAGATCTAATATTAACTGACATGGTTTCTGTGCGAGTTCTCTTTCTTCATCTAATTGTTCTAAATCTTTCCATAATGCCCCAAAAGTTGCATGATCATCAACTTTACGCACAGTTCTCCACATATCAGGGGGTAATATCAAACCGAAAAACAAGTCAATATCGGGTAAAGTCATAGCTAATAGCACCCTCAACTTCCTCATAAAAGGCTGCTAGATTTTTTAGTGGATCAGGTAATGCAGTTTTAAGAGCCATAACATCCGCTCTATTCCAAGGAGTGTAAACCAAATTATAAATAAAATAACCCTTTGCATTAGTAGAAGCCTTATCATCACTTGCAACTGCTCCTTTAGGAGGTACATACAAAGGTGAGGCTTCCCGCATAGGTTTCGCATGAACTATCATAGTCTTATCTGTTCCGAAGATAGAAGCTTGGGCGCACGCCGGTCTGAGATGTTTGTGCAGCTGCGTCTGCTGCCTTTTTCTCTTCCCGCAAATGGACTGTCTCAACACGTAATTTAACCAAACTCCTGATTGAGTCAGCCACCTGAGAAAAGACAAAAAGACCATCACGCATTTGCTTACAATCATTTGCTATATCAACAGGCTCCAAACCGTCAGAATGTTTCCTAAACTGTTCAACAACTTCTGCGACAAACACCTCTGTAAAATATACTTGCTCCCTTTCCTGCCAATCCTTCATGTCATCTAAAAGTTTAAAAGCAGGAGCAATATTACGGGCGACTTTACGAGCAGCGGATCTAAGCTGAGACGCACGCTCAGCAGACAACATAGAACGAGTTTCCCGTGCTTTCTCCTGGTCTGCAGGAGAGTCCTCATCTGAGTCATAAGGAGCCGAAGGAAGAGGATACGGAGGTGGAGAACGATCTAATAAGAGAGAATCATCTTGGGGTTTATTATGAATAGGATAAAGAGGTCTACGAACAGCGTATTGGCCATTTACCTGTAAATGATGATCCCTATCTTCTCTCTCTTTCAGTTCTTTCATTTCTTTATTTTTCATTTTCAATGCTTTCGCATGAATGCTTTTACGCTGTTCTTTTTCAATCAAGGCTTGCTCAAGCTTCATTCGCTCATGCACTTCTTTCTCACGCATTCGTACACAGTCAAACATGTCTTGTCTAGCCTTTCGCTTAAACATTCGTTGTTCCACATACTGAATTTTTCGCAAATCAAATGGCCCATGCATAGGCCAACGCAACTCAGGATCCTTACGAGTATATTTATTGCATAATGTGCTGTACATTATAGAATCAATCAATCAATCAATCAATCATAACACTTGTATAGCGCACTACTCACCCCGAAGGGTCTCAAGGCGCTTGGAAGGGGTCCGCTACTGCTCGAACAGCCAGGTCTTAAGTTGTCTCCTGAAGGCAAGGTGGTCCTGGGTCAGCCAAAGGTGGATGGGGAGGGAGTTCCATGTCTTGGCCGCCAGGTAGGAGAAGGATCTGCCTCCGGCGGTGGCTCTTCGGACGCGTGGTACGGCGGCGAGGGCGAGGCTAGTAGACCGTTAGCTGGCGGGTGGGCGTGTAGAAGGTCAGGCGGACATTGAGGTACTTGGGGCCCAGGTCATGGAGAGACTTGTGTGCGTGGGTGAGGAGCCTGAACGTGATCCTCTTGTTGACGGGGAGCCAGTGCAGGTCCTTCAGGTGGCCGGAGATGTGGCTGCATCGGGGGATGTCCAGGGTGAGTCGGGCAGAGGCGTTCTGGATGCGTTGGAGTCTAGTCTGTAGCTTGGCTGTGGTTCCGGCGTAGGGGGTGTTTCCGTAGTCCAGTCGGCTGGTGACGAGGGCCTGGGTGACCGTCTTCCTGGTTTCGGTCGGGATCCATCAGAAGATCTTGCGAAGCATGCGAAGGGTGTGGAAGCATGATGAGGAGACGGCGTTGACTTGTCTAGTCATCGAGAGGGAGGAGTCCAGGATGAAGCCCAGGTTGCGTGCCTGGTCTGTTGGCTTGGGAGCGGTGCCCAGGGCTGGGGGCCACCAGGAGTCGGCCCAGGCGGAGGGCGATGGTCCCAGGATGAGGACCTCCATCTTGTCTGAGTTCAGTTTCAGGCGGCTGTTCTTCATCCATTCGGCGATGTCTTTCATCCCTTCGTGTAGGCTGGTTCTGGCGGTGTCGGGTTCTCTGAGAGGGAGAGGATCAGCTGGGTGTCGTCGGTATAGGAGATGATGTTGAGGTTGTGTTGGCGTGCGATGGCTGCGAGGGGGCTCATGTAGACATTGAAGAGGGTGGGGCTGAGTGATGATCCTTGTGGAACGCCGCAGATAACTTCGGTGGCCTCGGATATGAACGGGGGCAGGCGGACCTTCTGGGTTCTTCCGGTGAGGAACGAGATGATCTATTCCAGTGCCTTCTCTTGGATTCCGGTGTTGTTAAGGCGTTGCACTAATGTGCGGTGGCAGACCGCGTCAAACGCTGCGGAGAGGTCCAGGAGGATGAGGGCCGCTGTTTCCCCGTTGTCGAGCAGGGATCTGATGTCGTCTGTGGCTGCCATGAGGGCAGTCTCGGTGCTGTGGTTGGCTCGGAAGCCGGACTGCGAGTGGTCGAGGGATCCATTCGTCTTGAGGAAGGCGGCAAGCTGACTGTTGACGGTCTTCTCGATTACATTGGCCGGAAAAGGGAGGAGCGAGATGGGACGGTAGTTCTTGAGGTCGTGGGGTCCGCTGTTGGTTTCTTCAAGAGGGCGCTGAGCTCGGCGTGCTTCCAGATCTCCGGGAAGGTGGCGGTGGTGAAGGAGGTGTTGGGGTGCGATGATGGAGTCGGCTTTGTTGAAGATGTGGTGGGGCAGGGGTCGGTTGGTGATCCGGAGTGGATGGTGTTCATCACACGGGTGGTGTCTTCAGTGCTGACCGGAGTCCCGGCGCAGAGGGTGGTGGTAGGGGGCGTTGGCTCGGTGGTTGGGTGCATGGTCTGTGCGCCGAAGGTGTTGTGTATGTCAGCGATCTTGCTGTGGAAGAACAAGGCGAGTGAGTCGCAGAGGTCTTGCGAGGGAGTGATGTTGTTGTTTCCGGCGCTGGGGTTGGAGAGCTCTTTGACGATGCTGAAGAGTTCCTTGCTGTTGTGGGCATTGTTGTCCAGTCATTCCTTGAATGCTGTCTTCTTGGTGTTGCGGATCAGCTGGTGGTGTTTGCGGGTGGCGTGCTTGAGGCTAGTCATGTTGTCTGTGGTCTGGTTGTTGCTCCAGGCTTTCTCGAGGGTGCGGAAGTTCTTCTTGGAGTTCTTGAGTTCGTCGGTGAACCAGGAGGCTTTCTAGCTGCCAGGTCTGCTGGTAGGGGTCTTCAGTGGTGCGAGGTTGTCTGCGCAGTTGGTGATCCACTGTGTGAGGTTGCTGTCTGCTTCGTTGGGGTCCGTTGCGCTGGCGGGAGGGTTCTGGCTGAGGAAGGTGATGAGTTGGTCGGCGGTGATCTTGTTCCAGCTCCTGCGAGGAACCTGTTGTGGGTGGTGGTGGGCTGTGGTTCTTCTGAAGCTGAAGTGGATGCAGCTGTGGTCTGTCCAATGAAGTCCGGTGAAGTGGCTGAAGGAGATGTGCTTGCTGGAGGAGAAGACAGGGTCAAGCGTGTGGCCGGCGTAGTGGGTGGGGCTGTTCACCAGTTGCTTGAGTCCGAGGTTGGCGAGGTTGTCCAGCAGGGTGGTGGAGTTGGTGTCGTGTTGTTCTCCAGGTGGAAGTTGAAGTCCCCTAGGAGGATGTAGTCAGTGGAGGGGAGGGCGTGCGGGCTGATGAAGTCTGCGATGTCTTCGCTGAATTGTGTGCGTGGTCCCGTGGGTCTGTAGATGAGGGTGCCTCTGAGGGTCATCGTGGGGTCGGTGTGTATCTGGAAGTGGAGGTGTTCAGCGGCGGTGAGGGTGTCGTCTGAGTTGGTGATGTGGATGGTGTTCTTGTGTACGATGGCGATGCCTCCTCCGGTCTGGTTGACGTGGTCCCTCCTGGTGATCTTGTACCCGTCCAGGATGGCGATGGCGATGTCGGAGGCTGGGGAGATGTTCATCCAGGTTTCCGTGAGGAAGGCGACGTCTGGTGAGGTTGTGTCGAGGAGGTTCCAGAGTTCCACGGCGTGTCTGTGGACGGAGCGGGTGTTGAGCAAGATGCACTTGAGGTGGTTGTTGCTGGTGCTTGGCTTTGCGGGTGCGGTGCAGGTTCGGAAGCAGGTGAAGCGGCAGGCTTTGCAAGTAAAGGGTCCGTGGGTGCGTTTCGGCGTGGCTCGGTAGCAGGCAGGGTTCCGGCCAGCATTGAGTGCGTTGAGGGTGGCGGCGTCGTAGGTCCGTCGGGTTGTCATGCATTGGCGGGGGCCAGGGGTCCTGGCGCTGGGCGCTGGCCAGGCGCAGACGGGCGCAGATGGGCTTGCCTTTGGCGCACAATCGGCGCGCCCGCTGCGTGTGCGCGTGGACTCTGCCATAAGTGGAGAGTGGGGGGGCGGGAGGAGGGAGGAGCAGCTGGGAGGTGGGAGCGGGGTGGCAAATGGGAGAGGGTCGAGGGACCAGAAGGGGAGGGGGCGGGCCGCGGGAGAGCAACGGCAGGGAGCGGGGTGTAACAGCGGGGAAAGGGGCTAGAAGCGCTAGAGCAGGAGGACAAAAACAGGGGCACAGCCACAAGTACGAAAACACAAGACAGGGGGCTAAATGCAGAGGACACAATCAGGGGCACAGCAGCACAGGAAACACGGCAGGAAAAAGGCGGCAAATATGAGCGGCGGTGGCAGCAGGGGGACCGGGTGACTTTAGCAAGAGCCACGCGGCGGGTTGAGCGACAGGCGCTGACGAGGTCAGGCTAGGTCACTAATGATCAGGTGAGCAGAGGCCTTTCAAATGTGTAGAAGTTGGTTCAGGAGTTTGGTTGAGGGGACTGCAGAGAGGGCCTTTTACTTTTGGCCAACCTGCTGCTGCTGCGAGACTCGGGACACCTTTCTCCTTGTAATGGTGGGGATCTAAATTTAGATCCTGCGGAGCATGTGGAGGGTGTTGAAGCCAGAGGAGGAGATGGCCTTTTCCATGCATTGTCACAGAGATAGTAGAATTGATGAAGAAGCACAGGTTATGTGCATGGTAGGTTCGTGTTGGAGCTGTTACCAGTGTGGTGGTTCACCAGGAGTCGTCACAATCTGAGGTTGTGGAGTGGAGGAAGAGGACTTCCATCTTGTGAAAGTCCTGTTCCAGTTGCCTGTACTACATCCACTCTGCGATGGCTCTCATTCCTACATGGAGGTTGGTTGTGATGGTGAGGGGGTCGTTGGTGAGGGAGAGGATCAGCTGGGTGTTGTTGTTGTAGGAGATGATGTAGAGGTTGTGTTGTCAGGCAATGTGGGCAAGCAGTGGCATATAGATGTTGAACAATGTTGTGCTGAGGGATGAGCCATGGGTACGCCACACATGATTGTGCTGGATCCAGAGCTGAAATGGGGAGGCTTATGCCCTGGGTCATGCCGGAGAGGAAAGAGGTGTTGCGCTCCAGAGTCCTGTCTTGTAACTCTGCGCTGTGGAGGCGTGTGTGTAGTTTTCGGTGGCAGACAGTGTCGAAGGTGGCTGACAGGTCCAGGAGGGAGGATCAGGGACGCTGTTTCTATGTTGACCAGCAGGGCCTCTTATGTCATTGTTGGCGGTAATGATGGCACTTTTGTTGCTGTAGTCGCCTAGGTAGTCTTTGAATTAGGCCGTTTTGAGGATCTGATGAGGTCATGGTATCTGCCGGTGGCGTTCTTGGGTGCTGCGTAGCTGTCCATTGTCTGTACACATTGACATTCCTCTTCTGGCAATTGTCACGTTTGCTTGTAGTACTGGAGGTCCTCAGTGGACATGATGGCTCACTTTCTTGTGTGTCTGCTTGAGGGTCTTGTGGTTGGGGAGAGCTGGTTGCCGCAGTCATTAATCCATTGTCTGATATTGCGGGCGGTGGGTGGGGTTCGGCGTGGTAGCTGTTTGAGCTAAGGGCAAGGGTGGTGGTTAGCTGGTCTACGGTGACTTTGCCCCAGCAGTGGCGGGGGATATGTTGTGTGTGGTGCTGTGCCGGGTGGTAAAGTGGATGCGTACATGGGCAGTCCAGTGGAATTGGGTGGTGTGGTTGAAGGAGACGTGTGAGGATACAGATAAGATGTGGTCAAGCCTTTTTCCGACAGAGTGAGTCGGAGTCTGGCGAGGCTGTCAATCAGGGCCGCGGAGTTGGTGGTGGTGTTCTTCCCTAGGTGGAACTACAGGTCCCATAGAAGGATGTAGTCTGTAGAGGCAAGGGCCTGTGTACTGACGAAGTAGGCTATGTTGTAGCTGAACTTTGATCGGGGTCTGGGGGGTTGGTACATGATTGTCGCTCTGTGGGTGGTGTTGGGATTGGTGTGGATCATAAAGTGCAGGTGTTCAGCATTGCTGAGGATGTCGTTGCTGTTGTTTGAGACTCTGAGAGTGCTCCTGTGGAGGATGGCATTTCGTTATCCTACTCCGTTGGTGTGGTCCCTGCGGATGCTCTTGTAGCTGTCCAGGATGGCAAGGACGATGTGTTGTGCTGTGGAGAGGTTCAGACAGGTCTTCGACAGGAAGGCAATGTCGGGGGATGTTGTGACAAGTTGGTCCCAGAGTTCAAGGGCGTGTTTTGGGCAGAGTGTGTGTTGAGAAGAATGGACCTGACTTTGTTGGCTTCTCATCCCGGTTGGTGGATCAGTGGATCGTAAGCCGGTTGAGCTGCCGATCAAACGTGAGGAGAGTCCTTGTGTGTGTTCCGGTGATGCTCGGAAGCAGGTGTGTGATTGTCCTCTGTTGAATGCGTGGAGGCTGCTGGCATCGTAGTGACTTTGTGTTTTGTGGAATCTGTGTGCCAGGCGTTCTTGCGCTGTGCGCGGTCCAGGTGCAGATGGGCACATACAGGCATGCATTATGTGCGCCTTTAGCGTCTCTGAAATGTGGACACACAGTGACTGCCAAAAGAGGACGTTGGAGGGAAGGGCATCTGTGAGGGGTAGCGGGTCAAGTAGCCATGCGTGGAGGTGTGGACACAGGGGATGCTGCAGCGGGATGTGAGGGCGGAGATGTGCAGAAAATAGTTATAAACATTACATGGCTAAATATAGAAAATGAGGAATACTACCAAATCAAGGTGACGGGGGCACAGTGGTCTAAATGATTTTACATCTGTAAACAAGGTACCAAAGAAATTTCAGAAGGCAGACAGTGGAGAAGGTGCACAAGGGTTATAACAACAGTACATCGGCTAGGATGCTGTGCCCACATTTATCGGATATAGAAATCTAGCAAAGTTCCAACTCTGACCCACGTCCATTGTTGATAAATGCATGTGTGATTACATGTACAAGTCAGTCGCAGTACACAAGCAGTGTCCCCCAGAAGGATTGCAAACCATATTCTATTGGCAGATCTACTTACACTGGACGTGGTGGACAAAGGTTTTGGCTACTTTGCGCAGTGCATATCACATCCCCAGATGTTGTAAGGCAGATTCAAATTGATGAGTTGACCTTAGATCACATGTGTAACATACATATATTGTACTACAAAGTCAGCCATACTACATTGAGTCCACAATAGTGACTGTAGCATAATTGCTAACAGTCATTCTCTACCTACCTGTGCACAAACAATGCCAAATAAATACTGAGCCCTCTAAGCGTGGGAAACACTGTCAGCATATTGGCCAATGTGACCATTGATGTCTATAGAACTGCAATTATCATGTAGTGTGATTCTGTTGCAACATTTCAAGTGTGTCATCACTATGAGACAATGCCAAAATAAACAGCAGGGATGAGAGTGGTTATGACACTGTTGGTACAGGGAGCAATGCAACAAGTACCCACCTTGGTGATGCAGAACAGGGTGCCTGAAAGAAAACATCATAAGTGACTAAAGCATCACTTAACTAATGAAGGGTGTCACTAAAAGAAGAACTAAAAGTTACATCACTCTACTTAACAGTGCTAATCAGAAATGGCATCTGTGAATTACCTCAAATCCAAAGTCATGAGTCTGTACCACATGACTCATGTCATTCACAAACACTGTTGTGCCCTGTGATGTTAACAATGGACACACATTTGACCTACATCATGCATGTAAACGAGAATGGTCATCCATGCACAGGAACATGGAAGGCTAAACAAGCTGATGCACTGGCACCACGCATCAAGTGTGCCAAGGTCTGTGCAATGGAGATGGACTCCGAGTCTGGAGCATCAGATTTGCATATCTCTCACGCCATATGTGTTAACTGTAGCAACTCTGACAGACTCACAATGCTCTGTGCCTACGTTGTTTTTCAAATGTGCTACAATGTGCAGTTTAACTCTGTGCATCACACTTTCGATGTCGTGCGTCACTAAAAGGATGTCACTAGAATAGACTGTGAGCAACCCTTCCTAATCTGTCTGCCATGCAAGTTAACTGTGCTCACATCTAAGGTTTCTGGACTCTATACACCCTGCTAAGTAACAGGTCTCATCCATAGTCACACATACAAGGACTATTCCACAGATGGCATGAGTTGCATACAATGGAGCAATCCCCACACTCTGCATCCTCCCTGACATCAGTGCAAGCAGAAATTAAATTTAACAGTATTTATTATATAAAATTAACGTCCTAATGAGCTACACTAACACTAATCCCTACCACTATCACTATACCTAAACTGTCACAAAACATTTGACAGTTAACTACACATGCTACACTAACTAAACACTAAAACACGTATTTAAAAAGGACATTAACTCCCCACCCAAAGATAAAAGAAACTTACCCCAGTACTATATTAACTATGATATAAAAATATCAGATTCAAAATCTACCTATACCTACGCTAGAACTACTCTAGCTATAAATTTACAAACATCACTAACAACACATCTAATTAAAAATTGAAACATTGTGGGAAGGGAGATGAGGGGAATGGGGGATAACATGGGGAGTAATTAAGGTAGTCCAAGATGTTGACGTATCTCGTGGATCTGCCTGTTCCGATATAGTAGTTCCCCTCTAATGTCAGTCAACAACATACTGTTTCTGTTGACCACACGCACCATCTCGGCTATAGATTCCCCCACCTGAGGCACAAGTACGGGGGGACTAGCCACTGGGCGGGTGTGGTTAGAGGGTGAACAAGTGACTGTGGGCCCACACTGGCACCAGAGGTTGAGGGAATGGGCTGCGGGGTGATCAGGGCATATTCCGACAGCGCCTTCAAGGTTCCTGCCTTCTTCTCATCCCGGTGCCTCCTTGCCATCTGTCTGTACCCCTTGTGGACTCGCCGGACATAGTGGTAGCGGTCCTTGGCAAGCTGGAATGCATGGATCTGCGCAGGAGTCATGTTGTCTGTAAAATATGGTTAATGTCAATTTCAAGGCAGTCACACTATGTCATGGTCCAACATGAAATCTATGTTTCAACTTCAATACAACATGGAAGGCAACACACCAGCCTAACTCTGTAAAGTCACAAAGTGACCTGTCCAAATAAATGTCAAGGCATGCTGTCCAAATAAATGCTAATGACACAGTCAGAACATGGCACCATTGTGCACCCTGAGTGTGGGCAACATGTACAATTGACTCGAGTAGGGAGGCATTAGCCCTCCGTGCCCAGCACCACCCTCATCCGATCCTGTGACACACTGCAGCTACTCTTGTACAATGCACATGTGCAGCCCTGTATGTCTACCAGCCACTTGTTCAGGAGCTAAGGAACACTAAAACTTCAGTCTCACATGTAAATTCAGCGCAGCAATGCGAGGAGCTTGCTCATTTCTTTCTGAACAAAGTGCAGAAAATCTATGCTACTTTTCCCCAGCGTTCCTATGCTCCAGGTTCTATCACGGTCAGAGAGGGGATTTCTACTTTGACCACGATACCTGAGATCTCGTGCGATGAACTTGTGAGACTCTGTAGAAAGGTCAAATCAGGGTCTCCATCTGATCCTATGAGGCCGGCACAGTTTCTGGATTCTATGGATCTTGTTCAGAAACCTCTAATGCAGATACTTAATTTATCTTTTACCACAGCCATAGTACCTTCGGCCTGGAAACAGGCTCAGGTCTCTCCTATCATTAAAAACCCCACACTTGATCCCTCTCTGCCTGAGAGTTTTAGGCTGATCTCCTTGCTTCCATGGGTTGCTAAATTAGCAGAGGCTCATGTGAACGAGATGCTGTCTCGACATATGACCTTTAACAACATTCTTGACCCGTCCCAAAACGGCTTCAGATCGGGTCATAGCACCGAGTCGGCCTAGTTGGCCTCCACTTAGTACTTAAGAACCACTCTCGACGCCGGTCAGAGTGCAGCGCTTATATTATTAGATCTTAGCGCTGCCTTTGATACGGTGTCTCATGACATCTTGTTGTACCGTCTGGAGGCAATTGGAATCATGGGCCAGGCCCTGGAATGGTTCCGTGCATTTTTGATGGACAGATCCTTCCGGGTCTCAGCACCGCATTTTCTATCTCAAGCCCATTCCATCTGCCAAGGGGTTCCGCAGGGCTCTGCGTTGAGCCCGACGTTGTTCAATCTTTATGTCCAACCTCTCGCGGCTGTGGCAAGAGAGTGGGGCCTAACGTTAGTTTCGTATGCTGACGATACCCAGCTGATTGTCACCTTGGCTGAAGGTCCCTCTGCCGCTGCCACTAGGTTCAGAGATGGGATGACCGCAGTTGCCCAATGGATGGCTGAAAACTGCCTTTAACTGAATGCCACTAAAACCGAGGTGATGCTGGTAGGGAAAAACACCTCCCTTTGTAACGAACATTGGTGGCCAGCTTTCTTAGGCATTATGCCTGCAGCCAAGCCAGTGGTCAAGAACTTAGGAGTGTGGCTGGACGCAGATCTCAACTTTCAGTGCCACACGAAGAAGGTGGCAGCGACATGTGTGGGCCTGCTGAGTGGCCTTTGCCCTATTTTGAAGTTCTTTAGTGCGCCTGTCCGGCAGCTTATCATCCAGGCTACAATTCTATCGCGCTTGGATTACGCTAGAGCACTACTTTTGGGCACAAATAAAGCTGAGATTTTGCGTCTCCAGCGAGTCCAGAACTCGGCAGCCCGGGCTCTTGTGGGACTTCCACGTAGATGTTCTGCTAGAGCCACTATCAGAGCTTTACACTGGCTGCCGATTCAAGCTAGAATCCAGTTTAAGACTCTTTGTTTGGCGTTCAAAATTTTGAATGGTATCAGCCCTGAGCTACTCCGCCCTCTTTTAACTCCGTATACTCCTCAGCGTAACTTGCGCTCCTTGGGTCAACATTTGGTAAATACACCCAAATTCAGACTTTGCCGTGTAGGAGGTCGTTCCTTTCGACTGCTTGCGGCCAAACTGTGGAACTCCTTGCCTGTATCTATTCGTAGTATTGATGAACTACTCCCATTTCGGAAAGCCATTAAGACCTTTCTTTTCCCTCTGATCTAAGGTTTCTTTCCTCTCAGTCTCACCATTTCCGGTACAATTATACAGTCAGCGCCGTGACGCCCCTTAGCTGGGGCAGCTGCGCGCTCTAACAAAACCTTAACATAACATAACATAACATAACATAACACATGAAACATGTTTGTTGTATGAACGCTGACTTTAGCACGATGTGCAGTTACTCACTCAACCATCACTATACAATGTCTGACGTTTTGACAATGCGAGGGGTAGACATCATTTTACCAATTATGCCACTCATGCATGTCTTGTAACCACTAATCTCACTGCGTAGTAGATGAGAACACACATGCATTCACAGCCAAAACTGTTAAAATGGATTGCACATAGTAATGGCACGTAGGGGTCATGAGGTTAGGGTATTTCTGAGGACAAATGCCTACTCACAGAGAGTGTTGTAGAGCCCCGCATTTACAAGTCAATGTGACATCAGATGCCGAGGGAAAGCATGCATATAAAATGCTTGTTGTGTGATGTCTCCAATTGTGACAGAGGAGTTTGTACACATGATCCAAAGTCAACCATGGTATGTCACCACAGACACACCCTGACCACACCACTGCCGTGTACAAATTTGCAATAGCAATTGATATACACATCTATTTAATGTGTGTGTAACATTCCATTGGTAATATTAGCTACGACCTACATACTGCCACTTCTGTGAAGCTTAGATTTTACTGTGCCAACATGTCTGAGCTTGCATGGCCTGAACAGCACTGCCTCCTGGTGCACAACGCAACTCCCCCCCGGAGGCAAGATGGTTTAGAAACAGACTTTGCAAGTCCTGACGCACTTGCCGCTGCAATTGAATGGCACAGAGGAACAACAAGATACTGTACACCACGATAACTTCAAACCCGCCAACAACGGCCAACACAAAATCATCATGACAAACAATTGGAACACAAATGTTGATATGATCCACATTGATGTGCATAACATCTAAGGAATATTCCACATCATCCATGGATTTTGGCCAACACACCAGCGAGTACACTAGCATTCCTCCCTCACAAGAGATCTGCGAGCAACATCCTTCTGAACTCTCTCCGGTCCCTGGGAGTAGATGGTCCTGCGTTAGCCTGGATTGCTCCTTTTTAAGTGAGCGCACTTTCCAGGTTTTTTCAACGAAAGCTGTATCTGATACCTGTTCATCGGTGTATGGCGTTCCCCAGGGGTCTATACTCAGCCCCCTACTATTTAACATCTATGTTAGACCCCTGGCTACCATCGTGGAGGACGCTGGGCTGACCATATTTTTATACGCTGATGACACTCAGATTGTTTTCTCCCTTTCCAGCAGTGAGTGCAGCAATATATCGGTCTTGAAGGTCGGACTGAGTGGATGCAGAAGCATCTTCTCAAGTTAAACGGTGACAAGACCGAGATCGTCATCTTGGGGAAGAATAAAGATCTCTGGGGCCCTCAGCACTGGCCTAGTGATATGGGACCCCTCCCCCATCCGGTCTCTGTGGTTCTCAACCTCGGATTTCTTATAGATGACAAGCTCTCTGTGAGGCAGCAGGCCACTAAGGTGGCCTCTGTTTGTTTTGCCACCTTGAGATGGCTCCAGAAAATCCTATGGATGCTGCCCCGTGCCACCCAGAGAACCGTTGTCCAGGCGCTAGTAATCTCCCGCCTGTACTACGGAAATGTCCTATATCTCGGTGCCGACACTTCAACCATCAACAAACTTCAGGTGGTGCAAAATTCGTCGGCCCGGCTTCTTTGTAATGTACCGAGGAGATCTTCGGCCTCACAGGCTCTTCATGACATACATTGGCTTAGGGTCCCGAGCCAAATCAAATGTAAAGCCCTGTGTCATCTTTTTAAAATTAAGCAGGGCTCAGCCCCAAAATATCTAGTCCAAGTCTTGTCCAAACCTACAAACCCAGTCGCACATTGAGATCTTCTGCAAATGGCGATTTTGTTGTTCCAAGATTTAAACTTGTAAAGATGGGGGGCCGGTCCTTCTCCCATCTAGGCCCCAAATCCTGGAACGCACTACCTATCGCCCTGAAATCAGAGACTGATTTATTTTGCTTTCGGAAAAAAACTTAAGACCCTGCTCTTTCAGTAGATCTGTCCTTTCGCTCTAGCTGGCTTATTGCACTGTGCTGTGCCTTTTTTTCTTCTTTTGTCTATCCCTGGCGCCGGGAAACCCACTGCGGGTAGCTGTTGTGCATTATAAGTTCAAATAAATAAATAAAACTCTGCATTTATTAGTGTCAATCGTGTTTGAAACACTAAACCAAGGTCATGTACGACAACTCTGACAAAGACAGGCAACACACGGAACCCTCCCCAAACACCACCACCAACCACAAACTACTGATCAACAACTGGACACCCATCACCAACGCAGACACACTGTAGTCAATTAAGTCAATCCACTCCAGGTTCCGCACGGACCCCTGCCGCCCCAACATTTTCTACTTGTTAGCAAAAATACATTTCAGCCATACTCTGCCACAACATCAAACGTTCTCAGACACATGCATTGTTGACCAACTACATGGAACACGACGAGATCATGTCACTCCTGATTAAGCCTGGGCGAATTTGGCGAATTTTGCGAATCTGGCGTTCGCGAATTTAGCGAATTTGCGAACTCGCAATCCGCAAAATCCGCGAATTCCCGCGAATTTGCAGATTTTTTTTGTGTGTGTTCGCAAGTGTTTCTGCCAGTTCGCGAGGATTTGGTAGTAGTTCGCAATTGCGAACTTACTTATCGGCTCGCAACGGTCGCGACTATGTTGTTTCTACGTCTGGTTAATCATCACAGCCTCCCAGCACCCTCTGTTTCACCACTGCCACCCTCTCTTTGACCCATGCCACCCTCTGTTACATCAATGCCACCCTCTGGTTCATCATCACTGTAGAAGATGGGGGGGAAAAGCAAGCACACCCGCCCTGCTTCAACTGACATGAATTAATTTGGGGTTAGTTTATTAACAACACCTGCCCTGCCCCAACTGACAATAATGAATTAGGGGCTAATTAATGTGTCACTGAATTTGAAGTTCCAGCCTGGCACCAGCTTGTCTGCTCCCTTAGCTGTAAATCAGGACCTTTGTGGCATACAGTTAAGGTCATAGCAGGGTCACACAATTGTTGCAAGCAGGCAACCGAATTCTGGAGGGTCCCCCAAAGGAAGCACAACAGGGAATCGTTACAAATCATGAGATTGACCTTTTGCACCTGCTTATTTGTTTTGCTTTTGCAAAAATCGTTTTTTCTGTAATTTCGCGCTATTTGCGAGGCTCGGCGTCGTGCGAAACCGACCGCGGAAGCCGCCAATTCGTGCGAATGAGCTTTATATTTTTTTGCAGCGTGTTATTTCGCGAGTTTTTTTGCAGTATTCGCGAGCCGCTTGCAGCGCAACACGCGAATTTACCCCAAGGTCGAGTACGGGCGCGGCCATTTTGTTTGCGTGACGTATTTCCGTTTCCGCCCGCTATGTATAATCTCGCGAGGTAAGCGCATTGCGAGTACAAGTTTGCACGAGATCGCGAGGAAAATTGCGTGCGAACTTACTTTCGCGCTCGTGAACGGGCGGCCATCTTGTTTTTCATGCATTTCCTGTGTCTGGGCATGGTGTTTATCCTCTTGCTATCTTTGCCATCCTTTGCTTGTTTTCAGTTTTTTTTCGAACGATTTTGCTTCTTATCTATCCCTCTCTTTTCCTAGCTGTATATTTTTGTCTTTTCTGCTATTTTTGTTTACTTTTAAACTACTTTTTAAACTCTTTTCTTTTCTTCTTCCCTATCCTATTCCTTCTTAATTTTCTACTTCCTACCTTACCTGCCCAGACCATGGTGAAGGCAGGCGCCGTGAAGCTGCCCAGGCACTTGAGGGACACAGCGGCGGCGGGGAGGAGGAGTCCTGGACCCCGTGCCAGGACAGCATGCGGGCGATTGAGGGGGGAGCAGGTGACCCGACGGGAGATCTTCAGCCCGGAGGAAGTGGGCGCGCTGGTCTACTTCGTCCAGCGCCGCCTGCCCAGGACCATCACGGGAGGCGGCAGGATCGCGGCCGGCTACAACATCCGGGAGCGCCGGAAGCGGTGGCAGAAGGTGTGCTGGGCCATGTCCCAACTCTCCGGGGTCCAGCGCACCTACAGCCAGGTCACCCACCGCTGGACGGACGTCCTGGACAGGGAGCGCGACCTGCTGGACCAGCTCGGCTTGGAGATCCCCGGGCTTGGTGAGTAGTAATAGCTATTTCATCACTCACTACTATGTTTTCTCCTGCTCTGTGTTGTTGTATTGCAAATATTTGTTTTTTACATGGAGCAAGCCAATAATGCTGCTGACGATTACATTGTAGTTAAATTATATTTCAAAATCTTCTGTGCATTTCAGGTGCACTGCTCTCCTTCTCAGTGGCGTTGCTACTATGCTTATTTGTTTTCTATTTTGTGGTCTCATTGGCCTGAGTAACAATTATGTATGAGTGTACTTTACAGAACTGCGTAATGCTAGACACTAGGGGGCAGATTACATTTACAAGACCCTTGCGCCACGTTTACGTTGCCTTACGTGTCGCAACAGCGGCGTAAACGTGGTGCATCCCTGCGAGTCATTTACAGAGTGACGCATCTAGGGAGATGCGTCACGTTATAAAGCCATGGGCCTGCGCCACAATGGGTGCGTTCCTAGTATGCAGGGTGGGCGGTCCTGCGGCTGTGCGCCTCGCAAAAGTGCCTGCGTGAAATCTACAAGATTTAACGCAGGCACTTCTGCGTCGCTGCTACGTCAATTCAATTCCTTATGCCTGCTTGAAGCAGGCGTAAGGACTGACACAGCATGTTAAGTATTGGGTGGCCCTGAGCATTACTGGAGTTGCATTGCGTTGGCGACGTGACTCCAGCGATGCGCCGCTCTTACGTGACGAGATGCGTCACGCAAGTGCCTACCCTTGCGCCAGGGCGCGCCGCATTGTAAATGAGTGCAAATACTGTGGTTGATTTACCAGACCATAACCAACTGAATTGGAACCCAGACTAACAATGACTCAATTGCTAGTCGGTTTTAGAAATATATCAATTGTATTTATTTTTATATTCAGAAATACCTTATTTTTATAAACAAACAGAAATTGGCAAAAGACTTTTTATATTTTATATATATATATACAAAAGAGACAGATAGGGATGAGTGATATAAATTGCAGAGTAGGACAGGCAATCAGTGTGTTGAACATAAGACTTTCACACATCAGTCATTCCACATTCACACTCGTATTCCTTCCATACCATAACAAACATTGTGCATGTGAGATAAGGTAGAACAGAAAAAGAGGGGGGGTCAAGTAAGCAAAATCAAGAAACATCGGAAAAAACACTTAGAATGTTGAAAAGATACTTAATATCACAACAGTTGTATGACAAACGTAATATGTATAATTCCTTATTGACCAAAAACCTAACAACAAAAAGGTACACAAGGTCGACGCGTTTCGAATCGGACCCTTTGTCCGATTCTCATCAGGACCAGAGAATCTGAAAAAAGGAAAGAAATTTCCTTTAGTATATTTATATTTCAAGAGTGGGAACAGCGACCATTCAGAGCCAAACATAGCCTCCTACCTGTGTGTATTCAGTGTTAAGTCACGGGGTGGCTGTGGACAGAGAGTTAGTCTATGGTTAGTATTAAAGAACAAAAACAAGCCTACAGTCATTAAGAAGGGTGAGTCATGGGGAGAATTTAGACGAAGGAAAACACCTGCATCAAGTAATTTAAACATCAGATGTTTAAAACGGGCTGCATGGAGTCGGGGTCGTCAGGGAGCCATCGTGAACGGGCGCTTTTAAAATGAAGGCTGTAAACATGAAAGAACAAGCACCATTGAATGTTTTCATTGAAAGGCGGTGACATACAACGGCCTACTGAGGTCTCAACAGGGCGCTACGTACCTCTGGAGCGTAACGAGTTGCTCGAGGTGCGGTTATTGATTGTTTGGATGGGGCCGATCCGCAATTCACAGCCGCTGGCTGAAAAGAGAACCAGGAAGGGCGCGTTAGTGCTTAGGTTCGGGGATAGAAAGAGCGGACATCGAGCGGGGCAGCGTGGCTGCATTTACCTTCTGTGAACTCCTTTCGCAGCATAGATCGGTGGCGTCTCTTTGTGCTCGCCGGTCTTCATGTTCTGGGTGCGGGTGGGAGCAATAGTTAAAGGAGCGCGATGTGCGAGATTTCAGGTCCGGTCACATGGTCTCAGAGGGAGTTATGGGGGTTGAAGTTTCAGCATGAACCACGTAGTTTTTAGAAAACTCGAGAGACTTCAGAAAGTTCATTTAGCCCATTTAGGACCGTGTTAAATTTTAAAATAAGGGTAGCTTCCCGTTGGCACAGTTTTTCTTCAATGTCGCCGCCCCTGATGTCTAGATCCAGCTTAGACAAAACAGTCCATTTAATGTCCTGTTCCGTATGTCCAGCAGCAGTCCAGTGACTGACAAGTGGTGCATTCGCAACAACTTTTCTCACTCTTGATTTATGCTGGCAGATGCGCTGCCTAATTTCCTGAGATGTCTTACCGACGTACAGTTTTTGGCAGGGGCATAGGATTCCATAAACCACATTTCTAGATTTACAATTAGTAAACGTGTGGTGCCTCCAAAATGTACCGTTGTAGGAAAAAACATCACCCTCAATCGTTTTGTCGCAACACACACAAGTGCCACATTTATGATGCCCTCGTATGGGCTGTAGGCCAAGTAGATTTCTTAGTGTGGGTGGTTCCTTTACGGGGACTGCTGCACGGACTAGAAAGTTGGCAATGCTTTTTTCTTTTTTAAAAGCAAACAGTGGTGGTTGGAGTAAGCTGTCTTCAAGATGTCTCACTAAATGCCAGTTCTGATTGATGGCTTTCTTTAGTTGATTTGCATGTGGGCAAAATGTCGTTACACATACCGTTCTTTCAAGATTTCGCTTCTTCTTTTTCTCCAGCAAGGTCTCACGTGGGGTCCACCATGCTCTACGCATGGCATTTTTGAGCAGTTTTTTAGGGTACCCACGTGCCAAAAGGCGATCCAACAGTTTTTGAGCATGATCAAAATATTCATCTTTAACTGAACAGTTGCGTCTGATCCTTAAGAATTGGCCAAAAGGAAGATTTTGGCGAAGATTTCTCGGGTGATTACTGGTGTAATGTAATGCCCGGTTACGATCAGTTGCTTTCCTAAATAGCGTTGTCGCCAATGTCCCTTCCAGTGCGTAGACTTTGACATCAAGGAAGGTGATTTGGTGATTGTTGTAGTTGATGGTGAATTTGATGTCCTGAGTGCGTCCGTTAAGCCATTCCAAAAAGTGTTTGAGGTGTTCTTCTGTCCCATTCCAAATAAAAAATGCGTCATCAATATAGCGCATGTAGTGACTGATACATTCCTTAAAAGGATTATTGTCCGTGATGAATTTAGCCTCAAACAGGCCCATAAACAGAACAGCCAATTCTGGAGCAAAGGGGCAGCCCATGGCCACCCCTTTGATTTGGTAGAAAAATTCAGAATCAAACATGAAAAATTTTTTGGGGGGAGTGCTAATTTAGCCAGAGAGATAATAAAATCCGTGGGCACTCTTACCGGTCGTTCCCTGTTGTTTAAGAAGTAGCTCAAAGCCTCGAGTGCTTCTTCTTGGGGAATCTGCGTATATAACGCAACAACGTCTATTGTGACAAGCAGCTGGGTGGTTGGATCAAACGTGATGTTAGTAAGTCTGTTGAGGAATGCCGTGGTATCTTGTAGATGAGCTGGGATTAAAGCAGTGAATGGTTTTAAGAAAAAATCGATGTACTTGGACACTGGTTCCCATAATGACTCGCAGCCGGAAATGATGGGTCTACCGGGTGGGTTAGTTTCATTTTTATGAACTTTAGGGAGTGCATAAAAAAGTGGTATACGTGGTTTTTTGTTCTGGAGAAAAGAGGCTTCCTTTGGTCCAAGAAATCCTTGCTCAAGACCTAGTTGAATGACATTGGACAATTGTCCTTGTAGTTCTGCAGTAGGATCACTTTTGATTTTTCTGTAACATTCCAAGTTGTTTAATTGGCTCATAACTTCTTCTTTATATTTATCCGTTTCCCACACCACTATTGCTCCTCCTTTATCCGCTTGCTTTATAGTTAAAGTCGGGTCATTTTTTAAGGATAGCATGGCGTCTTTTTGATCTTTTGGCAGATTGAATTTCACGTATTGTTTTTTAGATTCCATTTCAGTGATGGCGGATAATAAAGTTTTTTCAAAGGTCAAGACCTCCTTTGGTACTTTGTTTCCTGGTGGACAGAAGTTTGATTTGCGGCGTAAGCCCGTGACTTCTTCATTAGGTTGTGTTTCTTGATCCTTAAAGAAAGTTATAAGCCTAATTTTTCTACAGAACTCGAGAGCTTCTAACTTCATTTTTACAAAGTCTGTCCTTCTGGACGGGACAAAAGAAAGTCCTTTCTCCAAAAGAAGGGTCTCAGTTCTGGTCAGCTCCCTACCGGATAGGTTGAATATCACTGAGCTATTTAGCTCTTGTAAAATTGGCGTCTCGTGGTCATTTCCCATGGTTGGGAATTGTATCGGGGTCTGCCCCTGTTCCTCCGTGGGCCTCTTCCTAAAAAAGGTTGCTAGTTGTTTCTTTGTTGGTATGAGGTGGATTGGCCACCACTTTTATTTGCGCTGCTGTTATCTTGTTCGCTAGTGCCGGCTTCAGAGCCAGACGAGGAGGAAGTATCTGAGAAGGTGAGGAATCTGTTTTTTGAACGTCCTTGATTGTTTTGGAGGTATCTCCTCGAGTTGGTCGTTGTATAAAAATCCTTATTCAGGTACGGGTAGTTATTTTCCAGTGAGTAGTTGTTTTTGTCTGTTTCAAATTTATTTGATTTTTGAGCCACTGTATAATCTTTAAATTCCAAGATTTCTTTTTCCACCTTCTCCAGTAGATTCTTTGAATCGGCAATTTGCTGGTTGCTAGAAATTTCTGATATCAACAAATCTATTTCCTCTAGTTGTTTTTTGGAAATCCTTAGCGCAGTTTCCACGGTTAGGACCATAAGGTCCCGGCTGCACTTAGTTTCAATGCAGCTGAAACTTTTTTTATATTCAGGGTCCTCAGTAAGTATGCCCCTAAGGGGCAGAATTGTAATTACCGTCGCATCCCTACAAAGTAGCAGGGATGCGCCAGTAATTGTGCGGCCCGCTACCACCACCAAACATGGTGCGCCGTATTTGCAATGCGGCGCTCCATGGGCCCAAAACGTCACCGAAGCTTTACTGCTGGAGTTGCGTCGCAACGATGGCGCAGCTCCAGCAATGCTCTGGGGTACCCTATCTCCCCAATGCTGGGTCAAGCCGTACGTCTGCTTCAAGCAGGTGCAGGGTTTGTGTGACGCATCATTGTCCTAAAGGTGACTGATTGAAATTTTGTAGATTTCCCTCAGCCACTTTTAGGATGTGTTCCAGCGCAGGAATGCCCTCCCTTGCGCTGGAACGCCCCCTGATGGCGCAGGGCTTTATAACGGGATGCATCTCCCAAATGCGTCACGTTGTTATAATATTATACGCCGCACCATGGCGCCTCTTTTGTTTAGCTGCTGCGTCACAAAAGTCACGCAAGAACGGAGCAAAAGAGCCGCAAGTGGCTTAAATCTGCCCTTTCCTTTGTACCCCTGACAATAAGAAAAATAGTGGCGGTGGATTGATAGTTTGACTATTTAAATGACTGGTTATGTAGCAGGCAACTGTTAGTGTTGTCACTGATCTGACTGAAATCACAATGGAATTTGTCTGTCACTTTGCGTCTTGCCTGCGGACTGCTGCCTGCCAGTCCTAGGTGAACCTTTCAGTACTTTGTTTTGTCATATGGATACTTCGTTACATATATTGCGTTAAGTTAGCATGAGTGCATTACACGTTTAAACAGCCTTTTTTCCTTCGGCTTCAGTTTTGCACACGACACATACTTGTTGTTGTCGCCTTCACCCTAGAAGCGGTGAGGTGGTTTATTTGAGAATAATATGTTATTTCTATGCTATCAGCTTTGCCTGGTACACTTGGTACAACTGTCTGCACACTGAGAGCTGCACACTCTAAAATTAACCTAACACAAGGTTGCTGGGAGGCTTGATCCTCGCACCACATTAGACATAACACAAATAATGTTGATGCCAACATTTTGGGCTCTACGCGGGTTTAAGATAGAGTTACACGGAATGAACGTAGACACTTGGTGCTGCGCATGAAGAGAGCTGGTAGCTGTTGATGTGAACTGCTCCTACTGACATTGAGAGGTATGGGGCCGCCCTGCTAAAGCCCGAATGAGACCTTCTTAGATATAATATAATATGCTAGATAGGGTGCGCGAAATATAGGTGATATAGATTTCTATAGAAATTGCATTATAACATGCTAGCACCTTTTGCTTACTATGGATTAGTGACTATGCTGCTGACTCTGATTTTTATAATCTGCATTTTGGTATTATACAAGATACTGCGTTTGAGAACTTTGCATTGAATAATAAATATTTCAAACTTGCACTTGTGTTCTTTGACTCTCAGTTTTGGTTTGAAATGATTATCTAACGAAAGAGTATTCATGTGTTCCACGACTCCTG
Source organism: Lissotriton vulgaris (assembly GCF_964263255.1). NCBI lineage: Eukaryota > Metazoa > Chordata > Amphibia > Caudata > Salamandridae > Lissotriton > Lissotriton vulgaris. The sequence goes on along the minus strand of NC_141685.1, from coordinate 366,450,456 downwards.
AGGTATTCTAAAGATCATGTTCTGGTTTGTCTAAGACATGGATCATTCCATAATGATCCATGAGACACTGTAGCTAGCTAGGTAAAGAGATTTCTGACACTGAGATGAGTTTTTGGATCATCCTAACTCACTGAGGTTCTAGATCTCTATGCACAGTTCTGTGGGAGAACGGAAACCCTGCTACATGGCGCCCAACGGATTGGTTGGCCGTATTTCATGACACTCGAGTAGTATATCATTCATACCTTGACGCCTTCATTCCCGTTTCCGGTAAACGGCGGTGTCGGAAAACCTACCTGTTTTTGAAATAGGTCTTTTCAAGCTTGAATTCTTCTAAAAAAGGTTTCTTTGAATCACTACCCAGTTGTGCTACAAAGTGTTCTTTGTCTTTTTTTTCTTCTTCCTGTGCTAACATGGCAGTGGAAATAGCGCAGCATAGCCGCGTCGCGGTTCGCGACCACTTGCGGGGTTATAATGTACCCGCGGAAGGCTTGGCTGTGGTTCTAGTAGTGAGTGCGGAACATGCGTACCCGTACGAATTGTTTTATTCCTGGGTGACATTTCCGGAAGTGGACGCTAATTCGGGTGTCTACCATTCATACACTGCCACGGATGTACCGGCGGCTTATGCTCCGTACAGAGCACTGGAAGTACCTATAGATGCTTGGCAGCACGGAGTTTGGTTTGGTGGCGCCCTACCCCATTCTTTAACGGCTCCGAGGTTAGGTCCCTTATCCATTCCGGGCACAAATTGGCCCGCTTTGGGTGGATTTACTCCTCATCCTAATCGCACCACTTGTAATGTAGCTGACCTGCGGCGTCTTCATGAGGTCGCGGTTGGAGTGATTAGAGCGCTTGTTCATTACATTGGTCGTAATATTCATGGCGCAGCCCCCGCAGGTGCGCAGCTTCGGGCAGAACAGGCTGGTTTGAAAATCAGTCCTGTCTTGGTGAATTCCGTTATGGGCAGAAAGCCAGACAATAAGGATGATTTTCCTTACTGGCTTGCCGAGAAATTCGACCAGCTGGAGGCTGTGTTTCCTAATACGACTCCGGGTGAAAAACACCGGATTCTTACGCTTAGTTTACCAAATGATTTAGCCCCGGAACTTGTTGACTGTGAGACATGGGGTAAGACTTTTGCAGCGGTTTACTCGCGGTGCTTTGGCACACCGTCAGTGTCGAACCTGTCTGCGATCCTCAAACGTGTTCAGGATGATCACGGACCTGAGTCGGCGATTGAGTTGGGTATGCGCCTGAACGGTTCATTTGAGACAGTTTGCGGTATTATCCTTGCCAATGTAAAAGGGGATGCAGTGAACTTTCAAGTGGCCAATGGTCTGGCGTTAATTCCCGATGCCGAGAAACCCCGTCAGCTGGCAAGAATAATTGTGGCGGCTTATAAAATGGTTGGCCGCAATTCTAAGGGTGCGAAGGTTTTTCTTGAAAAAGAAAAGAAGCAGCCCAAGGGGCAGTCTTCGGAAACAGGTGGACAGCCCAGGTCCAAAAAACAAAATTGGCCTAAAAAACAGAATCAGGGTAAGCAACAACAACAACAGACACAGGTCTCGGTCCGGCGCCTTCACAACCTGCGCAGTCAGAGCGAGTTTATGAATTGCGCGATCGCGCTACGATTAAATCGCCTGACAGATATCAGGCATCTGACCAACGCTCTCCTCGTTCCTTTCAGGACTCATCGGCTCCGTCAACCGGTGGTGGAGGGGGCGGCGGGGCAGGGGTGGTCAGCAAGGACGTGGCCAGCCCCACACACGAAGTGAAGGGGATCAGCGGGACGACTCTACGCCAAAGAGACCGCAGTTTGCCAAGAAGAAAGTCGCAGCCTTAACGGCGCATCGATATGCCCCAGATAGTGAGAACGCGGCTTCGGAATCTGACGTGGGCTCTGACCTTGCTGGACAGCGCGGCGGAGATTACCATAGTGAGAGAGGCCCTCCGTCCACTGTTGAAGGTGACAGCGACTGACACTTATGTTGTAATTGAAACAGCTGATACACATGTTGCTCCCCCTGAAAGACTTTTTGAAATTGTCCTGTTAATTGAAGGTGACATGCAGCGAACTGTAAAAGGGGTATTTTGGGAGAATCTTTCGGATACGTATGACATTTTGCTTTCGGAGGCTGACTGGCCCCCACCTTTTGTTCTCGCAGCTCCGCGAGGGGAGGAGGTAATCCTCCCCAGTTTCGCGCACACTGTGCCAAGAGTGGAAGCGCTGCATTTTGCAGAAGAGTGGGCTCTGGCGCTTGCGCCGGCTGTGTACCGGAATCAGTGTGGCTGGGATAAATTGTCCCCTAGCCATGAGATTCCATTGCGGTTGCAGCCTCAGCCACAACCCCAGTATCCCATACGGCGTGAAGCTAAAGCTTCGGTCGCGGCTATCCTTGAACAATTGGAATATCAAGGTGTAATTGAAACGTGTGTGTCACCGATGAATAATCCCCTTTTTACTGTTAACAAGCCTGACGGCTCGTATCGTCTAGTTTTGGATTACCGGCATTTGAACTCGCATTGCCGTAACTGTGCAGTACAGAATACTCACGGCTCTGCCCTAGTGAATAGTCTTGAGCGTAAACGGTTCAAAACCACGCTTGACATTTCCAATGGTTTTTATGCACATAGATTAGATGGTCTAAGTTCCCAATGGACCAGTTTTACGTGCGGCGGCGTACAAAAAATGTTTAAACGACTCCCAATGGGATATAAAAATAGTCCTGGAGTGTTTTCCGCCCGCATAGTCTCTCTTTTAGAGAGTTTCGATCCAGTTGCATGTTCGTATGTGCATGACATTTATCTCACAGACGACGAGCTTTGGGTGCATCTGTGTCGAGTAAACAGCATAATTTGTAACTTTGCAGACATGGGTTACAAGTTTAACTTTGCAAAATCTCACATTGCGGAGTACACAGTGTTGTTTCTTGGTTATGAACTTAACCATGAAGGAAAGGGATTGGCTCCTCACTTCCTGGAGAAGTGCGCGCAGTTGCGCTCTCCGACAACGCTGAAAAAATTGCAGTCTTTACTGGGTTTTTTAAATTTCGGAAGGACGTACATTCCGGAATATGCCCAGCGTATCAAGCCATTATATGCCTTGGTACAACCATCTTTTTCCAAATCATGCTGGCTGCCTGAGCATTCAGCCATTCTGCAGTCTTTGCAGGCTGATTTGCTCACTTCTGACTACTTACAGACCCATGATAACCAGACTAACCTGGTGATAAGAATTATCCCTGGGACGGTGGGTTTCACGTACCTGACTTTTAATGAGGGGGATACTGTACCTATTGCTTACAAGTCACACTTGTACACTTCGGCCGAACTGCGTTTTTCCACTGTGGAGAAAGTTTTAACGGCTGTGCAGATGGCAATTCTTAAAGAACGTGCCCTGTCGCAGGGAAAGCGCATGTTGGTTGTTACCCCGTGTCCTGCATTGGAGGCGGTCACGAAAGCCAGTGTACCTAATTCTAAAGCTTTGCACCCTCGGTGGATTCAGTGGGCTACATCCTTGACATCTCAGGATGTCACGTTTATTTTTGACGCCGCTTTACGGTCGCAGGAGTATTTACAGTATGAATTTGTTCATCCTGCTCCTTTAGCAATGCGGCCGTTGGAGGATTTCCATTGTATCATTTACACTGATGGTTCGGCGCAGGTTGCGCATGGCTCTAAACATGCCTACGTTTCCGCTTGCGCCATTGTGGTCGGTGCCATGGTGAACGATGAGTTCAAGTCCAGTGTCGTGCACACGCAGACGCTTGGAGACTGCACCGCACAATTAGCAGAGCTCCGTGCTCTTATGCTCGGATTGGAGTACGCAGATCCTAGTGTGACGACTTTAATCGTAAGTGATTCGTACTACTGTGTCCAGTCTTACAATGAGAACTTGTTCTTTTGGATTCAGAATGATTTTCGTGATTCCAAGGGTAGCACAATAAAACATAAAATGATCTGGGTCCGAGTGGCGGAACTTAAAGAAAAGCTGCCGCTCGTGTTTGTGATTCATACTCTCGGCCACCAGCGCGTGGGAGTCCACGCTGTTGGCAACTCGCTTGCTGATGAAGCAGCGAAGTCAGCGGTATCAAAATACTTAGTTGCAGCAGTCACAAGGTCCAAAAGCAAAATAGATGATGACATCTTGGCGGCTGTTGCTGCCACAGCGAAGGGAGGTAAATATCCTGCGGGGTTCCCTTCGAAGTACACATACCACTTAAGTCCCGATAAGGTTCCTTATGTGAAAATTCCTGAAGTTGGAGAGCGTCTAGTTCCCAACTCGGATCGCAGAGCTTCTCTGATTACAGCGGCTCATGAAGGTGTGGCGTCTGCGCATGCGGGCGTCTCAGCCACTGTATCTCAGCTACAACAGAGGTTCTGGTGGCAGGGACTGTACAAACAGACGCGCGATTATGTCCTTATGTGTGACATTTGTCAGCAGATCAAGCCTTCTACTGCTGCGCGTCCGCCTCAGACACAGTTGTACATCTCTAATAAATCACTTGGATGTGTTTATTTGGATCACTGCGGTCCTTTTTCTTCTGATACTGCGTATAAATACATCTTAGTAGCAGTTGACTCATGCACACGCTTTGTATGGGTATGGCCGCATCGAAGCGCTGATTCGCGAACTGTCATTAAGGATTTGCGTGTCTTTGTGGGAATCTTTGCTTGTGGTGCTTTCCATTCGGACCAGGGTCCGGCTTTCGCCTCTAAGGCGTATAAGGATGCTATGGTTGCGTTGGGAGTACAGGTGAAGTTTTCAAGTCCCTACAGGCCTGAGGGCAATTCTGTAGTAGAAAGAATGAACCGCGACTTAAAGCAATCTTTGACAGCCCGTGTTATAGGCACTGGTAGAAACTGGCTGACCCACCTCTATGGCGTGCAGCGTGCGCTTAATAATCTCCCTAGAAGGTCTCTGGGTGGGCGGACCCCATACGAAATGCTCTTTGGTATCAAGATGTACGTCCCTGACCTTGATGGTGCAGACTGCCAGGCCCAGGCCACGGCCTTTGACGTAGATGAACATTGCAATGTTTTACAGGATCTACAAAAGACCAGAGACAGTCTTGCAAAGGAACACTTGCCCTCCACGTCGGATGATGCGTTGCAGATCCCGGTAGTTGGCTGGCTACCCCAAGTTGGAGAACTGGTTCGAGAGAAGATCGATAACAAGAAAGAGTTTGGTCCCTCATATAGAGCGCCGGTTCGAGTCCTTGGAGTGAAGGGCACACGAACAGTCATTTTACCACCACTTCCAGGTCGTAAAGAAAACAGATTTATTTCTATTGACAATGTCAAGACACACAGGGTGGCCGATTCTTCATAGCATGACACCGGCTGTATCCTGTCCTTCCATGGTGAGGAACTCTGTGCTGGCTATTACATCTGGTGCAGATCAGGAGGTGTCCCTCGAGATGCCTGCTATATCAAGTCCTTTATTAAATACTATTCCTATTACTAACATTGATGAGCTGACCTATGCAGAACCTGCTGAGTTATCTATGTCCGATATACAAGCTCGTTTGGCTAACCAGTCCAGATTCTCTTTTGACTCTAATTCGGAACTTTCGAAGAAACCATCGACTATTGCAAAATATGCCACGTTGTTTAAAAAACATTTTTTAGTTCCACCTTGGACATACATTTGGCTGATACTATTTTCATTTTATCTTTTTATGTCGATTGGTTTTGTGTTTTGTTTTTTCCGTCTGATTGATGGCCATTATGTAAAAGAAAGAACAGGAATTCGGTACCTTAATGGAACATTGGCCCCTCTCTCCTCCTCACATTCCGCACACAGACTAAAGAGAGACTTGAAAACTGTAAAGATTACTGCTTGGCCTGTCCTTGATGGAATTGTGTGGGATGCGGTTAGGTTTCAGATACATGGCCCCACAGAAGTTATTAATGTTCCTAATGTGCTTAGAGTAAACATGGGAGATGTGATTAAGCAAAATATTCATTCTGATGATTGGGATCTTCAGGCCGTAGAAACATTGTTCTCTGATTTAAAATATTATGCGGCCTTTGATGATGAGGATTTATATTTAGATTCTGTCAATTATGGTGATTTGTTTTGTTACCAACATTATGGCAATCATTTCTTGCACAAGACAAGTTCCAGGAGGGTTCCTGTGAATTACACTCAGTGGGAACATTGCCCTACTCCTTTACAGGGGAGCTCAAGTACGTTACTGGGGAAATATTCTTACTTTACAGATTTTAATCAATCAAATCCTGAGTCGTTTTATTTTAAAGTGAACCAGAAATTCATGCCCAAAGTTAGGCTAACTGACACAAAATTGTTGTATTCAAAGTCCTTTCTAGAAAGGTTATCTGTGGATGGCTATGAGTTATGGAAGGATGCTATTGACCTTAAATCGGTTTGGGGTACCAAAGATTGGCAGGTACAAGGCACTGAGGCTTTGCATCGTGCATGTCTCATCCCGAATCACATGTTGTTTTTAAATTCGACTGTTTCCCAAACAACATGTTTTGGATTGGCTACATCTAAAAAATTAAATATGCCTACTATCCCTGATTTAGAAGAATATTCAGGTTGGAGTAATTTCACTACATTATCCATAAGTGAGATACAAGCACTTTTGCAGAATTCCTCCTTTAATATTTCCAGTTTTGATCCAGATGGGTGGCTTTTATGGCAAAGAAGCTCTGATTCTTGCCAACGTCGTTTTTTGGGTTTGTCTGAAGGTTTTACACGCATCAGGCCAGATCCCAGGTTTGACACAGATCACACTGTTACAACTTATTCAGTAGGCAAATTGTGTCAGAACTGGTTACAACATTCCACTTTAGCTGCAGTTAAACTGCATCTGTCCCAGTTGAATGAGAACATAGAGCTAAATGATTTTATAAAAGGCCCGACTATGGGTAGGTCTAAACGCTTTATTTATGCTGTTTACAATGAAATTTGGAAGTTTTCACAAGTCGAAGCAGCTAAACGCCTGAGGGCTATTGATCAAGCCAATTTGGAAAAAGTGCTTGCAGTGGTCGATAACAGTATTAACACACTTTCTTCCAGAATTTACACATTGGATAATATTGTTTCTTCTGTTGTTGATATTGTACATGATGAAGTGTCCACGTTATACCATGGTCAAAATCAATTGCGTTCTGTAATGCAGTTTGCCTGGACTCTACAGACAATTAAGGCTGGTCGAGTTCCCTGGACCTCATTGAACGTTTCATCCCTTTTCGCCCCTTTTAATCTTACTGAAAAACAGCGCATGCTTTCAATGCGTGATGCATCATTTTCTATGTTACATATTGAGAAGCTAGAATCCTTACCTTTCTCTGTAGCTGAAACCACTACTGCCACGTGGCTTATTCATGGTTTAATTACATTACCATTTCCTTTATATAAATTTACTAACTGTATGCGGTATATTGCTATAGGACGATATGAACCACTAGGCAATGCATTCCTGCATGAGGCATGGTCATTGCCATACACATACAGATGTCTGAAGGATGGGAAAGAAGTGAATCTTAATGGTGAGGAATGCACACAGTCACCTGACCGTTCATTAATATGCAGACACATTCAGTTACACGGTTCTTGTAATCAGGACCGACCAAATTTAGCATGTGTTTTAAAAGGCACGCCAGTTCCAGCAGTGGTTCCCACATTCACTTTATTAGCTAATGGTAGTTATTTGCTTTTAAACAACGAATTATGTTGTGGTTTATTAATTGGTGTGGCATATGTGGTAACTGTATCAGAGCGTGTAGTGTGCTGCAAGAATGTTCTATACCCACCCACGCATGGTTCTTCAGATGTCTCCATCTGGCCACGGATTCCAACCTTGGAAGCAAAATTCAATGGTTTAAGCAGAATAAGGGCCCTTTTGTCTCAAAAAGAAGTGACCCTGAGTTCGGCCCGGGAAACTTATGTCCTTCACATAGCCAACACCCGCACAGAGGTGCAGGCGCTTTTAAATACTGATTTGCCGTTTCATTTCTGCGAGCTGGTACACCAGATATTTAATGCTTCTTCAACGACTGGCCTTGCACATTTTTTCAAGTTAGTCAGCAGTGGCCTCGTGACTACGTTTGAAAAGGTTTTTGGTATCATTCCCACGTTTTTCCACACTATTTTTTCGAGTTTGTTTGGTGGACTACCTGTGTTACTGGCTGTAGCCGCAGGCATTCTGTTGGTGTTTTTCTTCATAAAACATGGATGCCCATCCTGCACAAGACGCCGTTCAACGCCTCCTGACACTGTGCCGTAATCGAATGCTCAATTACTATGGAACATTGCCGCTTGCAGCATTAAGCACGGCCTATAGATTGTCATTTCGGTTCACCGACTTCACGTGTGTCCAACCTGTGTTTCACTGCCTGAGCTGCGAGTTCGATTGGGCCATTGATTTGTGCCTATGCTTGAGGACTGCTCCTGACGTCGATTTTGATCAGCTAATGCGTCCCGTGGTGGCTCATGAGTTGATCTGTTCTGGCGAGAGAGTTATGGCCTTGGCAGCAATAAATGGAGTTTTGGGCCAATGGGAGATCTCTGCAGCGGCGGATGCCTTTCTGACACACAGCGATCTGGTGAACCCACCGAGTTGTCCTCTGGCGTTACAGGAGGATCCGATGCTGGAGGAGCACGTATGTTCTTTCCCATTGCTGAATTGGATTGCTGAACTATTTTCGGATGATGGCAGTGATTTCATACTGGAGGCTGTTGCAACTTTCTTTGCATATACTTTCCATTCGTGACATACCTGGGAGGAGTGCTTTGTTGTGAAATATGACTTTCCCCTCGCTGAATTGGAGAGATGGAGTGTGTTCAGCTGATGGAGAATTCAATCACGTGATGTCACTGAGGATAACGTCATTGTGGCACATGACTTTGGATATCGGATAAGTGCCTTGTTTTTTCTCTTACAGACATTTGGATTGATGCGACCTGGTCCTACTTTCATATTTTTGAGACCTGGCGAATAACTTTTGGTTCGAAAGTTTTGTTTTTATTTTTAGACTTGAGGCCACTGTAGGCGTTCATACATATTCATTCATACATATTTTTAGCTTATTTTAGCTTGAGATTATTGAACTTTGCTTTCAATTTTTGAATCTGATTTAATATTGCCTTTTCCCTTATGTTTGACGGTGCTCGGACCAATGGGGGGGTGTCATATGGATACTTCGTTACATATATTGCGTTAAGTTAGCATGAGTGCATTACAAGTTTAAACAGCCTTTTTTCCTTCGGCTTCAGTTTTGCACACGACACATACTTGTTGTTGTCGCCTTCACCCTAGAAGCGGTGAGGTGGTTTATTTGAGAATAATATGTTATTTCTATGCTATCAGCTTTGCCTGGTACACTTGGTACAACTGTCTGCACACTGAGAGCTGCACACTCTAAAATTAACCTAACACAAGGTTGCTGGGAGGCTTGATCCTCGCACCACATTAGACATAACACAAATAATGTTGATGCCAACATTTTGGGCTCTACGCGGGTTTAAGATAGAGTTACACGGAATGAACGTAGACACTTGGTGCTGCGCATGAAGAGAGCTGGTAGCTGTTGATGTGAACTGCTCCTACTGACATTGAGAGGTATGGGGCCGCCCTGCTAAAGCCCGAATGAGACCTTCTTAGATATAATATAATATGCTAGATAGGGTGCGCGAAATATAGGTGATATAGATTTCTATAGAAATTGCATTATAACATGCTAGCACCTTTTGCTTACTATGGATTAGTGACTATGCTGCTGACTCTGATTTTTATAATCTGCATTTTGGTATTATACAAGATACTGCGTTTGAGAACTTTGCATTGAATAATAAATATTTCAAACTTGCACTTGTGTTCTTTGACTCTCAGTTTTGGTTTGAAATGATTATCTAACGAAAGAGTGTTCATGTGTTCCACGACTCCTGAGGTATTCTAAAGATCATGTTCTGGTTTGTCTAAGACATGGATCATTCCATAATGATCCATGAGACACTGTAGCTAGCTAGGTAAAGAGATTTCTGACACTGAGATGAGTTTTTGGATCATCCTAACTCACTGAGGTTCTAGATCTCTATGCACAGTTCTGTGGGAGAACGGAAACCCTGCTACAGTTTAGTGAGTTACGTGACTTTCGAAGTCGCAGGTCCGCAAATCAATGAAAACTAAACCTAATCAATATAATTTCGTGGAAATATTTTGTTATTGTTGTTTTGAAATGTTTGATTTGGTTGACATTGACAAGCAACAATCATCCATGTTTTCTGTTCTTTCTTTCATGTTGTACGTCAGCTCCCCCCAGGGGCGAGGGGACACAGGAGCAGCAGGCGGCGGATGCTGTTGAACAGGGCCAGGATCGGGCAGGCGAGGGCTCCTTTGCTGGCCCCAGTAAGTTTTCATTTTAGACTAGTACCTATTTTTCCTAGCGTTCCTCATTTGATTTTTTCAAAATCGTCTCTGCTCTTCTTGTAGACTGTATCTAAATTCTTATCCTGCCTCTACTATGACTCCCTGTGGTATTACTAGATTATTCTTATTAGTCTGTCTGTGTAGCTAACTAAGATTGCACGGTTGGCGAAACTCCCATTCTAGTCAGCAATAGCTCTATCAACTTAGTGCAGTGCAGTCCTCTGGGATTGTCCATAATGTCTTTTGAAGTGTTCTATCTGCTTTGAAAATTCCCAACTATAAAATGTGAATGACCACCAAGAAAGAATAAGATACTACCTTTTGGTTTGGATAGGAGGACAATCCATACCACTACTGTTGAGGGGACAATTCTTCTGCAGAAACAACTATGGACAATAAATAGTGCATTGCTTATCAATTATAATAGGCGCTGTTAGAGTTTCCACATACCTCTGTGATGACAGACTTTGAACCCCCAATGTCCTTACTGACTGACTACATAGTGTGGCACAGTCATTTACCTCCCGAATTCATCGATGATTGATCCCCAATGATGATTATCCAACGTAGCTCAAGAGTACGGAGTCAGAGTCAAGAAGTGTCAGAGGCACGGACTCATGCTTGCAAAAATTGCAAAACCCTTCGCTCAGTCGCTCTAGTCTGGACCAAAAAACACAGAGTCTATTTAAGTTTAAAAGCTTTATTAAAAGTAAACACATTTATTAAAATGAAGTCATAATAAAAAAACTAAACGTTTAACTGAGAATGGAAAAGTGGTTAGTGCTGACGATTAATTGAAGACATTTCTTGTGGTCGAGCCGAGCTCTCACCTTGTTTCAACTTGATCTTGTTGTTAGAAGTCCATCTTCTGTCTGTGTGGAGAAAAATGGTGCGTGTTAAAAAGCCAGCCTTCATCAGTTGTGCCAAAAAGTGCAGCAAGACAACAACCTTCCCTGGAAAAAGGGACATTTTTTTTTTACTTTAAAGTACACAGTCACAAATTACATTGTTTTCACATGTCTTCATTCCTAGACCAAATACTAGTGAGTGGTTTATTCTAACATTCTTAAATGTACTTTGTAGGTGGAACATCTGGTGGCGCGGCCAACGTGGAGGTGGTGGTGCTCGACACGGAGGCGGAGGGCAATTCCTCAGGGGAGGAGGCGGCGGTTCCAGTGCCGGCTGTGAGAGTTCAGACGGTGGTGGTGGCGGGCAGAGGTAAGCTCTTATATATTCCTTACTTATTGAGATTGAAGACATGGCTGGGAAGGAAAGAATATGAGATGCATGGCTGGGTGAATGATGAAGCAATGATTGGTGGAAGGACAACAGCCTGGGTGGGTGACACAGAAACTGTATGTGTCCATAATATACCTGGATCATGCTATTATCTGACTCTTAGATAGCATATATGTATCTAGAGCAGGGGTACTCATAGTACGGCCCGCGGGCCGGTGGCGGCCCGGCAAGCCTTCCTTGGCGGTGCGCAGACCTTGCAGACAATCACTGCTCCCCCGGCCCCCACAGAGCAGAGGCTTTGTTGTATTTCACCTGTTAGCGCCCCTGCATCTCCACTCTGACAATCACTGCTCCCCCGGCCCCCACAGAGCAGAGTGGAGATGCAGGGCCACAAAGAGGTGAAATAGAACAAAGCCTCTGCCCTGTGGGGCCGGGCAAGCAGTGATTGTCAGGGTGGAGATGCAGGGGCGCTACAACAAACAAAGCCTCAATAATATGTTAATGGTCTTTTAAAGACCTGTTAAGTACTTTGGTGTGGCTGTCTGTGTGTGCACGTTGAGGAAGCTGTCTCAGCCCGGGCTGAAGGCTGACACAGACAGACACACACACAGTGAGATGACAGAGGGGGAGGGAGAGGGAGGGCAGGAGGGAGAGAGAGATGGAGAGGGAGGGCAGGAGGGAGAGCAGGAGGGAGAGAGATGTATGTAAATGCTGGGTCTGGTGGCTCAGTGGATGAAGGCATCTGCTGCAGGGACCTGTGAGCAACCTCATGATCACAAGTTTTCGTTTTGCTTTAGCCCGCCCCCTCTGACTCCGCCCCCACCAGTGCGGCTCTCGGCCACAAACTACACTGTAAATTTAGCCCCTGAGAGAAAGTTTGTGAGTACCCATGATCTAGAGAGAGTAGACGGTCAGTGGATGAACTAAGTGTAACTTTGAAGAGCATGTAACACAGCACCCGCACGTCCGTTCCAGTGTAGGAAAGGCAAGGAAAAGAAGTTGTAATTTTGTCCAAATACTACCATCAATAGTAGCAGTAGTTTGTATTGCAAGCACAGCATAGATCCGGTTATTACGGTGGCCACTCCCTACCTCTCTTAATAAGTTTAGTAGTACTCAGTCATTCATGTGTGGATGTATCACTGGTCACTCAATAAAAAGCAAAGCACCTAAAGTCATCCCATATGTAAGCAAAAACATCCCATGTGAAGTGATAGATAATCAGATTATTTATCTTCTTCATTTTTCCATTTCTAGTACTCATTTGCACTGTAGGGTGAAAGTTAAATTAATTAAGCAGTAGCCCTTGTAACAGAGTATTCTCAGTGCCACCCATAATAGAAAAGTAAGAGCTTCACCACCTGCATGTACTGGACCGGTGCAGTAACGCAAGTCTGGGTCACTCATCATGGCGTGCGTCTCTTTTTCTCGGGTGCAAGTTCACTGCGCTGGCATTATGCCGGCTTGCAGAAGATAACGTACCAATTTTCCTAAACAAGAGACAAAAAGAAGAATAAGACTGGTGTACTTTCATAGTCGACTCCAATGGAAGTCCATAGTGCTCGTAGAATTTGTTCCTTAAACTCCCACTAATGTTAGAGCAAGGATGAAGAAGTGGGAGGTTAGATAGATACTGGCCTCAATAGTTATGTAATGCGCTTGCAAGTTGCTAGTTGTACTGCAACACAAATTTCTGCTGAATGATTGAGTTAATCTTAAAGAGCATTGGTTACAGACTATGTCTTTCTTTCTTCATATAGATGCTCCTTCCAAACAAACAAGGAGGAAGGATCTGGCTAGAGCGGCCCGGCAACGGAGGATCGCTGCCACTGTTGTAGAATATCGGCGGCTGGTGGCCCTGGAGGACGACGAAAGTGTGCAGTCGACCACAACAACAACGTCGTCTGCATCGGCCTCCGTGCCCCCAGGGCTGCCACCCAGCACAGTGCTCCAGCAAGACTGAGCCGGGCTGCCAAAGCCAAATGCCACCGCCGAGCAGCAAGGACAACAGCTGCCTCTCACAGCCATTGTAACTGCAAGGCACGCCTGCGCCGCAGTACCCTAAGGGTGTTCCGCCTTCAGCAGGAGCTCCACCACTTTACAAACGTGTTGGAGGGGCTCCGCGTAGAGCACGCCTTGCTCCGCCAGGAGTATGATGACCTGGCCCAAAAAGTAAACAGCATCCACCCATAGTGTCCCTTGCCCCTTTTTTTGAGACTTTTGGGGGGTGGGAATCGGGAGTTGGGTTTGGGACTTTTAAAGGACAACCGTTGGGGTTAGGGAGGGTCTTGCCGGAGATTATTTTGTTAGGGATATAAATATACTTTTTCAAACTTTATCTGAGCATACCTGTTTTTTACTGCTTGCCTGGTGGGTGGGGGTTTAACAGTAACTTTGTTTTCATGAAAGTTTAGTTCCATTTTCTTCCTTTAAGCGTAAATGGCCAAATGTTTTCAACACTAAGTGCTACTCACAAAGTAAGTGAAGTGAATTCAAGAGTCCTAGGACTTTAGTAGTACTACCGTCAGTCTCTCGTCTCTCCTAATACTCCATTATACTCCCTCCCACCAAACGCTTATCTTACCTGTAATTTGTGTTTGAAAGTAGGGCTAGACCCAGGGCTGGCTCCACGGGAAACAGCGAATAAGGTTGGTGATCCTGGGCGGATAAAATTTCCTCATAGCGGTGGTACTAGTGGTGTGACACAGTGGCAGTTGCATGCCTATGAAAAAAAAAGAAAATGAAATCTGGTTTGTCCTCCTGAGCAATACAACGGTACAATAGAGAATATAGCAGGTGACAGTACACTAGAACAGTGCCACATTGTAGCCTAACAAATGGTAAAGTATAACTACTAATTCGGTTGAAGTTCTTTGACATTAGCCATGGGTCTTTGTCAAGCAGAGTAAGAATATATCCTTGGATTTCTTCACCAGCCTGTTGCTATCACCTTATCCTCCCCAGCAAGTGTGTAGATTTATTGCTGTAATTTAGTCACACATCAATCAAAACCACACAGCCCGGGGGAAGAGGGTTAGGGCTTGAAAAATGGATGGTTACGGGGGGTTTTGGGAAAGGTTTTGGGAGACAAGAAAAAATAGCACAGCATGGACAAACAATTGTGAACATAAACAAATCTTTGGGTACAAACCTATCCATCAATCTTTGAAAGTGCATGCACTACTGCATGCATGTCAGTGAAAAGTAAGTAGTACTTTCGACAACTGTGGAAGAAAGAATGCGACAGTACAGGGCGTGTGTGGAAATATTGATAACTATATTCGACATAAGGTCTCTGTTGCCAGACACCTGAGAGCCTTGCTGGTCACTATAAATCCATTCACAACACTCAATGGGGTTGGTCTGGAAGGTATAGTAGATAGAAAAGGAGAAATTGCTCTTTTTCTAGGTGTCCCCTCACTCACCAGGGTTGCCCCTTGGTGACATGCTTCATCATTGGGGCCATCCCAGTCCTCTACGGGCTGGGGCGTGCTGCGACTTGTGAATTACGTAGGAGCACTTACAAATGACTATGTGTGGTGCAGATGTGATAGTGGAGTGGACTAAGTGATGTGTTAAGGGATCAATTTAGAAGCAGAGAGAGATCCAAGAAATGCAGTCACAGTCATAGAAAGAAACAATGGATACTGTATCTGTATGTTGTTGTAGTTGTCCTGTTGAAATTGGTAAGTAAGTTGCATGCAGAAAAAAATTCCCCTTATTAGCGGCACTCCTCCATTCCATCTGACGCTTCGTCCATCAATGTTGGTCACCAGAAGACAGCCTGTAAAAAAAACACAGCATGGACAAACAATTGTGAACATAAACAAATTTTTGGGTACAAACCTATCCATCAATCTTTGAAAGTGCATGCACTACTGCATGCATGTCAGTGAAAAGTAAGTAGTACTTTCGACAACTGTGGAAGAAAGAATGCGACAGTACAGGGCGTGTGTGGAAATATTGATAACTATATTCAACATAAGGTCTCTGTTGCCAGATACCTGAGAGCCTTGCTGGTCACTATAAATCCATTCACAACACTCAATGGGGTTGGTCTGGAAGGTATAGTAGATAGAAAAGGAGAAATTGCTCTTTTTCTAGGTGTTCCCTCACTCACCAGGGTTGCCCCTTGGTGACATGCTTCATCATTGGGGCCATCCCAGTCCTCTACGGGCTGGGGCGTGCTGCGACTTGCGAATTACGTAGGAGCACTTACAAATGACTATGTGTGGTGCAGATGTGATAGTGGAGTGGACTAAGTGATGTGTTAAGGGATCAATTTAGAAGCAGAGAGAGATCCAAGAAATGCAGTCACAGTCATAGAAAGAAACAATGGATACTGTATCTGTATGTTGTTGTAGTTGTCCTGTTGAAATTGGTAAGTAAGTTGCATGCAGAAAAAAATTCCTCTTATTAGCGGCACTCCTCCATTCCATCTGACGCTTCGTCCATCAATGTTGGTCACCAGAAGACACCCTGTCCACTGCCTGCCTGGCGGATGCTGAATTGCGGCTCGCTAAGGTGAAGCCTGACTCCATCCTTTTTTCCCCATTGCACAGACTGAAACCCGGCCTGTAATTATTCAACGAAAAACAGGAAGTGATATAATATTACAACACCACTGATAAATAAATATAAGGTATGTAGGCTGTGGAGTGCAAAAAAGTCACACTTTGATTTTCCTAGTAGACAGTACAATATTTTTGAAAGTGCGTACTCTGTCTGAGTCACCTTTTGAAGGATAACTAAGTATGGGCAAATTATTGTAGCGGATCTTTCCCCTCAAGCTAGGTGTACTGTAAACTGTGTTTTAAAACATAATTAGATCTTCCCAGCAGTGCTCCCACCCAGACCCTTACTAAAGCCAGTCGCAAAAATGTAGAAGAGACCCAATCAAATCTCAAAAAACGAGGCCTAGCAGAAAAGTGGTGACAAAACGTACTTTGAAAGTAAAAGTAGGCCCAAATACCCCCTTATCCACCGTGGATTGTATTCAAACCACTTGCAAGCAACCAAGCAAAAGTATCCATAGCCAGCATCGCTCCAAGACTTGAAAACCCCCCCACCCAAACACATGCAATGGAATTACTGCTAACCCTAACGAACCCTAAGTTAAGAATAGTGGCAAAGGCTTTCTTTAACTATGCCAAATCCCCCCTTTCCCACCATGGATTTTCTTCAAATGACTTGCAACCAAAATTACACATTCTCACGAGTGCTCTAAGACCCCAGAACTCAGTTGCAAAAATCTAGAACACCCCGAAACACATGCAATCCTGCTGCTAGGGCTAACCCTAACGAACCCTAAGTTAAAAAAAGTGCCAAAAGGCTTTTCCGTGTGGATTTTGTCCCAACCACTTCTATCTGGTATTAGACCTTCCCAGGAATGCCCCAAGAACCGCCAACCCACCCGCCAAAAAGCATAACACCCCCAAACAGGCCAAAAGCAAAATCTCATACTTACAATATTTCTCGGCCTTCGGTCCAAACGCGCTGTGTAGCTAGGCCATAAGTCCGGTTTACCACCACGGATTTCCTGAAAAGCAAATGCAATCAAGATTAGAGTGTCCCAGCAGTGCTCACAGACCCGGAAACTCACCCACAAACATCCGGAACCCCCCCAAAGAGCACCTCAAAGGCAAGCAAGTAAGCAAAAACACCAAAAAATTTCCGCCTCGGATTTGGGCCAAACCACTTTTATCCGGTAGTAGAGCTTCCCAGCAATGGCCCCAGAGCCGTCAACCCAGGAGAAAACGAGTAGAAGACCCCCGAACAGCCAAAGAACAAAAGTACAAAAATGGGGACTTAGTCATTTTTTGGCAAATTTCCCAAATCACTCTGCGCGCGCTCTGCAGCTAGGCCCTAACTCCCCTCTGCCACCATGGATTTGCTTCAAACCTCTTGCAAAGTAAAGTATCTATAGCCCGCAGTGCTCCCAGACCCCGAAACCCACCCACAAACACCAGGAAGCCCCCCAAATAGGCCCCCAAAAACGCTACATTGAGCAAAATGTCAGAAATAGCAACAAAAAAAAATCGCTGTGGATTTTGTCCCAACCACTTCTATCCGGTATTAGACCTTCCCAGGAATGCCCCAAGACCCGCCAAAAAGCATAACACCCCCAAACAGGCCAAAAGCAAAATCTCATACTTACAATATTTCTCGGCCTTCGGTCCAAACGCGCTGTATAGCTAGGCCATAAGTCCGGTTTACCACCACGGATTTCCTGAAAAGCAAATGCAATCAAGATTAGAGTGTCCTAGCAGTGCTCACAGACCCCGAAACTCACCCACAAACAGCCGGAACCCCCTCAAAGAGCACCTCAAAGGCAAGCAAGTCAGCAAAAAACACCAAAAAATTTCCGCCTTGGATTTGGTCCAAACAACTTTTATCCGGTATTAGAGCTTCCCAGCAATGGCCCCAGAGCCGTCAACCCAGGAGAAAACGAGTAGAAGACCCCCAAACAGCCAAAGAGCAAAAGTACAAAAATGGGGACTTTGGCAAATTTCCCAAATCACTCCGCGCGCGCTCGACAGCTAGGCCCTAACTCCCCTCTGCCACCATGGATTTGCTTCAAACCTCTTGCAAAGTAAAGTATCCATAGCCAGCAGTGCTCCCAGACCCCGAAACCCACCCACAAACACCAGGAAGCCCCCCAAATAGGCCCCCGAAACGCTACATTGAGCAAAATGTCAGAAATAGCAACAAAAAAATCGGCGTAGATTTTGTCCCAACCACTTCTATCCGGTATTAGACATTCCCAGGAATGCCCCAAGACCCGCCAACCCACCCGCCAAAAAGCATAACACCCCCAAACAGGCCAAAAGCAAAATCTCATACTTACAATATTTCTCGGCCTTCGGTCCAAACGCGCTGTGTAGCTAGGCCATAAGTCCGGTTTACCACCACGGATTTCCTGAAAAGCAAATGCAATCAAGATTAGAGTGTCCTAGCAGTGCTCACAGACCCCGAAACTCACCCACAAACAGCCGGAACCCCCTCAAAGAGCACCTCAAAGGCAAGCAAGTCAGCAAAAAACACCAAAAAATTTCCGCCTTGGATTTGGTCCAAACAACTTTTATCCGGTATTAGAGCTTCCCAGCAATGGCCCCAGAGCCGTCAACCCAGGAGAAAACGAGTAGAAGACCCCCAAACAGCCAAAGAGCAAAAGTACAAAAATGGGGACTTTGGCAAATTTCCCAAATCACTCCGCGCGCGCTCGACAGCTAGGCCCTAACTCCCCTCTGCCACCATGGATTTGCTTCAAACCTCTTGCAAAGTAAAGTATCCATAGCCAGCAGTGCTCCCAGACCCCGAAACCCACCCACAAACACCAGGAAGCCCCCCAAATAGGCCCCCGAAAACGCTACATTGAGCAAAATGTCAGAAATAGCAACAAAAAAATCGGCGTAGATTTTGTCCCAACCACTTCTATCCGGTATTAGACATTCCCAGGAATGCCCCAAGACCCGCCAACCCACCCGCCAAAAATCATAACACCCCCAAACAGGCCAAAAGCAAAATCTCATACTTACAATATTTCTCGGCCTTCGGTCCAAACGCGCTGTGTAGCTAGGCCATAAGTCCGGTTTACCACCACGGATTTCCTGAAAAGCAAATGCAATCAAGATTAGAGTGTCCCAGCAGTGCTCACAGACCCCGAAACTCACCCACAAACTGCCGGAACCCCCTCAAAGAGCACCTCAAAGGCAAGCAAGTCAGCAAAAACACCAAAAAATTTCCGCCTCGGATTTGGTCCAAACAACTTTTATCCGGTATTAGAGCTTCCCAGCAATGGCCCCAGAGCCGTCAACCCAGGAGAAAACGAGTAGAAGACCCCCAAACAGCTAAAGAACAAAAGTACAAAAATGGGGACTTAGTCATTTTTTGGCAAATTTCCCAAATCACTCCGCGCGCGCTCTGCAGCTAGGCCCTAACTCCCCTCTGCCACCATGGATTTGCTTCAAACCTCTTGCAAAGTAAAGTATCAATAGCCAGCAGTGCTCCCAGACCCCTAAACCCACCCACAAACACCAGGAAGCCCCCCAAACAGGCCCCCGAAAACGCTACCTTGAGCAAAATGTCAGAAACAGCAACAAAAAAAAATCGCGTGGATTTTGTCCCAACTACTTCTATCCGGTATTAGACCTTCCAAGGAATGCCCCAAGACCCGCCAACCCACCAGCCAGAAAGCATAACACCCCCAAACAGGCCAAAAGCAAAATCTCATACTTACAATATTTCTCGGCCTTCGGTCCAAACGCGCTGTGTAGCTAGGCCATAAGTCCGGTTTACCACCACGGATTTCCTGAAAAGCAAATGCAATCAAGATTAGAGTGTCCCAGCAGTGCTCACAGACCCCGAAACTCACCCACAAACAGCCGGTACCCCCCCAAAGAGCACCTCAAAGGCAAGCAAGTCAGCAAAAACACCAAAAAATTTCCACCTCGGATTTGGGCCAAACCACTTTTATCCGGTATTAGAGCTTCCCAGCAATGGCCCCAGAGCCGTTAACTCACCTGCAAAGAGGTAGAACAACACCCCCACAAGTGCTGAGTCTTTCTTCATTGGGCGTAAACCAGCCCTCTGCTTTGAGGGAAATAGGAGTCTGGAGGAGGAGGATAGAGGAGCATGTTCTTCTGAACTTGTGAACCTGAGGAATGCAGACTGCGGCACCTTCAAATCAATTAGCAAACAAGTGAAGACAGTTCTGCTGATGGACCTGTTTTTGTGATTATGTGATTAAAGTTTGAATTATATTACCAGTGCACAACAAAGAAAGACAGACACACAGGAATAAAAGTGAATAAGGACGAAAAAGAAAGTTATTGATTCGTTGTCTCATTTTCAGGGCTCGGTATCACGGTCCATGAATAAGAATAAGGCTTCGTCATCATACTCTGCGAATTCAGGCAGGGTGAGCTCAGTGTCACCTAACAGAGAAGAAATTCCCTCATCTATGTTGCTGTCCACCTCGTCTTCATCCGGCGCGCTTTCTCGTACTCTGAAATCTGGTGGCATGAGGTGCTGATTCATCTTGATCATTGTTAACCTCTCCACATTTTTGGGCGAGAGGGGGCTCCGTTTGGAAGTTACAATGCCACCAGCAGCACTGAAAACACGTTCAGAAGACATGCTTGCGAGTGGGCAAGACAAGTAGTTTAAAGCCAGGTTGGAGAGCTGTGGCCACAATTCTTTTTTCCCATGCCAATACGCCAATGGGTCAGCATTAACATAGACCTCTGTTGAGTCATTCAGATAGTCCTTCACCATCGACTCATGGTTCTCCTCCAAGGTTCCTCCACTTTGCTTAGCTGTTGCTGTGACCTTTTGAGAACCAAACCCAAGCCGAGCTAGCCAATCCTCTTCAGCCTCCAATGTTACTGTTGTGTCTGGTGGTGCAGATGATCCGGTTGCCGGTCTCTTTAACGGCTGAGAGGTCACTTGTGCCGCAGCCACAGGTGCAGAAGTGGATTGTTGTGACTGGGGATGGCCTGCTGATGCTGATGTACTGCCTTTTCCTTCAATTTGCTGCCGTTCTCTTTCAAACCTCTTGGCTGAGGAGGCTAGCCACTGTTTGTACTTTGTAACATCTTCATCAGCAAAAGGAAAGAATGCTTGGCCTGCCAGCGCCTTTTTGTAGCGTGGATCCAGAATAGTAGCACAAATGTAATGCTGGTTTGAGTGAATCATTTTAAGACGTTCATCACCTTGTAGGTGCTCTAATAATTTCTCAGCCAGAACAAAAGGCTCTTGGTTTTCTTCATCTTTTTCAAACACAGAACACACCTCCTTCAGTTGGTGCTCCAGCATGTACAACAATGGGATAGCTTTTCCCAAATTACAGTCCTCCTTGCTGACTGCACGCGTGAAGAACTCAAAAGGACGAAGCATGCGTGTCAGGCTTTTAACTATGTTCCATTGCGCCGCACCCATCCTCAGGTCCTCCTTCTGAGCTGTACCCTGTGTTAAGAAATAGTGATCGAGTACCGTATACTGCTCATACAGACGCTCAAGCATGTAGAAGGTTGAGTTCCAACGTGTTACCACCTCCTGGATGAGTGCTTTCACTGGCATTTGACGTTCATATAGCAGGCTCCTGAGATGCTTCCGGGCCTTAAAAGAATGGCTGAAATGGTTGCACATTTTTCGGCAGGTGTCCACTACTCTGTACGCTGCACTGTCTTTATCACTCAAGAATTTTTTGACAACCAGGTTTATACAGTGCGCCAAACACGGCACTCTGAAATAGTCACCCAGCTGCATGGCCTTAACTATATTGGCGCCATTGTCCGTGGAAACATAACCAACCTGGCGTTTTTTTGGGGACAGCCAGTCAAGGACCTTTGTGTTAAACACATCCAAAATGTTTTGTGCTGTGTGACGTTTCTCCAAACCAAACATGGCTAGTGTTGCATGTTTCCGAGCAGCTTTAAAAACAATGTCCGGGTCAACACCTGCGTTTAGCTTTGCTTTAACCCCTGAAAAAGAGACCCAGTGTGCAGTGATGCACATGTAATCAGCGCCTGCGCCGCTGGTCCACATGTCTGTTGTCAGATGTATATTGTGAACAGCACTCTTCTGCAAAGCTGCCCCAATCAACTCCAGAACCTCTTCATGTAGTGCTGGAACCGCAACTCGGGCAAAATAGAACCGGCTAGGAACCTTCCATTTAGGGCACAGCGCTGCCACTAATTCTAGAAAACCAACCCCTTCTACAAAAGAAAAAGGGAGAAGGTCCAGAGCTAGCATTTTAGCCAGCTTAGTGTTATACAGACGCGTCAGTGGGTGGTTGTGTTCATATTGCGCTTCTGTAAACAACATCTTTTTAATGTTGCCCTGGACCAAGGATTTACGGGATGATGATGATTTCTTCGACCCAGTTACGCTCGCTGATGAACTTTTTCGCATTGGTGTCTCACTCTCTCCCACACTCTTAGTGTGGCTCACATGGGGTGTGCTGCTGACAGGGGTACTGGGTGTAAGTGAAGTGTTTGAATCGTCTTCTTCCTCCTCGTCATCATCAGATGAAAAATCAACGTTTTCATTACGTGCAATTCGGGCTTCCTTGATCGCCTCTAGGTGCGCAAACCATTGGACAGCGTGCGTTCTCCTAAGATGACCTCTCTGGCCTTCGGTACCATAGTTGGTACCAAACTTACCACGACTAACTCGAAGCTTACAAATGCTACAAATGGCTACGTTTTCCTTTTTTGGGCAAACACTAAAGAAGTCCCAAACTGGAGACTTGAAATGTCTTTGGGGGCCGGAGGAGGCGGCGATACTGGTGGTGGTGGTCCTGCTGCTAATGCCAGATGAAGTAGAGGATGTGGATTGCCGAACTTCAGTACGTTTTGCACTTTCACCACCACTAATTGAGGTCGCGGTGGATGGAGGTCCCTTCTTGCGAGGAAGAAATATGGAAGCGGTAAGTGTTGGTGTACTAGTTAACTCCAAATCCAATGATTGTTGTGTTTCCATTGCCTCCTCGTCGACATCATCATCACGCTCAGCAGCTTCTCGGGATAAGGTCAAAATGTCTCTTTGCTGCATGCCCGCTGGGGCTGCAGTGACCTTTATGATGACTGGCTCGTCGTCATCGTGAGAGGCTTCATCAGCAGCCGTATCCGTCACTTCTTGTTGAGCCTCATCACACTCCATAGCTATGAGTTTTTCGACGACCTTCCTTTTACGCTTAGGTATCTTTGTCAGATCATGGTGTGCCTCACTCTCAGACTGCCGTGATGATGGTTCCCAATCTTCATCCAGATTAAGATCATCAGAAGGAGGTGGGCTTGAAGAAGATGTAGACACCCCCCTTGATCTTTTCCTTGCTAGGGATGTGGAAGACAATGAATGATCATCAGGAGGAGTGGCTTCCTCAGATGATACCTCGGTTTGATTGTCAATTTCCTGATGTGCCCCTACTTCGGGAGGAACAACTATTGTGGGCACTTGTGACCCTCCATGCACCTCTGCTTGCGCATCTCCTTGCGCTGCCTCTCCTTCCACATGTACTTGGGCTTGTACTTGCACATGGTGTTGTTGTTGCGGCTGTGGTTGTTCAACACTTGTCAGATGAGTTACAACAACCTGTGTTGATTCAGGGACATTGCTGCTACTTTCTTGCGATGAGCCAACATCACTGGTCGATGGTGATTGGAGAAGTACACTGACTGCCTCTGAAGCACTCAAGGGCTTTGACTTGAGTTGGCGTGGTGGTGGAGGCACTGAACCCACTGGAGCGGGGTGCTGCTCCCAGCTTGGTCCCCAGCAGATCCTGCTGCTGCTGCAGGCGTACTTTTTTTTTTGCTCCCAAAAAACGCGGCGGCCGGCACACCAGCCTCCTTGGTAACTTGCTTCTTCTGCTCCTTACTAGCAACTTTCTTACTAGAGGAGGTACGGAGACCTTTTTTTGGGGCCATCTTCTTCAGAGCAGGTCAGACAGCAGGCCGCAGTTGCACAAATTGTAGAGTTGTCTGAGGCCAGATGTGACGTCGCGTGACGTTATGCTGCAAACACACACCGCTGCAGGACTTCTTCCGGGCACTGGTGGGTCTCTTGAGTCTTGTGCACCTAAAAGCAATGGAAGACAGAGGAACATCAGTTCAGTTATACACCCCAAAAAAATAAAAAATAAAACAGAAAAATCAGCACAATCCCATGCCCTCCATGATGCTTAAATTCAAGACACCCCACAGAAAGACAAGGCACATGCAACACTCACTAGTCACTACCCCTGGTGAAAAGGCCACAACAACAGGCCAAAAAAACGAAAATCACAGAAAAATCAGCACAATCCCAAGCCATCCAGCCCCTCCATGATGTTTAAATTCAAGACAACCCACAGAAAGACTAGGCACATGCACCACTCACTACCCCTGGGCCCTGGGCATAATGGATGAAAGCTAGGCAAAATGGGTGCAGGCCTGAGAACACTGCCTGCATTCAAAATGGCCCCCTCCATCACAGCACATGGCCAGGGCCTGTAGCAGCACTCAAAATGGCCCCCAACCACATGGCCTGTCCACAACAGGCCCAAAAAACGAATATCACAGAAAAATCAGCACAATCCCATGCCATCCAGCCCCTCCATGGTGTTTAAATTCAAGACAACCCACAGAAAGACTAGGCCCATGCACCACTCACTACCCCTGGGCATAATGGATGAAAGCTAGGTAAAATGGGTGCAGGCCTGAGAACACTGCCTGCATTAAAAATGGCCCCCTCCATCACAGCACATGGCCAGGGCCTGTAGCAGCACTCAAAATGGCCACCAACCACATGGCCTGTCCACAACAGGCCAAAAAAACGAAAATCACAGAAAAATCAGCACAATCCCATGCCATCCAGCCCCTCCATGATGTTTAAATTCAAGACAACCCACAGAAAGACTAGGCACATGCACCACTCACTACCCCTGGGCATAATGGATGAAAGCTAGGCAAAATGGGTGCAGGCCTGAGAACACTGCCTGCATTCAAAATGTCCCCCTCCATCACAGCACATGGCCAGGGCCTGTAGCAGCACTCAAAATGGCCCCCAACCACATGGCCTGTCCACAACAGGCCAAAAAAACGAAAATCACAGAAAAATCAGCACAATCCCAAGCCATCCAGCCCCTCCATGATGTTTAAATTCAAGACAACCCACAGAAAGACTAGGCACATGCACCACTCACTACCCCGGGCGAAAAGGCCACAACAGGCCAAAAAAACGAAAATAACAGAAAAATCAGCACAATCCCAAGCCATTCAGCCCCTCCATGATGTTTAAATTCAAAACACCCCACAGAAAGACTCAGTGCACCCACCACTGAGTACCCCTGGGCAAAAGGCCCCCAAACAGCCCAAAAATCGAAAATTCCAAAATTGTAGTTGCAGCAACTGTAATGCCCCAAACAAACTTACTTGTGAAATTTCTAATCCAAAAGTGATCCAAAGAAAGTCAAAAAGGCCTCAAATCCAAATATCCAGCAGCATCCACAAAAAGTAATCCTTCCAGCTCCAGATCCAAATGAAAAGTGACCAGGAGATGGACAAAGCACTGGGAGGAGCCTGCTGGACAGGAACAGGAAGTTGAAGACTGTGGGGCACTTCCTTCCTTCCACCCCCCCCCCCCTCCCCAAAATGGATTCCTCGCAAAAAAAGTGCAGGCAAATGTCAACCTGAGGAGTTATTCAGATAGAAATCATCATTTCCAGAAGGTTTATGCTGCTTGCTGGTGGATTTCTTGTGCAGAATTGCAAATTTTATATTTTCGCGAGTGCGAGATTGTTGCTGCTCGCCACATCTCAAATCTCGCAATTGCGAAGTACCGCGATACGTGATCACGGCGTACTCGCGTTGACAAACTATCGCTGTAAAAGTTGGAAAGCCGCGATTACGTAATCGCGCTTGCCAAATTCCCACGGGATCCCGCAGCAAGATCCAAAATGGCGCAGCACTCGCAAAATATCAAGAAAAATAACTCGGCAAACGATGAATGACGGGAAGTAAACGCTGCGCGCCGCAAAATTGTATCACCAAGAAAAAAAAATCCGCTGCGTGCGAATTTGCGGATTTTGCGGGAAATCCGCAAATCTCGCGGATTGCGAATTTACCGAAAATCCGCAAAATCCGCGAGCGGAACGGATTTTACGCCCATACTTACTCCTGATGAAACACAAGGCGGACCCCACAAACATCCCAAACTACATAGCCATCTCCCTACTAGCTATAACAGCCAAAATCATTGAGAGATCTATTGACAGCCTACTTGCAACTTACATCAAACAGTACAACATCATCGACTCATCCCAAAACTGCATCAAGTTATACCACAGTCTATGATCCGCCATCCTCAACGCAAGGGAGGACATCTGCACCCTTGTCGTAATTTGACGGTGATCTTGCGCGTATTTCTCGGCAATACTTGATCCCGTGGCAGCAACAGCAGTGGCCATACGACAGAGTGAGGGAATAGTTTTGTCACACAAATTATTGGTGTTAGTTCCCCATGCGGTTGATGCTCTGTTAAACCAAACAAAAACTCAGTACCTTACGAGTGCACGTTTAACAGGATATGAGCTCACACTGTTGGCGCCGCATATCACATTAAAGAGATGTGCTACTCTGAACCCTGCTACTTTATTGCCGTCTCCAGTTGCTGAGGGCCAGGAGGAAGAACACCATGATTGTGTTTTCCTGACTGAAGAACAAACAAAGGGTCGTGTCGACTTACAGGATACGCCACTTCCAGATGTGGATGGGGAACTGTGGGTTGATGGATCGTGTTTAAGGCTGCCAGATGGAACAACTTCCGCAGCATATGCGATCACGACACTTAAGACAGTGGTAGAAGAAGCATGAATACCCCAGAAATCGGCCCAAGCGGCGGAATTGATAGCCCTAACAAGAGCATGTGAATTAAGCGCTGGTTTATGTGTGAATATCTACACTGATAGCCGGTATGCCTTTGGAGTAGCGCATGATTTTGGCCTACTCTGGAGAGAGCGAGGGTTTTTGACTTCACACGGAGTGCACATCATGCACAGAGAACTAGTGCGTGATCTCTTGAATGCGCTACTATGTCCAAAGAAAGTGGCGATAATCAAATGCAGTGCACACAAGAAAGTGACAGACAAAGTAGGACAAGGAAACGCCTTTGCAGATTGCATAGCGAGGGAAACTGCTATGTTACGAAATGCCTCGCCAATGTATGTAGTGAAATCGCAGGCTGAGCGATGGCATGATGCTAGAGAAGAGATACTAGACATTCAGAAATCAGCGTCTGAAGCAGAACTCGCAACCTGGGCAACGGAGGGAGTGCTGGATGATGAGGGTTGTTGGAGAAGCAAAGATATGGAAAGATGGAAATTGCCTGCAGCTTACTTGCAAGCAATGGTCCAAATGACACATGGATTGGCACATGTTGGAGCTCTCGCAATTACTAAATTGCTTACGTGAGTCTGGGAGCATCCTGAGATTGCCAATATGGCCAAAAGAGTAGTGCAGACCTGTCTGATATGCTTGCAGCACAATCCTGCTAAAGGGACGTATACTCCGAAAGGAGGGTTTGTTCCACCTACTGCACCATTCGAAGTACTACAAATGGATTACATCCAGCTTGAGCGTTGCAATAACCTTAAATATGTCTTAGTGGTGGTGTGTGCTTTCAGTAAATGGATTGAGGCCTTCCCCACGAAGGATAATACAGCGCTGACAACAGCTAAGGTTTTGCTCAAAGAGTACTTCCCGCGCTATGGTGTTTTTAAATTTTTGTGGAGCGATAATGGTCCTCATTTTGTTGGGAAAATTGTGGAATATGTGATGAAGGGATTGGGAATTCAGCAGAAATTTCATGCTGTATTCCATCCGCAGTCAGCAGGTCTTGTGGAAAGGTATAATGCTACTCTGAAATTGAAGCTAGCAAAGATCGTGGCATCCACGTCTTTGAAATGGCCGGATGCTCTGCCTCTGGCATTGCTATCTATCAGATCAGTGCCCCATTCTCGAACTGGCCTCACACCTTATGAAGTGGTGTTTGGAAGGCCTATGAATATATGGATAGTTCCTCAGCCTCGATTGTTACATGATGTGCCTTGTATAATGATGAACGATTATTTGGCACGATTAACAAATGATTTACTTTCCATTCATCAACAGGTTCGAGAAGCGCTCCCCGACAATTCCATTGGAGAGGCTCACAATCTTCGTCCTGGCGATTATGTAATGGTCAGGTCCTTTGAGAGAACAAGCAGCTTGGAGCCGAGGTGGCGTGGACCCGAGCAAGTGCTGTTAGCGACTCGTACGGCTGTGCGAGTTACGAACAAGAAACGGTGGGTGCATTAGACTCATTGTCGCTGCGTCTCTCCGGACCTGGTGAATCCAACTGTGCTGTCTGATTGTCGAGACATTTTGGACGAGGAGAAGAGCCCAGCTGTTACGTCTACTGAATCGGAGGGAGCCTTCCCGGACCACACCGTCTCTGGTAGAGAGAGATATAATCAACGGCCAAGAGAAGCAGTTGTTTTGTGCAAGACTGGTTGAGTTACCGCTCAAGGTTTGTGAAACGGAAGCCGGGAATATCAAGGGGGGGGGGTCAGTTCTGCCAAGTGTAGCAACACCCATCTTGAATCTCGGAGAAGAAACCAATGGCTACCTCTGAGCTCAGCACTCATATTTTTATTTTTTTTAGTTTCTTTTTTTTAGAGACATTTGTACTTTGAACTATGGCATCTTCTACGATGCGTAATAAGAGAATTCTTGGTGCAGTACTTTTTGTTATAACAATTGTGGTGATAGCAGTGATAGCTTGGGTGGTAGAACTATTGGTGCCGGCAAGAGAACATTTATTGCCAACTACCCCAATTCCATCTGAACATTTTCATTTTACTTTGCCTTATCATGAAGAACGACACAGACAGACTTATCTGAATAATAGTTTCATCCAGATTCTGCATCACACCCATAATATGACGAACACTTCGAACTGTTGGGTATGTGGAATGTTGCCTGGACATCAAAAGAAAGGAGGCACTCCGCTTATTCCTCTCCCATTTTCTCATAATGGTTCCTGTAATGCTTGGTACACTCTTCTATTCACTTTGCGATGGCCGACAAAAGGTGGACTACTTTTCCGACTAAATAAGGTCTGCTTTAATGACCGAGATGGTTATCCACAAGCTGAAGGAACTAAATTTGAATGGGAAGAATATCGACCAGATAATGTATCTTCACCACGTATTTATACTAACCAAAGAAATGTAAATATGTCCAGCCTGCATGTAATCACCGTCATTGATACGAAGGCTGATTTGTGTGTACGAAATAAAGGTACAATCCTAGTAGGAAGAAGTGAATGTAACACTTCTCTCACCTTTGACACTCCAAATGGTATTACTTTTGTGGCTTCACCAAACACTTACTTTATTTGTGGAAATAAAGGTTATCACCGTCTCCCTATAGGCTGGCTAGGAACATGTTATGTATCCTTTGTATTGCCCCCTGTGTTTATTGCCCCACCTATGTACCATAATGACTTTGTTTTGTACCATGATTTTATATTGAATAGAGTGAAGAGAGCATTAGCTCTCGATGAGATAGACCAGACTGATACTTCTCTGCAGCAGTATGTTGATTTTAATTTAGGTCTTTTCTCATTTGTTGGGGCTGCTTTAAATAGCAGAAAAATAAGACGACTGACACGTGTTGTAGAAGCTGTTGCTAATGAGACAGTTTTTGCTTTAGGGAATTTGACTGAGGAACTTCAAATTACCAGAATTGTAACGCTCCAGAACCGAATGGTTCTAGATGTAGTATTAGCTGATCGTGGGGGTGCATGCCGTATTATCGGAAGTAGTTGCTGTGTGTACGTGCCAGATAATTCACCCTCTGTATATGAAGCAATCTCCAAGTTGCATAAAATAGCTGCTGAGATACATCCTGATAATGGTACTTGGACATTTTCGGGGTGGTTTTGGACGTTACTTAGTGCTTGGGGTTGGAAGTTGTTGACTATCTTATGTGTAATAATTGGGATACTGTTCTTTCTATGTCTCTGCATTCAATGTGGCCCTATGTTATGTTCCATGTGTCTTTCTGCTTGTATCCCATCCAAACGAGCTATTGTCAAGAATGAGCAAATGATTCATAGAGAAGTAGCAAATATTATGTCCATTGATATCGATGATGAATACTCCGATTATGTCCACTATGAGGTAGCTTCAGCTAAACGCTAAAAGGGTCGTCTGTCGTAATTTGACTGTGATCGGGTTAGCGTTAAGCTTTGCTACACGAATTTCCCCTTAACTTGACTATGGTGTTCGGAAGCCATTTTGAAAACCCTGGCGTCCATTTTATATGAACGCGTTACCTCGTGGTCAGCATGACCTTTTGTCCTCTCTCTGTACCACTGACCACTTAAACTTGCCCAGCAACAGGCTATTTTTAGTATTGGTCAAGCTCGCACATGCGCAGTTAAACCCTCTGTACTAGTGGACAGTCATCACTTAGGAATGTTCTCCAAAACTGACCAGTGGTATTGTAACCCCTCCCATGAGTTGGCTGTGTTCCAAAAATGACCTTATATGTACCTAAACTGAGTAAATGTGTTCCGCCTACTCTTTTTATTACTGTAAAACTGCATAAAAGAGGTCTCACATCGATGTTCGGTGTGATACTTCTTGCATTACCGAAGGGTGCTGTAGGAATGTACCACCACCCCATGGGGTCTTAATAAACTTGTCTTTTGCATTTTCCAGTTTCCGTGCTAACGTCTGATTATGGTGTAGCGGGTTTTGCGGAATATGTAGGCCTGGAGAACCCAATACCACACCCTAATGGACAAAGGAAATAGTGCTGTCCTCATCATACTTGACCTCTCTGTGGCGTTCAACACTGTCTCTCAACACACACCAATGTGCAGACTCCATTACGCATGGCTCCAAGAGAAGGCCCTCACCTAGATCTGCTCCTTCCTCTACAGACAAAGGCTGTGGGACAGACTCCCCCCTTTCCTCTCAGACCCTACTACAGCAACCTGGGGAGTCCACCAGGGAACCACCCTCAGCCCTACGCTCTGCAACATCTACATGTCTCCGCCTGCGACTATCTTCAGAAGCAATGGAATCTACATTGTACCATACACCAACAATGAAAAACTCATCCTCTTCACATCCAAATGACACATCTCCACCATACACAACTATTGCTAAGGCATGGAAGGCCTTGACATATGGGTGACAGACAGCTGCCTACAACTGAACAACAACAAAACGTCAGTTCCCGTCATGCTCTAAGGCAGAAATGCATGGTTTTACACATGGTGATACTTGTAAACACTGCCCCCCCGGGACAATGCACGCAACCTGTGATTCATCATGGAATCTAATATGTAAATGAACAGCAAGATCTACCCCATCTCCTGCTCCTGCTTTCACACCCTCTGCCTCCTATGTTAGGCCATCACATGAATACCACTCAAACACACATGGACAGTCACTCATGCCCTGGGCAACAGCTCACACAAATTCAGCCCCAATCTCAATGCCGTAATTAAGACAAACCACATATACAAGCTACAGGGAATCCCACATGCCACCGCAGTACTGATCCTCACACTGCCAGGGCACTGACACATCTCCCACCATCTACGCACAGTCCACTGTCTCTACATTGGAGCTCGAATCCTCCTCCAAGATGTTCATCCCCACTCACACAGCCCTCCACGACACTGGGCCAGCTTACCTTAGCATACAAGTAACTTTACACACATGAGAAGACCCTATGATCAGGCTATCTATCCTACAACGTAGGACCCCTGGCCCCCACCGATGCAAGACGACCAGACAAACCTACGACGCCGCCGCCCTCAACGCACTCAATACCGGCTGGATGCCCACCTGCTGCACGGCCGCCCCGAAACGTTTCCACGGACCCTTCACCTGCACAACCTGCAAGTTCTCCTGCCTCCGAACCTGCATCACGCCCACCAAGCCAAACTCAGCAGCGACCTCAAGTGCATCCTGCTCAACACCCGCTCCGTCCACAGACACGCCGTCGAACTCTGGAACCTGCTCGACACAACCTCACCAGACATCGCCTCCCTCACTGAAACATGGATGAACGCCTCCTCAGCCCCCGACATTGCCATCGCCATCCCGGATGGATACAAGATCATCAGGAGGGACCACGTCAACCAGACCGGAGGAGGAATCGCCATCGTCCACAAGAACACCATCCGCATCACGACCGACGCCGACGACACCTTCACCGCTGCCGAACACCTCCACTTCCAGATTCACACCAACCCAAAGACGACCCTCAGAGGCACCCTCATCTACACACCCCCGGGACCACGCGCACAATTCAGCAAAGACATCACGGACTTCATCAGCCCACACGCCCTCCCCTCCGCCGACTACATCCTCCTAGGGGACCTCAACTTCCACCTGGAGAACAGCAAGGACCGCAACACCGTCACCCTGCTGGACAACCTCGCCAACCTCGGACTCAAGCAACTGGTCAACACCCCCACGCACTACGCCGGCCACACACGTCTTCTCATTCAGCAAGCACATCGGCTTCAGCCACTCCACCAGACTCCACTGGATCGACCACAGCTGCGTCCACTTCAGCTTCAGAAAAACCACAACCCACCACCACCTGCAACAGGCTCCACACAGAAGCTGGAGCAAGATCACCGCCGACCAGCTCACCACCTCCCTCAGCCAAAACCCACCAGCCAGCACAACAGACCCCAACGAAGCGGCCCGCAACTTCACGCAGTGGCTGACCGCCTGCGCCAATGACCTCGCACCACTGAAGAACCCTCCCAGCAGACCCAGAAGAAAGAAGGCCCCCTGGTTCACAGACGAACTCAAGGACTCCAAGAAGACCTGCCGCACCCTCGAGAAAGCCTGGCTCCTCGACCGGACCACTGACAACATGACCGCCCTTAAACACGCGACCCGAAAGCACCACCAGCTCATCCACACCACCAAGAAGAAATCACTTAAGGACCGACTGGACAACAACGCCCACAACAGCAAGGAACTCTTCAGCATCGTCAAGGAGTTCTCCAACCCCAGCACCGGCAACATCAACATCACCCCTTCACAAGACCTCTGCGACTCCCTCGCTTCATTCTTCCACCGCAAGATTGCCGACATCCACAACAGCTTCGGCGCACCATCCACGCTGCCGACCGTCAAACCAATGCACCCCATTGCCACCCTCCGCACCTGGACCACGGTGACCACCGAAGACACAGCCCGCGCGATGAACACCATCCACTCCGGATCCCCGATGGACCCCTGCCCCCACCACGTCTTCAACAAGGCCGACTCCACCATCGCACCCCAATTCCGAGACGTCATCAACACCTCCTTCGACACCACCACTTTCCCGGAGAGCTGGAAGCACCCCGAGCTCAGCGCTCTACTGAAGAAACCAACAGCGGACCCCACCGACCTCAAAAACCTCCGCCCCATCTCGCTCCTCCCTTTCCCCACCAAAGTCATAGAGAAGATCGCCAACAGACAACTTGCTGCCTTCCTCGAGACGAATGGATCCCTCAACCCCTCACAGTCCGGTTTCAGAGCCAACCACAGCACCGAACCCGCCCTCATCGCTGACACCGACGACATCCAAGCCCTGCTCGACAACGGGGAAACAGCTGCACTCATCCTCCTGGACCTCTCCGCAGCGTTCGACATGGTCTGTCACCGCACCCTAGTCCAACGCCTTAGCAACACCGGCATCCAAGGGAAGGCACTGAAGTGGATCATCTTGTTCCTCGCCGGGAGAACACAGAGAGTCTGCCTCCCCCTGTTTCGATCCAAGGCCACTGAAGTCATCTGCGGCGTCCCGCAAGGATCATCACTCAGCCCCACCCTCTTCAACGTCTACATGAGAACTCTCGCCACCATCGAACGCCAACACAACCTCAATATCATCTCCTACGCTGACGACACCCAGCTGATCCTCTCCCTCACCAGAGACCCCGACACCGCCAGAACCAGCCTCCACGAAGGGATGAAAGACGTCGCCGAGTGGATGAAGAACAGCCGCCTGAAACTGAACTCAGACAAGACAGAAGTCCTCATCCTGGGACCATCACCCTCCGCCTGGGACGACTCCTGGTGGCCCCCAGCCCTGGGCACCACCCCCAAGCCTACAGACCACGCACGCAACCTGGGCTTCATCCTGGACTCCTCCCTCTCGATGACCAGACAAGTCAAAGCCGTCTCCTCTTCATGCTTTCATACCATGAATCCCGACCGAAACCAGGAAGACAGTCACCCAGGCCCTTGTCACCAGCCGTCTGGACTACGGAAACACCCTCTACGCCGGAACCACAGCCAAGCTACAGAAAAGACTCCAACGCATCCAGAACGCCTCCGCCCGACTCATCCTGGACATCCCCCGACGCAACCACATCTCCGGCCACCTGAGGGACCTGCACTGGCTCCCCGTCAGCAAGAGGATCACGTTCAGGCTCCTCACCCACGCACACAAGTCTCTCCACGACCAGGGCCCCAAGTACCTCAACGACCGCCTGACCTTCTACACTCCCACCCGCCAGCTACGATCGACCAACCACGCCCTCGCCGCCGTTCCACGCATCCGAAGAGCCACCGTCGGAGGCAGATCTTTCTCCTACCTGGCGGCCAAGACATGGAACTCCCTCCCCATCCACCTTCGACGGGCCCTTCCTCCTTCAGGAAGCAACTGAAGACCTGGCTGTTCGAGCAGTAGCGGACCCCCCCCAAACGCCTTGAGACCCTTCCGAGTGAGTAGCGCGCTATATAAATGTCATGATTGATTGATTGATTGATTGATTGACAACGTGTTCATCAGTACAAGACAGACAAGATTGTGAGTCTGACCCTTTACCTACCTTGCAGGCATGGCCAGTGATGAGATTCTACTCCACCTCCGACAGACGACATTGCTTACCATCAAGTATGATAAAAGCTGGACATATCTCTTCGACTGAATACACCCTAGATGGACTGAAACATGCAAAGACCCCCCCGTGCCTTGCGACCCTAATTGCTGGGTGGCCACTCTCAATTTTAATGTCATTTTTTAGCCAGTGCCCCACGGGAGACCTCTGTTCCATATTTGGGCTTCACAGTGCAAATATATTTCCACACGGTAATTACAACGTAACTCCTCACTACAACTGGCACTTGATGGTGCTGTACAATAAGGGATATTCAGATTGACTACTCATACACCTCCTCTACTGTTGCACACACTGTGGTGGGAAGAGTTAGGCATTCCAATCCTAAGTTCCGTGAATCATGCGCAAGTCTTTTTGGCTAATTACATTGTCTGGACCACGTTGTCACAGTGTCACAGTGTTGAGACAGAATTTCGATGTAATACATTCTTGTCACACACGTCACTCATTTATGTACATGACATTCGTAATAGACTAAAATGGGCTTTGCACTTACCACCCTGTAGGCCAGGTATTACTCCGGTGAAATCCAGAAGGTCGGCCTCGCGTGCCAGCATATCCTGCCAGCGGTGCTTCCACCGGCGCACATTCCTGTCCATGCCAAAGCACCGGAGCATCTGTACACGCACAACCTCCCAGCGCAGCTTCCTGACAGTCACAGTGTATCCCTGCAGGATACGTCCTCCCCTCTCCATCATTAATGGTAGGAAGAACTTCACCATCAAGAGGAAGCCCCCCAATGCCCCCTCTGTCATCCTCCCAGACCTTCCCACAGCCAGCATCTCCCTGCCCTCGGTACCCACAAATTTTTATGAAATAATAACCCTCTTAACTAACTCAAAAGAACTAACCCCACACAAACACAACAAGACTGAGGACGGTATACAGTTAACAAACTCCTGAGGCGGAAAGCCGGGAGCGCTGCTCATTTTTACTTGCTTTTAAAAACTGTATTTTTCACTGCTGTGTGTGTAAAATCTTACAGGCATCTTGCCTAGATCCTTGCCTGCTTCAGAGGTCCCAGACAGCCGATTTGGGCGCTGCCTTGGGGAATCCTCCCTCGCTGCCGCCATCCACCGCGAGC
This sequence comes from Lissotriton vulgaris, assembly GCF_964263255.1. Lineage (NCBI taxonomy): Eukaryota > Metazoa > Chordata > Amphibia > Caudata > Salamandridae > Lissotriton > Lissotriton vulgaris. The sequence continues at coordinate 366,414,276 of NC_141685.1, read as the reverse complement.
GAGTAAGCTCCGCCCACTTTGCAGGCCACGCCCCCTTCCATCTGTTAAAAGGGCGCGCTGATCACTAGCACGTCCTTCTAACAAACTCCTGAGGCGGAAAGCCGGGAGCGCTGCTCATTTTTACTTGCTTTTAAAAGCTGTATTTTTCACTGCTGTGTGTGTAAAATCTTACCGGCATCTTGCCTAGATCCTTGCCTGCTTCAGAGGTCCCAGACAGCCGATTTGGGCGCTGCCTTTGGGAATCCTCCCTCACTGCCGCCATCCACCGCGAGCGAGTAAGCTCCGCCCACTTTGCAGGCCACGCCCCCTTCCTTTCCCTCTCTCCCTCTGATCCCCGCATAAAAGGATGTGCTTGGGCCGGAGGCGCAGCGGACGGGCGCAGCGGGCGCGACGATTGCGCGCCGAAGGCGCGCCTAAGGCAAGCCCGTCTGCGCCCATCCGCGACTGTCCGGGGCTAGGGGCACGTCACTCTGCCCCACTTACCATCTATACCCCCGACCATCTACGCAGCCTCCAGGGACCATGGTCCCTACCAGCTTCCACCTGCTCTCGCATTTTCTCCCTCGGTCTTTCCCCTGCCGCCCCCCCTCACATCCCCCCTCCTATAGCTGGCCCCCCTCTCTCGCCTAGAGACAATGCTCTTCCAACAACCTCCAAAGCCCTCACGGCAGTCTATCTTAATACCCGGTCCGCAGTCGCCCATGAACTCTCGGTCCTGCTGGACCTTCATGCCCCAGATCTCCTCTTCCTAACAGAGACCTGGTTCTGCGATGACTCCCTCCCTGCCCTACTAGCCACCTTACCGGCCCCATACTATGCCCTTCGGGCAGATCGCCCTACTGGCATAGCCGGGGGCGGCGTGGCGGTCATCGCACGTACCGACCTTCCCTTTCAAACCCTGTCCTTGCCAGACATCGCGACCACCGAGTATCTGGTTATCCGCACCACCTCCACCACTCCCCCTCTGACCTGTTTTCTTACCTACCGCCCTCCTCAATCCCCTTTACAGTTTCTCCCTGACTTCCTGGAAGTCATGGCTACTATTACAGTTAACAATTCCTCTATCTTACTTCTTGGCGACTTCAACTTCTGGCCCTCTGACCCAGCTGAATGTTCGTCCTCAAAGGAATTCTCCGAAACCCTCCAATCCCTCAACTTCACACCCCATGTTCACTCCCCTACCCACATCAAAGGTCACACGTTAGACCAGATCTGGTCCCTAAACTGTCCTGTGGAATCCCTCTCAATTTCGCCTTGCACTTGGTCTGACCACCACTTGATCTCATTCTCCCTACCCATTCACCCCCCTGCCAAGCCCCCTCGCCCCAAAAACACCTGGGTTCGAGCTTGGGGCCGAGTTAACCCGGAAGATCTCTCTTCCCTCCTCACCACCTCCCTCCCTTCCCTGCAGGGCCTATCCACCCTCTCCCAGGTTAAGGCCATAGAACAGTGGCTCTCCTCAGGCTGCGATTCTGTTGCTCCGCTCAAACGTATTACTTCCAAGCGTGAGAAGGACGCCAACCGGTGGTTCAACGAAGAGCTCAAGGCCACCAAATTAGCAGTACGTCGCGCGGAGCGGGCTTGGAGGAGAAACTACTGCCCCACTTTACGACTGGAGTACATCAACACCCTGACCCAGTATAAAAAAGACATCTTGGAGGCCAAAACCACCTACTTCTCCAAAATCCTTGCTGCAGAAAACCAGTCTAAGGAAATATTTGCGATCGTTCATAACCTGGCCTTCTCGGATAGAACAACCCTTAAGCCCGCCCCGTCCGAAGAACTCTGCCACTCCCTCAACAATTACTTTATTCACAAAATTGCTACCATTAAAGCCAACATCCCTCCCCCTTCTCCCTCCTTTGTTGACCCCCAACGTCCTCCTCCCAAGGGAGAACTCACTACCCTCCCGCCCATAACTAAGGAATCTCTGACCTCCTTAGTACCTTTGGTCAAATCTGGCTCTCCACTTGACCCCTGTCCTGCCCACATTCTCCACCACATTTTTTTTACCTGTCCAGACCCCCCCCCCTTCACCTCCTCAATAGCTCTCTTGCTCAAGGCGTGGTACCGTACCCTTTGAAATCTGCGGTTATTGTGCCTATCCTGAAAAAACCCGGTGCGGACCCCTCTATCCCTGCTAATTTCCGCCCCATCTCCCTCTTGCCATTTCTGGCAAAAGTGCTCGAGCGCCATGTCACCTGCGGTCTGAGCTCCTTTGTGGAGATGCAAGGAGCTCTTGCCCCCCGCCAGGCCGTCTTCCGCCCCGCACACTCTACGGAGTCCGTTGTCATCTCGGTCCTGGACAACCTCAGGGAGGGCATGGATACCAACCAGCGCCAGGCCCTGGTGCTCCTCGATCTCTCAGCCGCTTTTGACACGGTGGATCATACCATCTTGCTTTCCCGTGTCAAGGCGGCGGGGATCGGGGGGACCGCCCTGGTCTGGCTGTCCTCCTTCCTGAGCGACCGCACCCAGGCCGTCCGCCTGGGTGATTTCACAGCGGACGTCCGGAAAGTTCAGTGCTGGGTCCCGCCAGGCTCTTCCCTCTCCCCCCTTCTGTTTAATCTTTATATCGCCCCTCTTATCTTTTCTCTGCAACAAATGGAGGTCGCCGTATTTAATTATGCGGATGACCTCCAGCTTGTTTTCAATCTGTCCTCTTCCCCCTCTTCTGCTCTAAACTTTCAATCTATCATGCTCCATATCCGGGACTGGATGAACCACAACCACTTGAAACTCAACCCCGATAAGACTGAGCTGGTGTTGACGGATGGTTCATCCAGCCCCTGGTCCTCTCTGTTCTGGCCCCCCTCTCTTGGCCCTTCTCCTGTCCCCTCTACCTCAGTCAAAACCCTAGGCATTAAACTTAATTCTCAACTCACCCTTCACTCCCAGGTCAGTTCTGTGGTCTCTTCTTCTTTCCTTTCACTGCGCACTATACGCAGGGTGTCCCGTTTCTTTACTTTCTCCGCTCTCAAACTTATCATCTTGGCCATGGTGGTGTCCCGCCTGGATTACGGCAACGCCCTATATGCAGGTATTCCTGCATATAGCCTACGGCGGTTGCAACAGATACAAAACCAGGTGGCCCGCCTGGTCTTCAAACTCCCGAAATTCCACCACTCCACCCCCCTCTTGAAGTCTTTACACTGGCTCCCGGTGCGAGCCCGGGTCCAATTTAAGCTCGCTTCCATCACCTTCTTGGCTCGCCTGGGCTTGGTGCCAGCGTTCATCTCTTCTGAGATCACCCCTTACGTTCCCACCAGGGAACTACGCTCGTCCTCCCAGTCCCTCCTCACCATCCCACGCTACCGGAGAAAGAAGTGGGGAGGCTCGAAATTTGCCACCCTTGCCCCGCTCCTTTGGAACTCCCTCCCCCTCGAACTCCGAACCCTCACCCTGTACCCACAATTTTGGAAACACCTCAAGGCCCATCTGTTTATGAAGTCCTTTGACTAATTCCCCCGCAGTTCCCCTGTCTTCTGGCCCCGGATCTTTGTTAGCTGTAGCGCCAAGAAACCGCTGGTGTATGCGCGCTTTACAAATAATTTAAAACTCAAACTCAAACTCAACTCAGTTAAACAATGGAAAAATAGTAAAAACAGATTAAACTGACACTTTTCACAGGACACAGCAACACTCTCAAAATCTCTGCACCACACCCAAATCCACCATACACCTCCTTCACTCAGCACAATCTCTAGCAATGTGCTTGAAAGTGAAAGTGAAAGTGAAGACCACTCCCCTGAGACAGGAAGCATAAATATATCACTTCCTGTGCATTAGCGGCAACATTTAGCAAATGCGACAAAAATCTGGACGCAAATAGGCGGCAAAGGTCTTCAGTGTAAAACAGTGAGGTGTATGCGGCCCAATTTTCTCAAAAGCGATCAAAATCTGGACGCAAATAGGCCGCTAAGGTCTTCACTGTAAAACTGTGAGGTGTATGCGGCCCGTTTTTCTCAAATGCGATAAAAATCTGCTCGCTAATAGGCCGCAAAGGGCTCAATGCTGATACTGTATGATACAGTGGTGTATTTTCATAGTGAGGATGATGAGAACATAGCCTAGGCATGAATTTTTCACTTTCAGACCAATTTATTTATCCTTTATGTTTCAATGAGTGTTTATTGGCATTTATAAATAGGGGCAGATTTACAAGCCCCTTGTGCCTCTTTCACGCCGCGGTTGCATCACTTTTGTTACGCAACGGCGGCGCAAAACCAGCGCCATGCTGCACGGTATTTACAACGTGGCGCATCTGGGAGATGTGTTACAGTTGTAAAGCCCTGCACCAGAAGTAGGGGTTCCTGCGCAGGGCGAGCGTACCGGCGCAGGCACGCCTCCTAAAAGTGGCAGAGTGAAATCTACAAGATTTCACTCAGTCACTTTTGAGACCATGCTGCGTCAAAACCCTGCGCCTGCTTGAAGGAGGCGTAAGGATTGACGCAGAATTTGAAAGCTAGGTCACCCAAGAGTCTTGCTGGAGCTGCGTTGCGCTTGCGGCGCAACTCCAGCAATGCACCGCCTTCACGGCTCAGATGTGTTACACATCTGTATGTTTTTGCCCCATGGTGTGCTGCATTGTAAATGCGGTACAAAAGGGGGTGGTAATGGACGGAGCATCTGAATCAATCAAACACTCACACCCAGTCAAAAGATCTGGGTATAATCCATCACCGTTCTTTAGCCCACTCTGCCACCCCAGTTCAGACATGGCTATATGCAAATCAGTCTGACCCTGTGCCTCATGGGAACAGTCCAGCCCGAACTGCCAAGCCATGTCTTCCCTGGACCGGAAACAAGCTTCCAAGGATCGGTTTCTGGCATTCCAGCCGTCTTCAGCCAGCCTGCTTGAATCCAGTGGCAAAGTGAGCAAGGGACTCACGTCTGAGCATACCCTGCCACACTTATGGTGGCCAAAAGTGGTACAAAAGGGGGTGGTGATGGACGGAGCATCTAAATCAATCAAGCACTCACACCCAGTCAAAAGATCTGGGTATAATCCATCACCGATCTTTAGCCCACTCTGCCACCCCAGTTCAGACATGGCTATATGCAAATCAGTCTGACCCTGTGCCTCATGGGAACAGTCCAGCCCGAACTGCCAAGCCATGTCTTCCCTGGACCGGAAACAAGCTTCCAAGGACCGGTTTCTGGTATTCCAGCTGTCTTCAGCCCGGCTTGCTTGAATCCAGTGGCAAAGTGAGCAAGGGACTCACGTCTGAGCATACCCTGCCACACTTATGGTGGCCAAAAGCGGTACAAAAGGGGGTGGTGATGGATGCGGCGCATCCATGGTGGCGGAGTTGTGACTCACAATAACTGGCGCATCCCTGGGGATGCGCCAGTTATTGTAAATTTGCCCCATAATACATTGCATATTACGTGATACGGCACTATGCAGTCGTTGCAAGGCAACACCCATTAGGGCAGATCCAAACTCCAAGGACCATACATTATATGTCTGACACTGTGGGCCTGAGATTACGTGTAGGACGCCATCGCTTCATGCAATCAACCACATCATAAACACAGAGCCTAGTTGGAAACTCCCATACTGGCATCCTGGAGTGCCATAGTTTACAGGACGGCAGAAAGGCCCTATGACACCAGGTCATGCATCAGTGTTTCAGGACTCTGTCCCTATTATGCACGTCGGTGCTGCGTCCATATGGCAGTGTTTAAGCTATTAGCTATACATCATGAATCAAAACAGAAACAAAGAAGAAACAACCACTAAGGAGGAGGGGAGGATAAGAAGAGGATAGTGGGGAAGGATGAGCATATGCAACGAAGGCGAAAAAATTACGCACTATTGCCAGTGTCATGAAACATCAATTTACTAACGAGTGTTGCTCTCGCTACACCAGGGACTATCTCTGGCAGCATGCGACGCTGAACTGAGGACGACATAGTGATCTAAGCATCGGAAGACAGGGTGTCTCGGTCATGAAGAGTGTATGGGGTGATATGCAGTGTAGTCACTCAGTAGGATTCCAAAAATCCTCTGGGTCAGTGGTGTGTACTGCATCATCAAGCAACTGTAAGTCTCAGAGTCTCGGTGGTTATAGTCTAACGTTTTCCAGTCACCCCAAATGGTCCATCAAGGCTTTCCAATATTTCCAGATTTTAGTTTACCAGAGCTGAAGACGCGCTGTGAGCAGCTCCATTGCCACTGTGTGCCATAAGCGGGTAAACCACACATTCATAGAAGGTGTTTCCGCTTTCTTCAAAAAGAGGCCAACCGATTTTTGGGCCACCACCCAGCATACGAAGGCTAAAATACTGATCACGACAAGTCATAGCTCTCAGGTTCGCCGGCTTAAGTCCCAGAATGATTATGAGCATAATTTCAGACAATGGATATCCATGTACCCATTTATTATGGCTGAGGACTACTTTCAAATGAGCAGTCAGGAGAGGGCACATCCAACAAATATGTATTAGATCTCCTAGCGCATGAGTACAACGCCAACACAAGGGGACGCATTGGGGAACATTTTCAGAAGTCTAGTAGGGGTATAGTACCACTGAGTCACTACTTTGTAGGCAGATTACTGTTGAGGGATGCAGGGGAAATATTTTGGGATGTCACACCTGAGACAAGCCTACTGAAAAGGGGTAAAGTCTACACTGGAAAGGGACTGCAACCGCCGCTGATAGTGATGGCGCTCCAAAGGCTGTCAATGCTGGAGGACCTGGTATATGCAAGATATTTGTCCCTTTGTGGTGCCGAAAGTACGTGCCAAACGCTCAATCGGCATGAAGGATTGCGTGGCCATCTGCACTAGAGAGGAGCCCTGTAACCTATGTTGGTGCTGGATATATTGAAATCTGTCCAACTATGCTAAACACAATTCCCTTACATTGAGTAAAGGTGTAGAGGTTGTCTCCCAAAAAAAAGTGTTGTATCATTCTACAGTCTCTATCTGTCCAGTTAGCAAAATAGGTTGGTCGGCACGCATCCTGTGGCTTGCGAGCAATGGGAGTGCGCGGAGATGGTAAAGAGGTGAGGCCCATGCGGTCTGCCACTTTGTCCCAAATTTCAGGTTCTGTCTTAGTAGGAACTGCCATGTATGCGCTATGATGACATGCCTCACGAGCCAGCCACCAGTGATCCGAGAGTGGGCAACAGGTAACTGCCCAATCTATGTGTAAGCACACCTTTTAGCTCTCACACGCACCCCATTCCAGACAAAAGCGGATATGCAATGCCCAATAGTATTCTTTCAGATTATGGCAGGCTAGTCCGCCCCTGTCCCGTGAAAGCATTAAAATGTTAGTAGGAAAGCACAGTTTCTTACCACCACATATGAAAGCTGCCAGTTCACGTTGTAACCCCAGAATGTGTTGCTCTGGGATGGGTGTTGGAAAAATCTGAAAAGGATAAAGAATCTTCGGCAACAAGGGGTGTGGCCAGCAGCATGGAGGAGTAAGACGTGCCTTGGCTCGGCTCCCGGTATGCTACACTAATCCGACGGTCATTTCCTTCCAAAACTTCCTAAAACTGCCTAAAACTGTGGCCTGAACTAGTCCTGATACCTCTGCTGCTGCTCAGCCGAGTATTTTTGCCAGACTGAGACCGGTAATCGGCTGAGAAGAGAAGAACACCGAAACGGGGTCGCTGCAACAAGATGGCGGCCGGGCGGCATCCAACGGCCCAGCTCTGACTCCACCCCGGCATCGGAGACGCTTGATGGGGGGCTCCACAGACATCGGGGCCAGAGGGAAGGCGAAGCTGACCGAGGAGGACTCGGGCGCCCGCACCACACCATTGTATCCGGTGAGTGCCCGCCCGGAGCGCGGCGGAGATTGGCGACCGAGACAATCGGAAGGGACGCCCGGAAGACCCCTTCCCCTGGGAGAGGAGCTTGAACCGGCCGTGCGAAAGCGGCGGGACGTGCCACAGCGGCGAAGGGCGAGACACTCCCCGACCCCAGGGGGGACAAAAGTGAACCTGCCTGAGAAGACGCAGAGGAAGATCCTTCACAGAGCTGAGAAAGTAGCCTGACCAGGGGGCTACCCCCTGCCTCCGGAAAGCGCGATACGGCCTGAGAGTGGGATCGACTGCAGGAGACTCACTGCGGCTGTACAAGATCGTGATCCCTGAACTCACCCTGCTGAAACTTCCTGGGGCACCCCGTCGCCATTCATTGGTGAAGAGACGACACACCACACGAGGGACCCATGGCCTGGTGGAACACCGGTGTTCCGAATATCCCCAAGAGACCCTGGCCATACACAGGGAGAAACATGGGGAAGAGACACCCGCCTGCAAGACCAGCTAGGCAAGAAACTATTGAGAGCTACACCACGATGAGGTCGCAAAAGGACGTGACCCAGAGTCTCTAGGGAACACATATGGACACGGCCATGTTTCTGGAGGCGATCCAGGCCTCCAGGAGGGATATCAAGGACTCTAGAGCTGCACTTGAGACTAAAATAGGCGAGGTGGGCTCCGAGGTCCTTCTACTACGCCAAGACTTCCGGAACCTCACTGAGAGGGTGACGACGGCGGAGTCCAGAATTGGTGAGACAGAATACTCTATCTCCACCCTCCGTAAGGAAATGGCGGAGTTGCAGGCATCCCACAGGCAATTGCTGTGGAGGGTGGACGATGCCGAAAACAGGACGAGGCGAAAAACCTCCGATTCGTAGGCTTTAGGGAAGGCATTGAGAAAACAGATGTAGCGGCCTTCCTGTAGGACTGGCTATGAACCACATTCCCGCAGGCTCAGTTTTCCACTTGCTTCATTATTGAAAGAGCGCATAGGGAGCTACTGGCAAAACCACCGGAAGGAGCACGACCAAGGCCGATAATAGCACGTTTTCTGAACTATGCAGACAGAGACCTTATCCTCCGGGAAGCCAGAAGGAAAGGAGAACTTAAAATGGAGAACACGATCATCATGATCTTTCCTGACTATAGCCATGATGTCCAAAAACAGAGACGATCCTACGACTCGGTCAAAGCGAAACTTCGAGTTCTCCATATCTCGTACATGCTGCTATTCCGGGCGAAACTGAAAGTGCTATTCAAAGGCAAGTCGCATTTCTTTAACCACCCGGAGGAGGCTTGGCAATGGCTGGAGGAGAGACCCCTACTTCGAGAGGCTGAGGAGGAAGGCCGCAGAATCCAAACAGAAATGGCGGTGGCAAACTTTCGGAGGAACTCGCCTAAGACTCAAAGGTCCCAAATCCCGAGAATGAGGCGGGGCTCACACCCGTCGCCCTACCCGGACCTTCATACGGCGGGCCGAGGGAGAGGAGGCCGTGACGCGCCTACGACTGATCCTTCGGATCAGGGATCCTGATTCGGCTGTCTAGCTCATCTACATGATACAGAGGCGGGAGGCCTGGACAACGAACATTTGTCGGATGTGGAGGATTCCACGGATCGCTCAACACACCCCCTGGTCGAGGTAATCCGTGAGATGGAGCAGGGAGCTACGGGCGGAACAGACGAACAGGACATTGAAACACAAGACTCTCAATCATGAGGAAGTTTGGAACTTACATCCGTAGCAGCAGCACGCCGCTGCTGGTGCTGCGCAAGTTATAAACATTTTTCTTTATCTCTTTCTATTGACTCAGATCACGGTTAACGGGGTATTGATGATGGTCCTGTTGTCTTGCTCAACTCCGGCAAGACGAGACACACTACACAGGGCACTCACACAAAACATTAACCCTACTGGGACTCACGTTTGAATCCTGGATATAGTTTGATTTGGGATCCAGTGGGTGGGTGACAGACCTTTACCACCTGAAAGTCCTATTGGTCAATGGTTGCACAGATGGGCTGGAAGGGGGGAAAGGTGGGGAGGGGGGAGGAAGGGAGGGGAATGTTGCAACAGTTCTGTTGGGGGGATCCTGATTGGGGGGGAGGGGGGGAGAGTTGGTTGAATGCAGTCATGTATTTTGGTACCTTATGCCGCACTTCCACACTGCACGTCATTCCCATGCCACTAGAATTACCCAAGAATACAGCACTACACAATGTACGAAATCATGGGCCGCTCCACACCCGGAGGCTGCCTGCCTGACTACACGAGACCCAAATCATGCTAGGTGACCTTTAAACGCATAGAGAGGGCGGGAGAGGGATTAGTATCCTGTCCTGGAATGTCAATGGCCTGGGTAGTAAGATTAAGAGGGGCCTGGTCAATTCATACCTGAAACGAATAGGCCCAGACATCACGCTGCTACAAGAAACCCATCTTAAAGGTACTAAGTGCGCCTTCTTAGCCAGAGGCCGCTTTAAGCTTCTTCTGGCGCACGCTGGGTATACTTCAGACTCTAGAGGGGTTGCCATTATTCTAAAAAAGACCACTCCATTTACTATAACTCAGACATGGACGGACCCCCAGGGAACATACGTGGCTATCAAAGGGAAGTGGAACAGACGTGCCTATACTATAGTCTGGGTCTATGCTCCACCAAAACTCCAAGCGCCCACATTGAAGAAGGTAGCGGATATACTGCTTGAAACGGCCGATACCATACAGATTGTAGGGGGAGACTTTAACGACGTATTGGATGTCACGCAGGATAGAACAGGCACGACACAGAGGGTAGGGACTCAGACCCCCTTGTCCCAATGGTCAGTCAACTTAGGTCTCACAGACGTCTGGAGATGGCTACACCCGGAGTCGAGGATTTACTCGTACTTCTCGGGCACCCATAAGGCCTTCTCGAGACTGGGCTATGTCTCGACAGCACCTGACAATGCAGGACGTAGCAGAATATAAAGCCAGAGGCATATCAGATCACTCACCACTGCTGATCAGACAGGGAGCGAAACGCCAGGGTGACATGCGACAGTTGCGACTGACGGCATGGGATCTACAGAACCCAACTGTCCTGCGGGGTCTGAGAGCGGATATCAAAGTGTATATAGCCGAAAATGAGGGCTCGGTGACCTCGAAAGTGATCTTCTGGGAGGTACTAAAGACAGTCATGAGAGATAGGGCAAAACGTAGATTGGCGGAGGAACGGAGGAAGCTCCACTCTGACGCTGAACTCATAGAACAGGACATACTAGCCTTGGAAAGGGAATGCCAGACTTCGAGGGACTCAGTGGCACTCAGGAGACTTACGGATAGGCAATCACAATATAGAGAACTAGTGACAGGAGAGGCGAAAACTCAAGCCCTAGCTACCCTACATCACCTCTATGATGTAGGGGACAAGTCTGGTAAACTATTGGCATGGCTTAGCAAAAAGGAACGTGCGGAGAGATGGGTGGAGCAGATTAAAGACCCTCAGGGAACTATCCTCCAATCGGACACACATATAGCAAAGGCGTTTGCCGGCCATTATGAAAACTTTTATGGGGCTAGAAATTTAAGGACCCGTGAAGAGGCCATACAATATATGGACCAAACTGAACTCCCGACTCGGGACGCAAAAACTATGGACTCTGAAATTACCCTTGACGACATCTCTGCGGCACTGGCCAAACTGCGACCGGGGAAAACACCAGGCCCCAATGGCTTCCCAGCCGAATTTTTCAAACGTACGGCTGACCTCCTAACGAAACACTTGAAGGGCCTATATGAGGGTGCCCTGCAGGAGGGGAGATTCCCCCCTGACCTGACCCTGGCAACCATTATTCCAATCCATAAGGAAGGCAAACCAAAAGAGGACTGTGCGTCCTATCGTCCCATTTCGTTATTAAATATGGAAACAAAGCTACTGGCCACTATCCTGGCAATGCGGCTGCGCCTGGTGATATCGCAGCTGATACACCTTGATCAGACCGGATTCATACCAGATATGGCCACCAGAATGAACCTCCGACGCAGTCACAACTGGCTGCAAGAGGTCAGGGACAGAGAGGTCCCACACTGGTTTCTGTCCCTCGACGCGGAAAAAGCCTTCGACGCAGTTCATTGGCCGTTCCTTGAAGGAGTCCTTCAGAAATTCGGTTTCGGACCGAAGTTCCAGAAGTGGGTGCAGCTGCTATACACCGAGCCCAGTGCCAGAGTGAGGGTAAACGGAGTCCTGTCGCGTGAATTCCGGGTGCGAAGGGGGACCAGACAAGGATGCCCTCTCTCCCCACTTTTGTTTGCCCTGACTATAGAGATCCTGGCGGCTAGGATCCGCCAACACCTGGACATTAGGGGATTTCGACTGAGCAAAGGAGACGTGAATGAGGAAAAAATTTCGCTCTATGCGGATGACGTACTTCTGCATGTTACATCACCGGAGACGTCGATCCCACAGCTATTTCATGAACTGGAGCTATAAGGGGACCATGCCGGATACCGAATAAATTGTCACAAGTCAGTTTTGTATGACCCTGCAGGGCGGGAAACATGGACGGACCTCCCAGGTAGGCTGATGACTACATCAGAGGGCTATCAATATCTAGGGTCATATCTCACCCTCGACAGACACATTTCGTATACACGTAACATTGAGCGCATCATGGTGAACTCCATTGAGGATATGGACCGTTGGAGACTACTCCTAGGCCGAGCGGCTATGTACAAGATGATTATTCTCCCCAAGTACTTGTACGCCCTACAAAACGAGTATTATCCTCTCCCCCCAAAAGTCCTCTCCAAGATACATGCAGACTTACGGGCCTTCATCTGGCTGGGCAAGCAACCTAGGGTGGCATTGACCACCCTACAAAGGCACCAATACAGCGGGGGATCTCGCTCCCGAACTTGGAGGCATATTACTGGGCGGACCACTTGGCCCTTAACAACGACTGGTTACATGCACAGGCCGACCATCCCTCATATGCATTAGAGCGCCACAAGCTAGCACCCAGACACATTCTTTCCTACTTATATTTAGGGGACTGGCCGGAGACATCTTCTACCGGCAACCGAAATTACCCTACTTGCCTGGAAGACAGCCACGAAGCGCACAGGTTGGGACAAGAAGCCATCGAGACAGACGCCAATCTGGCACTGCATGTGGCTAACGGAGCTCCACAAATTAACGGGCTATAGAAGGTGGGAAGACATAGGTATCTCTACCCTAGGAGACATAATTGCCAAAGGGCAACTGAAATCATTTGCGGCTCTGACTGCAGAATTCGGCATACACCCCACACAGAGATACAAATACACCAGATTGAAACATGCATAGGGGGCCCAAAATATCAACACTGCAGAGCTGTCTGAATTCGCCCCACTCGAAGGCAGGCTCCTACAGGAACACATTCAACAGAAGGCGGTGTCTCTAACGTATAAAACACTCACGAATAACATGTTAGGTGACCTGGCCAAGCTTCGACAGCAATGGGAGGCAGACGTGGGTGGCATGGAAGGCATTGATTGGGAATTAGTGTTAACACATCCTAGCGAGGTGGCAGTTAAATCCCGACTCCGTGTCATCCAATTCAATGTATTACATAGAACTTACTTTGATAGAGTGCGGCTCCAGAAAATGGGAAAGATAGATGATGCCAAGTGCTTACGATGCCAGGACCCCAGGGGGGATTACTTTCATGTTCTGTGGTCATGCACTAAAATTCAGGGATACTGGTCGGACATTCTTACGAAACTATCTGCGGTCCTAGAGAGCCAAATACAAGCGGACCCTAAGCTGGCCCTATTGGGCATGACAATTGAAGTGGACTTGCCACGCCACCTGCTTACCTTCCTTGTGCTGGCCTTGGTGGTGGCCAAGAGGGACATTGCGAAATACTGGGGGGCACCAGAGATACCATGGTTGGAAGAATGGAGGAGAGGCCTAGACCTATATATGGCGGCTGAGAGAGTCACATATAAAGCACGGGGATGTCCTAGGAATTTTCGCAAAGTATGGGGGAAATGGAGAAGCTTTCACGGATTGGATGCTGGGCTATAATGGGACACTGCGAGCGGCGCATAGTAGACAACTGAGGGACCGTATGATACTTATAATGTTGATGATATCATGGAAGGTTAACCTTGTGGTCTTTTTCATGTGTGGACCGTATGCATCAAATTGGGTAATGACGTGGGGGATGGAGGGAGGGGGGGGGGGGAATGTGCACTTTACTATTGAGATGACTGTAATGTTTAGTTATGGAAAAACTGCAAATAAAATCGGTTTAAAAAAAAAAAGAATCTTCTGCAACATGGACTTTTTTTTGTGTTGAGGCGTCCTAACCAAGAGAGTGGCAGGGCTTTCCACGCACGCAGGTCAGCGAGGACATATTTTTCAAATTCCTGCAAATTTGCTTTGGAGCAGGTGGCTAAGTCTGGCGTTAGGCTAAGACCAAGATACCTTACTGACCTAGCCGCCCATTGACAATAAACGAGAGTCTGAAGGGTCGCAACCTCCTCGTCCGGGATCGTGAGATTAAGGGCCTATGATTTCATATGGTTGATTTTGAGCCCTGACATTGGCTCTTAGATCTGGTGCAGCAAGTGTGCTGCTGGAAGGGAGCGCAAAGGATCGGATGAAGTGAGAAGTAGGTAATCAGCAAAGAGAGCAATCTTGGGTTTGATGCACCCAAGGGTATTCCCTCCTCTACGGTTTCCCCTTGTGGTGGAGCCCCTCACCATTATGATCCTCCAGTCCCCTGATCTTTGTAGTATCTCTCTTGGGGGCATCAAACACATGATTGCTAAGACCATTTTACACAGTTGGACACTCTGAGCAAATGCAACATTAAAGCACAATGGTACAATGTAAAGATAGATTTGCACAATAAGGACTGACTACTTTTTATATTTCCTGACAGTTCATGCAACATGTATGATCACCATCGCCATAGCAACTTTCACAATGATCCATTCAAAAACATGATGTGATTTGTTAGGGCACTACTCACCTGTGGTTGTCTGTGGGTGATGAGTATGTGCGCTGATCAATAAGACAATGAGTGTGTGCATGATTTGCGCTACTCACCCATGATGCTCACAAGTCTCTGTGGGTGAGTGAGAGTGCAGCGCCGTCGCTATAAAATGGCCATGCTTAGTTGTTCCGCATGTAAGCATGCATGGTGGTGGGGTGTTTGATGTTGACTGTCATCTCGGTCATGGCTTTGCCTGCAACATAGGTGTAAGGTCTTCCTCCCACTCTGGAAGTGCGGATCCAGCGAGTGTTCTAGGTCAAGGTTGGCGGAGCAGCAGTCCCTCTTGGGGATGTTGGGGTGACTCTCTAGTGGATGTTTTTGTGTCCGATGATGTAGAGAGATTTGTAGGCGTGTATGAGTACTTTGACGGTTCCTTTGTTCTTGACAATGAGCCAGTGAATGTTTTGTATGTGTTGGCTAATGGGTTTGTGAGATGGGGTTCTGATGATGGCTCTGTCAGAAGCCTTCTGTGTGTTTTCTAGCTTGTGTAGTGGCATTTGGTTTATCCCTTCGTTAAGTCTGTTGCTGTACTCCAGTCTGCTGGTGATGAGTGCATTGTTTACATATTTTAGTCATTATGGTGTTACCCATTCCAATATATTGTGTTGGCTCAGGATGCAGTTGTAGCTGTTGCAGGCAAAGGAGTAAATCTGGCAAGTCAGGGTGATGGAGGAGTCGTGGATGATGCCGAGGTTGCGTGCATGGTCTGTCAATGGGGGCAGCCTCACAAGGCCCAAGATCCATCAGGGTTTTGCACATGCGCATGTGGATGGACCAAGGATGCGGAGGCCATTCTCCTCTGAGTTGAGCTTATGCAGATGGTTTCCATCCAATCAGCTAGTTCCGACATTCATTTCAGTGAGCAGGTTTTTGTGTCTTTGGCTTTGTTCGTGAGGGAGAGGATGTACAGTGTGTCCTCTGTGTGTGAT
The DNA here is from genome assembly GCF_964263255.1 of Lissotriton vulgaris. Classification (NCBI taxonomy): domain Eukaryota; kingdom Metazoa; phylum Chordata; class Amphibia; order Caudata; family Salamandridae; genus Lissotriton; species Lissotriton vulgaris. The sequence continues at coordinate 366,398,535 of NC_141685.1, read as the reverse complement.
AATATGCTAAGCCCATGCTGGCTGGCAATGGCGGTGAGCGTGGCCATGTAGATGTTAAGAAGTGTGGGGCTTAGTGACAGTCCCTGGGGTACTCCACAGTTTATCTTTGTGGATTGGAGATGGAGGTGGTGTGTGTGATATTTTGGATAGTTGCTTGGAGGAAGGAGTGGATCCATGAGAGGGCGGTTCCTCTTATCCCCGGGTCTTGGATTGTGGCATATAGTGTGCGGTGTGAGACAGAGTTATAGGATGTGTTGTCCGCGATGTGACTCAGGTCAAATGGCTAGCGTATGTCATAGTTGGCAGCATGGTGTACAATATTGGTGCGCAGCTTGATGCCAAACCCAGATTGGGAGTGGTTCATGATGGAGTTATCTTCAATGTAGCCAGTCAGCTGGGTGTTTATGAGTCTCTCATTTACTTTGTCCTCCTCGGGGTGCAGGGAGATGGTTACTTAGATAGTCTTGTCTGTTGGGTCAGACTGCCAAATAACTAATTTGTTTCACCTAGAGACAGATCATGATGGTCTTCATGAAGGTGTCCAGAGATGTTGTGCATGTGAGCTCTGCTGCTGGCTCATTCAATGTCTCAGATGCATGCAGAGATAATTTCCAAGGTTGAGCCCCAATTTCACACCCATTTTTCTGCTTAGACCCACAGTTCACACCCACTTTTTAGATTTGAGCCAAAAATGTTGACCCTTTTTTCACATTTGACCCCCAATTTCACACACATTTTTCTGCTTAAACCCACAGTCCACAACCACTTTTCGTATTTGGACCACAATTTTCAGCCATTTTAATGATTTGACCTCCATTCCAAGCCCACTTTTCTGATTTGAGCCCCATAGACACACTCAATTTTCTGATTACTCCCCCTTTTCACAGCGTTGACAGTGCAATTTAAAACTGGATTTGCCTTAAGATGCATTATTTTGCACTTACAGAGCCATACATTTCAATTTTTCCTAGCAAGCACACCCTGTGAATCAGCCATTTTAATGATTTGGCCCCCATTCCAAGCCCACTTTTCTGCTTTGAGCCCCATTCCACACCCAATTTTCTGATTACTCCCCCTTTTCACGGCAATAACAGTGAAATTTAACACTGGATTTGCCTTAAGATGCACTATTTTGCACTTACAGAGCCATACATTTCAATTTTTCCTAGCAGGTACACCATGTGAATCATGATTTACATACTATTTGACACAACCATTGATGAATTGTGTGCCAGAGTTTACTCCTTGTAAAGTCAAGTGGTGCACAATTGACACAGTATGGCATCTCTGTGATGATGAAACATACACACAATGATTTTACTTGTGTACTCTTACTTGCAATTATTGTACAATTGTTACATTTCATATTGATATTCTGATGCAGAAGAGTGACTTGCAGACAGGGTATGTGTGTTTAGTTTTTTATTGTCACAAACAGTTCTTGAGGTAATTTTCCACATACATCTCTGTTTTTAGTCCATCACAATGTGATGTGCTCAATTGAAGTAAATGTTTATTATCCTGTCCCTTCGGGCTATTTCAGCAGCTGTGGCTGTGGGGTGTGGGCCACCTCGCTGATCTTCCTCATCAACCTGGTCATCACCCGGTGCTGCAGGCACTTGGATCCAGGGGGCATTTGTGCGAACACAAATGTTGTGCAATGCACAACATGTTAGCATGATTTTATTAACCATTTCAGGGCTGTGCAGCAGTTTGCCACCTGTAATATCCAGGCAACAGAAACGTGACTTGAGCATGCCAAATGTACACTCCACAATACCATGTGTGCGTCGATGTGCAGCATTGTATTGCCTCTGTGCCTGGGTGGTGGGGTTTCGCCTGGGTGTCATCATTCATGGGCAGAGAGCATATCCTTGATCACCTATGACATGTAATGGGGAGATGGGTACATGATTCATTAGGCATACTATGTTGGCAGTGTTGACAGTTTTGTCTATTGTGAACTTAGCTCTTTTTATGGTTTAGATCAGTTATTGCTTTTCGACACACAATACGTTCTAGCATTGAACTGCTTCATTGGCAAGGTGCTACAGAGAATAGGGAGCATATGTAGACAGAACAACACACACTTTGTGTGGAGAACTGAACCCATATACCCTGGCTATTTGGCAATATCAATGATGACTATATTGCCTCAGTGTTGTGCCACCAACCATCCATTTTCCTGGTGTTTGCTGCACAGTTGCATGAGTGTCACTACTAGTGTACAAAATGTGAATGAGACCTGCACCAGTAACACAGACACCAACAGGCAGCCAGGCTCTCCTAGCATCTAACCATGGCACTGATCCACACTCCTCGCAGTCAACACCATGTAAATGGTGAAATGACATAGGCCACGCCTAACACAGCTCACATTCAGAAATGCATCTCATGCTGATGGCATGTCCAGAGATGAAACGAAGGGACAGACCGCAAACACCTCACATGCAGGTCCCACTAGGCACAGTGAAGGTTTGCTCACAACATCAACATTAACACGTGACACAACATATTCGTCGTGGCCTGCATCATCTGTCACTAGCAGAGCATCAAACTCACATGACACTGATCCTCAAAATATTTTACACTATGTGGATTATTTGACAAGATCCGACTGTCCACACACTTCACCACACTGATGCACATGGCCTGGCTCACCTTTGCACACTTCTTGTAATTTGTAATGGATTACCATTTAACTGATCAATTTCAACACACAAGTAGTTTTTATTTTTTTATTGTATTTTTTTAAGTCCTCATCTCACCATAGAGCATCTGCAAATGTAAGCTAGAAACCATCCTTCAATCTAACAACTCACAAGTAGTGACCGAATGCACATCCACTTACTCATTGGGCAATAACATTACATACCATATCACCTGTGTGTCAATGAGAAATATGTGTGGCTTAGTCCGAGAGGAGATGCTACTATCCACCATCAACGGCAGCACCCACGGCACTGCAGTCATCACCAATGGTGCTAGATGCTTGTTTCATGACACATTTTTCTGACCAAACATGCACATTTACCCCACATTGCACTTCCTACAATAGGAGTGCATTGTTACAACCTTGGTCACAACAGGCCTCTGACTTGCCACACTGATTTTACATGTGTGAATACTTTTGCAACGTTGGCTCACCCTAATAGGTAAACAGCAACAAGAACAGCGACATAATCATCTTCCTCACTATGTGACCACACACTGGACTGAGATACCAGTGAGAATGACTTCGATTTGCTACATAGATGATCAGGAGCTGGGGGTTACTCTACACCATGGGTACTCACAAAACATCTGTCTGGCCCAAATTTACAGTGTGGTTTGTGGCAAAGGGCCACACCAGTGGGTGCGGAGTCAGTGGGGCAGGGGGCGGGGTTAGAGAGAATGAGAAAATAACCATGAGGTTGAACACAGGCCCTGCAGCAGAAGCCCTCATTCACTTAGACACCCGAACCAGCATACACATATCTTAATCTTGCTGTCGCTCTCGCTCACTCGCTATCCCTCCCTCCCTCTGTCTACCTCCTCCCTCCATCACCCTCCTCCCTACATCACCCTCCTCCCTCCGACTCCCTCCTCCCTCTGTCTTCCCCTCCCTCCGTTGCCCTCCTCCCTCTGTTGCACTCCCTCTGTCTGTCTTCCTCCCTCAGTCTTTTTCCCTCTGTCTCCCACTGTCACCCTCTGTCACCACCCCAACCCTTGGCAGCCTGGGCTGAGACAGCTTCCTGGGCACACACACAGCCACACCCCAGTACTTCACCGGTCTTTTATGGACCATTTACTTTTTCACAAGGTTTTGTTGTATTTCACCTCTTAGCACATCTGCATCTCCACTCTGACTATCCCTGGAATCACCCAGCACCCATAGAGCAGAGTCTCGCGGAGTCTCGCTGCTGCGGTGGTGTTTACTGACACTCTACAAAAATTAAGATGAAGCATACACAGGTACGATGTCTGCAACGTCAGCGGGCCACAAGGAAAGTCTTGCCGGGCAGCTTGCGGACTGCGGCCCGTACTATGAGTACCCAAGCTCTACGCAGTGTAGCCAGTATTGTCGCAGGGATTCTGCTCCTACACAAAACTGTGCATAGAGACTTGGAACCTCAGTGAATTAGAGTGTGCCAAAACTCACCTTAGTATCAAAAATCCCCTACCAGACTAGCAATCAGTGTCTCATAGGTTCTTCCATACCCCCATTGATTAGACAACCCAGAACATGAACTTAGAATACCTCAGGTAACGTGGAACACATAAATACTCTTTCGTTATACTATCATACCAGTCCAAAACGAGGAGTAAATGAAGACAAGTGCAAGATTGAAATATTTATTTCTAGTGCCGTGTTTTTAAGCGCAGTATCTTAGCTAATCCAAGCAAACATATTATAAGCAACAAGGTTATCAGCATGGCTACTATTTCATAGAATACAAAGGGAGAAAGCATTGTTAAAATGCTAAATTACACCTCAGGCTTACTCTCCCTTGCTAGTATATTATATTACATCTACAGAAGGTCTCTTTGGGTTTACAAGGGTGGCCCCATACCTCTGGTCCTAGTAGAAAGGTATCACATAATTTTCTATACCAGCTCTCTGCATGCAAATATTCTCCAAGTGTGTGTGCCTGCTTTGCGAAGTGCATTACTAAACACGCCAAAATCAGAGTTGGCCACAACTGCATATGTGTTATGTCTAGGACGTGCGCTGATCATACCGAACAACAGCCACTGTTTTTAAATAACCTTGAAGGCCTCGGCGCTCACTGTTCAGTCATAGCTTACCAAGCAAAGCTGATACAATAAGAAAACATATTATCCTCGTCTGAAGCAAAATATTCTGCTAGACTCTAAACATTTATAATATTGTGTGCCGTGAGCAAAAGCAGCAGACAGGAAAATTGGCGTTTAAACTTCTAATAAGCTCATGCTAACTTAACACAGTGTAAAGGCAAAGCCCATCTCACTGACACCCTCCCTTGATCCGTGCACGGATAAGATAAAACAACATAATAGAAGGGGTTAATTTTGGAATGCAGAGTTCAAGAACCATAGTCAGAACCAGTCCCAAACTTGCACAATGGGGAGAAAAATATTTTTTAGATCAAAGACCTTATAGTCCGACAAAAGGTCTACCTTAAAAAACAAAGCCATTGGACATAGTGAAGTCAATAGGCCTGGGCAGAAAAACAAAATTGATAAAAAAGTAAAAAATATCCGATGTCCAATAAGTGACGTCGGTCACTGAAGAAAGAGACAAAGACATATCTCAGTCCAACAACAAATATCCAAAGTAGGCAGCCACAGCCTCCAACAGGAAGTCACTGTTCTCATCTGAAAATATTTTGGCCATCCAATTTAATAAAGGGAAAGAACATACATGTTCCTCAATTACTGGAGCCGCTAGCACCATCAGAGGACAACTCGGTGGGTTTTCAATGAAGCTGTGTGCCAAGAAATCTTGCGCTGCTGCGAACACATTCCAACGACCCAGAACTTCATGCATCGATGCAAAGGGCATAATTCCTCCGCCAGAACAAAGCAATTCATGAGCAACTAAGGGGCTCATAATCTGATCATAATCCGCATCGGGAGACACCGTATTGCAGAGACACAAATCCAGGGCCCACTCAAAATGCCAACTCAGGCAATGAAAGACAGGCTGGACGCATGTAAAATAGGAAAATCGAAACAATAATCCATAAGCCACTCTTAAAGTAGCAAGAGGCAGCGCTCCATAGTACTCAAGCATTCGGTTGCGAAGCAGCCCCAGCCGGGACCGCTCTTCTTGTAACATAGGATGTGCATCCATTTTGAAATAAACAAAACAGTAAAAGCACACCTGCAGCCAGGGCCAGCAGTAAAGGAAATCCACCAAACAGGCTGGAATAAATAGAATGAAAAAATGCTGGAAACACACCAAATATAGTTTGAAAAGAAGTCACAAGGCCACTGCTTATAACTTTAAAAAAGTGTGCCAGCCCTGTGGGGGAGGAGGCATTAAAGATAGTGTGAATTAACTCACCGAAATGCAAGGGTAAATCAGTATTCAATAAAGCATGCACTTCTGTGCGGGTGTTTGCCACATGAAGGACGAACGTCTCACGGGCAGATGTGAGGGCAACTTCTTTCTGGTACAATAGAGCTCTTATGCGACTCATCTTGTTGAACTCTGCTTTCAAGGTCGGAATCCTGGGCCAGATGGAAACTTCAAGCTTCCCATGCTGAGGAGGATACAATACATTTGACAGCAAACCACAAGTTCACTGACGGTAACCACATAAGCAATCTCCGCTGCTAACCCACAACAGTTCTCAATATTTGAAAGTAAATAACTCCCGTTTGCTAGTACTGTGAACGTGGGTACGATACCTGGTACGGGGGTACCCTTCAAAACACAGGCTAAATTCTGCTCATTCTGATTACAAGAGCTATGTAATTGGATATGTCTACACATCAATGAGTGATCTGGTGTCTCAGTGCATTCTTCATCATTAAAATAAACTTCCTTACCCTCCCTAAGGCATCAATAGGTAAATGGAAGCGTCCAAGCCTCATGGAGATAAGCACTGACAAGAGGCTCATATCGAACAATGGAAAAGTACTTCATACACGCCTCGAACTTGAACAGAGGAAACGGGAGAGTTATTAGCCCATGGATAAGCCATGTTGCTGAGTTGGCTTCAGCCACAGAAAACGGCAAAGGTTCCAACCTCTCAATGTGTAACATAGAAAAAGATGCATCTTTCATTGATAGTAAACGTTGCTTGTCAGTCAAATTGAACGGGGCAAACAATGATGAGGTGTTCATGCAATGCCAGGGATCTTTTCCAGCTTTTAAGGTCTGCAAAATCCATGCAAACTGCATAATGGAGCGCAATTGATTTTGACCAAGGTACAAAACAGACACATCGTCCTGTACAATATCAACAACAGATGATACAATACTGTCTAAAGTGTAAATGCGGGAAGAGAGGGTGTTTATGCTGTTATCTACAACTGCTAGCACTTTCTCTAAATTTGCCTGATCTGTAGCTCTAATGCGGGTAGCCGCCTCAATCTGGGACGTTTTCCAGGCTTCGTTATAAATAGCATATATCCACCTTTTAGATCTGCTGTTAGCCGGGCCCTTTATGAAATCATTCAGATCAACATCGTCAGTCAGTTTAGATGAATACAGCTTAACTGACGCCAAGGTCGAATGTTTGAGCCAATTTTGACATAATTTGCCTACAGAATAGGTAGTCACAGAATGGCCACTTTCAAAATGGGCATCCACCCTGACCTGTGTAAAGCAAGGAGTCAAACCCAGAAAACAATGCTGACAAGAGTCTGCACTTCTGTGCCAGAGCAACCAACCCTCGGGATCCAAACTGGATATGTTAAAGGAAGAATTTAACAACAGAGTTTGTAACTCTCTGATCGAAAATTTAGTGGCATTATTCCAACCGGAATATTCTTCTAATCCAGGAAAAGAAGGAGCATTTAATTTTTTAGTAGTAGCCGATCCAAAGCAAGTTGTTTGCTAAATTGTAGAATTCAAGAACAACATATGGTTCGGGATGAGGCATGCACGGTGCAAAGCCTCAGTACCTTGCACTTGCCAGCTCTTAGAACTCCAAACTGATTTAAGATCAATGGTATCCTTCCACAACTTGTAGCCCCCCAACAGCTAACTGGTCAAGAAAGGACTTAGAATACAATAATTTAGTATCGGTAAGTCTAACCTTGGATGTGGACTTTCAGTCATCTTAAAATAAAAGGCATTGGAATACGACTAATTAAAATCGGTAAAATAAGTGAACCTTTTCAAGAAGGAAGCAGAACTGCCTTGTATAGGAGCCGTACAATGTTCCCATTGTGTATAATTGACAGTGTTCCTCCTAGTATTAGCTTTATGGAGGTAGTGATTGCCAAAATGTTGGTAGCAATATAAATCACCGTAATTAGCAGACTCTAAATACAAATCTTCAGCATCAAAGGCAGTATAATATTTCAAATCAGAAAACAATGCTTCTACGGCTTGAACATCCCAATCATCAGAACGTATATTTTGTTTATTTACATCCCCCATAGAAACTCTAAGAACATTAGGGACATTTATAACTTCAGTGGGCCCATGGATTTGAAATCAAACAGCATCCCATACAATCCCATCTAAGGGGTTAGAAGCCGAGGCCAAAACAGAATTTCTCAAAATCGATGGACATGAAACTGACGGAGTCATACTAAGAAGAATCAGCCACTCTGTGTAGCTTGATATTGTAAAAGGAGATGTATCTTTGTTCTTTACGACCTGGAAGTGGTGGTAAAATGACTGTTCTTGTGCCCTTCACACCAAGAACTGGAACCAGAGCTTGATATGAGGGACCAAATTCTTTCTTGTTTTCAATCTTCTCACAAACCAGTTCTCCAACTGGGGGTAGCCAGCCAACTACTGGGATCTGGAACACATCATCAGATGTGGAGGGCAAGTGTTCCCTTGCAAGACTATCTCTCGTCTCTTGTAGATTCTGTAAAACATGACAATGTTCATCTACGTCAAAGGGGGCAGCAACCGCCGCCTTGTCTAGACCGTCAAGGTCCGTGACGAACATTTTGACACCAAAGAGCATTTTGTATGGGGTCCGCCCACCCAGAGACTAGGGAGATTATTAAGGGCATGCTGCACGCTATTGAGGTGGACAAGCCAGTCCCTGCAAGTGCCTATAACCCTAGATGTCAAAGACTGCTTTAAATCACGGTTCATTCATTCCACAACACTATTACCCTCAGGTCTGTATGGAGACAAAAACTTGACTTGGACCCCCAACGAAGCCATGGCATCCTTGTACGCCTTAAAGGCGAAAGCAGGACCCTGATCCGAATGGAAGGTACCACAGGCAAAAATCCCTACAAAGACACGCAAGTCTCTTATGACAGTTCATGAATCAGTGCTGCGGTGTGGTCACAGCCACACAAAGCATGTGCATGAATCAACTGCTGCTAAGATGTACTTATACGCAGTATCAGAAGAAAAAGGACCGCAGTGATCTAAATAAACACAACCAAGTGGTTTATTAGAAATGTACAACTGTGTCTGGGGCGGACGCGCAGCAGTTGAAGGCTTAATCTGCTGGCAAATGTCATATTGAAGGACATAATCATGTGTCTGTTTGTACAGTCCCCGCCACTAGAAACGTTGTTGTAACTGAGATACAGAAGCCGAAGCGCCCGCATGTGTGTAGACGCAACACCCTCATGGGCAGCTGTAATCAGTGCAGACCTGTGGTCCGCGTTGGGAATCAACTTTTCACCAACGTCCGGTATTTTCACATAAGGAACTTTATCAGGACTTAAGTAGTATGAATACTTCAAAAGGGAACCCCTTAGGATATTTACTTCCCTTCTCAGTTGCGGCTACAGCCGCCAAGATATCATCATCAATCTTACTCTTGGAACGTTTAACTGCTGCAACCAAATGTGTTGATACTGCTGATTTTGCGGCCTCATCGGCTAACGAATTACCAACAGCGTGAACTCCTACGCGCTGATGACCAAGAGTGTGAATTACATACACAAGTGGCAACTGCTCTTTAAGCTCAGCCACCCGGACCCAGATCATTTTATGTTTTATTGTGCTACCCTTGGAATCACGAAAATCATTCTGAATCCAAAAGAACAGGTTCTCATTATAAGACTGGACACAGTAGTAAGAATCACTCACAATAAGAGTCGTCACATTAGGATCAGCGTACTCCAATGCAAGCATCAGAGCACGGAGCTCCGCCAATTGTGCGGTACAGTCCCCTAAAGTCAGCGTGTGCACGACTTTGGACTCTAATTCATCATTCACCATGGTACCTACCACAATGGCGCAAGCTGAGACGTATGCGTGCTTAGACCCATGTGCAACTTGTGCTGAACCGTCAGTGTATATGATACGATGGAAATCCTCCAAAGGCCGCATAGTCAGTGGCGCAGGATGAACAAATTCATAATGCAAAAACTCTTGTGATTGTAAGGAGGCATCAAAAATAAACGTGACATCCGGAGACGTCAAAGATGCTGCCCATTGTATCCACCGTGGATGCAAAGCTTTAGAATTTGGTACACTGGCCTTCGTCACTGCCTCTAGTGCAGGATACGGGGTAACAACCAACATGTGCTTTCCCTGCGACAGTGCACGTTCTTTAAGAATTGCCATTTGCACTGCTTTCAAAACTTTTTCCACAGTGGAAAACCGCATTTATGCTGAAGTGTACAAGTGTGACTTGTAAGCAATGGGTACTGTGTCTCCTTCGTTAAAAGTAAGGTAAGTGGAACCCACCGCCCCAGGGATGGATCTTATCACCAGGTTGGTGTGGTTATCATGAGTCAGTAAGAATTTAGATTCAAGAAGATCAGCCTGCAAAGATTGCAAAATGGCTGAATGTTCCGGCAGCCAGCAAGATTTGGTAAAATTTGGTTGTATCAAAGCATACAAAGGCTTGATACGCTGGGCATATTCGGGTATGTAGGTACGTCCGAAGTTCAAAAATCCCAGCAAGGACTGTAATTTTTTCAGAGTTGTAGGAGCGCGCAACTGTGCGCATTTCTCCAAGAAGTGAGGAGCCAATCCTCGACCTTCATTGTTGAGCTCGTAGCCCAGGAACAACACTGTGTACTCTGCAATGTGAGACTTTGCAAAGTTGAACTTGTAACCGAAGTTACAAATTATGCGGTCAACACGACACCAATGCGCCCAAATTTCGTTGTCTGTGAGATAGATGTCATCCACATACAAACACGCATCTGGGTCACACACCTGGACTATTCTTATAGCCCATAGCCAAGCGCTTAAATTGGCGTTGTTTGCCGCCACAGGTAAAACTGGACCGTTGGATATGCCAAGTGTGGTCTTAAACCATTTTCGCACAAGACCATCCACTAGAGCATATTCTGTACTGCACAGGTAAGGCAATGCGAGTTCAAATGCTGGTAATCCAATACCAAACTATAAGATCCGTCTGGCATGGTCACAGTAAAAAGTGGGTGTTAGACCTGTCTGACTTTTTGGCGAAGTCCCTCCTAATTTTTATTTATTTTGTCCCCTTTTTGCCCCTCATACCCTTATTAATTTTTGTGTCTACTGACTTTTTATAGGTGTTGGCCAGGGGGATAGGTGTTCCCTCTCCCCCTCATAGTTTTTTACCTCAGGTCCAGAGGCCTGTTCTGACAGGAAAGTTGGCACCACCTAAAATGGTGGCCACCAACTGCCCCAACTGTCACCAACAGAACCTGGCCATAGACCAACATAGGGCATTCCAGAACCTTCTGGTCCATTCTGGACCACTGAAGGGCAGCCTATATAAGGCGGAATGCGGGGCAGCCATTTTGTCTACCTGTGGAAGTCAGCTGGAGGACAGGCTGTAGCCAAGGGTGGGAGAGGTTAGACATAGGGTTGACCTCCTAGATAGGGAAGCTGCCCTGGGTTGTCACTTCAAAATTCCCCTTTTGAGTTATTTGTCCTGACCCCGCTGTGTAGGATTACTGGAGACCCTGGGCGCCTAGCTTGCCCCTTGTCCAAACTGTACAGGGGAGGTTTGAGGAGAAGGAGACTGCAGTGCTGCGGTGCGCAGTCCTCTGCCCAGCGGAAAGAGACTCAGAAAGGACATCCCTCATCCCTAAACCCCAGTCTCCAACCAGATTAAGCAAGGAAAAGGACTTTGCGACAAAGGAACTGGGTGCAAAAGCGAAATAGCGCTGTTCCTACCTTTCTGGGTGCTGAGGAAGGATTGTGACCTGAGAAGCCCTGGTGTGGGGTGCCAGTTTCTATGGAATAGCGCCCCCCGGGATCCACTGAGTCTGGAAAGACTGGCAAGGCTTCCCTTTTGCGAGCGGGACCCCAGGGGCGCCTTCCGCGCTTCTGCCGCATTGTGGAGGAGCGTCCCGGTATCAGGGGAAAAGCCAAGGCGAACCGCTACCCAAGGGCGCCTTCGCGCATGAGCACTCCGCGTTGATCGCTCTCCCAGGAGGGGCCTAAGATCGAGCAGGCCCAGTGCAGGAACACTATACCTCCGCGCATGCGCGGAAGCCTCGCGTGTGGAGGAAGACGAAGGCTTCGTGGCTGAGGAGAAGCGTCTCCGTTGCGCGCCGAGGGACAGATCCCTTCAGAGGAGGAGCCGCCGCTGAAGTGACTAAGCCTTCTCTGGTGAGAAAGGGGGCGGGGAGGCCAGCCACCGAGGAAGGAGCGTTTTCAGGACCCGACAGGAGAGCGAAGGACTGGCCTGCTGCCTGTGCATTCAAGTAAGCTGGGGAGAGTGAGGGGTGGCGCAGGAGAACTGACTCGGCCTCCGGTTCGTCTGCTTTCTTCCCCCGCAGGGCAGCACTACTTTCAGGGGCTCTTGACAGAGCAAGACAGTTTGCCCTCCTTGAGTGGAAACGAAGCTCTGAGGAGCAAAAGAGAAGTACACCTGATACTTAACTGGCCTGAGTAGGTACAAGGGTCACCTGCCAGATATTGTTAGTGCTTGTCTAGAGGTAATCAACTTCAAGAGCTGGTGATAACTTGTGATACAGGTCAAAGGTGTTATTGCAAGTACGGAGTTTAGTTATAAAGTATAAACCTTGTTGAAACCTGTTTAAAAACTATGCCTAGTCAAATGCTGGAACCTCAAGTGATATAATGTAAAAGTTGGTGACTTAAGTAACGCCTTAGCAGGGACTCTAGTACTTTCCCTTACTAATAAGATTTGTGCTTTATTCTCGAAAGGTCATCTGCTTGTATTTAGGTGTTGCTGGGGTTTTTCCTCCCAAGGTTCTAGCAGAAGGGATAAATAACCTGATTGATTCTAAGGTACAGTTTATCCTAATGTACAAGTGTATAGGAGTCCAGGGATATAGCAACTGCTTTAAAGGCAATGTGTTAAACTGCTATTAATTTCAAAAGTGTAACTGCTGATTCTAAAAGTGATCTGAAATGTTTTTGAGCTAATCACATGTGAGATACTTAAATTTGACAACAGAGAGAATATTATTTTTACATAAAGCAGTACGTATTTTCATAATTTTGGTGTAGTGTTTTTCTTTTTGAGTGCTATTGCGTGAAGTTACTTTTGGGTGGTCTGCAACCTTTACACTGTGCCTCTAAATGTTAGTCTTGCCCTAGGCCAGGCTACCTAATTCCAACATATTGGTGCCTAGCGGTGGGATTGCGGACTTGGTTGCAGCTACTTACTAGTAATTTGGCGTAATACACCCAACCTACACCAGGAGTTTTCTCCTTGCGGCCCTCCCAATTAGTCTTTTTGTTTTTTCTAAATTTATTCCTGGTGGTGGGTGGAGTTGGTTTTAGGTTACCCTCACCCTTCTGAAATTTCTGGTGTGTATCCAGGTTTGCCAGATTCACCATGGAGTTTGCGGTGGAAAACCTGGAAGTCTATTCCGTGCCCCAATTGAGAATGTTCTGCCAGCAAATGGGGGTCTTTTTCAAACATGGTGCTAGGAAGGGGGAGCTCCAGACTAGCCTTAGGGCCTGGGTGGAGGCACACCAAGAGACAAAGGAGGAGGTTGAAGAGGTTGACCAGGGCACAGAAGGGGGGGTGGAGGAGTTATTCCACCATGAGGGGGAAAACTTGCTCACCGGACCAGTGTCCTATTCCAGAAAGGGCAGTAGCATTTCTGGGAGAAGCCTAACAGAAGCTGAGCTCACCGATAGGAGGGAGAAAAGACAGCTAAAGTGGGAGCTGGCCAAGTTGGAACAGGAGAAAGAGGAGAGGAGGATGGTCCACGAGTTTAGGCTGAAGGAACTGGAGCTCCAAAGTCTACAACGGGGGTCCTCTCCTGTTAGGAATGGTGGCAGCGAACTGAAAGAATCAGCCAGGGAGACCAAACCCTATATCCCAAAGGACCTGATAGCGAGCTTCAGTCAGGGGGATGATGTTGCTAAGTGGCTGGCCGCTTATGAGGTTTCTTTGAAGGTTCATGGAGTGCAGGAGAAGCACTGGGGGGGTAGTTTGTACAAGTACATGCCTCCTGCTGGTCGGGACACTTTGTTGGCCCTGGAGCCAGAGGAACAGACAAACTACCCCACCATGAAGCTGGCGTTATTGAGGAAGTTCGGGCTCACCCCAGAAAGGTACCGACAGAAGTTTAGGGGGAGCCACAAGATGGGAACTCAGAACTGGGTGGACTTCCTTGATTACGCCAGAAAGGCTTTAGAGGGTTGGGTCAAGGGCAGTGAGGTAAAAGATTATGAGGGGCTGTACGATCTGTTTTTGAGAGAACACCTCCTCGAGAAATGTTTTCCCGAGCTGCGCCAACACCTGGTAGACAGCAAGCTGACCAATCCCCGGAAGCTTGCAGAGGAGGCGGACATCTGGACAAGTACCCGGGTGTCCACCAAGGGGACTGGAGGGGAATCTCAAAAAGCCGGACAGGGCGCCCCCCAGAAGAAGGAGGGGGGGGAGAAAAAGAAAGAGTTCTCTAAAGGTCCCCAAAATAACTTCCAAGGGAAGGGAGCAGGTTTCACCCCTAGGGCAAACCCGCCCCGGAACCCTCATCCTGGCCAGAGCCAGCAGCCCAGGGTTCTCCACTGTTTTGAATGCGGTGGCGTTGGACATTATAAGGGAGATGTCAGATGCCCAAAGAGACCACCCCCTCCCACCGGAGGAAAGTCACCGGGAGTAGCTAGTGTAGCGCTCGGGGAGGAGTTGCCCTTAGATAAGGGGGGTGAGTGGGCGGGTGTCACCTTAGTGTCCCTGGGAGAACGGGAGATGGTGCCAAAGATCCAGGTGCCCCCAAATACTACAAAGTATGGGCAATGGGTTACCATCAATGGCCAGAGAGGGGAGGCTCTGAGGGATACAGGAGCCAGCATGACTATGGTGAGAAGTCAGCTGGTGTCCCCAGAGCAGGTTGTTCCTAATGTACTCCACCCCGCCGCGATGGCTGACGGCAGAATGGGCCACTATCCAGTGGCTGAGGTTCCCTTTGAGTGGGAGGGGGTTGCAGGTTCACTTCGAGTTGCCGTAAGCCCTGCCGTGCCAGTCGATTGTCTGTTGGGGAATGACATGGAACACAATACTTGGAGAGAGGTGGAATACCGGACGCATTCTGCGATGCTGGGTACACCTGACTGGGCCTGTGTCAGCACACGGTCTGCGACTGCCCGGAGAGGGAGTTCGCCTGGGTTGGAGCCTGGAACAATGGCCCAACCCGCTGCTAAGAAGGGACAGACCCGGAGACAGAGAAAGCCTGCTCCGGCTTCCACACCCCATGAGACAGATCGGCCACCTGCGGTGGTGGACCAGGAGTCCGTGGAGGGGGAAGTAGACTCTCTGGAGGATTTGCCCATCCCTGCGGAGTGGCATGTGGAGGGAGGTCCTACCAGAGAGGAATTCTGTAAGGGGCAGAGGGAGTGCTCCACCCTTGAGGGACTGAGGCGACAGGCTGAAGCCCAAGCAGCAGGTGATGTTACGGGACATTACCATATTTACTGGGAGGATGGACTCCTCTACAGTGAACCCAAGGTACCCTCGCCTGGTTCATCGAGGGCCTTGGTAGTCCCGCAACAGTACCGAGCCTTTCTTTTGGAACTGGCTCATGCCATACCCCTGGCAGGACACTTAGGCCAGGACAAGACCTTTGCACGGCTTGTTCTCCACTTTTACTGGCCTCAGATGAAAGCGGCGTCCAACACATACTGTAGGACATGTGTAACCTGCCAGGCCAGTGGGAAAACAGGGGTGAAGCTAAAAGCTCCCCTGGAACCACTTCCAGTCGTTAGCACCCCCTTTGAGAGGGTGGGCATCGACATTGTAGGGCCTTTGGATCCACCAACAGCAGCTGGTCACAGGTTTATCCTGGTACTGGTGGATCATGCCACACGGTACCCAGAGGCAATACCTCTGAGGACAGTCACTGCACCTGTAGTGGCAAGAGCCCTAATGGGAATCTTTACCCGAGTGGGATTTCCCAAGGAAGTTGTGTCCGACAGGGGGACCAACTTCCTGTCAGCTTACATGCGGGCCATGTGGAAGGAGTGTGGAGTGACCTACCGGTTCACCACTCCTTATCACCCCCAGTCGAATGGACTGGTTGAGAGGTTCAATAAGACCTTGAAGGGCATGATCAGAAGTCTGCCCGAGAGCCTGCGGAGGAAATGGGATGTCCTCCTACCCTGTTTACTCTTTTCCTACAGGGAAGTGCCCCAGAAGGGAGTGGGCTTCAGCCCCTTTGAGCTTCTGTATGGGCACCCTGTACGCGGTCCTCTCAGCCTGGTGAAGGATGGTTGGGAGAAATCTCCCAGGAAACCCCCCCAGGATGTGGTGAGCTACATGCTGGCCTTCAGGAGCCAAATGGCGAAGTTGTGGAAGCAAGCTTCTGACAACTTGGAGGCCAGCCAGGCAGTCATGAAGGAGTGGTACGACCACAACGCTCACCCGGTGGAACTGGAGCCTGGACAGAAAGTGTGGGTGATGGAGCCTGGAGAGCTTAGCGCCCTCCAGGATCGCTGGACAGGCCCCTTTGAGGTGTTGGAAAAGAAGGGTAAGGCCACATACCTGGTGGACCTTAAGACCCCTCGACAGCCCCTACGGGTGCTACACGCCAACAGACTCAAGCCCCACCATGAGAGGCCCGAAGTCATGCTGATGATGGTGACTGACGGGGGAGAGGAAGCGGAAAGCGAACCTCTCCCAGATCTCTTTTCGTCCCAAGAGAAGGATGGGTCAGTGGAGGGAGTGAATCTCTCTCCTACTCTCACTCCTGAGCAACGGGAGGACTGCCGCCAGATACTGGAGCAGTACTCTTCTTTGTTCTCCCTTGTCCCGGGAAGGACCCACCTGTGTACCCATGATGTGGACACAGGAGACAGCCCACCAGTGAAGTCCAAGACCTACCGGCTGTCTGACAAGGTGAAGGCTAGCATACATGGAGAAGTTGCCAAGATGCTAGAGCTGGGAGTAATTGAACCTTCCAACAGCCCTTGGTCCAGTCCGGTGGTGCTCGTGCCAAAAGCCGCACCACCAGGCACCACACCTGAACTGAGGTTCTGTGTGGATTACCGAGGACTGAATTCAGTGACAAGGACTGATGCTCATCCGATCCCTAGGGCGGATGAATTGATTGACCGGCTAGGAGCTGCCCAATATCTAAGTACCTTTGACCTCACTTCAGGGTACTGGCAGATCTCCTTGACAGATGGAGCAAGGGAAAGGTCAGCCTTCTCCACGCCTGAGGGACACTACCAGTTCTGTGTGATGCCCTTTGGGCTCAAGAACGCCCCTGCCACATTTCAGCGGCTGGTGAACCAGGTCCTCTCTGGATTGGAGAGTTTCTCTGCTGCCTACTTGGATGACATTGCTGTCTTCAGTAGCAGCTGGGAGGACCATCTGCAGCATTTGCAGGCCGTTCTCCAGGCCCTGAGACAAGCTGGATTGACCATCAAAGCCAGCAAATGCCAGATTGGGCAGGGGTCGGTTGTGTACCTTGGACACTTGGTGGGTAGGGGGACTGTGCAGCCCCTGCAGGCGAAGATTGAGGCAATCATGGCCTGGGAACCCCCCAAGACACAGACTGAGGTCCGAGCTTTCCTGGGCCTCACAGGTTACTACCGTCGCTTTGTGAAGGGGTATGGCACTATTGTAGCGCCCCTCACAGAGCTCACCTCCAAGAAACAACCTCGACGGGTAGTTTGGACAAAGGCTTGTCAGCAAGCCTTTGAAAAGTTGAAACAGGCAATGTGTGCGGCACCGGTCCTGAGGGCCCCAGACTTCTCCAAGGAGTTCATTGTCCAAACGGATGCATCAGAGCATGGCATTGGGGCAGTGTTATCGCAACTCAACGAAGAGGGCCTGGATCAACCTGTAGTCTTCTTATCCAGGAGGCTGCTTCCCCGGGAACAGAAGTGGAGTGCCATTGAGAGGGAAGCTTTTGCGGTGGTGTGGGCTCTGAAGAAGCTGCGGCCATACCTCTTTGGCTCGCACTTCCTGGTTCAGACTGACCACCGACCCCTTCGTTGGCTGATGCAGATGAAGGGGGAAAATCCCAAGTTGTTGAGGTGGTCCATCTCCCTACAGGGAATGGACTTCCGGGTGGAACATCGGCCTGGAGTGGACCACGCCAATGCAGACGGTCTCTCCAGGTATTTCCGCCTTAGTGATGAGGACTCCCAAGGGGTTGGGTAGTTCTCCCCACTTTCAGCTGGGGGGGACGCGTGTTAGACCTGTCTGACTTTTTGGCGAAGTCCCTCCTAATTTTTATTTATTTTGTCCCCTTTTTGCCCCTCATACCCTTATGAATTTTTGTGTCTACTGACTTTTTATAGGTGTTGGCCAGGGGGATAGGTGTTCCCTCTCCCCCTCATAGTTTTTTACCTCAGGTCCAGAGGCCTGTTCTGACAGGAAAGTTGGCACCACCTAAAATGGTGGCCACCAACTGCCCCAACTGTCACCAACAGAACCTGGCCATAGACCAACATAGGGCATTCCAGAACCTTCTGGTCCATTCTGGACCACTGAAGGGCAGCCTATATAAGGCGGAATGCGGGGCAGCCATTTTGTCTACCTGTGGAAGTCAGCTGGAGGACAGGCTGTAGCCAAGGGTGGGAGAGGTTAGACATAGGGTTGACCTCCTAGATAGGGAAGCTGCCCTGGGTTGTCACTTCAAAATTCCCCTTTTGAGTTATTTGTCCTGACCCCGCTGTGTAGGATTACTGGAGACCCTGGGCGCCTAGCTTGCCCCTTGTCCAAACTGTACAGGGGAGGTTTGAGGAGAAGGAGACTGCAGTGCTGCGGTGCGCAGTCCTCTGCCCAGCGGAAAGAGACTCAGAAAGGACATCCCTCATCCCTAAACCCCAGTCTCCAACCAGATTAAGCAAGGAAAAGGACTTTGCGACAAAGGAACTGGGTGCAAAAGCGAAATAGCGCTGTTCCTACCTTTCTGGGTGCTGAGGAAGGATTGTGACCTGAGAAGCCCTGGTGTGGGGTGCCAGTTTCTATGGAATAGCGCCCCCCGGGATCCACTGAGTCTGGAAAGACTGGCAAGGCTTCCCTTTTGCGAGCGGGACCCCAGGGGCGCCTTCCGCGCTTCTGCCGCATTGTGGAGGAGCGTCCCGGTATCAGGGGAAAAGCCAAGGCGAACCGCTACCCAAGGGCGCCTTCGCGCATGAGCACTCCGCGTTGATCGCTCTCCCAGGAGGGGCCTAAGATCGAGCAGGCCCAGTGCAGGAACACTATACCTCCGCGCATGCGCGGAAGCCTCGCATGTGGAGGAAGACGAAGGCTTCGTGGCTGAGGAGAAGCGTCTCCGTTGCGCGCCGAGGGACAGATCCCTTCAGAGGAGGAGCCGCCGCTGAAGTGACTAAGCCTTCTCTGGTGAGAAAGGGGGCGGGGAGGCCAGCCACCGAGGAAGGAGCGTTTTCAGGACCCGACAGGAGAGCGAAGGACTGGCCTGCTGCCTGTGCATTCAAGTAAGCTGGGGAGAGTGAGGGGTGGCGCAGGAGAACTGACTCGGCCTCCGGTTCGTCTGCTTTCTTCCCCCGCAGGGCAGCACTACTTTCAGGGGCTCTTGACAGAGCAAGACAGTTTGCCCTCCTTGAGTGGAAACGAAGCTCTGAGGAGCAAAAGAGAAGTACACCTGATACTTAACTGGCCTGAGTAGGTACAAGGGTCACCTGCCAGATATTGTTAGTGCTTGTCTAGAGGTAATCAACTTCAAGAGCTGGTGATAACTTGTGATACAGGTCAAAGGTGTTATTGCAAGTACGGAGTTTAGTTATAAAGTATAAACCTTGTTGAAACCTGTTTAAAAACTATGCCTAGTCAAATGCTGGAACCTCAAGTGATATAATGTAAAAGTTGGTGACTTAAGTAACGCCTTAGCAGGGACTCTAGTACTTTCCCTTACTAATAAGATTTGTGCTTTATTCTCGAAAGGTCATCTGCTTGTATTTAGGTGTTGCTGGGGTTTTTCCTCCCAAGGTTCTAGCAGAAGGGATAAATAACCTGATTGATTCTAAGGTACAGTTTATCCTAATGTACAAGTGTATAGGAGTCCAGGGATATAGCAACTGCTTTAAAGGCAATGTGTTAAACTGCTATTAATTTCAAAAGTGTAACTGCTGATTCTAAAAGTGATCTGAAATGTTTTTGAGCTAATCACATGTGAGATACTTAAATTTGACAACAGAGAGAATATTATTTTTACATAAAGCAGTACGTATTTTCATAATTTTGGTGTAGTGTTTTTCTTTTTGAGTGCTATTGCGTGAAGTTACTTTTGGGTGGTCTGCAACCTTTACACTGTGCCTCTAAATGTTAGTCTTGCCCTAGGCCAGGCTACCTAATTCCAACAGTGGGTTATTCATCGGTGACACACGAGTTTCAATTACACCTTGATATTCCAATTGTTCAAGGATTTCCGCTACGAAAGCCTTAGCTTCACGCCAGATGGGATATTGAGGTTGAGGCTGTGGGAGAGACAGTAAGGGAATCTCGTGGTGTGGGGAAAATGTATCCCAACCACAGTGTGTACGGTACAGAGCCAGCGCAAGGGCTTTAGCCCACTCTTCTGCAAAATTCAGCGCATGCTCCTTCGAGACTCTGTGCACGAAACTAGGGAGGATCACCTCCTCCCCTCTCGGAGCTGCGAGAACAAAAGGTGGGGGCCAGTCAGCCTCCGCTTACAAAATGTCATAGATTTTATGGTATGCTGTATGTCACCTTCAATTAAAAGGACTATTTCATAAAGTCTATCAGGGGGAGCTACTCTGGTATCAGCTGTCTCCACAACAACATATCAGTCAGTCGCTGTCACCTTCAGTAGTGGACGCAGGGCCTCTCGCACAATAGTAATGTCCGCCGCGCTGTCCAACAACGTCAGTGCCCATGTCTGATTCTGAAGCTGCGTTCTCACTATCTTTGGCATATCTCATTGTTAAAGCAACAACTTTCTTCTTCTGAAACTGGGATCTTTTCGGTGTTGATTCGTCCTGCCTGCCTTTACCGGGCGGGGTTGTTCGCGTCCCTGATGGCCACCCTGACCTCTGTCACTTCCTCCACCACCGGTCGATGAGGCTGATGAGTCCTGAAAAGAACGAGGAGAGCATTGGTCAGAAACCTGAAAACGATCAGGGTGATTTTATCGTTGCGCGATCCAGCAAGTCATAACTACGTTATGTAGACGTAGGCACTGGAGATGCACGACGTGACCCCTGCTTCTGTTGTTGTTGTTTACCCTGTTTTTTGTTCTTCGGCCAATTTTGCTTTTTAGCCTTGGGCTGTTCGTCCGTTTTTGACTTTTGCCCTTGGGGTTGCTTTTCCTCCTTAGTAGAGAAAGGCTTGACACCCAAACTATTACAGCCTACGGTCTTATAAGCCGCCGTAATTATTCTCGGTAACTGTCGGGGTTTATCGGCATCGGGAACAGCCTGCAACGCATTAAACACCTGAAAGCTTACAGCATCTCCCTTGACAAAAGTGCTGCATAGCCTCATTCCCAATTCAACCGCTGCCTCAGGTCCATGCCCATCTTGAACACGTTTAACCCTTTCGATGCTGATGACGAGCTGGGCTCGTCATGGTGCACGGTGGTCGTGTGCTGATGACGAGCCCAGCTCGTCATGAGCCCCACCCTCGGGGGAAGCGCTGGCTCTCTGATCTTCGTTGTTTTGCTCGGGGCGGCAGCGGAAGAGCTTCCGCTGCCGCCCCCGCCCCCCCCCCCCCGGGAATCCCTGATGACGTCAGCGCGCACAGCGCGCGCTGATATCATCAGGGATTCCCTGCGCTCGGGAAGCCATTTGCTTCCTGCGCGCCAAGGAGAAAGGTAAGTTTCTCGTGTCCGGCGGGGGTTTGGGGCCGCAAAGAGGCATCAGGGGAGAGGAAAGAGATTTTCCTTTCCCCTGAAGTCTCTTTGCAGGGCATTTCTGCCTCACGATCGCGCACAGCGTCGCGATCGTGCGGCGGAAATGCCCCCACTAGCACCAGGGATTGTAAATTTAGCGTTTCAGAAGCGACCCCTTGGGCAAGGGTCGCTTCCAGGTGGGCAGACATTTTCTCGACGATTTTCTGCCCCCCCCTGGGGGCAAATCGGCCCGTTATTTCGGCCGTTTTGCCCCCAGGGGGGGCAGAAATAAACCACTGGCACCAGGGATTATTTGTTTTGGCAATGTTTGTTTTGGGAAGCGACCCCTTGGGTAAGGGTCGCTTCCTGGGGGCCATTATTTTGTCGTTTATTTTCTGTCCCCCCTGGGGGCAAATCGGCCCGTTTTTTTTGCCGTTTTGCCCCCGGGGGGGTCCGAAAATGCCCACTAGCACCAGGGATCGTGAAATTAGCTTTTAGGAAGCGACCCCTTGGGCAAGGGTCGCTTCCAGGTGGGCAGCCATTTTATTTTCGATTTTCTGCTGACCCTGGGGGCAAATCGGGCCGTTATTTTGGCCGTTTTGCCCCCGGGGGGGGCAGAAATAAACCACTGGCACCAGGGATTTTTTATTAGTGCATGTTTGTTTTGGGAAGCGACCCCTTGGGTAAGGGTCGCCTCCAGGGGGCCTTGATTTTGTTGTTTATTTTCTGTCCCCCCCCTTGGGGCAAATAGGGCCTTTTTTTGCCGTTTTGCCCCCGGGGGGGGGGGCAGAAAATGCCCACTAGCACCAGGGATCTTGAAATTAGCTTTTAGGAAGCGACCCCTTGGGCAAGGGTCGCTTCCAGGTGGGCTGTGATAATATTTTTGTTTTTCTGCCCCCCCGGGGGGCAAATCAGCCCGTTTTTTTAGTTGCTTTGCCCCCAGGTGGGGGCAGAAATTCCCCACTGGCACCAGGGAACTGTTTTGAGGCAATGTATATGTTTTGGAGGCGACCCCTTGGGCAAGGGTCTCTTCCTGGTGGCAAGTAATTGTTTTTGAATTTCTGCCCCCCCTTGGGGCAAATCGGAGTGGTGTTTGCCTGGCGGTGTGTGTAGTGGTGCTTGGCTGGATGGTGTGCGTGGAGTGGTACTTGGCTGTATGTGCACGGAGTGCTGCTTGGCTGGCGGTGTGTGTGGAGTGGCGCATGGCTGGATGGTGTGCGTGGAGCGGTACTTGGCTGTCTGTGCACGGAGTGGTGCTTTGCTTGCGGTGTGCGTGGAGTGGTGCTTTGCTTGCGGTGTGCGTGGAGTGGTGCTTGGCTGGCGGTGTGCGTGGAGTGGCGCTTGCGGTGTGCGTGGAGTGGTGCTTGGCTGGTGGTGTGCGTGGAGTGGTACTTGGCTGTCTGTGCGTGGAGTGGTGCTTGGCTGGCGGTGTGTGTGGACTGGTGCTTGGCTGGCGGTGTGCATGGAGTGGTGCTTGGCTTGCGGTGTGGTGCTTGGCTGGCGGTGTGTGTGGAGTGGCGCTTGGCTGGATGGTGTGCGTGGAGTGGCGCTTGGCTGGATGGTGTGCTTGGAGTGGCGCTTGGCTGGATGGTGTGCGTGGAGTGGTGCTTGGCTTGCGGTGTGCGTGGAGTGGTGCTTGGCTTGCGGTGTGCGTGGAGTGGCGCTTGGCTTGCAGTGTGCGTGGAGTGGCGCTTGGCTTGCGGTGTGCGTGGAGTGGCGCTTGGCTTGCGGTGTGCGTGGAGTGGCGCTTGGCTGGCGGTGTGGCGCTTGGCTGGCGGTGTGGCGCTTGGCTGGCGGTGTGGTGCTTGGCTGGCGGTGTGGTGCTTGGCTGGCGGTGTGTGTGGAGTGGCGCATGGCTGGATGGTGTGCGTGGAGTAGTACTTGGCTGTCTGTGCACGGAGTGGTGCTTGGCTGGTGGTGTGTGTGGAGTGGACTTTGGCTGGATGGTGTGCGTGGAGTGGCGCTTGGCTGGATGGTGTGCGTGGAGTGGCGCTTGGCTGGATGGTGTGCGTGGAGTGGTGCTTGGCTTGCGGTGTGCGTGGAGTGGTGCTTGGCTTGCGGTGTGCGTGGAGTGGCGCTTGGCTTGCGGTGTGCATGGAGTGGCGCTTGGCTTGCGGTGTGCGTGGAGTGGCGCTTGGCTGGCGGTGTGGTGCTTGGCTGGCGGTGTGGTGCTTGGCTGGCGGTGTGTGTGGAGTGGCGCATGGCTGGATGGTGTGCGTGGAGTAGTACTTGGCTGTCTGTGCACGGAGTGGTGCTTGGCTGGTGGTGTGTGTGGAGTGGCGCTTGGCTGGATGGTGTGCGTGGAGTGGTGCTTGGCTTGCGGTGTGCGTGGAGTGGCGCTTGGCTTGCGGTGTGCGTGGAGTGGCGCTTGGCTTGCGGTGTGCGTGGAGTGGTGCTTGGCTTGCGGTGTGCATGGAGTGGCGCTTGGCTTGCGGTGTGGTGCTTGGCTGGCGGTGTGTGTGGAGTGGCGCATGGCTGGATGGTGTGCGTGGAGTAGTACTTGGCTGTCTGTGCACGGAGTGGTGCTTGGCTGGATGGTGTGCGTGGAGTGGTGCTTGGCTTGCGGTGTGCGTGGAGTGGTGCTTGGCTTGCGGTGTGCGTGGAGTGGCGCTTGGCTTGCGGTGTGCGTGGAGTGGCGCTGTGCTTGCGGTGTGCGTGGAGTGGTGCTTGGCTTGCGGTGTGCATAGAGTGGCGCTTGGCTTGCGGTGTGCGTGGAGTGGCGCTTGGCTAGCGGTGTGGTGCTTGGCTGGCGGTGTGTGTGGAGTGGCGCATGGCTGGATGGTGTGCGTGGAGTAGTACTTGGCTGTCTGTGCACGGAGTGGTGCTTGGCTGGCAGTGTGTGTGGAGTGGCGCATGGCTGGATGGTGTGCGTGGAGCGGTACTTGGCTGTCTGTGCACGGAGTGGTGCTTTGCTTGCGGTGTGCGTGGAGTGGTGCTTTGCTTGCGGTGTGCGTGGAGTGGTGCTTGGCTGGCGGTGTGCGTGGAGTGGCGCTTGCGGTGTGCGTGGAGTGGTGCTTGGCTGGTGGTGTGCGTGGAGTGGTACTTGGCTGTCTGTGCGTGGAGTGGTGCTTGGCTGGCGGTGTGTGTGGACTGGTGCTTGGCTGGCGGTGTGCATGGAGTGGTGCTTGGCTTGCGGTGTGGTGCTTGGCTGGCGGTGTGTGTGGAGTGGCGCTTGGCTGGATGGTGTGCGTGGAGTGGCGCTTGGCTGGATGGTGTGCTTGGAGTGGCGCTTGGCTGGATGGTGTGCGTGGAGTGGTGCTTGGCTTGCGGTGTGCGTGGAGTGGTGCTTGGCTTGCGGTGTGCGTGGAGTGGCGCTTGGCTTGCAGTGTGCGTGGAGTGGCGCTTGGCTTGCGGTGTGCGTGGAGTGGCGCTTGGCTTGCGGTGTGCGTGGAGTGGCGCTTGGCTGGCGGTGTGGCGCTTGGCTGGCGGTGTGGCGCTTGGCTGGCGGTGTGGTGCTTGGCTGGCGGTGTGGTGCTTGGCTGGCGGTGTGTGTGGAGTGGCGCATGGCTGGATGGTGTGCGTGGAGTAGTACTTGGCTGTCTGTGCACGGAGTGGTGCTTGGCTGGTGGTGTGTGTGGAGTGGACTTTGGCTGGATGGTGTGCGTGGAGTGGCGCTTGGCTGGATGGTGTGCGTGGAGTGGCGCTTGGCTGGATGGTGTGCGTGGAGTGGTGCTTGGCTTGCGGTGTGCGTGGAGTGGTGCTTGGCTTGCGGTGTGCGTGGAGTGGCGCTTGGCTTGCGGTGTGCATGGAGTGGCGCTTGGCTTGCGGTGTGCGTGGAGTGGCGCTTGGCTGGCGGTGTGGTGCTTGGCTGGCGGTGTGGTGCTTGGCTGGCGGTGTGTGTGGAGTGGCGCATGGCTGGATGGTGTGCGTGGAGTAGTACTTGGCTGTCTGTGCACGGAGTGGTGCTTGGCTGGTGGTGTGTGTGGAGTGGCGCTTGGCTGGATGGTGTGCGTGGAGTGGTGCTTGGCTTGCGGTGTGCGTGGAGTGGCGCTTGGCTTGCGGTGTGCGTGGAGTGGCGCTTGGCTTGCGGTGTGCGTGGAGTGGTGCTTGGCTTGCGGTGTGCATGGAGTGGCGCTTGGCTTGCGGTGTGGTGCTTGGCTGGCGGTGTGTGTGGAGTGGCGCATGGCTGGATGGTGTGCGTGGAGTAGTACTTGGCTGTCTGTGCACGGAGTGGTGCTTGGCTGGATGGTGTGCGTGGAGTGGTGCTTGGCTTGCGGTGTGCGTGGAGTGGTGCTTGGCTTGCGGTGTGCGTGGAGTGGCGCTTGGCTTGCGGTGTGCGTGGAGTGGCGCTGTGCTTGCGGTGTGCGTGGAGTGGTGCTTGGCTTGCGGTGTGCATAGAGTGGCGCTTGGCTTGCGGTGTGCGTGGAGTGGCGCTTGGCTAGCGGTGTGGTGCTTGGCTGGCGGTGTGTGTGGAGTGGCGCATGGCTGGATGGTGTGCGTGGAGTAGTACTTGGCTGTCTGTGCACGGAGTGGTGCTTGGCTGGCAGTGTGTGTGGAGTGGCGCTTGGCTGGATGGTGTGTGTGGAGTGGTACTTGGCTGTCTGTGCATGGAGTGGTACTTGGCTGTCTGTGCATGGAGTGGTGTTTGGCTGGCGGTGTGTGTGGAGTGGCGCTTGGCTGGATGGTGTGCGTGGAGTGGTTCGTGGCTGTCTGTGCACGGAGTGCTGCTTGTCTGGCGGTGTGTGTGGAGTGGTGCTTGGCTGGCGGTGTGCGTGGAGTGGCGCTTGGCTTGCGGTGTGGTGCTTGGCTGGCGGTGTGTGTGGAGTGGCGCATGGCTGGATGGTGTGCGTGGAGTAGTACTTGGCTGTCTGTGCACGGAGTGGTGCTTGGCTGGTGGTGTGTGTGGAGTGGCGCTTGGCTGGATGGTGTGCGTGGAGTGGTGCTTGGCTTGCGGTGTGCGTGGAGTGGCGCTTGGCTTGCGGTGTGCGTGGAGTGGCGCTTGGCTTGCGGTGTGCGTGGAGTGGTGCTTGGCTTGCGGTGTGCATGGAGTGGCACTTGGCTTGCGGTGTGGTGCTTGGCTGGCGGTGTGTGTGGAGTGGCGCATGGCTGGATGGTGTGCGTGGAGTAGTACTTGGCTGTCTGTGCACGGAGTGGTGCTTGGCTGGATGGTGTGCGTGGAGTGGTGCTTGGCTTGCGGTGTGCGTGGAGTGGCGCTTGGCTTGCGGTGTGCGTGGAGTGGCGCTGTGTATTGCGGTGTGCGTGGAGTGGTGCTTGGCTTGCGGTGTGCGTGGAGTGGTGTTTGGCTGGCAGTGTGCATGGTCTGTCGCTTGGATGGTGGTGTGGGTGGACTGGCGCTCGGCTGGCGGTGTGTGAGTACCTACTTTCTGTTGGTCACTACACACACTGCTAGTTGAGTGACACTGTACTCAGTCCATCATTTTGTGTAGTTGCTGTGGCAGATATTTGGGTGTGTGAAAGTGATGGGCCCTTGAATGGCGCTGTCTGCTGGTGTGAGTGTTGTAATGTGATGGGTCTGCGGCTGGTGGTGTGAATGTTTTGTATGTGTCACACGTACGAAAGGTGTATGAATGTCCTTACTGCCCCCGTGTGATGGGGGTACTGGTAGGAGCAGAAGACCGACTGGCACCAAAGGGGTTAGGCAGTAAAATAAATTCAAAAAATTAACCAGTGTCTTGATGTTAAACCTCATCTAATCCCAATTGGTCTTTGCCCTATTTGATGGCCCCTCTGTGCAAATGTAAATTTGGGGGGCAAATTTGTGTGTGGTTTTTTCAATTGTTATATTGTTTGTGAAATGTGGTAGTAATTTTTTTATCTTCTCCATTTTTGCCTTGTTCCAGGCTTTTGCTGTTTGGATTGTTGTAGGTTGCGGGTCCGTTACTGTTGGTTTTGCAGCTTGTGTAGTTGCTTGTGCTTGGTAAGTGAATGTATTTTGTACTACTTTCCCTTGTTTTTTGTCTTTTTGAAAAAGGTTGTACTTATATCACTTTGTGTGGCTCTGTTTCTTTTTTTCTTCAGCATTAGTGTTTTATGTGCACTTTGATTTCTAATTTGTTTTTTTTCTTTTCTTTCTAGTGGGATATCATTTCTTTTTGCTGTGTCTCAGCAGAGTAGGTGCTGGTGAGTGTAGCTGTATTTGGTAAGAGTGAAATTGTTTTGGATTGTATTGATCTTTGTGTGAAAGCCTTACCTTGTTTACTTCTTACTTTGCACAGTGTAGGTTGTTGTTCACTTGTGTGTGCTGTCTTTCTTTGTAAGGATAATGGCTAGTCGCAGGATTACTGCTCAGCAGGTTCTTAGTTTGCTTTTTGAGTCTTCCTCTGACCATGGTTCAGAGACTGACTCTGATTCGGATTTGGAGGTTGGTGGAGAAGATTCAGGCACTGAGTTTTCTCTTTGCCTGCATTCATCATCATCGGATGAAGAATCTTCTTCTAGTGCTGATGAAGTGTCTATGGTAGCGGAGGACATTGTTGCGCCGGTAGTGGACCAAGAGGCAGCTGTGCTACTTCCTAGGGCTGCAAGGTATCCTTTCTTTTTACGTCGGCATGA
The DNA here is from genome assembly GCF_964263255.1 of Lissotriton vulgaris. Lineage (NCBI taxonomy): Eukaryota > Metazoa > Chordata > Amphibia > Caudata > Salamandridae > Lissotriton > Lissotriton vulgaris. The sequence continues at coordinate 366,370,215 of NC_141685.1, read as the reverse complement.
GGCAGGTGGGCTACAGCCTGCGCCCAAAAGGCTTCACATTGCTGTGGTGCGCCAAGCGGCATCTGGTGCTGTTAGGCCTCCTATTGTTGTAGAGCGGCAAGGTGCATCAGGGTCTGATTTGTTTTCCGGTGGTGTAGTGCAGCAAGAAGCTTCTCAGGCTGCTGGGCTTCCCGTTGGTGAAGTGCTGCAAGAGGCATCTGGGGCTGGTAGGCTTCCCATTGTTGTAGAGCAGCAAGATGCATCTGGACCTGCTTTGTTTCCCGGTGGTGTAGTGCAGCAAGAGTCTTCTGGGGATGCTATGTTTTCTGTTGGTGATGTGCAGCCAGAAGTATCTGTGGATGTTAGGCTTCCCGTACGTGTACAGCAACAAGTGGCTTCTGGTCTGCAGGCTGAGGTGGCTGCTCCCCCCGTTCATGGGGATGGCCTCTGGGTTCCCCCTGGCATGGTGCAGCCGGCATTGCCAGAGTTTACTGGTGTTCCTGGGTGTAGAGTGAATACTGAGAATTTTCAGCCAATAAATTTTTTTCAGTTGTTTATGGACGATGTGTTTTTGCAAAATATTGTTGACCAAACCAATTTGTATGCAGAACAGTTTTTGAGGGACAATAGTGCCAGGCTTAAGCCCCATTCTAGAGCTACTCTGTGGACTCCCACAAATGTTGAAGAGATGAAGAAGTTTTTGGGTTTAACTTTTTTGATGGGCTTGCTAAGGAAGCCATCAATGTCTTCATATTGGTCCACTAGTCCCTTGATGACAACAGCTCTATATCCAGCAGTCATAAGTCGTGATCGGTTTTTGCTTCTTCTTCGGATGATGCATTTTGTTGATAATGGTTTAGCCTTGGCACGCGATCACCCTGATTGTGACCGTCTGTTTAAAATTCGGCCTGTCCTTGATCACTTTGTTGATCGTTTTTCTGAGATCTTTGCTCCTGGAAAAGAAATTGCAGTGGATGAGTCTTTGCTATTGTTCAAGGGCCGCTTGGTTTTTAGGCAGTACATTCCTAGTAAGAGGGCACGCTATGGAATCAAACTGTATATGTTGTGTGACAGTGAAACTGGATATGTCTACAATTTCAGGGTGTACACTGGTAAGGAGTCCAGCATTAACCCTCCTGGTTGTCCTTCCACTTTTGGAGTGACTGAGAAGATTGTATGGGAACTAGGTAGAGGATTATTTCACAAAGGCCACCATTTGTATGTAGATAACTTCTACACTGGTGTGCGGTTGTTCAAGGAGTTGGCCAAAGTGGGCACTGTTGCTTGTGGCACAATGCGCAGTAACCGGAAAGGTTTCCCAAAGGAACTTGTTTGCAAAAGGCTTGTGAGGGGACAGTCTACTGCATTGCGATGTGGGGAGCTTCTGGCTGTGAAGTTTTCAGACAAGAGAGATGTGTACATGCTGACTACTATCCATGACGAAAGTACTGTACCTCAGCCTGTTTGGGGTCAGGTTGCTGAAGTGCGCAAACCTGTGTGCATTCTAGATTACAATAAGTACATGGGTGGTGTTGACCAAGTAGATCAGAGGTTGGAACCTTATGATGCTATTCGAAAGGCTTACGTTTGGTACAAGAAATTGGCTATTCATCTTTTCCATTTGGCATCCTTCAATGCTTTTGTTGTGTTCCAGAAGTCTTGTCCTGAGTCGAAGATGCCTTTTGTTAAGTTTCAGGAGTCTGTAATAGCCAGCCTTGTACTAGTGGAGCAGGCAAGTGTTCCTAGATTTGGAGTGGTGGAGGAGGTGGCTAGATTGAAAGATCGCCACTTTGCTGAATTCATTCCTCCCACTACCGCAAAAGACTTTCCGACTAGAAGATGCAGAGTCTGTTGGCGTAGAGGCGTGCGGAAGGAGTCTCGTATGTACTGCCCTGACTGTCCTTCTAAGCCTGGATTGTGTCTGTCAGCTTGTTTTAAATCATACCACACGAAAAAGAAGTATTGGGAGTTTTAATGAGCTGTGAAGTGAATTGCCTGGTCTGTATTCTGTAAAAAAATTTGGTTTGTTTCAAGGTTTGGCTTTAGTGCAATGTGTTTGGTTTTAGAATTTGTGTAAGTTGATTTGTAGGTATTTCCATTTGTTTAGTGTTTTTTTGAAAAGAATAATTCTAAATGTGATTGTGGTGTGTGCAGGCTGGCGCTTGAATGGCGGTGTGCGTAGACTGGCGCTTGGCTGGAGGTGTGTGTGGATTGGTGCCTCCCTGGCAGAGTGCATGGTTTGGTGTTTTGCGGGTGGTGTGTGTGGATTTTTGTTTGGCAGGCGGAGTGCATGGTTAGGTGCTTGGCTGGCAGTGTGAGTGTATGGTGCTTGGCTGGTGGAGTGCAAGGAATGGTGTTTGGTTGGCGGTGTGTGTGGAGTGGCGCTTGGCTGGATGGTGTGCGTGGAGTGGCGCTTGGCTGGATGGTGTGCGTGGAGTGGTGCTTGGCTTGCGGTGTGCGCGGAGTGGTGCTTGGCTTGCGGTGTGGTGCTTGGCTGGCGGTGTGTGTGGAGTGGCGCATGGCTGGATGGTGTGCATGGAGTGGTACTTGGCTGTCTGTGCATGGAGTACTGCTTGGCTGGCGGTGTGTGTCGAGTGGTGTTTGGCTGGCGGTGTGTGTGGAGTGGCGCTTGGCTGGATGGTGAGCGTGGAGTGGTACTTGGCTGTCTGTGCACGGAGTGGTGCTTGGCTGGCGGTGTGCGTGGAGTGGCGCTTTGCTTGCGGTGTGCTTGGAGTGGTTCTTGGCTGGCGGTGTGCGTGGAGTGGTACTTGGCTGGCGGTGTGCGTGGTGTGGTACTTGGCTGTCTGTGTGCGCTGAGTGATGTTTGGCTGGCTGTGTGCATGGTTTGGTGCTTGGATGGTGGTGTGGGTGGTCTGGCGCTCGGCTGGCGGTGTGTGAGTACTAACTTTCTGTTGGTCACTACATACACTGCTAGTTGAGTGACACTCTACGCAGTCCATCATTTTGTGTAGTTGCTGTGGCAGATATATGGGCGTGTGAAAGTGATGGGCCCTTGAATGGCGCTGTCTGCTGGTGTGAGTGTTGTAATGTGATGGGTCCGCAGCTGGCGGCGTGAATGTTTTGTATGTGTCACACGTGCGAAAGGTGTATGAATGGCCTGTAAAGAGGTTGGTGCCTTGATGTGGCTTTACAGCTCACGAGCTGTGAGTCAGTGGTTCAGTTTATCATACTTTCAATTATACGCAGTGTATTTCATTTTTGTGAAATTACTTGCAAATAAAATTGTATGTACTGAATCATCACTCATCCTCGTGCCAAATCCAACCAGTATGTGTGTGTGTTTGCGGTTTAGATGGCTGTCCAGTAATATTTGTTTTTGTTTTCCCTTTTAGAAGTAGGGTGTACCTTGTCCCTTTTTGTGAATGTTGTAATGTGTTGCTTTTCCTTCCGGATGGTGTCAATGGTCTGGTGTGTAACAGGTATGAAAGGTGCGTGAATGGCCTGTAAAACGGTTGGTGCCTTGTCGTGGCTTTACAGCTCACGAGTTGGGAGTCACTGGTTTGGTTTTTATGCATTTATTTATTGACAGAGCATTTCATTTTTTGAAATATCTTGTTAATAAAATTTTATGTACTGAACCATCACTCGCCCTCGTGCCAAATCCAACCTGTATGTGTGTGTCTTTGAGGAATAGTTAGCCGTGCTTGAATGTTTGACTTTTGAGTAACTCTGTTACGGTGTACATTATAGCTATAAATAACTTACTAAATTTCGATTTTATTGTTAAACCATGGAAGTATATGGTCATGTCTTTCTGGTGAATTTTATTGATTTTTTTCCACAATCTCCTGCAAACTTGAAATTGTCGGTCAAAATTTCCTTGAATCACACGCTCTCAAATTGAAAACTTAATTCGCCACCGTACAATTTGGACCGTTTCCTTTTGCAGCCACTATGCCTACCCACGCAAGTGAGGTACCATTTTTATCGGGAGACCTGGGGGAACGCTGGGTGGGAGGAAATTTGTGTGAGCCCAGTGACGCCACGCTTTCCCACGCAAAAAAAGTATGTAAACACTGATTTTTCCAGCAAAAATTGAGGTTTACAAGGGATTCTGGGTAAAGGAACGTTGGAGGATCCACGCAAGCCATACCTCCTTGGAAGCCCCTGGGTGTCTACTTTTCAGAAATGTGTGGGTTTAGTAGGTTTCCCTACATGGCCGTCTCGCACGGGGCCAAAAACCCAGTTAACCCCTCTTTCAAAAGCTGGTGCTATTGACATTCAATAGCCCCAGCTTTTGCAAGAGAGGTTACCTGGGTTTTTGGCCCCGTGCGAGACGGCCATGTAGGGAAACGTACCAAACCCACACATTTCTGACAAGTAGACACCCAGGGGCTTCCAAGGAGGTATGGCTTGCGTGGATCCTCCAACATTCCTTTACCCAGAATCCCTTGCAAACCTCAATTTTTGCTGGAAAGATCATTTTTTACACACTTTTTTTGCGTGGGAAAGCGTGGCGTCACTGGGCTCACACAAATTTCCTCCCACCCTGCGTTCCCCCAGGTCTCCCGATAAAAATGGTACCTCACTTGCGTGGGTAGGCATAGTGGCGGCAACAGGAAAAGGTCCAAATCGTACGGTGGAGACATTACAATAACCAATAGCAAGATTACCTTCTTTTTTTAGGGGGGGGGACTGAGTTATTGGACCGGGGCTCGGCGGGCATCTTTGGTAACTACCAAACCCAAACATTTCTGAAAACTAGACACCCGGGGGAGTCTGGGGAGGTATGGCATGCGTGGGTCCCCCAATGTTTTCCTACCCAGAAATCCCTGCAAACCATAAATTTAGGTTAAAAAAACAGTTTTCCATACATTTTTGCGTAGGATCGCCGTGTCGGCACAAATGTCCTACCACCCTGCGTTCCCCTTGTTCTCCCGAGTAAAATGATACCTCACTTGTGTGGGTGGGCCAAAGGCCTGTGACTAAGGCAGGGGGGCTTAATTTGCAACACTGAAATACTACTTTTTTCAACATTCATTTTTGGCCTGTTCTGCTTTGGGGCACCCACACAAGTGAGGTATCCTTTTACTCGGGAGAACAGGGGGAGCGCTGGGTGGTAGGACATTTTTGCCGGCACGGTGATCCCACGCAAAAAAGTTTGGAAAAGTGATTATTTTACCTAATTTTAAGGTTTGCAAGGTGGTCTGGGTAGGAAAACGTTCGGGGACCCACGCATGCCATACCTCCCTGGACTCCCCCGGGGGTCTACTTTTCAGATCTGTTTGGGTTTGGTACTTTCCAAAGAATACCACCGAGCCCCGGGCCAAAAACTCAGGTGCCCCCCCCCAAAAATGAAGGTTGTTTAGCAATTTGGTATTGTAAATTCACCACCGTACAATTTGAACCATTTCCTTTCGCAGCCACTATGCCTACCCACGCAAGTGAGGTACCATTTTTATCGGGAGACCGGGGGAACGCTGGGTGGGAGGAAATTTGTGTGAGCCCAGTGACGCCACGCTTTCCCACGCAAAAAAAGTGTGTAAAAACTGATTTTTCCAGCAAAAATTGTGGTTTGCAAGGGATTCTGGGTAAAGGAACGTTGGAGGATCCACGCAAGCCATACCTCCTTGGAAGCCCCTGGGTGTCTACTTTTCAGAAATGTGTGGGTTTAGTAGGTTTCCCTACATGGCCGTCTCGCACGGGGCCAAAAACCCAGGTAACCTCTCTTTCAAAAGCTGGTGGTATTCAATGTGAATACCACCAGCTTTTGCAAGAGGGGTTACCTGGGTTTTTGGCCCCGTGCGAGGCGGCCATGTAGGGAAACCTACCAAATACACACATTTCTGACAAGTAGACACCCGGGGGCTTCCAAGGAGGTATGGCTTGCGTGGATCCTCCAACGTTCCTTTACCCAGAATCCCTTGCAAACCTCAATTTTTGCTGGAAAGATCATTTTTTATACACTTTTTTTGCGTGGGAAAGCGTGGCGTCACTGGGCTCACACAAATTTCCTCCCACCCTGCGTTCCCCCAGGTCTCCCGATAAAAATGGTACCTCACTTGCGTGGGTAGGCATAGTGGCGGCAACAGGAAAAGGTCCAAATCGTACGGTGGAGACATTACAATAACCAATAGCAAGATTACCTTCTTTTTTTAGGGGGGGGGGACTGAGTTATTGGACCGGGGCTCGGCGGGCATCTTTGGTAACTACCAAACCCAAACATTTCTGAAAACTAGACACCCGGGGGAGTCTGGGGAGGTATGGCATGCGTGGGTCCCCCAATGTTTTCCTACCCAGAAATCCCTGCAAACCATAAATTTAGGTTAAAAAAACAGTTTTCCATACATTTTTGCGTGGGATCGCCGTGTCGGCACAAATGTCCTACCACCCTGCGTTCCCCTTGTTCTCCCGAGTAAAATGATACCTCACTTGTGTGGGTGGGCCAAAGGCCTGTGACTAAGGCAGGGGGGCTTAATTTGCAACACTGAAATACTACTTTTTTCAACATTCATTTTTGGCCTGTTCTGCTTTGGGGCACCCACACAAGTGAGGTATCCTTTTACTCAGGAGAACAGGGGGAGCGCTGGGTGGTAGGACATTTTTGCCGGTACGGTGATCCCACGCAAAAAAGTTTGGAAAAGTGATTATTTTACCTAATTTTAAGGTTTGCAAGGTGGTCTGGGTAGGAAAACGTTCGGGGACCCACGCATGCCATACCTCCCTGGACTCCCCCGGGGGTCTACTTTTCAGATCTGTTTGGGTTTGGTACTTTCCAAAGAATACCACCGAGCCCCGGGCCAAAAACTCAGGGCCCCCCCCCCAAAATGAAGGTTGTTTAGCAATTTGGTATTGTAAATTCACCACCGTACAATTTGAACCATTTCCTTTCGCAGCCACTATGCCTACCCACGCAAGTGAGGTACCATTTTTCTCGGGAGACCTGGGGGAACGCTGGGTGGGAGGAAATTTGTGTGAGCCCAGTGACGCCACGCTTTCCCACGCAAAAAAAGTGTGTAAAAACTGATTTTTCCAGCAAAAATTGAGGTTTGCAAGGGATTCTGGGTAAAGGAACGTTGGAGGATCCACGCAAGCCATACCTCCTTGGAAGCCCCCGGGTGTCTACTTGTCAGAAATGTGTGGGTTTGGTAGGTTTCCCTACATGGCCGTCTCGCACGGGGCCAAAAACCCAGGTAACCTCTCTTTCAAAAGCTGGTGGTATTCAATGTGAATATCACCAGCTTTTGCAAGAGGGGTTACCTGGGTTTTTGGCCCCGTGCGAGGCGGCCATGTAGGGAAAACTTCCAAACCCACATATTTCTGACAAGTAGACACCCGGGGGCTTCCAAGGAGGTATGGCTTGCGTGGATCCTCCAACGTTCCTTTACCCAGAATCCCTTGCAAACCTCAATTTTTGCTGGAAAGATCATTTTTTACACACTTTTTTTGCGTGGGAAAGCGTGGCGTCACTGGGCTCACACAAATTTCCTCCCACCCTGCGTTCCCCCAGGTCTCCCGATAAAAATGGTACCTCACTTGCGTGGGTAGGCATAGTGGCGGCAACAGGAAAAGGTCCAAATCGTACGGTGGAGACATTACAATAACCAATAGCAAGATTACCTTCTTTTTTTAGGGGGGGGGACTGAGTTATTGGACCGGGGCTCGGCGGGCATCTTTGGTAACTACCAAACCCAAACATTTCTGAAAACTAGACACCCTGGGGAGTCTGGGGAGGTATGGCATGCGTGGGTCCCCCAATGTTTTCCTACCCAGAAATCCCTGCAAACCATAAATTTAGGTTAAAAAAACAGTTTTCCATACATTTTTGCGTGGGATCGCCGTGTCGGCACAAATGTCCTACCACCCTGCGTTCCCCTTGTTCTCCCGAGTAAAATGATACCTCACTTGTGTGGGTGGGCCAAAGGCCTGTGACTAAGGCAGGGGGGCTTAATTTGCAACACTGAAATACTACTTTTTTCAACATTCATTTTTGGCCTGTTCTGCTTTGGGGCACCCACACAAGTGAGGTATCCTTTTACTCGGGAGAACAGGGGGAGCGCTGGGTGGTAGGACATTTTTGCCGGTACGGTGATCCCACGCAAAAAAGTTTGGAAAAGTGATTATTTTACCTAATTTTAAGGTTTGCAAGGTGGTCTGGGTAGGAAACCGTTCGGGGACCCACGCATGCCATACCTCCCTGGACTCCCCTGGGGGTCTACTTTTCAGATCTGTTTGGGTTTGGTACTTTCCAAAGAATACCACCGAGCCCCGGGCCAAAAACTCAGGTGCCCCCCCCCCCAAAATGAAGGTTGTTTAGCAATTTGGTATTGTAAATTTACCACCGTACAATTTGAACCATTTCCTTTCGCAGCCACTATGCCTACCCACGCAAGTGAGGTACCATTTTTCTCGGGAGACCTGGGGGAACGCTGGGTGGGTGGAAATTTGTTGATCCACGCAGATTCCGGAACTTTCCACCACAGAAATGTGAGGAAAATGCGTTTTTTTTTCCAATTTCTTAGCTTTGCAAGGGATTCTGGGTAAGAGAACCTGGGGGTAGGCAGTCGAGTCACCCCATCCTGAATTCCCCTGGGTGTCTACTTTTCAAAAATATATAGGTTTGCTAGGTTTCCCTGGGTGCCGGCAGAGCTAGGGTTCAAAAACAAAAGGTAGTCTCTTTGCCCAAAAAGGCCACAATTTCACAGAAAAATTGAGTTGTGACCACGTTGCGTTTTGCGCTGTTTCCTGTCGCAGCCACTATGCCTACCCACGCAAGTGAGATACCATTTTTCTCGGGAGACCTGGGGAAACGCTGCGTGGGTGGAAATTTGTTGATCCACGCGGATTCCGGAACTTTCCACCACAGAAATGTGAGGAAAATGTGTTTTTTTTTCCGATTTCTTAGCTTTGCAAGGGATTCTGGGTAAGAGAACCTGGGGGTAGGCAGTCGAGTCACCCCATCCTGAATTCCCCTGGGTGTCTACTTTTCAAAAATATATAGGTTTGCTAGGTTTCCCTGGGTGCCGGTAGAGCTAGGGTTCAAAAACAAAAGGTAGTCTCTTTGCCCAAAAAGGCCACAATTTCACAGAAAAATTGAGTTGTGACCACGTTGCGTTTTGCGCTGTTTCCTGTCGCAGCCACTATGCCTACCCACGCAAGTGAGATACCATTTTTCTCGGGAGACCTGGGGGAACGCTGGGTGGGTGGAAATTTGTTGATCCACGCAGATTCCGGAACTTTCCACCACAGAAATGTGAGGAAAATGTGTTTTGTTTTCCAATTTCTTAGCTTTGCAAGGGATTCTGGGTAAGAGAACCTGGGGGTAGGCAGTCGAGTCACCCCATCCTGAATTTCCCTGGGTGTCTACTTTTCAAAAATATATAGGTTTGCTAGGTTTCCCTGGGTGCCGGCAGAGCTAGGGTTCAAAAACAAAAGATAGTCTCTTTGCCCAAAAAGGCCACAATTTCACAGAAAAATTGAGTTGTGACCACGTTGCGTTTTGCGCTGTTTCCTGTCGCAGCCACTATGCCTACCCACGCAAGTGAGATACCATTTTTCTCGGGAGACCTGGGGGAACGCTGGGTGGGTGGAAATTTGTTGATCCACGCAGATTCCGGAACTTTCCACCACAGAAATGTGAGGAAAATGCGCTTTTTTTCTCCAATTTCTTAGCTTTGCAAGGGATTCTGGGTAAGAGAACCTGGGGGTAGGCAGTCGAGTCACCCCATCCTGAATTCCCCTGGGTGTCTACTTTTCAAAAATATATAGGTTTGCTAGGTTTCCCTGGTTGCCGGCAGAGCTAGGGTTCAAAAACAAAAGGTAGTCTCTTTGCCCAAAAAGGCCACAATTTCACAGAAAAATTGAGTTGTGACCACGTTGCGTTTTGCGCTGTTTCCTGTCGCAGCCACTATGCCTACCCACGCAAGTGAGATACCATTTTTCTCGGGAGACCTGGGGGAACGCTGGGTGGGTGGAAATCTGTTGATCCACGCAGATTCCGGAACTTTCCACCACAGAAATGTGAGGAAAATGCGTTTTTTTTTTCCAATTTTTTAGCTTTGCAAGGGATTCTGGGTAAGAGAACCTGGGGGTAGGCAGTCGAGTCACCCCATCCTGAATTCCCCTGGGTGTCTACTTTTCAAAAATATATAGGTTTGCTAGGTTTCCCTGGGTGCCGGCAGAGCTAGGGTTCAAAAACAAAAGATAGTCTCTTTGCCCAAAAAGGCCACAATTTCACAGAAAAATTGAGTTGTGACCACGTTGCGTTTTGCGCTGTTTCCTGTCGCAGCCACTATGCCTACCCACGCAAGTGAGATACCATTTTTCTCGGGAGACCTGGGGGAACGCTGCGTGGGTGGAAATTTGTTGATCCACGCAGATTCCGGAACTTTCCACCACAGAAATGTGAGGAAAATGTTTTTTTTTTCCGATTTCTTAGCTTTGCAAGGGATTCTGGGTAAGAGAACCTGGGGGTAGGCAGTCGAGTCACCCCATCCTGAATTTCCCTGGGTGTCTACTTTTCAAAAATATATAGGTTTGCTAGGTTTCCCTGGGTGCCGGCAGAGCTAGGGTTCAAAAACAAAAGGTAGTCTCTTTGCCCAAAAAGGCCACAATTTCACAGAAAAATTGAGTTGTGACCACGTTGCGTTTTGCCCTGTTTCCTGTCGCAGCCATTATGCCTACCCTCGCAAGTGAGATACCATTTTTCTCGGGAGACCTGGGGGAACGCTGGGTGGGTGGAAATTTGTTGATCCACGCAGATTCCGGAACTTTCCACCACAGAAATGTGAGGAAAATGCGTTTTTTTTTCCAATTTCTTAGCTTTGCAAGGGATTCTGGGTAAGAGAACCTGGGGGTAGGCAGTCGAGTCACCCCATCCTGAATTCCCCTGGGTGTCTACTTTTCAAAAATATATAGGTTTGCTAGGTTTCCCTGGGTGCCGGCAGAGCTAGGGTTCAAAAACAAAAGATAGTCTCTTTGCCCAAAAAGGCCACAATTTCACAGAAATATTGAGTTGTGACCACGTTGCGTTTTGCGCTGTTTCCTGTCGCAGCCACTATGCCTACCCACGCAAGTGAGATACCATTTTTCTCGGGAGACCTGGGGGAACGCTGGGTGGGTGGAAATTTGTTGATCCATGCAGATTCCGGAACTTTCCACCACAGAAATGTGAGGAAAATGCGTTTTTTTTTCCAATTTCTTAGCTTTGCAAGGGATTCTGGGTAAGAGAACCTGGGGGTAGGCAGTCGAGTCACCCCATCCTGAATTCCCCTGGGTGTCTACTTTTCAAAAATATATAGGTTTGCTAGGTTTCCCTGGGTGCCGGCAGAGCTAGGGTTCAAAAACAAAAGGTAGTCTCTTTGCCCAAAAAGGCCACAATTTCACAGAAAAATTGAGTTGTGACCACGTTGCGTTTTGCGCTGTTTCCTGTCGCAGCCACTATGCCTACCCACGCAAGTGAGATACCATTTTTCTCGGGAGACCTGGGGAAACGCTGGGTGGGTGGAAATTTGTTTATCCACGCAGATTCCGGAACTTTCCACCACAGAAATGTGAGGAAAATGCGTTTTTTTTTCCAATTTCTTAGCTTTGCAAGGGATTCTGGGTAAGAGAACCTGGGGGTAGGCAGTCGAGTCACCCCATCCTGAATTCTCCTGGGTGTCTACTTTCAAAAATATATAGGTTTGCTAGGTTTCCCTGGGTGCCGGCAGAGCTAGGGTTCAAAAACAAAAGATAGTCTCTTTGCCCAAAAAGGCCACAATTTCACAGAAAAATTGAGTTGTGACCACGTTGCGTTTTGCGCTGTTTCCTGTCGCAGCCACTATGCCTACCCACGCAAGTGAGATACCATTTTTCTCGGGAGACCTGGGGGAACGCTGGGTGGGTGGAAATTTGTTGATCCACGCAGATTCCGTAACTTTCCACCACAGAAATCTGAGGAAAATGCGTTTTTTTTCCAATTTCTTAGCTTTGCAAGGGATTCTGGGTAAGAGAACCTGGGGGTAGGCAGTCGAGTCACCCCATCCTGAATTCCCCTGGGTGTCTACTTTTCAAAAATATATAGGTTTGCTAGGTTTCCCTGGGTGCCGGCAGAGCTAGGGTTCAAAAACAAAAGGTAGTCTCTTTGCCCAAAAAGGCCACAATTTCACAGAAAAATTGAGTTGTGACCACGTTGCGTTTTGCGCTGTTTCCTGTCGCAGCCACTATGCCTACCCACGCAAGTGAGATACCATTTTTCTCGGGAGACCTGGGGGAACGCTGGGTGGGTAGAAATTTGTTGATCCACGCAGATTCCGGAACTTTCCCCCACAGAAATGTGAGGAAAATGCGTTTTTTTTTTCCAATTTCTTAGCTTTGCAAGGGATTCTGGGTAAGAGAACCTGGGGGTAGGCAGTCGAGTCACCCCATCCTGAATTCCCCTGGGTGTCTACTTTTCAAAAATATATAGGTTTGCTAGGTTTCCCTGGGTGCCGGCAGAGCTAGGGTTCAAAAACAAACGGTAGTCTCTTTGCCCAAAAAGGCCATAATTTCACAGAAAAATTGAGTTGTGACCACGTTGCGTTTTGCGCTGTTTCCTGTCGCAGCCACTATGCCTACCCACGCAAGTGAGATACCATTTTTCTCGGGAGACCTGGGGGAACGCTGGGTGGGTGGAAATTTGTTGATCCACGCAGATTCCGGAACTTTCCACCACAGAAATGTAAGGCAAATGCGTTTTTTTTTCCAATTTCTTAGCTTTGCAAGGGATTCTGGGTAAGAGAACCTGGGGGTAGGCAGTCGAGTCACCCCATCCTGAATTCCCCTGGGTGTCTACTTTTCAAACATATATAGGTTTGCTAGGTTTCCCTGGGTGCCGGCAGAGCTAGGGTTCAAAAACAAAAGGTAGTCTCTTTGCCCAAAAAGGCCACAATTTCACAGAAAAATTGAGTTGTGACCACGTTGCGTTTTGCGCTGTTTCTTGTTGCAGCCACTATGCCTACCCATGCAAGTGAGGTATCATTTTTCTCAGGAGACCTGGGGGAACGCTGGGTGGGTGGAAATTTGTTAATCCACGCAGATTCCAGAACTTTCCACCACAGAAATGTGAGGAAAATGTGTTTTTTGTCATAATTTTAGCTTTGCAAGGGATTCTGGGTAACAAAACCTGGGGGTAGGCAGACGAGTCACCCCATCCTGAATTCCCCTGGGTGTCTAGTTTTTAAAAATGTATAGGTTTGCTAGGTTTCCCTATGTGCTGGCAGAGCTAGGACTCAAAAACAAAAGGTAGTCTCTTTGTCCAAATAGCACAAGATTTCACTGGGAAATTGAAGTGCAACCACGTTGCATTTTGAGCTGTTTCGTGTCGCAGCCACTATGCCTACCCACGCAAGTGAGGTACCATTTTTCTCGGGAGACCTGGGGGAACGCTGGGTGGGAGGAAATTTGTGTGAGCCCAGTGACGCCACGCTTTCCCACGCAAAAAAAGTGTGTAAAAACTGATTTTTCCAGCAAAAATTGAGGTTTGCAAGGGATTCTGGGTAAAGGAACGTTGGAGGATCCACGCAAGCCATACCTCCTTGGAAGCCCCCGGGTGTCTACTTGTCAGAAATGTGTGGGTTTGGTAGGTTTCCCTACATGGCCGTCTCGCACGGGGCCAAAAACCCAGGTAACCTCTCTTTCAAAAGCTGGTGGTATTCAATGTGAATATCACCAGCTTTTGCAAGAGGGGTTACCTGGGTTTTTGGCCCCGTGCGAGGCGGCCATGTAGGGAAAACTTCCAAACCCACATATTTCTGACAAGTAGACACCCGGGGGCTTCCAAGGAGGTATGGCTTGCGTGGATCCTCCAACGTTCCTTTACCCAGAATCCCTTGCAAACCTCAATTTTTGCTGGAAAGATCATTTTTTACACACTTTTTTTGCGTGGGAAAGCGTGGCGTCACTGGGCTCACACAAATTTCCTCCCACCCTGCGTTCCCCCAGGTCTCCCGATAAAAATGGTACCTCACTTGCGTGGGTAGGCATAGTGGCGGCAACAGGAAAAGGTCCAAATCGTACGGTGGAGACATTACAATAACCAATAGCAAGATTACCTTCTTTTTTTAGGGGGGGGGACTGAGTTATTGGACCGGGGCTCGGCGGGCATCTTTGGTAACTACCAAACCCAAACATTTCTGAAAACTAGACACCCTGGGGAGTCTGGGGAGGTATGGCATGCGTGGGTCCCCCAATGTTTTCCTACCCAGAAATCCCTGCAAACCATAAATTTAGGTTAAAAAAACAGTTTTCCATACATTTTTGCGTGGGATCACCGTGTCGGCACAAATGTCCTACCACCCTGCGTTCCCCTTGTTCTCCCGAGTAAAATGATACCTCACTTGTGTGAGTGGGCCAAAGGCCTGTGACTAAGGCAGGGGGGCTTAATTTGCAACACTGAAATACTACTTTTTTCAACATTCATTTTTGGCCTGTTCTGCTTTGGGGCACCCACACAAGTGAGGTATCCTTTTACTCGGGAGAACAGGGGGAGCGCTGGGTGGTAGGACATTTTTGCCGGTACGGTGATCCCACGCAAAAAAGTTTGGAAAAGTGATTATTTTACCTAATTTTAAGGTTTGCAAGGTGGTCTGGGTAGGAAACCGTTCGGGGACCCACGCATGCCATACCTCCCTGGACTCCCCTGGGGGTCTACTTTTCAGATCTGTTTGGGTTTGGTACTTTCCAAAGAATACCACCGAGCCCCGGGCCAAAAACTCAGGTGCCCCCCCCCCCAAAATGAAGGTTGTTTAGCAATTTGGTATTGTAAATTTACCACCGTACAATTTGAACCATTTCCTTTCGCAGCCACTATGCCTACCCACGCAAGTGAGGTACCATTTTTCTCGGGAGACCTGGGGGAACGCTGGGTGGGTGGAAATTTGTTGATCCACGCAGATTCCGGAACTTTCCACCACAGAAATGTGAGGAAAATGCGTTTTTTTTTCCAATTTCTTAGCTTTGCAAGGGATTCTGGGTAAGAGAACCTGGGGGTAGGCAGTCGAGTCACCCCATCCTGAATTCCCCTGGGTGTCTACTTTTCAAAAATATATAGGTTTGCTAGGTTTCCCTGGGTGCCGGCAGAGCTAGGGTTCAAAAACAAAAGGTAGTCTCTTTGCCCAAAAAGGCCACAATTTCACAGAAAAATTGAGTTGTGACCACGTTGCGTTTTGCGCTGTTTCCTGTCGCAGCCACTATGCCTACCCACGCAAGTGAGATACCATTTTTCTCGGGAGACCTGGGGAAACGCTGCGTGGGTGGAAATTTGTTGATCCACGCGGATTCCGGAACTTTCCACCACAGAAATGTGAGGAAAATGTGTTTTTTTTTCCGATTTCTTAGCTTTGCAAGGGATTCTGGGTAAGAGAACCTGGGGGTAGGCAGTCGAGTCACCCCATCCTGAATTCCCCTGGGTGTCTACTTTTCAAAAATATATAGGTTTGCTAGGTTTCCCTGGGTGCCGGTAGAGCTAGGGTTCAAAAACAAAAGGTAGTCTCTTTGCCCAAAAAGGCCACAATTTCACAGAAAAATTGAGTTGTGACCACGTTGCGTTTTGCGCTGTTTCCTGTCGCAGCCACTATGCCTACCCACGCAAGTGAGATACCATTTTTCTCGGGAGACCTGGGGGAACGCTGGGTGGGTGGAAATTTGTTGATCCACGCAGATTCCGGAACTTTCCACCACAGAAATGTGAGGAAAATGTGTTTTGTTTTCCAATTTCTTAGCTTTGCAAGGGATTCTGGGTAAGAGAACCTGGGGGTAGGCAGTCGAGTCACCCCATCCTGAATTTCCCTGGGTGTCTACTTTTCAAAAATATATAGGTTTGCTAGGTTTCCCTGGGTGCCGGCAGAGCTAGGGTTCAAAAACAAAAGATAGTCTCTTTGCCCAAAAAGGCCACAATTTCACAGAAAAATTGAGTTGTGACCACGTTGCGTTTTGCGCTGTTTCCTGTCGCAGCCACTATGCCTACCCACGCAAGTGAGATACCATTTTTCTCGGGAGACCTGGGGGAACGCTGGGTGGGTGGAAATTTGTTGATCCACGCAGATTCCGGAACTTTCCACCACAGAAATGTGAGGAAAATGCGTTTTTTTTCTCCAATTTCTTAGCTTTGCAAGGGATTCTGGGTAAGAGAACCTGGGGGTAGGCAGTCGAGTCACCCCATCCTGAATTCCCCTGGGTGTCTACTTTTCAAAAATATATAGGTTTGCTAGGTTTCCCTGGTTGCCGGCAGAGCTAGGGTTCAAAAACAAAAGGTAGTCTCTTTGCCCAAAAAGGCCACAATTTCACAGAAAAATTGAGTTGTGACCACGTTGCGTTTTGCGCTGTTTCCTGTCGCAGCCACTATGCCTACCCACGCAAGTGAGATACCATTTTTCTCGGGAGACCTGGGGGAACGCTGGGTGGGTGGAAATCTGTTGATCCACGCAGATTCCGGAACTTTCCACCACAGAAATGTGAGGAAAATGCGTTTTTTTTTTCCAATTTTTTAGCTTTGCAAGGGATTCTGGGTAAGAGAACCTGGGGGTAGGCAGTCGAGTCACCCCATCCTGAATTCCCCTGGGTGTCTACTTTTCAAAAATATATAGGTTTGCTAGGTTTCCCTGGGTGCCGGCAGAGCTAGGGTTCAAAAACAAAAGATAGTCTCTTTGCCCAAAAAGGCCACAATTTCACAGAAAAATTGAGTTGTGACCACGTTGCGTTTTGCGCTGTTTCCTGTCGCAGCCACTATGCCTACCCACGCAAGTGAGATACCATTTTTCTCGGGAGACCTGGGGGAACGCTGCGTGGGTGGAAATTTGTTGATCCACGCAGATTCCGGAACTTTCCACCACAGAAATGTGAGGAAAATGTTTTTTTTTCCGATTTCTTAGCTTTGCAAGGGATTCTGGGTAAGAGAACCTGGGGGTAGGCAGTCGAGTCACCCCATCCTGAATTTCCCTGGGTGTCTACTTTTCAAAAATATATAGGTTTGCTAGGTTTCCCTGGGTGCCGGCAGAGCTAGGGTTCAAAAACAAAAGGTAGTCTCTTTGCCCAAAAAGGCCACAATTTCACAGAAAAATTGAGTTGTGACCACGTTGCGTTTTGCGCTGTTTCCTGTCGCAGCCATTATGCCTACCCTCGCAAGTGAGATACCATTTTTCTCGGGAGACCTGGGGGAACGCTGGGTGGGTGGAAATTTGTTGATCCACGCAGATTCCGGAACTTTCCACCACAGAAATGTGAGGAAAATGCGTTTTTTTTTCCAATTTCTTAGCTTTGCAAGGGATTCTGGGTAAGAGAACCTGGGGGTAGGCAGTCGAGTCACCCCATCCTGAATTCCCCTGGGTGTCTACTTTTCAAAAATATATAGGTTTGCTAGGTTTCCCTGGGTGCCGGCAGAGCTAGGGTTCAAAAACAAAAGATAGTCTCTTTGCCCAAAAAGGCCACAATTTCACAGAAAAATTGAGTTGTGACCACGTTGCGTTTTGCGCTGTTTCCTGTCGCAGCCACTATGCCTACCCACGCAAGTGAGATACCATTTTTCTCGGGAGACCTGGGGGAACGCTGGGTGGGTGGAAATTTGTTGATCCATGCAGATTCCGGAACTTTCCACCACAGAAATGTGAGGAAAATGCGTTTTTTTTTCCAATTTCTTAGCTTTGCAAGGGATTCTGGGTAAGAGAACCTGGGGGTAGGCAGTCGAGTCACCCCATCCTGAATTCCCCTGGGTGTCTACTTTTCAAAAATATATAGGTTTGCTAGGTTTCCCTGGGTGCCGGCAGAGCTAGGGTTCAAAACCAAAAGGTAGTCTCTTTGCCCAAAAAGGCCACAATTTCACAGAAAAATTGAGTTGTGACCACGTTGCGTTTTGCGCTGTTTCCTGTCGCAGCCACTATGCCTACCCACGCAAGTGAGATACCATTTTTCTCGGGAGACCTGGGGAAACGCTGGGTGGGTGGAAATTTGTTTATCCACGCAGATTCCGGAACTTTCCACCACAGAAATGTGAGGAAAATGCGGTTTTTTTTCCAATTTCTTAGCTTTGCAAGGGATTCTGGGTAAGAGAACCTGGGGGTAGGCAGTCGAGTCACCCCATCCTGAATTCCCCTGGGTGTCTACTTTCAAAAATATATAGGTTTGCTAGGTTTCCCTGGGTGCCGGCAGAGCTAGGGTTCAAAAACAAAAGATAGTCTCTTTGCCCAAAAAGGCCACAATTTCACAGAAAAATTGAGTTGTGACCACGTTGCGTTTTGCGCTGTTTCCTGTCGCAGCCACTATGCCTACCCACGCAAGTGAGATACCATTTTTCTCGGGAGACCTGGGGGAACGCTGGGTGGGTGGAAATTTGTTGATCCACGCAGATTCCGGAACTTTCCACCACAGAAATCTGAGGAAAATGCGTTTTTTTTCCAATTTCTTAGCTTTGCAAGGGATTCTGGGTAAGAGAACCTGGGGGTAGGCAGTCGAGTCACCCCATCCTGAATTCCCCTGGGTGTCTACTTTTCAAAAATATATAGGTTTGCTAGGTTTCCCTGGGTGCCGGCAGAGCTAGGGTTCAAAAACAAACGGTAGTCTCTTTGCCCAAAAAGGCCATAATTTCACAGAAAAATTGAGTTGTGACCACGTTGCGTTTTGCGCTGTTTCCTGTCGCAGCCACTATGCCTACCCACGCAAGTGAGATACCATTTTTCTCGGGAGACCTGGGGGAACGCTGGGTGGGTGGAAATTTGTTGATCCACGCAGATTCCGGAACTTTCCACCACAGAAATGTAAGGCAAATGCGTTTTTTTTTCCAATTTCTTAGCTTTGCAAGGGATTCTGGGTAAGAGAACCTGGGGGTAGGCAGTCGAGTCACCCCATCCTGAATTCCCCTGGGTGTCTACTTTTCAAACATATATAGGTTTGCTAGGTTTCCCTGGGTGCCGGCAGAGCTAGGGTTCAAAAACAAAAGGTAGTCTCTTTGCCCAAAAAGGCCACAATTTCACAGAAAAATTGAGTTGTGACCACGTTGCGTTTTGCGCTGTTTCTTGTTGCAGCCACTATGCCTACCCATGCAAGTGAGGTATCATTTTTCTCAGGAGACCTGGGGGAACGCTGGGTGGGTGGAAATTTGTTAATCCACGCAGATTCCAGAACTTTCCACCACAGAAATGTGAGGAAAATGTGTTTTTTTGTCATAATTTTAGCTTTGCAAGGGATTCTGGGTAACAAAACCTGGGGGTAGGCAGACGAGTCACCCCATCCTGAATTCCCCTGGGTGTCTAGTTTTTAAAAATGTATAGGTTTGCTAGGTTTCCCTATGTGCTGGCAGAGCTAGGACTCAAAAACAAAAGGTAGTCTCTTTGTCCAAATAGCACAAGATTTCACTGGGAAATTGAAGTGCAACCACGTTGCATTTTGAGCTGTTTCGTGTCGCAGCCACTATGCCTACCCACGCAAGTGAGGTACCATTTTTCTCGGGAGACCTGGGGGAACGCTGGGTGGGTGGAAGTTTGTTGATCCACGCAGATTCCAGCACTTTCCACCACAGAAATGTGAGGAAAATGTGTTTTTTTGTCATAATTTTAGCTTTGCAAGGGATTCTGGGTAACAAAACCTGGGGGTAGGCAGACGAGTCACCCCATCCTGAATTCCCCTGGGTGTCTAGTTTTCAAAAATGTATAGGTTTGCTAGGTTTCCCTATGTGCTGGCAGAGCTAGGACTCAAAAACAAAAGGTAGTCTCTTTGTCCAAATAGCACAAGATTTCACTGGGAAATTGAAGTGCAACCACGTTGCGTTTTGAGCTGTTTCGTGTCGCAGCCACTATGCCTACCCACGCAAGTGAGGTACCATTTTTCTCGGGAGACCTGGGGGAACGCTGGGTGGGTGGAAATTTGTTAATCCACGCAGATTCCAGAACTTTCCACCACAGAAATGTGAGGAAAATGTGTTTTTTTTGTCATAATTTTAGCTTTGCAAGGGATTCTGGGTAACAAAACCTGGGGGTAGGCAGACGAGTCACCCCATCCTAAATTCCCCTGGGTGTCTAGTTTTAAAAAATGTATAGGTTTGCTAGGTTTCCCTATGTGCTGGCAGAGCTAGGACTCAAAAACAAAAGGTAGTCTCTTTGTCCAAATAGCACAAGATTTCACTGGGAAATTGAAGTGCAACCACGTTGCATTTTGAGCTGTTTCGTGTCGCAGCCACTATGCCTACCCACGCAAGTGAGGTACCATTATTCTCGGGAGACCTGGGGGAACGCTGGGTGGGTAGAAGTTTGTTGATCCACGCAGATTCCAGCACTTTCCACCACAGAAATGTGAGGAAAATGTGTTTTTTTTGTCATAATTTTAGCTTTGCAAGGGATTCTGGGTAACAAAACCTGGGGGTAGGCAGACGAGTCACCCCATACTGAATTTCCCTGGGTGTCTAGTTTTCAAAAATGTATAGGTTTGCTAGGTTTCCCTATGTGCTGGCAGAGCTAGGACTCAAAAACAAAAGGTAGTCTCTTTGTCCAAATAGCACAAGATTTCACTGGGAAATTGAGGTGCCACCGCGTTGCGTTTTGCGCTGTTTCGTGTTGCAGCCACTATGCCTACCCACGCAAGTGAGGTATCATTTTTCTCAGGAGACCTGGGGGAACGCTGGGTGGGTGGAAATTTGTTAATCCACGCAGATTCCAGAACTTTCCACCACAGAAATGTGAGGAAAATGTGTTTTTTTTGTCATAATTTTAGCTTTGCAAGGGATTCTGGGTAACAAGACCTGGGGGTAGGCAGACGAGTCACCCCATCCTGAATTTCCCTGGGTGTCTAGTTTTTAAAAATGTATAGGTTTGCTAGGTTTCCCTATGTGCTGGCAGAGCTAGGACTCAAAAACAAAAGGTAGTCTCTTTGTCCAAATAGCACAAGATTTCACTGGGAAATTGAAGTGCAACCACGTTGCGTTTTGAGCTGTTTCGTGTCGCAGCCACTATGCCTACCCACGCAAGTGAGGTACCATTTTTCTCGGGAGACCTGGGGGAACGCTGGGTGGGTGGAAATTTGTTAATCCACGCAGATTCCAGAACTTTCCACAACAGAAATGTGAGGAAAATGTGTTTTTTTTGTCATAATTTTAGCTTTGCAAGGGATTCTGGGTAACAAAACCTGGGGGTAGGCAGACGAGTCACCCCATCCTGAATTCCCCTGGGTGTCTAGTTTTCAAAAATGTATAGGTTTGCTAGGTTTCCCTATGTGCTGGCAGAGCTAGGACTCAAAAACAAAAGGTAGTCTCTTTGTCCAAATAGCACAAGATTTCACTGGGAAATTGAAGTGCAACCACGTTGCATTTTGAGCTGTTTCGTGTCGCATCCACTATGCCTACCCACGCAAGTGAGGTACCATTATTCTCGGGAGACCTGGGGGAACGCTGGGTGGGTGGAAGTTTGTTGATCCACGCAGATTCCAGCACTTTCCACCACAGAAATGTGAGGAAAATGTGTTTTTTTTGTCATAATTTTAGCTTTGCAAGGGATTCTGGGTAACAAAACCTGGGGGTAGGCAGACGAGTCACCCCATACTGAATTCCCCTGGGTGTCTAGTTTTTAAAAATGTATAGGTTTGCTAGGTTTCCCTATGTGCTGGCAGAGCTAGGACTCAAAAACAAAAGGTAGTCTCTTTGTCCAAATAGCACAAGATTTCACTGGGAAATTGAGGTGCAACCGCGTTGCGTTTTGCGCTGTTTCGTGTTGCAGCCACTATGCCTACCCACGCAAGTGAGGTATCATTTTTCTCAGGAGACCTGGGGGAACGCTGGGTGGGTGGAAATCTGTTAATCCACGCAGATTCCAGAACTTTCCACCACAGAAATGTGAGGAAAATGTGTTTTTTTTGTCATAATTTTAGCTTTGCAAGGGATTCTGGGTAACAGAACCTGGGGGTAGGCAGACGAGTCACCCCATCCTGAATTCCCCTGGGTGTCTAGTTTTCAAAAATGTATAGGTTTGATAGGTTTCCCTATGTGCTGGCAGAGCTAGGACTCAAAAACAAAAGATAGTCTCTTTGCCCAAAAAGGCCACAATTTCACAGAAAAATTGAGTTGTGACCACGTTGCGTTTTGCGCTGTTTCCTGTCGCAGCCACTATGCCTACCCACGCAAGTGAGATACCATTTTTCTCGGGAGACCTGGGGGAACGCTGGGTGGGTAGAAATTTGTTGATCCACGCAGATTCCGGAACTTTCCCCCACAGAAATGTGAGGAAAATGCGTTTTTTTTTTCCAATTTCTTAGCTTTGCAAGGGATTCTGGGTAAGAGAACCTGGGGGTAGGCAGTCGAGTCACCCCATCCTGAATTCCCCTGGGTGTCTACTTTTCAAAAATATATAGGTTTGCTAGGTTTCCCTGGGTGCCGGCAGAGCTAGGGTTCAAAAACAAACGGTAGTCTCTTTGCCCAAAAAGGCCATAATTTCACAGAAAAATTGAGTTGTGACCACGTTGCGTTTTGCGCTGTTTCCTGTCGCAGCCACTATGCCTACCCACGCAAGTGAGATACCATTTTTCTCGGGAGACCTGGGGGAACGCTGGGTGGGTGGAAATTTGTTGATCCACGCAGATTCCGGAACTTTCCACCACAGAAATGTAAGGCAAATGCGTTTTTTTTTCCAATTTCTTAGCTTTGCAAGGGATTCTGGGTAAGAGAACCTGGGGGTAGGCAGTCGAGTCACCCCATCCTGAATTCCCCTGGGTGTCTACTTTTCAAACATATATAGGTTTGCTAGGTTTCCCTGGGTGCCGGCAGAGCTAGGGTTCAAAAACAAAAGGTAGTCTCTTTGCCCAAAAAGGCCACAATTTCACAGAAAAATTGAGTTGTGACCACGTTGCGTTTTGCGCTGTTTCTTGTTGCAGCCACTATGCCTACCCATGCAAGTGAGGTATCATTTTTCTCAGGAGACCTGGGGGAACGCTGGGTGGGTGGAAATTTGTTAATCCACGCAGATTCCAGAACTTTCCACCACAGAAATGTGAGGAAAATGTGTTTTTTGTCATAATTTTAGCTTTGCAAGGGATTCTGGGTAACAAAACCTGGGGGTAGGCAGACGAGTCACCCCATCCTGAATTCCCCTGGGTGTCTAGTTTTTAAAAATGTATAGGTTTGCTAGGTTTCCCTATGTGCTGGCAGAGCTAGGACTCAAAAACAAAAGGTAGTCTCTTTGTCCAAATAGCACAAGATTTCACTGGGAAATTGAAGTGCAACCACGTTGCATTTTGAGCTGTTTCGTGTCGCAGCCACTATGCCTACCCACGCAAGTGAGGTACCATTTTTCTCGGGAGACCTGGGGGAACGCTGGGTGGGAGGAAATTTGTGTGAGCCCAGTGACGCCACGCTTTCCCACGCAAAAAAAGTGTGTAAAAACTGATTTTTCCAGCAAAAATTGAGGTTTGCAAGGGATTCTGGGTAAAGGAACGTTGGAGGATCCACGCAAGCCATACCTCCTTGGAAGCCCCCGGGTGTCTACTTGTCAGAAATGTGTGGGTTTGGTAGGTTTCCCTACATGGCCGTCTCGCACGGGGCCAAAAACCCAGGTAACCTCTCTTTCAAAAGCTGGTGGTATTCAATGTGAATATCACCAGCTTTTGCAAGAGGGGTTACCTGGGTTTTTGGCCCCGTGCGAGGCGGCCATGTAGGGAAAACTTCCAAACCCACATATTTCTGACAAGTAGACACCCGGGGGCTTCCAAGGAGGTATGGCTTGCGTGGATCCTCCAACGTTCCTTTACCCAGAATCCCTTGCAAACCTCAATTTTTGCTGGAAAGATCATTTTTTACACACTTTTTTTGCGTGGGAAAGCGTGGCGTCACTGGGCTCACACAAATTTCCTCCCACCCTGCGTTCCCCCAGGTCTCCCGATAAAAATGGTACCTCACTTGCGTGGGTAGGCATAGTGGCGGCAACAGGAAAAGGTCCAAATCGTACGGTGGAGACATTACAATAACCAATAGCAAGATTACCTTCTTTTTTTAGGGGGGGGGACTGAGTTATTGGACCGGGGCTCGGCGGGCATCTTTGGTAACTACCAAACCCAAACATTTCTGAAAACTAGACACCCTGGGGAGTCTGGGGAGGTATGGCATGCGTGGGTCCCCCAATGTTTTCCTACCCAGAAATCCCTGCAAACCATAAATTTAGGTTAAAAAAACAGTTTTCCATACATTTTTGCGTGGGATCACCGTGTCGGCACAAATGTCCTACCACCCTGCGTTCCCCTTGTTCTCCCGAGTAAAATGATACCTCACTTGTGTGGGTGGGCCAAAGGCCTGTGACTAAGGCAGGGGGGCTTAATTTGCAACACTGAAATACTACTTTTTTCAACATTCATTTTTGGCCTGTTCTGCTTTGGGGCACCCACACAAGTGAGGTATCCTTTTACTCGGGAGAACAGGGGGAGCGCTGGGTGGTAGGACATTTTTGCCGGTACGGTGATCCCACGCAAAAAAGTTTGGAAAAGTGATTATTTTACCTAATTTTAAGGTTTGCAAGGTGGTCTGGGTAGGAAACCGTTCGGGGACCCACGCATGCCATACCTCCCTGGACTCCCCTGGGGGTCTACTTTTCAGATCTGTTTGGGTTTGGTACTTTCCAAAGAATACCACCGAGCCCCGGGCCAAAAACTCAGGTGCCCCCCCCCCCAAAATGAAGGTTGTTTAGCAATTTGGTATTGTAAATTTACCACCGTACAATTTGAACCATTTCCTTTCGCAGCCACTATGCCTACCCACGCAAGTGAGGTACCATTTTTCTCGGGAGACCTGGGGGAACGCTGGGTGGGTGGAAATTTGTTGATCCACGCAGATTCCGGAACTTTCCACCACAGAAATGTGAGGAAAATGCGTTTTTTTTTCCAATTTCTTAGCTTTGCAAGGGATTCTGGGTAAGAGAACCTGGGGGTAGGCAGTCGAGTCACCCCATCCTGAATTCCCCTGGGTGTCTACTTTTCAAAAATATATAGGTTTGCTAGGTTTCCCTGGGTGCCGGCAGAGCTAGGGTTCAAAAACAAAAGGTAGTCTCTTTGCCCAAAAAGGCCACAATTTCACAGAAAAATTGAGTTGTGACCACGTTGCGTTTTGCGCTGTTTCCTGTCGCAGCCACTATGCCTACCCACGCAAGTGAGATACCATTTTTCTCGGGAGACCTGGGGAAACGCTGCGTGGGTGGAAATTTGTTGATCCACGCGGATTCCGGAACTTTCCACCACAGAAATGTGAGGAAAATGTGTTTTTTTTTCCGATTTCTTAGCTTTGCAAGGGATTCTGGGTAAGAGAACCTGGGGGTAGGCAGTCGAGTCACCCCATCCTGAATTCCCCTGGGTGTCTACTTTTCAAAAATATATAGGTTTGCTAGGTTTCCCTGGGTGCCGGTAGAGCTAGGGTTCAAAAACAAAAGGTAGTCTCTTTGCCCAAAAAGGCCACAATTTCACAGAAAAATTGAGTTGTGACCACGTTGCGTTTTGCGCTGTTTCCTGTCGCAGCCACTATGCCTACCCACGCAAGTGAGATACCATTTTTCTCGGGAGACCTGGGGGAACGCTGGGTGGGTGGAAATTTGTTGATCCACGCAGATTCCGGAACTTTCCACCACAGAAATGTGAGGAAAATGTGTTTTGTTTTCCAATTTCTTAGCTTTGCAAGGGATTCTGGGTAAGAGAACCTGGGGGTAGGCAGTCGAGTCACCCCATCCTGAATTTCCCTGGGTGTCTACTTTTCAAAAATATATAGGTTTGCTAGGTTTCCCTGGGTGCCGGCAGAGCTAGGGTTCAAAAACAAAAGATAGTCTCTTTGCCCAAAAAGGCCACAATTTCACAGAAAAATTGAGTTGTGACCACGTTGCGTTTTGCGCTGTTTCCTGTCTCAGCCACTATGCCTACCCACGCAAGTGAGATACCATTTTTCTCGGGAGACCTGGGGGAACGCTGGGTGGGTGGAAATTTGTTGATCCACGCAGATTCCGGAACTTTCCACCACAGAAATGTGAGGAAAATGCGTTTTTTTTCTCCAATTTCTTAGCTTTGCAAGGGATTCTGGGTAAGAGAACCTGGGGGTAGGCAGTCGAGTCACCCCATCCTGAATTCCCCTGGGTGTCTACTTTTCAAAAATATATAGGTTTGCTAGGTTTCCCTGGTTGCCGGCAGAGCTAGGGTTCAAAAACAAAAGGTAGTCTCTTTGCCCAAAAAGGCCACAATTTCACAGAAAAATTGAGTTGTGACCACGTTGCGTTTTGCGCTGTTTCCTGTCGCAGCCACTATGCCTACCCACGCAAGTGAGATACCATTTTTCTCGGGAGACCTGGGGGAACGCTGGGTGGGTGGAAATCTGTTGATCCACGCAGATTCCGGAACTTTCCACCACAGAAATGTGAGGAAAATGCGTTTTTTTTTTCCAATTTTTTAGCTTTGCAAGGGATTCTGGGTAAGAGAACCTGGGGGTAGGCAGTCGAGTCACCCCATCCTGAATTCCCCTGGGTGTCTACTTTTCAAAAATATATAGGTTTGCTAGGTTTCCCTGGGTGCCGGCAGAGCTAGGGTTCAAAAACAAAAGATAGTCTCTTTGCCCAAAAAGGCCACAATTTCACAGAAAAATTGAGTTGTGACCACGTTGCGTTTTGCGCTGTTTCCTGTCGCAGCCACTATGCCTACCCACGCAAGTGAGATACCATTTTTCTCGGGAGACCTGGGGGAACGCTGCGTGGGTGGAAATTTGTTGATCCACGCAGATTCCGGAACTTTCCACCACAGAAATGTGAGGAAAATGTTTTTTTTTTCCGATTTCTTAGCTTTGCAAGGGATTCTGGGTAAGAGAACCTGGGGGTAGGCAGTCGAGTCACCCCATCCTGAATTTCCCTGGGTGTCTACTTTTCAAAAATATATAGGTTTGCTAGGTTTCCCTGGGTGCCGGCAGAGCTAGGGTTCAAAAACAAAAGGTAGTCTCTTTGCCCAAAAAGGCCACAATTTCACAGAAAAATTGAGTTGTGACCACGTTGCGTTTTGCGCTGTTTCCTGTCGCAGCCATTATGCCTACCCTCGCAAGTGAGATACCATTTTTCTCGGGAGACCTGGGGGAACGCTGGGTGGGTGGAAATTTGTTGATCCACGCAGATTCCGGAACTTTCCACCACAGAAATGTGAGGAAAATGCGTTTTTTTTTCCAATTTCTTAGCTTTGCAAGGGATTCTGGGTAAGAGAACCTGGGGGTAGGCAGTCGAGTCACCCCATCCTGAATTCCCCTGGGTGTCTACTTTTCAAAAATATATAGGTTTGCTAGGTTTCCCTGGGTGCCGGCAGAGCTAGGGTTCAAAAACAAAAGATAGTCTCTTTGCCCAAAAAGGCCACAATTTCACAGAAAAATTGAGTTGTGACCACGTTGCGTTTTGCGCTGTTTCCTGTCGCAGCCACTATGCCTACCCACGCAAGTGAGATACCATTTTTCTCGGGAGACCTGGGGGAACGCTGGGTGGGTGGAAATTTGTTGATCCATGCAGATTCCGGAACTTTCCACCACAGAAATGTGAGGAAAATGCGTTTTTTTTTCCAATTTCTTAGCTTTGCAAGGGATTCTGGGTAAGAGAACCTGGGGGTAGGCAGTCGAGTCACCCCATCCTGAATTCCCCTGGGTGTCTACTTTTCAAAAATATATAGGTTTGCTAGGTTTCCCTGGGTGCCGGCAGAGCTAGGGTTCAAAAACAAAAGGTAGTCTCTTTGCCCAAAAAGGCCACAATTTCACAGAAAAATTGAGTTGTGACCACGTTGCGTTTTGCGCTGTTTCCTGTCGCAGCCACTATGCCTACCCACGCAAGTGAGATACCATTTTTCTCGGGAGACCTGGGGAAACGCTGGGTGGGTGGAAATTTGTTTATCCACGCAGATTCCGGAACTTTCCACCACAGAAATGTGAGGAAAATGCGGTTTTTTTTCCAATTTCTTAGCTTTGCAAGGGATTCTGGGTAAGAGAACCTGGGGGTAGGCAGTCGAGTCACCCCATCCTGAATTCCCCTGGGTGTCTACTTTCAAAAATATATAGGTTTGCTAGGTTTCCCTGGGTGCCGGCAGAGCTAGGGTTCAAAAACAAAAGATAGTCTCTTTGCCCAAAAAGGCCACAATTTCACAGAAAAATTGAGTTGTGACCACGTTGCGTTTTGCGCTGTTTCCTGTCGCAGCCACTATGCCTACCCACGCAAGTGAGATACCATTTTTCTCGGGAGACCTGGGGGAACGCTGGGTGGGTGGAAATTTGTTGATCCACGCAGATTCCGGAACTTTCCACCACAGAAATCTGAGGAAAATGCGTTTTTTTTCCAATTTCTTAGCTTTGCAAGGGATTCTGGGTAAGAGAACCTGGGGGTAGGCAGTCGAGTCACCCCATCCTGAATTCCCCTGGGTGTCTACTTTTCAAAAATATATAGGTTTGCTAGGTTTCCCTGGGTGCCGGCAGAGCTAGGGTTCAAAAACAAAAGGTAGTCTCTTTGCCCAAAAAGGCCACAATTTCACAGAAAAATTGAGTTGTGACCACGTTGCGTTTTGCGCTGTTTCCTGTCGCAGCCACTATGCCTACCCACGCAAGTGAGATACCATTTTTCTCGGGAGACCTGGGGGAACGCTGGGTGGGTAGAAATTTGTTGATCCACGCAGATTCCGGAACTTTCCCCCACAGAAATGTGAGGAAAATGCGTTTTTTTTTCTCCAATTTCTTAGCTTTGCAAGGGATTCTGGGTAAGAGAACCTGGGGGTAGGCAGTCGAGTCACCCCATCCTGAATTCCCCTGGGTGTCTACTTTTCAAAAATATATAGGTTTGCTAGGTTTCCCTGGGTGCCGGCAGAGCTAGGGTTCAAAAACAAACGGTAGTCTCTTTGCCCAAAAAGGCCATAATTTCACAGAAAAATTGAGTTGTGACCACGTTGCGTTTTGCGCTGTTTCCTGTCGCAGCCACTATGCCTACCCACGCAAGTGAGATACCATTTTTCTCGGGAGACCTGGGGGAACGCTGGGTGGGTGGAAATTTGTTGATCCACGCAGATTCCGGAACTTTCCACCACAGAAATGTAAGGCAAATGCGTTTTTTTTTCCAATTTCTTAGCTTTGCAAGGGATTCTGGGTAAGAGAACCTGGGGGTAGGCAGTCGAGTCACCCCATCCTGAATTCCCCTGGGTGTCTACTTTTCAAACATATATAGGTTTGCTAGGTTTCCCTGGGTGCCGGCAGAGCTAGGGTTCAAAAACAAAAGGTAGTCTCTTTGCCCAAAAAGGCCACAATTTCACAGAAAAATTGAGTTGTGACCACGTTGCGTTTTGCGCTGTTTCTTGTTGCAGCCACTATGCCTACCCATGCAAGTGAGGTATCATTTTTCTCAGGAGACCTGGGGGAACGCTGGGTGGGTGGAAATTTGTTAATCCACGCAGATTCCAGAACTTTCCACCACAGAAATGTGAGGAAAATGTGTTTTTTTGTCATAATTTTAGCTTTGCAAGGGATTCTGGGTAACAAAACCTGGGGGTAGGCAGACGAGTCACCCCATCCTGAATTCCCCTGGGTGTCTAGTTTTTAAAAATGTATAGGTTTGCTAGGTTTCCCTATGTGCTGGCAGAGCTAGGACTCAAAAACAAAAGGTAGTCTCTTTGTCCAAATAGCACAAGATTTCACTGGGAAATTGAAGTGCAACCACGTTGCATTTTGAGCTGTTTCGTGTCGCAGCCACTATGCCTACCCACGCAAGTGAGGTACCATTTTTCTCGGGAGACCTGGGGGAACGCTGGGTGGGTGGAAGTTTGTTGATCCACGCAGATTCCAGCACTTTCCACCACAGAAATGTGAGGAAAATGTGTTTTTTTGTCATAATTTTAGCTTTGCAAGGGATTCTGGGTAACAAAACCTGGGGGTAGGCAGACGAGTCACCCTATCCTGAATTCCCCTGGGTGTCTAGTTTTAAAAAATGTATAGGTTTGCTAGGTTTCCCTATGTGCTGGCAGAGCTAGGACTCAAAAACAAAAGGTAGTCTCTTTGTCCAAATAGCACAAGATTTCACTGGGAAATTGAAGTGCAACCACGTTGCGTTTTGAGCTGTTTCGTGTCGCAGCCACTATGCCTACCCACGCAAGTGAGGTACCATTTTTCTCGGGAGACCTGGGGGAACGCTGGGTGGGTGGAAATTTGTTAATCCACGCAGATTCCAGAACTTTCCACCACAGAAATGTGAGGAAAATGTGTTTTTTTTGTCATAATTTTAGCTTTGCAAGGGATTCTGGGTAACAAAACCTGGGGGTAGGCAGACGAGTCACCCCATCCTAAATTCCCCTGGGTGTCTAGTTTTAAAAAATGTATAGGTTTGCTAGGTTTCCCTATGTGCTGGCAGAGCTAGGACTCAAAAACAAAAGGTAGTCTCTTTGTCCAAATAGCACAAGATTTCACTGGGAAATTGAAGTGCAACCACGTTGCATTTTGAGCTGTTTCGTGTCGCAGCCACTATGCCTACCCACGCAAGTGAGGTACCATTATTCTCGGGAGACCTGGGGGAACGCTGGGTGGGTAGAAGTTTGTTGATCCACGCAGATTCCAGCACTTTCCACCACAGAAATGTGAGGAAAATGTGTTTTTTTTGTCATAATTTTAGCTTTGCAAGGGATTCTGGGTAACAAAACCTGGGGGTAGGCAGACGAGTCACCCCATACTGAATTCCCCTGGGTGTCTAGTTTTCAAAAATGTATAGGTTTGCTAGGTTTCCCTATGTGCTGGCAGAGCTAGGACTCAAAAACAAAAGGTAGTCTCTTTGTCCAAATAGCACAAGATTTCACTGGGAAATTGAGGTGCCACCGCGTTGCGTTTTGCGCTGTTTCGTGTTGCAGCCACTATGCCTACCCACGCAAGTGAGGTATCATTTTTCTCAGGAGACCTGGGGGAACGCTGGGTGGGTGGAAATTTGTTAATCCACGCAGATTCCAGAACTTTCCACCACAGAAATGTGAGGAAAATGTGTTTTTTTTGTCATAATTTTAGCTTTGCAAGGGATTCTGGGTAACAAGACCTGGGGGTAGGCAGACGAGTCACCCCATCCTGAATTCCCCTGGGTGTCTAGTTTTTAAAAATGTATAGGTTTGCTAGGTTTCCCTATGTGCTGGCAGAGCTAGGACTCAAAAACAAAAGGTAGTCTCTTTGTCCAAATAGCACAAGATTTCACTGGGAAATTGAAGTGCAACCACGTTGCATTTTGAGCTGTTTCGTGTCGCAGCCACTATGCCTACCCACGCAAGTGAGGTACCATTTTTCTCGGGAGACCTGGGGAAACGCTGGGTGGGTGGAAGTTTGTTGATCCACGCAGATTCCAGCACTTTCCACCACAGAAATGTGAGGAAAATGTGTTTTTTTGTCATAATTTTAGCTTTGCAAGGGATTCTGGGTAACAAAACCTGGGGGTAGGCAGTCGAGTCACCCCATCCTGAATTCCCCTGGGTGTCTAGTTTTCAAAAATGTATAGGTTTGCTAGGTTTCCCTATGTGCTGGCAGAGCTAGGACTCAAAAACAAAAGGTAGTCTCTTTGTCCAAATAGCACAAGATTTCACTGGGAAATTGAAGTGCAACCACGTTGCGTTTTGAGCTGTTTCGTGTCGCAGCCACTATGCCTACCCACGCAAGTGAGGTACCATTTTTCTCGGGAGACCTGGGGGAACGCTGGGTGGGTGGAAATTTGTTAATCCACGCAGATTCCAGAACTTTCCACAACAGAAATGTGAGGAAAATGTGTTTTTTTTGTCATAATTTTAGCTTTGCAAGGGATTCTGGGTAACAAAACCTGGGGGTAGGCAGACGAGTCACCCCATCCTGAATTCCCCTGGGTGTCTAGTTTTCAAAAATGTATAGGTTTGCTAGGTTTCCCTATGTGCTGGCAGAGCTAGGACTCAAAAACAAAAGGTAGTCTCTTTGTCCAAATAGCACAAGATTTCACTGGGAAATTGAAGTGCAACCACGTTGCATTTTGAGCTGTTTCGTGTCGCATCCACTATGCCTACCCACGCAAGTGAGGTACCATTATTCTCGGGAGACCTGGGGGAACGCTGGGTGGGTGGAAGTTTGTTGATCCACGCAGATTCCAGCACTTTCCACCACAGAAATGTGAGGAAAATGTGTTTTTTTTGTCATAATTTTAGCTTTGCAAGGGATTCTGGGTAACAAAACCTGGGGGTAGGCAGACGAGTCACCCCATACTGAATTCCCCTGGGTGTCTAGTTTTTAAAAATGTATAGGTTTGCTAGGTTTCCCTATGTGCTGGCAGAGCTAGGACTCAAAAACAAAAGGTAGTCTCTTTGTCCAAATAGCACAAGATTTCACTGGGAAATTGAGGTGCAACCGCGTTGCGTTTTGCGCTGTTTCGTGTTGCAGCCACTATGCCTACCCACGCAAGTGAGGTATCATTTTTCTCAGGAGACCTGGGGGAACGCTGGGTGGGTGGAAATCTGTTAATCCACGCAGATTCCAGAACTTTCCACCACAGAAATGTGAGGAAAATGTGTTTTTTTTGTCATAATTTTAGCTTTGCAAGGGATTCTGGGTAACAGAACCTGGGGGTAGGCAGACGAGTCACCCCATCCTGAATTCCCCTGGGTGTCTAGTTTTCAAAAATGTATAGGTTTGATAGGTTTCCCTATGTGCTGGCAGAGCTAGGACTCAAAAACAAAAGGTAGTCTCTTTGTCCAAATAGCACAAGATTTCACTGGGAAATTGAAGTGCAACCACGTTGCATTTTGAGCTGTTTCGTGTCGCAGCCACTATGCCTACCCACGCAAGTGAGGTACCATTTTTCTTGGGAGACCTGGGGGAACGCTGGGTGGGTGGAAATTTGTTAATCCACGCAGATTCCAGAACTTTCCACCACAGAAATGTGAGGAAAATGTGTTTTTTTTGTCAAATTCTAAACTTTGCAAGGGATTCTGGGTAACAAAGCCTGGTGGTAGGCAGTCGAGTCACCCCATCCTGAATTCCCCAGGGTGTCTACTTTCTAAAAATGTATAGGTTTGCTAGGTTTCCCTAGGTGCCGGCAGAGCTAGGGTGCAAAAACTACAGGTAGGCACTTTGCCATAAAAGGGTCAATTTGTAACTGCAAAATTGAGGTGTGACCACGTTGCATTTTGCGCCGTTTCCTATCGCAGGCACAAGGCCGACCCACACAAGTGAGGTACCGTTTTTATCGGGAGACTTCGGGTAATTCAGATTTGTAAATCAACTGTTATTACCTAATGAGCTTTCTAGCATTTCTCCCTTTCAATGACAGACATTGTGTAAAAAAAAAATGTTTTTGAAAAATGACCAATAATTCTCAAGCTAGTATGGGTATTCCCAATTTTGAAAATGTGCAATTATATACTGTTTCTGAACTCTATATTTTGTACCATAATCAGAAATACATAGGTGTCTTTCATACAGATTTTTCCATGTATACATTTTCTAAGACAAAGTGCTCTATACCCAGTAAAAGAAAAAAAAACATTGCAAGTTGCTGCTCAGTTTTTGGATCTGGGTTCGTTGGGTTCTTGGTGAAACTACAACTCCTATATATCCCCACAACCAGGAAGGTCTAACGGATGTAACAGTATATTGCTTTTCAAGAGCTGTCAAGATTAGAAAAAGTTATAGGTGAAAACGTTGAGACAAAAGGCTGTTTTTTTCAACAAATTTTCTATTATTCCAAGATTTAACTGTTACTTTCGATAAAGAATCCTTCATGGATTTAGACAAATGACCCCTTTCTGAATTCAGAATTTTGTTTACTTTCCGAAAATGTACAGCTTTCTAGGATCCATTATTGCTTTCAAACTCTTTTCTACCATTAATTGGAAGGAGGTGGAAAGCTCTAAAAATAGCAGAAATAGGCTATGTCCCAGAAAAATGCCAAAACTGTGTGAAAAATGTTGGTTCCCTGACAAAAGACTGTCATTCCCTGAAAGCTGAGAAAACGGAGATTTCAGCCCCACAAACCCTTTTTTGATACCATTTTCAGGGAAAAACCCAGAGGCTTTCATTTGCAGCCCGTTTTTCCCATTTTTCTGAAAAAAACAAAAAAATCACAATATTTTGGTTAATTTCTGGGACCCCTCCAAGGGAATCCACAAACCCTGGGCGCCTTTGGAATCCACATGATGTTGGAAGAAAAGGACGCAAATTTGGCGTGGATAGCTTATGTGGTCAAAAAGTTACAGGGGCCTAAGCGCGCACTACCCCAAATAGCCAAAAAAGGGCTCAGCACAGGAGGGGAAAAGGCCCAGCAGCGAAGGGGTTAATGACCGAGGAAAGGACGGCCATTGACGGAGTGCCGAAGCATCTCGTATACACCGCCGCAAATATCTTACCCCAGGACTCACAGTCACCAGCCTCCGGTATCAAGTCTTTAGGCAAACTAATAGTTAGAATCCTGTGTTTTTCAAAAGTAGTCGTATTAGGAAATACTGCTTCCAGCTGGTCAAACTTCTCGGCAAGCCAGAAAGGCATATCATCCTTATCCTGGGGACCCTTCACATCACTGCATTGACCATCACTGGTCTAAGCTTCATTCCGCTCGGTCTGACTGGAAGCGCCTCAACACCCGGGTCCCCGCCAGGGAGATTGCTGTAATTTATTGTACTAACGAACTAATAACGCTAATCGTGACTGTATGTAGGCGTCCTAGATCAGCAAGGGGACACGCTCCCGCTTGAGGATCTGGTGTAAATCCAGCCAAAACAGGCCAAGTAGCGCCTAGAATGGACAAATGACCTATCCTTGTTATTGTTAAAGAGTGGGGCAGGGCGCCAATAAACCAAACTCAGTGCTGCGAAGCATTAATTGGAACTTCCTGTGTCCGATACAGAACATATTCGCCGGGTACAGCTGTGTGATTATATGTGTCGAACACACCAGTATTTGCGTTCACAGCAGGAAAGGTCACCCAAGAGTAGAAAATCTCAAAAGGGTAAGCCACTTCCGCACTCACAACCATGATAACCGCCATGCCCTCTAACCCGACGTTATAAGCTTGTAAATGATTGCGAACCGCAATACGACTATGCTGCGGTATGTCAACGCCAGTTTTAAGGACACAGTAAGAAAGTGGTACAATGAAGAACCTATGTAGCACAACTGGGTATCAATTCAAAAGGAAACCGTTTGAAAAGATTCAAGCTTGAAAAGACCTATTTAACAACAGATAGGTTTGTCAGACCCCACTGTTATCCAGAAACAATAGCGAAGGGGTTAAGGACTGAATGAAGTACTACTCAAGCGTCTTGTAATAAGACCACCAATGGTTGGGCGCCATGTCGCAGGGATTCTGCTCTTACACAGAACTGTGAATAGAGACTTGGAACCTCAGTAAATTAGGGTGTGCCAAAACTCAGCTTAGTATCCAAAATCCCCTACCAGACTAGCAATCAGTGTCTCATTGGTTCTTCCATACCCCCAATGATTAGACAACCCAGAACATGAACTTAGAATACCTCAGGTAACGTGGAACACACAAACACTCTTTCGTCATACTATCATACCAGTCCAAACCGAGGAGTAAATGAAGACATGTGAAAGTTTGAAATATTTATTTCTAGTGCCTTGTTCTCAAGCGCAGTATCTTAGCTAAACAAACAAGCAACAAGGTTATCAGCATAGTTACTATTCCATAGAATACAAAGGGAAAAAGCATTGTTAAAATGCTAAAGGGAAGAAGTCTAAATTACACCTCAGTCTTACCCTCCCTTGCTAGTATATTATATTATATCTACAGAAGGTCTCTTTGGGTTTACAAGGGTGGCCCCATACCTCTGGTCCTAGTAGAAAGGTATCACATCATTTTCTACACCTGCTCTCTGCATGCGAATGTTCTCCAAGTGTGTGTGCATGCTTTGTGCAGTGCATTATTAAACGCGCCCAATCAGAGGTGGCCACAGCAGCATATGTGTTATGTCTAGGACGTGCGCTGATCAGACCGAACAACAGCCACTGTGTTTAAATAACCTTGAAGGCCTCGGCACTCACTGTTCAGACATAGCTTACCAAGCAAAGCTAATACAATAAGAAAACATATTATTCTCGTGTGAAGCAAAATATTCTGCTAGACTCCAAACATTTATAATATTGTGTGCTGTGTGCAAAAGCAGCAGAAAGGAAAAATTACGTTTAAACTTCTAATAAACTCATGCTAACTTAACACAGTGTAAAGGCAAAGCCCATCTCCATGACAGTATACCTCATACTCGTACACAGTACAATGGCATGTGGCACAATGTGATGTGCCCATGTCTTTTGTGCGCCCCCATCAGTCCCTGGGGTACATATTTGCATCCTCCCTGTTGATGTGTCTACATGATTGTGTTTTTTGGGCATGTGGTGTGTTCAGTTGGTACTTACCGACAAACAATGAATTTCCATGTGTGCCATCCTGGAAGCGCTGGTTTATGATGCAGTACCGGAAGATGAATGCATCATGCACACTCCCTGGGAATTTTCCAATGACATTTTGAACAGTCCGCGGTGGTCCACTATTGCCTGCACATTCATTGAATAGGTGGGCTTCCTGTTGCAGTATATGTGTGTGCTGTCCACAGGGGGCACAAATGAAACATGTGTGCAATCAATTGCACAGACCACCTGCGGTAAGCCAGCGATGGCATGGAATCGTTGCTTGATGGCAATCTGCTCCTGCACAGTGTTGGGGAAATTAAGGTGTTGGGGAATCAGGTTGAGTATGGCATCCAAGACAGTGGGGAGTAAGGTTGAGAAGGCTGCCCGTGGTACTCCACCAACTCTGGCTGTTGTTGGTTGGAATGTCCCAATGGCCAAGAAGTGCAGCACAGCAAGCAGTTTTGTCTGCAGAGGGATGTTGGTTCTCTGCTGGGTTGGTGGTGTCAACCTGTGGGCAATCAGGGTCAGGATATGCTGAATGGATGTCCTTTTCAGCCTGTAGTGGGCTATGACTTCCTCTGGCCTTAAGTCTGCGAGGTAGACACCTCTGCGCAGTGCCCCCTGTCTTCTTCATCACTGCATCGGTGGTGGTGGTCCGTGGGGTGGCATTGGCGGTGGTTGTTGTTGTTGCCTTAGTAGGACTCCAATCTGCATGATGACTACCTCCATGGCTTCTGTGGCTGTTCTGAGGGAGCTCTTGCCTTGTCTCCCTTTTATACACCCACTCATCTCCAGTGTAAGTCAGGTTTTTATCAGGTGTTAGAAACTGTAGATAACAGGTGTTAGCCTGACTATTTTTGTAGCTAAGAGGGTTAGCAATATCATTGATAATAGTGAGAAGCTGTGTTAGCAACTTTTTCATGAACTTTTAGTCAGGAACGCCTACTTTGCATATCATTGGCATTGATTATCGCTAATGTAAAATGCGGTATTTTCCAGTTGCTATCGCTGGAAAAATAGAGCTAAAGGGGGTTAGCGACGCCTTGTTAATAGGACGATAAAATTATTGCCGCTTTATCGCCAAAAAATGTCCCTAACCTGGCGATAAGCCCCTTAGAGAAGTATTTTGGTGGCCTGTTATGGATCGTTCTGTTGAAAATTTTGTAGGAGATTGTATTTCATGTGCCACCAGTGACAAGTCTAAAATCCCTTTTCCTAGTCCCATTGAAGCCATTCCCATTCCTGACAAACCTTGGGTCAAGTTAGCCTTAGATATCATTGGTCCTATGTTTGTGTTGGATGAAAGAAGCAGGTCCGGTTTGGTGTTGGTAGACTACCGTTCCAGATGACGAAATAATCAACTGTGGGAATGGACACTGGTATCTACAATAACCATTGGTTATTTTTGACAACCCTCATAGACGCTTGTAGATTCTGATGTTAACGTTGCGGTATATCTTTTCGTCCGCCCCTTATCAAGCGTCAGGGCATAGTCATTGGGTTGTCAAGTAACGTGGTATATGCCTGCCTCACCAGAGGCAACCTCAAGTTAGTGTAGAAGTGTCCACAAATATGGGGGACAGATCTCAGGAGGTAGTAGGTAGAAAAAACGTTAAAAAGCAGTGACACACCAGAAGCAAAATTTATTAAGAAAAGGTGAGTACTGTTGGTTAAAAAATAGTGTTATATTAAGTAATCGAGTTACCAGATTACCATATTACTCTTAAAGACAGGTCGACATGTTTCAGCTCACCTGGGCCAAAAGGTCTTTGGAGCTTTCGTCAGGACAAAACAAAAAACAGGACAAATAAGATTGGTTTTTTAAAGTACTCACACAACTTGTGTAGTTTTCATAGAATTGTACGAAGATCTCATAACGAGATTCCTGTGTTATGGGAACAAAACGACAATTCAAAAGAACGTTACATGGAACAATGGCATATAGCGCGCTTGCAAAGCTTAAAGCTAAGAGAGAAGAACACTAGTTCCTCAAGTAAGATGCACCTATTGCGGGCACTAAAGGGGGACGGGGGTCTAGAAGAGTAGAACAAATAGGAGGTTCAGTTCACTGGAGTTAAGACATTTCTTAAGTAGGCATTGCGCAGCAAAAGGGTTTGTTAAGTTTAAGAAAGGTCACAGGTTTCAACAAGTTTAAGGTAGAATGCTACGAGGAAAGTAGTGCGTGAGTAGCAATTTCTCACATACCTTCGTAAGTAGTTAATTTCTCCACATCAGGTTGCAAAAGAGTCGCTAATGACGAGGTCTTTGCTACGAAGATGAAATAAACAAAGGTGTTTTAAGGTAAGGGCCTCAGAGTGTATAAAAGTACCAAAGGTCTGGAGGTGTTTGTTAACGGAACTAGCCGCCATTCTTACCCGCGTGTAGGAGAGCATTCACTCCTAGTGCTGACTCTGCCCCTGGAAAGTAAGGAGGACCTACTGATTTCACTATTTATAGCGGAAAATAGAAAAGGGGTTACCAGGTAGAATAGACCTACAGATCCTTGGACTGGGTTGAGTGTGTGACATTGATCCACATTCGGTCCATCACCTGTTGTGTGTGCATATTCCGCCCTAAGTGCGCTGGGGATGCCCAGACGAGGGTCCCAGGCACTCCACACCACTGGAGTTAAGCTAGCCGGGCTGATGAGAGGTGTTACCTCGAAACCGGTCCGGTCCTCGGATGCTTGATTCCGTTCTGGGAAGGACATGGCTTTTGTAGTTCGGACTGGACTGTTCCCATGGGGCACAGGGTCAGAGCTGATTTGCATATCGCCATTGTCTAACCCAGGGTGGTGTGGAGTGTAAAAAAACGATGGATTTGGGCCCAGATCCTTGGACTGGGTTGAGTGTGTGACATTGATCCACATTCGGTCCATCACCTGTTGTGTTTGCATATTCCGCCCTAAGTGCGCTGGGGATGCCCAGACGTGGGTCCCAGGCACTCCACACCACTGGAGTTAAGCTAGCCGGGCTGATGAGAGGTGTTACCTCGAAACCGGTCCGGTCCTCGGATGCTTGATTCCGTTCTTGGAAGGACATGGCTTTTGTAATTCGGACTGGACTGTTCCCATGGGGCACAGGGTCAGAGCTGATTTGCATATCGCCATTGTCTAACCCAGGGTGGTG